>NC_135268.1:27200988-28450988 GCF_051311805.1 Agelaius phoeniceus
TTTTGTGTTTTTAAAAAAGCTGAATAACAGTCACCTTTTGTTGATTTAATTGTGAAAGCCATATCTAATTTTCAAACAAGCCCTGTTAAAGTGATTTAGAATGTGAAAATGTTGTTTTGACATGGGAGGTGTGAAAATAAGTTTTTGCAGGGGATCTGCTCTCCCTAATGTCAATGCAGCATTGCCAAGGGCACTGACATTGTAGCATAGTCCTGCACTGGTGCTGGGTGAAGGTTGAGTCAGGTTCATTCTACTGATCTGTGAAAGCAGCAGCCATAGCTGCAGAAAAATGCACTCCTTCAGTTCAGTCCTATCCACATTAACTGTGTGGAAATATTCCTACAGAATATCGAAGCTTAGATTGACACTGGGCTATTTCACATGCAGAAAAAGGAGCTGCTGTAAATTTTACTGGGCTTGGATATCAATGAGATCTCATTACTGTCCCTAACAGCAGTGCATGTTAGTCTGATGGTTAGAGAAAGAGGATCCCAAGCTACCAGGACAGTAAATCATCATAGCTTAATATTGAAGATGTCAGTGAAGATCCAAGTTTAGGAAGAGTAAAAAAATCATGTCCTAATAGTCTGTCTATGTGGAATTGAATCATTTTGCTACATCACTGCTTTTGGAAAATCTACATTATTTGAAAAGTGCCAGACTGGTAAATATTAATAATAATGATAAAGATACATTTTTGTCTGAAGGGAATAAATGTGTTGGAGAAAGCTTTGTTGATGTGGAATCAATCTAAGTACTGGTTTTGGTTGGGTGGTGGGTTTTTTGGTTTTGGGTGGTTTTTTTTTTTTTTTTTTTGATTTATTATAAAGCTCAGTAAGATTAGCTGTCACATAAGGTTGGTTTCTTTTTAAATATAGCCTCTGCTGCACTTGTTTTCATGGTAACTTCTGTTACTGTTCTAACATGGATGAATCATGTGGAAAGTAAGAGAAAACACATTTGTAGTGTCGTGGTGTCATTCCTTGGTGCATGTGTAGTCCGGGTCCCCTGTCTCAAAAAGGATGAGGTAGAACTAGAAAGGTCACAGGAAGGGGTGAAAGGCTGGCCAAAGCTGTGGAGCTGGTTCTGTGCAGGGAAAGGCAAAGCCTGGGTTGAATAAGGAGTGTGCAGCATCTCTATTGATCCAGAGAACATAAATAGGTAGTGACAGTGCACTTGTTTCCCTCATGCAAGGTCAGAATTGCCTGGCTCACAGGAAGCAGAGGTGAATGACTTCTGTGCAGTGCAGGCTCAGCTGTGGAAGTCCTTGCTGCAGATGATGGATGCTGATGGTATGCATGGATTCAGAAAGGATCTTTATGAATTCATAAAATAAATGTTTATGCCTGTTAGGCATAAACCCTTGCCTCAGAAAATGCCTGAGCTGCAGTGTTGCTGAGATGGTTTTCTGAGAAAACATCATTATGTGCTACTGTCCTGTAATAACTATCCCCAAACATCCTTCTGAGGTCTGATAAACAAATTCTCTAATGGCTTGAAACTACTGAAGAATCTTCAGAATTGCATGGCACATATAAACTTCTCCAAAAGTTTAGAAAATACATCTGTACCGCCAAAAAAGGTACACAGTCAAATTTAGAAAGCTGCATTCTACAAATTAGTTGATTAATTTCCACTTTATATGGTGCTTTTCTTGCCTGGGCTTTCAAGAGCACTGCAAAAATTGGTGAGCAGTGTTAACTCTGACTGCACATGGAGTTTCCAAAGAGCAAAGGATCAAATTATATTTCTTCCTCTCCCATGTATTGGCACAGATCACATAAAGTTTACTCTATAATACAGAGGTTGAACATGTCTTCATTTTCTGTTTTTTTACACCAGTTGTGTAGGTGTCTGTCTTTGCTAGGGCCTGGTTTGGTCAGAAACAATGCATTAACAAAGCTGTTGAAGGAAACAAAAATTATAATTCCTAGTTATGACTGATTTTTTTTTTTATTTCTAGAAGTGGTTGTCATTTAAGAATAGGACAGCAGTCCCACTTGTCTTCCATGCAGACAAACTAAGTACCTGCATTAGTTCTGCTTGAGTTGTGTCTCTGAATAATTTTGTACATCTTGAGATAAGTGTTGTGACAGAATCCACACAGAAAAATTCTCTGTGGTGAATTAGAGAAATGTTGAATTTGTAAGTTTCCTGTTTGAAATTGTGTGAGCCTGTGTTAAGCAGCAGGTTTGTCTAGACACAGTGGTTCCAACTCTGAGAATATGAATTGATCTCCGTACATTAAATTCTAGATGATGGACTTCTATTTTCTGAATATAAATGGTTTTGGTGCTTAGTGAGGTGCAGCAATTAGAAGAATAAAACTTTAGTACTAGGCAGTTCTTTAACACTCAAAAATTCAGTGCTTGTTCTCAGTGTGTAAATTAAATTCGAATTTTGCTTTCAGAAGCACTGTCTTCTAGGGCTGTACCAAAAAAAAATACTTTTTAAAAAAAATAATGCCATTTACAATGTACAGAACTACAGAATAAGGGTTAGGTGATCTTTTATGAAAAAAAATCTATTAGATACCCTAATAGGCAAATAATGATTTTATATAATATTTTTATTCAGGTGTACTGCTCCTCTATTGCAACAGTATATATTTTTTTTCTATATTTGAGTGAGGGAATGAACCTAAAATCCATCGAAGTCCCCAAAACCTACTCCCAACCTCTCACCTCTCCTACACTTTTAGGCTTTTGCAAATAACTCTACTAACTGGTTATTCCCTCTAATTTAAACGAACAGTAAAAAAAAAATTATAAATTAAAGGCAAGGCTGTCCTTAGGTATCACCAAAATAATTTGAAGAATCTTGATCTTTGAGGTCTTAACACAGTATGGGAAGTGAGATATGATTGTATTTAAGTAAGAATTGCCAATGATCCAAAGCCAGAAAGCATTAAATCTGCAAATGTTTCTTTTATTTTTGTGTGACTGGGGTACTGTTGAGGAGTTACACGACTCTAGAGTTTCTAATTTTTAATTCAGTCATGCTGGGTAGTAAATAGGAAAACTACATGGTGGATAAATGTGTCATTACTACCATCAGAATGTCATTGAGGAAAATTGTTCAGGTTTTTTTTCCACCCTCATCTAAGCATTAGTAGATTTTAAAATCTTGATTAGATGTTTTGGATTCTTTTTAGGAAGGAAAACCCAATCTGAGCTGTTACATCACTTTGATTCTTTTCTTCCTTAGAAATTACACCATATGTCGAGGATTTTTTTATTCTTTTAATTTTCTCCTGTTAAAGGAAAGATTTAAAACAGAATAGTATCAATTAAAAACTGGAATGTATCTTTTGATTCAGTGGATTTTCCAGCACTTGATGCACTTCAGTCAAGATCAAATGACTTTCTGAAAGATGTGCTTTATCTCCACTAGAAATTATGGAGCTGTTCAAAGCATCAGCTGGTGAAATTCAAGAGGTCTAATTAGATGGTTAATCATAACACTTTCTTCTAGGTTTCAGTATCTGAATTTGTTGAAGTTACTGGGCTCTTTCTCAAGAAATCTGATGGAACTGGTTGACAAAGTTCATAGAACAGACAAGAAGCCATCGTAATATCCACAGAAGCATAGTGCTGGGACAGAGCTCCTCCCTGGCAGGCCCCGATTACAGCCTGAATAAGGATTTGCTTTCTGGAGTAAGGCCTAACAAAGTGTGAATTGTGCGGCATAAATGCATTTCCAGTGCAGGGTTCGGCAGGAGGTCAAAGGATGAGTGCCATTCACATAAATATGAGTGTGAAGTAAAGGAATTAATTTCGGGTAACTGTGCACAGAGGAATCAATGGAATTGTTAATCCCAGCAAGCTATTCATTGCTATTTGCTCTGGCAAGAGCTATACATTTTTTTTTTAATTGAAAGGAGAAATAATTCCAACTAATTGAAATCTGGAGGATTTTTTTCAGAGCATTTCTTGAGTCATACCTTTGGAAGTGTGGGACTTCAGTTTGCTAAAAAGATAAGGCTTCTGGTATGCCATGTTCAGAAAGTAAATGGGAGAGATCTTGAAAGTAGAGTTTATTTACTTGAATAGGTGAACTGGTGTTGTTCTAGGAACCTGCTTCACTCTCAACCCCAGCTGCAAAGTTGATGCATGATTTAAATTTACATCCTGATTCTTTTCATAGCAGGCTAGTGTAAACTAAACGAGTCCTGAAGGACAGTTCTGTGTCATACCTGTGTGAGATCCCTCTGCTTCTCTGTCACATTTTGGTAGATCTGCTTCTATAGCTGACGTGTGTGCAGCTCTCTGAAGCACTGGTCTACCCTTTAGTAGGCTGTTAAGGTGAATTTAAAATGTGGGGGTTTTTGTCTTTAGAATGGTGCCTGGATTTAGGAATGGCTCCCTTGATTTAACCCTGAGTGAGCTGGGGCATCTGAATGAGAGAGTACATCAGGACTGTGTACATGCACGTCTTGCCTGGCAGTAATCAACTGCATAAAGAGTTTGGCATTTCAGCTGACCTATAGCTGAAAAAAAAGTACTTGGCAATGTGTAGCAGTTTGCTGAATTAGCTGGGGCAGCTCAGTCCACAAGGAACTGAATTCAGGTGTGTAATTTTACCTTGAAGGTACCATGATTTCATTATGTGTAGCTTACTGGACTTTACTGCAGATCATGATGATGCCTTGTTATAACTGGACATACTGTAACCTGATGTAATTAGGCCAACAAAGTGTTGAAAAAACTCAGAGTTAAATAATGCTGCATGCTTGCCCTACAAAAGGGAAAATTAGTTCCATCTGCTCAAATTAAATGTTGATTTAGACCTCATTTTCTGAAATGGAAACCGTGCTTTTGAAAGGATTACTTGGTAAATACTTTTGGTTTTATTATATGGATTTAGAAATAAATTGAAGAGAACTTCAGGTCTGCTTGTCTTCCTCTGGAAAAGGTTTCATTCAATTGAGCAATGTATTTCGATGTAAGTAAATACAAAACAGCCCCTTTTGTCAGCTCAGCACTTTGTATACCTGATTAAGGGCTATTAAACTCAAATTTGATGCACTGGCAGAGTTAGGCGAGTCTTGTTTAACGTAATTAAAATTCTGTGGTCAACTTTTTTCCCCCTGCATTCCACAGCCAAAAAAAAGCCAATGTGTGCTGCATGAATGGCCTTTGTAGACAATCTGTTTGTCTCTACTGAACTGCTTTGTTTTTAGTAGATGTCTTCTGTATGGTCATTTTTGAATGCCTCTTCAGTGTGAGTTAAACTGCTAATACAAGTACCTAGAATGATCTGGAGGTCTGTTCAATCTCAAGGAGCCTTAAGGTTCAAACAAGGGTCTACTGAAGAGCAAATCAGTTAATGGTTACGACAAAATATAGTGAGCCAAATAAAGAAACCAGAGTTCACATAGCTGACATCATCCTATAATATCTCCCAGACAACACTGGGCTTTCTAATGTGTTCGATCCATTTTTTTCCTTTGGTAGACACAAAGATTTCAATTGACTTGAGTACTCCAGAGTCCACCAAATTCTCAAAGGTATTTGAGTACTTAAAGATATGCATAGAAATTTCTTGGGTTTAAAAAATAATGCATAAGCACTTAATGCCTATTTGGGATTTTAGGGGCACTGATTTGCATTTCTAGATACTGTAATACTTTAGAAGCCCAGTAGACAAGAAGGTTTTCCATTTTTCCGTATGGTCTCTCACGCACCCATTTGCCTGCTACACAAAACATCAGTGTGGAAAGAGGTGAGAAGAGAGTGGAAGCTGAAGAGCTGATGTTACTGAGCTGATGTTACTGTTACCACACTGATCAATCCATTTGACACGTTTGGGGCTTGTTTATGGAGATGTGATGTGCGGGTGGAGAAACTGTGACTGTCTGATGTTTAAAACATGACTGAACGCTTGATCTTTGACATTCGTAGTGTTTATGTTGACAGCCAGCATATAGACACAAGTCTCAGACATTGCCTTGTAGCCCAGCCTCCTCTTGGATACCAAAATCACTTATGAGGCTTTTATGAGCTCTTTTCTTGGGCAGCATAGATGGGCTGTCATTTTTTGCAGAACTACTCTGTTCTCCTGAATGGTGGTGAGATACTTTTCAGTCAGTGTGCTCCTGCTGGTATTTTTTTGTTTTGTTTTGTTTTGTTTTTTTTTTTTTTTTGGTAGGATGGATTGCACTCCTTGAAGAGAAAATGCTCTGAAAAGGCAGTGTGGCAGAGTTTATTTCCCAGTAGCCTGAATATACTTAACTCAGAAATGCCTTTTTTTTTTTTTTTTTAAGGTAGGAAAACTCACTGTTTGTCTAGCTGCTTCCTCTGTGTTTCCCAGGCTTGGTGTTCATGTTTGTACTGACAGTGGCTGATTTTCAATCACTGGAGAAGTTGTGCTGCACAGAAGTGTTAGCCTTGGAGAAACCCGCCGTTTGAGCAGAGTCCTGCCAGTGTGTCTGAAGAGTTCTTGTGTCCCCACAAATCACCTTATTTTGTATAAGGCAGGAGTCCTGATATATGTAGTGCTATAGGTACCAAAAATGTGATCAGCTTTTACATTAGCTTTGTTGTGATCTATCATGATGTAGCCTGTCATTTTACCTCCATCATCGTTATAAATGGAATGTGATTTTTAAGCTGATTACTTTGGCTAATAATGCATCATTATGATTGTAATGGTTAAGTCCACGTCTGTGCAGTGCAGGATGAAGTCCTAGAGCAGTGGTGAGTTATGCTGCATACAGCTATCTGGAAAATAGCTTAGGTATCTGCTCTAAATATTGTAATGGTATGAATATATTTAGAACTGAATTGATATTGATAGCTATTGTTCAGCAATCCATTATGTTTCAGGCTCCTTATTACATGGGTCATATTCTGTGTTATGAGTGCATTTTTAGAGTCCTATAAACCTTTTTCTTGCTTATGTCATTAATAACCGTGATGTAAATGAACATGTAAGGTTTCTGGGTATAATAGAACCTCTGTCAGAAAGTACAGAGTTTCAACGAGACAGGAAAAAGCATCCAGTGGGAGCCTATTTTCAGAATTGTCTTGCTTCTCTAAAAATGAGTAGTTTGCTGGTTTGAAATTGCAGTTGGTGTTGAAGAGAAAGTGCATTTAGGGAAATATGTTTTTTATTACAAGTGGCTTTGCATATGGGAAATTGGAAAATATTGTTTTCACTGATTTCTCACAATAAATCTACATGCTGTGGGGAAAAAAACAGATGAGCTATCAGTTTGGCATTCCTGTAGCAAATCTGAACGGAAAGTTCAAGTCACCAACACAACTGTGGAGCTTACCAAAACCCAAAGGGTGATGAAAGCATTTCAGTAGTATTTTACTCTTAGTCCTATTGTGCTTAGGTGTGGGGAATAATATCTAGGGAGAAGCGAAAGAATATACCAGGATATGTGGTCAACTTCAGTGACTTGTATAGGAATGCTTGAATAATAAACACAATGAAGTTAATTAATTCAGTCTTTGTGTCCCCTGAGGTAGTGCTATAATAATAGATTGTAAGGACTGCCTCCTGCTATGGTCAATGCAGAGATTTTATGGTTTTGCTTGGAAAGGCATCAGTAAGGATTGAGATTCTGTAGCGTTAAGTCCTGTCCAGCAAGAGAGAAGTTGCTGCTGCTTTAAATATAAATGAATGAATGTGCTGTACATTGTCACTTTTGTTGCTCTGCTGGCTAAACTTGGTCTGTTTCTTACCTCATGATCATTACAGACAGTCAAGTCTCTCTTCATCTATGGGTGAAGATAAAAAGTACAAGGTGTGGATGAATGTAGAAATTGTCTTCTAAAGATCAGTTCATGTCCACAGCTATTGCTAGCTCAGATAAAATGCTGTTGCTTCTGCAACAGCATTTTATCTGAGCTAGCAATACTCTACTATAACTTGCTAAAAACTGCTAGCTTTTATCTGAGCTAGCAATACTCTACTAAAACTGGTATTATGGACCTCAGTCATTGGGGTGTGCATATTGCATTCTTCAAATGGAAATTACGGGTCTAGAATTTATTTATTTATTCTGAGGACAGAATTTATTCACATATTCAAATATAGCTTAGACTCACCAGTAGATGGGATAGTGTATGGACATCAGCATAGGTATTCCTACCCTGCAAATTTGTTGATGTGTTCCGTCTGTTGGAGGATAATGCCATTGGATGTAGTTTTGAGCAGTTTAAAAGTATTGTTCTCTTTACTTCAATGACAGTTTTAAATTTAGGATGGAGACATTGAGATTCCTGAGCTTCCTGAAACTTAGCTTTTGTGTATTCCCTGTGGGTCTGGAGAGTGTTGCAGGGGAAGCAGTATGGGAATGTCTGCTCTTTGCTTCATTAGCTGTATTCGAACTGTAGCAGCTGTTTGTAGAAATGAGAAGGGTAGGTGGGATTCTGGTTGGCTGAACAGCCTTGATTTCTTCCCTGAATGGTACTGAAAGCTGTGTGACATATGCATAATGTGATGATCAGATCCTATCAGCCTCGTGGAAAAACCAGACATCAGAACTGCAGGCCACTTCCTGAGGAGAGCACGTTAAATAGGGAACTTATCCCGTGATGCACTTTGTAAGGCCTTCATTAGCTAGAAAATCCCAGCATATCCTAAACATGACAAGCAGAAACATGAGTGTAGCCTGTGCATACAGACTTGTACTTGGGAGAATTCCTGAGTAAATGGTTCTGTGTGTACCTTCACCTGAGTTATGCCAGGATGCTGCTTTTTCAATTTTGTTCCCCTTATGAAATTTTTCTGCTATTTCCCAATCTATTTACCAGTCAGAAGCAAAAATAACAACAACAAGAACAAGAATAAGGATGTTTAATTTTGACTAACCATGGGAAAGAACACAACAATAATAGTTTTACCATTGCAGTTAGAATACCCTGATGGTTACAGTTTGGCTTGTAAATATAATGATGCCTTTACTGTAAAAGGCAGCCTTTTCTCATATGGACATAAATTTCAGTTTTCATTTCTTATTTGAGCTTAGTTATCTTTCACACTTTCTTTCCATGTGAAGGGAGACAGAATCGGAATTCAGAAATGAAATTTTAAGGCATGTTAATTTGTAACACCACAGTCCTTGGAAGGAGGCATATGGTAACTTCACATTAAAATGGGAAATGAATGGAAGGATGTATCGGAAATGGAGAGGGAGACACTGTATACTTGGCAGAGACTTGGAAGCATCTTGCAGATGCTGTAGCAGAGCTCAAACATGAGCATGTGTAAGAAAGGGAGTGGCGACTGTTTAATAGTAAGACCTTGAATGTCCCTTCTGCTATTCATGAAGGCATTGATATTATTTACATCTCTATGACCATGCTTTAGGGCTGTGCCAAGATTTTAAGTCTCCCCCCTGCAGCTAATTGATTATCTGATGTGAGCTCCTTTGACTTGGCAGTATCACATATACACAGGGTGAGGTACAGGGGCAGCTGGCATGCTCATTTCTAATTTCAATGTTTGGCAGCTTCCGATATCAGCACGGGGCACACTGAAACACTTGGCACTTCCCCCAAAAGTAATGAAGTCTTTCACTTAACCCAGTGTGAGGGTAAACAGGATGTTAGCCAGAGTTGCTTTGGTGTCAGATATCAGATAAGGGTAAAACATGCAATAATTTATGGACTAAACTAAAAGTTCCTCTTTTACTGTTTCATTTTCTGTTCACATTATTATTAATCCATTTGTGTGTTTTCTTTGTGGTGAAATTTTAAATTATTATCTTTATAGGACTACAAAAATAATTGAAGCATTTCTTTAATATAAACCTCATTTCTTTCTCCACTTGACAAGTTGAGGAGAGGATACACGTTTTCCCTCATAGAACACATGCTGTAGCTTCAGAATTTTTGCCTAACCTTGTGTTCCTCAACTTTTTACTTCTGTAGACCCATGCCAGATTTATCTTACATGAAATGGCAATTTAAAATGAAATTATCAGAGGAACTATGGATGCATGTAATGGCACAGAACAGAATATGGGTTTATCAATTAATGAAGTATTTGCCAGTACTAATAAAAATGATTAAGAAAGTACTGGCAGAGATGATACTTAAAATTGCTCTGTAATAGAATTGTCTTGTCGAAGACAGAAGGTATAATTGGTCTAATGTGGACTTCCAAGAATTTGGTAAGGACCTGAAATATTGCTAATTTAGCTGTAGATGATGCAGTTAGTTCAGGAAGTGTATTTAACAAAGTACACAGGAAGATAACAAGATTTTGCAAAGATGTATACTGTAAATGGGATTTTACTGTTTTCATTCTGTCCTCGATTAAATTTTATTTGATACTTTCATGAATAAAATTAACTCAGAAATACAGCTTTCTGCCTATAGGGAGTTAAAATATAAATATCAATCCAATCGGAAAACTGTAAATAAATTCAGAACTGAATGACCATCAGCACTAGAATAATAAGAGAGATAAAGCAGTGTATTTCAACATGAGAGGTCATGCATTTGGGGACTAAAAGTCATCATAATTACAACTGTAAGCTGGGGGACCAGCAGGTGGAATCCCTGAGAAAGCAAAAAAACTTGGGTTTTTTTTCAGTGAAGGGCTAAGTTTTCAATGTGGCATCTCTCTATTTAAAAAGTCAAAAAAATTCACTCACTCCCCAAACAAACAAACACAAAAAGCCCCCCAAAATAAGAAAAATCTTGAGAATACTAGTTCTACTGTGCAGGGTGTTGCCAAAGCCTTATCTGGAGTCTTGTACCACCATTTTCAAAAAGGTGAACTCATGCTGGAGCAGGGGCATACAAATCACTGTAGGGAAGAGAGTTTGGCTTATGAGAGGCTATAGAAACTGATTTCTTTGGCCTTGCAAAGTGAATATGAAGAAAAATGCTTCCTGCCTGTAAATGAATTCAACAGGGCTATTCACCAGGGAAGAAAAAGATATTTAAGCTTGGGGATAATGTTGGCACAGGAACAAGGAGGTATAAACTGTTTACAAATGAACTGAAGCAAGAAACCAGGAATCTGTCGGTTCAGAGTTTCTGCATGTTCCTTCACTAGAAACGGGACTAGGAAAATTAGACTAACTGGACTAGGTAGGTAGATCTCATTATGGCAAGGTTCTTGGGAGCCCAGAGAAATTTTAAGTGCTTGACAAAAAGTCATACTGAGCTTACTGAACTAGATGAGTTCTTTTAAGTGCCATGTTTTTACTGTGAAAGTTCAGGTATCTGTGATCAAGCATAGCTGGATTTCTGTAAGTCTAAACAGATAAATCCCACTCCTCCTGTGTCTGGGATAATTGCTGATAAACAAAACAAATAAACAAAGACTTCTTAGGTTTCCATCTGCTTTCAGTGACAAATGCTTTCTCTGTCTCTGGCCTTTGTACAGTGTCTACTTTTACATGGCCTGCAGCCAGATCTCCTTAGTCTGTGATTTTGTGACCTTGCAAAGTTAGCTTGATATGATACAGCTGGGAAGTTTCCAGGAAAAACCTAGTTTTTGGTGGGGTATATTGGCACTTCAGTAGGTGGCACTCTTCACTTTGGGTCTTGCCCTAAATCTGATTTTTCCTCAGGGATGAGGAGTTTGCAGTTTTGCCTGTGGCCTTAGATGACTTCTGTTTTGTCAAGTGTTGTTTGATCTCCTGAAATTCCTCTCACTGTGTTGTTTCTATGCTCTGAATTTTTTAAAGTGAAATATTAGGAGTAAAGTCATCCTAACACTGGAATTAGACCAGAAAGGGACCCAATAAGTGGGACATAATCAACTTGCTCTTGCACAAAGGTTCATCCTGCAATAGCACAATGGTTTCAGTTAAATTGTTCCAGATGGATTTGGGTAGAGGTGAACTGTAGTTGTCATTACTCCTTGAAAGTATTTTGTATGCTGTCCAGGCTACTGTGAGTGGTGCCACAGTGTTCAACCCATGGTATACCTAAATCTTTGTGTTGGTGGTCTGTAAAGGAGCCAGCCCTGTTTATCTGACATTCCCCTTACACATGGGGTCTTGGTCTAATGTAACTTAACAGGAAGGAAGGTTTGTAGTTAAGCTGCCTTTAGAGCTCCCCAAACACACTGGCTCGACTACACCACTTCCTCAAGCTCTAATGTTCTGGACCATGGTTTCGCAGTTCACCTTTTCAGGAAATGTAGTAAGTAAGAAATATGACTTTGAAAAAACCCCAGAGGAGTTCCAGAGAAGTTTGCTGAAATCTGTACAAATCTTGTCCTATCAAAAGCAAACGGATGCACACCTTCTTCACTCTGTATTTCCTGAGGTTTGGCCTTAATTGAAGTGACTGATCCCTTTGCTTGATTTTCACTTGCCCAAATAATTTCATTTATCTCTCTTAATCATTGGAGATCTCCCTCTGTATTTGGTTCTTTATTAAAGGTGCTTTCCCCTGAAATAGGAGAGGAGGGGTAAAAAAAAGGAAAATATAAAAAAACAGGGCTTCTGTTGACTCTCTTCTTACCTTTGACTTTTAAAAAAAATTAAGATCTTAACTATGTTTCCTCTCTTATGTTTGGAGGATATTCTAAATCTCATTGGCTGCCAATATATAATAATAATAATAAAATCAGATTTCAGTTTGTGATAACACTTAGTCCCTTTTCTGTTTTTAGCACTGTACAATTAATAAGTTAAAGTGTCTCTTCTGTTTGTCTAAACTGTTCTTCTGGTTACAGTCAATGATAAGATCTCCTTAAGCCTTGCACTGTGTATTCAATCCTGAGGCATACAGTAAATAGTGTTATAAGCTGGTGTTGATGAAATAGTCATGTTTTCCAAACATGATCAGTTCTACATGGCTGCCCTGTGTTATGTGTGTATTCCCAAGCAGTTTTTCTAAAGATGAGAGTATGAACTGAGCTGTATTGTGTGAAAGAGAAGACTCAATACTGATGACAGCTGCTGCTAAAGTAGCATTTCCATTACTCTGTAAGCTCTCAAGAACGATATTTATCTTGTTTAGAAGATCTTTCTTCAGAGAGTGTATGACTTGAAATAACTGCACCTTCTGATGTGGTTCTAATGATTTTTGGAGTTCTGTGTCATGTTCTTTCTTGATGGCTTTGCCTGTGTCTGGTCAGTTATGCTGTAACTTCTTTCATCTTCATATCATTCATTTTATGATAGGATTAGGTTAATGACATGAGAGGTCAAAATTGTTTAATCTTCTCCCTCCCTCCCTCAAGTTTTGCCTTTATTTTTAGAAAAGTTTCTCAGACATCTATGCACTCTCACCATTGATTAAAGCAACACAAAACGTGTTGCTTGGTGTGGGGTACAAATTTTGCCATAGCAGTGGAAGTTTCCCTTGATGTGCCTTTTACTGTAGCACAGTGACAGTGGAATTTAAACTGTATCCTTGTAGCCATCAACTTCCAAACAGAGATTTGTATTGCAGCTCTCTTGTGACTGATAGCTATTGTAGCATGCACTGAAAACACGCTGACCTTTAGCAATTCCCCCTCCGACAAAACAAAGGGGATGTCTGTTAGCTCCAGCCTGCTTAAATTCTGCATCTGTTTTTAAGCTGCTTCTGTGTATAAGGGTAGATTTAAAAGCCTAGAACATGTTTTTAAGAACTGACAAAGAAGAACTGAGTTGCTAGGACAAGAATATCTACAGAACATCTGCATTTTTTAATTCTTCTATGGCAGTGTTCATGTAATAACATGGTTGTGTGAGAGCTCCTTTAATGATGTCAAAACATTTTGACTCTCATCACTATTGAACATGTGACTTGTGCACAACAAAGATATGCTTGCTGGAAAAGTTTAGGTATAGTGCCCTTTGTAAATGTTTGCCCAGATCTTTTAGCAGTAAGCAGGCAGCTCCCCAAAAAGTACAGTGTCAACCCTGTGACATTCATATCCTCCTTAAATGACAATTTTGTAATTCTTGCCTTTCTAAACCCGTTCCGTGCTTTACAGAAGTTGCTTCTGTCTTTAGTGGTGTATCTTTCTTTAGGTTTTGTATCTTCTCTCTGTGTGTAACCTTCTTGGAGAACTGAATTATAGCTAGCATTTCCTTCAAATCCTGCAGAATCTCACTGGAATCTCTCTTGCTGGACTGTGCTTTTCAGTGGGTTGACGTATAATCAGGTAGGTTTGAGGTTAATTTTGGGTTATAGATATCTGAAGGAGTATGAGTTGCTTCTAAATTGTCTTTAAATGGACACAATTAAGTTCTGGCTGCAAATTAGAAAAAAAATTTTCATCATTAAATCAAAGGTCGGCAGTGGTCTTCTCATTAGAGTGTTTGCATAAGAAATCCCGAAGAATTTTGAAATGGAGTTTGTTAGGTATTGGTGGTAATGGTTCAGCACTGAACTTGATGACCTGAGAGTGCTCCCGTATTTTTGTGTTCCTAAATACATCCTGTTGTGGCCTGAAAGTACAACTTGACCTAGTTATAAAAGTAAACTGTTAACTGGAAGGGATGGAGTAATTCCATTTCCCAAGTTTTAATTGTGTGTCTGAACTGTGGGGAGCTGTGCTGGCTTACTCACTGAAGAGCTTTTCTGGTGCTTTGTAAATGACCAGGAAATTGTGCACATCTTCACAGCTGCAATAAAACAACTGGAAGCAAACTTAGAAAAGTAGAACATGATGTATGGAAATACAAAATATTCTTTTAAAAAGCCTAAATACTTCAAGTAGCAAAATGTTCTTGCATTGATTTTGTATGGAAACAAAATGCAATTTGAGATAATAAGTAAATGCTGTTGAATATAGCTCTCTATATATTGCATTAATAAATAGCTGTTCCCCTGAGGATTTTGACTAGGCAGGGAAATCTGACAGTGGTGCTTTATGATTTTGTCAGATTCAGTGGTGGGAGGAGGTGGAGGTTGCCTTTGCCAAAGGCTGTATATCTACATTGTAACCATGCAGGCTTGTTAGTTCCCTGGAGATAAAGTGACTCTTTTGGCACTTTCTATATCACGTTTTTTGGGTAGAAAGAGAGTTTTCCCAAAATTTCATCACAAGGCTGGATGTGTGCCCTTAGAAGATTTAGCTGTCTTGCAGTGA
This sequence comes from Agelaius phoeniceus, assembly GCF_051311805.1. Taxonomy (NCBI): domain Eukaryota; kingdom Metazoa; phylum Chordata; class Aves; order Passeriformes; family Icteridae; genus Agelaius; species Agelaius phoeniceus. Next base: position 27,215,998 of record NC_135268.1, read on the forward strand.
TGTCCTGGAATACTGGCCAGAAACGCGCTTTCAGTAGGTATCAAGTTCCAGTTGTATGTTCCCAAATGTGGATCCGCTCCTGCACAGCTGAAGATTTTTTTTAGATAAATCAGAAATAGTTTCTAGAAGTAACTTATATATGTACAGATGTACACACAGTTGTGTTGACATATTCACTTAGTCTGCTTTTGCACTCATAGAAACTTCATAGTTAATAAACTTTAATACTATGTGAATAATGAATACAAATTTGCTAGGGAATAATTGCATGTCGGCAATTGTCAGCAATTAGATTTTGTAGCACAATGCACAAATGTTTGCTAGACAGGGATGTGAATAATCAGGTGGCATTTAATGAAGGAATTAGATGAATGATTCATCGTGCTAACAACACAGAAATAGACTGGCAATTTTTGTGTTTTAATAACTTGTTGATATTTTAAGTAGTAGTTCATATTACTGGACAAAGAAATCAAATCTAGTATTAAAATCTCTGTTCAGACTTTGACATTAGAGTGCAGATTTTGAAAGGTGACTCAGATTAATCATATTTGTGCCTAAACTGTGCTTAGTTTAGTACCAAAAAATAAAAACCTCACAGTTTTATTAATCTGCTTTGTTTATACCATTATTTTGACTATGCTTAGATATACTGTTTGGTGGGAGGAATGTGCTGCACAGAAAAAATTAATTTCACATCCTCTTTCTTCCTTAACCTTTCTGTGCTGAGCATGGGAGAGCTGTCTAAACAGTTTTGTTTTATACACATGCTTCTCAGACACAAGGTGCATGCATCAACTTCCCCATTTGTGCAAGTGGAATGCTCTGAGACAGTAAATTGTATAAAGGCTTCCCTTTTACTCACTGAGGGAAGCTTAACTTGCTGGAGTTGGTGGCACTTCAGTCAGCTGCTAATAAATAAATAAGTGTGGGTGTGTATTCTTCCAGAAGGTATGTATTTACTGTACATACGGTATCTATACAGCATATGATTTTGAGTAAATCAGATTTCTCCCTTCAGAGTAAACTTTTGGGTGACAGCCAAGATGTACAGTCATCTTTATGTTGCTGATTTAACCTCGTTAAGGGGAAAGGGAAAGCTGCCTGCCTGTGCTGCTGTCAGTTTTCCTCTGCTGTTGTGTATGCATGCCAGGGTCTCCAAGTCCAGCTTCATGTCTTGTTGATCCAATATGTGTACAGCATGTGTTCTGTCTACTGTACACATTAATTTATCTGCCCATGGGTACATCACTGTCAGAGTAGCACCCTCAACTGGCTTTGAATGGGTGACTCTTCTGTACCATCTGCTTTGAGTGGGAGTGAGCGTACACCAAGAAGGAAGACAGACTGGCTACAAAGATGGGCACTAGTCCCCCTGCCCCCCCCAAGCTTAATAATAAAAAGAATATGGACTGAATCCAAGTATATTTTGCACCAAATTCACTTCCTCTCCAGAATACAGTTAAATGAAAAACATCTGGAGTAGCTTGTTGAGTTGATTTTGTTCTGTGCTTTGTCCTGGTAATGGATTTGTATTCAGAACTGAGCATTCTGCATATTTCTTGGTGGATGCTAGTAGGCTTGGAAATATTGCAGCATGTGGAGCCCAGTAAAACATGAATTCCATTTGTTTGCCTTGGCTTCTGTGTGTCGTGATGTGTTCAAGATGATAGGGCCTGGAAAACTGTAAATTTTTGTTCGGTCTCAAGTATGAATCCTCAGCCTTTTCTTTGTGTTGCAGAGGAAGTCTGATCGTTGGAGGCAGGCTGTTCACTCTGTTCCTGAGGGTGTGCTGTGCAGCCTATGGTTTGTTTACATTAGAGGTATGCTGACAAAGCTGCTGGCTCTAATACTGGACTTAATAGTTTTGTTTGGGTTCCCAGCTGTGTCTCACTGGCCTTTCACTCTCTCTGCCTGCAACTCTTCACAGAATTATATACTGCAGCAGCAAATCCCACTCCAGTAGTGCTGCTGAGGCCAGGATTCTGGTGAATTTCTGTGTTGTCCACAGAGTTTGCCAGGCAGGTTGAAAAGATGGAGATAAGTGGATGGGCATCTGTGTGCTCTCATTGTTTTGTGACCATTTAAGGAGCTGTGAGCTGAAATGAGCCTTGTGACTGTTTTTCCTTCGGCCTTGTTCTTGAGAAATTAGGGCTGGAGGGGTGAAGATGGGGTTCCTTTACCTTGTTCAGCTCAGATATACAGTTCAGGAAAACAAAAAACAAGAAGAAAAAATAAAATTTAAGATCTTGGGAGGTGAAGTTTTCCTAATGGGTATGTAATATAAACCCCTGAAATATGTGACCTCATGTCTTAAAAGATATGTTAAAAATTCAAACACTAGTTACTAGTATTCTAAGACTTGTATTCTAAGAAAGGCTGCAGTAGAAAGGGATTGAGGGATTTTGTTCCTATTGCTGCCATGGAACCAAATCTGTGGCCTGTGCAGTGTAGAGTGCTGCTCTTTAGGATCTTGCTTGTGCAAAGCATGGCATCTGTGGGGACTTTTTGAAAGGCAAGGTTTTAAAAAGATAGGCTAATGTCAGAGGGATAAGAAAAACTGCTAGAGAGAGAGGACTACTGGCTTTTAAGATACTGATGCACATATCTTTGAAGGAAGTCATCCTTCGAATTTTATTTGAATGAAGAGCAATTAATGGAGGATTTCTGTGTCACTTCTCTCTTTAGTAGCCTCTTATTTAGCAAAGTAAGTGCTGTTAAGTAGGGTAAAAATGTTGGTCCATCAGCCTTTTCTGTGAGTCATTTGATACTACTCGAATATGAAAATTTAGTGGTCTAGCCAGCAGGTCAGATAAAAGCACAGATATTTCCAATCTATTCACAAAGACCTTAGTGAAACTCTGACTGAGGTTACAGGTGAGGTATGGAAGTCTGTATCCTTAACTGGTGGTCACAAGTCACTACTTAGAGTTCCCTATTTTGGAGTGTATAGGATTTCCCAACATCCAAGTACATAGGAATTTGATATTACAGGGAATAGGGCATTGGTGTTGCCAGTGAAACTACACTATGAGGAGCTTTCACTTAACCAGCTCTTGGTTTCCTTCTACTGCTCTAATTCCTGGAACTTTGAGTAAGGTATTTTATCCAGCTCATCCTGGTTGATTGGCTGCTTGGGGTGGTCTTTCTACACTGATCACAAAGGAAAAACAGATTTAAAAGTTTGGGCACTGGAGGAACTTCAGAGCCTGCTTGTTAATTGGTGAGTATTTGGTCTCTTCAGAACAGCAGCTTAAGTTCATCTCACTTCTCTCTGTTTCTTTTTGGGTGATAAATGAAATCTTTTTGGGGGGACAGAGAGAATGAAGAGATATTGGGGTTCACAACCTCTGCTGTTGAAATTTAGCACCTAAATCTGATAACTGGGATTCTCTTCTGAGTTTCCCATGGGGTGTTCTTCTGCCAGCCTACAAGGTCATATGTATAACTGGCTATTGCAGTTAACTGTGGTCTAAATCTGCTCTGGTCATGTGAAGCGTAATCTGAAACATGACTTCTACTCAGTCTGGCAAGTCTGTCAACCTCCATTGAGACTGAGCTCTTCAACACTTCTCCAGGTTTCATTGCCTCACTTCTACACAGCACAGGCAGGGTAGTTGAAGGTTGGCTTTCCCGTGTGATGGCTGCTGTCTCTGCAGGCAGCTAAAAGGCCCAGAACCACAGTTCTTCAGCTGGATGTTGCAACCAGAATGGTTTGGCTGGCTGATTATAATGGTAGATGGTAGGACAATGGCACAGGTCCTTTTTGCTTCCTGGCACAAATGACATTGGTTCTGATCTTCTGTATCATGAGGAGTCTACCTGTCCTCAACACTGTCCCCTTCTCCACCCCTGCCTGGGTACAGCCCTCATTCTTCATTGCCCACCCCACAGGCTCTACTAAAGCATACTGAATGCAGGCTGTACAAAAGCCCTGTGAGGCCTGAGGTCTGCAGTCTGCAATGCCTTCTAGGTTTACTTTTCTATCCTGCTATGACTGCATTAGCTGCAGTTACCACTTAAAGATGATTGTAGTGCAAAGATGTCACTACATTTTAATGGCCACTCAGCTGGCATTCCTTGGAAAAATCCCAGTGCTGAAGTGAGATGGCACCAATTTGCACCAAGTGTGGATTTGGCCACTATGCTTACCCTGGCTTTGATCTGGAAGTGGTATGAAGTGTGTTTTCTGCAGATGGCAAAGTGTGGCATTTCTCTGTCTCATTAAGCTTAGTAGGACTAGTGGGTAGAGCTCTGTTTACAGTAGCTGGAAATTCATGTGGAGAAGATGGGTTCAAAAGGTCTGCAAATATCATAGTAGAGCTTGAGTAATGGCCCCTTGTGGTTTTCCTCTGTAATGGCACTATGTTTTTCCAGGCATTTAACTTATGGGGAAAAACAGAAGTCAGGCTTCCCTTCAGATAACATTTTAAAATTTCTATCAAGCATAAATGTTGAGTTTGTTCAGCAAAAATCCAGTTATTTTTCAGAAGCTTAGGTTTTGGAAAATGCTTGAATAATATATGCTGTAGAAATACAATTTCAAAATGTAATGGTAATAAAGCATGCCTTATTTCTTGGACTTCAATAGACATTTATCTACTTCCTTGAATTTTATATGCCAACTTTTTGCTCCACAAGGAGCCTCTCTTAATGTGACTAAGGGTTAATATTGGTTAATACTGTCTTATCAAGCTTCAGTAATTACCTGCTTTGACAACTAATGCAGCAGCTTTGGATGGGTGTTTAATCACACTGCTAACCATAAGTCCATAGTAAATCTCACTGCTGTTACTGAGGTTTGTACCACTTGTGAACATCACCTTGTATTATTTGCAGTTATGAAGTTCTTGTACTTCTGCATATGCTTTTCGGAGACCGGGTGTTGCCTCTTCAGACTGCACATTACTGTTTTGACATGAGGAATTTTGTAAAAGCACAAGATATTAAGCACAAGATGAATACTCTGAAGGAGGAAGATTTTTTTTTCTCCCTTGTAGTTCAATAATGTTTCCTGTAATGAATCTGTTTACCTGGCTGTTAAAGAAATGATATGTGCTGCGACTCACGACTTATTTTTGGCACACGTACAGAATGGTTATGGGCCCTGGCCACACACTGACATGTGAATTGGCATTCTGGCACCCTTTGGCTGTTTTTGCAGCTGCAGTGAGACCTAAATTTTATCCCAAAAGGGGCAGTTAGACTGACTGGATTTGTAAGGGAGCCCTGTTGCATGCTTCCAGACAGATTGAAGTCTCCTTCCTCTATGTAGCTTCAAGGTAGGAGTAACAGACAGGAGAGCAAGCAATCAGCAGTATCATAGAACATGCTGAGTTGGAAGGGACCCATCAGGACCATCAAGTCCCACTCCTGGTCCAGCATGGGATGGCCCAAGAATCACACCCTGTGCCTGAGAGCATTGTTCAAACACTTCTTGAACTCAGGCAGGCTTGGTGCTTTGGCCACTTCCCTGCGGAGCCTGTTCTGGTGCCCAGCCACCCTCTGGATGACAAAAACCTTTTCCTAATATCTGACCTAAACTTTCCCTGACTTATCTTCAAGGTGTTTCATTGAGTCCTGTCGCTGGTCACCACAGAGGAGGGGTCAATGCCTGCCCCTCCTCCTTCCCCTCACGAGGAAGTTGTAAGTGCAATGAGTTGTTCCCTCAGTCTCCTCCAGGCTCAATAGACCAAGTGACCTCAGCCACTCCTCACACAGCTTCCCCTCAAGGCTCTTCACCATCCTCGTAGCTCTTCTTTGGACACTTGCAGCCAGACACAGTTTAGTATCTTTTTCAGACTGTGGTGCCAAAAACTGCACACAGGATTTGAGGTTCCCAGTCTGTACACATCTATACATCCAGAGTTGCCTCGTCCCAGGTTGCAGAGTCCAGGACCTGCCCTTGTTAAACTTCAAGCTGTTGGTGATTTCCCATCTCTCTAATTTGTTGCAGGTTTCTCTGCCCTTGAGTTGTGCCTGTTTAAAGTTTGCAACAGCATGCTGTTCTAACCTACCCTAACTCTGCCTTTAGTGTTTTGGGCAGGCTGGTGCAACAGAGTGTTTTCAAGAATTCAGAGGCCTAACTGGCTATTGCACCCCTTGATGCTATCTAGATAAGGCAGTCAACTTTAAGCACTTAAAGTACTTGCTCCCAAGAGTATACAGATTTCAGTATTAAAGGAGGGTAGAAACTTGCCTTTTTGCTTGTGGCTTCGTGGTAACATCTAATTCCGGTAAGCAAACAAAAAAAAGCCCAATGTTTTACAGGAGTGTGAGAATGCTGGTTCTTTTGGTCTTTCTTGGTATCTTTGTATCAGCAACCTTCTCTTCCTTTGTTTTCCCTTAGTACAAAAATCATCTGGCTTGGTATTAGCATAAAATTCTTAATTTATGAACACTCACTAATTAGTCAAAAAGTTTGACAGCTTTTTTTATTTCCTTTTAAACAGCCCATGCATTTCCTTATCTCTGTAATAGAATTCTCATGCTGAAATAACCAGACACATAAAATGAGTCAGAAAATGAAGTGAAGCCTACTTCTGCCTTTCTTTCATAAAAATGAAGTTATTTTAATGAAGAATGTGACCAACTCCATCCAAGCATAGGAAGGGCAAGGGAGGCTATAGGCCCTGTAATAAGCTCAGAACTGGTAGGCCCCCCAAAGGTGGTTGGTGGAGCAGAGGCTAGCACCCAACATGCAAGATAAGATTTTGAAATCTTGAAATGCTAGCAAAAGCAGCAATCCAACATTCTGTCTTAAATGTGACCCTTGCCCTTCTATATTTGCAGCTTTGCTAAGGAGATGGAAGCAAAGCAGGAGAAATAGATGTAATGATTAGGATTTTTTTAAAGTTGTTTTTAGATTTTCAGTAGATAGGACACCTAAATAGCAGGTCAGTTCTTACATAATAGAGCACCAGAGACTGATACTAAAAGGGGTTCTAGTATGAAGGTGTACATGGCAGTTTTAAACAGAATTTAGCTTCTGAAGTCCCAAGAAGATGTAGAAAATTTTGGGGGATTGTGGCTATCTCTCACTGGTTTTGGATGCCCATAGTACAACCAGGACAAGACCAGCATGTGTGGTTTAACAGAACAGGGCTTTGAAATCTGCAGTGCTGGCTGGAGCTGTCCAAACAGTCGTGGTGTCAGGTGCAGCTGGGGCCAGTCATGGCAGTGGAAGGCAGTCTGTGAGGTGCTGCAAGATGTACTTTTGCCATTTTGGAGGAATTTCCAAATAGCTGTCCAGCCCATGAAGCTGGGAGGGTGCAGATGGTGGTCACAGCCTGACAAATGCTGACTTGGAGCCCACAGAAAGTGCTAACAAGGTATGGGGAGTGACAAGCATGTGCTTGTAGGAGGGTGGCAGAACACGTTCCTAGTTTGTAAAAGAAGAAATTTTCTCTTGTGAATTAAATAAATCTCTAATGGTGGAACAAGTTAATCATGCTGCAGCATATTTAAGAAAAAGTCCAAACAGTTATCAAAATTAAGACATAGATTCCTGGAACAAAGGCCAGTTCATAATTTGTGGAGCTCTGAACACACAGCCAGTTGTCAAAGCACAGCATGGAGTGGAAGAAACAAAACAGACCCCAAACACTTGAGTGTGTGTATTTTCTTCTTTTAATAGAATGGTCACTCAGTGACCATTTTTGCTGTTCCAACTGAACTTTTATTACACTACCTATTCTGTATACTGTGCCAGTCTTCTGTGGTATATGGAAAGATGGGAGTAGTTACAAAAGTGAACAATTATCTGTCTGTGTCTTTTAAATTGTCTAATAAATTGCAAAGCTTTCTATGCCTGAGTTACAGTCGTTAATGGAGGTGTGTCAGACTGATGCTATTGAAAAAAATTAGTATAAAGATGCCAAGAGTGTACCTACATCCCTAACTTAGTGTTTTACCAGGGATTTGCATCAGCTCTGAAGCACCTAAATACAGTTTTCTGCTCTTCAGAGCTGCTGTTTAATCTGTTTTTTAACTTAACAATTCTTCTGTAAGTGCCAGCTGTTGTGAAGAATAAGGCTGGTTTTATTGTTGTGAAGAATAAGCCTGGCAAAGTCTCTTTGATTACAAATTGTATAAGTTCGGTGTATTAAACATTAAAGATAAAAAGAAATAAACCACAAAGCACACACACAAAACCACATTAAAAAAATACAATCCCAAACTTGCTCTTAGGTTAAAAACTCATTTTAAACTGAAAAAAAAAGTGATATCACAATTGGATTTTCAGCAGATTTTGGGATCAAGAGACTTCAGCTCTTGCAGTTAAGAATGGATTTATCAAAAATACTCATTTGTAGAAAGATAGCTAATGGCAGTATTTTCCAAGTTAACTAGTCTAACTAGGGTTAAGGACTTGCAGTAAAGGCAGAGTGTGGCATGATGGGACCTATCACCGAAGACAGTGTCCTAAATATTTATTTCTTTGTTTCGAAGCACCTCTTTGATTCACTTTTGTCTTGCTGAATGGATGGTGTTGGTGATACACTTCCACAGGCAAGCTAAAAGGAAAATAAGGATAAGTATTTTCTTTGAAAAATTTCAGGGCATAAATTTAGTCAGCAGTGCCCTTTATCTTTGAAAGAAAGCAAAGCATTCACACAAATACGTGAAGCCTCAAAATCAAGAATATGGGAAATGTATATTGCTTGTGTCATCAGCCTTGCTGATGCAGTTGAAAGCAAAGTTTTAAGTTGGCTTTGCTTCTTTTTCCTTTTGCATTATTTATAAAGTTAGGTCTGATGATGCTTTTGCAGTCTGTGTTTGTAGTAGATGCCTGTACATTCTGCTGGCACCGTCATTAAACAATGAATTGTATTATCTGGCACACCAAGCTCTGAAGTTTTAAATTATTCAAAAATGTTTTTGTTGTGAGCTGGCACATTCTCATTAGCATGTATCTGGTCAGCCAGGCTGAATCAGTCATGCAGGGAAAATTTGCGAACTGGCAGGCTTGTCACCTTCTGTTAACTCAGGAAAGAAGCTTGGCCTGAAACAAGTCTTGACTGGGAATTGTGGGGACAGTATTGACAGCAGATGGTACCCACTTCCTTATCTCTGAAGGAACTCAGCTGCACATTGATGGGCCAGGCTGAAGGGCAGGGACATGCACAGGACATGATTTGGTTACTCATTTGAATATGCAGAGGTAGAGAAGGAAGAACTTACTGCCTTGTATTGCTGAAGAATAACTGTCCAAACTTCAGTGATGTAGGCACTGTCACCGACTGGTTGAGTGCAGTACTACTGTGGAGAAGTTATGGGCACTGCTGGGACCCATGCACCTCCTTAAAATAATTTCCTGGAATTTAAGGGAATATTGCCTAGTGTTTTTATTGCTTTAAATATGAAAAAAAAAATCACTTTTATTCCCATAACTTCTATCTAAAGCAAGTATTACCATGTTTGTTTTTGGCAAGGAAACAAGAGCACAGTAGCCAAGTCTAACTTTAATTTGCATGAAAATTGAAGGCATCACAAATAGGAAACAAACAGCAAAGCTCTTCTTTTTTGGTGCTGGCTTTCATGATGTATAGGGATACTGATATATTTGGCATTCAGGATGAAATTTTGGTTATTTTGAAATCAAAGAGTGTTTTTACAATGATTTAGAGATAGGAGGAAATCAGAATTTCATCCCAGAGATTACTGGGATGAGTATCTTATCCCAAAGACTTCCAGGATTTTCAACTAAAATGTGTTGTAATGATGATGGAGAATGGTGTTTGTGTAAGAAATGTAATAATAATAGGACAGAATTGTGCTTTTGCATGGTATTTTGGTCTGCTCTGAGGGAAATGGTGAAGATGAGATTTTTTTTTTTTGTATACCACATCCTTTTTTTTTCCTGTTTCAGACTTTACTTGGTAAGGCTACACCTGCAAATAACTGAGACTTAATGCAAGTTTGATGGCTGGCTCTGACAGAGCTTGATGTTTTATCAGCAAATTGAAGCATGAAATATAATCTGTATTTTCCTTCAGCAAATAATATTTCTGCATTGCAGAGTTGTGGCAGCTGCCCACAAATGAATCTTTGGTCTGTTGTCTAGACTTTGCTTAAGCTTTCTTTCAGGTTACATGGGGAGCAGTTAAATGCCTTTTTTCTACAGCAGTATCAGGGGCTGTAGTAATTTTTTTCAGGACCCTGATTAGTATCACAGGAGACTGAAAGCTATGTCAAATAAGCCAAGAAATTTTTTAGGGGTGGTCTCTGTGGGTAGGAGGTCAGGTCAGTGGTTCAGAGGTGATGGAAAATCCATGGAAGGCAAAGTGGAAGGACTAAGGACTGTATATGCATGAGACGGAATGGCTTTGCAATTGGCAAAGAATGGAAACCCAGCTTGAATTTCTCACCCAAGATACTTGCTTCTGCTGCTTATCCACTGAGTGTACTACTGTAAATGAACTGAACAGTACCAAATAAACAGCCAACCTAATAGTTATGCACTTTTCTGTACATTTGGTATGACCCTGTGGTATTTCAGGCTTCGACTAATTTTGTGGCTCAATTAGCAGATTTGTGTATATTAGTAAACATATTACTTTTAAAAAAGAATTTCTTTTAAAAAAGAATTCATGTTATTTTGCTGATCAACCTTAGGTGCTTTTCTTTTTCTGTACCCGGAATAGAGAAGTCATGGCTTCCCAGACACTGCAAATGATTGCGAGAGAGTATTTCAGATGGCAATCTTCCTGAATCAAAAGAAGAATAAAATTCCATAATGGTGATTTGGCAGTCTGAGGTAGCCTCAAGTCTCAGCTGCCAAACTGAAATGGGTTTTTAATAGGAAGAGAAAAATTGAAGGCAGATAATTAGCAGAAAACTTGTATTGTTAGGTGTCCACACCAAAAAATGTGACCTTGATGATTGTAACTGGATTTGAAAGTAAGCAATTATTGCTACCCTGACAGACAATACTCATAAATGGGATAACATCAATATTGTTTCAGTCACTCCAGCCACTCATTAATGTAATGGTGCACTTATTTAAAGCCATGGATCTGTGTTGTATGCCACTGTAAAATATCTGACCAACATTGTCTGTCTGTCTTGTAGTGATTTTACAGAATCCTGAAAAACTGATCACCTGTACAGCTCCATTGCCTTTAAATTAAATCAATGCTGCCAGATGAACTAGCAAAGGATGTAAAAAAAAAATCACACAGGTCCTTTCATTTTTATTGTCCTGCTTTCTGCCCTGCTCCAAAGCTCTAGGAGCAGAACTGTGTCAAGGCTGCAAACGGCTGCTCAGCTGGGGGGTGGAGAGGGTGCTGTTCCCAGTCTGTCTCAGGATACAATTCATTAGTGTTTTTCTAGAGCAGAATGAGATGTTTTTCTGGAACATGTCAGTAACTTCACATGCAGTAAACACTGTCAGGCTTTCTGCAGCTCTGTAGAATGCTTCCATAGCATCTGGACATTGAGGAAAGTTTCTGAGAGCTAAAAAGTCATGTTCAGTATTGATTCCAAGGGGTTTTAAGTCATAATCTGTTAGAAGTTTTGGGTGCATTTGTTTTATTGTACATATGATTACTGGTAACATCTAGTGCTGGTTCTTTCAGAGAAGCATGAAATTTGTAAAATAGGTGTATGAGTACTAATACCGGGGTAAGGATTAGGCTAAAAATCAATATTGTGGTTGAACTAAGTAGTTCAAGTACTTAAAAAATGAGGCATGTTACCATTATGAAAATGTCATGGATAGCTAAATCTTTATTGGATATGGGAGTACATAAATCAGAAGGCTCCTTTGACCTTTAGTTTGGTTTTAGACCTTTTTGTTATATTAAGAATAAATATATTAATGATATGGAGAGTGTAAAGAAGAGAGAACACATTTTGGTACATAAAATAACATGACTTTTTCATTTAAACATCAGTCATTCTCAGTGCATTAACTAGATTTTATCAGTTTGTTTGACCTTTGCTGTCAAGGGAGTAAATGTAATTTTACTTCTCCGTAATGAAAATAACATCAGGAAATATATGCAAGAATGCTTGTTTAATTTCCTTCTCCCTGCATTCTTTCTCTGGAAAACTATGAACTGTTGTCTCCTATCAAGTCCTATCAAGCATATTTTGCTTGGTCTTGACTTTAAAATATGAACACATTTGGTTTTACTTCAGGATAAAAAAAATAAGTTGGTTTAAATGGGGTAAACAAATTTGTGACTTTCACTGTTCAGGGAGTGGAGCTAAACCACTGGTTAGTCTTATGATTAGTATTTATAGATTTATGTGTATGTCTGCTGTCTGTATATGCATTTTATCTTTAAAATATTAACATGAGCAAGAGAAACTAATTTACATCATGGTAAATTTAACTAAATGATGAATCTGTGTTCTAGAACTAAGTTACTGTTCCTGCAGAGGAATAGATCTAAGAGAACCTGAGAGCAGTCTGAGAAAAGGTGATAGTATTTGTCTTGGAGCAATTGAGTGAATCCTAAAATAAAGCTATAATTAAAACAAAAGAGGAGAATCCTGGAACAGTTTCAAGCTCTTCAGAGAAGTGAAACAGGAAATCTGGAAGAGGAGAAACTTTTGAAGCAGACATACAGTTAATACTAAATCTAGCTGGTGATAGTGAGAAGCAAACGTGTTACCAAGTCCTGATGGTGTATGGCCCATCAAGAGTGGAAGCAGTGAGGATGATCTACTACCCCTTTCCACCCAAATGCCTTCTTGGAGAGTGGCACATACCACATAGGCCCAGTACCACCCAATTACCAGGGAAGGCAAAATGTCTGTTCATTAAACACGTTGCAGATGTATACTGGTGTTATCAGCTAAATGAAAAGTACAGAGAGAACAATTCAGATGTTGAGAGAATGCTTTGCTCTGAAGTACAATGAGCATGCTGTAAATAGATGTTTGACATGGTGATTTAGTATTAGTTGGCAAATACATGGTGCAGAGAAGACTTAACAGCTGCTTAATGGGCAAATGTAATGTATCCAACAGATAGTATGACTAAGGAAAACATAGGAAAATGAAAAATGTTGAATGAACAATTAATATTCTCTCAAATGCATTAAGAGATCAAATAATCCCAGTAAAACCATAGAAGTTGTATAATTAATTGTGGTGAGTTGTGAAATTCCCACATAGCCACACTCTCCACGCCTCAGTTGGATGGGAAAACCAGGAAAAAAACAGAAATCAGAAAACTTGTGATTCAAGATAAAGGCTGGAGGGGGTTTCTTACTGATTACCTTTGCGGGCAAAAAAGGACTTGCCTTGGGGATAATTAACTGGATGCTAATTAAATTTGATTGGGGTAGTAAGACCCAAACAAATATTAACCATTTCCTCCTGTTCCCCTATTCAAACAACTTCAATCCTTCACTCCACACTCCTGTGCCTGCCCAAGTGGCAGAAGTGGGATTTAGGAGGGGAAACAATCACGACAAAACAGTTCTTTCTCTCTTGTACCTTCCCTCTCACCTTTCAACAGTTCCAGCATGGGTCCTCTAAAGAGGCTGTTTCCTTCAGGACATTTCCATGTGCTCTGGGCTTGGGGCTCTTTTATGGACTGCTGTGTAGACATCTTCTCTGATGCCTGGAGCACCTCCTCCTCTTACCTCTGGCCTATGCTCAATTCTGTGTAATTGCCTTAGTCCGTTGTGTTTGGACTCAGTGATCTCAGAGGTCTTTTCCAACCTAATAAGTTCTGTGAAATTGTCTCTTGGAAAACTGGAAGGAAATAGGCAGTAGGGAATAGAGTTGTCTTCAGTGCTTTTTTTGGTATTGTTAATGTACACCTATTATGTAGGCAAGTCATAGAGGGTAAAGGAAGAGAGTTTTGTGTCAGTTTTGTTATTGTACATGTATTATAAAGTAAGTGGTTTTGGCACTCCTAGCTTTACTGTTTTACTGATGACAGAAGGATTCATAACTCAAGAAAAGCGTTTCACCTTAAGAAAGTTATGTGGTCTTACAGACCCTCATGCATGAACAGACAAGAGTGAAAACACTGACTTGCAGGCACTCACTATTTCATTCTGCTTGGCACTCAAGATTCAAATGCTCCACACACTCCACAAAACTTTAAGAAATATTATCATCATTTTGAGGATCACTCCACTTGTCTTCTAAGCTGCCCTTTGCAGACAAATTTGCTGTGCAGAATGATTGCTCGTGTGGCAGCATGTTTCTGAAAAAGCTCTGATTTATGGACTTTGTTTTTACTTTTCTGTAGATGCCAAGCTGGAGGCAACATGTAGCTGGTCTGACTTTGGAAGATGCAGGAAGTGTTTATTGTTGTCCTGATCTCTCTTACCCCAGTAGGGTACAACCTTTATAGATGAGGAACCTGCCAGGTAGAAAGATCCCCAGGCAGGGTGCTGAACTTTCCAGGGCTCATTCTTGCTTCTTCATGTCCACAAACTAAAAGGTTATAACACGCTATGATCTCAGCCAGCTTTCCTGAGCCTCATCATTCTATAGGCATGCATGTCCTCTCTACATCTGTACACTTTAATGGCTCCAAGAGAAGAGAGAATGAGAAGGATTGCATAGTGAGACACAAAAAGCTGTTCAACAAGAGCTTCAGAGAGAGTATTTAGTTGTATATAATTTGTTGTAGTTGAATTCACAATGGAATAATTACATTTGTAGTTCTGGATGAGTGTCTGTTAAGCCTCTATATGATGTAATGGAATTATATGTGTTTAATAGATGTTACAAAATCTCCCAGCATTTCCTGGATATTTTTTGATACGCTGAAGGTGGGAATAGGACTGTTTTTTGGCTATAATTTATAAATTAATTGAAGAAATGGCACAGAAATCTTTACATAGTTCTCTGGACTAAAGGTTCCTCAGGACTTGAGACTCTTGGTGTTTCTATACAGATTAAAATCCTGGACAGTTTATGGTCCATGAACAGTGACCCATGTCTCAAGAAGCTACAGATTGTAACCAACCTCTCTTCTGCTGTGGAGATAGATTTTTTTTTTTTTCAGACATGTTTTCCTTATAATCCTGCAGAAGTAGTTAATGTAGACTCTTTTTTTTGTGAAATGTGGATATAGCAAAGGACAGTGTTCTGCCAGGAGAGTATTTGTGGCTGGAGCTTTATCATCCCTGTTTTCAGGATTAATTTAGACCTAAAAGTTTTTCCAACAGAAGTAGAATATGTTCAGTAAATTGAGTCTTTGATGTTTGTCTCTGCCTGGAAGATGGTTCGTATTCCTTAGTCAGCATGAGGTTGGTAACTCCAGGGGCCAAGAAGTAAACTGATAATAAATCAGTGCAGTCTGTTGTCTGGTGTACATTGAGAAGAAATTACTGAATGTGAAAGATCACTGTACCAATTTCCCCTCCCCTTTGCTCACAAGTTCTGCTCTGAACTGTGAGCAGAACTTGTGAGCAAAGGGGAGGGGAAATTAGATAGCTGCTTTTGTCCCTGCTGTGGTACAACCAAAAAAAGCTCAAATAAGTTTAAGAGGACAAGCATATTGGTAATCTAGATCTTAGTAAGTCAGTTGAGAGAAAGAAACAGAAAGGATAACAGAATTACAGTGAGCATACTTATGATGCTCTAATTTTACTGGCTTTAGAGTAAAAGACCAAGGCACAAAAATTGTCTATCGTTCACTGAGAAAGCTGTGTCTGTGTAGGAACTAAAGAAATACATTGCAACAAGACTGGCAAAAAGAAGCTAATGAGTAACAGCTGTATCCAAAAGAAAATCTTTCAGGTTTTGAAAATTAGCTAGTGATGGATGGATGGAGGCTGTGGCAATTGACATGGGGTGGTGCCAAGTGAAACACATTTGTTACCAACAGGGAATAAAATATATGCTACTGAAACTCTTTAGCACAGCTTGGTACTTAATATAAATAAAGTGTATTTTAGAATTATGCCAGCAGTCACTCCCAAGAAACAATTTCCCTCTCTTTGATTATTTTTTGCCTCTTCCTTCTGCATCAATTTGTGCATACATACGTTTTTGTACTGTATTTTAATGAAGAATTATGGTCAGATTTACTATACTGCATCCAGGGATATGTCAGACACACAGGCTCTCTTGAAGTGTAAAAAGTCTCCATCCAGTTGGTTCTGAATAATCATTAGTAGTCAAAAATTTTTTTATTTGGTGGTGCAGAAGTGCCTAGAACCTGTAGTTATAGGCTGGCAGAATTCTTGTCAGTCGTGGTATGAACATGTCACAAGAAAATGGTAGTTGTCCTATCCTAGGGAGTTCACAGGATAACCTCCCATCCTGTTGTATTCTTCTTGTTAGATTTTGCTTTTATTTATTATATTTTGCAGAGTTCTTCTCCCCCCTGCCCCTCACAGTTAGAACAGGATTAAAATAGTGCTGTCAGACATTATATTTCATCACTGTTTCACCCAAATTTGAATTTTGCTCTTCGTTGGTGCACTGTGATTTGAAAAGATGGGTATAGCAGGCTTAAATCAATAAGGTAACATGCACAGTCTCCAGGGTTTTGGAGGGGGAGAATAGTAGACAGAAAGGAAGAAAAATTCTTTTTTTCCCTCCTGTATTACTTTATTGCTCTTTTTAGAGAAAAAATATATATGTAATTGAAGGAGTAAAATAGCTGAAATCTGACTTCAACTCTTTAATAATACATTGAATTTTTAAAATGCTGTTAAAATTCAGGTTGTGTCCAGTATTTGCAGTGAAAATGTAAAAATCAGGACCAGAAGCAGAGCAGTGATTATGGAAGTTTCAGAAGCTTTTAAAATTTTATTCCATGGTTGGACTCCATGTGCCCAGCAGCTGAGACTGCTCTCTGTTGGTAAACATGTCAAATTTGAATGGATTGATAAAACTCATGATTAATTGCTGCTCTGCCATCCAGCAAGTAAAGTTTCATGTGGAATGCTGTCAAAACTGTTTACTGAAGGCTGTTAAAATAGTACCAATGTATTTTCTCCAACAAATCCCTTAGCATTATGAATGGGTCTTATGCTCAATAGACATTAAAGCAAATCTCTAATAGATAGATTGAAACCTTTGAAGAGATATGACTGAGCCTGTTCTGCAATGAATCTTTATATTACTTAGGCTTTACTTTTGCTTTCAAGAGGCTTATTTACTGATTAGAGCTTTGGATTGCTCATTTACATCTGTGAAAGTACTGCATAGAATATTGATTGCTGTAATAATACAAATGATCTCATTTTTTTCTAGAATTTATTTTAGCAGGCAAATATAAAGTGATATCCTCTTTTAAACAAACATATCAGATAACTATGTGAACATAGAACTGGATAATGTGTTGGTTCTAGATTGCTGCAGGCCTAACACATTCAGCCTATTGGAGCTGTCTAATGGAAATGAGCTTGAAGTAATTACAGTATTAAAAATGAGATCTCAGTGCTTGGAAGAGATGCAGAGAATGATGGTGAGTGTCAGTAGTGTGATTAAACAAATACATCTTTCATAAGCTTTATATGAAGTTATGGAGCCGCAATAATTTGTATTGCTGTGACTGTGAACACTCTTGGAAGATTGGAAGTATTTAAGAACTTGAAGAATTCTGATTTAAGATGCTATTTCCACTATTCTAAAAGTAAAAATGTAAAAGGGTGAAGGTGCTTTTAGCCAGATGCCAGCTTAGATGGGTGAAAGCTCTTAGCAGTGTCTGCATATCAGCAGTTCATGGAATGCTTTGTACCTAAAACTTGGTGGGGGTTGGGAAGGAAGTTTGTGATACAGGGAAGAACAAAGGATTTACAGCCATACTCTGCCAGTGTTTGTCCTTCATAGCAATAGTTAAATGTATCTGCTGCCATATTGATTGAACTAAGCTGATTGACAAGATGAGCCGTAAATGCTCCAACTCAGAAGAATTAGAGGGGGAAGAAGAATAAACATCATGTAATGCAATGTTTTATGGAAAATGAGGACTAGCTGATGGTGCTAGTGAAAGTAGAGCAAGATGTGTTTTCTGCTACCTCCAGTCCTTCTGTTGTGGCCCGAGGAGAAAAATTTAGAAGTCTTTAGGACTTTGAAACAGGGAGCAGAAACTCAATCCACCAAAACAAAGCAACCAGGTGACTGAAAAATGATACTGAGTAATGACTCATAGCAGTTGAAAACAATTCTGACATTCTTTTTCACTCAGAAGCCAGTTTTTATGGATAAATTTCAACCCAAAATGCAGGCCAATTCATATAGATAGGTTTGGAACTGCACATGCAGAAAAGAAGCAGAAAATGTCAGGAGTTTAAACTTTTATAAAGGCTGACAAGATAGAGAAGAGAGAGCAGTTGATAAAGGCAGCAATTTTAAAGAGGAACCTTATAAGAAAAGATTGCCTGAAGACAGTGCAGAGATAAAAAGCTGATTTTTAAGAAAAAATCATATAATGAATAAATCTTTCTAAAAGGAAAGAAATGGCTATTTTAAACTGCATGTAAGAGCAAGTAAACATTTGCATTTTAATATTTTCATTTTCAGTTTGAGTGACTATGCATAAAGATTCTACAATTGCATTAGCATTTTATGGGTTCAGTTTTCTAAATGTCACTTTCTTTTCCAAAGAACTTCTTTGTTATTACTTACTTTTAGTTAGAAGACTGTAAGATGTGTCTCCTCACATTACCTCTAAGTACCACTCAAGATTAAATAAAACTATAAAAAGAATATGGATAAACTATTTTTTATAGTACATAGCCTTGTCAACCTTTGTCCCAGCCAGGTCAGTCCTAACTGAGTGATCAGTTAACCTTTTCTTTTGTAGACTGCTTAGCATTTTTCTGTGAGACTTTAATCACTGGCCTCATAGGAAATGAAGTACTGAATTCCTGGACTGAATGCAATATTTTGCGATTCCATGTTCTCACTTTTGCAGTGTATGGATTCTCCATTAAACCCTCCTGGTAACCTTTTTTAAATTAAGTTGTGCAATTGCTAACTCAGTTATCTCCATGGATATTGCAGAAGGGTATTACTCGTGTCCTCTCTGGCTTAAAAAAAAAAAAGGTGGAAAAAAAAATTTGACTGTTAGGTAAGTGAATAGCAGATGCCCAATCATAGTAATTTCTCCAGCAGTTCCTGAGATTTTCTGCCTAGTACTTCTGGAATTCTTAACAGATTTTTTTGTTGTTGTTCTCTGCAGGTATATTCCCTAGATAGTTGCATATGGCCATTAAGTTGACTGTGGGACTCTTTTTTAATAGGATATGCTTTATGACAACAGTTACATTGTTCCATAAATGGCAGAATCCCTGACCTTATCCTAGGTTAATATGCAATCATCCTGCGAGCCAGTGTTTCCCCTGAAGGCTGACAGGTGCTCTGCTCACCCTCCTTGCTGAAAAAGATGCTGAAGTAACTGAACAGAAATGTATCAGACGTGATTCTGATGTCAGTTGCACTGAGATGCAGCAGATGAGAAGTACAGCCCCACATGCAAATTTAATACCCCATGGTTTTGGATTTAGGAGTTGAGTGTCTTCTAGTCCCTATCAAATTACATCACTTCTACAATTAATTGCAGTTATCTGTGATATTAACTTTTGGTGACCAGGAAAAACAGATGCTTTACTGGGATATTTGGGTCTTTGTCTCTTTTTAAGTTTGCCATCCCTTTGCAGATTAGAGGAGTTATGAAAGGGAATAGGGTGGTTTTCCCAGCAAATTGTCACATAATGGTGACATCTGCAACGTCCTGTTAAGAAGTTAGCGACTTGGGTTGTAAACTTGTGAACAACAATATATATAAACTCTGCCTGTGTTGTCCTAGAATAAAGGTTGATAATTCATAATGCTGAATTGCTCAATTTTTGGCACAGCATACATTTTGGGCTGACAGAACAGATTGCTAATGACTTCAAAACAATAAGAGGCAATTGTCTCACTTGACAACAACTTGAGAAAGCATGCTTAATTTTCTAAGGATTACAGCTTGGTAATTATCTCTTTTTCTGAATCATCTTCCCTGGAATTCAAGGTTTTGGAAGCAATACTGGGATGCTACAAGCAAAGCTCACTAGCTGAAACCCAAAGTTCAGAATAACAGAGAGTTGTGAAAGTCACCTTTGCTTTGCAAGTGGATTGTATTTTAATTAAGTATTTTAATTATGTATACTTTCATCCAAAAAGTTTAATTTGAATTCCTAAAATACAATGAGAAATTTTTCCATGTAATTCCCTGTTAGAACAAAGAGGATTAGAAGTTGAAAAGATATCTCATATCTACCGGTAATAAAGCTAAGTATTTGGGGCCTGAGGGCCTTTTGATTGAGCAGTTACTCGTTTGGCCTTCCCTGAGAAAACCATTAATCATAATGACCATTTTACAGTGTCCCCTTTTCTTTTTGGGCTGGACTGCAGAGGTCATCACCTTGTCATTCAGGTCAGTGGAAAGGTCACATGTCTCCTCTTGCTTCACTACTGGCCCAGAGTGCAAGCTGACACTGAGTTAACAAATGACCACTCTTCTCCTAATTATAGGAAATGTGGCCAGATTGTGCCAATGGATGGGGTTCAGACTTATGGGAACATAGAGATCGTGGCAGGACCTGTGGTTAAAAGCTCAAACAGCAGTGTAAGCTGAATGAGTTTCACTCTCACCTGATCCAACCTAGAGTTTCTTAAATTATTCTGAAATATTCTCCGGCAGTTGCTTCATGTTTGGTATTAATATGGTGTGGAGAGAAAGTACCCATAATTCAAACTGCTTATAATTTTGGTTTTTAATTTTTTTTTAGGACTCTGACTCCTTGAAGGTTTAAATATAATTATAAGTAAACTTTGCTAAATCATGCTGTTAACAACACTTGGTTTTACACGTTTATACTATCTGTGTAATCAAATGTGGTCTATTCATCCTTATATCTCTATGGCAATGTTCAGTTCCAGTAATTGACTTTAAAAGAGAATATTAGCCACACAATATTGTTGAGCATTCAAAGACTAAATAGTATATTGTAAGTGTGATTTGAAAGAAAGAAGTGTGAGTACCACTTGTTTATGCACTTGTATCTGAGATGTGTAAGTTCACATTGGTTTTGTTTAAGCTTCTGACTGATGGAAACATATGGTGGGAGGAAAAAGAAGCTCAAGATTTTGGGTCATCTTCCCGAGGTTGATTAGATGATCCCTAATCCCTAATTCCCTGTATCATATGTGCGCCTATCATCATGATTTAGGAACGTAGCTTTCCAACAAATATTCATCGTTTGAAAGGTCAAATTGTGAGCACACTAATGTGGGAGCTCTCAACAGCAGTGTTAGAAATGTGTTTGTAAAGCTGTATGGGACTGGCCCGTGTGAAGTGTGCAGAGGTGGCCGTGCAGGGGCAGCAGGAGCTGGTGCACAGGTGGGTGGCAGTGCTGTCAGCGTGGGTGGGAGCACAATCCTGTCTCTGATTGCCAGTGCACAGTCATATGGCCAGCCCCCGACAGGACTCGCTTTGGACCTGGAGTGAGAGCTGGCTGTGTGCTCCCAGTGCTGGTGCACCATATGCTGCTGGGTCTGATCCTGCAATTCCCCTCTTGTGTGCAGTTTTACTTTTACTTGGCTTGTCCTTTTATTCCCTTTGCAGCACTTGGCTGATAGTTAAACTGAATTGCAGTTTAACTTATTATGCTCTTTGGGGAGCTAATACAGTATGCTGTCACCTGTAAATTGCCTCAGCGTGATGCAGGTTGTCATTTCAAATGGGAATTTTCCTATCTGAAAGGAGCTGTGTGGATTAAGATTTCTTTCATTACCTTGAGAAATTTACAAAGCCTTTTTTCCGTAGTCTCCTTGCCAGGCTCTGCAAGGAGGAAATACATGTGCAGGAAAACAGGCTGCAGACAATGTGTGGTATCAGGTGCTTTGGCAAATCTATTTTTATGCCTCAGGGTGTATCTATGTGTACGTATATCAGTGTGTCTGTGTGTTTATGTGCCTGTGATTCAATCAGTGTATTTTCATATTTAATAATCCTGCAGTCTTACTTTTGAATTAAAATCTGTCTCTTACTTCTAATTTTTAGAGATACTCATATAATTCAGTGAGTTTACAAGCTGGCCTGGCGGGCTTTCACCTCACATCTGTTTGTGGCTCTGACAAGACCAAATCAGTACTATTTTTACTTCAGTGAAGCCAGCAGAAGGACAGTGCAATGAGAGTGATTTTTTGCAAAGACTTATCATGCAAGCTTTATGGAGATAGCTTAGACCCAGGCTCCCCTGCAATGGCTAGCAATTTTTAATCTGTGCTTTACAGAAAAGATAACAATTTTGCACAATGAATATGCAAGTTTCTCCCACTGTGTCTGCCTCAAGTTACAGAGAAGCTCTGGAGTTATGCTTAAATGGGTCAGAATACACATCAATTATTTGGGGTTTTTTTTAGTCCAAGTAAAATCCCTGTGATTTAGAGTAGTTGTTAACATTCATGGGTCACTATAAATGTAAAGGATATTTAAAGAATCAAGGAGGTGAGCCTACAGTTTTTTACACAGACTAATTCATTGCTTTGTGGTTAATGTCTAACTGAAAACTTTTCCTCTGAGCAATCCCATAACTTCCTTTTGCAGGTGGTGTGCCTCATTGAAATCTCCAAGTCTTAGACTCAAGTTGCTGCTGTTTTAATGTCTTCCATAAGAAGTAGTTCTGATAGTAATTTTCTATCCCCAGCATATCCAAATTCAATGGCTGCTGCTTTTTTTCTTCTGTACATTGTGTATTATGTATGGTGTTGAAGAATATTGAGAGCAAATGAATCCTCAAACACTGGGATGCATGAGTTGCTCTCTGCATGCAGGAAGTCTGTGTGGGTTTGGGGATTTTTTTGTGGGGGCTTTGTTTTGTGATCTTTGGTTTTATTGCTCTCCCATCTGCTGCTGTCTGCTGCATATTGCTTCTCCTCTGCTGCTGTTTTTCTTGTAGATTGTTCTTAGGCCTGCCTCACCACATTCACTTTTTGGTCAACTCAGAACACTTCCAAAGACCTGTATGTTCATGTAATTCTGCCATCTAAATTGTAGTTTTCTGTATTTACCATAATGGTTTTGCTTCTGTTCTCTTCTAGACTCAAAATCAGACTTGAAGTCTCCTGTCTCTTTTCCTTTTTTTCCAGAGCTACCCAAGTTAGAGTGCAGCCAGAACGCTTTGCACGAGGCTTAGGTTTTATCTAGGCTTCACAAAAGATGATCAAGCTAACTTAAAATCTAGCAAGCTGAATAGAGTGGTCTGTGCTGTGCCTGTATGAAACTTAAGTCATAGATAGATAGATAGATAGATAGATAGATAGATAGATAGATAGATAGATAAATAAATATACCCTCAACATTTAGACCTTCACTACTTAGTGCAAAGTTGCTTGTATTTCCCAGTATTCTCTTCTTGTTTTCCTTTTCCACCCTTCTACAGTAAACAGTCATCCTACAGAGTGCAGCTGCCATGTTTCTTTTACTGCAGAAATCATGGGAACAGGGCTATCACTCCAGGCTTGTTAAATGTTACAGCTTCTTTCAGTTCCTGTGTTTCTTAAGCCATGTCTTTGCTCTCCTGGTCAACTTTTTCCTAGCTTTTACAGGTAGTTAGTCTTTTGGTTCTGCATATTTAATGAAAATCGTCTGCTAATACTTACTAGTCAATCCCATGTCCTCCAAGAGCTCAGAACTGCTGAATTTACCTCCATTCTACTTAAATACCTTCTTCTGTAGTGGTACTCATATATGCAAAGGAATTGTAAATACCATTCTCTTCTAGGAACAGATTTTAAAGACTTACACATTATTATTACATATATGGTGAGCCAGCTAGCTAGTCAAGAAATACCCTCTTTCATTATAATGCAAACAAATACAATTAAATCCACAATTAAAAAGAGCAAAGTTCCTAGATACACCTGCATCTCACTGAAATGAGGCCATTTGTTAAAACTGAGATATTTGAGATTAGAATGCAATTAAAAAGGTTGAGTTTTTTAAATGTGGATTCGTAATTGGATATACAGTCTTCCACTCCTGGGTCACCAGTTCAAATCTATCCCAGGTCAGTAGTCACTGAATCCTGGTACCATCTAACAGCTGGTGGTTTATGTGAAATGAGTAGCCTGTCTTACTTCAGTTTGTACTGAACAGGTGTCCACATTGCAAAAAAGTTACTACAATTGTTAGCTTAGCTAGCAGTCTTTGTATGGGAGCAAAAATCTGTGTTGTAGACTAAAATTGCAGCCCTTAAAAATGATTTATCCAAACTGGCATTGAAATCTATTGGGCAAAATTATACAGTTTATAAGTCTCATATTCTTTTCTTAAAATATAAATTATGGGAGCTAGAACACTTTCTGTGGTTATCAAGATGTCTCTGTCAGAAACTGTAGTTTTTTAAGAAGAGAACAGCCTCATCTAAGTATCCAAAGATCAGAACTCATCTATTACCAATAAAAATGGGTTTTTTTATGCTCTGCAGCATTACTTTTAAAACTTTAAAAAAAACAATGAATTAAAATTCAAGGGGTTTTCTTGAAACTGTGTCCTGTTCTGTGTTGTAGTTATCATCTGATATTGTCTTCCTAATCCTTTTTGACAATCCCAGTCTTCTATTAGAACAAAGCTACAGTGATATTTGAGCTTACCGAAAAGCAGAGAACATTAAAGCATGATATTTTCAAGATATACACCCTGCCTGTAGGTGAGAGGGACTTTGACAGATGAGAATCTGAAAAAAATACCAACTAAGAGAGTCACAGAGCTGAATAATGTAATAGTTTTGTCTTGATCACTCAACTTAAGAACGTGAAACATGGACTGTGAATCTTTTTACAATCTTCTTTTCCAGTAAAGTCCCTGTGAAAGTCAGGAGCCTTTTTCTGCCCCTATCATTTTGTCCCATTGGAGCAGAGAGGAGATGCAGCACTGGGGGTTGGCAGGACCTGTGCGTGCCCTGGCTGAGTGAGGCAATGTGCTGCTTGAGCCAAGGCCACTGCAGGGTGCCAGCAAACATCACCCAGCTCTGCCCAGCCCCGAGCACACACCATGGTGAGTCACACACCAGGGCTGCTGTGCTGGGGAACAGCAAAAATGTCAGGAGGACATGCAGTGAAAGGTGGCCTCACAAGGGTACAATGTTACTCAGTTTTTCTTCAGCCTAACAGGTGGCTTGTCAACATAACTGTAATTTTATATAGAGGTATTCAGAAGCTTTAGAGACATAGACTATGGCATTTCAGTTATGTCCATGCCTTTGATACTGGCGCTGCAGCGTTGGGAATGGTATGGCACTATTTAAACTCGGTGTGTGTCAGTGTTGGCTACATGGTTGTGTGCCTGGTGCCAGCTCAATTCTTTCTTGTGTCAATGACTGCTCATGCTGTGCATGTAAGAGGCAGCTGGAGTAGTAAAGCTTGGGTTTCGCAGATTTGTTGATAATATGGATGAACACCGTGTTACAAACATCACAGTAAAAAAAGCCCCTTGCTAATGCATGACGTTCCATCAGCTGAACAGAGGAGTTTAATAAGTGGAGAGATAATCACACATGGTTTAAAGTATCACCTTTGTTAATGGTTCTGGTCCATGTGGGCTCTGAGTGTGTGTGTGTGTTCTATTTTTGTTGTCTCTCAAGAGGATCAATATTGCATTCTCTGAAATCTTTAGGAAGAAATAACACGTTTTTGATTTGACAAGTGGGTTAAGGAGTAGTTTAAATCCCCGGACTATAACAAGCCAAGTAACTTGAAATCTATTAGATTTTTTTCAAATTTGTAAATAGTATTATGTTTCTTCAATTTTTATTCTGACAGAATTTCTTTCTCATCTTACTTAGATTGAGTATCTCTACTGACTTTGTTAATTCCTATCAAAATGCATGAAGGGAGAACATGATCACAAGCACTTTTACTTCTGCCACATTTTTGTTCCTGTGATAGCACCAAGGATCCTTAATGTGTTTAAAGTCTTATTTCATCTCTGTAAAAGGAATTGATTAGCAGTGAGCCTGATGCTGTTTCCTTTACAGTGAAGAGAGGAGTTTTTTTTTGCTGGTGATATTAGAGATACTTGGTGCAGGCTATCCTGCTGTGCCTTTTTTGTGAAGAGATACTGTGAGATTTATATTCATGACACTCTGCCCATCAGCCTGAAATAAAATCATGTCCATTTCTGATTTCTGTCAGTAGATGTTAATGGAAGTGAAAAAAGCTCTTCTAACTGCTCATCAGGATTTCTGTGGCAAAAATGGTTACTTGCCTGCTTTAGCCTGAAATTTTTTATTTTGATCTGAACTGTGAATTTCCTTGTTTAGGTGAAGGTCCCCCAAAAGCATTAATTAAAATTACTTTTTTCCCACTTTATGGCTGTTATGGCCTTAAAATCACACTACAGAGGAGATACCCTTCTACAGTAACATCTAACTGTAATTACATTAGATTGCTAATTTGTAGCCACTGAAATAAAAAGTAATCAGTTCTAATGCTTAATTTTTAATTCATTTGCTCTCAGATTTTGCTTGGTGGGTTGCTGGTGGTCTTCTGTGTATTCTGGAGTTGTTTCTCCCTTTTCACTTGCAGCTTCTTTGCTTGATGCCTTGGAAGCTGTAAATTAAAGAAAGAGGAGTGGTTGCTTAAATCTTCCCTAGTAGTGCTTGCAGCTCTTAGAGCAGGGAAGTGGCATGAGAAACACCACCCCTTTGAAATGGAATAAAACCCAAACACCTACTTGTTACCAGGTTTAGAGCTTCAGAGAGGAAAAGACTGAGCTTTCTTTGGATACACTAAAATCAGAACAGATGAAGGAAAAAGAGCAGTGTGAGGGTACATGAATATAGAGAGAAAAGTCAATCATCCTCACTGATCAGGACAACATCATGTTTCTTCTTGCCTGTTTAAAGCACCCTATTAAGGAGCAGGAATGCCAAGAGGGAAGATAAATGAGCACTCTTAAGCTTGTGTAGAGGTGCAGTGCTCAGTGCTGTCTTCTTACTCTCTTTGCCATGCTGCAACTCAGCACTGTGAAGAGGAGGATGCTGAAGTTGTGCCCCTGCCAGTGGATATTCCCTTCCCACTGTGTGGAGTGGCCTGAGTGCCCAAAGATGAGAATCAAAACTTTTGAGCAGGAGACAGGATAAAAGACAGTCACTCCTTTTGACCCTTATGATACATGCCAGGGTGCTGACAAGTCCTAGGTAACCCTTTTTCTTTCACACTGAGGGGTTGGACACTTTGTCCAGTGTTTGCAGTACAATGTGCAGGATTGCTCATTGCAGTGCCAGTCAGACTTCTTTTTATCCAAAGTCTAGGCCTGTTGTTTCTCACCATAGCTACTGGATCCTGAACCTTTAAGTCAGCAGAGACCAATGTTAATTTAAGAGATAAAATAGTATGTCATTTAACTAATTTAGGTGTTACTGGAACAGAATCATAATTTCTTATTTTGGTGCATATTATAGCAGCCCTTAAAATGGAATAGATATGATTTCATAGGTGGTCACATCTGAGATTACTGATAATGTTAAGGAATAAAAAGCTGGAGAAGTATGAGTTTTTCAGGTAAGAGTGTGGAATGAATGATCTATTGAAGCTTTTGTTCCTAACTGATCAAACTATTACTTTCCTTCATAAAAGAGAAAGTTGTCTCTGCATGTTTGCCTTGTGCTTGCCCAGGGTATAATATTTGAAGGCCACTTCAGCTTTAGTGAAAGAAAACATCTGCCGTAGCAAAGAGCTGGAACTTTAGGATTCAAACCCCCTGAATTATTGACATTCTGGTACAGCAGCTTCTAGAGAAAAAGAGACTGGTCAGGAGCTAAGAACAGATAGAGGATTACAGATGGATGATTTATCTGGGAATTGGCAAAATATTGATTTCTTTGTACAACTGTAGTGTGTAGCACTAATGCAGCAAATAATTTATTATTATTAGAGCAATCAGGAAAGTTGGAAAAAGGAAAAAGTGCAGTCCATAAGATCAGTCATTGAGTTCTTCGGAATTTCAGTGATTGCCTAAGATGTTGATGTAATAGGCTTGTTTTCAAACCTAGCCTGTTCACTGCACTGTTCACCTGAAAAGGTAAACATGGTTAAAGGAAGTATTTTATATATTTTATTGATAGGTTGGTTTTTTTTGTTTGGTTGGTTGTTGTTGTTGTAAGGACAAGAAGCAATATGGACAAGTCTTGATTATTGTCTGTTTAAAGGAATAAAGACAGTTACCTATCTAATCTCAGACCCTTTAGAAAAACCTTTAGGGACTGTTTGTCTGAGGTGCTAGATTTCTGAAGATGCCTTCAGAAAGAATGTCTCAGTCTGCTTACAAGTCCCACCTGAACATGTGAAGAACCCTTTTACTGTGCAGGTGGCCAAGCACTGGAACACAGTGCCCAGAGAGGCTGTAGAGTCTCTGTAAAAGGAGATACTCAAGAGCCATCTGGATGCAATCCTGTGCCATGTGCTCTGGGATGACCCTGCTTGAACAGGGAGGTTGGATCCGATGAGCCACTGTGGGCCATTCCAACCTGGCTGATTGTGGGATTCTGTAATGCCCTTTATTCAGTCAAAAGCAGTTCCCTGTATGCACCAAATTTATTCAGTCAAAAGCAGCTCCCTGTGTGCACCAAATCTATCGTGCGAAGGGTTATCACAGAAAGAGCTTGATTCCTGGGAGAGTAAAATAATAAACAGCAAGCTAAGGAGTGAGTCTGTATTCCCACTGGTTTTCTGCCCAACAGATAGTGATAAACCCTTACGTAACTCTTTGGTAATGGTTAAAAGGATGGGAACACCCAATGTATGTGGGTGCCATCCAGCTCCTCCACCTTCAACAGTCCTTTCAGCTTAGCATCTTCTTAGTGAAGGCAGGAAAGGGGATTGGCACTTATTTATCCATTTTATGTATTGGGCACATTATCGCCTTTTTTGTGAATTCAGCATTCATATAGACTGCCTTATTTAGTACTGTACCTCAATCTGTATTAATCACATGCACAGTTCTCCATTGGGTTTGTTAGAGGATTACTCTGCCATAAAT
Source organism: Agelaius phoeniceus (assembly GCF_051311805.1). NCBI lineage: Eukaryota > Metazoa > Chordata > Aves > Passeriformes > Icteridae > Agelaius > Agelaius phoeniceus. Next base: position 27,244,964 of record NC_135268.1, read on the forward strand.
CTCCTGTAGCAAGTGTTTCATGCATAATCACTGGTAGCAAGTACATCCTGTACAACTGTTGAAATAAAAATAGGTCTTGTCATAATCCATTCAGCAGAAAAGGGATACTATTAAGATTCTTTCATTTTAGTATTTTGAAAGAAGACAAAAATCTACATTAAAAACTTTGAAAATTATTTATATGTTATTTTAAAGGTAAAGGAAATATTAGGGAAATGTGTAATGTAAATGTGTGTGAATGTTTTGTTTACCCTAAATGAAAACAAAGGTTCACAATTCCTTGTGCAATTATTAGTATGCACTACTACCATACATTGAATATTATATGGGTGAAAAGTGATGGTGTGGAGGGACAGAAGAGACAATGGCTGTCATCACAGCTCTTGGCATCTGATGAATTCACCTTTTAATGCATTGTCTACAAATCCATGCGTTTTAGTGAGAATGGAGAGAACATGGGTGGGTGGCTAACTTTCACTTCACCTCAGGAGGCTATTGAAATTTAATTTATTTTCTCATATTGGTGACCTAATTAATAAAATTTTCGTTGTGTGTGACTATATAGTTTTCACAGACTTCTTGGTATTGCTTGCTTCTGAAAAACTAGGAGTTTTTGATGTTGGATTTATCAGTGTTAGCCTTTGACAAAGAGGATTTTGTAAACAAAGCTGTACTTAAATCCCTGCGGCAAACATAAATGAATGCTTGAAGTGGGGGTTTGACTGGAAGGTCATGAAGACATTTTTTGACTGCTGAACTGCATCAAGTAATCTGTGTAGGTTTTTGAAAGATGTCATTTGTACAATTCTTTCATCTGGTAATCATGTTAATAGTAATAATATTGCTGGAAATAATTCAAAACCAGAAACAGAAAATATTTTGAAAAAAGGAAAATTAGGACTAAGAATAATGATGATAACTTTTTTAAGATATTTTTTACTGTGTGTCTGCCAGGTGTGTATCAATTCTTGCTTCAAGAGCTGTGTCCAGGTGAGACCATAGTGAATTACTTTTCCTTTAGTTAAGAAACAGAATAACCAGTTTCATCTGCCTTTTACCTGCTACCTTCCTGTTACCTGAAAATTGATGTAGTAATGCTCATGCCAATTGGAACTGGGATATTGCCTTAGCTGATAATCTAAGATCTCTGATTTTCTGGTAATGTCATGTCAAACTACTCTCATTGGAACAGTTTTTCTGTCATGGCTCAGATAAAAAGGTGTATAACTGAAATTTTATACACTTCTTTTTCTCTTTTACCTGTTTATAGTCTGGAGTCTACAGTCCAGTCATTTGGATACTGTGCAAAATCCTGTCTTGTCTTTCATGGGCCAACTTTGTACGTCTGTATGAATTGATTATTGGTGTGGCATTGCTGGGGAGATGCTGTTTCAGAAAAAGGAGTTGAACCAATGCTTATGTCTAAAGCTGTCTGTGCTGCTGTAATACTTCACATTAGAATATGAATGTGATAAAAAATACAGCTTCAAGGTGCTTGGAGATGGATCACAGATGCATCAAGATGCCTAACTGCATTGTTCCTCAGTTACTTGATCTTTAAATACTTACAGGTCAGAGGAAATGAAGATATGTTTTAGTCTTGTCTGTGTTTGAGTCCTGGGAAGCCCACTTCAAAAGCTGGGTCTTAAAAGGTCTTTGCTTTTATCTGGAACACACAAACCCCTTTAGAAACTTTCTTTATCTTTTTGTTTCACTTGACACCTACACATCAGCTTAGCCAGTGTGCTAAACAGAGATGTTTAAATCTTTCCTTTTATGTGTTTCTAATTGTACTTTTTTTTTCAGAAGGGTCAAATTAGAACTGGTACACTGAGCTGTGACAGTGACAGCTGACAGGAGTGGTGCAGTTCTGCCTCTTCAGGTGGATAGTTGGAAAAACATCTTGTACCCTTACCAAATTTCTGACTCTGAAAGTGAATCTGCTTGACAAATTTATGTTTACTTTCCCATGGACTGTTTTCTTCCCTCAAATATAAGGGATTTTGTCCATTTGGTGGGATCATATAAAGTTAGTGCCTTTTAAATAAAATTTGTGTGGGTGAATATGGGTGTGTCTATGTATGAGAGAGCCAAACAGAGAATGAAAGGAGTGGAAAATGGATAGCTCCCTGAAATTTGTAAATGGTTTATTTTAACCTCATATAGAAGAATACTTTCTTATTTTACCTATTTTCCTACTCTACTATTCCTATTCAAAGCAGAATTGCTTCAGAGTATTATGAATGCATTCAAAAGCAATAGCATACTGTGAAATTAGACTAATGTATCTCAGTTGAACAGATCTGCATTTTCAGAGTTTGGATTTTCATTATTATGAAGTTTTAGGATCACTTAGTCAAAAACTAGTGGAGTTGCTCTGAGTGTGGAAAGGGAGAACTAAGAATAGAACTTAAATCTGGAATTCATATCTATATAGTGTTTTTGTACTTCATCATTAGTTTGAAAATACCTTCATGAAACTAGAGTGACTCAAAAAGGGCAGGCAGGGTCAATGAAATGCTTTGTTTAGGCATATTTTGTTCATCCATACAATGCTATTTATGTAGGGTCAAACTTTGCTACCAAATACTGCTTCACTTTTTTTTGTAGCCAGGGCACTTCACTTATGAATTACAGCTGTTGAAACCAACTCTTATAATAACCAAATTTGGTGGGGTGGTGGATGTTTAAAATTGATAGCTAAGCCTGAATAAACTTTCTGGAGCTCTAAAATTTTTACTGGATTATAACCTGTTGTTTTATAGCATGAAAAGTAATTTATGGTGGTTAAAATAAGTGATAAATGGGAGTTTGGAATGTGGTGCTCCTGGTAGGCTAAGGGTTAGATGTGGAGGTCAGACAAGCTGTACAGGCAACGTTGCCATTTCTGTAGAATGCCTCAGTGCTTCCAGTTTGAAACAAGCCAAAAATCCAAACAGGCCAGTTGACTCAGAACAATTTAAGAAATTGCTTCAAGGTTCTTCTATTTTTTTTCCTAGTGTAAATTTTAATTTTACAACCATTACTGCGTTCTGTTGTGAATTTCCCAGCCTGTTGCCTGTGGTACCATCATCAAAACAAATTATGGGCTTAGGTTTTATTAAATGCCGTCCTAGTACATTAGTTACTGTTTGGGAATGGTAGGGAAAAAAGGCTGTAAGAGCAAGTTCATCCTGTGTGCTGCCTTTCACAGGTGGGATGGTGCTTTACATATGTGCTGTCCAGTCTTGTTTGAATCAATTTAAGTGCTACTAAGCTTTTTCCCTTTTCATTAGTTATGAAAATCCATTCTGTGGCTTTTTCCTTGTTTGCCTGTATCCAGCAGTCTTTGTGGATTCAGCCCTTAGTGATAAGTGTTAGAGAAGAGCCTCAGACAGACTGGAGCAGTCCCTTGTACTGACAGAGGATGGCTAGATGAGCTTGCAGTGGAGGATGGGTAGCCAGCCTTGCATCCTGCCTTTCCATGATGGAGCTCATCATGAAGTAGCTGGTGCAGGCTACAGCCTCTTGAGTTAAGGTCTGTACATGGCAGAGTGTCACATCCAGTGGTACCATCACCAAACTGCTGAAAGATCATTTCAAGTCTGTTCTCATTTTACTCTAGAAGAAGTGGCAATTAGTCAGTTTTCAGTCTGTAATAAAGCTTGCTGATTATTTCTTCAAATACAAGTATTTCTGCTTCAAAAAAACCCTTGATGGATGCTGCATTTTTCTGGGTGATCTTTCATTTTTTGTAAGCCAGATGGGCATAAGTACCCAGGCACCATTGTTCTCAGTGCATAGATTCTTCAGAAATATGATGTTGATAAATATCTAGATAAATATATTTATACTTATTAGGGCATTAAAATAATATTTCAGGTGATGTAGTTGACTCAGTTTTATTTGTATTCATTTTTGAAGCAGTCATGTAATTTAATTCCTTTATTGTGATTAAATGTTTAAATTCTGGCATTTGTGTTCTTTAAAATACTGATACTGGGAGATACAGTATGAGGTGAAAATTCTCTATTTGAGAATTAAATGATTCACTAAATTACTGAGTTTAACTATTGAAACTAGTAGTTTCAATATTTTAAAAGAAGCATTCATTGGTGGGGTAGCAATTATTTCAAAATGGTATTTGGTCTGCTCTCCTATGTATTTTTTACATTATTAATTCCTGTACTACTGAAGCTAGTGGAACTCTTTGTTCTGCTCTTAAGCGCATAATGTGAAGTCCAAGGAGTCCTAACTAATTTAACTTTTATCCCAGTGGAACATCATCTCTAGGATATTAACAAAATAAACATTGATGCTAATGAATTTTCTCCTAAGTTCATTATTAAAACAATTTCTTAATTGCAAGTAATCATTATGCAGCCAGTTTTACCTATATAGTAATTATGCTTTTTAATGAACTTTTTATGGATTATGAAACAAACATGCTTCAAAGCATGGACATTATCTCTAAATGCTAAGTGGAGACAAGCGTCATACATGGAAAAAAGTAGCTTACCCTATAAAGTATTTTAAATTAAATGCTGAATAACTTAATTGCTTAACAAATGTGAGCTGAATATGACTTAGTTCTGAGTTAAGACTGTTCTCCAAATACAGTATTGACCATCAGCAATATCTGGTCTTGAGTCATAGATCCTAATACTGTATCTGCCAATATTTATATTAGGATGCTTGCAGTCACAGCAAAACATCATCTCTTTCCATGGCTCCTAAAATAAAGATCCTGAAGACCCTATTCATCAGCTTGTCACTGTCTTTGTTTTAAAAAAAGTGAATTAATGAAGGTGTGGGACCTGCACATAGCATTAGGAGCCAGTGGCAGTTCTAGGTTTGCTGTCCAAAATGGTCCAGACAGTGAAAGTTAACAGGCTGTGGGTTTTCTGAGCAGATGTGACTATTACTAAGGTGGGTGCCCTCTGAGAACATTTCCCTCTAGCTGTTCATACCCCATGTCTTTGGCTTTACTGGAATTGAGTTAAGAAGAGATATGATAGGACTTGGACACCTGTCCTGAAGTCAACAGTTGTTTGCCTTCTGTTTGTGTGGTTCCTTGAGCAAAGCTGCATTCATGGGGTTTTTTTAATCACCTCTACTGAATAGGAATGTTCATTGGCAGGACAGGTTTAGTGCAGGCAGCTTCTGCCAATGTGCCTCAGCTGCATTGCAGAATGACAGGTTTCCAGGATTCTGAGGGCAATTCATTCCTCATGCTGGTCATTGGCCTCCCTGCTCAGGCTGCCAATAAACTCCAAATTATGATGGTGGTTTTTGTGTGGCTGACAGATGTTCCTGAGGAAATAGACCACCAAACCATTTTACACAGTAAGGGACAGAAAAGAGTGAGTATTGCTGTATGTGCAAATGTATTGCTAAGCACATTTAGTGTTTATACACCGTATTATGAGTTTGCAGAGAATGTTTTAAATTGACACAATAAAAACATTGCAGTTGGTTCTATATTACATGTGGAAAACTATAAGGCTGAAGTTGTGTGACAGGTGCTTCCTATGAAACTTATTCCTACAGTGTATTAAATGGGTATCTCCCCATTTAATACACTGTAGGAATAAGTTTCATACCAGGAATGCACAATTGTCATGAAAGGCCATTTTGTAGCAACCTACCTGTTTCCTCTTGTGGATTTCCCTGGTGCATACCATCCCTAGAAATGAAGGCCAGTGCATGTGGACCACCCAAAGAGATGTTTCTCTGAGGTTTTGGCAAAGGGAGGCAGTGCAGTGCTGGCTGCCTTCTTCCCTCAGATTCTCCATCTTGCCCAAGCATGGGATGGGGGATGGACTGTCTTGTGGTTTAGGACAGACTCAGAGAATACATGGCCTTGGCCCTTGGTGGTGTAAACCAGTTCACATCTGATAGCACGGTGTTCTAGTGTTTGTTTAATTTTATCACTTCATTGCTGTGGCATTTTGAATGTGTTCCTAATTGCTCTTGCAGCCCTCTCGTGGGCTAAGGTTATCACTGTGTGTTTACATCAGCCAAGTGAACTGCAGGCATGAGTCAGAAAAAGTGCCTTGAATATTCTTGTCACACTTGCAGTAATGGTAGAGGGAGCTGGAGGAGTCCTGGTTTGGGCTTCAGAGATTTGTGCAGTTTGTGTCTAAGTCAAGGTTGGCCATATGAAGCATGTTGTAGGAATGAAGGATTGAAATGCTTGCTTTCATAAAACCTTCCCTGAACTTCTAGGCAGAAAGATTTCACAGCCTGACAGAATTTCATTTAAAATCTCAGTTAATTGATGAGTAAGTTGCTATGAACCGCTTTGGGTCCCATTGTTTCATAGCTGTCTGATAGGAAAATGGCAAAGTATTTTGAATGATGCTGGATTATGTGACAGTGAAGTCATTTAAATGTGAAACTGATGATATCTGTTTAGAAGTTGTGCAATGTGTGGCATAGAAAATAGCAATTATTAGTTCTTTTTTTGGCCTTTCCAAATCTACTCATTTGGTTCAAGGGAGTTTGCCCACTGCTGTCCTTAACGTGGCAAACACTTGTTTTCAGAATGTGAGACCATAGTGAATTACTTTTCCTTAGTTAAGAAATAGAAAAACCAGTTTCATCTTCCTTTTACCTACACTGAAATTGGTGTAGTAATGCTCATGTCATATGGAACTGGGATATTGCCTTAGCTGATAATGTTCTTTGAGATCTCTGGGTGTAATATCTAGTGCATTCATGGGATATGGTTTCTAGTGAATTTTAATATAAGGATTTATATATTGTCTGTGACTTCAGCATGCTGTGAAGTTTGTTCCTTGGAGGTTCAGAGTAGACTTAGAGAAGTTATTTCCTTTTTTAGCATGTAATTACATTTCCCCTGCTCATTCTCTTTTTGAACTGAACTATTTCTGATGCATGCTGTTAAAATAAATTAGAAAGTTGCAAAGATGTTTCTTCAAGTAGATATATTTATCTTTTTGCCAAACAAAGTGCTGTTTCATAGATTCACTCCTGGGTCCTATCCCATGCATAAGGTCTGAGTCATAATTCCTTGAGTACATCAAAAATGGGATTTTTAGATGTCTCAGAAGAACTCTTAGGAGGTATTAGTTGATTAACTGAGTTGAAAAGGCCTGCCAGACTTTTGAAATTCAAGAAGCCTATTTTTTTAAATTATTTTTAGAACTGCACTGAGGTTAGCCGATTTTCAAAGTGTTTGCAACAAGGCTGATCTTGAATTATGTAGTTATATTATCTTGATGGTCTATGAATGAACTTTTGTTTTTTCCAAGCTTTATGTATTAGACTCTATTTTTTTAGATGACCAGGGGTTATATTTCATCTTTCCCATCAGAATTCATCTGTAAATGAGGTTGCAATTTATAATCTGGTATAATATATATTTAAGTGGAGGTGATTTAATGATACCTTTATCACCTTGTAGACCAGTTAAATGTTTTTGGTCATGCTTTACTTTTTTTTTCCCTCCCCTTCCTTTTTCTGGTTGTGCGTCTTGCCAGGAGGCTGAACGTAGAATTTGACTGAAAGAGATGCAATTTAAGTGTTGTAGTGCAAACCTTTAGTCTCATGTCTCAGAGTACATTTCAGATTTCTTTATATATAGCACAGCTTTATGTGTTAGGTATGATTGCTAGGCAGTGGTTTGTTATCCACATGCCTCTGTGAGGTTTAATAAGGGAAGGAATGTTTTGACTGGACTATGCAGCAAGAGTGCTTAATTTTATGCTCTGTGTTACAAATCAGAAAATCTCTTTGGTCACACAAGCTGCATGTGCTAGAAAACAGCAGGTTCCCTTGCTGGAGAAGACTTCAGTGGGGAAATGATCTAGGCCTAGTGCTGTTGAGGTACCTTTTTTTGACTTTTAAGTCCATGCCAATTTAGCTGTGTGAAGTTTAATGGTACATGGAGGTGATCAGGAAACATAGCACTTATGTGTGGGTCCTGGTATTCCTTTTTCTGCACCATCTACCACCAGAAATGCCATTTCTTACTATCTCTCTCAAACCCAGTTCAGCTACCCAAGCTGTACAGTGTAAGTTAGACTATGTTAGACTGAATTTCCCTCTATTGCAGCCTTCCTCATATGTTGTCTTCCATTTACACCACAAAATAGTTGCACAGACAGCAGCATGAAGCCCAAAAAGAGACCTGTTCAGGGCAATCTATCCCATATTATTCACACAGTATTTATCAGGGAAGTATCTCCTTGTGGGGCTTTTTAATAGATTTTGAAATTTTTTTTCCCCAAAACCAGAGACTTTAGCCAGAAATGACTGAGCAAGAGAAGAAGCTGTTTAAATAGTCAATATAATGGACATGGCAGTTGCAGGAGAAATTTAAGGGCTTACAGTTAAGTTAAAAATCACAAATGCACAATGTTTTAAATTTTTATGTCTTTCAAAATAATACACTTTTCCTTTCCCTTGGGGTCCATTGTGGCAATGTGATGTTCTGACCTCAGGGCCCTGATACCTCAAAAGGCAGTTTGATCTGTGTGCTATTAGATCCTTCTCTTCATTATTCTCACATAATGAACTGTTGCAGGAAGTACTGGACTCTCTTTAGATTAAACTGCTGATCTGAAAGGTGACGGGAAAATCTTCTGTAAATCAGTAAAAGGAGGAAAAGAAATACCTTCCTTTAAGCAAATAATTGTGTTGGCTTTTGTTAAAAGAGTATATGCATAGAGACAAAAATATTTTAAAAAACATTTTTTCAGTATTTAGCATTTATTTTATCATAAGTTTATAAAAACTGCAGAGACATCTTAACTCTAGCTTTATTGTACCTTGTTTTAGTATTTACATATCTTCTTAAAAACCAAATATATGTCAGACTTTCATAACAATACAATACCTTGTTACCTAAGAAAATGCCTTTTGTTTTTTTGATTGTTTCAGATAGTTTTTAAATAGTCCATGATATGAGCATCACTCTTACACATTGCTGTTCATCTCTGTATCTGTACTTGGTCTTGCATGCACACATTTCAAATGAACTTCTGAAAAGTGAAACAGTTTTCATTTTTTTTGGTCAGCGTTCTAATTCTCAGGACAGCATGTAGCACAGTTCACACATGGTCTTGTTTTTGAAGCTGTAAATCTCTCTGGAGTGATCTGGTCTCTGTGGCTTTCACTGGCTGAATGGAACCTTGTTTCTTTTGAGCACTCTTTTGTGTTGGTTTTATCATTATGTGCCTCTTACTTGTTACAGGCTTCTAGAACACAAAAGATGAATTTTGTCTGTGGGACTGTTCCATATGTCAGAAATCACTGATGAGAAATCTTAAGGTTTGGAAAAGTGTGCATATATTTTAAGGGAAGCAAAATGAAGGAAATGGTTAAGGGAAACCTGAGGCAGAGCAAGCACATGGAGAACTCTCTGTGTATTTAAGGGCATCTGTTGTGTCGGGCCATGGTATGCATCACTGCTGCCTCTTGACAGGTTCACCGTGGAGAGACACAAATTAAATTCTTTCAGTTGCAGTTTTGAAGCTAAAAGTGTTTGACTGGTTCAGCCCCTGAATGGTGTTTAAGGAATAAAGGGAAAAAGAGCAGGAAGTTCTAATTGGCAAATTACTTCTTGTCATTTAGTTTGGCTTCCAAATTGGAAATTACGATAATGAGGAGCTTTGTAGGCCTTGCCCTTGAAGAGGACCAGGCAGCTTTTTGTTCAATTCCTATTTAATGTGAAGATATTCAAGGAACATATTGTAGCATTTAAGCCATCACTTTCTATTAAACAAGTATTGTAAAGTAATGATTTTTAAATCCCTCTCTGTGGATGGTTTTTGTGATTTTAAGATGTCTAAGTGACGTGTAGATTGCAAACAAGATCTAAAAGGATTTTCTTGTTATGTAATATTTAGCAAAGTGACTTTCCATATATTTCTCAAGATGTAATAGAGAATGCAGTGTCATATGCAACGACAGGAGGACTTTGCATGAACATTAATCCTCAGTAACTTGAATATATAAATTATATATGTAACTTTCTGTAATTCTAATTTTTATTTTGTTTACAATTTCTTAACAACAAGTGCTATAGTTGAGTTAGGTCAAGGTCACTTAGAAAGATCTGATCCTGGAAATACATTAAATGTTAAATTGCCATTAATATGTGAATTTTACCTTGCAGATCAAGGTTTGAAATGTGAACTGTTTGGTGTTACATATATTCATTAACACAAGGAAAAAAGTCTGAAAATAACAAAAAAGGAGATGTGAAAACTTAGATCTCTGAGAGAATAAAGTGAGAGTTATTTTTTTAAACATGCTAATACTAATAGGTTTGTGGATATTTCTCTGTTTGAGGAACAGTCAAAATCCAGTTTATGGGTCCACAGACACTGGACTGGGATTGTATTCTGTGACATTCTTTCATTCTTCTTCTTTGGTGCTTTCTTAGTGCAAATGACTAATTTCATTTTTTATCTTTGAAATCTTGTCTACTTTTTTTGGTCTATGGACCAGGCAGCATACCTACTTGGTAAAAATATCAAGATTTGTACCTGCTGAGCAAGGAAATGTTGTAGACAAATCCATTACCAAGTTCTGTTCGAAATCTAAAGGCAGAAAGTATTTAGTGATGATGCTTTTAATGGACCACTAAATAATTTTATGCTATCAAGAACTATTTCACACATGCACATATTTTCTTGCTTATGGTTCTGTAATTGACCTTCTTGTTAAGTTGCAAGCTCAGAATAAACAATCTTAACTAGCTGACTTTTCACTTTTCAATGTTCACATTAATTAAAATGGTTAAGTAGAATACTGGAAGGGAGTTAATTTGTTCAGCATGTTTCCCTCTGAATTGGTTCCTTTCAACCCCAAATTTAGCCTAAAGCAAGTGCACTTACTGCCATTTTTTAAAACCTCTTAAAACAGAGGCATGGGATAGGAACACAATTCCTGAACTCCGCAATAATGCTGGATGCAATTCTCGCACTGTCTGTTATTGTTTTGGTCTGAGTAGATGATCAGTGGATGATTCACAGTCTTACCCTCCTGTCCAGCACAGAGAGCTGCTTGAGAGCAAACCCACAGGCAATTTACTCCATGGTTTTTCTTTGGTTTAAGCTGCTTCAGGAACAAGAAAGCCAATTCATTAAAAAAAAAAAGTTTGTTGTGTATGCTGTTTAGTTACACTTCTATGTTAATTCATGTGAGCGTACAACTGTGGATCAATGTATATACAAATTCATATGTACATTCATATATTCAAGGAAACAACAGCAGCTTACAGAAGGAAATTATTTAATTTTCTGCTATGTGGACAAAAATATTATTTGGAATTAGGCCTTTTAGAAAAATATGATAGTTAATATCCCCCCTTAAAAAATATGGTAGTTAAAATCAAAGTTTCATAGTCAGGCCACGAAGAGGCTTCTTGATAACCTATGCTGACCTCTTCCTGTATATCATAGGCAGTACCAGAGAGCATAATGAAAATATATTATTCTGTTGGAAACTGTATGGTGTGAGCAGTAAGCAAGAGCAGCAAATGCATTGGTAAACATCTGAGCTTTCTGTATTGTTCAGGTTGAAAAGAATATATCCCAGTGCCCCAAGGAAAGCCTTTATTCTGTTCTGGAGGAGGGAATAAGGAAATAAGCCAAAGGCCTTGCTCTTCTCAAACAGGGGGAGGCTTTTCATATTGGAATGGTCTGACAATCAGCAGTGCCTTGGACGTGTGAACTGGTCCCACACCAGCCAGGTATCTCAAAGGCGGATTCCTGCTGCAGTTTTTGAACAGTGGGGCACTTCATCTTGTCTGCTTTGAACCTATGCCTGGTCTCTGATGGTCCTTGGGAAGGCCTGCCCAAGTAGAGGGAACTGACCTCACCAACATCTGGCTGAAGCCCTGGAGCATGAGATTCGGCCACACTGAATGTCACAAAGTGTTACAAGCATGTGGAGGTCAAAACGGCCAGTTTTATTCTCCCCTTTTGGCACTTGCTAGATGGAGATAGGCAGGGAGTGTCATAGATCATGAAGTATCAAAGCTAAAAGGACATGCAGCAGGGCCCCTCACAAATAGGCCATTGTTTGGGTTTGGTATTTTTTTTTTTCTCCCAGGAAGTAGAGGATAAAAATGTCTTAGATATTATAGTTTTTCTCAGAAGATTCCTTTTAAGGTCTTACCGAGTTTAAGATACACGCAGATAAAAGTAAGGACGAGTTTAAGTCAACCTTGTTTTAACATACATAAGATACTTGAGAGACATTGTGTGGGGAATTGCCAATTTAGTTTATCATGGCAATTCTCACTACCAGATCTTAGTACAGCCTTGAGTATGAATGTGTCCTGCTGTGGAGCACAGCCATGATTAATTAATGACACTGAGGATAGAACATAAAAGTACTGCTCGATTCATCCATCTCAGACATTACTGGATCAACTTCCTGGTGATATGGCCTTTCTAATTTTTTTTTCTAATTGATAAGAATAGTTTCTATTTCAACAAAAAGCAGCCTCAAAATAACAGGGGTATGCATGTGTGGGTTTCTAAGCATAATGGGTTTAGACATTTTGGATGGTGTCTGGAAGACCATACAATCAGTGACTATATTGAAATATCTTTCTGTGCTCTCAGATATCCTTGTGACTTTTGCTAAAGGAAGAAGATGGAGCTTATTAAAACAAAAATAATAATTCTTAGTTTTTGAAGAAAGTATATTATGCACCAGCTGCCTTTTTTTGTAGACATGAATGGAAGAACAAAGACTTAATATCAAAGAAAGCTAGAAGCATAAAAAAAGAGGCTTAAATATTGGAGCTTAAGTCTTTAAAGAGAAGTGGTGTCTCTCTATTTCAATTGACATCTTTTCATGACTGAATGCCTGTCAGGAAAATGCCTTACAGTGAAACTTGGGCCCAGTACACCGGAAGTTCATGCCAAAGTTGTCCAAATATGAGTAATACAAAACAACTCCCTAGCTTTAGCACTTTAGAAACACAGTATGCAGAGTTATTTGTACTGTGCTGTTTTCCATTGTAACCCAAGACATGATTATAATATATCTTGACAGTATAATAGAAACGATAGAAAGTTGTTATTTTAATCCTCTGTTTAAGAGTCACTTATGCTACATGTAACTTTGGTTCTTGGTCTTTCTTCAGAAGTAATGCATGAAGAAGGTGGAATATTTCATGTTTCTGCTGAAACAAAGGTGAAGCAGTTAGATAATTGTCATCCTGGTAGAAGATTTCATGTCTCTTTTGCATAATTCTGAGATCCGAATGCAAAATAGAGTAAGCAAATGATCAGCTGTCATTATGGTATCTTTGAGAGGCTAAAAAAAGTTAGTACCCTTGATTCATTTATATATCTTTGTCCTATGACTCTTATAAATGAAGATGGTTAATTCTTCTGTCAGTAATCCTACTGCAACTCCAAAAGCAGAAGCACTGCAAACACTGTAAATGGAATTTCACAGGGGCAGCGAGGCAACAGCACAATGTCTCACACAACAAGCCTCTTGGTAAAGTGAAAGAGCTGTCACTTGTAATTTATTGCGTGAAGCACACCACAGTTTTGGAGCCAAGAGGATATTTTTTTAATATAGTTTAAATGATGCTGTATCATCCTTCATAAAACCCTGTCATTTACAGTGTGCCACGTAAGCTTCTGGCAGGGAGGGAAGGTGCAGAGGAAAGGTAACACAATTTGTGCCTCCTATACTGCGTAGTGTATTTCTTGTATTACTTATTTTACTGTTGTTTTTCATTATCTGTATTATTTTTATTTGCTGTGCCACTGAGAGTAAATTCCCCTTTCCTTTTGTCGTGCATCTTTATTGATTTTATTTGTCTAGTAATGACACATGAATACAGCCATAAATTATGGAGAAACAAGGTTTTAAATAATGAAGTCACTAAAGATTAAAGTCTGTCTACCTATGGTTCTTACACTCTGAATATATATTTTAAATGAAAATATATGCTAACCACATTCCAAAAAAGCAACACTCAGGTTTTCTATCTTAAGTCCTAAAAAGTTGTGTGGCTTAGTCAGATAGCTTGGTAGATGGAAGAAAGAGAAAGGAGTATTGTCATCCAGGAAAAGCTCAATGAATCACCTCCTCTCTATCTTTTGGGGAGATTATTATATATCTATGTAAAAGAGGAAGAGAAGAGCACAGAGAACTGCAAAAATTGTAAATCCCCTTGGGAATGGGCTTATCCATATTTCCATATTTATTCATATTTCCTGGAGGCATGTGGGAACAAAAGACAGTCATGAAACTGAAGCAGATGCAGGAGCCAAGCACAATACAAAGCCCAAAATAACGTGGTATATACCCTGTGGAAGGGTTTAATTACAGGCACATTCCACCCAAAAAATACGTCACAGATGTAGAATGCCTCCGTGTTATCACCAGGTGAATTTTCATCAGCTTCTGCTGGCCTTTATGTCACCAGCATTGCCCAGTTCCTCATGAACACCAAAATCCTCCTCCTCATTATACTTTTCTCATGAACCATAATTAGTTAAGGAGTAAATTCCTTACAGTAGGATAGTCCTTTAGCTCTTCTCAGTCCTGATGGTCCTAACTCAACCCTGCATTGTCTGTATCTATAAACCTAAAGACACAATACAATGTTATTTCTCCTGTGCGTTTTTTAACTTCTTGCTCTTAAAGACATGTACATTGTGTTGTAGTTATTCCTTGGATTGAATTGTTGAAGAGCACAGCATTTCTATTCCATCATTTTTTGTCTCTTAAGCCTGCCATCTGACTCTCTTCCTCACTTTCAGGTTCAACAGACTTATCAGGAAAACTCAGTTTTAACCTTTCAGTTGCAGTGTAATGCTCTGTGGAATTTTCATTGTTTGAAAATAAAAGTAAAGGAAATACTGACTGCCATACACAAATACAAAAATGATATTTTATCAGACATGATTAAGAATATTCTATGCATTAAATTATCATCATTTTTACAGTATCCTCAATGTTGATGATGGTGATTATTATAATTATTAACAACAACAACAACAACAACAACAATAATAATAATAATAATAATAATAATAATAATATCATAATAATAAAAAACATGTATTCTAAAGAGCCGAACAAGGCCATGCAGGATAACACGGTTCAGAACATCTCTCCTGAACTGTTTTTTTTCCATAGGAATCAGATCAAAAGCAATTACATTGTTTTTTAAATGCATTATGCTATTTTTTGCATTCTGATATCCTCTTTGGCAGTTGTTCTGAGTAGGGATTGAGAGTTCAAAGCAAGACAGAGCTATTTTGTCAAAGCAGATATTAGTGATGCAGAAGAATTTAAGAGTGAAATAGTTTTTCTTGCTGCTGTGCTAGTAAAGGTATACAACGAAACTGTAGCATGAAGCAGTCACACAGCTTTATGTTACCCTGTGATCTTTGTGTTAAACTAATACTGCCAAGGGAAAGAAGAGGTGCCACAGGTATTTAATGTTATGGATTTTACTGCTCTCATTTTATATCTTGGTTAAATTGTTCTTCAGGACAGAGTTTTATAGTGAGCAAAGTTTGTAAACTCTGCAAAACTGTTTCAAGACTGCTGAGGGTGTATGTGTGCGTGTACAGACAGGTCTGCTTATTTACGTTTGTGTGTCAGTACTTCAAAGTGGAATTGATTTTAGGCAGAATATAAATGAGATAATGGAGTTGCCTTCTTTTTCTGACATCTCCTTACTGGTGTGTAATTGCCCAATACTTTGTGTTGATCAATTTGCAGCCTGAAGTGAAAATGCCCCTATAATGTGAAGGCTGTGTAAGTTCTCAGGTGGTAAGGACAGTTCTTTTCGTCTGATAACAAGCCATATAATTTCATCTGGTAAATATATATTTAGACAATGCTTGATGGATAACTGCACCAGTGTACAAAAAAAAAAAAGTCTTAACCATAACGGTTAATTCATCTCACTTAAACATTTATACTTTCACCTTTTTCCCAGCCCTAGGTTCTTTCCATGCATTTATCTGCTGGGGTAAATGGCTCTCTAATCTGAGGAGTCTGTTCATGTGTAGCTACTTATAAACCATAATCAGGTCACATCTTAACCTTCTCTTTGATAAAATAAATAGATTAAGTGCTTAAGCTTTTCATTCTGAGGCACATTTCCAAGCCTTGACTAATACTATTTAGCTGTTCTCTGAACTGTTTCCAAATAGTCAGGTTCACATTATAAAATTGATACTGCTACTGACCTCTTAATTTCAGTAAGAATCTAACTAATATTGTGTGAAGTACAAGCATTACCTCAGTATATGTGTAAGCTAGAATGGCTTCAGCTGCAGCATCTGCAGATGCTCCTCTTGTTTGGGTAATTAACCACAATCATGGCAGCCTCTTCCAATTCATAGCTGTCTCTGATAAGGTTACCCTGCCATAACTCTGCCCCTCATGCTTTGCCTGTGAAGATGTGGCTTTGCATTTGGCAGTGGTCCAGATTTTTCTCAGGAAAAAATGTGTCTGTATAGAGTAGTTGATTTCAATCCATATTCTCTTAGTACCTGGGAGCTAAAATCATGCCATAACAGTAGAGGCACTCTAGTGGCTGGGTAGTATTAGCAAATTGATTCCTTTAACTCTGAAGTGCTGGAAAGTTCTGTGTGTGATCTAAGCAAGTAGGGTCCAAGAGAAGCCCTGCTAATGATCAGGTTTGGGAGATAGCTGAAGCCTTTTTAATATTTAAAGCAAACTGAAATACACAGCTAATCTCCACAATGCAAAGTTCTCATTCCTAACTGAAATGGTTTTGTAGCTTGCTAAGTAGCAATTCTTCTTGAAGTTCAGCAACGGCAGCAGAAGTTTGCAGATACCTGAATATTCAGAAGCTGAATTGACCTGATTCATTGACTTCATTCTGCTCCCAGTGAGTTTGTGCTCAGCTTTAGAGAAGCTCGTGGTGGTCAATGGCAAAGGCAGTTCATCAGGCTCACATGGAACACCCACACCTGATGATTTACCCTGCTGAGAAGCACATCTTCAGTCTTACACCTTCAGTAGATTCACTCTGAGCCAGCTCCTGTATCTCTGCCATGCACATTGGACCCTTGGGCTCTTCTGAAGATCCAACCTGAGCTGTAATTGGAGAATAAGAAGTTTCACCTGATATCTATGCAGTGTCAAGTCCTTTAAAACCTATTTTAAAATGTTCAGTGATTATTAAAAGTAGTATTTTTGAATATTTAATCTTGATGCAGGGTGGGAAAATAGGCATCTATATGTATGTTCACAGGCAAATATTTCCATGTATAAATACACCTGTGCATGCAGTGCAACTTCTGCAAAAGTAACTGCTTTTATACCAGGCTTCACTGATCCATCATAATGCCAGTGAGTTGCATGGACAGCCTTTTGTGGGGCTGTTGTTGTCATAGCACTGTGATTATGCTGTATTTGATATTCTTGGTGTGGGCAGAGGTGACAATGACTTTGAAGTAAACAGTTAATGGTGTTTAGTCAGCTGTGTGTTAAATGTTATGTATCATCATACCTTACTGCTTGGAGATTTACATTCTTGCCAGTACTAACATGCAGTGGCTTGGCTTTAAATGAAGATACACGTAAACAAAGCATGTTTTGGACCAAAGGTGGAATGTGTATGTGAAATGTTTGTTTGATTTTCATTTGTGGGAGTAGGAGAAAGTTTAGCAATTACAGTAGACTCTCATTAATAGGTAACAATGTGAAGCTGTTGATATGTGACTGGGATGGAGCTAAATTTATTCATTTGTTCAAAATGAATCATCTTGCAGAATTGAGGTATAGGACTTTCTCTCCTTGTTTATAGGGTTCAAACTAGAGCCAGCAGAGTTCCTCATCATCTTTATTGAAGGATTTGTTTGTGTTGTAGTGGAATTCCCCTAGTTTTTCCTCAACTAGAATGAAGCATCAACAAGAGTATCAACAAAATTTAAATACAGAAAGAGTGATCTATGCATCATCTCAATTTGGATGGAAGACACGATATTTTAAAAAAATTAATAATGACTGTACTAAATGTGTGTGAAAGACTGATTTTCTGAACTATAATGTGACTGTCTTTTTTAGTCTCTTACTGAAAACTTAATCCCCTCTCAGGGAATCTAGCATGATGTGGCTAAGTCAAACACTGAAATTTTGATTAAAAAGATCTATTTTCTGTGTTGATTAGCTGAAAGCATAAGATTTTACGAATTTCTGCCAGTTAGCCCTGGAGCCAGGCTGTGGCTTCCTTTGTGTGTGGCTTTTGAAAGTGGGTGATTGCTGCATTTAGACCCAGATTTTGGACCAGACCAAACTGCATGTGGATAGAGAAGGGCCAGATGAATCTGCAAGTAACATTTTCTGCAGTGTTTTGAAAGAGGATATGTTTTCTATGCAATTTTTTTGAGCTGTAGTAACTTTGGGTTTAATTTTGCCAGACCGGTAAGAATTTGGATTTAAAAATATGTATTTGTTGCTTCTGGATGAGTTGATCTGTCTCTGCAGAAGAGATACACCCCCTTTATGACACCAGCTTCTATAATTTTTTGAGTTTTGTGCCCTTGAAGTGATACTAGTGAGGGGAGAACTGCTGGGAAGTTCACAAATACAAGGAGTGTTTGAAGCTGTAGGCTCGGCTTCATTTGTATTTCTGTTTTGGCTGATGAACTGAGTCTCCTCAAGAAAATTTGGCATCTTTCACTTCTGAGGTGTGCTGGCTTTTGGAGTAAAGACTAAGATGGCCAAAGACACTCTGTCCTCGTCCCTCTCTCACAAAATTATGTTGTATGTGAGTGAAAAAGGAAATACTGCCTTTCAAACACAGCAAAATTGACAGAAACGGAAAATAAAACCCCAAACTGTTTCTACTTGGGAAACTAAGCTATAATGCAAGTATATATAGTTAAGGATAAGCTTCTGAATAATATGTCTAAGACAGACATGGTTTCAAAACTACTGTACAGTCCTGCAAACCCCCTTTTCCATGGCAGCATAGGAATACACGTCCAGGAAAATGTGTACCAGGTATTAACACTTTGTTTTGATCCTCAGCTATGTACCACATTTCTTCTGACAGAGGTTTCTGTTGCAGTATTGCATCCTCAAGGAATGTGCTCTCTTCCACTGAGGATAAGGTAGGTGTTAAATAGATGATAAAGTACACAGGAATAGATTTTTATCACTGTGTTCATTATCCATGCAGACACATCGAAGTCTTTCCCCAATGGACAGCAGTCTGGTTTCTCTTCCTACTCACCACCTAAGACTCAGCAAGGAAAACTTAGGTTTACAAAACTCTTGGATATACCTTATGGAAAAAAAACAACTATTTTCATCAACTGTACTTAAGCTCTTCTCAGAAAGTATGATCAGTTTTTTTTCCATCACTTCCTTGTTCTTAGCACGACACCTTTTGCTTACTTTATCCTAAATATAGACTGAACTGTAATCATTGAACTATTTGTTCTGAGCAGCAGTACTGGAGAGAATAATAAGGCTGATTTGCACAGAGATTTCTTGCTCTTTTTCTACAGTTCTGACAATTTACTTCATGGACTGCCTTTGAAATGTAAGCTTTCATAGGGTCCTTTATGAACCTCCTGAACCTCTGGATTTGCTAAAAAAGAATTCCACTCTTCCACAGCAAATTTTCTTCCTATGCTTAGTGGTAGACAAGTGTATATGAAATACTTGAATAATACCCTGTTATGCAAATTATAAACAACAATCTCTTACATAAATACCTTTTCTAGAAGAGAAAGGGCATTTTGAAATTTAAAAATGTGTGAAGTAAAAGAATCATCCACTAAGTCTACCAGCTTTTGGTTAAGTGTTGCTTGCTTTACATAGGTTTCTCTGTTAAGTACCCTAGTACCCTTCCCTTTTGGTAGTCGTGCTCATAATAGTGATATTTTATAACTTTACTGATAAAAAGGATAGGGCTTTTTTTTTTAATGTGGAATCCAAGGCTAGTGTTCTTGGACTACTTCATGCCCATAATAGTAGCAGTAGTACTTTACATGATGATGGCAGCTCTGAAGGTTATCAGGTGCTTCAGTAATATAGAGAAGAAATGGTGAACTATCTCTTTTCCTTTGTGCTATGACATATTGCTGCCAAGTTTTAGCACACTGTTCCTGAATACTGTTTTCATTCTTATTTTGAAACATTAAGATCTGTAGAACCAAGTAAGTGTAGTAACAGTAAGAATATTTAGAAAATTTTATTCAGATTTTATTTGGCTTTTGGCACAAGACAAAACATGCTTTGGTATGAAAGGTGTTCGTATGTACTCTTAATTATTATAAATTTTTTTTCATCATTCAAGGGGATTCATAGCACATGATGTTTAACCATAGAGGTCTTACTCTAGAACTTTATTCTCTATTGAATTACTTAGGCCTTTTCCACATGCTCTCTTCTAGAAATCAGGGAGCTGAGTAGTGCACTGTCCTGAGAATAATCCCTTATCCAAACCACAAATGCTGTTCTGCTTCTCTCACTAAAAGGAGAGAAGGCACTGGACAGGTTGTAGAGATCTGCAGGTGAGACTGCCTTGTTGTGTTTGCTTGATGCTGTTGGGTGTTCCTGCAGAGAAGTGGAGCCATGGTGGTACCACGGTTTGCCTGGCCATACCAACTGGCACACAGGGCAGGTAGGACCATGTCAGGCTCACCTGCTTCTGCTCACGCTGCAAAGAGCCAAGGCAGAACCATTTCATGGCACCTTGAGTTACAGCTCTGGCTCTGCCTCATCCTTTCCCCCTTATCTTTTCCCCTATCTTTTCTCACTGAGCAATTTTGATTGTTCTTAAGTAAGTCAAACACTACAGCTGAAGACTTAAATATCACTAGTTTTATTTGCTATTATCCCAGCATATCTTTATTGGAATTGAGAGTTATGTTTTCATAGTCTCTGCTGTCTGTAGTTGCATGGTGGCAAGGATCCAGGATGATAATCATCATTTTCCCGGGTACACAGTAGGGTTTGTTAGAGAGTGGTGCTGTTATGGTGTGGTGAAAGTTGAGAAACACTGAAAAATCATTGCTTTCTGAAGGATAAAGTATCACTTCTTAAGTTGACAGGAGTTCATTGATAGTCATCTACTTATTTATTAACCAGAAGATCAGCAGTTACATGATCCACCTAAGAACAGACATAGAAGAAAGGAGGTTTGAATTTGAATTTGTCAATATCCAGGGCTCCAGGCTGTGGCTTAATATGAATTATGTTCTCATTGTGATGTGCTAGAACCAAATACTGCAGAAGTACAAAAGTCGTTATCAGAATCTGTTTTTCTGCAATGCTTCAATAAAATGTGTCAATCCATGCAACCTGTGAGTATCCTTCTGAGGACATAATATGGTCCTGAGACTAAGTATGCATCTTGGGTTTAGATGTCACAAACTATTTGAGTTTCTGATTACACTGGGTGTAATCATACCCTCTTGATGTGTGTGCATGTTGACATACAGTTTACCTGTACTGGGGAGCAGAGTATGCTCTCCTTGCTGCACACATTTGATTGTTGGTATGTTAATGGAAGCCTTTGTATAAATTGAGTGGAAATTATGAGTCATAGTTTCCTTTCTTTCCCTCTATATACCTTTTACAATAGTAAGGAAGACATGTTACTTTAGTATAGAGTGCTCTTCAGAATCGACATTCACTAGCATATAGCTTCTTCCTGTCCTTGCTGCAGTGTAAAACAAAAGGGTGAAGGAAAGCTCTCTGCCCTTGTAAAATGCTTTATTATTTAGTTTCAGCTGACTTCTATACCACAGGTGTATATATATATATATCTTGTAGGTTTCAAAGTGTATTTCAGACATGTATTAGCATTTGTACTCATGACCTAGGGACTCTTCTTTCTTTATCAGCTGACAGGTGGTAATAGAGCACATACAAGTTACCTTAATATGGCTCCCAATGAGTATGTAAAGAAGCAAAGAACAAAAAATATCCTTGAAAAAACATTATTCAAATTACTCCTTTTATGACTAAACCAAATCCTTCTTCCAGCTCTGTGCATCAGGATGAATTCCAATCTGTATGGAAAACCATGGCAGGAGTTGAGCAGAGCCTGAAGCACCTGTAGCTCAGACTCACTGTCTTTGATGCTCAACTTCTGGCAGAACAAATCAGTCAAAAATACTGCTCTCTATGCTAATGAAAAATATTTTACAATGCATCTGGAGTAGATCTGCTAGAGACTTTCTCCTCAGCC
Organism: Agelaius phoeniceus; assembly: GCF_051311805.1. NCBI lineage: Eukaryota > Metazoa > Chordata > Aves > Passeriformes > Icteridae > Agelaius > Agelaius phoeniceus. The sequence continues at coordinate 27,267,147 of NC_135268.1, forward strand.
TCAACTTAGAATTGAAATCATCATTAACATCTTAGGAAACATCATATTTTTCCTGAGGAAGGCATAACTTGAGGTAGAACAAATATGGTTTCTGAGGCAGTCTCATCTATCCAGTTCTCACAGGCAAGAAGTTTGAAGATAGGGCCAAAGCAAAAGTGATTTTTTTCTACTACAAACTTTACATGAATGAAGAGGCTTCCTGTGTATCTGTGTTTTCATTCCTCATTTTCATTTAGAAAACTATTATCTATTAAATCACAAAAGAATGTAATTGATACATTGATACTTCCATCTGTATCAATCAGCTGGACAGAGGTGTCTGTGATGGAGTTTTCTGCATACAGATATTCTTTTTTTGGTGATGACAAGGCTATAGAAAGAGCAAAAACCACAAAGGAACTTATCTTTCCACCTTCTGTGCTTTGCTTGTCACTGGGATAAGTGCAGCTTTCATCTGCTATTGGCATTCTGGTGAATGCTAAAGTTGTTCTTATTCTCCCTCTCATTTCTGTCTTGAAACTTGCTTACTGAAGGGGAAACAAGAACCAACCCAAAAAAGCCTGTACAAATGCATACAGAATGCAGACATAAAAAATATGTAATGTAAGTAAACAAAACATGTGATTGGGGGGGGTTGATGATGTAGCAGTTAGGCTACAATTATTCTTTCACTATTTTTACTGTTCATACATAAACTTTATCATTAATTGGAAATGCTTTTTAGACATAATTAATTTTAAACCAGATTGTAAGCTCTTTATTCTTAGTGTTGAATAGGAAGTCATTCAGTTGAGTGATTTTATTGAATGTGCTTTTGAGAAGTAGAGGCTTGGAAACAGACTTGAGAAAACAGTAACAGACATAAAATAAATAATAATTTTTATCGTGTAATATTGATGGTTTTCAAAGAAGTTTATTTAGAAACTGAACATGTGTTCTTTTAAATCAGCATCTCTGCGCTTTTTGTTTCTTTTTCTATTCTTTTTTTATGGCTAAAGAATTCTACTGAAAACCAGATAGGCAATGTTTAGAGGTTGGGTAGGGGGGTTTGCCAACAGTAAAGGACACTTCAAGGTATAGATGCTTCCCATAAAATGAAAAACCTTTGTATCACCAGGGAGCATGCCAAGGAGAAATAAACCTGTGATGGTGGAAACTGCTGTGCTGTAGTTCTGTGTAGTATCTAGCAGGAGAGATCTGTTTTGCACATTCATGGCAAATCCCCCCTAACAGCTACAAAAAAACTTGGTTCTTTCATCAGGGGGTTAAAGTAGGACTTGCCTTCCTGTTCTGGTAAGAAAAGTTTTATCCACCCTTCGTTGTTCAGGGAAATACATCACAGGAAAGAGATTATTCACAGTTGTCCAATACTTCTATTACGTTTCCTTTTAAAAATTCGTCTTTTTGTTTTCTCTGTTCATCCAGTGTGAAGAAAATATGGAACTTCAAGTGTCATCTTGTGGACTCCTTTATTTTTCCTGTCTTTCTGAGCCATTTTTTATTCATAAGTAAACTTGTGAAATCATTTGACTGAAAGAAATGGAGCATTTTTCAATTAATGTGGTCATCAGACAGGAAACAAAGTTCATTGTGTGTCATGACTAAATGCTGTAATCTCTAGAGTTCTGACTTATTTTAGATGTATGGTTATCTTAATGCATAGTCTGACTAAAGGATGTTTGTGGAAAGTGCTGTCTGACATTTTGGGTATGCCTTCAGTAATTGATGATTCAACATAGAGAAGATTATTCTCCACAAGAGTGTTTGACAGTTGATAAAGCAGAAATTTAGGAGAAGAAATTTTTAGTAATTTAGGGATGTCCTTTACTGCATTGATTGCCATTTCCTTAAAAAAAAAAAAAAAGAAAAAAAAAGGTGGAAAATTATAATTTATTTTCAGGTATGGTGACTTTCAGAGGTAAATTCTTACAGGGAGCAGGAGTAATTCCTTACAGAAATTAAGATTGAAGACAATAATACTTACCTAACAATTCAGAGAAACTGTTTACTGTTGCAGTGAGCTGAGAAATGAACTGTATTTCTTTTTGTTAAAAAAGTACTGGTTCTCTTTTCAGACTAGGATCAAGTAAGACAAGGGAAGTAGGAAAGGTGAGAGTGGATACTGGTAGTTGAATGGGGCCAGCAGTTGCTCAAATGGAAGTATGAATGAATCCTTTTTGCCACCAATATTTTATTTTAGAAAAATGCTTCTGGCCTAGCAGTTACCATGAGAGCTGTACAGCTTTATGTATGCATAGCCTTTGATGGAATTGAGAAAATGAGCACTCATACCTTTGGAGAGATTTTATAATCACTATGAATGATTGTTATTTAAAAGATTCTCTATTATGAGAATTTTTATTGCTGTCTGTTTCTTCTCACAGAACCTGAAGTGAATCTAAGTATATTTTATTCTAATATACATTGTGAATTTTAATAGATGATATTTGATTTTTCCACCCTTTTATTTTTATTTAGAAATATTAAACACACAACTATTAAGAAACCAGAAAAGTAGGTAAATTAAAAGCTTGAAGTGATGGTTGATTTGAGAACTTAAATAATTCTTTGTTCCACTTTGTTTTGGCTTTTTTTCTCTGACTGACATGATATATGGATTCAAGTGAACTTTTCTTGCTTTGATAGCTTGAGTATGGTTTTACTGATCCAGTGCAACAGTGATAAAGCCCCCTCTACAAAAAAAAAAAACCAAAAAAACAAAAAACCCCAAGACACACATATACACAAGACCCCAACACCCCCCACCCCCAAAATCAATCAATCCAACAGAATCCCTACAACACAGAAATCATCAGGAGAAAACCCCAAACCCCAAGCTGTCTGCAGTGGCCCTCTGTATAGCACTGTCTTTCCTGGTGTAAGAGGTGGGGTCTGGTGAACGGGGTGGCTTGGGCACTGGAAGAGCAGCACAGAGATCCTCCTGGGCTGTCACTTGGCATTCAGCTGAGCTCTCCTGCGCTGCACGGATCTGCTGGGAGTGGGCAGGATGCCTGCCTTTCCACTGGCTGCCAGGCCTGTGTTATAGTAGCAGGAGAGCCCTCCTGCCTGGGGCTGCTTTCACCAGTGGTGGGAGGGTTGGTCTCTGCCATCCCTGCCCTGGGCTGGCAGTTTTTGGTGTCCAAAAGAGAAAGAGGAAAGTACAATTCATGTTCTGCTGAAGGTGATGGTGATCATTGTTGCTTCTCTCTTTAGCCTGCTGTTTGCCAATCTGCCTGGACCCAATCCAGTGTTTAGTGAGCTGTAATGGGATGGAGCTTCTTAGTCTGGGCTTTTCCTTTTGCAGCTTTTTGAAGTGTTTACCTGGCAAACTATCTGCTCAGACAAAGTCTTTAGATCAGCAAGGGTCAACAGGCAACTGTTGAGGCCAGCTCTAGAGCCTTGTGGGGTACTACTCTCAAGCTGTCTAGCTTCCCTTGACCATAAAATTCTGAGAGATGAAGAGCTTGTTCAAAGAGAAACACATATCACTGCTCAGTGGCAATTGTATCTGAAGGTCTGTGCTTTTCTGCAGTCGCTCAGGCTTGCACAGTGTCAAAAAATATGTGCAATGAAACATAGAGCTATTGAAGCAACAGGTTAATTATTTCCAGCAGCCAGATGACAAATTATCTCAGCTGCAGACTCTTTTTGACTGCATTCCCTTTGCAGTGGATGAACGTACAAAAAGGAATTGCAATAATCACTAAACCACCCATTCTCTCTGAAGAGAATGGTTAGAGGGATGGTATTTGGGAAGAGTACGGGGAAATAAAAGGTGATAGGAGATTATGACCAAGAAATGTGGAACAAAGTTTTGTTAATACCTGGCTATCCAGGCCTTTTGGTGTGGTTGGAAGGTTATGAAGCTACAGGTACTTCCCTCCAGTTCACCTTGTGACAAAGCTGGAAAATAATTGGGAATCTGCAGCTAGTTCCCTGCATTAGTTTTGAAGGTGTACTTAACAGCTATAGCCAGTGTTGTGACAACTTACGATATTGGAGTAGCACATCTGACAAAAGATTGGTGTTGAATGACAGTCTTTGATGGCCAGATATGAATGTAAGTAAGGACTGGAATGAAAGAGCTCTCTCTTTTTGCCAGAGAAGTATTCTGTGCATCTTGAAAAATTGCATTTGTAGCATATTCACAGCATTTGCTCCTTAAAAATCTTATTTTTAAATTAATCTCTTTTAACCTATAATTTGATGTTCCAGTTAGTCTTTAAGTAACCTTTCAGTTCCTGGTTATTGTAATCTACAGGAAAACATAAAATAAACTGAAATCTTGTAGATAACACTGTCTGGAAAACAGAAAACTGTCTCATACAGCATCTGGAATGATCCGTTCCCTCAAATTTATATGTGGAACAGAGTATAAATCAAAGCTATACAGAATTTTTCAGCAGAGCCAAACCAAAAAGCCTGTGACAGAAAAGCTACCTGAATTCATCATGGGGTGCTAAAATTAAAGAAAGGTTTTATGGAAGAATTCTTTGTGAAAAAATCGAGTTAAGTATCAAAACTCTGCAAAACTTGAGTGTTTTCTTCAGCCTAATTAGGTTGCAGTTTCAGTGACTGAGCTATAATTTCTTGTTTAATGGAATGGCATAAGAAAGGAAGAGGATCATGAATACAAGTTGAAAATCTCTTTTCAGTAACGTTATTGCCCTGTCAAGCAGCAAGACTGTATTTATAACACTTTCTCCTTAGAAATATTATCTGGGTGCTGAAAGGTACTGACTTAAAATTTTGCAGAAACAGACTTGACTAGCATTCTAATTAGGATGAATTGTGGCAATTTTTGTGAATAGGGAGAATTACTAAAAAAACATTTCCAACTGGAAATTAATTTTCTAAAGAATATAATTATTTCTTTGATGCTTGTTTTTATTTTGTAGAGGAGAAGCTTTTTGATACATTTGCTAGTTCATTTTGTTGACTTATATTGTTAGCAACTCTACCATCTGAGTGTGGCATGGTATTTGTGGCTTTTCTTTGTTTTTCAAAAAGTAAGCAAGGAAAGGTATGCAGATAGATAGGTTTTGCTTTTTTTACTCTTTGTTGCAGGAGCAAGTTTTTATTAGCTAATGGAAACATTTTGAGCTTTTTTTTTTTGGCAATTTAGTAAACATTTAGAGTTCTCATCCCACTAGAAATTGAAAGACATTAATGAAATGTAATGTGACAGCTTAATGAGGCAATATCTACTTCACCTGCTAGTCATTTCTTTCCCCATAAAAAAACATTGGTAAGTCTCAGACTCGATTCAGTTTTTGACAGCAAGCTTTATTCACATGTTTATTCCATTGGCAGTATTTGCTTCAAAATATCAGAGAAAAGAAAGAATTGAGTATTATTTATGCTATGTACTAGCAAAGATTTTAAGGAAAAATACTTGGCATAAGGCTTTGCTTTTTAAAAAAGTTTTGAAGCTCTTCACTAACAGAGTTTGAGCATCTGAAGGACAAGATTTTTTTGTGTCTTTCACATGAAGTCTGGAACAGGAATGAATTCCTGACTTTTATTACCTTTGAGGTGGACCTGTGTTGATATAAATTCTGGATTATTTCCTTTTTTTTTTGATGGGTAATGTAATCAAAAGTCTGTAAAGTAGAGTTTATGGTTTCTAAATTACATGATTATTCCTTCACTCTGCAGCAAAAAAAAACCATTAGTTCTCAAGCATGTTCCATAATGTTATCAGTTGTGGGACTCTCTGTCTGTTGATAAAGCCTGAGGTTTTGTTTGGTTTCCAGATACATAATGCTTAGTTGGAATGTAGCACACTGTAGGCAGCAAACAAAGCATATGTTCCTGTACCTTTCCTGCACAATATGACTTCTGCAATGTCTGGAGGTGATTAAGAATATGGAAAACAAGTTTTCATGGATATGACCACATCTGTCTTTTTAACGAAATTCTCCTATGGGGTTTGAAATTCCAGCATTCTGAGCTCCTTTGAAACCCTTTCAGTAACTGAAGGATTTTTCAGAGCAATATTTAATGGTTTGTATTTAAAGAAAACATCATGTATTGTGGCCAAACAGAAGGGAAATAGTGTCTCAGTCATCAACTACAGGAGCAATTTGTGGTTCCTTCCTCAATAAAATCACTGGTGATTTTAACTTCAATTTTCCTTTAAGCAGATAAAACCAATTGCTTGATATTTTATTTTATTTTATTTTGATATTTTATTTTGATATTTTATTTTAATTTTTTTTTTCCAAAGGCCTAAGATTAAATATTTTTAAGTCCAAGTTATCTTCATTTGTCTAGTGTATCTTAATCTGTGACACTTGGGTCAAGTGGAAGGTTAGCTTCTTTCAGGGAATTAATTAGACTATGATTAAATACTGCTGTAGGTTCCTTCTCTTCCTGCTCTGGAGTATGTGTGCAAAATAAAGCTCTGCTTTACTCTAGTATTTTTATTTTCTTGTAGTCATAAGAGCTCCTGAATGGATGGATGTGCTGCAAATACAAGGAGTTTACATGATGTCAGTCCTGAGTGGCCAGATACTCTCTTGGTGCTGCTCACAGAGGAAAACAACAGCTTGTTTGTCATGGGTTATGTACTCTGGTGGCTCTGACAAGGAAGGCCAGTTCTGCAGTGCCACAAAACTGGCGGTCAAGTTCCAACAGGGAATTCTGCTGTTTTCTACCAGTTTTCTGCTCTTAATGTTACCTATGTTTCTGAGTTTTCAGTGAAAATTAGCTAGTCAAATTACCTTATATTAGATTGGAAATGGAAACAAAAACCAGCCCCTTGAGATATTGTGGGTTTTCTCTGTGAATCCAGCTCAAGCATTTCACTGAGTGACAGAACACATTGTCCCACAAGGAACCCCTTACAGTGGGGAAGAGATTAAGGTACAATTTCTGTGATTCTTCTGAATACCAAGATCTTGGTATAAATGCAAGACCAAGCTACATTTTTCTTGTGGTAGAATTTAATGCTAGTAACATTAAATGGATTATTTTGAATATATTTTCTTAGACTGGGATGTAAAGGAGACCTATGTGAGACTGCATATCTGTCAGACTTTTTCACAAGGGCGTGGATGTGGCCTGATTCTTCTTAAATATAAGTGAGATTGGAGCTTCTGAGACTATTATTGGCCTTCACTGGTATTTGATAACAGTACTTCCTAAGAGTTTGTTGAAGGAAACAATACATATTTTATACTATTTAATAGTACAAAAGGTTAAGTTTCATGACATTTATTTGAAAAAATGGTAGCAACTTCAGCATACATTTCCAATAAGGTGAGACACAAAGAACTCCTGCCTATAAATTTTTCACTAGGGAGAGAAAAGAAAACTCTATCGGTAGCTCAGTCAGCCTGGTGTGTATCCAGGGAAGGCCCAGGAGATGCAGAAAGAGACAGCCAGATGTCAGCTTGGTGGGGAAATTTTTATCCATTTCTCTTTAGGTTATGGGCTGTTTCATGAGAGAATGAATGGTAAACATATGGAATAAGTTACAGGGAAGTTATTTTGAAGTAAAAAGCATAAATGAAGTCAAATGACACCTAGACTTCTTTCTAGAGAAAGGCAGTATTGAGGGATGTTGTGAGAACACAGGATGGATGAATTAAGCGCCATCCCAAAGTAAGGAGATATTGAGGGCCAGGTGGCATTTTAATCCTAATGTTTCTGTGTCTTTTTTTTTTTTTCTTAATTCCTTGAATACTTGTGTTCTGAAGTATCCATCTCCAGCCTGGTTCCAGGGAAGTGAAGTTAAAAGATGGGTCTTGTAGTGTTGTTGGTTTGGTAACAACTGTATTGCTATGGACAATAGAGTAGAGAACATTTTGCCCCTAGTTCACGTTTTTATGGTCTGTTGAGATGTCATGAGCTGTGATATTACTTTCAAAATATGATAAAACTGACAAGTTAACTGAGATTAAGGTTATTGTCCTTAGGCAACTGGAAGGAATTGCCCTTCACAAGTAGAGTACCAGTCCACATTAGGCACAGTGTTACAGGGAAGACTCTGCTGTATGGCATGGTTAACAAGAATGCTCAGTAGGGTGATCAATTTATTACTCAAGGCAACAGTAGGGAACCATTTAAAAAAGCTGTTCCGTGTGTTATTTTGGTCCATTTGGAAGACTACCTGTTTACATATTCCATCTCTTTCTTTGTCATCTTCACATAAATTGCTATTTTGTTCTGATCTTACTTCGTTGAATATAACTAAAAATAAACTCTCCTATCAATGTAATTTGCTCCTGTCTGAGATCATCTAGGACTTATGTCTTAAGTGTGCTGTGTTGTAAATGTGATATGGTACAAATGAGGCAACATGAAATATTCTCCTTTCCTGATTGGGGACCATCTCTCCATGGTGCTATATGTTTCATGACTTAATTTTCAATAAAATTTTAGGGGGCTTAGTTTGGAATTGATACCCTCACAGTCCTGTGCTTACTGCAGAATCAAAGAATTGATTTAGGTGTAGCTAAGTAAAAGAAGCTTCTTCACGTTAACTGTGTTACAGTTTTACAGTGTTCTGTATCATGGATCTCACATAAAAACTGTAGAAAAAAAAATGTTGTTTTGAATTAGTGCAAGGGTTATTGAAATCTGAACAGTTCATTATTGCTCCAATGTCTCTGGTTTTATTTTGTTTTCTACCAGAAGCCTTTCTTGAACTGTAGTATTTATGTTCAGAGCCTTTGCTCACAAAGGAAGACTCCCCGTAGTAGTTGATCCTATCCTTGTGTGATTGTGCTTTTATACTGAAAAGTATGAACTAAAAGCCTTAGTACAAACAGTACAAATAAATATACTTGTGTGCATTGTAAAATTGGGAAATTTATGTTTATACTTAAGTGCTAAAAGATCTCACTGTATAATTGTTTTGAAACAGAGTGAAGAAAACTTTTGTTCATGTGGACTACTGTATCTAGCCTCTTCTCCCATCTGGCCTTCCCTCCTTCAGCCTCATACCCTCCAAGGGCCTTGCACGGTTGCTTTCCTTGCATGTAATCTGGCCCTTGAGCTTTGTTGTTCTAAATTTTTCTTCACTTACATAAGTCAAAATCTGGAATTCCACTTCCAGATGTTTTAGATCAAGAACGAGAGATAGGAATAACTTCCTAAAATTTAAGGGTGATTTTGTGAGATCTGAAAAGAGAGATCAGTGTTAGTGGAAAAAAGCCAGCATCACACTGCTTTGTGAGCTGAAGCATCTAATTGTAACTGGAGGGAAAAAGTGAGTTAGGTGTCAAAATGTGTTTAGTATTTCTTTTTGTTGGTACTAAGGCAGCAATAAAAGATGTAGTATTACATGATGGTGGGAGTCAGGAGTAGTATTTGGTGTTTGTTGACTAAAGAAAACAGGATTTTAATGTAAATATCTCCCCAGAAGGAGATACTAATTATATGGCTCTTTGGAAGAGGAGTTTGGAAAAGCTTTATTAATTGTTTCAATGCTGTTCGTGGCAGAATCTACCATTTAAGCCATTATTACCTTTCCCTCAATGGTAAGGCACTCGAAAACTCCTGATGAAATTACTCATTTACTGAAGATGCTTAGAGGCTTCCTGTAGCCTGCTGAGGTCATTTATGCAGCTGATGGTGGCATCATGTTTGGGGATGCTGAAGGCACATAATCTTATCATAGACAGTGGGAGGATCAGATTCCCTCTCTTTCCCCGGAGGAGGTGGCAGCTGGGAGGAGTTGGCCAAAGGTCCGGCTGATTGGCTTCTCAACCCACGGCAATAAAATGTGCCAGCGGGAAGGTGAGTCTGTAGGAGAGAGTGAATGGAGGGCAGGAACAGCTGGTTCCTGCCAAGCCTGCTCAGCCAGTGGACCTGGGATCTGCTGCTCCAAGGCCATGTGGCTTCAGAGTGTGAGCACGAGGCAACTGCTGAGGAGAGCACGGGCACAGCAGTGCTGACGGCGGCACTGAGGCACGGCTCTGTCCAGCAGAGCTTGGACACTGCTCAACTGCACTGCCTCCAAAATGGCAAGTTAGCCACCCTCCAGGGGAACTTCCTCTTACCTTCATGATGGTTTAAGTTCAAAATATCCTCCCTCTGCAGGTTTGGCCTTGGGAGAAGGAAGAGGTTGAGGTTGCATATAGTTATTGCGGTTCCTGTGAACTGAGCTCTTATTCTGTTCAGCACCAGAGCAAGTAACAGTCCCAACCTCAATCAATTAATTCACTTTATATTTGTTTTCCTGTAAAATAAACCAGGTGGCTTGATTCCCAGTTGCTTGGCTTTGATCATTAAACTATATGCCTTCTTAGACATATGAGTCTGAGTACCCTGTGATAGGCAAGCCAAGTGGATCAATGGAGCTGTGTGTTTTCTTGAAGTTTTTGTTAAGTTGTGGAATAAAACACAGCTTATTTTGAATTGAGTCAAAAATTACATTTCTCCTTCACAGTGATGTGGAGAATTGGTTGAGCATGGGTTTTCCTTCCAAAAGCACTCCTGCAGTACTTCATACTTTCACCAGTTTCATGTGGAACTTCCTGAATTTCTCTCTCACTACATGTATAATGTAATATATGTGTGGTATTGAAATGTGGCTAGAGTATTATCTTTATTAAAGACTAGTATGTCTGCTTCCACGAAATGTTTGTAATACACTTGCTTTGCATGAAAAGCTTGTTCTTGTTCCATTAATGGTTATGTAAGCAGCACTAAAATATTGCCTCTCCCTGTCTAGACATCAAAATATTGGATTTGGAAAGCTCATGCTAACACAGAAGTTTAGAACAAGCTCAACATTTGCTACCCAATAAGTTGGTAGCCTCTTTTTTTGATAGATTTACCTCTCCCAGCCAGGGAGTAAGATCCTTTGAGCTTAAAGTGAAACTGCTTTCCTACTGCCTGCCTGCCTTCCCCTAGAAAGGGAAAGTATTGCCAGTAGAGCAGCCCTTACATAATACCCTGTAGACAAAATAGTGGAGGCGGCACATTGTTCAGTAATCTGATGTGTTCCTTTGCCAAACAGTGATTTCCATGAAAAAACTTGTTGGCATAAGGAACTTGATGCATCGTGCCACTTTATCCTTGTCTCTCCTTCCCCGTAGGTATTAAATTTCTTACAAACAGGTGAAGTGATCTGAGTGAGATTAGCCAGTGTTCCAAGTTGGCTAAACAAAGAACTGGAAACAGCAGGAGTGCTTTCAAATGATGGTGATGACGGCTGGTGTAAATTTGGGATCAAAGCTAGTCTCATATGAAAAAAAAAAAAAGTTTAATTATTATTCTGAAAGAAAGAGAAATGGAAAAGGATACCTATTCTGGCATGCCCAAGATAATTAAATTAGATTCAAGAATACTTGCTTGCACATTAGGAAATATTTCCCTAGCTTAGAGCACAGCAGGTGGGTCCTCGTGTCTTCTAAGTCACTTCCTTTGTATGTGTGGGCTTTGACAATGTATTTTTAGGGACAAAAGGTAATACAATTCAGCAGCAGCTAGGTCTCTGAAAATTGCAGGCATTCCAATGCCCCTTTTATTTCCTATGGTCTTCTGTGTTCAACCAGCCCACTGCACTTCAGCTACCAAGTGCCACTTTCTCTGTGGACAGACATACTCAGCTGCTTGTGTCTTCCAAAGCAAGTGCCAGCTTTGAGCAATGTAACAGCACTGCATCTGCTTTAATAAAAGCAGCATGCTGTAAGTCCAGGATTTTTTTCAGGAAGCATGTGATCTTGATGGAAGACTATAAATTATTGCCCAAAGCAAAGAAGGCCTTAGTGAGCACTCCTGATAGAGTGATACACAAGGACTGCATGGAGGAGGTCTTTGGAAAGTTGATAAAACCTCTGTCCCTCTGCGGATGTTGTTTCCTCATTGTTTCAAATGAATTTCATTCGCTGCTCTAAGAATGGCCTTTCTTATTCACTTAGGATAATGCAATATCTATTTAGGAGGTTCGCATGCCAGCAGCAGCCCTGTGATCAGAAACAGCTCCTTGCTGTGAAGTATTGCTGCAGTGGTGGTAAACTCCTGTGCAGACCCGCCAATAAAAGGAATAGAAGTGAATATCTTATGTAAAGCCTTAGAACACCTAGGAACGAGGTGACGGCATAACTCATCAGTAAGGCATTTTCCCTAGATACTGTTTGAAGTCAAATGATAGAATTTCTGTTTCAAGTAATGAGATCAGGAAAACAAGTGCTTGTCCTCAGGAAAGAAATCAGTTGAGAGACTCCTGAAGAGAAATGCAAATCTTGTTTGTACCTTGGCCTTTTCTCTTACCACACAACAACCCCTGTGTCCATTAGATTTACCCATCAGTCGCTCTAAACTTTTTGATGTCAAAATCTGATGCAGTTTTTTGTATTTTCCTTTTAGGTGTTGAGCCCTTACCAGTCAAGTGTTGATATTCTCTTCTTAGGTAGTACTTTGGCTTCCTTCATTAGGGAGTCATTCTCCATGAGGAGCTGGATGACCTTTCTCAGGCTTCAGCTATGTGAAGACTGCAGGTCCCACCTTTCCACCTTGGTCTCTTCTTTGCTTTGCTATGCTCAAAAACCCATGTGTCATGATATTTACCTTGAGCCCAGGCTCTGTTCTTAACCAGGTCAAAGGATTTTATTATGGTTAACTTAAAAAAGTAGTACATACAAGATTCCTCTTTCTAGAGATTATTTTGTGGGAGTTACTTCTTTTCATGAGCCGTTGCCTAAAGTAAAGTTGCCTCAGAAATTCTCCAAGTTATGAGTAGACAAAAGCTGCAGAGACTAGAATTAAAATATTATTAAATTTTTTTTATTGTTTTATGTGATTATCTATAAGTGGCCAATACAAAATCAAGCTAAGTGGTATTTATTTATCTTTTCCTCCAAAGTTCTTGAATTGTAAACAGTATCTTGTAGTTTTAAGTTAGTTCTTGGTTTTGTCTAGTTTGCTCACCTGAGCTTACAGATGATCCACCAAATAATTTTGGTTTATTTTTTGTTGTAAGTTGAATTAATACTTCAAAGCTTGCTTTCCCTTGTGGCTTATTGGGAAATGAAGTATCACAATATGCATTCAAAGTAAGAATTAGTAATTCTGTTTGACTAATCTCTGAGCTCTTAAAACTTTCCAAACAGATGGCATGAAATGCATTTGCCAAAGCCCCTGCATTACTGCTGAGTGATGTAAATTATTTAATTGAACTCTGACAGCTTCCTAACCAAACCATAAACCTTATGTTGTGCACTAGGTACACATATGGATTAAGATAAACTCTTCTGTAAGTAAAAATAAATGAAGAAGGATTCCCACATATGTTGCAGGAAGAGTGGTAAAAACATGCTGCTAATATTGTTTATAAACAAGACAATCAGTTGCTATTAGAGTACCATACTGAATATAAGTGGACAACCTCAGGCAACCTGCTTAGTGCATGAGGGAAAGACTGGACTTTTGCACTGTTTCTCACAGCATTCCCCTGAAGAAGCTGGCAGCCCACAGCTTGGACACAGGAGCACTCTTCACTGCACCAAGAAATGCTTAGGAAGGCCAGGCACAGAGAGTGGTGGTGAATGGCCCTGCATCCAGCTGGCAGCCAGACACCAGTGGTGTCTCCCAGGAATCTGTGTTGGGCCCAGTCCTCTTTGACACCTTTATTGATGATGTGGATGAGGGGATTGAATTCGCCATTAGCCAATCTACAGATGACACAACGTTGGGGGAGGGCAGTCATCTGAGAGGAGCTGGAGGATATGAGGGCTCTGCAGAGGGACCTGGATGGGCTGGATCCATGGGCCAAATCCAAGAGTATGAGATTTAACAAGACCAAGTGCCAGGTTCTGCACTTGGTCCTCAGAAAGCCCCTGCAGCGCTGCAGGCTGGGGACAGAGTGGCTGGACAGCAGCCGGGCAGAAAGGGACCCGGGGGGTGCTGACTGATGGCAGCTGAACATCAGCCAGGGTGTGCCCAGGTGGCCAGGAAGGCCAATGGCACCCTGGCCTGTGTCAGGGATAGTGTGTCCAGCAGGACAAGGGAGGTCATTCTTCCCTGTACTTGGCACACCTTGAGTGCTGTGTCCAGTTCTGGGGCCCCCAAATTAGGAGGGATGTTGAGATGCTGGATAGTGTCCAGAAAAAGGCAATAAAGGCTGGCAAAGGTCTGGAACACATGAGTAGCAGCTGAGGGAGCCAGGGGGGGTTTATCCTGGAGAAAGGAGGCTCAGGGGAGACTTTTTCACTCTCCACAATTCCCTGGAAGGAGGTTGTAGCCTGGTGGGGGTCAGTCTCTTCTCCCAGGCAACCAGCAACAGGACAAGAGGACACAGCTTTAAGCTGTGCCAGGGGAGGTTTAGGTTGGACATTAGGAAGAAATTCCTCACAGAAGGGATGACTGGTCATTGGAATGGGCTGCCCAGGGAGGTGGTGGAGTCACTGTCCCTGGAGGTGTTTAGTGAAAGACTGGATGTGGCACTCAGTGCCATGGTCTGGTTGACATGGTGGTGTTCAGTCATAGGCTGGACTCTGCGATCTCAAAAGTCTTTTCCAACCTAGTTCTTAGGTCTTGTGATTCTGATGAGGAATGGCTGAGGGAGCTGAAGGTGTTTAGCCTGGAGCAAAGGAGGCTCAGGGGTGACCTTACTGATCTCTACAGCTACCTCACAGCAGGTTGTAGCAAGGTTGGGGTCAGGCTCTTTTCAGAGAATCACAGAATGGTTGGAGTTGGAAGGGACTTCTTATGATCATCTAATCCAAGCCTGCTGCTAAAGGAGGTTCACCTAGAGCAGGCTGCACAGGATTGTGTCCAGGTGGATTTTTAATATTAATGAAGAAGGAGAGTCTAAAACCCCTCTTCTTTGATCTCTTAATTCTACTTTTCCCAAGCAACAAGAAGTAGGATGAGAGGAAGTGGACTGAAGTCACACCCAGAGAGGGTTAGATTAGATACTAGAAAAAACATTCTCTAAAAAGGTTGTCAGGCATTGGAGCAGGCTGCCCAGGGAGGTGGTTCAGTTGCCACCTTTGAAGGTGTAAACGTGGCATTTAGGGACATGATTTAGTGGTGGACTTGGCAGTGCTGGGTTAATGGCTAGACTTGATCTCAAAGGTTTTTTCCAACCTAAATGGCTCTATTATTCTAAGTTCATGTTATTTTAGTAGTGACCTCTTTTTTTTCCTAAGGTCTTTAAGTGAGGTATAATAACGTCCCTCACTTATGTAACCTGGTTTGTATTTATGTATTAAATAGATGAAAGTACAATAAGAATCTGTTCCTGTAGGGGAGAAGATAGCTGTGCTGGCTTGTTACATAACTGAGCCTATAGTAACTACAATGACCAGTTCAGAAAAGGTGGTGAACATAGGTTATAGAAAGGTGGTGAATATAAGTTATAGGGTGCCTCTGGTATGGCAAGGTGCAGTTTTTGTGCATTGAGTGAGCAGCTGCTGAACATACAGACTTAAGCTTGGCTGCTGAGCAGTTTGGTAGAAATAGCTGTTTCTTTGCTTCTTAACAGGTAAGGAAATAAAACCTGAGAACAATATATATGAATCCTGCTATGAAGTATAATAAATGGAGAATTGGAGCTGGACTTTTTGTAACCTTTGGATAATTGCTTTCAAAACCAGAAAAATTTTTAATTCATACTACTTAGTGAAGACTAATGTTGCAAACGTCTATCCTTTATTGGAGTTTGGTATTAGATACTGTGGTTTACCTTTACACAGCGGTGTTATTTGTTCAGAACATTCTTCTCTTTCTATAGCTACAGTACTTTGTTTCTAAATGTGCTGTTCTGCCTTCTTTTCCAACAGTGCAACCTCATAATGTTTTCAGCTCAATACCTGACTTCAGCTATCCTAGCAGATAACTAGAAGGCTGCATTTGATAAAGGAGAAATAGCAATCAAAGTCCTGACACAAAGTAAACAAAGGACACAGTTTTCTAGAAAATGGAGTAATGCAATAGCAAGAGAATTAGAAAACAATGGGATATCCAGTCTGCAGAGCTCCCCGGAGACTTTCTCCTAAAACTACTTGGAGAAATGTGCACTTGCTTCCAAGCATATTCAAGAAGATTTTGCTTAAAATGCAAATATGGAGGAAATTAATCTGAAAACATAAACAGTTTGTGAAATATAAAATAGAAGAATAAAATGCAGATTCAAAAAAGAACCTGCTAGAATCACTCAGATACAGGTCAGGCTATCTCTAAAGCATTTCTTTAAGGTCAGATTTGACTTATATTTTCTCTTTTTGTCCTTGACTGAAGGATATTTATATCTCACAAAGCATTTAAAAGATAAACAGAACAAATGCACGAAAATAGTTTTTTAAATCCATCCGTAATGTGTTCTCATGCTTTCGGATGAAAGAGGATAAAATTTAGATTCTACCAGGCTTTTTGACTGTGCAGCTTTGTTCCAACAAAATAGTCTTAGAGAAAGATATTTCAAAGCATAAAATAGGCATATGCTCCCTAGTCTTTTTATTGAAACTCTTCTTTAGTTAGTGGATCAAAAAGCCTGTTACAGATTTTCTAAAGATTGAGCATTAAAATGCAAATTGTTTTTTAAAACTATTTTTAATTGCTTGATATTTCTCTGTAATGTTGTTTTTAAGGAACAACAAACGTTGTATACAGTTCCAGAATTGGCACCTCAGAGAATCTGATGTATACAGTGCTGAAGCTAAACTAGGTTTAGTGTAGAAATGATTCTGATGCCTTAGTAAGTCTCCAAATCAATAACATATGCATGGCTACCACTGGATGCTGTCACAGGACAGTCAGGAAGGGCTGTTGTCTCTGAACAAGAAGTCACCCAAAATAGAGAGTGCCTTTGGTTGCTGACCTTCTTCCCAAGCTTTTTTGGTGGGTTTTTGGATTTTTTTTTTCTCTTTTATTTAGCTTCTGTTGCTGTGTCACTATAAGTAAATCATTCCTTACAGAGGAAGACAGAGAGAGCCTTGTAACAGAGGCCAGAGTCAATTCCTCTTAAATGCAGTATAAAGTATATTCTGAAGAATTTTTTTGTGTTATTGTGAAGCTTCTAGAACTCATAAAATAGCTCTAATAGCTCTGGGTTCCCAAAATAGCTCTACTGTGAGACTGCAAGGTATTTGTTTGTTTTGTGGGCTAGGTGCCAGATTATTTCTGCATAGAAATGCGTTTGGAGAACAACTTCACAGGCTTTCTTAGCCCTGACAGGACATTCTGTGCATGACTGCAATCTGCTCTCTCTCCAAATTTGTTAAAATGCTTTTTATTGACAGCGAATTTACCTGCTGAATTTAGCAGAAATAATTTGCTTTTGGTAAAAAGAAATGATCCTGTGTGTCTCAAAAGACAAGCCCATCCATGTGCCTAGAGAGCCGTCACTTTCCACCACTTGAAATGCCGTCTTTTCCCAATAATGGCACTTGAGGAGTTCTGCCCCCCTGTTCCAGGGAGACATGTTAATCCAGTGTTGTACAGACGCCTGACTGCCCCTCCTTGAAGCTTTGGTTTGGCTCTTTGGCTCGAAGGTTGTAGGTAGCCTGTTGGCTGAGTTATTTGCGAATTGTGTAAAACCAGGATCACATTCACTTGTGGTGTTGGTTGACACTGGTCTGTGGGACTGCCCAAGCACCAGGAAGCACAGATGTCACTCACCAGCTAAGAGTTGGGTGGCACTTAGGTTTTATTGTGGGGACGGGGGGGAGAAGCTTGCCAAGGCTTTAGTTTTGAGGGGATACTTCTGAGTAACATATGGAAAGTTGTGTGTCATGCAGGCTTTGATTTAATCTGTAATGTAATGCCGATTTCAGGTCTTCCCATCTTTCAGTGCTAGTCATCTCTGGCACACCTCTAGAGATTGGCACTTTTTAAATGCAAATTATCTCTCAGGAAAGATAAAATTGCCTATACTAAAAACCTTTTTTCAGAATCAGTGTTTTCCTGTTCTGGTAGAAGTCCACTTTGTCAGTTTTTGGAGCTTTTTATCAGATGGGGAAATCTTGTTAATGCTGAAGAAATGTTTGTAATAAAGAGAAAAATCTGAAAAGAGTGAAAACTTTTCTCAGGAGGGCATAGCCTTTATCACCAGAAAGCCAGTGTTTGGTGGATCCTTTGCTGGCTGTAGAGCTGTTTCTGAAAGCTTCCCTCCTTCTGGGGACTGACTGTCAGGTGCAGCAAAGCGTTGAAAAGGAAACCTCTCAAAGTGAGGAGGCAGCATAAGTAGTGGATTAAGTGGTGTTTAATTGCCCTAATGCAAGTAAGGAGGGTATTTGGTACTTTATGAGGTCTCTGTACCTTCACATTTGCATCAGAAGTACCTTTTTCTGCAGTGGCCTTTGTCCATGCTGTGCATATGATAGTGACTGGTACTTAATGCACTTGTAGAAAGATTGATGTAGTTGGAGAGAATACAGAGTCAGGAGTTGCTGAGGGTGAGTTGAGTTGTGAAATGGAGGTTTTTTTTATCAAAAAACCATCATGTGCTGTGTTTTTGTGCTTCATGGAAAGACTAGTACTTCAGTACTTTGTGTCTTTGTTTTCATCTATTCAGCAGGCTGATAGATAAATCACATATTTTATATGATTAGTTTCTGGGAGATGTATCAGCTGTGACTGTAAAAAGTTTTCTGTAATGATATTGTGAAAGAAAAAATTGGTGAAAGGATGGGATGATATCAAAACAGGGTTTTTTAAAGTAGTAGAAGAAATAATGAGATGCAAAGATGTGATGAAGGGGATTCAGTGAAAGTTGACCAGCTGAATTGGGAAAGTCCAATCCTGCTTTTATAAATTTGACTAGTTGCCCTAAATGGCCAAGTTCACCTCTCCATAAGTGTTTGTGTTGAACTATAATGAAGTATATAATTGACCTTATTTCATGCAGTCATCAAATTCTCCATTCCATCAAATTCGGTGAAAAACAGTGTTGTGGAAATTGCACTGTACATTTTCTAAAGAAGTGTTTTTCATAAACTGAAAATAACTGGAACCAATTTGGGTATCTGGATTATCTTATTACTAAAAAAAACCCCAAAACTTAAGAACTTCGCATATAATGATATGCAATATGAGATTTGAAACATAAAATGAAAAAGTCTCTTTTCATAAAATGTAGTACTTTGTTCTGTGTATTTAAAAAATTCTCTAGGTATGGCAGTTTTGAGTTTTTGTGCTTTCATCCTAGTATAAGCCTAAGCCACCCTCTGATCAAGTAGTTTGCCAAATATAGTTATGTTTCCATAATATTCTGGATGTGTGCCTAATCTCTTCTTCACATATGATTCCTGATTTTTACAGAGCTTGACATCAAGAGGTGTTTCTGAAGTACAGAAATGTAACTGATACCCAGATTGCCCCTTCACATGCTGTTGACATCCAGGTGAAGGGTCTATTTCAGTAATAATCCAAGACATTAGGTTCTTCTGCCTGTATTTGGACATCTAGATAAATACCATGGAACTCAGTACCATCAGGTGTTCATTAACTTTCAGTGTTTCTGTTAGCAGGGGTTCAGATTTCAGGCTCATTTCTGATCTAAGTATTCAACAGCAGACTGTTGTCCTTGGAAAATCTTCTACTCAGCTTGCTACATGCAAGTCTGGTGACAGACCACTCATATATGTTGAAATGCATCAGCCTGTTTGAGATGGTAACTAATTAAACTTAATCAATTTCTAAAGTGTGAAATTGGTTAAATGACTGGTTTAGCTACAGAACTGTCATTTGTTGCAAAAGATGAATGGAGTATTTTGCTACCCATTATACTTAGGCTGTGAAAAGCTGACCCAGTTGACCCTACAGTAATTTGGTGACCTCAGAAATTAAAAGAAAGTTCTTCATGTCTTTCTAAAGCTCTTACAAATACATGCTGCAATTTAGTACGTTTCCCCCCCCCCAACACTAAAAAATTAGGAAATTATTCTACATACTGGCCACTGCAGTTATAAAAGGTATTTTTATTCTTTAGAGGGTTTTTTTGGCTAATATGTGTGTTTAACCTTACAAAGGATTCTTCAGGAATACCATAAGCATTGTTTTCCTGATCTTGGAAAGTCCTCTTCTGTGTCTGTCTGCTTCCTTTTGCCTTCATCACCCAGTGCCTCATTCTCAACCCAAAATAATCACTCATTTGAGTGATGTTAGTTTTAAAAGCTCAGATGATGTTGATTGAGAAAATAAACTTTCAAGTATAATTTCAATCTAGCATATTATTCTAGAAATTCAAACTGAAGTGTTTGTATTTCAATTGAAAGTGACAGGGAAAGTATTCTTTGTACCACTTATGAATAAATTACCACAATGGTAACACAAAAAACTAGAGATGAAGGAAAGTGTTCATTTACATTTCAGTAGTTAGAAGGGCAGTATTTTCGTGGTTGCCTCATGTGCCAGAAATGTTCCTTTTAATTTACTCTTAAGTAAACACAGATGAGTGGGATTTTTTTTCACCACTAGTTTTCACAAATTTCTGAGGAGCATGGTTAAGTTTGAATGATGGACTTGTTACTTGCTGGGCTAATCAGTGCATAAAATCACTTCCAAAACGAAAGAGTAATTATGTGGGGTAGGATATAGAAGGGAAATAAAGTAGTAAAATAAAGTTAGGAAGCTCTTTGAAGATTAAAGCTGCAGATTAAACATTCATGAATAAATTATCAAAGACTTTATCTAATGGCTAAACCTTGGAAAAAGCTTGACAACACTCCTATGTCTGTTTTTCTTGTTTGTCTAAAATGCTTACTTTATATAACTGTAGAAAGACTTTTTTGTTCAAGAGAAATCATTTAGTTTAAAAACATTCTGACTTTCTCCACAAGTGATTTCTGTCATTTAAAAGAAAATTTTGTTTGTAAGAGCATACATCTGGCAAGTTTTCAAATGTGAGGCACAGGGCTCTGCATTTTTTTTCTGAGATTTTTTGTTGTTAGCTTTTCCAAAAGAGAACATGAAGTTTGTATGTTACACTGCAGAGTTCATCTGCCTGAGTTTTTATGTGATAATTTAAATACCATTTTTTTTTCTCCTGGTTTCTTGGTTCTTCTAAGAACAGTTATGGAGGGGTTCTGAGTCCTTATGTTATTATATGTAATTCACTGAGTTGCTAGACATTGAAGTAGTCATGGGAGGTCAGTGAGGTACCCGCTGGGAGAGAATCTCACCCAATGTTGACATATAAGCTATAATATACTTATTTGGCAGGGCAGATCCAGTAGGTGCAGCGATTCCAATTCTACAGAAAGGTCTGTATCACAAATTAGAGCTTCAGTCGTACACCTCAGACCTGTGCTGTGGCAGGGGAATGGGATACTCACTCAGCAGTGTGCGGATCACAGCTCAGTACCACACGTAGCAGTTGTTCTCCTCAGACTGCAGATCCTACAAGGTATCTGAATTCCAGGCATTGCATTTCTCCCCTCTGACCACTCGGTGGGCCCTGGGACTATTGTCTTAATTTTTTATTGCTCTCTACATTAGATCATTGATACAGTCATGTAGCCCCGGGCCAATCTCTCTGACTTCCTCCTTCCTTGGGCTAATTAGTGGTTGCTGCTGTGGTTTCTGTCACCCTCTGGCTGCCTGCCTGTATGTGACATAAGAAACATTGCCTTTGTTATCCAGCACAGGCTGCGTTCATCTAGTCAGTTTGAGCCACACAGGTTTGGTTAAGTCTCATTTCTTTAGGTGGTGCCTTGGGTACATTAACATCAGCTGTTGTGTATTGTGTAAATCATAATTCTGGGCAGAATATTAACTAGAGAGGCTAATGGCAGCACCACAGGAAAGTTGTGCAGGTGCCTGCTAGTTTGAATATTGTAATAAAGGGAGTATTCTGCACTACCCACCTGTGGTTCTGCTCTCCCCATCCTATCCATGCCAACTTCTGTGTTCTCATGTGGAACGGAGCCACAGAGCTTAAGTAGTTGAGTGGTTAAAAATTGGATTTTCAAAGGTATTTTGTAGAAGCTTTTTTCTTCTCAAATGTCTTTGCCTGAAATACAGTACTTCCTCAGTAACTGAGTTTTGGCAAGATGGAAGGGTGCCTAAACCAATATTCTTTTATTTTAAGACTGACACTGAAAGGTGGTTTTGTGTTTTTTATTGAGGGATATTTTTTTTAGTGATTTTTAATTTATTCTTTTTAGGTAGGCAGCGACTGTAAATTGGCTGAAGAACCTGCAGAACATCAGAGAAGTAGCTACTAATTCAGTGGCACTTGGCTGAAATCCTTTTCTAGAAAGCAAGACAGTATCTTTCAGTGCTGAGTATGTCTGTACTTCCAGCTTATAAAGTCACTTTCTCAGGGACCTTCTTGCTTGTAGGCTGATACTTAATTCATTCTAAGTGTGTAATAATGATCTGAACACCACAGTATGCCTATCTTTTTCCTAACCTCTAAAGGTAGCATATATAATTCCTCAATACATATGGAACTATATGATTCTGTGGTAAAGAATCCTTTGGACATATTTCTACTAATCCTCAGGTTTTTGAGATTTAAGATGGTTTAGGAAAGAGGTGTAGAGTTGTTAGACCTTTTTTGAAGAATGTACCAATGCAGTAAGTACCAGAAATCTTGCAGATCATATTCAAGGAAACATATCTTCAAATTGATGGAAACTTTCCTAGAATAGAGCTGACTTTTTTTAGAGACAGAAATGCTGATTCAGATTCAGAGGGGAACTCTCAAAATCATTATTAGAAATATTTTTTCCTCCTGTACAGTAATATCTTAAGGAAAGAGAGAAAATTCAGACTTTTGATTTTAGTGGGGCTCTGTATCCAGCTCCTGTAATCCTTGTCTGTAGGCCTGTATAAATGTTTTCCTTTGCTTGCTTTGAGATGCTGAGAAAGCAAAGTGCAGAAGAGGGCCTCCAGGTCCTGACCATACATCCTGTACATGACAAATGAGCACTTGGGTTATTTCCATTTTGTCAGGAGCTCTGTCCTGCACCTGTGCAAATGATGGCTCGGGAGGTGGATCTGGAGTAATGCACTGGGTCAGCATGTGGCAGTGGATCAGGCTGGTATTACTGAGGCAGCATGCCTGGATGTTTTGCAACACTTTTGTCCGCACTGATGGTTCCATTTAGAGATATCAGTTCAAATTCTTTTCGGTGCTGAAAAGCTTTAAAAGTGATGAAAGTTTTGAGTAGTCCTGAGGGACCATATTGACTCCATGTATGAGACTCACACACCGAAAGGTTTCACAGAATTCAGGAATAATACCCACAGCATGAATCACTAATGCCATTGCTGAGTTGCTGGGATCCAGCCATGATTCCTGCATTTCTTGAATGTCGCCACTGCATCAGCTTCTCAGGACATTTTGTCCAAACACCAGGAGGTTGACAGGCAGGTCCATGTTTGGCCTGCATCATTACTTACACTCTGGTGCTGTCAGTGATGAAACTGTATAGCATGGACTCAGAGCTGACTGTAGGTGACAGCAGGTGTTCCATTACTCACTGTCTGATAACCCTTTTCTTGCCTCAACCCCTGCTGACCAGCACAATGCAGCATACCATTCCACTGGACCTCTGACTGAATCTGTTTGTGGCACTCAGATAATGCTCTCTAGGTGCTGGAAGAATGCTGGTGGGGCTTTTTACTGGCTCCTTGAAAGATCCATGAAGGCACTGTGATTTTCTGTTTTACTAAAACTGGATTCCCAAGCATGGAGCAGCAGCTGATGATGAACTAGCCCTAGTTTGCTCTTTGGCAGTATGTTGATCAAATATCTCAAGCTGCTTTGCTCACATCATATTTACCAGCATGATCCAGAGTCTGCGATGATTGTGCCTGGGGCCTGGAAAGATTTAACAAGCAGCCTATAATCACAAAGAAAAAATCAATTAAGAATCTGGAATTGTCTCCTTCCATGATATTCTGGCCTCAGTGTGTGCTAACAGCACTGCACATGGATGGTCTGCAATGAAGACTTCATAAAGGTAGTCCAGTTCAAAATTTTTAGGGCTTGTTGGTGCTGCACTCTGCAGACCTTTACAAAGACAGAGGAAGCAGCTTCTTGTCTCATTGTGAGCATCTCTCAGGTGATTTTTAGTGCCTGATAGTGTGACCCCTCTGAGCAGGATCTGTAGTGGAAATTTATCCCTTTATGGTATTTAAAATATTTGCAGCTTATATGTGTGCTTACCTTTGGGATAGGTGTCTGTAGTTGGTTCTATTTGTAGAAACATATATATTTATTTCTAAAAAGATGTTAATATAATTTTCGTGGGTTTTTTTATATGGCTGCACATATTTTTTTCCTATGAAATGTGCATCTGGTATGGTCTCAATATTTATGATCTTTTCTATAGTGAATCATGTTTAAATAGTGGATTTTGGTTGGAGTGGGAGGCATAGAGTGAATTATTTCTTATTCTTTATCCAGGACTGTTTTCTAAACTACTCCATATTGGTTATTTTTCTCATTTTGTGAACCAGACAATGCTGAATGAAGATGCTGTATGTTTCATGGAATAGTAGAATCATTTTGGCTGAAAGAGAACTCCTAAGGCCATCTGGTTGAACACCCCTGCCATGTGCAGGGGTATCTTGCAAGAGCAAGGGACCTTGCACTTTGGCCCTTTGGAAACTCATGAGGTTCCCAAGAACCAGCTTCACAAGTTGGTCCAGGTTCCTCTGAGTGGCATCCAGTCCCTCAGGCATCTCAGTTCCACTGTCTGTGTTAGTGATGAAGACATTGCAACCAGCTGCTTAATGTTCACAGTCCTTTTGTCCATTGTACAGAGCATTACAAACCTTATTCAGAGGCTGTAGGTTCAAGTATGTAAATGGGCAGTTGTATTTTATTTGTGGTACCACAGATACTGTATTTTATTTGTTGCATTAATAAGAGTAAGCCTTGGGAAAACATCTTAGACCACACTGCATTCTGTGGTAGCTGAGTAATAAAAAGATATTTGGAAGCCAAAAGACTTACTTCTAGTTGTGAATACAACCGGGAGCTATTGCTGTGAATGACTTTCGTTTACTGTTTCAAATTTTGAAGATCTTTTGCCCTAGTGGATGTAATGTGTGATCTTTGATCTAATAAATGAAGTGGGATCCTATTGAGGGCCTGTTAAATGTAATGTGCCATTCTACTTGCATGCTCCTATTGCTGTTTTGTTAAGAGGGTTGGCTGTTCATATCTTGATTTTCTCAAATATATTGCACCGTAATAGTCTGTAAGTTTGTTTAGCACCTGTTCAGGATAAAGAGCTGGCAGGGTGCACAATAGAAATCGCTTTATAATGTGACCTATGAAAAGTGCTTTGAAATTGGCACAGTCTTGTGCCATTCCCGCTTGCTTCCAAGAAAAAAATACCATTAACTCTGGCAAGATAATGTGCCCAGATATGAAATCCATCACCTTAAACAATGAGAAGCTGACATAGCATTGTAATTGTACCAGTGTGGGCATTGTGCCCAGCTGCAGATGTCTTTAGAGTTCATTGCTTTAGACAGGAATAAAATCCCAGTCTGCACGTTTGCATGTGGCTGTTGTGGAGTTGGCATGAGCTCCTGAAGAAGAGAGCTGGCTAATGAGAAAATAGTTATGCCTCCTGTAGTGAAAATGTTAAGTCACTGATGTGAAAACATGCTTATCTATCTGGGCTGATGCAAACTATTACTCTGGAGCAGGTGATGTGTAGATGTGGCCTTTTAAAGTTCTTGCAGTGCTTGGTAAATGATCCCTCTTATTAGCACTAGTGAATTTTGAGAAGTAGATCTTGACATTGAAATATCTGAACAATTTATTTTTAAAAAGATTTTAATGTTGAAAAAAGAAAGCCTGCACATACTGGCTGGTTTTTGTTAACTTTGAGGGTTTTGTTTCGATTCATTAAATACCAGTACATATTTCTTAATCCTGTTGCTGTAAGGTTTGAATTGAAACACATACTAAAGACTGTTGTGATGAGGTAGAAACTTTACATTTTAATTTCAGAAATACCCACAATATGGTGAGAAGATTAAATATTTTCAGGCTTGAAATGTGGAGTAGTGTATTAATACTATGAGCATTCTAGATAATAGGTGTTGACCTTGCACTGACAGAAACAGTAATAAACAGTGTAATGTAATATTATTCTCATACATAATAATCCTATTAAATAAACCTTCCAGATTCAGCTCATTATGATTTGTGAATATGAACCACTTAATCTCTTCCCTAATGTAGTAGTTTGGATAGTGGGGGAAGTAGGGACAATCCACAGTGGAAAACAGAAGGTAGGTTAGATGCTTTTAATGTTCTTGACTATGATTTTGCAGTAGGTGGCTGATCTAAGAACTGGTAGTAAATCTCCTATCTCCACATGAAAAGCATAGGAATTGTAAATACTGAGTGATGCATGTTCTAATTTGAGCTTTTAGCTTCTATATTTTTCCAATTCATATGTTGATGACATGATCCTGAGAGCCAAAATGAGTTACTCCTGATAGAAGGAAAATAAAAAATTACTGCAAAGATGTTAGGGGTACTGAAAAGTTTCATAATATTCACATATGCAGCAGGATTCTAATTTAGATACCATTTTCAGTCTCAGTTTCTTTAGGCTGTGAAACTGAGTTTTTGTCTTGACTGAGACGGTAGTTTGAACTCTTGTAAGAATTTTTGGTACAGTCCTCAGAATGCTTTGTTGCTGTGCTGATGTGAAGATAACAAAGTAACAGTTGTGTGCTTGTCAGATTTTCATTACTTTAATTAAAAAACCCCAACAAGGAGCTACTAATTTCAAACACTACATATTGTATCCTTTAATCAAAAATTGTCATTCTTCTGTACTGAAGGAAGTTTTCAACATATGGTTTGGCAATTGGGAAGACAAATTGACAGTTGCTTGTGATGCTGTACAAAATGTGAACATGGTTTAAGAAGGATTGCAACCTTCAATCTGACTTTTTTTGGTAATTTACTTATGTGACAGCATCTTGAGTTTGAAAAATTAATTATCTAGAAAAGGTGTGATGTCTATGCACTTCACTGGTATGGGATGTCTTGACAATCTCATGCAAGGAAAAAATATTGAGATAACTTTGGTCAACTGGCTAGCATTTTCATTGTGCAAGTGTGCTGTGAAGACTGCCCAGATGCCCTTAGGTCTCATGGGAAGCAAAGAAGTATCTGGAAGATGATTCTATACCGAGTAGCAAGCAAATATGAGGTAGTCCAGAAAAATGAGATTGATCCTTACTTATGAGTGGGTGCTGGCTGCAGGAGGCTGTGATGACTCTTTGGATTTCAGGCAGAGGGTGGAACAGAAACATCCTTGCACCTTTACTGTAATGAAAGAGCACTTTGCCCTCCTGTATGCTATTTTCTACCCTGTTTTGTCTATATGGTGCAAATCTTCTTAGTGGAGGAATGATACTTTTGTAGTCATGGCTGAAGTTTTCAGCTCTCTATGATGTTTTAAAAACATAGTGATAAGATTTTGCATTGCATGCTGAGCGTATTACTTGGGTACCAGTGCTAATTCAGTGCATCTTGATTTTCTGTATGATAAATTCACTGTGTGGGAGAACTGCACAACAGCATTGAACAAACTCTTTGGGTTGTTTATGCAATTTAGAAAACTCTGGAAGGTAATTTCATTAATCCCCTACTGATCCTGCTCCAAAAAATCTGTAATAGCCAGAGGATATAAATACATGAAGATTTACACAAGCTCCACATACCTGCAATTTTACTGGTGCTAAGACACTGTTTTCCATATTCAATCTGTTTCTTCAAGCAGAATTAATGACCTTGTTTTCCTCAAGTATTTACATAGATTGCATACTTTAGCATAAAAAAATTGGAATGCACACTTCCTGATTATGAAGAAGAAATAATGACTTAATAACCTTAACATCTATAGCAAAATGCTTCAGAGGAAATAAGTTTTTGCTATGCATGGCAGTCTGATAAATGAGGCAGCTACTTATGAATTTGTTGTCTCAGTGGTTTTTTTTTTTTTAGATCAAAGGTATCTATTTTTACCTTACCTTTTTTTTTTCATCTTTTGAATGCTGAAAATTATGTTACTGTGCTTCTGTGCTTCAGAACATGAAATCAGTCTTATTTAAAATGGACAGTGTACCAGTGACACTGCTAGCAATGGTGCCAACAGCAACTGGGTTTTACTTAAGCATTTTGTTCTCTACATCTCTAGTGCTTTATAGAGGAAATTGTAATAGCCTGTGTGCTAAACACATATTTTTGTCTTTGTTGGGTTTTATTTTTAGAGGAAAGTTTGCTTACATCTTGCTATGCTTTAGAAGAAAGGTACTAAGAAACTACATATTGCAAGCCTGAATAATCAGAATCAGGGTTTGATCATAGAGTGCTAGTTGCATTTACTGATTGTTCCATAAGTGAAGAAACAATCTGTTTCATTGGCTATTGTGATAATGGGATCCCAAAAGGCATAAAGCTTCTCTCCCTCCTACCTTCCCTGACCAAATGCTTGATTTTAATAGGTAACAGCCTATTAAACACCCAGACTCAGTATCTGGGTGTCAAAGTACTCTTTGTGGGGAATTCAGCAAGAGTTTCAAGAGCTTTAGAATAATAGGCCACCCCTATTGAACTCTGATTGAGCTTCTGAGTGACCCTGTTTCAGACTTCTGTCTTCTCATCTCTCCTCATCCAAAAGCAATTTTAATGGTACTTGTCTGATATCACACCAGTAGCTGAGTGGATGTTCTTTTCCACAGGAACTAATGCAGTTAATACAATCTTTCAAAAGGATAGATGAATAGTTAAAGGTCTGCCTTTAAATTGTTCATACATTTGTTGCCTTTAAGATTTCTCATGAGAGTTTTTGAGTCTGTCTGTCATCTAATTCAATTAAGCTTGTTTGGACTAGAGACTCATATTCACTAATCATTAAATTTGTGGGGGATTTTATTGTGTGGACCACAGGAAGGGGCTGCCTCCCCTGGCTCTGCCAAACCTTGCTTCCTTTGCCGTGTGTGTGTGTGCTTGTGCACTGTGGCACTGTCTGCTTTGTGGCTGTATTTGAAAGGCCACAGCAAACAGGTGGCTTCCCAGTGCCTTTTCACATGGGTAGGCTTTTGCTGATTGCATTCACTATCACTTTAACTAGGGTAGATATTTTAGTCTCAATTCGGCACTGATGTTTGGGCTTTGATATTCAGCAGATGGTCATGACCTTGTAGTAACGTCTGAGAAATATTGCCAGACCCCCTAGCATGCTTGCTCGTGAGTGGCATCGAGGAGTTAGTCTGTCTCTTTATCCAAGAGAAATTATTCAAATTGCTGTCTGGCTTGCCAAGTAGGTTTATATGCAAACTATAACATGTTCCAAACATCATTGCCAAGTTGGTGTTTTGTTCAGGAACATATGAGTTCATGTCACTGATTCTGGGATCTAAGTAAAACTGCAGCCTATTTTTTCTTTCCCTGCCTGAGAGCTCTGCTCAGATGTTTTCCCAAGAGGAAGACTGGACACTTTTAGCAGGTCTGTGGCCTTTGCTAGGACATAGCTGTGCCTGTAAGGGGGTATGAGGATGACTCACTTCCCGACTCAGTCCTAAAGCTTAAACTTTGAAAAGAAGATTCTTTGATTACTGCTTAACCTTGACAGGGGTTACAAGTACAACTTCCCATTATATGATGAATATAGCATTTTCCTGCCTCTAGTAAAATGCAACACTTGGTCATAGCAAAGTGCTAATGTTTAACTTCTAAGTTCTACTCTCAGGACGTTTAGGTACAGCACCATATAAATTTATTAACTCTGGACAGCATTTAAGATGTAATGCAGAGAGCCTAGTGCTTTTCAACATCCCCTTCTTTTAAGGCTGTGTTAAGTCATGCTGTCCAGTTTCACTAAGAAAGATGTTTGTAAAAAGTTTTGTGACACATTGCATATGTCACATCTGGGCAGGTTAAGACTGTAACTCTTGCTCAAACATCTGTACAAGGACCAGCCTTCCATTATGGTCATCTCCCTGAAGGTTCAGTTGTGATGCTGAGAGCCAGATTTTCAATAGTTTTGCACATGTCAGACTTGTTGCAGCTTGACTTGTAGGTAAAAAGCCATGATCTCATTGTTTCCAAGCTTTTTATGTGTTATTGTCATTTCACTCCCAATGTTACTGCAACTAGCTGCTGGTGGAAAGCTGCAGTTGTGTTTTGTAGATAGAAGACCAAGAGCAGATTGCCCCGTTTTACAGTGAGAGATGTTTCCAACTGGCTTATGCTCATCCCCACTGATGCATGGATGCAATTTAGAAAAGTATGCTGCTATCTATAATTTGATTAACTTTATTGGCTTCAGTTCCAACTGTTACTCCATGCTAGTAGTAGGTACGTAAAAACTTTGTTAATGTCTTTCTTTTACTTTCTGAAAATACTGTGAGTAAATTTTGCACCTAATCTTCCTGCATAAATAGTGAGTTATGTGTAACTGGTGTGTTATTTATCATCTTATTTGCAGAGCAGCATATGTAAACTATTACATGTTAGAGGACAGTTAGTTTTTCAATATATTATGAAGAATATCCATGACATACTTTTTGCTTGAAACTCTGCCAAATCTCAAGATGCTTCTTTCAAATTCAGCACTTGTCCAAGTAAAAGCCCCACAGCTTCAGGGGAAGATTTGCCTCAGTCAAAGCTGATAAGGCCCTCTGGAATTGCCTATAAAGTAGAAAGCTCCTCTGTGTGTGTGCTAGACTCTGAGTGTATATTTGTGTGTCTGGCAGTCTAAAATGATAGCTCAACTCCATTTGCTTTGCTTGAGAGGGAATTTTTTTGCTTATTTCTGCTGCTAGTTCATTTTCTTTGTATGGGTAAAGGATGAGCAATATAAATTAATATGGACAGTCATTCGATTTTTGGTGTTTCTTATTATGTCACGGGAAGGATCTTGGTAAAAGAAAGGGCACAGGTTCCACCTGTGAAAAGGCAATAATAGAGTGGATTAAGTTCTTTAAGTTCAACATGGGGTTACAGTTGGCTGACAAAGTTACAGCATTGGATGGTTTCCAAGCTACCGTAGATACAGCTGGTCACAGAGAAGCAGCTGAGAGCATCCATTCTCTTGTGCTCCTTTCTGCAAGTTCTCCATATGTGGGATGTGTACTAAGATTTACATTTGTATCAGAACATCTTTGAAACTTAAAAACCATTGGAAGAATGTAATGAAATAAGTCACTGCAGTGGTATGAAAGACTTTTATGCATTAATTCTTTAATCTTTACTCTGAGCCGGACGTAGTACAACTTCCCTTGGTTATTCTCTTAAATTATGAAAGAGACCTGCACAGCAAGAATAATCCAAGTTCTGGTTGTTTTGGCATCTGCTGGAGTCTTCTTTTATTGTCATTATGCACTGCACTCACATCTCAACCTGAAGTAATGTCCAGTGGATGAAAGACAAGCTGCTATATTTCATGAATGCTGTCTCATGAGAGTGTTTAAAGCTTGGGATATTGCCCTTTCTCAGAAGGTTTTTTTGGGGGTAAGTTTGCTATTGGAAATAATCAAGACTAAGAAGCAGGATGTAGCCCAGGATAATAAAAATATTATACTGGTGTCTGTCAGGTTGAATAATCTCCTTGGAAACCAAAGCCCGTATCACTGCTAAAGTTCACAGGCAGCTGTAAGATGTAGACCAAAGTAAATATATTGCTTCCTCTTTATAATTTTTCGTCTTTTTCAATTGTGTACCTCCTGTGTTAATTCAGGCAAAATATTTGGAAGCATTTGTCTGCAGTTTGTTATTTTCCCTTTCCATAGGTGAATGGTGCATCAAAAAAGGGAATTTTTTTAGATTATACAGGAGAAACTGACATTTGTAGCTTAGGAGTAAGGCAATCCTATCACAATTTTTATTTATGTCTTTACTTTTGCTTGTAAGCAGTAATTGTGCTGCTTTGCTGCTGTTATGCAATAGAGACTTATTGAACCTTTTAAAACCACTTATTATTTTTTGTAATTAGAACTAACTTGTGCAGCTGTCACTAAGCTCCTCGTCAGATGATATATTTATTATGTTAGAAACGGGAGGAGGCACGTGAGTAAGACTTTGAAAGGAATATGCAGTGCTCAGGATAGGGTTTTATGTTTAAATGGGTGATCAGCATGTGTGTGAGACCAAGATGATTGCAGTACCAGTGCCTGGCTAGTTATGTGCTGCCTTTAATCCTGTGATATTGTGTTTCATTGTCTCCCAGTACA
Source organism: Agelaius phoeniceus (assembly GCF_051311805.1). Lineage (NCBI taxonomy): Eukaryota > Metazoa > Chordata > Aves > Passeriformes > Icteridae > Agelaius > Agelaius phoeniceus. The sequence goes on from NC_135268.1 coordinate 27,299,271, forward strand.
CTACTGTCACAACTGAAATAAAAACCCTCTGAATTCAATGAACACTTTAATCTGTCATCATAATCACGAACTCTTGTCAATCATGGCTTAAAAGTTAAGCATGCGGATCAAATCTGCAGTAAGAGGAGACACCTGGACTCCACATTGCAAGTGGAGATAGTCCAGGATGCTAAAAATTGGTTTCATTTGTGTTGTACAGTTTTAACTGAATACAGTGTTGATGTTGTTGTTCTTCATTTTTAAAAAACCTGGAAAGGTTACTTAGTGACTTTGCAGGAGAAACTTTTTAGAATAATATGAAACTAATATGGCAAATTATGTGATGGGAATTTTACTTGTTTGTGGTAATACTTTGGATTTTAGGTGTGCTCTTGAGCTGAGAAGCTGAGAAGAAAAATCAGAATACATATAAAATATCCTGAGTTTTACAAATGCACTAAAACTGAAAGAGACCTTAGTCGCTTCAAAGCACTTTTATTAATTAAAATCTGTACTTGTTGAAAACTCCTGTTCTATGGTGAGCATTCAGAGTAATCTGAATTGTGATGCTTAGATAATTTTATTCTCATTACTGCCAGTGAAAATAACATCAGCAATTGTGATTAGGGTTGTGAGGACCTGACATGTTGCTAGCATTGCCTCTTCCCTGTCGTTGTGAGACTGGGTTTTCAGTGGCTTACTTTTTTGCCAAAAAGCAACTGCAGTCTGTTGTTTTTTCTTTGCAAGCAGGACCAGATGTTTAAGAATGAAAGCTAAAGGAAACATATTCTGGCTTTACCTCTTCTTTGTCAATTAAGTCTCACATAGCTGTAATTTGGAGTGAAAGACTGGGATTTAACCTTGGCTGATATCAGGTCTGTGTGACCTTCTTCTGTTGCCATGTGTGGTTAAAAGATGGCAACTCAACTTCCACAAAGTTAGAAGCCTTGGAAAAATCATTCTTTTCATATGCTAAACATATCCCATTTTTGCACTGAGGTGAGCTATCCCAACTGTTCCAAAGCAAAACTAGCAGCCTGTGTTTCATCTACCAAGAGTACCAAGAGTGTTTCTAATCCTGGTGTGGGTGCTTAAGCAGCACTTTTGTCCAGCTGCTGCACCTAGCTTGCTGCTGTACTGGGCCTGGCAGCTGAGATCCACATGGCCAGCAAGGACAAAGAATGCAAAAAAAAGAGCAAAACAAGCAAACAAAATCAGATGGATGAAATGTGAAGGGAAAAGGACATGAGGAATGTGGTGGGAAGTTACAGCAGAAGGAATAAATTTGTGTAAGACTTGTGAGGAAATAGGAAAAGCCTTTTTAAGTCTACCATGGTGTGGGGGCTTCAGGTCTTGTGTGGTCCACACATCTAAGCCTATGACCATACTGCTGGATGTGGGAGAGGTGTTCTTTTTCCATGAGGAGAGAAGAGATGTGCACATTTAGTTGGTTGGGGAAGCTTTGAGGCCATGGATTTCCTCAGGTTAGAATGTGCCTTCAGAGAAGGGAATGACCAAAGTCTCCCATGCACTTGCAAGGCCATGAAAGGCTTAGATGAAAAATCACTCAGACACACAAGTAGCATTGAAGCCACAGCCAGGATGGATGGCTGCTCCCTGCTACTGCATGGAAAGGTATGTGCCGTTCACTGGGGTTGAGGGACGTACTGACTACCATGGAGAAGTCCTCATTTCACAGCTACATGACCTGGAATGCTGCAGTCCTTCTCTGTCCTTACCTGCAGCTGGTGTTACTCTGGAAATAGAAGGGAAAGAATGACTTGGGGATAATAATTTGACTCTCTACTTGAGCCCTATTGCTTCCAAAGCATTGCATTTGAGAAGGATAATATACTTTGCATCATTGTTTTGTTCTAATTATTTGTTATTATTTGTTCTAGTTATTTTCCTGATGGCAGAACTTTGACACTGAGATATAACGTGACTTCCTGAAAGGTGGATGGAAGATTAGCTTTTAAAGACTTCTCATTCTGAGGATTTTGCTTTTATATGACTGCATTCATACCGTGTAGTTACTTTACCATCTGGCTGGCTGTGTGTCTTCAAAAAGCGTCTGAATTTCTTTCTAAAGTTAATTCAAATTCTGTTGAGGCTGAAGAATAATTTAATTCTGACACCTGATTTCTTACTTCATCCATGTTATTATCTGAAAAATTTAAATGAAGCTTAAATAGTTTTTCTCAATATGACATATGCTTTTTGCATCATAGGGCCAACTATTGATATGGCATGATAATAATACAATGGAATGGCCAGTTGAAATGATAATACTGTCATGCCTTGCTAGTATAGAATAGCTATCCCTACACGGTTCAGCTGTCCCTCAGCAATATTTGTCAGCCAGGTGATAGCAGCTATTTCTGTGTTTGCAAGATGACCATGTGTGCTTGGAGTGTTACATGTTCATTAAAATAGTTTAACAGCCTCACCAATAAAATTTAGTCTGAACCATCAAACTGTTCCAGCTCAGGCTACTACTGGGATCTATTTCAGACTACTTAGGCAAAATAGATCATAATTATATCTGGACACAATTGCTGGGATCTGACATGCATAATTTCATTGGTTGCCTTATAAATGGGAATCTTCACTTCTGACAGTATTTTAATTATCATTAGTTACTTGTGTTCTGCCACAGCTCTGTGGTGATGCAGTAACCTGTAAAAAATGCAAAGTTCAAGAACCTATTCTTTCTGCATTGTTAATTCTTCCTAAAATAAGCTTATGAAAGCAGCAGTGTTTCTTACCCCACTCCTTCTACTATTGAACAAAAAAGAAAGAGAGAAAATGTCATTGTGATTGAATTTTGTGACTGTAACACACTGTGAGACTTCTGTGATTCAGAAAGTTTTGATGTATGTATGATTAGGTCAGTGAAGGCATTCCTAAAACTACAGAGGTGGCCAAGGACATGGCCAAAGTGTTGGCATACCTAAGGATAAAGTTAAATGCAAAATATGCTGTAACTCTGTTAGGGAAACCAGTGGCTCCACTTTTGCTGTCCCTATAGAACATGAAAATCACAATAACATAAAAATGCAGAGAAAAAATGGTAGGGGGAGGATCTGTACTTGCTCTCACACCTCTTACCTGTGTTAATAAGGTCACGTGTGGTATCTGTATAAAGCAGATAACCCGCCTTATAATATGGCTTTAAGAGAGGGTACATGCACCTGATATTTTATGTAGTGTTTAATGAAATCAGGCTTCACGTTGGGATGGGAACTGGTAGCCAGCAGAGCATCTAAAGGGGAATATCCATTAAAACTCAAGCATCTAGCCCCAAGGAGCAGTACCAGAAGCATTCACAAAGTTTCCAGGCAGCTTCAACCCAAAGAATCATCTGAGGGGTTGGCAGGGAAATCATGAGTTCAGACACTCCAGAGCCTGAATCTGAAAAAAACCAAACAGGTGTAATACATTCATGCCAGAAAACTGTAGCTGTGAGGAGTGCAGCTGGAGGGAGAGAGAAGTGGAAGTTGTGTGGTGTTTAGGGAGTGCTCAAAACCCAGGATTACTGTGAAACATTGACTGTAGCTGTTATAGAGGGAAAGCATCCTTGGATTTACAGGTGGGATGGAAAACAGCTGGTGACAAGTGGTGTCCCTCACAGCTCCTTCTTGGAACTGGTGCTCTTAAATATCTCTGTCAGTGAGATATGACAGAGATATTAAGCAAGATGGAGAGCAAGATGGAGAGCACCCTCAGGGAGTTTGTAGATGACACGAACTGAGCAGTGCAGCAGACACAACAGAAGGACAGGATGCCATCCAGGGGGACATGGACAAGCTGTAGAAGGGGGCCCATGAGAACCACATGGGGTTCAACAAGTCCAAGGGCAGAATGCTGTGCCTGGGCCAGGGCAATCCCAGACATAAGCTGAGACCGGGAGAAGAACTCATTGAAAGTAGCCCTGTGGAGAAGGACTTGGGGATTCTGGGGTGGATGACAAGCTGGACATGAACTAACACTGTGCACTCTCAGCCCAGAAAACCAACTGCATCCTGGGCTGCATCATGAGAAGCAAGGCCAGCAGAGTATGCTGTGGCCAGCACAGAGCTCCTTAGCATAAGGATATGGATCTCTTGGGGTGAGTCCAGAAGAGGCCACCAAGATGGTCAGAGGGCTGGAAACCCTCTCCTGAGAGGACAGGCTGAGAAAAGTGGGATTATCCAGCCTGGAGAAGACTCTGGGTGGAACAGATTACCCGGAGAAGCTGCAGATGCTACTTCTCTTACAGTGTTCAAGACCAGGTTGGATGGGGCCCTGAGCACCTGATTTAGAGGGTGGCATTCCTGCCCATGCCAGTAATGTTGAAACCAGATGATCTATAAGGTTCCTTTCAAGCCCAACCTTTCTATGATTCTGTGAAAATATATGTATATATATGTGTGTGTGTGTGTGTGTGTGTGTGTGGGCAGGCAGTTCTGGCTGTTTTGCAGGTGACGATAATGGGATTCTTCCTCAGTGGCATCTGGTACTGGTGAAATTATGTTATGCTAGATGTCTCTAATCAGGTGGTGTTTAGCATGTACAGAAATGGTACAAATCTGACTTAGGACAGTCAGATTGCTTTGCTGTGAGGATCAGACAGACTCAGTTTTGACATTTCCTCTGCCAAGTTGCATAGTAGTTTCTGACATGTATCCAAGCCGTGCAATGCAGTGATACTTCACGCTGAGCCAAATAGATGATGTACTGTGTGTGAAACAATGGATGTTATTTATCCAGCCAGGACTCCAAATGGGGTAGGTAATTTTATGAGGTAGGAAGTTCAGGCAGGCTGTCACAGAGAGTCTGAGGTACAAAGAAGACTGACATGTCAGGTGGAGTGGTTATGCAGAGTGTGAGGAAAGAGGAGTCCCAAGTTTTACATGAGTTAAAAAAGCTGAGAAAAGAGGGGAGAGCAGAAAAGGCTGATAAAGTAGCCTGGAATAGATGCATGCAGAGTTTATATGAAAATGCTCAGCCTTGGAGATAGAAATCTTCCCATTGATGGCAATGGTGTGAGAAGGGACCACAGGTGTGTCTGTTGAATCTCAGGTTGCCCAGACAGACATCCACTGGGTGTGTGCTCAGCCCACTGAGATGTTTCAGTGCTGCTTGCTGGAGGTGGTGACCATCCAGGCAGGTGGAGGCTGGCAGGATGGGGCACTCAGACAGCGTTACCTGGAGCCACCGCACTGCTCGTGGCATGTGTATTTCACAGGGGGAGGTGTCAGGCTCAGCAGCTGCCGCTCTGCTCCCTACCTGCAGAGCTGGTGCTCCCACAGCTCTGAGGCAGGGGTGCCAGTTTGCTGGGGAGACTCTCTCCCAATGAGCAGTGAGGGGTTGGCTCCCTTCAGTGCCCTGCTCCTTCCTGAGTCACTTTGACAGGCAGAAACGTGAAGTGGGATAAAATGATGACAGCTGGGTTGTACTTTGGAAGCAGAAAGGAAAGAGTTGGATCCATTTACAGCTTGGAGTGATGGAGCTTGAAATGCAACCAGTAGCAGTTATTTTACCAGTGTTAGAGTTGAGTCAGAAAGGATGGTTTGGTTGGTATAGTTCAGCTGATTGCTGGATATTTTAATCCAGATGATTTCAGCATGGCTGACAGTTTCATGACTGACGATACTGAAGTAATTCTACTACTTTCAGCAAAGTTGCTCAGGATTTATTCTGACAATGTAGTTGTATTAATTCATTTTTCTGACTTGACAGGCAAAAATCCGGTGTTGCTGTGATCTTCATTTGAAGTGGGATGTCCTTTGAAATAGCCAGGAAAATATTCTTCTTCTCATGTGCACGTGGAATACTTGTTACCTTTAACAGTAGCTGTGTGTGTGTGTGGAACCACATATGAATGATGGGCATCAGTAAAAGAGGGAACAGGGCTCTGAACTCTTGTGTTATTCTTAGGCTGGTTTGGTGTAGCTCTTACTTGCAGTGCAAGCTCTTACTTACAATGCAAGTAAGAGCTTAAGTAAGCTTCTGGAGGTTGTAATAACCAAAGATGTTTCTTTTGATTTGATAATGCCACTATAATTCTTTCCAAAATTAGGAGAAACTTGACATTCTAGATCAGCTGGTGACCAAATGGCCAAGCATTTGATGTTCCTGGTAGGTGCTGATAGAGGAACTCTATGTTTCACCCACCAAATATGGTGGGTTTTCAGTTGTTTTATTTTTTTTTCTGTCTGCTGTTTCTGAAATGTAGAAATTTTTTGCTGTAGTTATATCAATAAATTTACAGAGTACGGGTGGTTTTGTCCATTTTGTGCAGTGTGGGAGGGTTTTTTTATTTGTGGTTTTTTTTGGTTTTTTGACAGAGTCTTGTGATAGGTAAAAGCTACTTTTTGAGTGGCTGACTCAAAAAGTGTTTGGCTTGAGAAGATAAATTTAGACAAATAATTGACTTTTAGTTTCAATTAGCTTTTAGTTTCTTTCAATTCCAAAATTTTCATCATAAATATGGAATAGCAGTGGCATTATTTTTTTTTATTTAATAGAAAAAATTCTTTCTAAATTTTCTGTTGATAAGAATTAGTTTCATAAATTATTTTAGAAGAATAAAATAATTTCAGATTTTTTTCAGATAGAATAATATAATTTCAGATATAATTCAACTAAATTAGGGTGAAAATGAAAACCACGTGGTCTGGCCTTTTATTCTAATTCCCTACAGGTAAGTAAATGTAGTGATCCTGGAAAAACAGTGTTTAGCCAAAGTTGGCTACTATAAACAAGCTTTTGCTTATTTATACTTATTGCTCAGTATCATTAGTGTTTATTAACCCAACTCACTCCACTGAGATTCAAATTACAATTTTTCTTCCTAATACTTATATTTTTAATATGAAAATATATTTTAAGACAAAATACCCTTAAAGTAATCTGGAGTAAATTCAGTTCAGCATAGACATTTCTGATACTCTCGAAAAGACTTTTTTTTACCCCAGGCAGGAAAGTTCAGAGTAGTTATGTCATGTTGAGTGTTTTGTGCAAGTTGTAAAAATCTGTGGACTTGATGTAAGCTGACATTGTCCATAATACAGCTTTATTCACTTCTCCTTCTGCTGTGATGAGTCTCCATCAAATCCTCCAATTAGTACAAAGTTATAAAATTATAGACAGATGGAAAATTAGTATTTATAGAAAAATGCCCACGGTTTTGATAGCTTGAAACTCTTGCAGCTACAGATGATGTGTTAGCAGTTGAGATTTAGAGAAAGCAGCCTGTTCAGGAAAACATGAAAGCTTGTGTACTTTCTGAAGCAGTAGGTCATCTAGCGATGACCATAAATTTCAGAGTTAGTTTTCTGTGAATTGAAACCATCTGTGGTAAACAGTTTAAAATTAGTTCGTTTGTATTGGTAAAAAGTAAGTAAATAGATAAATATACAACAATTATTTTCTCAAATGATCATCAAAATCAAAAAAAGTTTCAAGATCCATTTCTCGTCTCACAATAAATTAAAGTTTTGCAAATGCCACCACCTTGACAGACTTGAATAGTGCACAGATCAAAAAAGTTTTAATGTGAGAAGAGATACCTGTCACTCAGTGGCCCAGAAATACTGCTGGTCTGATGGTCAGGGGCAGTAGGATGGTTTCATTAATATTGGTCTAAGTCCAGGGTAAGTTTCCTAACCTCAGCAGTGTGGTTACTTTGGAAACATAATAATAGTAACAGTAATTTTTCTGATGATTCACACATTTAAATCTAATAATCTTAGAATAACATCTTAGAATGGATCAGCGTTTGATGACAAAGGAAAGAGCTGAACTGGAGCTGGTTTGTTGCTGTCCCTGTATACAGCTGAACTAGCAACAGAGTGCTCTATGAAATTCTGGTTTCCTGGACAGATTTCATTCCTTCCTAAAATTCATAGCTTGAAGTGACCTTCAGGTTTTTCTCTTAGTGACTTTAATGTGTTTTGCTGGTGTGTAGCCAAAATTTTTAGTTTCTAAGTTCTGTTCCTTTCTCAAAAGCAAACCTGGTAGTAGACTTGTTTGTGGGTGTGTGCACACTTATAGCACAGTTGAATTTTAATAAAAAGAAATAGCACCACCCTGTTTAGGAGAATATTATTGCTATATGCACAATGACGTGTCATTACCTGGAGAAGAACATTCTAAGTTTCTCCTGCACATCCATGTTTGTGTTGAGTCCAAGTTGCTCTACATCTGTGTTGTGAGCTTGGGTACAACCCAGGAAATCTCCACAGAGGGCCTCTGCAGGGCTATGTGCATGCAGGGGGAATCTGAGAAGTTTTGGTGTTTGTGGGGGGAGGAAAAAGGAGGTGCAATATAGAAACTTACAGTGTCTGTAACATTCTATTCTCTGTGTAAGAAGTTTCTCTAGGTATCCCTTGCAGGAAGAAGTTGCAAGATTCTCCCATACTTAAATTGACACTTTTACTGTTTTTCATGAAGCCAAAATATTCATGCTACTGATTCTGAATATCCCATGCTATTCTTGCCTTGTATGATATTGTCTTAAACTTCTGTTGTATGATGCCACTACTGTAATTATTGGAACAGGCAAGAAGGATTTTAGTCAAATTTATAATGCTCTGATAGGAGTAAACCTCTCTGCATTCAAGACTAGAGCTACTTTTCTATTTTCTCGCTCCTCCTTTCTCCTCCTTCTTTTCCTCCCTTCTCCTTTCTCTTTTCTTCTCTTCTCCCCTCTTCCTCTTTAAAGAAAGCAATAGTATTTTATTCACCTGAAGAACTAAGGCTGTTTCATATGTGTCTTGAAATTGTTTCACTAATGCTGCTTTTCAGCATCTTAGTCTGCTAAGCCAGACTGCTGCAAATATATAATTCAAAGCTATTTAAAAGCTATGGCATGATGCTTCAGATGTTTTGTAAAGTTTAAAGTAGCAGGCCATTTGCACAAAGCCACCTGTGCATCTCATATCCATTACAAACGGTGAGATCCAGCCCCAGCAGAGGTACTTGTGCTCCTGCACGCCTCGCTGCTTCTGGAATTCCACCCGTGCACTCGCCTCTCTTCTGCAGCTCTGAGAGTCCCACCTGTGGCTCTCTGTTCAGAGCAGCCCAGTTTCAGGACTTGTGTCACCAGCACAGCTGCTGCTTCTCCTCCAAGCTGTACATGGAGAAGTGCAAGTGTGCTTTCCTGGCACCTTCAGGAACAGTATGTCAGGGTTACCAAGTAGAGGGGGGAAAGTGTCTGCAGTCTGACATCTGAGATCTGCAGTTTTTGGAAAAAGATATTGAAGGCAGAAATGAAGGACAAAAAGGATTTTTCCTTTTTTTAATTTTTTTTTTTTTTTTTTTTTTTTTTTTTTTATTTCAGAGGTGTCAGCAGAAGCAGGTTATATTATGTATTTGTGGAAAAAGGACAATGAGAAGTAAAATCTTCTCGGTAAAAAGCATGCAGTGACTAAGCCATTGTGTTGTCTGATAAATAAGCAAATATAACCTGGAGGCAAAGCACCGTACACTGGGTCTGGCAACACATACATTGTTGTAAAATGTTTGGGGGATGGCAAGCCAAGTGATGATTTCTTCATTTATTGCATGTTTTCAGATAGAGGCTGAAAGCAAATTCCTGAGGATTTACTCTTACAAATAAATACTAATCTTTTAGCCTAATACAGGAATAATTTAATAAAACTTAATGTTCCACAATCTATTTGGTTTAGGATGACTGAAGGAAGGGTGCAGCAATTCTGAGGAATACAAAGATTTTTTTGAGAGAAGAAAAGCAACAATTTCTTCTATGGGGTTCATGGTGGAAAGCACAAGAATTGATGGGCTTCAGTGCAGCGAGTTGGCCATAAAGAAAAATGTTCCATTCATCAGAACAGTGATATATTGGGGGATAAAAAAAGCCTGTGGAAGTTGCAAAAAAAAATTTAGATGTGGTTAACTTTTTCCTTGAAAAAGAGGGATGAACAGGATGACCTTTAAAGTTTCTCCCAGCCTTTTTTCAGGGAGCCTGTAGTGAGTACCGTAGCTGCCAATTTATTCCAAACTTCCTAAATCTTGTTTGGATTATCTTTTACCCCTGCTTAGCCAAAGTCTCTGAACATCATGTAGTAGATCAGTCTAATGCCCTTACATCCAAACAAATTATATTCTACATGTAATTTCAAGGGAAAAGTTACTATCCACCATCTTCTTTTTAGGTCCTCCAGGGAAAAGAGGTAAGCGGGGAAGAAGAGGAGAGACTGGTAAGTTTTTAATTTCATAAGATCTGTTGTCATTTGATGTCTGTTTTTGTGAGGATGCATACCCAGCATGCCTTGATTTTTAGTTGTACTGCATGTGTGTTCTGAAAAAGAAGTCTGAAACTTCTCTGGTAAAAATGTTGTGACCCTTGGCATGTATCTGGTGGCCTTCCAGATATTTCTCTGGTCCTGGGCACCCCTAATTTGCAGGCACACTTCATAACGCTCAACACGGTGCCTATGGTAACAGGTCTGTAAGTGTCAAACCCTTCAGGGGTGTTCTCACACATGCACAAGTTAGAATAACTCCACATAAGTCAGTAGTTGGAATACTGTGTTAGTGTTACATCAGGCCCCTTTGGCTGCAGGAGAACAATTTTATAAGGAAATAAAATTTCTTGTGTCGAGAATGTTGATAATCAGGGACATAATGTGATAAGTAGACTACTCTGTATGAGAGAAGTTGTTTTATAGAAATGAGCAGTTAAGTTCTAACAGAAATAAGAAAAAACATTTGTTGGTTCGTTACCCTGTACCAGGGAGGTTGCTGTTGATAGAAACCTGCTGCTGGTGTGTTGCCTGAAATTTCATTTGAGGCAAAGTTATGAGATGCTGAGCACCTCTTGCTGTTGACATTCAGAGGAATTGAATCAATTACCTTGTGGGATTGAGTTTTTCATCAAGGTGAACTTTCTGGAGGCAATGCAGTAGAAAATGAGCATTTCTATTCTCCTTGGCTGTCTTGTCTAATCTGCCAGCTAGATTAGACAAGATCTTTCCAACCAACTTGATCTCTGTAAATCTTCTGTAGCCTTTCTTATTTATGTAAATGATAATTTATCTGGCTCTTAAAAACTAGTTGCATATCTTCCTGAATCACAAAACTAAAACCAAGCCTTGCCAAAAGTTGATACAAATCACCTTCGTGTTTCCATTCAGTGCTGTCTTGGTACCTACTTCAGAGAAAGAGGCTATGACACAGAGGGAAATTCTGTGGTTGGAGATTGAATTACAAATGATCCTGGAAATTACTTTGCGGGATGCTCATTGATTCATTTTAAATCTCAAATAAACACATGGTAAACTATTAATAAAGGAAACGGATCTCTCATTTAAAAACAGACCTGCACCTTAAAATGCTGTTTAAGAATGTTTGCCAGAATAAAGAAATTACCTTAGTTGCTGGACAATAAAAGTTGCATTGTTAAAACCAAAAGGCTGTCAGTATTAAAAGCAATCTCAAAGTACAGCTGCTGCTGTTTTATACTCCTTTTGCACTTCACTTTATTCAGAAATTAGAGAGAGGCATAAAAGCTTAATGAAATGCCATTGATTTGGGAGCTGCAGCTGCTCACCTTATATAAGACTGAAATAGTAGATTTGATTTGTGGCCCTTTGATAATGTTTCCAAGAACTGCTACACAAAAGTCTTTGAGGTCTAAATAATTGAAAAAATGTGCAAACATCACTTCACAAAGTGTGACATTTTAATGGGGAGCATTTTATATGTGTGCCTTGAGAGAGGAAGGTGATGAAAATAAAGTTCCGCACTGTCAGGTGGCCACTGAAACCTCTCCTCACAGGCAAAGTTGGAAGTCTGGAAGATGCTGGTACATGTATTCTTGACAAGATGCCCAGGTTAAATGCCAAGGGTACTTTGTGCAATTCCGCAGCCAAGCTCTGATCCAGTGCTCACTGTGTGGTTAGCTGAAACTGGTGGTGTGGTTACATGTGCTTTATGTGGAGCCTGACAACATTAATTGTATCCATGGCTGGTATTTTTGGACTGGCATGAAATTGCATGGAAATAAATGGAGAAGCAACTTTCATAAGCTTGCATGACTGTAATTGAAGATTTGTTAAGGTAAGTGCATGCATTTAGACAGTAGTCATATTTACAAATTTCAGAGCACTACCAAAGCACAAGATTACTTAAGTGGGAGAATGTGTGCCCTGTATTACCAGTGCTGCTCACTCACAATCCCAAGGCCTTGTGCTTGACTGTGTGTGTCTTTCTTCAGTAACTTTGAAAGCTTACGTGTTCTTTTTTCTCTTTTTTTTACCCTTTTTCCCCCTCTCCCCCACCCCACAGGACCTCCTGTAAGTACAGTGATACATTATTGGTTCTTCCAGAATCAGGCAGAAGTCTGTTAGATCCTTTTAAGTTATCAGCGTGATAAAATGATCATGTATACTCAAGAGGGAATTCTGATATTTATACACACACAGTATCTTGGAGCTGAATAATTTAATCATAAAGTTCGTTAAGAAAAGAGTCTCTAAACCAATAAAGCTTTATGTTCAGCGCTCCAGATTGCCATTTGGATTCACAACTCCATGTAAGTATGTTATGTTCATTTTGCCTGTGACTTCATAACAGATATTTTACTGAAGTATAAAAATGTGTGAGTATCCTATCTTAAGCCCAGACCTGGCCAGTTTTGCTGGGTAGTAACTTCCTCTGCATTTATCACAAAGTTTTGGGGTACAAGCTCCCTGTTCTTTAGAGGCATGGAGGCTTTCCAGCTCATTTCACTGTAATTGCTACTGAAGCAAATAAATGCTTGTGTAAAATTATTATTAAATAGTGCTATTCCATTTAGTAAGTCGACTGAATCTTGTGCTAATTCTTGCTGTGAGAAAGCACTTTCTCTCTTCTGAGGATTTGAGGTTGTTTTGGTTTTGCTTGGGATTTTTTGGATGTCTTTTGTTTACTTTTTTATATATTCCCAGAGTAAGTGAAAAGTCTGTCTTGAAGGACAGGACTAAACATATGTGTCTCAAACCTTTGTATTTGTCATGCCATCCATGTGCATCATAGGATGTAGGAATGTGACTGTTAAAATAGTATTTCTTTTACAGTTAGAAGGCTTCTATGTTTTTTCCTTAATAGATGTAATATTTCTACAATATTTTCAAGTCCCTATCATCTGTCTATTCCAGGATACATGCATGTTTAAGAATATTTAATTAATGTGTTGAATTCCTGCTATGACCTAAAGATTTTACTGTAAAATGCATATATTGAATCATGATATTACTTCCTTTTTAAGACTTTGACCATATGCTCAGCAATTTATAGTGACAAATTCATTTAACAAGCCATTAATGAAAAGCCAGGCTTAAACCATAAAGGTGCTGTTTATTTGAAAGAAACACTGTTTTCCCCGATTTCTTTTGCAGTACTCCTGTGAAACACAAAGAGCAAATATAAATAATGATACAAGCTATTTTCCTGTACCAAGGCAATGTGGCAAGAGTTCACTATATGCCTCATTAAGAATGTCTCTGACTTTAGCTCCCCACTGTTTCAGTATAGGTACATTAAAAAAACCCAAACAAGCAAACAATCCCCCCAAAATAAGTTGTAATCTTGGCAATATTAGCACAAACCTGAAATAAGTTCCAAAATGGAATAATTTTGAGATGTAGTGACTTCAAATTCCAAGTTTCATACTTGAAACCTACCAAACTTCATCTTGCTGACAGGCAGCAATGGTTTAGGTTGTTACAAGGCATAAAAAAGTGTAGTTTCCCTTCCTAATTAATTTATATTTGCATAGACACTGGCTAGGGGAAATTGTTATGAACTTAAGTATTGTTTTCACCTGGGAGACTGTGGTAGTAGTTTTCATTTAAAATATCTAATATTTGCATATCCCTCATTAAACTGGAGAATTAGGTGTATGTTGTACTTTCAAAGGCTGCCTCAGCTGCTCTGTTTATTTTCCTTGTACATGACTACTGAGTGGCACATGTAATAGCAGTCAGAGGCTGGGGATTTTGAATATTTTTATGATCTTTTACAGCAATCTCAGATTTCTTCTTTGCCATCTATGTTCTAGTGGAAAGTGGAATCTAATACGTTATTGCCTAAGCACTAAACCTTTTTTTTTTTAATTAACTACATATTGCCCATCAGTTTACATGGATAATTCTCTTCAAAAAAAAAACAGAATTTCACTGGGCATCAGAAGTAGCCAGTAGCTTTTTAATCAGAGGGTTTATATAAGTTGAAACACATAATTTCCATTGCCAAAGCCTCGTTTCTTCACTGTGTCGTACCCAACTCATATTTCTTGGTTTGAAATATCATCACATGCAAAAAAGTCAAGCAATACACAAATTATACTTTCCTGGTAGTGTACTCTGCATGTTTGTTATGTCATATGTCATGACTGTGTTGTTAATGTGTCATACCATTTCATCTCATTCAACCAGGGTCCACCAGGGCGAAATGGCTATCCGGTAACTCATCATATTATTATGATAGCAATTTATGGTTACTCTGAAATCCTGTTGGTATATTTTGGTTTCTCTTTATTACTGTCAAAAGGACCCTTTTTTTTTTTGTTTGTTTGTTTCTCAGATGTATGGAAAATGCAGGATTTCCCTTTAAAAACAAAACAAAAGAGCCTGTGACAAGTTTCCAAAAAGAACCAGACTATTTACAATGCATAAATGAGATGCACTGATTGTTTGATGTTGTACATATTTTGTATTGAGTTTCTTTGTTCTTGCATACAAAATTCATAATTAATTAATTAAAAAACTTGCTAAGATACTGCATCTCAATTTTCTGTATTAGAAAGCTGTAGTGTTGCCATATGGAATCTCTGAGTCCTTATGGAACCTCTGAGTCCTTTCTTTTAATTCTCTCCTGTTTCACTTGACTGCGTTGTTCAATGCATTTTGAGCAAGGTAAAGTGTTATGACAGGGGTCCTAGCAATTGGCTGCAGTGACTATCACAGAGTAATTTTTGATAATGGGTACAATTCATTTTTCTGTCAGTTTCATTCATATCTTTAGGATTTATTACCTGAAATATATATATATATATATATGAAATAATGCATCTTTCTAAAATCTATTAATAATACATTTTGTTTGAGTAGTCAGGCAAACTGTTTGCAGTGTCCCATTCATTGAAAGAAGTATATGCCTGCTGTCATGTGGGTATTAGAAACCAAGTGACGAAATGTGATAATATATGTGCACAGCATAGTGACTGTTGAAGTATAGTAATGATCTTTTTTATTGTACTTGATAGTGTATCTTAAAGGGCCCTCCCAGATTGATTTGCCTATGTTTTTCAGACAAAATACACGTAATTTTTCAGTGTGTTTTAAAAATGTTTCCATTAGTAAAATATAAATTGTATGCCTCGATCACATGCAATTAGAGGAGAATTTTGTAGAATCACAGACTCTCAAAATGGTTTGGGTGAGAAAGGAAATTATTGGATCATTTCGCTCCAGTCGCTCTGCCATGGGCAGGGACACCTTCCACTAGACCAGATTGCTCAAACCCATCCAGCCTGGCCTTGAACACTTAGAGGGATTGAGAACACCTATAGGGGTGAGTCATCCATAGCTTCTCTGGACAATCTGTTCCAGTATTCCACCACTTTCATAATTTAAAAGTTTATTCTTATATCCAATATAAACTTTCTTTTAGTTTAAAGTCATTACACCTTGTTCTGTCACTACAGACCTTGGTAAAAAAAAGTATATTTCTCCACACCTTTTTTCAGGGCTCCTTTCAGTATTGAAAGCTGCAGTAAAATCTTTCTGGAGCCTTTTCTGAGCAACCCCAACTTTCTCAGCCTGTCTACGTAGAAGAGCTGCTCCATCCCTTTCATCATCTCTGTGGTCCCCTGGACTTGCTTCAATAGGTCCATGTGTTTTCTGACACTGTAGGCCCCAGAGGTGGACACAGTAGTCCAGATGGGGTCTCACAAAAGTGGAGCAGAGAGGGAAAATCACCTCCCTTGACCTGCTGACAACACTTCATTTGATGCCATCTATTCCAATGCTTATACCTGGACAGACTCTGGAATTCCAGAGTGGTGTCACCCATGGATCATCATCCAGTGTCCATCTTTACAATTACAAGTAGTTGGAAGTCAGCTGGTGAGGAACTGATCATCAGTATCAAGAAACCTGCTTGGATGTACTAAAACCATTATCAGGTTTCCAAGTTCACATTCCAATTTCTCTTAGAGTGATTGATCTGTCTAGATGAGTAGAAGTTGTTTTCTTGAAGAGATTTGTTGTGGGATCTGAAAACAATGAAGGTACTTCAGTGCCACGGTATTGAAATTGCTGTGTCTAATGGTGTTGTTATGGGCAAACTTAGTCTGAATGCATTTCTCCTCATGTGTGATGTGAGCTGTCAGTAGTGCTTAGCACTTCACTGAGTGCTGCTTCTTCCTGCTTGAAAATGACTGGGTATAAAATTTGGCTTCGCTTTCTGAAAGTTGTTGTGTGGCTGAATGTTTCAATCTTTTCAGTCACTGTCATACCCTCCTGTTTTGAATGGGAAATATGTAACTGCAAGTGCCATGTACTTTAGGAGTACTTTTACAGCCCTGTAGAGGTCTATTAGAAGGCTATTAGTGTTCTAAGTTATTTCTCCAGAGTCTTATTTAGCTCCTGTAGAAGCCTTTTTGCTTAAATCTGTATTGGATTTTATGGGATAGTCTGTGAGGATAGTGAGGTGTATCTGCCACATGTAACCTAAACCTGGTGTTGCTCTCACAAAAGCAAGTGGCTGCTTTCTCCAAGGCTTACATTTTCTTTGAATGTGTTCATTCTAGTTCTTAAAGCTATTTCAGAATAGTTAAAACAGTGAAAGGAATTGTGGTCAGAAATCCAAGTTCCCAGGAAGATACAGCATCAAAAATCAATAAAATAAGGGGTTTACTGCTAATGAGTAACACAGTTATTAAGGGGTTTATAAAACCACAATTAACTGGTTATTATTTAAGGCACTAGTAATACTAAGAAGTGTACACTGGTACAACTCCTTTTTTTTCCTCATAACAAGTTCTGTATAACAGACAGTGACCAAATTCAGAGTTGTGACTCTTTCAGCTTGAGTTTAAAATTAAAATAGCCCATCACATCTACTCAAATAAAAGAGGAAAAGGAGTGCACAAACATTGGAGAATGAGACGACAGGCAGCTTTTTCAGGCATTTTGTATGACAATGTTGCTTTGTAAATAGTGCTAGAACTTGGAAAAAAGTACACACACACACACACATCCCCTAAAGAAAACCCACACCAAACCCTCTACCCCAAAATTACCAAGCCACTAAAAAAAAATGATCTTGTGAATGCAGTAAGGAGACCAAATAAACTGTGGGGTTTTGTACATTTCTAGGTTGAATAGGTAGCAGATTTTTACTGTTTTCCATTGAAAAATTGAAGCAAACAGAATTTTTTTCCCTACCATTTTTCCCAAGCTGGGCAAGATCAAGCTCAATATCCAAGCAAACCATCCTGGAAGTTGCCATGTGTGTGGTGGTAAAGCTTCACTTCTTCAGAATTAAGTTTTAGAATATGGAAATACCCACAGAGCATTTCTCCATAAACAGAGAAATGTGGAAATTTCTTCTTCATTTCTCTATGACAGTCAGTCTGTAGAGCACTCTATGCATTTACAAAACTTTCAGGAGCCATGGAGGGTCATGACTGCTCCAGGTGACCATGTGCCTTGATTACATCCCATTTCTTCTAACATCCTTGTTTCATCTACAAGAAATATAGACAGATTCCTCTCCTGAAGGAAAAAAAGTGTCTAAATTGGAGATTATTCTTCTGTAAGTGTCAAATATCATCACTTGATAAAACCTGAAATGTAGATCTTTGAAATTTCACCTGTCAATTAATTTTAAATTTTCCTAGCTCTCAAAAGACTTGCCTCAAGATAACAAAGGGGCAAAGCTTAGGACAGCAGGTAGAAATTTTCAATTATTCCTTAGTCTGATATAATTCCTTCTAGATTACAAAATGTCTTTGTCATCACACTTCTGATTTTTGCACCCATAAAAGCTTTCACCAGTATACCATAAGAAAAGCTGTTATCCTGATCTGTAAGGAATTTCAGGTTGCTGTTACGTCTCTCATTTTTCCTCACCTCATTTTCTGTTCCTATATCACAAAAGGCAAAGAGAATTCCAGGTAGAGCAGTGAAGGGAATTTTAGTTGAAGAAATAGGTCTAGTAGGGCCTATTGGAAACCACCCTTGTGAGAAATTGGTAAAAGACTATTTTTATCCTGCTGTGTTGCTTTGTCTTTGATGGTGCTTCATATTTTGTTTTCTTCTGTGTCTCCAGTTAGAGATTGAGGCTTCCTAGGCAAATGTGTAATAAGTAGCAATGTCTCTGGATATACATAAAATTAATCTCATGCAAGTGCAAGTTTTTCAACCTCAGATAAAATGGCAACTCAGTTGCTATAAAACAAATGGAATTGGAATAATCAAAAGAGAAGAAATGAGCAAAGATTGTGCATTTTTCATCTGTGATTAAACATAGCCTGTGGCAATATTAAGCATTTTTGCAACAGTTGTTGTATTCTAATAGCTGGTCAGATCTCCTCTTTTTCAGAATTGTTCAAAAATATAAATGTCTAAGCTCAAGGAGCAGCTATCTCAATTCCTGACCTTACCCTGAGCATTTGGCTTGGTGATCCTGTAGAAATTTTCCACTTCAGAGCAATTTTTTTCTTTCTCAACAGGTGTCTTCACAGACCACCTTTCATTTCTGGCATTTGCCCAAAGTAACTCTTAGGCGTATGGCAACAAAACTTTTGCAATAAATTTCAGGTTTGGTAGTGAAACACTGATAGCTATTTCAGGTTTTACTTTTTTTTTTCCCCTTTCAAATGAACAGAAAATTTAAAACATACAGATTCTCAACAGCTTCTTTGTACTGTGATTTTAGTATGTGTTTTCTCAGTTTATATGCTTTATCCTTGTACTCAGTCACAACAGAGGCGATTGCCTTAGGAGACATGAGGTTTTCAATTGATCCATTTGCCTGACTCCTTGCTTCCTTGCTTGTTCTTAGGGAGTGGAAAGAAACATGAGTGGTCAGCTGTCCATCTTAAAAGATACCTGGGTTTACAGATTTCTTTGTTTGGAACCACATAGAATAACAATATCCTCAACAAACCTCAACACTGTTCCCAAATTGATGCTTCAGGCTAAACAAGTGCAGTGTTAAACTTGCTGCCGTGCAGGTTAACTTTGTAATATTTCTGTGCCATGAGAAGCAGAGGAAGGTCATAAAAATGTGGTAAGTTTTGTAAGCATAGTGTAGCTGAGGACACATGATACTATTCAGAAAATAAACTTCCAGTTCTTCCTAGAAATTGTGGGAGGGTCTCTAAATCTGCATGGCTAAGTGCTAACTGTGGTCTTTGTAATCACATCAGTCACATTCATACAGTAATGGGGTTTTATGACCTTTGGTTCTATAAATAATATATATTGCAACTTGTGAGTTTAATTTTTCTGTGTGCCAATATTTTCACAGTGATTGAAGGTAATTATAAAAGACGATTCTAATAGAAAATTTTGAGACCTCTTAAAATGACAGTTGCTGTTAATTCTGTGTCACAGAATTGAAGCTACACATCAGACCACATTTATTAGCTACTTACAAGGCAGTTTCCATTTTGAATGAACTGTGGGCTAAATCCTCTCATTGGTTACATTTGTGTAATGCTGACTGCAGAAATAAGAGCAGGCAGTGTTTATTTCTGCAACTCCCTGGAGAAAACTCAGAGAGCCCCAAGCTATTTCTTTTCTGTGACTATGATAGCGAAGGAACAACTTCTCATCTGCAAAAGTCAGCAATATAAAAAGATATCTCTACCCATTTCTTCACTGAAAATTATAAAAATAAATTGCCAGAGATAAGCTAAAGGAGAAAGTCCACATGGAGATTTAAGAAAATTTTTTGTGCTGCAGTAAATGCCTGCCTACATAGTGTGTCCTGCTTTTAATGCATTAAACTTCATAAATGATTCGACTCCATTTCATACATAGCATTACAAATAAAGATGTAGAAAACCAATAGAAAAATGAAACAACATTATAATAAATAACCTCAGTGAATGATTAGTAATACAGACAATTGTTGCCATATGCTGGATCCACCAAGACCTTCTTTGAACTGGCAAGTTCCATCTCAGATGCATGGACTCTGGTACTATAAAAATCCACATCTCTGCATGGGACTTTCTAGATGTCAGTGTGTGATTAAAAACTGAGCACAAACTGCTAGGATACTGAAGGCTAGTGTGAGTCAGTACAGTTTTGATTCACAGCTGACGTCAATTCCAAATGACACAAACCCATATATCTATCAGATAAATAAAGATTTATAGCTGATGGTAGATAGATAGGGGGTAGGTGTAATTTAAGAATTAAATGTGTTTTTTCAGTGCTTTCCTCTGCAGACTTAGAAATTTCCCTCTTTCACAATAAAGCATGTGTAGGTAGAGAAAGAAATTAAGCTGGTTTGTCATTTTTTTGACAGCATACATACATTTCTGGTCTCTCTGGCCTACTCCACTGAGTTCAGCTTGGCAGCTTAGCAGGTGCCATGCAGAAGGCTGTGGTTAACATCTTCACATTTATGCTTTGATAGGCTTAATTAGTGCTTGAACTGTACCTGTGATCATTCATACTTGCTTTTCGTCAGGCCTGCCACTTGAAATTTTCCAGTCATTTCCTCCCAGTGCACGATGTAGCTCTCTGGTATAACAGAACAAGCTTTATTTATGAGATAAACTACCATGTAGCAAAATTTTGTGTTCCAAATGATTTTTAATTCTATGTCTCATTTTTCTATTTGTGTTTGACAGTTGCATGTGGATGTAGAGTGATTAACCAGTGGTGGTTAAAAATGCCTCTTGGAATTGTCTGAACTGTCACTTTCTCACAAGAAATTCAAAGACAAGGTTAAATCAATTACAGTAGTAATCCTGTATTTAATTACTTAATGGTTGGGCTTGATGATCTTAAAGGTCTTTTCCAACCTAAATCATGCTATGATTCAGATTACATCTGTTATAAATGTGAAGGAAAATCCAAACTACCCTTTAAGAATTCTTAAGTCATCAGTTCCTTCCCTGGAAGGGGAGGTTACACAGATGATTCTGCGATTTTCTTTCATTCTGGATTTTTAATTTTGATTTATGATACTCTGAATGATGTGTAAAACTGTATTACCCATACAGCTCCCAGGTGACTAATCCTATGTGGGAGTTTAAGTGCATTGTTAATCCTAGCTGAGGTCAAGAGGTGTAAAATTTCATTGTAGAAACTTGTTCCTGAATTACTAGAGTAGGTGGTTGGAGTCTGTGATTTCCAGAAAGTGCAGGGGAAATTTTTCCTTGAAGCGCTTCTGCTTCCCTCTGCAGTCAGTGTTCAGATTCCATTTAAGAGAGAGGTGATCTGAGGAGAGGAACATCTGGAGCAGGCAGTCACCTGAACTGGCTCTTCTTTACAAAGCTGAGTGAGGAACTACTTCCCTACTGGGAATCAAATCATTCTCTGATACACCTCTACCAGGCCCCACACTGGACAGCATCATTCAGTAATCACACAAAAATTATTTGGCTAGTGTTTGTCAAGTTTTAATAGGGGTCTCAGCTCTGTGGATTCCTTTTTCAAGGCCAGGAGTTAGCTAGTAGATCAATGCCTTTAAGTACTTTTTCCTCCATTGGAGATGGGCATATTTAGGGTGTAACTTTGCTTCTTGAACCACAGGGAAAATTCTAGGCTGTTTCTTGGACTGTTCTTACTTTCATTTTTTCATCTTTCTAGCTGTGCTTATTGAAATCAAGATTAGTTAAAGACATTTCTAAAAGCAAACATAGTTGTTTGGAAGGAAGGATGCATACAAGCAGTATGGAATGTCAGTTGGAAGGTTTTTCCATGACTGTATAGGATACAGATCATAAATCACCCTCAGAAAATGATTTTGAGATATTTTTTGTTGTTGTTTTTATTTTGTTGGTTCCCTCTCCCTGCCCACCCAGTTTACCTTTAGGTAAAGCAGTTAAGATTCATTATTATTGCTAGTATTGAGAAAGTACTATAAAGTACTGACAATCTAACAGAGAACTACTGAGTTAAAAGTTCTTTTTGGATTATTTTGTACATTTTCATGATGGCTGCTCCCAGTGTAAATGAGAGGAATTTAGCTCTTTGCTGCTTTGACTCATGAAAAACTGTCATGTGCATGAGCACTCATGAGTTTGATGTAGAAATCAGTATCTTTCTGCAGGATGATATTCTAATGAAAATAAACTGCTGTTGGAAGACTGAAATTCTAGCAAGTGAATAAGTCTAGGGAAAATTTGGAAATTTTCAGAAGTTACATTATTTATCTGTAACAATTGCAGTGCTTTTCTGTATAGATCAATTACAGCTAAGAAAAGCCAAATTTTAAGGGTAGATTCTTCTCAGTACACAGACTTCTGTGAAACAGGAGTTGTATCACTATACTGGACTTAAGTTTACATTCAATTTAATGTTTTACTTCAGCAGTATTAGGTATGTACACTGAGATTGTGGATTCCAGCAACTGGAATGATCTTAGTTTGCTACCTTAGTTTCACAGGTTCATATTAATAATGGTACAGTTTTTTAATGGGTGAGAGGGAACATTGAAAGAAAGTACTCCAAAAGAACGAAGAGTAGCATACAGCAGTTCAGTAACTTTTGTTATGTACAATGTAGTACTTGCATTCCTAGTCATTGAGAAAGTGCAACTGTAGCTTCCTTTTTTAATAGGAAAAAGGCAGGAGTTGGGCCTGTGGTTTTCATTCAGGTACTCTGACTGATTAGCCAGTCTCCAAAGAGAAAATTACCTCAACATTTCCACTTCCAGCTGTGTGGATCAATTATCCTGATTTTTTCTAATCCACTCTGAATACTAGGTCTCTGCCCTTAGGGCATGTTGAGTATAATCTGGTATTGCCATCACATCCAAATTTTTTTCTCCCTAGATGGGAATGTGAAGAACCTTTTTTTTTTTTTTTTTTTTTTAACGCTGTCACCAGCTTCTTCCAAAATCCTTTTATAGTCTTGAAAACCAGTTATGTCAGAAGAAAATAAGGAATTTAAATGAACTAATGAGTTTGGTAAATGCTTGGAGATTTTAAGGTGTTACACTGAGCTACATTCTGCCTTTGGATTCACCTGTTCAGCTCTGGTGGGCTTCATTTTAACTTGCATAATTTGACTGAAACTAGGAAATAGCTGAGAGGAGTGTATGGTTTGCTGGAGTATGTCTCAGAAAGGCACAGGTATAACACACTTGGATTTTAAAGTTTTCTTGGCTGGGGGGTAGCCCATGTTCTATTGTAGGTCAGATTCCAGGAACTTTTGCTTCCCTAGTGAAATGTTTTGTTGGTTGAATTTGCTTGTTTCTGTGCAGCACTTGTCAAGGAAGGAAGAGAGATTTCTCTTTGTGCAATGAGGCTGTACTTGGAGTTTAAAGGGAATTTAGAATCCAAGTAGTCCAGTGTTTTGTGTGACAGGCCATTAGGACTGAGGTCTTAGATTGATGGCACAGAGTATTAAGATGGTGAGGTACTGTGCAGCTCCCCAGTTAATATATCTGATAAAAGCACAGACTTGGAAATAAAGCTGCTGTATGCCTGTCTGAGCACTTCACAGGCTTAATGATTTTGTTTTCAAAGTCACAGTAATAGAAGTTCCTTATGGAAACTGATGGTGATTTCTGTGAAATTTCTTTTTACAAGAACCAGACATAATCTTTTCTTGCAATACAAATTCTTTTCTTTGCTACATCCCTCTTTCCTTGTTAAACTGGGGAAATAGAACAGGTGGTGCATCATTAAAAAATATATAGGGAATTGTTTCGGAAGAAAGAGTGAAAAAAATCTGTGTTGCATCCCTGAATTCTGCTTTATTTCTGTGATTGGAATAATCTTTATGAGTTTGCTTCCTATGTTTTTTTCCATGATGCTTTATGCTTTTTGAGAATTTACTGATTCCAAGTAATTTTGGAGGTGGCATAGTTGTATACAGCACCAACCATTAACAAGTGATTTAGGAATAATGTAATTAGAACAACTGGAGTGTCTTTACATTAGCTGCATGAATATTTGTGCTTTTTAAATCTCATAGGCAAATGCCAGAAGTATCTGAACAGACTTGTATGTAGGGAATTTTGTTTTCCAGTATTTGACCACATACGGTCAAATGAAAGCTGAAAGCACCTGCTTTGCAGTTTTAAGTTTTATTGTAGTGTATCTGCACAAGCTTTTTTTCCTTATCCTGGAATTCTTCAAACAAATCTTTCTTCAGCCTCATGATAGTTGAAAGAGATTGGGGTTTTATCTTTGGTGAATTTATTTCAATTTCACATGCTTCAGTACCTTGGCTATTATTTTTGTTCTCTTTTAAACCCTTTGTTGTAACTGCTCTCTTTTATGGAGATGTATCCACTCGAGTTGATGTTCTTCATTGCAACTCAAATGACAAGTATCTATAGCAGCTGTATTTTTTCTTAATTCCCTGGGGGACTAATTCAGAATATTTGCCTCTATAGGCAGATAAAAGGAGCGTGATGGTAGGATTCTTTGGTCCTAATGGAGCAAAAATTGTTTTATGTTCCTGCTCCTGAGTTTGTCAGTCTTCAAAAGCTGATATTTCCACTGAGGCAAGGTGAAAAAATTGGTCTCTGAAGGTTACATCCATATGATGCTGTGTTATGTACCCACTATATTTTTATTTTTCCTTAATGGACCTTATTTCCCCTAAAAAGAAAATATATGTAGGAGCCAAAAAACAGGTTGACTGAAAGAAGTGAAAGGGATTTTTTTCCCCACATTCTCTAAAGCCATCAAAACACAGGTAATAAGAAAGATTGTTATTTAAGAGGGTCTCAGTAAGCAAGTGAATTTGCTTCCATGGTGGTGTGAGGAGACACATTCCTCAGAATTATTCCAGAAGAGCAAAAATCTAATTCATCAAAGTCATCATGCCACAGCTGTTACAACAATCTATCTCCTACTGAAGGCTAGCCAGCTAATTTTTGAGAAGTGACATTTTTCACAGTTTGTTGTTTTCTCATCAACATGGCACCAGCCACATCAAATACAATCACCCCGTGATGTTGGCATTGATGAATTAGCCATGTGCTTTCTATTTACAATACAGGAGTTTCAATTTCTTTGGGTGAAAAGAGAAGTTTTAGGTAGAATGTAGGAGTTTTCTCTCCGGTCTGTGTGAATGTTTTCCACGTTCAAGTACTTGTTAAGATGTGCTGGAATTCAGTAGCATAACAGTATTTTTTACAGAAACACATAGTTCTGCAAAACTTCACTAGACTGTTGCAATGGATTATGGATGGGTGAAGCATTTTGGCTACATTCTTTACCATGACTTGAACTATGTCACTCTTTCTGGGGTCAACAGTAGTTTCCCTCTGCAGTAATTTGTCATACAGATCTGACTGTACAAATGTAGTAGATGCTGGTAAGAGGCTTATGCTACAAGGAGGAAAACTGTCTGGAAATAATCTTCTTGCTAGTCTGATGTATGAAGACAACAGAGGTACTCCACTGTTTGGGATTCACACTCAAATAGGGCCCCTTCTTTAATATATATTTCCAACAGATACAGTGTTGGCCATGATAAACAGAAGCATGTCCACCCACAGTGTTTGAGGAGAGAAAGTTCCTTCCAGCTTGGATCTGTCCAGCTCTTTCTCATGATTCTTTTACATACGAATTTCAGCAGCAAGAGCAGCCATAGTGCTGAGATACTCAAAAAATGCATCTGCACCATAAGAAACTGCCTTTCAGATCTCCTGCATAAACTATAAAAATAAAAAGTATCTTGGCAATTATTTTTCATCTGTGAAACATGCTTTTGTAAAGCTGTGGCTATAATTTTTCTTGCACAGAACTCTTTGTGCTCCCTTATTATTACCATATGCGGAGCGTTTTTGCAGTTCAGCCACTCCCTGAATAGCCAAACTCTGAACAATTTCTTTTGTTCTTTAACTTGCTTACTTCTAGACATAGACAGTCTATCTTATAATTGCCAAGGAGCTAATAAGAGTATTCAGACTGCAGGTAGGGCTCTCAGCTGAGAGTCTTGCAATGTAGAGTTATGTTGCCTCAAGAAGTTTTGGAAATGGTACCTGGCACTTCTGGTTTACTTTGGAATATTTAAAACCATTCCTCATCTTTCATCTTACTCCATTATTGATAATTTTCATCACCCAATTTAGGCTAATATGGACACTAGAACCACTTAATGAAATTCATGGCTTCAGGTCACATGTTCATTTGTTTCTTTAAATTCAAAGTACCTAAAAAATATGGAAAAAGCAAACATTTTCTTTCACATCACAAGATCAGCAAAATATGTGTTAGCTGCCACTTTTCCTCAGCAGGTAACTATTAACATTGGCATATTGCTTTCCATGTGCATGCTGCACATTTCTCTGCACTAAAGGCCCTGGACTTAACAGGTGGATTAAAATGTAAATTTGAATAACTTCTGTTTATGTTCAGGAATTGAAGTCTAATACTTAGAACCTAGTTTCAGCATGGTGTAACTTTCCTGGTTAATGAAGCCTTAGTCGTGGTGCTGCAATTCATCACTCTCCCAGTTTTATCAGGATGTGGCTTCCAGGACTCTTCTGTGCTTCCATGGTATGCTTAGAGAAACTTCTTGGTTTGATAAAGGTGATCTTGCAGAAGTTTTTTACATGAGAGAGTTGATACATGGCTTGCAAACAAGTGAGAGATGGGTGGAATTGGAGGATAATTCTATCAAGGTATTAAGAAAGCCTTTCCATGAGAATGAAATCAGTGAGGTGTTTTCAGGAGGGTTTGTAGTTCAGATCTTGGATGATTAATTTTGCACCAGTGTTTTGAATGAGTCTAGGAAAAACAAGGTGTTTCTGAAGGCTGAAGGTGATCAAGCCTCTAGTAGTTAAGATGGAGATACATAAATTTCTGGTCAAGAAAATCAAGCAGCACTGTTGATTTTGTTTTTAAAGAAACTCACTTCATTTAGACCTCTACATCTCTACCTCAGAACACAGTTATACTTTGCAATCTCCAGGTGATGATCCATCTAGCTGAATTTTATGTCTCAGGTAATAACTGATACAAACTGCTTGAAGGAAGAATTCTGGAAACTCTGAAATTGGCTTTGTTGAAAGAGCCTTGTAGTGCTTCATTTGTCATTGTCAGTATTTTTTCTTTTTGCAGTAAAGGGGTTTTAGAGAGGTTCAGCTCATCTTTCTTGTACTCTTTTAGTCTGTTCTTTTTACACTAAATTTTTCTCCTGCCCAAATTATCTGGATTTTTTTTTTTTTTTGTTTGGGTTGGAATTTTTTTCAGTAATTGCCTGACTGCTGGGCAGAGAGACTTGTTGCAGGATGATTTAGTGAACTTTTCTTTTCCCACACGTGGAGCAAGTGACTTCTGTACTTGGGCTGTTGTGTCCCACTGATCTCAACAGTAATTATTTTCAGTCATTGAAAAAGAAGCAATAATGTTTCATCAATAGAAGAGATTTAGCTTGTTGATGATCTTAACTGTGCTCATTGTTCACATAGCTCAAAAGCAAAATTTCACTAAAGAGGAATTTCATCAGATTTGCTAGGAATTATATATCCTTCCTAGGAATACTGTATTAAATCTAGTAAAGTCATCCTTGGTAAGCCTGTAATTAAACAAAGGGGAAAAAAGAAAGAAATACATCCTTTAAAGAAAGAAAGAAATGAATCACTTTAATAGTATCATGATGAGGAAGGAAACCTGACAGTGGTGGGTTTTTTTTGACTTTTATCAATCTAAAAATGAAATGGTGTTTTGAAAAGGCAATGAGTCATCTTTCACCTCACCAGAGCTTAGATGGGATGATGTGCAAACCTGCAGCCTGGGACAGATTCTCTTTTTTTTTCCCTGTCACACAGGTATTTTTAAGCTCAGTCTGACATAGTAACTGGCATGCAGTTCATAAAGCTGCTGTGAAGCTGATGTGTGCTTTCTCCTGAATCTTCATTTGTGTCTGTATTAACATGTGAGATTTTCAGGCACCTGCAAGTAACAATCTAACAATTGCATTTATACTAGATAATTTATAAATGTGAAAAAATTTAGTCACATAATTTTGTCAGGATATGAGTTTCTGATACCTGAATAAACCAAATCAAAACAAACAAAAGATCAAACAAAAATACACCTGTATATAGGGTGTGGTTTTTTAGCTTATAAAGAAGGAATCATATCTGTTTTCTGCATATTATTTGTCCTGACTCTCAACTCAGTGTTCTGATGAGTATTCCTTAATTGAAAAAGATCACTGAAGTATGAGTGGAGAAGTTAAGAGTAAGAAGATAATCCATACCTTCTTCCTTTTCTTTGCTTGGAGGATTCTTTTGTTGCACAGTAAATTTCAACATCTGATATATTTTCTTACCTTTTCAGTGAGAAATTTCTGAAGAAATTATTATCACATTAAATCTGCTTTAAGTAATGACATTTGCCATCTATTTGACAGATACTCTCCAAAGGTTTCTGATGCCCTTGCTTATAGTCACTTTCTAACAAAAACCCCAAAATCCTTAAAATTTTTACCTGCAGAGTAACAAAAAGGCAAAAAGATATTGCTTAAATGGAAAACAGCTGATTTAGTGAAGCACTAAACATATTTTTCTTTGAGAGACATCCTATTTTCAGTATTCTTGAGGAGTGGAAGCTACTTTGTGCAAAACCAGCCTGAAATGCCACTCATACTCTCCTACCTCTCATGTGTTGTCTTTGTCCATAATTGGGTTACTAGACAGGTAGTTGAGTAAGTAAATACTTACTCAAGTAAATAAGCTAAGTAAATACTTGGATACTACTTGGAAAAAAAGAAGTCTACTGTACAAACAACTTTTGAGGGTTCTGGGGGGAAAAAAAGATGCATGTAAGAGTGTAAGTAAATAGTGCCATGGTTTAAACCCAGCTGGCAACTCAGCACCCACACAGCCACTCAAACTCCCCTGGTGGGATGGGGGAGAGATTTGGAAGACTAAAAGTGAGAAAACCTGTAGGTTGAGGCAAGGACAATTTAATTGTTAAAGCAAAAGGTGTGCACACAAGCCAAGCAAAACAAGGAATTAACTCACTGCTTCCCATGGGCAGCAGGCATTCTTTTATCTCTGGGAGAGCACAGGTCCATCACACCTAGTGGTTATCTGGGGAGACAAAGGCCATCACTGTGAGTGTAAGCTTTCTTCCTTTTTGTGCCTCCTTCTCTACCTTCTGCCTCCAGCTTCATACTCTGAGCATGATGCACTGTGGTGTGGAATATCCCTTGGATCAGTTGGGATCAGCTGTCCCAGCTGTGTCTCCTCTCAACTCCTTGTGCACCCCCAGTCCCCTCTCTGCTGAGAGGCTGAAAAGGCCTTGATGCTGCATGAGCACTGCTCAGCACTCACTGACACATCTCTAGATTATCAACGCCATTTTCAGCAGATGTACAAAACACAGCCCCACATGAGCTGCTGCAAAGAAATTTAACTCTGTTCCAGCAAAACCTGCTGCATCCAGCCCTAGCATACATTTAAAAGTGGTAGTGGAAATCTAGAGGGGAAGTGCACAGTCCAGAAGAAACACTTTTAGTACCATCTGTACTATCTGCAGTAAGTGAAAAAATATTTAGTGTACATGTGTTGTCTAAACCTACTCATCCAGTTCTTCATGATTCATTGTCTTGTCTAATTTTTTAAAACTGCACTACAGGGATTGTGTTAGGGAAGACCATGTATTTGGTACTTCTTGACAAAAATTTCTTGCTAATCTGTAGTGGCAGTTATGTAATAGAAAGTAGTTTGATCTACATAGCATGGCTCTGAAGACATTCAGGTTTAAGTCAAAGACAGACTTTGACTTGAATTCTTTCTCTAAAAATTAATGAAAAAATTAAATTTTCCTTATCTCAAGAAAATTACTTGGAATTCCAGTGCAATCTTGTAATGAATTTCAATAAATATTGTCATATATAGGGTTTTTCTCAGTGCAATCCTGAAGCAACATCATGTACTATTTCAGCTCATCTTTGTCATTGAGCCTGTATTTTTTGTGTATTCTAATCTTTTATATTTTTTAAAAAATGTTTTCTCTCTCTTTCTAACACTAGAAAGAAGTAATTGAGGAAAGAAGGAAATTGTTAAAGAGTCAGTATTTTTATAATGAAGGAATAGTATTCTGTTTCACAGTATTTTTTTCTTCTGGAAGGCAGTGTGTCTCAAGACAGTTTTGCTTTCTTCCTGTATTCTACAAAGCAAATCCCAGAAGACATTTTGAGATGTCAGACCAAATAGCCCTGGTAAAAATGGAGTCATGGGAGAAATACCTATTATTTTCCATTCCTGTAGAGAAGCAGATGCTTCTCTGCAGTCTGCTGGGAATTTCTGAATCTTCTTTCAGAGACTCTTCGAGATACTACATACAGTCCTTTAATTCAAATACAGGAGCTGTGTAGCATGGATGAAGAGCAGGCAAAAATCCAGTAGTACTTTTAAAATACCTGTCATTGTAAAGAAGCCCAAATAATATTTTTTTTCCTATGATAAAGAAACATTGCCTAAAAACAGTGCTTATATTGACAATGCAAGCACTAATACAGGTGCAAGAATGGTCCCTGTAAGCCAGTTTAACCCACTAATCTTCCTTCCACAAATAATTGCATAATCATTTTTCTGCATTCATTCATCATAAGAATAATTGCATCTTTTGGGCTAAGCTTGCAGTGGACCTAAGAGTTAAACTTATCTGCTGTCCCACAAAGCCCTGAGAGGAACTTTGTATGCTTACCACAACCTTGCTGTTGTGTGTTTTATCTGGTAATATCTCTAGCTTGTTTTTGAGAAGTTAAGTTATTCTTAGCCAGAGTTTACCTCACTCTTTGTCTCTGTACCTGCAGCAGACTGTGTGTGTAAATATTACTAGGTAAATATCTTGTAGTACTCAGTGCTAGAAAAAATCTGGGATAACTAATAACTTGGAAATGTGTTAATTTTTGGTATATTTAGAAATTTGCTAAATAATTATGAGAAAATTAGTTAAGTGTTACATGTGTGCTACATGTGTGGAATCAAGAGGCACAGAGGAAACATAATAATAAAAGCTCTACCATTTTAATCCACTGGATAGTGTTGCTTTCTTCTTCCTTGCTACCAGGGAAGGACTGTTCAGAGATAACATCTGAAAGATAGCGTAGGTTGTCCCAGCAGTCGCGAACTTCCCTGGGATGTCAGCACATAAATAAGGCAGTGGTCATGCAGACAGCCAGGAGAGTGATGACCTGTTTTACACTCTCAGCATGTCACCCACTCATGATGTGACAGGAAACCACAGCGAGGGCTGGCGGGAAAGTGAGGTAGGGCATTTTGTTCCCACAGGGCTTCCCAGACCCAGTAACTTATTATTGGATCTGACAAGTAGGTTGGTGCATGGCCTTCTTACAAAGCCAATACTGTACCAAAAATAATGAGCTTGAAAATGTGTGCATCCAGCTGATGGCCCTGTTCTTGTTAAGTATGTCTGGAATTTTTTGGCATAGTCCAGGATCTAGGGTGGGAGAAGACAGATACTTAGGGAATTCACTAGATGATATGGCAGCAGTTTTTCATAGTGGTTATTGTTTTCTTGATAGCTCGTGGAACTAGCTCTATATATGCCTACCTACATGAAGTACACATCATTATTTATTAGTCATAGTGCAGAAGGTATGAATATGCACTCCTGGATGAAGTAGTCACCAGAACCCCTGCAGACCTGATTTAGACTAAACTTTTACACTGGTTGTTAGCTCACAAGCCAAAGTAGTGCTTAGGAAGGGGGCTAAATGCATCAAGGATAAAATAGATCAACATAAACCCAGCAAATATGTTATGTGCTCTTCTCAGCAGCAGTGATCCAAATCTGGCAGTGTGAGCAGTCAGCCCTAAGGGGCTGTATGTTTAGGGGGGGCAGACTGGAGAGGGGTGCCTGTGAAGCTCCGGGGGGAAAGTCTGAATGCATTTAAGAGAAAGTTTCTCTTCAGCAGACACAAAGTATTGTGCCATTTGCATAGGGCAAACACCTAAGAGCTCATGATTTCAGCTTAAAACATTAATTTAAGGGCAGAAAAAACTGCCATTCTTTGCCTGCTCTTATTCCATTGCCAGTGAAAGTTAACCTGACTGCTCATTGTCAGAAGACACAGCAAATAAACATCACATTTAAAATGAATCCAAGTTTCTTTAGTCCTCTATCTTCTGATCACCTAAACAGGCAGTTGATACAAGACCAATTACTCAGTTATAGCAGTATACATCTACTTTAAATCCTTTGTATAATTTGCATTCATAGAACTGCAACCAACTTCTGACTCTTAAAAAAATAAGTAACTTGTGAATTCCTACTCATTCCATGTTTCCCAAGGGAAAAGAAGAGAAAGTGGGGTAAGGTACAGGACTTCTCAGAGAGGGTGTATGTGGAAATCTTTAGTATCCCTGCAGATGGTGTGAGCTAAAGTTTCTTATTAACAATAATTTCTATAATATTAATTTAAATACAGAGTAGTTATGAGATTTAATGTTGCAACCACATAAATAAATAGGCAAAGTAAGTAGCTGTTTTCTGTTATTTAAAGAAATAACAGAAATAAAATAATAAAGCAAGATGCATTATTTCATATGTTTGGTTATATTGGACCACTGTGATTTGCCAGACTAACAATTCCTTCATTGCATGTTGAACCTGTCTTTTGTTAAACATCAGCTATTGCCTCCTACTTCCCACCATGCTGTTTTTATTAATCCTGTCTTAGATCTGCTTCTTTTGTTGTTTCTTTTCTGTGCCTTCATTCTCAAAATGTATTGCATTTAGCTGCTGACACAGTTACTCATCTTCTAAAGTCCACAGTATTCCCCAAGTCTGTTTTTTTTCCCCCCTCATCTTCAGTGTTACTCTGATTTAACTGTTCCATTTTGTTTTGACTTTTGATTATCCCAGGGTCCGATTGGTATGGATGGAAAGCTGGTAGGTGATTTGTTCAAAACCAGTGTAATTTAGGTCTCTCACATATTCCCCTCTTTGCTTTTTATAATTTCTTATGCTGAAATGTATATTAGTCAAATACTGGCTTCCTTCAGCATAACTTAGCATAGCAGTAGCAATCCAGTAGCATGGATTTTTAACAGGCTGCTGAAAAGCCACTTCAGTCTTTTATGCCTATGCAAGGAAATGGAGGTCAGCCCTGCTTCTCCTCTTCACTGACCCTTTTCTGTCTGAATTAGATTGGAAGGCAGATGTTCCTCCTTGGGTGCTCTGTCCAAGGGTAGTTTGGTGGTACCTTTCAAACAGCAGGATATCACTTCTGACCACATTTCTGTGACTCCTCCTCCTTTCACAAATTCTTATGTTTTAATTTCTGTGCCTGGATTATGTTGGCTGATTCAATCCAAACAGCCTCATGTACCATAATAAATGCATTTGTATGATATTCCAGATATTCATTAGGGGTGTGCTGCTTGAATTAAGTTAGAAATAACATTTAATTTTATACAGTGCATTTGTTAATGCATTCGTACTTGTATGTATATTTGTATAGCTCTATGTTTAGATGTACAAGCCTGAAGTTTATGTTCCCAGCTCTTTAAAGATTAGCACCATGGCAAAGGTGTGAAAATCCAATTTTGGCACTTTCTCTTGCTGTTCTTTCACTCCCTCTTTTTTCTCCCTTCCCAGGGCACCCCTTTTCACTGATACCCTGGATACCTATTTTCTTTTCTATCCTTTTACTTACTACAAGCTCCATTTCCTTTGCAAGCTCAAATTGTTAACTTGCAGTATCAGCTTTCATTTTCTCCTCTTTCTTTACTCTTTGAGGTTTCTTTCTCCTTTAAGTAACTTGTCTGTAAAAGTAACTTATTTGCAAATGCTGTCAATAATCTTTTTCTTTAATCTCTTTTAGGGGATTGATAATTTGCCTGTTGACTTTAGTTACACCATGGATTTTTTTCTTTTTGCTTTAATATAATTTATATATCAGCAGCTAATATTGGTTTCAATTTCTAGGAAGGGATTAACTGACAACAGTAGAAGACTTTCCATCATGGCAATTAGAATAGGTTACCAAATCCCTTTTTTTGCCTCCAAGTAGTGTATTAAGCCAGTAAATAGGAATACAGAAGGGAAAATGGTTCTGGAGATTTTACTGAAACCATGAGATATTATGCAGCTATACCCACTGCAGTAATTTAGATTAAAATTAAAAAATAAAAAGCATTCAGTTGGGATAATCAAGTATATGAGCAAGAGTCTGGGGTTCAAAGCAGCAGCCACCAAAATGCACCCAACCAGTCAGTGGTGGTGGGACTGATCCCTAAATGCCTGCAAAGACTGCAATTAGTTGGTAGCTAGAATCAATGAATCAATTTTAGAGTATGTAACAGATTTGAATAAAGAGATATTCATTAGACAAAAATCAGAGTAATGCTGACTTTTCAATCTTGAACAGTGTTTTCTCTCCATTGTTTATCTAAAAGTTAGAGAAAGACTTACAGCTAAAACATTTTAGTCCACAAGGGACGTGAACTGGGGGTGATTTATGCAGCAGTGAACCAGACTGATATCATTCAACAGTTCTGAGGCCATTTTGGGAACACAAGCAGATAAATTGAGATTGAGCTTTCTGCAATGAGTTATGATATCAGATTGAATTCATGTTAGAGGGTTCTTTAATGAACACCAAAGTAACTCAAGGAGCTTTATTCCTGACCCTTTCACAACATACAAAAAGGAGAGATGGCAAAATTAGCAGCCTTTTTTTTTGTGTCCCGCTTTTTGAATTGCTGTTGTGTGACAATAACCCTTTACTATCAAAAATGTCAGCGTTGTGATGCTTTTCTACCCATACCTTTGTAAGAAGAGCTGATGAGTTCCATAATTCAGTGCTTGTTGCACCCTCTGGGTAGTGTCATTTACTGGATCACTTTTGAGAAGGGAAAATTCTACTGTAACTGCAGTGGATAGTAGGGCAAGGAGTAGATAAGACTACTCAAAAATATTGAAGGGTTAGGAACCATTGTAAAAACCAGAAAATAATTACCTTCACTAGTGCAAATTTCCTTCCATGCTGAAGGAGCTAATAGCCAGGGGGTTAAAATCATCCTGCTTTTGAGTACTTTTGTATTCAGCATCTGCATTTATAGCGAAATGCAGGATAATTGTAATATTGGCAGCATATATAAACTAAGAGTAATGCAGTGATTTTAGTCCCCAATATCTCATAGAGTTTTCTGTCTGCTTGAAAAAATGTTGTCCTATAAAAATTCATTTTCCAGCTTTTTCTGTATTGGAGACTTGAAATAAGATAATTAGAAATGCTCAGTACCAGGAAGGCAAAGTAGTGATTCTGTTGAAAGTAGAAAACACTTTTGTGGCAGCATGACTGCAACCCTCACCTCATATTCAATTCAGGATATGTTTGTGTTATGTGTGTATGTGTCTTGTATCATACATATAGCATGTACCATGTGGACCTTTAGCAGCCTCTATGTCTTAGATGAAGGAAAAAAAGTCAATTTTCATATCTCATTGTTGAAATAAATATGCATATATTTGGTTTATTTGCTTTCTACGGCTTTAAATCAACTCTTTGTTGAAACATTTTGGTAATTTCAGACCTTCATTTAAGTTTGGGCTTTTTTAATATATATATATGTTGGGACAGCCTTTAATGATTTGGTCAAAATATATTGCAACTTTAGATACTGTTGTGAGCAAATGTGTTCTGAATTCTATGTATAAAGTTTGCAGGCACAGACCTCAGTTTAGGTAATTTATACGATTTTATTGTACTGGCTGCCCAGTACTGATATATAAGCAATTCCTGATGATTTTAAGATCAGGTATAACATAGAATAGCTTAAAACCTGCTGTGAGGGGAAGATTGAGGTAATATATGAGTGCTGAGGAGTCTCAATCATATTCATTAACCCAGCATGATGTGTAATTTCATCGAGCTCACCAACTCAGAAAGTTTTAGCTAATACTTGAACTGCCAACCTCAGCCAGTAAGTTTGGGTTTTTTATATTCTCTATGGTGCAGTTTTGTTCTAAAGAATGAATAGAAAACTGCAGCATCCCCAACAAGGAATACTTTATGCTGCATTCAGTGTAAAGATTAGATAGCCACAATAATTCTGTATTTTACCATTATTTCTCTGTAATGTGACTCCATATATTTAAAAAAATATTTTAAAACCTTGGTGTGAATTTAAATACCATTTTATTGTGTGGCACAAGAAGTTTCATTAGTTACTATAAAAAGCATTTCTTCATTTACTTTTTGTGTTGATAATGGTTCCCATTTGAAATGCTTCTCCCTCCCACCCCATCTAAAATTGCCCAGAATCACAGGATGGTTGAAGTTGAGTTGGAAGGGATCTCTGGAGGTCATCTGGTGTAACCTCTCTGCTCAAGTAGAGCTGTCTTGAGCAGTTTGCCCAGGATCATGTCTAGATGGTTTTTGAGTGTCTTCAAGAATGGAAACTCCACAATCTCCCATGGTCCCATGCTTGGTTAACAGTAAAAAAGTATTTCCTGAGGTTCAGGCAGAAAAGTTTCAGCTCTCTGTAAAAGTACCTTCCAGCTGAAAAGGTTTTATATGATTTAAAAGAAGTCTCCACGCTCAGTTTCTGTCAACAAAAGGAAACATAGTCTCAGTTTAACTGAAGTATTATTTTAGTTGTCATAAAACACCAGAGGCTAAGGTAGCCCTAGGCATTTAAAGGAATTCTCTAAGGAGAAATATGTAATTATTTTTCTCTGTCTTACATTCTCTGGGTCATGTTGTTTATAGTCCCAGCTACTGTACTGTTTGCTAAAATAATTCTGCTTCATGCAAGTAATTTCTGTTAAGGGCACTAAATTCATGACTTTCATTGGCTTTTCATATTTAGGGAAATTAGGGATAGGAATTCTGGTCTGTATGGGCTTGCAGCAAGAAGAAATACTCAGTGGGCAAAGGGTGCCTCTCCACTTGTCCAGGAGTGATCTAAAGGGGATGTTGATAAATAAGGGAGAGGAAATGTATCAGCTGTCTTCTTGGATTGACTGACAAAAGCTCATCTCAGAACTTCCACAGTTGCTGGTTTAAATACTGATTTATACTTGCTTAAAATGATGGTGCCTGTAGCAATGGCAAAAAGATTGCTGTTTGTCCAGCAGTGTGTTCCTCCAGTTTTGAGACTTTGTTCATTCAACAAGCAGTAATATTAAATAATTAGCATCTCCTTAAAGTATGGAGGGGAGTCATAATAAAGAAATGAAAGAGCAAAAAACCCATATTACCTGCTCTGAATCAACTCAGCACCTCTGACTTCTTTCTCACTTAAGAACTGCTAATTAAGTCCTCCTATCATTTCCAAATTGTTAATGATATCTAAAATAAGAAGTTTCTCAAATGCAGTTTTGATATGTTATTGTAATTTATTTCTAGAATCAGTTAGTTGCAAGAAAGTTCATCAGTTTGAATTAAAACACTCAAATTCCATATCAGCTTAAGAGTCCAAAATCTGACTTCAATGCAGTCACTGTATATTTTGTTAGCTCCTTATTAGAGAGAACTGTAACTATTTTCTACTATTTAAAGAGTTCATCTTTGTCATAACTTTCCATAATCTTATGTTTTTCTTGTTTTTTTTCAGGGTCAGCCTGGTCCTCAAGTAAGTGCCATCTTATTTTCTTACATAAGTAACAGTTAAATACAAGGCCCACTGAGCTCAGGTTGTCTACAAAGTATTTTACTTTATTTTTTGATCCTACTGTAGTAAGATAGAAACTGATAACCATTGCATAATTCTGTAAGAAAAATATTTCCCAAGAGAGAAATATGCCCCCCACATATGGTTAAGTTCCCTCAGCTGTCTGACCAGATGGTGGGGTTAACAACATAATACTGAATAGAGCAAATCTCCTAACTATGGCTTGAAACTTTGCCACCAAACTTTAAAGCAAGATAAAATAACTTAGCAAATGTGTAGCAAATGTAATACTTCAACTGCTTATTAATCACATGCTAATAATGTTGCTATAATCCAGGCAGCCCTCAGTTATTTTAAATATTGCACTGCTAGCTGTTTTGATTAATTAGATACACTGCTTTGAATTAGTTCTGCTTTATTTAAGAATAGTAGAACTTTGTCTTGTGAGCTGTAATTGAAGACGTGGAAATCTAGGGACCTAACTTCAGTTCTAAGGAAGAAATAGACCAGCAGAAAGGAAACATTACATATTGCAAAAATGAAATGGGAATTATTTGAGTGCTATAAAAATATGGAAGAGCAAGGAAATATGAAAACAAATAAATTACCAAGCCAGTACCAATGCCATACTTAGTGAAATCAGTTGAGAAACTCAGGCATTTGTATGCTCTATATGCTTTGTGGGAAGTAAGCTTTGGTCTGTGGAACTGTCTTAGCACAATTTAGTTGCCCAAACCAGGATTTCTATGAGGGTCTTTTATATTTCAGCATCATAATTGAAAGTTAGAGCTTTACCACCATATTGACTGGCAATTTTTTTAAGATTTTCCTTATGAGATGCAAGCATTTATTTTAGATTTTTTAGTTTCTAAACATCATTTTCTTTTGAAAGACATATTGATTTACAAACCCTTAAACCACTTGGCCTGAATGCACAGTATCCTTGCAGTGCCAGGCTCCATTTAACAGAACTATGTAAGAAATCCATATGATACTGGAGATGACCACTGCCCGTGGCACTTATGTTTCACAATAGGCTCTTGATGTATGGACTATACAGAGAGGTATCTTCAGGCTCTGTGCTGATGAAGAGAGAGACTGTAATTCTGTGTGGCACTGCAGCTCTGAACAAGCTCTGTTGAGGACCTGAGGCTGATTCTTGAGCCTGTGGGCTGCCCTCCAGTTGATGTTAACTTGTGCTGCCACCCGTGTCCTTTCCTTCTGGGTTTGGACTCTCACCTCCCACATTTCAGTTGCTTAGAGAGTGTCTCTTGCCTAATGCTTGTAAACAGCTGCTCAGTCTTTGGAGCTCACATCTCTACATGAAATGCCCTGGGATAGCTGTAGGCAAGGAGCCACATGGAGATGGTAGCGTTCAGCACTGTTTCAAGGGCAGAAAGGCAGAGAAATCTCATCAGGGTGTAAGAGAAGTGAGGTGCAAACCAAAGCCCTCTAAAAAGAAAAAGCCCTCTAAAAATGTTCCCCATAATTTGAGAGAGAATTCTTACATATGAAGTTCAGTAATTCCTTCCAGTGGAAATGCTCACCTCTGGGTCATCACCATTGTTCTCAGTAATACGTATCATTATTCTTAATAATGCCTTTTCCTCCTTTTCAGCTGAAGATGCTCTTACTGTGTCAGGAGGATATGTGTTTACTCAGGCATTTCGACTGGCTGAGTCCAGGAATAATTCTTTTGGGAGCACTGGTGGGGAAGCCATAAGGGCATGAAACAGAGTCGTGTTCAGCTTTACATTAAGATGCCTAAACTCAGAAGCTTGTGTTGTGTAGGTGTAGACCTAGGAGGTGTCTGAGCCCTCCTGGCAGTCAGTGAAGGTTAAATCAATACTCAGTGCACCTAGAAACCTGTTCAGCTCATGGCAGACTCCTTGGGCTCAGTTACATTGTCTGCATTCAGGCATTTGCTGCTGTGTGAATTGATCCAGTGTCTCTGGCCTCAGCCACTGGCTGTTTTATGGACGGGCTGGAGTCTGTGCTGGGCTGTGGTTGTAGCTGTCAGTCACAGGCAGCTGTCTTGGATACCTAGGCAATCTCTCACATGACACTAGCTGTGCACATTTGCACCTCCTAATTCCAGATTCTGACTGTAGGCAGCTACTGAACCAGATAACCCTGCTGCTGAATTGCTTTCTAGCCAGTGTTGACATCTGCGAGTCTCGGGCAATTACTGGCAGGCTGTAGATTTAGAAATTTATCCCCTTAAATTGAAACTCAGATCCAGATAACTTGGTGAAACAGCATTTTTAAAATATTAAAAGTGGAGTTTTTTAAATATTGGAAGCTGTTGTTGAAAATCTCGAGACTTTTAAAAATCAAAAGTATCCACAGAAAACAGAATTCGTTCCCATACGGATAAAATAAATCAAAACCCCTTGGCATGTCATTAAGTAATGCAGAAATTCCAGTCTATTATGATTATCTGCAATTTCCCTGGTCTTAACTGCGTTCCTGAGAAACTCAAAATTTAAAGTATTGATCAGTTCGGTTACTAAGTAAAGTCTTCATGGCTTCAAAGAACAAAATTGTTATGCTGATTGGAGAAGCACTTAGGAAGTTTCTGGTGTCCTAGCCATGCAAGTCTATGCTAAGGTCAGGGATAAATTCTAATCATTTCTATACTCACTGTTTTATTAACCCCTATTCTTTTTTACAATGGTTTTATAAAGTACACTCCATATTCTCCTAACACGCACCTAATTATTGGGCACATCCTCCTATCATTTTAATTTTTTTACTGCTTATTTTCTTCAAGATAAAGATAATTTTTCAAAATATAATTTTGCTTCACATTTTCCCATTTTAAGTAACAACAAGCTTTATTACAAGTTACAGGCAGCTTTTTTTTTTCCTTCCAGAAAAAGCTTATGGTTTTGTTGCATCTCTGAAAAGTAAAGACTATGATAAAAAACTAAAGAATTCCTAGCCTAATCTGTAAAAAAAAAAAAAGTCTCTTCTTATGATTTTAGTTTTCTGTTAAAAAGAAAGCTACTTTAAATACCATGTAAGCTGTGTTTTTCTTTAGAAGAGCAAGTAATAAAATCTTTAATATTTTTGCTGAAATTAAATTCTGACTCTTGAGTGACCCAAAAAAACTCTGCCTTTTCTTATCTGGAATATAAATATGTATTTAGATTAGCTTGAACCATAAAGGGTTCTTCTCACAGTAAATCTACACAACCAAATTCTGCTCATACTTTCTCTTTTTTAAATAATAGAAGTATTCCTGCTTGTCAGAGAACAAAGTTTAGCTTCTAGTCTAATGTTAATTCTGTAAGACATGTGCTATCTGGGTAAAGAGAGAAGGCTGGCTATTTTAAACTTTTTGTTGTTGTTTAGAGGTAAGATTCATGTAAATACTAGAAGCCATGCTTTAAATATCATGGTGAAGGAAGACAAAACAATCCTTTAAAAAAATTTTGCTGAACTAAAACTATTAAAGACTGTAAGTGTGGGGTAGGGTGGTGTTTTGACTTGGTCTCAGCCAGCCAACTGTTTCCTTCTTTGGGGCAGTATCCTCTCCCTGGCCCATCTCTAGCCCAACATACTTTGTCTCTCATGTCAGCACACATGAGCACTCTCTGTGTGGGACTTTGACACACAGCAGCCTCACAGATGCTTCTCCTTTCTCTTTGGCAGCTGTCCAAGTCTGCATTAAAAATGGACAAAGTGTTAATGATTGATACTTGTTTTCATGAGATTCTTGTTTTCCTTTGTGTGGCACGTCCATGGACGTGATGTAGTAACAGCCTGAAATTTCCCAGTGCCTGGTACATGATAAAGGTTTCCATAGCAATTCCAGTGACAAATGTATGTGTGTCTTGTTTTTCACCATCAAGCATCAGGGTATGTGACTGCAGTATTTTTAATTTCTGATGACAGAGATTCTGATTCATGGTTAAACTGGCTGTTACTGGCTTGTGCTGTCAACAGTGTTGGTGGGAACCATTTTAATTTTTAGTTTTCTGGGTTTTGTCAAAGGGCAGAGAATCACAGCAGGCCACAGGCCCTAGTTTTGAGTGGATTTGGAAGGCAGCAGTCTAGGGAAGATATTTATCACTTCCTAGAGAGCACTGTGATGGTAAGAACACTCCTAGAGCTTAGAAAAGAGTATCTGACAGTAGGAAGGATGGGAAAGGGGGTGTATACACAAAATGTGTTTTAATTCCTGTTGAGCTTCCTTTTCAGTTTTGGTAGGTTTGGATAGCTATCTTCATTCCACAACCTGTCCAATATTGCTCTCAGTGCTTTCCATTCAGTAGTGGGGCAGTTGATAACATCAAGTGATCATGTGTGTTTTTATGGCTTTTTAAGCTATGGGCAAGGTACATAATGGCCTATTGACCATTGCTGTAGAGTGGCCTCTGCCTGTCAGATTGCTAGAGTTGGACATGTTTATTTTGTTCTGATCACCATAAATTGAGGTGTAAACTCCACATTCCTTTTTTTCTAGCAGTTTCCTCTCATGAATGTCTCAAGACTCTTTACTTACATGGAGAGTAGGGGAAGGAGGCAAGAAATACACTTATGAAATATAAAATCGGCCAAAGACTGAAAAATAGTTCACTTTCAGGTACACAGTGCAGAGAAGTTACTGCTCCTGGGAGAATCCCAGGTGAAACATGCTGTTTCACCAACAGGCCATCAGCTGTTCTCACTGTGGAGAATGATCTTGTGGGGTATTTCTCCTAGAAACTCATACCCTGTGCTCCTTTTTAAACCTCTGATCCAGCTGAAGAATTTTATGATTCAGTTTGATTATAGAAATGCTGATCTGCTTTTGAGTTACAAGTTGCAGGTCAGATTTTGCTGTCAAACTTAAAGAATTAGTTTATTAATATTAAGTAGCTTGTAAATGTCTTTTTCTTACTTTTTTTGTACAAATAATAAAGATAAATCTTTGATGCCTTTCCTGCTAATAACAATTTACTGTAAATTATGAGATCAAATCTGAGGGCATCACATAAATAAACCGTTTCATATGTGTTTAAGCAGGCAGAGCTTGAGTTTAGTTGGCATTCTCCTTTCTTAAATGGTAATAGCATTTGTGAGCACCATTGTAATTGTGAGACCTTTTTAGGAAACAGCCCATATTGATTTGTGAACAAGAAGAAACAAATGCCATTTTCATGGCTTTTCATTTTATGTTAGTTGCTAAAAGCAACCACATCAGAGAATGTTAAGAGGAGAAATCATGCTCAAAACTTCATTTACTGTATACATAAGTGTTTATGACACAAAAGAAGCCAGAAATGTGTCTTCTCAGAAGGAGATTGTGCATTTAATTGTTTTTAAGTGTGATGCTTTCTCAGCTTCATATGTCATAAAATAGAAGTTAATTTTGTTAAAAGGCATTTACAACAACAATGAGCACTTTCAAATATAAAACACTTCAGTTTGCCTTGGTAGACTAGGGGCACATGTGTAAACCAGAAGAGCAGTGAATATTAAATGGTTTTCTTGGCTATGCAGACAGTACTAGTGCAAGTAAGAGGATTCTTTGGTTAGTAAAGAAGAGAG
Organism: Agelaius phoeniceus; assembly: GCF_051311805.1. Classification (NCBI taxonomy): domain Eukaryota; kingdom Metazoa; phylum Chordata; class Aves; order Passeriformes; family Icteridae; genus Agelaius; species Agelaius phoeniceus. The sequence continues at coordinate 27,342,597 of NC_135268.1, forward strand.
CACAGAATTGGAGATTTAGGGGAAAATTGTTCTGAACTGTCTGTTGTACCAACACTAAAGAAGCACTACACATAATTTAAAAAGGCAGAGGAGAGTAAAACTTCCAATCATCAACAAAAACCTTCTTTTAAAATTTGATACTATGCTCTGCTTTCAACATATTTTTTTATTTGTCTTTTCCCACCCTTTTGTCAGGAATTGCAAAGGAGCCTCTAATGGCAGATTGATGACTTCCCTACAGTCCCCTGCTAAGTGAACTAAGTTGGAGATAATTTGACTTTTTAGAGCTCTGCTCATCAGGCTCTGTCAGACACCAGGAGGAGGCCAGACTCCTACCCCAACCGTGCTACTGTGTTCTTTTACTTGCTCTTTTTGAGTTACAATTTCAGTAACTATCTGGTGCTGAAATGGCAAGATATTCAGATGTTCCACAGCATTTTCTGAAACAGATAATTTATTTATTATTTTCTTGGTTGATTCAGAAAGTATCAGACTTGAATTTTGTTAATTTTACAATTACAATTCAGTCTAGGGTTTGATTTTCTACAAACAGAAAAAATAAGGATATTAATTCTACAAAATTCTGTGAAAAGGGCTCCTCATGCAACATAATTATCAGCTCTGGATGAGCTTGTAAAATAAATTCTGCTCCTTTGAAGGTGGCTTCTTTTTCTGAATCTGCAGATCTCCTTTGGGAGTAGCTGTATGCAAAAGATAAAGAAAGCTTGGAAGATGGGCTTAGAAAACAGTTTGATGCAAAACTTTTAGAAGTTGATCTCCTTATTTCATAGTTCACATAGCAACAATTTATGATACTATTAGTCTGAAAAAACAAGCCCTAAAATTAGACGATACATAAAACTAATATTTAAAACTCTAAAAGAAAATATGCATGAGAGCTTTCTATTTTTAGGATGTTACCAACTTTTCTTCATCGTAGTGTCATTAATTTTTTAAAAGAATTGGGTTTGTTTTCATAAAATAATCATGAAGATCTGATTCACTGGTTACATATGCCAGTATAAATGTGATGGGGAATCACACATTAGCATTCCATCTATTCATATAGAAGTTCCAGCTGTCACCAGGGCATAGTAGATCTTCTAACAGAAAGTGAGAAACTGTGAAGCAAAAATTACTTGCAAGCCTTAATTTGGTAAACCTTTGCTTAGCTTAACAGAGTACATATGAGTACAAAAAAGCAATTACAAACTTAGTATTGTGGTTCCATTATGACATTACAAAGGATTGTCAAAATATAATTAAGGACTCTGAAATATTTCTTGTATTCCTAAATAATTTCTTTATCAAATGACATTCATATTTTCTTCCTTATTCTACATATGGCAGAAATACACTCATGTGTTCTGTGTTCTATTAGGGAGCATGTCAAAGCAACATATTGAACTGTGTTCAGGAATATTATATAGTATTTTACTATCCTGCTGCACATGTTTTTAATTTGATATTAAACTCATGCTGGCTTATTATTTTTAGTGATCTTCATGCTGTATTTTAGCTTTGAAATCCAGCTCAATTTGTTGCAGATCCCAGTAGTTTCACTAGCTTTAATAAAAAAAATTAGGAGGTATAAAAACGTGTATTTCATCAAGTTTATTGTGACTTGAAGATAATGCTGTGATGTCTAAGACATTAGTCTTCTGCAAGGTTTTCAAAATATCAGAGTCCTTTGAAAGCCATTATAATTTCAGAGGCTGTTGAGGCTTTGTGCTAGATGCTTGAAAGTCCTGTAAACTTCAGCAGACCTGGGAGATTTGGATCTCAGGCTGGTAGAGGAAACCTTCAAAATTTATATTTCCCTTTTTAAAGTGACACTCCTGTGAGCTGAAATTTTACTTGAAGCAAATTGATGGGTTAGTAGAAATGCTGTAGGTTTTTTTATATTGAATTGATGCTGGCAATAAGAGCTGTGCTGATATGTTACTCTTTCCTATAATTATGGGTCAAGTTTCAAGTTGGAAGAAAAAGGCAGAAAATGCAGAAGTTACTTTCATTGGAGTATTTTGTGTATTGCCAGTAGTGTTACTATTGAGCACGGCATGGAAGTGTCCATTCTGTTTGTGGGCTTAGATCCAGATTGCCAATTTCAAAAATGCTTTGTCTGTCCCTACAACACTGTAGGATTTCCTAATATAGTTTTTTACTGAGATCCATGAGTAATATTCAAGAGCTGTGAGCTGCTGAGAAATATGTAAGAGAATCACGTATTTTCAGTATTACAATCCAGCTATATTGCCCAATATGTCTGCCAGTGATCATTTGCCAAAAAGAATGAATATCCATTTAAGTATAAATATACATATGTGTTTAATTTCCCCTGAAGATGTTCTGAATTTTGTAGTCCATACTCTTAGTCTTCAGGAGAAAACAGTTTTGTTTTTAATAAACTTTATGTTGTCTTAAATTCCTTCCTGTATAAAGATGTTTCCAGCCTTATAGGTTACAAAAATATATTCAGTCATCTCAGTTTTACGTATGTCTGCATATAAAAGTATGTGTATGTTTGGAGTTGATTAAAAATTCATCTGCATTTATCTGGTGTTCCATCTCGAACTTCACAAATCTGAACAGTTCTCAAAATAGCTCTATGAAATACATCATTGTAGTTTTCCCCTTTGCAGATAAGGGAATTGGTGACAATAGATGAAAGATTTGGTTATTGTGTTTATCTTTAGTTCTGGTGTTTATCTTACTGTAACATAAATACTATTTTATATGCTTTTTTTGTGCTTTTCTTTCTGTACACTATTTGACATTAAATAAGTTAATTTGACTAAGGATTGACACATCCCCGTCAAGATTAGAGTTATGACTTAGAGTGTCAAGCTTTGCCTCTTTCAGCGATGCCTTGTACCTGGAATAGTTCAGAAACATTTTTGGTAACCTAATACTTGGAGGTCGCTTCAGGTGGGTTTGTGCAATGTAGTTTTTATCATTACATTTGTCAGACAGTTCTTGTGAAATGGAGCCCAGGCACCATTCTTGTGAAATGGAGCCCATGCACAGGAACTACAGAACTTCCAAGGGGTCATAGGAAAGAAAGAAGAATAAGATTCTCAGAGGAATGTGTAGTATTTTTCTAAAATAGATTCTTCCCAAGCATTAGCATACCCTGAAGTTTAAAAAGTTACCTGGTTTCTGAAATAATCCCATTGCTCCTAATCTGTGGATGCCTCAGAAGCCTTTCTACCCCTGGTGCTATTTTTTACATGGCTGTGGCTTTATACTACTATTTACTGCCATTTTCTTTTAACCATTCATGATTTAAGTAATCTAACACACATCTTTCACAGTAGCATTTTACAGTAGCATTTGCAGACAACACCAAAGGAATATCTAAATCTTTCTTTGACATTCTACTACCCTGAATGATAAAATAGCTCCTGTACTGAATAACAACATTTGGAAAGGAAAAAAAACCAGTGTATAGACAGTATGCCTTGCCTTTGAAATACTGAGTGAAACTCAAAGCATTGCTACTGAAACTGGTGTGGAGTCATCATAGTAAATGGACAAATGGAATTGGCCTTCCCTATTTCAAAGTCTGTGTTAGAATCCTCTGGCTGAAAATAGGTTTAGTGTTAAAAATACAGCAAATACATGTTATCTGTAAAACCTTGTTCATATGTGAGCTGTTCACATGTGAGCTGTTAACATAAGTTCAACCTTTATTACTTTATAAATTTGCCTTGATATGATAGCAGGTACAGGCCAAAATTCTTCAAAAACCCACCTGGTTTTAAACTAGCCCTGATTTCAGATAGATGAACAGAGAGGGTTTTTTTTTTTTTATTTCAATCATCTGTTTCTGTGTAGTTACTACTTTTTGTAGAGCTGGACCGTGTGCAGCATCTGTTAATGAAGTACATAAATCTCCTAGGCTCAGCTGCTGGTCAAAGAAGGATCTGCCTGGTAGATTCTTGGATGCTGTTTCATCACAGAGTAGTAATGCAGACAGCAAAGTTGAAATATCCAAAAGGCTAGGGAGCTTGGAAGATGTATTTTGATGAGCATGGGTACTTCTCCTGTAGGTAGTGAGTGGCAGTGGTGAATCTCCATTGCTCCGGAACTCCCCCCTTCCCTTGCTTTCATCCTTTGTCTGTTTCCTTCAAAATAGCTGAAGTTCAGCCTGCCATTCTCATCAAAAAGGTTCTTTTAAGTAAAAAAGAAAAAAAATATATATCTATATATTAAATGAGCAAAGGGCACTGTCATTTCACCTGAATGATCTACCAGGCTAGTAAAAAATCAGGGAAACACCAGAGGTGATTGAATTACAAAAGCCACCATCCAAGTTTTAGGGTAAAAATAGCTGGAACACTGGAATATGAACTACTGTTTCTGGAAATAAAAGAAATTGTTAACTCCCAGTGAGGAGCTTTTTCTTACTAAACTTTTAGGAATAAATGAGAGAACTGGCCTGTCAATAAAAATCTACTAAAGGAAGTGTAAAAAGTACTTATTTAATGGTCAAGTTGGAGTGGCTCCTGCTCATTGCAGTGGGGATGGACTAAATGACCTTGAAACCCTTCCAACCCAAACTGTTTGCTGATTCTAAGACAGCATATGATGCTTCTTCAAGTCTTAGGTGGACATTCTAATGAGACAGGGATCTGCTGGAGGATGGGTGGAAGAGTAGGAAGCCTCAACCAATCTGTATCAAAAATGTCTCATTTTTGAAATGTTTTATAAACAAAATATTGAACACTGAAGCTGATACTATGTTGTAATTAAAAATATTGTTAAAAATCATAGATTGAACTTCAAAACATCCTGAGACTGCAGCGGAAATAGCAAATATAATAGTAGTTATAATAGAAAAAAGGCTTCCTGTTCAGTCTACTTTCTGAATTTTGGTTCTGTAGGGCCCAAATCAGTTGTGTTTTATTATGTCTTCCTGCAGTTCTGAGTTCCATCCAAAAATTTTTGTGTTTCTGTGATTTTGAAGTAACAAAGATTGTGTTTGTATTTTCCTCACAATCTTCCTTCTTTCCTGTTATTGAAATCAGAAGGTCTGGTTGTTTTTTTAATAACATGATAGATACAGCAATATTAGGTTTTTTCATCTGTACTTTTTTGTCCTGTTTTACCACTTTACAAGAATGGCATTTCCTTTGTGGTGTGGATTTTTTTGGTTAGTTTTTTTTGTTGTTGTTGTTGTTTTGGTTTTTTTTTTTACAGTATTGCATCAATTGTCTAACATTATTAGTGAAGTTTTGTTTATCTGACAAGTAGGAGAACTGGAAGGTGCATTGTGGACAAGGGAACGAGGGCCAAGATTCAGGAAATACATGTATTACAGTGCACTGAGCAGTAAGTGAAAGTCAGAAGGCTTTTGACTTTACCAGAAGCCATTTTCTTTTCTTTAGGAATGTGCCAGTTTTTTCTGCCACCATATAACTGGTCTTACTGTCATATACAGCAGCTGCTTGACTCACAAGAAACTTAAAAGATTTGAATCATAATGTTTACTTAAATTAATTTGTGGAAATAGTAAAACTGATCCTTGTTTCTTCATGCTCAGGCAATGGGTACGTAGTCAGATACCCTCTGTACCATAGAATTTTTGTAGGGCTGTTGGGGCTGCTTTGTAGGCTTTCAAAGAAAAATGTTATATTTGTCTGTAGAAGGAAGGGTGAGGAGAAGATGACAGTCTTACTGATTAATCAAAGAAAGAATATCAGAGAAAGGAAGAGGAGATCCCCTTTAGTGTCCTTTTGCCTGGGACACTGGGCCTTGTGCTTTTTCCTGGGTACTGCATTAGTGAGTTAGCAGTGACTCTAGTGCAGCTTCTAATGTGAGCTGGTGGTTTTTGTGAGCCGTATTATAAGTTTCAAAAAAAAGCACCCTATCCCAACCTCAGCTAGGGCACTGCATGAGAAATGAATGTCTAAATGAATGTCTAAATGGTTTCTTGACACATTTTGGGTAGACTGTATTCTCCTGCCTGTAGTTTATAAACTTGTCTGATTTATATATGGCTATAAATCACTGACTTTTGAATACAGTTGTATGAATTCACAACAGGAGTCATTTATAATTTGCTTGTTGTGAATGTTAATGGAGCTGTTTATCTAGATTGCTATATAAATCAGTTTTATGTTTCTCAGCTTAAATCATTTACATAATGTGGTTTAAGGCAGTCACCCTTATTATGCCAAAAATTCAGGTTTCTTTTTCTCTGCCTTAGGATTTTTAACAAAAACTTTGGAATATGAGGGAAAAAATGAGATATTATTAAGAGTCTTTTGAGAGGTGGTTGGTTGATGTTTTCAGCATAAGTCAGTCATATTACAGAAGGAGAATAAAACATGTAAAAAGGAAGGCACTTCAGCAGTAGAAACTGTTCAGATTCACTGAAAATTCTTCAGAGCACTTGTAAAATTGTTGCAAGGTGAAATGTTGGCATTGTAAACTAGCATATGTAAACACATGGCCAAGCTCAGCAGATGCCAAAACCACATTGACTCAGTATTTCAGGGTTTGCATGGTGGACATGAGACTGAAATGAGTGTAGGAACTTTGGAATGGTTATGATACACAGCGGTGTTTCATAATGCTCTGTGTAACCTCCTGTGATTCAGCATATCTGATCCTAGTATTTTGCAGCGATTACAGGATAAGCTGGGGATTGTTGTTCCAGTCAGATTCTTGTAATTTATCGAAATCATGAGCCAAGTTTCAAAGAAAGAAAGTTCAGCTTTTGTATCTGATTATTTTATTGTTACATGCTACAGCCACCTTTTACCCTTAAAGTAATCTGCAATATTGAAGTAACTTTGGCAATGTATGGCATGCTGTTTAGTTGTGAAAACGTGGTTAAACTAAGCTGGGAAATTGATTCCCTTTTTGGATTTGTCTCAGTGACATTGGAGTAGCTGGTTCACTTTTGTGTTCCTTTCTGCAAGGCTGCTGCTGCCTTAGGCTGCCAGTCACAGTGTGGCTGCTGGTAGGGATGACTGCCCTGCACACTCCTCAGTCCCAAATGAAAATGAAGGCTGAACCTTGCAAACTACACTCATTCCTCCAGCTGCCAGCTTGCCTTAGCTTGTGGCTGTTGTGGTGGGAATGTAGGAAGGCAGTGACTGTGTCTGAAAGGTTATTATCACCTGTGTCTTCTGTGGGAGCTCTGTCTGATGGGAGCTGTCAAATTTGGCATGTCGTATTCCTTAGGAGCTGTGAGGGTGGATGATCCCAGTGGGAGCTGGGACTGTCACAGTCCAGCTCATTCTGTTGGCTGGTTGGTTGGCTGTCACCAGCTTGTGCTGGGGACTGGCTGGTCCTTTTTACAGAGGTATCGTATGGCCTGTCTGAGTCAGGAAAAACCTGCACTCCTCTCTACTGACTGCAGAGCTTTGTACAGAACCTTCAACATTGCTTTGTACTCTGTACTAAGAATCCCTTACTGTTTTCAGTTCTGCTGTCCCATCAGTGCTTGGAGCCTTTTGGGTGAGTTTGCAGCAGAGCTTCCTGTATTGTGGCTAAAGGCAGATCTGTAGCAATAGGTATGTGGAGAGAATGTGCACTGTAATACAATAGCTGTAAGAGAATTTTGATAATTATGAATGTTTGTAAAACCAATATAAGTCAACTACTGGCTTTTTAAGAGGTCTCTGGGTGTAACTTTTGCAAAACCATATAGGTGGCAATGGCCTCAAGGGTGGAATTCAAAGTTAGCATCTTTCAGGGAATGAATTACAAAATTTCATCTGTGTGGAAAAAATCATGCTGATCACACTCAATTAATTATAAGGAAATGTTGCTTGATGAAGACTGCAAGGATCAGTCTCCTGTTTTCTAGTATTGCATTTTCTTGACTTTCTATTCCTGTTTATTGCATTCTCTTGACTTTCTATTCCTATTTATAATAATGTAAAATTTCTTCAGAGTATGGAAATGGGATTTTGATAGCAAAAAAAATAAAGGTGGGGGGTCACCTGTCAGCAATCCTGAATATGGCTGGTTTTTGGATTTGACCCTGATTTCAGCTCTCTTCTTAGCTGGCAGGTGCCTGGAGGCCTTTCAGTCTGCTGTAGGAGAACTTGGTTTAAAAACAGTAGTATTTTTTGCCTAATTATGAATGCAGATTTTGCATGTGTTTGAGATTTACAAGGCCTTGCTTATGTGAAACAGGCTATAAACTCTCCTTGGAAATGTATAGTAGTCTGGAGTAGATAATTACACTTTGAGAAAAGAGCCTCTGTTTCCAGTGAAAACACTGTGAAGTTATTTCAGAAATGCTCTGACCTCAGACGTTTCATATAACTTACACAAAATGCTTTCACATTTGTTCGGCAGCTTGTGGCTTGATCTCTGCCATCTCATAAACCAAAGCACAGAAGTCTCCCTGGGAAAAAAAAGCAGCAAGTCCATGCTGTGGCCTACAAAACTAGTGTTATTTTACTCACTCTGTGCTTTGTGTCTGTACCCTTAAACAGAAGAAACCTTGCCCTCCTTTAAACAAATCTGTCTCCTAATTACACCCCACCCCCACAAACCCAACTTTCCCTCAGATTTTTCTTCCTCCCTGCCTCCACTCAGTGTACCCACACTAATAAACTCTGCAGTAAAAACCTTGGGAGAATTTCTCAACACAAATGGAAAGAAGATGTCAAAGGCTGAGGATAGGAATTTTCTGTTTAAAGTTGCGAAAACAATAGAGGACAATTGAAACAGTGGGGGAAAAGCCAGAGATGGATGAACAAGCCATGAAAGTATTCCATTAATTTTTATTTTGATGAAACCCCACTGGTTCTCTTCACTTGCATCTAAAAGAACCATTTTTATTTGCATTTATTTGTTTGTTTTTCAAGACTTGCAGAAAGCAAATGCATTGCAAATACGAGTGAAGAGACTTGTGAGAATGTTCACACCAGAAGTGTTTTTGTGGGCTTTTGAAAAGCTGTTTTTCAGCCCTGGTAAAATAAAATTTTCAGATGTTTATGAAGACTTTTATGAAAAATTTGTGTGCTGGAAGGGTGACGTGTTAGAGATGATGGTGTCTGGCACTCAGGGAGAGAAAACACCAAGCAATAAAAAACAAAGCAAAATCTGATTATGGTTTCAGAATTGTTTTCAGAAAATCCTGCACAGAAGAAGGAGGAAAAAAAAAGAGATATGATTCAGTCTTATTAAAAAGCATGTTTGGGTATACGTTGTACTTTCAGAGAACTCTCAGCAGAGGAAAATATGCAGGGTAGAGGAAGGGGCCAGTTGTGCACTGGTGATGGCTGAGCATAATTGCCAGCAGTCGTGCCAGGGAGACAGTGCAGTAGCCCTGCAGATCTGGTGGCTGAGCCCCTCATGTCAGCTCTAGCTTGTTTCTGTTCCAGTGAGCCAGCTTGGTCTAGGCAGCTGACATGATCTCTCCTGTTGTAGTTTCTACCAGCAGGCAGAGCTGTGGCAAGCATGCTTCAGAGAAGTTATCAGCCAAAACCCATCAGAAGCAGAGCAGGGCCACTCTTGGGTGTAAGAACGGCACTGAGCATCTAAATGAAGGCAGCAACAGCTCCCACAGGACAACATCTGTTTACAGTCTCAGTCGTGTCAGGTTACCTATCATTTCATGCCTAAGGCCTGAGAAATAGGATTCTGACTGTAGCAGATAGGGGTCATGCTATTTGCACTTTGCAGGCAGTGAGATATTCAGAGCCAGCAATGCCTTGGTGATTCAAGGAGGCAGAACACGTGAGCACAGCCCTTCGCTTGTGCTTCGCATTCGCTGTGGAGAAGACAGCAACAGCCTGCACTGACTGATTTTAGTTCCTCCCAGTACTGTGTTACTGATGGTATGAGTCCACAAATTCACAAGCTCAGTGGCATGTATGTAAGCTTTAGAGCAGACCTGCTCTACTGTGATGTCATGTCACAGTACATGTATAGGGAGACTGTAGCTAAAAGTTGACAGTGCTGCATTTAGTTTCCAGTATGTATTTATGTGAACTGGGAAAGGACAGTAGGGCTTAATGCTTAAAAATAATATATGGAGAGACCTTAAAGGTGCAGCCAGGTTGTATCTATTAATTAAATTATTTTGTTTCATGTGTTTTTAAAGAGGCCAAGTGCTTGCAGGGCAATGCAAAGTGGGCCAGGGTCATAGTTAATTGAGCAGAGAGTTTCCACTCAGCTGGCAGTGAGCACTGTGCTCCCTGAAGGAGACCTGGGGACATCAGGAGGCAAACTTGTTTCTATGTCCTCTGCAGCAGACAGAAGAGATGGCAGGCCATGCAAGGAATGGCATATGCTTTAATTCCTTTGATTCAGCAGCAGATGCTCTCCTCTGGCATGTATCAGAAGCCCTTAAAACTAAGCAGAAAATTGGCTACAATAGGGATTCTCAAAGACTTGCCTGTGGTTGATCACGTCTTTAATACACAGCAGACTGACCTCCATTCCATTGCACTTATTTGAACCACATGAATTTTTTACTCGTGTTGTTAGTGACAATCTTTTCTTGTTCTGCAAACCTCACAATAAACCCTCACAAACACACACACACTGCCATGCTCTCTTTGTGTTATCACAGTGAACCATGCTGGCTTGAATGGCTCCTTCTCTGTTTACAGCTGCTTTCATATGTATCTCAGATCCTTCTTTGTAATGAAACACCTGCATATCTTTCAGAAAGCTGGAGGTAGAGTCTGTACTGTGTAAGCAGACAGTTTTTTGCAGACTGATAGCATTTTTATTCACAAGATACTAACCTGAAAAACTAGTGGTTTAGAAACCTGCTGCTACCTTTCTGAAAAGTGCTAATAAAAATGGAATAGGAAAGGACTTCCTATTTGTGATTCTGTCACCTTACTGTTTGTTGGGTGGTAAGTAACAAAAAGTAATACTCCTGCAAAATCATGTTACACAAAGTGCTCATTTTGCCTAAAAAGTCTGCTTGAGACTAAACATCAGTATTGCCAAAGAAAGGAATGAAAACCCTCCTTTTAGAATTTCAAATCCATTTTTCTTTGGCAATCTGATACAAGGAGGGTGCCAAAATACATGACAGATTTATATGTATTTGAATTTATTAAGTGCTCTTGCAAAGAACTTTTACAGTCTAAGAAAACTTTTTTAAATCTGATAGGAGATAAACTATTGTCCCTAAGTGAAATCTGTAGATATTTTGCCATTTCAGGCATAGTTTTGCTTGTCTGAGTAAACTGATTCAATGCACATTAGCAAACTATTCAAGAAATAGTGTGCAGTCCCTATTATTAGTACATAAACCAGCTCTGGAAAAGCACTGGCATTCCAGAGTTAAAAATTATAAGGATATATATTGTTGGGAAGAAATTGCAGATTGACACAGACCTGTTTCTTGCTGTATCCCAGGACTTCATCAGCATCAGTAAATAATCTTTGCCTTTGTTTCTTTCAGGGCCCTCCTGGTCCAAAAGGCGAGAAGGTGAGTTGGTGTTCGGGTGATTCTTACAAGGTGACTGGAAAGCCCTCCCAGCATGAACTCAAGAGACTGTTTGTATTGATGCAGTGAAATGTTAGATTATGTAAGAGAGCTGGGTAGCACACAGATGCTGTGTTAAACCTATCATCTCATCTTTCCACTTTGCAGGGAGATCAAGGTGATCAGGGCCCTCGGGTAAGCATCTTAAAAAAATGTTCCACTTCCCCTTCGCTGAGTAGGCAATTAGTCTTTAGTGCAAAACTAAATTAAAATACACTGTTTGAGCTAATTATGCTTATTAGCTGCATTTACCCTGCATGTTGAAGTGTCTGCAGGACAGTAACATGAGCAGGAGGTGTCTGGGAAGATTTGGGTGATTCCAAAGTGTAAAGTTTCCATTGTGGGTGGAAGCAGGTTCCACAGTGATTTTGCTCTGCTGTGTAAAACTGGCTTTCCTAACCACACCATTCAGTTTCCCCAGCAATGTGTTCATGCCATGCATGGGCTTCCACAATGCAGAGGGCCAGAGGGTTTCTAATAAATATACTTCTAGATTTCATGTAAAATGTAGCTAATATTTAGTGAATTATAAACAAATATAATGTATGCATGTATTAGCTTTTTTCCTGACATATATGTATTTAATATTTTTAATAATGATAATATTATCACCTTGTAGTTACAATCCGGACAGAACATGATTTAATTGAGGAAATGAGAAGGTTCTTTTAATTTCTAAATGTCATGTTTATTTTAACAGAGAAGTAGAGGAATACAGGAGTGAAAGTTCGAATGGATTGGCTGTGCTAATGCACTCTTCTTTACATCTGTGCTTCATTAGAAAACGCTTGGTTACATTGTTCAGATGATATAAGAACTCTCTTTGGTTACATGTTTATAATTTTTCCCATAACAGTATGTTCCATGGATTACTTTCTTCTGTTAACTTTGCTAAATATTTTGAATTTGCAGCTTTATTTCATTCTACTGTTTTGTTTCATATAATTTGATTTAATTGGATTTTACATTTTTTTTTCAGCAATAAGATTATCTAAAGTCACAACATGCTTTTACAGCTGATTTTGATGTTCTGTTAACTGCCAGGGTGCCCTGTTATGCTTGGTGCTAGGGCTGCACATCATAAAGTCACCAGCCTGAGAGTGAACAGCTTTAAATATTATTTCAGTTGAAACTCAGTAGGAGTTGGAAAACTACTTAAATAAATAGAAAAGAAAGTAGAGAGTAACAATGACAGCTTTTTTTCTAGGTAACTAATATACAAACTAAAGATTCTGAATAATGTAAAAATTTTCTTTTAACTTCTAAGCAAATTTAGTGTCTCTCTCATACTGGGCTATGTATTTTGTCTGGTTCTGTGCTATAGAGCTTTGCAGGGAATGTGAGGAGAGAGGAATGCAGGGGAGGAGAGCAGTGCAGTGCCTGTGACTTAGGAGAGGATGCTCAATTCAGGTGGCATAAGACAGGCTCGAGTGCAAGTGCTCACACTAAGTGTCCTTACATGCAGAAGAATGCATGTTCTTACATTCACATTCACAGGCTTTAGATTCAAAAAACAGGAGGTCAAATTTGATGGCAGTATCAGAGAGGGTGCAATAACAAATATGGAAGAGCAGTGTTGTGAAGAGCATTACATAGCTGAGGATAAGAATCTGGAATTATGACTATCAGAGAAGTTTCCAGGGAAAGCCCCAGAGGCCTGAACACTGGAGAACAAATGAAGTGGTATCAACACAAGGGAATGATGATGCAGAAATCTTGGCAAAATGTTGAAGAGATGTAGATGTAAGAACTGTTAAGTGGTTAAGCATATGTGGCTTTCAGTTCCTGGTGTGGAGGTGTTGGCAATGCCCAAGAAGAAGATGCAGGTTTGGTCAGTGTTACTGCAATGGGACCTCTGCTACACAGAGCTTGTTGAGTCCTACTTTGCCAAGACATACTCCATATACAGGAGGGCAGTAGAGTCCTTACTGAGCCATACAAATCATGGTTATGACTGTTTGTGGGTTTGGTAAATCAAGTGCAGATAAAAAGCAGAAAATATCCAACCTGAGGAATTCTTATACAAGGACATCACGAAGTTGTATCTGCAGCAGCAGCTGGCACTTGAGACTGAATTCTGTATCTGATTACAGAAAAGGAATTCAGTAAGGTCAGCAGTGGGGAGGAAGAGGTGATGATTAGCATCTTCTGGACAAGCTGAAACTTTACCAACTCCTTAGTCAATGCAGGTTGTAGTGACATACCTCCTTTTTAAGTATATGGATTGAACTTGGGAAATTTGCCCAGTGTTGTTGGTTTTCCCTTAATCTATTCTGAATGTGTTCTACAGCCTCTTCTCCTTTATTCCCCTCCATATTTCACAAGTAATAAGTACCATGAAGCCTCTGACCATTTAATGTTTCATGGTACAGCAGTTATCTCTTCTGATAACTGTCTTCAGGGTGAGTCTGCTCAACCTGCTGTGCCAGGGGATTTACAATATAATTAATAGAATTTTTATGTGTAAGCCACTCATGCACCAAATGAAACTAAACCCATTTAGTCCTGGTTGGTTACCTTTGCACACAGTTTTCCATCACTGCGTGTGTAAAATAAATGGGTTTGGAGGTAATGTCATACAATATTATTTTTGAGAAATATTGTACCTGAAAGTAACTGGGGCATGACATTAACACTTGGATGTGACAAGTTTGCAGACAGATTGAATATAATATCTAAGAGCAGTGAACGTTTTAGTGCTAATTCATCTTTTACAGGTATGGAACCTGAAGTTTCTTTGGGTTTATATTTTTACATACTGGCTTGAAACAAGCGATTAACTTAGCAAAAACTTATAGTGTTCCAAGCTATGACTGAAATTTCAAAATGACACTTTTTCTTTAGAAAAGCTGCTTTCTTTCCTCTAGGCATTTTTGTAAAAGAAATCAAAATAAAATGTAAAGACTGTCCAAATCAAGATGAGACCTTAAACTTCCAAAGATCTGCTGATCAGAAAATAGAAGGATATATGTGAGAACGTTTTGCAAGAGGAAAAGATATTTTTTTCTGTCCCACCCATGTTTTTTCACCATGAGATGTTTTTGAGGGATTGATCTTTCTGAAATAATTTCAAAACCATAAAAATAGTAATCAGTTATCTCAAAATGTTGACAGTCACTGGCCAAGTAGGCTATATACTGAACTGCTTTGTAGTTTCAGGTTTTTTTGAAAATTCCTTCAGTAGAGTCATACACTAAGAACTCAGCCATGCAAATACCAGCCAGAGGTCAAGCCCTTGTATTTTTAGAATAATGTGGCTGGTTTTTGAGTGGGTTTTTCGTTGTTGTTTTTTTTTTTTTTTTTCCAAGAATCTGATAAGTTTTCTTAAGTGTTCAGAAGTAGTCTGTGGATCAGTATCCTTCATTGAGCAGAGATGGCCTAAGGGTTCTAGTTTGTAATGCCATGTGGCTTGATCTACCAATGTCCATATTGTGTAGAAAATACAAGCCAAAACACATTCTAGTAGTGTGAGTGGTACAGAAATTCATACCCTGAGTGTGAGTTTGAGCAGCAAGTTAATATAGCTCTTAATCACATGAGACCACCAATAAGGTAGTGATGGTGTATCCTGATCTTATTTGGAAAAATTATTTTTTTATCTCTTTATGTATTTTTATATCAGATCTCTTAATTACTCTAAAGTTCTGGTTGGCCAAGCATTTAGGTCAAATGCAGAACTAGATTTCCTTGATACCAGTGTAAGAAATGGTAATAATATATCTTTTGGATGCTCTTCTTTTTGCAGAGGGCATGGCTTCATGAAATGTCCATGGAGATTTGCTTTACTGTCCTGAGCCATGAGAAAATTAAAAATGATGGAGTTTAGCCTGTGGACTGTTAGAATAAATGGTGATATGAGGCTGCTCAGTTACAGTTGTTGAGCTCTAGTCCAATTTAAAAAAAAGCCTTTGAAAATTTCACAATGGTAGGATTTCAAAGGATTTATTGTCCAAGTAGAGACTGTATCTTTATAATGGAAACAGGTCTACAGAGGTGAATGTTTGGGATCCGAACAGCTAGTATGGAATGGCTTAGTGGATGTGGAGGGAAGCTTTGTAATCAAGGCTGAGGAAAAGGCTGAGGTACTTAATGCCTTCTTTGCCTCAGTCTTCAACAGAAAGACTGGTTGTCCCAAGGGCAACCAGCCCGCTGATCTGGCTGACAGGGATTGGGATCTGAAGAGACCCCCTACAACCCAGGAGGAAGCAGTTATTCCTGCTGTGCCACTCAGAAGCTCACAAGTCTCTGGGGTCAGATGGGGTTCACATGAAGGTGCTGAGGGAGCTGTGGAAGAGCTGGCCAGGCCACTCTCCATCATTTATCATCAGTCCTGGCCACCTGTGGGGGTCCCAGATGACTGGAGGTTGCCCAGGTGACACCCAGCTACAAGAATGCTCAGAAAGAGGATCTGGAGAACTATGGGTTTGTCAGCCTGACCTCAGTGCCAGGAAAAGTTATGGAGGAGATCATGTTGGATAAGATCATGCAGCATGTACAGGACATCCAGGGGATGAGGCCCAGCTGGCATGGATTCAGGAAAAGGAGGCCCTGCTTGGCAAACCTGATATTCTTTCATGACCAGGTGACCTGCCTAGTGGATGAGGTTGGTGTTCAGTTGGAAGTTGGGCTTGATGATCTTGGAGGTATTTTCCAACTCTAGTGACTCTATGATTCTTAGTCTTTTCTCAGCCATCTCTAAATGACATAATAAATATCTTCTGTCCTTTATCTCAGATACATGAGAGATTTCTTGCTTACCAGGGCTAGAAATAATTAGCTAGAAGCGGGTTTTAAAATTGGTTTTGGGCTAGGTGAAATAGGATACCACCCAGAAGCCATACTTAAGTATTTCCACAAAATAATTTTCTACTTTAGTTATGTTTAAATAAATTTTCCCGTTGGCTGGGATGGCACAGAACTGATAATATCTATTAAATATCTTAAGCAGGAAAGATGAAGTTCTAGAAAAGATAGGAACTCAGAAGTTTATTTTATTTTGTTAACCTTTATTGACTTCAAGATTAAAAACATTCCTTGAGTCTTGTTAAAACAGGTTGAGATGGAGGTATAATGTTCTTTTCTAGTTAACCCTTCTCCCTGTTTACTACTCCCTGTTAATATATTTGCTACTTATTTGCTGCCTGGTATAGAGAAATCGTTGCTTTGCAACTTCTACTCTTCTCTGCTGACAGACTACTTCAAAATTACCTAATATTGACAAAAGAAGTCCTGGAAGCAGTCTATTTACTGAAATAACTAAATACAAATGTGTGCTTATATATAAACATGAGCTCTCTTTTCAAATTGAAGTATTGCTTCACTTGTTCTATTATAGACACAACCTTTATAAACTATGCCATAGTGAAGGGAAATTAAAGGTGTGCAAGCAGTAAATTTTGACCTGATTTTTTTAAATGAAAATTTTAAAAAGCCTTCTTTAAATATATGTGCATTATTATTAGTTAATATGTATCTTGGAAATATCTAATAAGTATTTTGAGCCTTTTCCTGCTCCTAGTGACAATGCATGGAAAACCTCTATTCATCTCCTTAGAATCAGCACCTCAATCATAAATTAGAAAATGCTCATTACTTAATGATGATTAAACTATGACCATTAACTTTTCAACCCTCTTTAAAGCCGTTCTATTTTGGGGGGTTTTGGTTTTGGTTTGATTGCTGTTGTTGGGGGCTTTTTAAAGAAAGGAACAGATTTGCTTCACAAAATAAATAGTAGTATATAAACTAATCTGATTTCTTGCCTTCCCTAAAAGCAAAACT
The DNA here is from genome assembly GCF_051311805.1 of Agelaius phoeniceus. Lineage (NCBI taxonomy): Eukaryota > Metazoa > Chordata > Aves > Passeriformes > Icteridae > Agelaius > Agelaius phoeniceus. The sequence goes on from NC_135268.1 coordinate 27,359,857, forward strand.
CAGTTTTTTGGAGTGAGGTCAGGTTGACATTGCGAACTGTAGTTAATGTAGGTAAATCAGTTACGTTACAGGAAGATTTGTTTCCAAATGTTTCATGCTGGTAATTTTGATCCTCATTCCACATCTTGTCAAAGCAAAAATGCATAGTATTAGAGTGAAAGTATTATGTTAATTAAATACAATTTTGCATAATTTAAATTCCATTTAATGCTATGAATTTTTTCTGCACTTGATGATTCTTATGTCTAAAAGCATATTTTCTCTTTTATGGTATGTTGCATCAAGCATATAGCAGACACAGAGTGCTGTTTTAATTTCATACTTTAGCAGTGTGATTACACTCATGGTTGTTTTTTCTGTTGTTAATTGACCTGTTTAAATCAAATTGTAGATCAAGTTATATAAGCTATATCTAGCTACTGTTTCAAACTGCACTCTTAGTGGGCCACAATAAGAACATTAAAAAAGCATTAGTGATTCCTTCTGTTAACACAGCTTTCACTGAAGCACAATCATTGAGAAAACCGCTGGACATCCGGTTTAATGCCAATTTGTCTGTGAGCAGTTAATTTAATTCCTAAGACTTTGTTTCCTTATCTGCCAGAAGGCGACAGGGATATTTACCTACTCCATTCCTGGGATTAATTATCTGCACTTCACTGGCGTTGGGCCGTTGTGGCTCCCCTGTTTTCCATTAAGGCGAAACTAGGGTAACAAATTGGAGCAAGGTAACTTTGCTCTGTAACTAGGAGAGGTTAGGAAAGAACTCAGATGGTGCTGGCTGCCAACTTTGTCTAAAGCATTGGGACACTCAGACTCAAGACTCAGAGTTCACAGGAGTGCCCTTTTGGCTGTGAATGACTCTCTAGGGCCAAGCTATGCCTTTGATGTTCAGCTCCTGAAGTTCCCCTGGGGAATGCAGAACAGCTGTGACACTCCAGAGAAAGTGCCACATACCTGCTCCCGAGAGGAGGATGTTGTCATTCCTGTCCTAAGAGCTGGGCAGTGCGTGTCTTTACTCTCCACCACTTGGTTTGCATCTTGCCCCTTTTTAGTAATGCCAGAGGAATGGTGAGGAAGGAAGTCTCTGTACATCCTGTTCCTTTTTCTACAGCCCTGTCCTCTGGCTGAAAATACATCATGTAGTAGTTGTATCTCGAACTACAGCTGTCACGCAGAAGTGCTGCAGCACTGAACATTTGAATTAGACAAATATGATTGAAAACAGCTCTTAAAATAATTAATCCAGTCCTAATAAACATCAGAGAAGAAGCTTGAACGACTTACCTGAATCACATAACTGCAGCAGGTGAAAAAATTGAAGATAAACAAAAGCTAGGAGAGAAGATTTTTATTTTGAGAACCAACTTGGTTATGGACCAGCCCATCTTGCAGTTAGCTGGCTGCCTACCACCACTTTCAGTGAGAGTAGCAGGTTTGCCTTCAAGAAGGATATTTTATGGAGGTCAGGTGTGTGATCATTCATCAGAACACATAATTGAGTTGTGTAGAAAGGACATTTTGCGTCACTGAAAATTCATCTAATAATAGGACAAAAATAGAGAAGTGTTGGCTTTATCCTGTTTCATTCAGTTTGAATGTAGTGTCAGGTAGATTTCACAGAGGTCATTATAGGAAATAATGCTCTACAGTGATCTGTATATGCTAGATCTTAAACACTGCACTTTTACTATTTTTTCGCAAAGTCTGGATTATTATATAATGTATTCAAATCAGAACACTTTGCTGAACATTTACCTAAATGAAAAGAAATTTCTGAATTCTTGTCTTGTTGTGGTGTACTGTTTTTGTTAGCAGATTTGCTGCTGGAGAAAGGAGCAGTTATGATAAAAGGGATTATATAAGAGAGCTCCTGCTGAGAGTCTGTGGCACTGTACAGGGTGATACCAAACACTATTCCCCAGGGCAGGTACAATAATTAGCCACAGGACTGGCACTCAGTCTGAGGGATTAATTAGAACTGGAGGTGGTGTTGGGGAGAGGCAGAGCAGCCATAAAGAGTGTCAGGATCGCTCTGGCCTGAAGCCTGTGTGATTTGATGTGAAATAGCAGCAGCTGGCTGTAACCTTAGGAAGTGCAAGAGAACAGCAGGTGGTAATTCCTGTCTCATTTACCATGTCTTCACAGGAACATGCAAGCTTGTGCAGCTTGGGTTTATTGGCAGGTCAGAAGGAAAATCCTAGAGAGGACTGTGACATTTACTATACTGAGCAAATGCAGTAGTCAAACTGGAGTGTGTGGAGCACAGTGTATAAAACCAGTAACACTGCTGCCTAATGTTATCATACTTGCCTCTGACAAGGTTAGGATGACCTTACAATATTGACCTCATGTGGACCAAATGGACAAAGCTGAGCGTACTGTGCAAAATCCAGGACAGCTAGTGGGAATTACATCCTTCAAGGCTTTGATGAATGTAACAGGAGAACTATTTCATCCAAGTAAAAAAATCAGCCAGGGGAATGTTACGATGTTCTGGCATCCCTGGATTTTCTCAATAGCCATTGTATGGGGCAAGTAGGTTTTACCTGCACTTTCAGGTGGGTAATGTTGGGCCATGGCTGTTGGCTTCCATCAGGCATTGTGTTTTGCTTGGCATTTGGGCAAAAATGGCAGTGAGGCATGCAACAACTGTGCTAATTTAGAAATTGTAACCAGCTAGCATTTCAGGGTGAGCTTGAGTAGCTGTCAGCAGAGGAATTTAGTAGACCAGTGGTTGCTGTTGATGACTGTAGTGTTTTGTATTCTGTTAGGGCCTCCCAGGGTGTAGAACAAGAACCCTTCCTATGTGCTGTTCAAGAATCAAACCAAATAAAGAGAAAATTGAGTAACTTTGAATCCTTTGTTCAGAACAGCCTTCGATAGGGAAAAATAAAACAGATCCAGGGGATATTTGTGGCTATATTTATAGCAGAGTGACAGGAAAGGAAGAGAACTCATTTTGTGGGAAGGATAGCTCTTTTTATGCCCTTTTAGAAGCTCATCGTGTGCCAGCATTATCTTTCATGGATGCCAGAGGGTGCAAAGCCTAAAGCCTCCCACACATGCAAAAACTATGGCCCTATTGTAGTGTCTTTGCTGGGTTCCATTTAGCGTTCCCATGTTTCTGGCACTCTCCAGAGAGACATGTTACTCATGGAGAGATGATCCAGGTCCAAACTGGCATTTCATGTGAGAGACTGTTAGGTCTAAGATTATGACCACTTTGGGCAAAGGAAGGAAAGCTTTATCCTACTTGGGAACAAACTGGAAGAAGTAACTAAGCTGCAGATGGAAGAATGGGAAGGACCCTTTTCTCATGTGTTGTTTATGTAGGCAAAAAATTGCAGTACTGACAGCTAATCTTGAACTTGCCTGTGTGGTGTTGGGAAGCTTTGGGAATGCTGGGGCTGGACTGTGCAGTGCTGAATGTAAATAGTTCTGTGTACAGCTACACAAATCTTTCCAATGTCTTTCATTTCTTCTCAAGGAGAAAGAAAATCTTTCATGACAAACCACTGTATTTTCTGAATAAGTGCCTTTCTTAATTAGTTCTCGGTTCTCCTTCATGTTGAAAATGAAATAAATCAAAATTAATATGAGCTTAAAACATCAAATTGCTAATATGCTAATTTAGAGGTAACTGAAAATTACTGTGCTGTAATTCTAAACGCTGATGAGTAAAAATGAAGTTGTTTAAAAATTTTATGTTTATCCATTTTTTCAATAAATGTCATTTATTGCTTGCTATTCAGATTTATCTTCTTATGTAGGTTTCTTGTTTGTGCTCATTTTCATTATATGGGGGTTGTAGTTTTATCTAGAGGAGAAATGGATCATGTGCACAGCAGGGCTAATGAGTCACAGATGTAAAGATTCTGACACATTACTCTCTAATAACTTCTTTAACTTACTCCATAATAAGATAAATGCATATTCCATAATAAGATAAATGACAACTTGATACATCTGTTTCCTAAACGATGTATCATTCCAGTCTTATCAGTGTCTCAGGAGTGAGTCCCTTTATATGTTGTGAGTTTTAGCCTTTTTTGGTTTTGTTTTCTGTTTATTTGTTTCTAAAGAGGAGATTTCAGGTCACTGAGCAATGCAGTTAGGCACACTGTGGTTCATCCCAATGAAGTGGGAAAGCTGCATTTAGCCACTGGCTTTATAGGATCAACTTACAGATTCTCAGCTTCATCTCATGGATGTAGAGCAGGAATAAAAATGCTAAATGCAACTCCAAGATGCTAGTGAAGACATGTATGCATCAAAAAGTAACTCTCCCTTTTTTGTAAAGACTGGTGCAGTCTTTGTGATCCACAGGCTCTCTGGTGTGATGAACAGAGCAAGTATTTGCCACATTAAAAAACCCTACTGCAGCTGAGAGACCTGGCAGGCTGCCCTGGCCTGTTGGTGCTCCCCAGCAGGCCAGCTGGGCTGCAAAGAGCTCATGTGCTACAGCAACATGGGCTGCACCAGCAGAGCCTTCACACAGGACTCCTCAGAAGGGCCCTTGCCTGGCAGCCAGTCAGGCACAGCCTTCCTTTTAGGAGGTGCTAGGCTGGCATGGTGCAGCTCTTTGCTCCAGGAGGAGCCCCCAGAGGGGCTGTGTTGCCAACTCTACCTCATAAAGGAGGTCTGTGGGCATATAGGGGCCTTAGAGCTCCCTGGATGTATTTTATTGAATTTTCCTCTGCCATTGAACAAATCTCTCCTTCTAACAGTGTGTGCTATGCTAAAGGCAAGGAGAGGACTTAGGGATTTCCTTCTCTTTAGGAATTCACTGCTCAACTGCATAAGGTTTTGGCTTTATCAGAAGGTTTAATTCACACCCTACAAGGCAGCTCAAGAAAGGTGTTGGACTGAAAGCAAAATTCACCCCCTTATAGTGTGACAGCAGGCCACAATCACCACACCCTTCCCTTGTTGTGCCAGTACAGTACAAGTTCTGCACATCTCGGTAGAGCAGAATATGAGAAGCCATATGTGGCACATAGCAGCTGAGGGGGTAAAAATGGATAGGAAAATACTGCTGTGTGTGTCTGGAAAACTTTGACCATTATGGACTACCCAAGATCTAGCAGTAGATTTATGTTCAGTGTTCCTAGTTGTTTATGTGCTACCAATTTATGTGCTGAATGTCATATGTTAAACAGAATGTGAGGAGCAGGATATTAATTATGCAAAGCTCTTCAGAGCATAGTCATTGCTGTCAGCTTCTGCAGCAATCCAGAGTCAAGGCTTTCCACATAGATCTAGAAGTGCTGTAGTACATTTCCATTGAAAATGGCTCAACCATCTGGTGGCTGATAGTCTTAACAATTTTCAAATGATCATAACAATTTATCGTAACTTTAAGGAGAGACACCTTCATGGGATTGCTCCTTCTAAAATCTCTTGATACTCTCATTGAGAAGTTTCAGCTTATGTCTGCAATGCAGTGCAGACCTCACTCTGTTTCCCATATGACAGAGAGGCCATTTCCTGTCTGTTGGCAGTGTGGGGTGTACTAAACGTGGTGTTTGTTCTGTTTATGTGTCAGTAAATGGTCTCTGTGATGTTTGTGTTGTGCTGTTCTCGTACCATGTTGTGCTGTGTCCCTAGGGTCTGCCAGGCTTCCCCACAGTTGCTGCTCTGCACAGTAATCAGATCCTCACCGTCAAGGTTTGTGGCTGACATGTACCTGTTCAGTCAGGTCTCTCTGTATCAGCATACAAGTGCACATGAAAAATCGTTTTTAGCATGGAATACCAGTGAATTCTTATGGTGGATCTAAGCCACTGCCTTTGCATTGATCTAAGTACTTCTGATGCAGAGCGTGGAATCAAATCTATAACTGGGTACCCCTGGAAATGCCTACATTCCCCATGATCTTGGTCAGGATTTTATTTTCAGATTAATTTTTCCTGTTGTTCTGCTTCCCTGAGGCATACATGAGTGTGGAAAATGTCAGTGAACTCTCTACTGGTTACATGTAGAGTCAGATATTTGTGTTAGATATCAGAGGTTTAATCTGTACATCCAGATTTTTTCAAAGTGGATTTGCAAATTAAGCAGGAAACAATCTGGTCAAGCTGGACCTTCAGACCTTATAAAAATGACACCATTCTTCATGGCACACTATGCTGGTTAGAAAATCTGACTGAAAGTTGAACTGGTGCTTTGTCTCTAGAAGCTTTGCTGAAAGAACAATATATAAAAATACTGATTTTTAGAGCCTGGGTAATGAAAAAAAACTAATACAAAGGCAGAATTCTCATGCAAAATCTGGGGAGAAAACAGTTATGCATTTATGTCACATTTAAGACATATTGCTAAATCATAGCAGTATGTCCTGTACAATAGAGGTAATCTTTTTCCAAAATAAAATGCACAGTTTCTTTCAGGCAGAAGCACCAGTTCATATTATAACAGCTATTACAAATCTAATGAATATGTCTTTATTTCTTTCTCGGGCCTTCTGATGTCTATTCTTCAATTCTCTCATCTCTGATCTTCAACCTTTGACCTCACCTGCCTGATCAGATGGTGTTTCCTAAAATCAATCATGGGTTTCTCTCTGCTGATCAGCAGCTCATTAAACGCCGCCTCATTAAGGTAGTGCTTCATCTCACTGGAGTCTGGTTCTTTACATTCAGTTTACTCTTTGCTGTACCTTTTTGTCAGATGCCTTCTTATAGCAGGTTGTTCACTTGAAAATGCTTTGAAATGAAGCTGCTGTTAATGGTATTAACAGTTAAAAGACTATGGGTGGCTTTGCTAAGTGAGCCACGTTTGAGATGCCGGCAGCTTTTTTCCAGCGGTTTGCAGTGATGTGCTGGAAATAACTAAAGCACCATTTTGGGGTGTCTTTTCTTTTTTAGAGGGGAAGGTAATATGTTTTGACAACTCTCTTGAAAATTGACTTTAACAAATTAATAGGTAAAAATGAAGAGAGCTAGCTAATTGTCATTATAAAACAGCCTCCCAAAACAGATGGGAAATTATGTACAACTCCATCAAGAAGCAGTTATTTTCCATGCTCAGTTTTGTAATCTATCCATGTATCATTCATGGGCTTGGAAAATTGCTGTGCAAATCTGTATATTCTCAGATGCAACTTTTCTTTCTCGCCTCAGCTTTGGTATGATTATGCAAATCATGAAGCAAACAGATGCTTATCAAAAACAGTCACTTGCTCTGGAGAACTAGATGAGTAAAATATTTCAAGACCATCCCAAATTTTGGCATATGTGCTGTGGTAAAACAAGCAGTTTAGAATCTGAACCTTCTGCTCTGTGGCTGATTGCATTGGACCTATACAAACTGTTGGTCTTCAAGGCAAAGTGCTGTTTCTGCCATAAGCAGTGAAGAAGCCACTGTCCAGTTCAGGGCAGCTTCTTCCAACCTGTCTTGCACTCTTTATAGGTGAATTGATGTGTTTTTTATGTGGTTGATGCCTCTAAAGCCAATTTTGTGATGATTTTTTTATTGGTTTAGGGGGACCAAGGACAAGCTGGACCTCCTGGACCTCCAGGGCCACCAGGACCCAGAGGTCCCCCAGGAGACACCGGCAAAGATGGTCCTCGTGGGATGCCTGGCTTAACGGTGAGTTACTCTGCTGCTGCTTTGGTGTGCACATTTCTCTCAAGTGTTTGCCAGCAGAGTGTCAAAGACATTTTCTGAGGTCAGATTGGCAAGTAAGACAGGAAGCTGAACCACAGGCAAGTTTCAAGGTGTACCTGAAGTCCCACACACACAGAACAAGTGTATAGAAGGGCCAAAAGTAACGCCAAGGTTCCTTGCCTCCCACCCCTGGCAGTTTCCCTACACTTTCTAAGGTTTCTCAGTCACTCACTGATGTTTAATAGCTGTGTGAGGAGAGTCTGCCCCTTTCCACGAGTAATAAATGTTTCTATTCAAACTGCAAGATAAAACTGAATTTGAGGCCTCCTAGCATAGCTTGACTTCTCACTTCTTAATGGTTTTACCTCAAAAGTCATGGAATAAAGTAATAAACTGCTAAAGCTGCCCAGGGTACGATGAACTTGGGAGTTAGATTCTGCCATTTTTAAACAAGAAGAACAGTACCATTTTCTTTGGCTCAACCACCATATTTCATTAGAACAAGCAGCAGAATCCAGTATATTGTGTATTGTTTGTTTTAGGCATGGGATGACTCCCACACTTTTTGAACAGATGTCTAAACACATGATTTTTATGAAAAGTATGTGTTTGTTTTTAGTTTCATATTTTGTGGCCTCCTTAATTTTTATTCCTTTGAAAGAAGTATCTCTTTTCACCATGAATGGCACTGTGTTATCAGTGTGGAAATGGAATCACAGGCAGGAGAGAGACATGAAAAATAAAATGGCACATGTGTGGATGTATACACATGTTCACATCCACGAAAAGTGAAGATTGTGGCCAGGAAGGCACATGGGGAACCAGCAAAGTGAGGACCAGCACTGGAAACAGAAACTAGTTTCTTGAAGAAAAAGCATCACTTGTTACATGAGACCAGGACAGCATAAATTTTTCCTGCAGGGCCTTTTTTGGCTAAAACTGAGAAAGAAAATACCTACACTCCTGTTCTAACCCTGTTCAGGTGTTAGCTGTCTAAATGTAATATAGCATGATAATAGTAAGATGCTGTTAAAATTTTCTTGAAAATCCAGCAAAGCTGGCCAGTTGAGACATCTAGGACTCTAGAGCTGCTGCTGCTGTTGTTGTTTTGGCTTTGGCTTTTTTACCACTCCTGCCCTCATAAGTTCTAGCTCAAGGTTATGAATGACATTAGAAGTCTGTAGTTCTCATGATGCTTTACTTGGGAAACCTTCGCATTTCTTGTTAGACCTATGGCACATCAGGCTCTGGGCCTCTTCTAGGTCTCCCTTGCGTTCATTTATTGTGGTTAAATGGACTGTAGTCAGCAGAGTTGGTGCTGGTTTGATCTAGTAAGGGCAAGACTGAAACCAGAATCCATTTCTGACTGCAGTGATAGTGTTGTAATAATTCACATACATAGATGGGACTGGCAGAATCAGCTGGCCTTGCTAGTTACAGTGTGGCTGCGTGTGGCTTTGTGCTTTTAGCAAAGGGGTCATTAGTGTTTCTCATAACAGAAAAACCATGCATTTTATGCAATGAGGTAATTTCATTTTATAATAGTTCTGTAATGATTTTGACTTTAGAAGGCAAGAGAGAGTTTCTTTTATAGTTTTTAAGCTGTGGATATCTTAAGCCCTATAACATTATGGAAAATCACTTCATAATACTGCTTTAGAATCAGATACAAACAAGCACTCAGGTAAAATCATCCAGTTTGCTGCCCCTTGCTACTGTTCTGTACCCTCAGGTTAATGTTCCTGGTCTCAGAATGCTTGTTCCTCCATGGCTGTGTGAAACACACTCAAATAGGAGAGCAGTAAAGGGAGAACTTAGCTGAGAGGGAAGGACAGCTTTGTCTTTGAGGTAAAGACTTGTGTGGACCTGGTGAGCTGAAAACAGCAGCTGCACTGTTCTGTGACCTGGGGGCTTGCAGCGTCACACAGCTATAGGAGGGTGTCCTTAGAGTGACCAGTGACCATTAGGCAGGCATTGCCTCTTTTGCAGGGTTAGACAAAGCAGGGCTTCTCTTGCAGCCTGTCCTTCTCAAGCAAGAAGGTTTACAGTTGCCCTTCTGTAAGATGGTGTTTTGGGGCAGTGGCTGGCCAGGAACGTGTGCCTCCATGGCTTCTTTCTCCCAGCTGTCCTTGCAGATGCTGCCTGTTTGCTTCTGAGTGCAGTACATGTATAGCCAGAGAAGCAGCTCTGATTCTTTTCAGTTGCCAGGAACAACGACATCAGAACAGCTCTCATCAATTTTATGGCAGGCTTTCTTTTATGACAAAGCTGCTAAAGAAGACCCTGCAGCTGTGCTGATACGGTAGTGCATGGACTGCCCTGTGCTCAGTTGGGTTTTCAAGGGAGTGATGTATAAACCAGACCACTAAAATGATAGGAGCTCTGGGTTTTTTGGATGGGTATTTTTAGCCCATATTGTATGACTGATATGTTTTACTGTATATGTGTTCATATGGGAACAAAGGGGAGAAGATAAATTCTGACTGCATGTAGAGTTGTGCCCACAGAAAGAGAATACATTGGGGAAATGATGTGTTACCATTTTGAAAGCCAGTCCAGGTATTTAACAGCTGAGTAATTGTTTCATGGCTTCAGAATACCAATATGCATGGTTTTATGGAACATGGTAATTGACAACATTAAGTTCTGCCTGCTGACTGAGGTGATGATACAGACCAGTAATCTTGGAATATATAAACTGTGGGATATAGCACATATGTGAAAATAACCTTTCTATTGTCCTTTAGCACAGTGGAATGGAATACTATGTTTGGAACCAAGGACAGAGTCAGAACACCAGTACTTATCTCTTGACTTGAGAACTATATCATTACATGATTGTGAAGTAGTACTTCTTAAGATGTCTATGATTTGGACTATCAGGTTAAAAAGCAAAAAATAAATATGTTTAATGTGTAGTTAGCTGCCATACCTGTTTTAAGATTGAAATTTTTAAGATATTTTATTACTAGATAGAAAACTGGATTCAAGATGTGTTGAAATAATTGACTCTTTTTTTATTTGAAGGGTGAGCCAGGAAAACCAGGAGAACAAGGATTGACAGTAAGTGTCCTTCCAGTTTTCTAAGAAAGTACAACATGACATACACCTTTTAAAATGAGAAATTCCAAAAAGCTTTATGGCTGTGTATTTCCTGATCTTCCTATGTCACTGGCTATTTGGGACCTTATTTGTGAAGAAAACACAAGAAAGAAAATGTCCTCTGTTTAAATACAGTCCCATATGGCCAACTTCTTTAAGCTTGGAGAAGCAGAAGGAAATAAACCAGCTAAGGTCACAGTAAAACAAAAAAGAACCAAGCCAGGGTTTCCCAATTCCTGGCCCCCTCTTCACACTGGCTCTGAAGCTGAGCTGTTTATACCTTGAGACCATTGAGCAGCCCAGGAACCATCTGCATGTTTTACAGGCCAAACTTCAGGCAGTCTCTGTGGCAAGAGCTCTGGACCTTTGCCTGACAGAACAGTGAAGAGACAGCACTGAAACTGTCAGAAAGTTCTTCTGTTCTGAGGTTTCATTTTTTTCCTCTGTGTGTGTCAAATACTTCCGATTCATTTGGAATTAAATTGAAGCTCCACTGGTTGTAAATCAGCTTTAGCCACAGGTTATGGCATCATAAGTTTCTACCTGTCACATATTCCCAGAGTGGTGGAACATACAGTGCTTCTTCTCCCTTAAGATCTCTCTTTAACACGGTCGTTTTTATTTTTATGAGAGATGACAGATTGTAGCTTGGGGCATGTGGTTTTGATTCCTGAGTGCTTCTGAGGAGGAGGATTATCAGTAATAATCAGCTCAACAATCAGTGCAGATATGATTGCTGTCTGAATTTGTGAAGATTTAAGCAGGTGTGATGATACTTTACCTTGACAAATTGCAAAATATTTTCAATTGACAAAAGCCAGTATCTTTTGAAAGAAAAAAAAAATGAAGATTCTGAGACTTGGAACTGTCTGCTGTGATCAGGTAGTTGAAGTCCTGTACTTTTTCATTTTGCAGTAATGATTTATTAATTTTAAAATCAAAGCCTCCCAAAGGTACTACCTCATGTTTCAGCCTGCTGCTGGGCTCTTTTTTACTCTGTTTTTTCAGTTTCTGAGTGCCTCTGAAGAATAGATACAATAGCTAAGAATGCAACTTTTTGGTTTGTTTCCTTGTATTTGGAACATTCTCCAATTTGACCACTGGACAGAACTCACTCAGCTTCTGCAAAAGTGTCCTTCTATTGAACACCAGATCTGCAGAGTCTCAGGATCCTTGATAGCTTTTAATCCATCACCTTTTAGTCCTCATGTTCAGAGCATTCCCACTGCTTTAACTTAACCATCTGTGTGTAAGAACTAAAAAATACTACTACTATGTTTCTCTAAATGCAGATATGTTTAGATAGGAAGAAAAAGTGTTTAAAAATAAAATCAGCACGTTTGAGTTGGAGAAAGATTCCAGATAACATGAATTTCCAGCTCCAAATGTCTGCTTCAAAAGTCAGTCTGACAGTTTAAATGTTAGGTTATGTATAGATCACGTTAAAAGCATCAGTGTCAGGAAGGTAATTAGTTTCTTTTTATTCTTCTTGGTGCTTCTGACATCCTCTTTATGCCAGTACAGATTTGCAGACTTCTCTTCCCTGTGGAAAATGTTACAATTATTCAGGGACTGTTCAGCTGTTTCTGACAACTTCCGTCATACATTTCATGTATTTCCATATTGGAAATTCAGATACACTGCTCCAGGAATGGATGATTTCCCAACAGGTATGTTAATGCTAGAAAAAATAGTATATTATGTGGTGAGAAGCACAGGCTTTTTCCTGCCTGAGTTTCTTTTTGTGCATTTTTCACCTATTAACTTTTCAAATTAAAGGAAAACAGGGATCTCTGCCCAGAGGAGCTTCTATGTTATTTCTGCAGGAATTCTTTTGTAAGGACTTGCCTTTGTTTCACCCCAAAAGTCTCCAGTCTGAGTTAGCTTTCTGTTTTAATTCTTAATGAAATTGAAACTTGGAATTCAATGAGTTCCAAAAAGTACTACCAGTCCTGTCTCCCAAAATTCCATTTGTTGGAGTGTGCTGTGGTTTCCTGTTTGCCCGCCTGTCCAAGGCCCTTTCCAGCAAGAAGCAAGTACTATGGCATATATTCTGATTCTTCCTCCAAGACAGAGGTGGGATGCTGCCAAGAAGGGCACTAAATGCTGGAAGGGGATCCATACAGTTTGGGTGACATGCTGAAGGTTGTGGAAGATGCAGGCTGTTTATGGCCCATAGGGTCACACTCTCTGAGGCTTTAAATCCCATGCTGCTGTTCAAGTTAAGGATAGCAGCAAGCCTGGCCTCTGGATTATAATGATGGGGACAGAACATTTTTCTCTACAAAAGCATTTTTTACACCTGTATTTGGTAGCATGCCTTGGTATTTCTAGATGAATGTACATGGCATTGAAGAGCTGGAAATTTTTGTGTGAACCTGTGAACCAACAAAGGAATAGCTTGAAATTACTTAGTTTTCTATTTTCCCATGAAAGAAATGGAATAAATGTCTTCAAAAGTACAGGATATGGCCACAGAAATAGGTAGCAGTGTTTTCCAGCTTGTTCCTCAGGATGTACCACGAGCCTGTGACACACACTGAGTAATGAGTGACCTACTGTATGAATCAATACTTAGAGGTAACCAGGGCAACCAGGAAGCCTCAGCTGAAATGCAAAGAGCAGATTTATTTCATCACCTTGCTGACAACACCAGGCAGTGGAGACACAGAGACCCAGCTCTGTTAGGCTCAGTTTATCCTAGTGCACAGAAGGGATGGGGTGGGGCTGCTGCTGGCCCCAATATATCAAAGATTTCCTGCAGGAGCAGTGTATCACAAGGCTGTGCTTCTATGCTTATTCCTTCTCCCAGCAGAAAGAGGGCTCAGGCATGTCTTGTGACAGGGTGTTGCCTCCACACAGGAATTCTGCTTCTCAAAACTGGCAGAGGATGAACAACAGCAAACATAATAACTGGAGTTTCCCCACACCAAAATTCTTAGTGTTCCCAGCTGCAAGGTCGTTTAGAGTGAAATTATTTCCTCCTTAAAAATTTTGTGGGTTTAACCCTTTCCTCCCAACACCTGCAACAATGTGTACCTTGATTTACAGAAAGTTGAAATTATTTTAATGCATTTGGAATTCTGGCAATGTTCATGTTCTTCTTTCAATGAAATAGAAAACCAAGTGACTCTTGTGAAAAGATGACAATTTGCTGCAACTGAGAATCTGGTGCCGTGTTTTTTCATATTTAATGAAGTTCTGTGTCAGTAAATAAAAAAGAAAATGATGTTTTGAGGTGATGTTTTGAGAGAGGGCAGTAATAACTTTTCTCCCTCTCAGACAGGAGAGTTTTGCTTAGACCATACACAGAGAATGGCAGTGTTTGAGTTCTCTGACATGAGTTCTGCTTTGGCTCGAGAGAGTTCATCTTTGAGATGAGGCCATAAGGAATGGCCTTATTTTTTCCTATTTCCATTGGAAAAAAAAAAAAAAAAGTGTGGGTTATGGCATAGTGGTGGGACAATTTAGCATGTGGGAGATTCTGTTGTTTCTTACAGGAATCTCTGTTAAAAATCATTCCAGATTGTTCTTGTGCCAGCATGCTTCTTTTGCTGGTCTGTCCTTGCAGTTGAGATGTTTGGGAGAACTCTTTGCAAGGGTTTTTTGACTCTGTATGTTGCTGTGTCAGGAAGAATATGTTTGCTCTTTGAGCCAAGAAACTTCAGTTTCTTTTTAGGTGAGATGGAGGTTTGGGTTATAAAGATGTGACTGCATGCCTCTCTAATGTTAGAAGAGAATGAAAGAATGACTTGCAGTTGAAATTTTTGTCTGGTTTCCATGACATTGGAAAGCCCTGCAGATGTACTTTCTTCAAGAGTTGAAGGTATCATTGCTCTGTGCAGAAAGGATTAAGAGAATTCAGGGGGAGGCCAAGCAGTGGGGTGACCAAAGGGATTAGGTTTTGAAATATTATGTGGAACTAGAAAATTGTGTGCTACTCAAGAGAGAAGGGCAGTAGTTTCTGAAGCTTTTCAACCTTTTCATTTAAACTTGTGTCCTGCCTCTCATAATTCATCCTGCTTTTCCTGCCATTTGTCTGCAGTTCTTGGTGATAAGGACTCTTAAGTACCATGGAAGAGTTTTTCCAGTTTATTTTCTCTTTTTCAGAGTGAATAATAGATGGATTTGTGGTTCCTTTCTACCCAAGAGTTAGGATTTCTGGTTGCAGACTATTCATGAGAAGTTAGAGTCAGTGATGGAAAATATTAAAGGCTGACACTGGCAGATAGACATGTTCAGATTCATAAACTGCAGTGGAATAGAAGGCATGCATGGGATGATTTTGTTCCTAATTTCCATTTAGGGGATCTTTTTTGTGCTTTTATGTGTAAAGTATTTTAAACTAGTTCATATTAATAAAAATCTGGAATATTAAAATATGCTATGTTTTCAGCTCCTTTTTTCAAAAGTAAATTTAAGCATGTTTAGTGTACAACCACATTTGTCAGTGAAAGAAAACCTCAGTGTATTATTTTCTTCCCCAAAATGGGCCTTAAAGACATATAAGTAATTTTGCATATGTTTTACATGAACAGAACACTCTAGAATAACCAGAGAACTCAGATAAAGGTGCCTCTTTGCAAAACAAATCTACACTACGATTATTAACCCAAATGCAAAATCCCTCTGCTTTAAGATACATTGTTTTCCAAAGTAGTACTTTTGTGCTTACACAGACTTGCTGGGCATCTGTTAAAGAAAGTAAAACATAATGTTATTGCTTTCACTGGTTATTCAGAAAAAGGAGGATGTTCTTCCAAAGGACATAGCCATATTTGTGAAAGACAGTGGAAAAGTGTAACCTTGCAGTTAAGTCTGTAGAATGTCACAGCTTTAAAATGAATTAATACTATTTTTCATCTTAGGTAAAAATGAACTCTCAGGGACCAGGCAGAATTGTCTGGGAAGTTCTGCTGGTTTCAATCCAGCCTTTCAGGCCAATGGTCAAGGCCAGATTCTCAGCTGCTGGGAATCTTCATAGCTCCTCTGGGAAGCTACTAATTGTGATTTTGTTTTCAATGGCCAGAGTTCTGTAGGCGCCTTCTTTGTTTTATTCTGGTAGCATGTTCATAGTAAATTTTATAAGGTGTTGTTCTTAAGCTGTTTAGCTGCAAAAGTTTATGAGAACTAGCAGATGAAATGGAAATTCTCAGCCTGTGCTTTTCACTGCAACTATTCCTTTTTTTTCACCAGTACAGTTGCACTTGGGCTTAACTTGCTGGAGATCTCAGGGAAAAGTGTCAGGCATTTTGTAACCTCTGCACTTTGGTGATGGCTGCCACAACAATGACTAGAAGAATGAAGATAAGAAGCTCTTCTTGAGCACTAAGTAACTGCAGCACTTTCCATCAATTAAGGCAGATAGCATGGGAGGGGGTCACTCCTTTTTAAGAAGGGATAAGAAATTTTTCATCATAGTTAATCTCTTTTCGTAACTGATCATTCTTATATCTAGGTGATGCATCAATATTACAGTACTGAAAATTTCAATACTAGCATTCTAGGAACTGTAATCTTTATGAAACACTCCTCAACCATGCAGGTACATATTTTCAGAGTTTTACACAAAGGAAATGGGATCCAGACAAAGGCTCCACTGAAGTGCAGATTAATGCTTTGTATGAAACATGTGCTTTGTCTTCATGTATATTTGTAGTTCTGGTTTCCATTTTCAGTTCTTTATGCTATTAGACTGGTGAGAAATTGGTGTGTGGGGAAAAAGGAAGGGATCATCCCCCTCTACTTGGCACTGGTGAGGCCATACCCAGAGTGCTGTGTCCAGTTCTGGGCCAGTCACTCCAGGGAGGACACTGAGGCACTGTAGAGTGTTCAGAGAAGGGCAGTGGAGCTGCTGAAGGGTCTGGAGCACAGGTCCTGTGAGGAGCAGCTGAAGGAACTGGGGCTGTTTTGCCTGGAGAAAAGGAGGCTTACTGGGGGACAACCTTCTTGTTGTCTTCAGCTACCTGAAAAGGAGGCTGCAGCCAGCTGGGGTTTGATCTCTTCTCCCAAGTAACAGGTGATAGGACAAGAGGAAAGTGCCTCAAGTTGCATTAGTGGAGATTTAGATTGGCTATTACAAAAAATTTCTTCATGGAAAGAGTTGTCAAGCATTGGACCAGGCTGCCCAGGGAAGTGGTTGAATCACCACCCCTGGAGTTATTTAGGATGTGCACAGATGTGGCAGTCAGGGACATGGCTTTGTGGTGGACTTGGCAGTGTTAGGTGAACACTTGGGCTCAATGATCTCATACATATTTTCCAATCAAAACGATTCCATGATTCTGTTCTAAGTGTTTAATGATTCTTACAGGCAGCAAAGGGAAAATCTCTGTTCTCAGGAACAGTCCTGGAACTTTTTTTGTTTCATAGAAATACAGACACAATACTTCCCAGAGGTATTCTGGTTACAAAGAGCTTTTACTTTCATAGAAGGTATGGAAGTAAAAAAAAAATCTTCTGGTTGTTTTGTTGCTCTTTAGTTCTGGTTTTTGGGGTTTTCTTGTTTGCAAGGCTTTGGAATAAGAGAGTTTTTGTATGACAGTGTATTGCACCATTGTGACCTATTTTGCTGTATAACTTAGTGTACAAAACCACTCATGTTTTCATTATGTTTTTGTTAGGCATTTTCATTTGGTGTTTTTGCTCATTGTCTGTGAACTCTAGCACCTTGTAAAACAAATCATTATTCCTGCCCCAGACCTGCAAATTGAAAATGCCCCAACTTTTTAATTCATACATTTCTTTAAACATTAAGCAACGGAGTCTCCAGAAATTGAATACAAAAGGTTGCTAATGTATCACACCCTGAATTACTCTCTCTCTCTCCTTGAAACTGCAGCTTTAACCTTTACAGGGCAGAATTTTCTTATTTTCCATCTTGCTAAAACACAGGGAACATATGAAGTGTTGAAAGAAAATATAACTCTAACATTAGAAAGGAGATGTAGTAAGAATGCTGGACCCCAAACTTTGTTTTACTACACTTAGGTAAATCTTTTCAGTTGGGTTTGATTTTAGGAGGGGTGAGGGTGGGTTGGGGTTTGTTTGCTTGTTTGTCAGGGTTTTTGTTAGTTTTTGGTGTATTTTGTTTTGTGGGGTTTTTTTTGTTTTAATTTATTCTGAATAGTTACTTGTTAAGGACCAACTGAAATGTCCAACTTCATTCAATTATTTCTATAATGCAAAGACTTGACATGCTACAATATCTGGAGCTTTGGTTTGATTTCCAAAAACAGTGATTTAAGAATGGCAGGTCACAATGGAAATATTTTACCTTTTAAAAAAACACAATTGCATAGAAGACTTTTGTATACATTTATGTTTATCCTTAGTTATCCAGTTTTCCAAGTGTTTAGGTATTATCAATAATTCTCCTTCTCCAGAGAAGCACAAAGGGCAGTTGAATTTCTTTGGAGCAGCATACCTTATTTTTCATCCTCCTACTGTGGAGTTACTTGAACAAGAACCAAATTCAGTGAAGTCCTGCAATGGGTTGTCACAGCTGCCTAGCTGGTTTACTCAATTGGACATGATGGCAAAGGGCTCTTCTGAAATGTTCATGATGGCTGAAAGAGCAAGAACTATATTTTATTTTCATTATTTTTAGTTATCTTCCTATTCTGGTCTATTCAAGACTTCTTGCAACCAAAATTTTCAGCCTTCTCAGTTGAGGTTCCTCTGTGAATATGTGTCAATTTGAGGAAATGTGGCATAATCCTAGAAAACACTGAGCAGTCGCTTCATCTGAACAGTTTTCACAAGGTTTCTTTGGAATTCTTGAAGCCTAAATGCTCTTTATAAAAAGAGCTTTTTGAAATCAGTTGCCAGTGTTTTAGGAGTTGATTCTAAGCATCCCATTGTGGAAACTCTGGGAGTTTCAATGATGCAGGCAAAAGTAAAATATTTGCTATCAACATAATCTGTCATTGATGAATGACAGGTATCATATATATGTATATGCAGTTAGGAGGTGAAAGAATTCTGTACTTCTGGGATTGTTTTGTTTTCTTGATCAGCCAATGGTTTTAAAGAGTTGTGTGGTTCTGTTTTGCCTCCTTCATACACCAGATATGTTGGTGGCAGAGGGGCAGTATGTTACATGTGCTGGAGATGGAGCCTGCAGCTGGTGGGGATTCCAGCAGGTTCTGTCTGTGTGTGTGTGTGTGTGGGGTCAGTGCAGAGCCAAGGCTTTGGGCTTGGGGGGAATGAGGTGGGGACTGTGGCAGCAGCTCTGCACTGCCTGCCAACACCAGGGGCAGAATATCTGTCCAGGGGGAAGCTTAGCTGAGCCTGCAATTGCAAAGCATCCCTTTGGATGTGTTGGAGCAAACAGCAGGGCTAGGATATTGCTGCAGCTGTTACAGAGCACAGAGCAGCTGAAGGAAAACAGTGAAAAACATCAAAACAAATATCCTGAGGAATTGTTTGGAAGCTTTCACATATTTTTTGTCTTCTGCTCCTGTCTCCAGACCTACATAGAGATTCTGATTGCTGGTCTTACTGTCTGTTCATCAAGTGGGTACCACAGGATGCTCCCCAGTTCAGTAGAATCATATGGGGGAAAAATCCACATGTTCAGATGGAATTTTCTACATTCATTATTCTAAATGCTGTCACTGATTTCTCAGGAAATAAGCAAAAGCACCTTGTTGGTTTGGGATTTTTTGGTGTGATTTTTTTTGGTTTTGTTTTGTTTTTTGGTTTGGTTTTCTGTTTTGTTTTGGTCTTTTGTTTTAATTTTTTTTATTTTGTATTTTTTTCTTTTTACCATATTTGATTTACCTGCTTGTTTCTGTTTCTCCAGTGTCATTCTGTGCCTTGGTCAGAGATTTTAGGTAATTCTAGAAAAATAAGCACCATTCTGAGGTGTTCTGCAGGTGTTTTTTGTTTGTTTTTTTTTTAAGAAGTTTTCTGTTAGTAACCTAATTTCACATTTTCAGTTAAATGGCTGCTGGCTTATGTGGGGGAGGGACGAGAGCTGTCAGTGAATGAGCTGTTAAGTTTCCAATGACTTTGAGCTTCTTTCCCAATGCTAGAGAGCAGTGATTTAAAGAAAAACTGTTTCTATTCAGGTATGTTTTGCAGTCATAACATTCTAAGGATAAGAAGGACTTATTATTCTATGTAAATTGTGAAATGTATCAATTTAGATAAGCTTTTATTTGAAATTGTTTTTTCAGTCAATACCATACCATTTCTGAAGGTGTCTGTGCTGTTGGGGACTGTTCATGTCATCCAGTGGCTCAGTGACTGTGAAATACCAGAGCTACTTCCAGTCTGAGTAAAGGCTTAAGTACCAGAAATGGAAAGCTTCTAATTGCATAAGATATTTATTGATAAGTAACTGCTGCATCTTTTCTCTGAATTATTCATTTTAAAGTCACCATAAGAGCAAGACTATGCTACTATGTAAATATTTTCATATTCAGTAACTCATCTGGAGAAGCTGGGATGATGTCAGGGATGAAGAGGAAATTCTGGGAAAAAGAAATATTTTCTGCAATGTCTTGAATTATATCTGACAGCTGACAGCTGCAAGCACCAAGAAGAAAGTCCTCAACAGAGAGTACGTTTAACAGGTTGCTTTGGGGGCTAATATTAGTAAGTGAATTATCATTTTTCCTTCATACAGTGGTATTGTATTCAGGGCTCCCAAATGGTAATTTAATATAGCTGAGGGTCTTTAGAAGGTTTTAATACCTTCTTAAGTAGCTAGAAACTGATATATCCATCCCTTGGACATAAAAATAGCTGGTATGAGCTATGATGGAGGTCTTCAGTTGTTCTTTCGCCTACTGATGGAGGGATTTTTCCCAAGACCTGAAATAACCCTGAAATGTAGCAGGTTAGTTTGCAACAGGTCAACAGGATGTAGACATTTGGAGCTTTTTTTTGATACCGTTGCTGTAGGGAAAGCATTAGTTTGAGCATTAATTTCTTGGTGTTTTTAAAATGCTGGACTTGTGTCTTTCTTACAAAAGAAAAGGATGGTGTCAGGCACTCGAAGAAAGGGAAGAGCTCTGTTTGTGGATTTGTTCTATTTGTGCTTCCTTACCCAGCAAATCACTCACTCTCAGGCACTTACTTCAAAAGAAGGCTTGATTTAAACAGCAGGTTTTGTGAAGCACTGTGAGCTGGGGACATTTTTCTCCATCTGAAAAAGCAGATGCTCACTATATTCATTGCTCTGATCATCACCAGTGCTGAGTGCTTAGGTACTTCTGCTTTCTTTTGAAGGCAGGGGAGTAAAGTGGGTTTCCTTTATCAGAATCTGTCTCTGCAGTCTGAAGAAGATGCTCACAATACCTTTCTTCTGTTAAAACAATCAGGCCAAACTTTGAAGAAGCAGCATTGATCTATGCTTTTGCAAGACTTGATACCAAACCTTGGACACACCAATCCCCATTTAAAACTGCAAGGCTTTCATCCACATCAGTGGATGCAGCACTCAGAATTACCACCAGTGGAGCTTTTCCTTGTTAGCAGTTTAAAGTTGCATCAGAGCAGTGTTCCAACAAGCAGTGTTCCATCTACTGACAGTGGTGGATTCTGCCTAACTTCACTCTAATTTAAGAATAAAATCAGCGTCACATTTTGAGGCGAAAATCCTTTTGTTTTCCTAAATAATTGCAGTTCTGGTATCAATCAGTTCTTTTATTCTTCCTCACATCAGAAGGATTTGAATTCTGCAGTTTTTGTGTTGGGTTTTGCACCTTCATGGACTATGAATTCACTTTGCTTGGTACACCACCAGCACCCACAGTTTGCACCAGTGCCCATAGTAGGAACCTGGGGACAAATGTACATAGAGCTGTGGTGGACATGGTCTGTCTGTCACCAAAACAGACTGCCAAAGTGTCCTGGATGTGGCTGGTTGATCTACTTTCTCTCTGTTCCCCCTCTCCACTGTGGCCACCTGGGTACTTCAGAGACACCAGATGAGAAATGGGTCCTCTTAATATCAAGACTTTGACTCCTGCATGACATTAAGGAAAGTTAAGCTTTCCTGAGCTGAGATATCTCTTCCTGCCTTCTCAGGTCATGGGGACAAAATGGTGGCTTTTTGTTTTCCAAGAGCATTCTTAACAATTTCTGAAGTTAAAGATTTTTCTCTTAACTTGCAAATGATGGCACACATGACAAGTTGGTATAACACAGTCATGTGTGCTGATACTTAGAAGGTGAGATTTTGAGGTTTATGCTTCTCTCCATTGCAGAAATGGTTGTTTGCATAAACCTTGTTTTTATGCTGACAAGCTGATATATTACTGTGGACACAGAACTGGCTGTTGGCTGATATAAGAGAGAAAAACCACAGTCATCTTAATGCTGGGAGATTTGTCAGTATTAGAAGAAACAGATGGCTTGGAAGAGAAAAGATTAGAAGGGGGAAAATTTGAGTATTCTGGGTAGCAGTTAGATCAGTTCCAAAAGTGAAGAGGAAGGATTCATTGTGCATTTTGAGCATAAACTCCTACTTTTCTTTGATTTATAAAACATCAGCTGGTTTCAGTCCAGTGTCAGAGTGCTTACAGAATAAGACAGTCTTAGTTAGTAATTTCAGTTTAAATTGGCTGGAGTTTTGATGTTAATTGAATTGTTTTCCCTTTGCAGGGACCTCAGGGGCCTCCAGGACAAAAGGTATAGTATAAACAACAATGCTGTGAAAGTGATTATTCCTCCCGTGCCAAATTGCATGCAGAAAAGGTGAATGGAATAAGCTACTGTACGCTGCATTGAATCAATTAGCTTAGGTTCTGAATTTTGCCTTTGCAAAATGGAGCCATATAATGTGAGACACAAGATTTCTCATTTCCCCCATCATATGAAGTTCAAGCAATGCAGAGCAGACTGTTTTTAATCTGTCTACTTAACTTTCAGGTGAAAAGGTCACTATAATTTTCTCATTCATAGACTGGTACGATTAGGAAGCCAAAGTTCAAGCGTTGTGAAAGGTGGGGAGATAAAGTTTCTGATTAAATGCATGTCTCTACTCAAGTAGATCAGTGCCATATGACTAAAGAATTGACCAGCAGAAACAAAGGGCGTAGGTGTTGCTGATAAATAGTGCTTGGTCGGTGCTGTTCAGGTGGTCTGCCGGTGTCTTCCTGTTCCTCCGGTAACCCGAGACCTGCCTTCCTGGGAATGCCTTCAGCCTTATTTACACTCATTAAAGCTGACTGCCTCAGTTTGATTGAGTGAGTTTAGGATTTATGGAATTACACCATTAAAACAGTCCTCAGAATATGAGCAGTAACAGCTAGTGAGTGGTATTTTTCCGGCATCTGACTCACATACCGCCAAGCTGAGTAATTTTCTAGCTGATTTGAAAAGATCGAAAAGTTGTATGAAAGATATTTAATAAAACAGCTATAATTTATATAAAGGAAAAAAAAAAAGAGGAAGGAATAAGTAGTATTGACATATGTGAGAAGGATGCCTGCTTTCCCTCTTCTCAGATTATGTTCTTTAGAGTGAAGCATCTGTTAAAATAAACTTTTTTACAAAAGAAAGAAAACCTGTGATGTGTAAAAAATGTAATCCCAAAGTACTCAAATTGTTGGAATTTTGGCAGCTGTGGGCTGTATGGAGTTTGCAGGCTGAAGGAGAGGACTACCCTTTGTGTTTGGCAATGCAGGAATGTGGCTCACATCTAAGTTGCCCTTACAAAGCTATACCCTGAGAATTGTGGAGGAGGATACTTTGTGTGTATGACATCAGCAAAACCCATGTGCTGATGGGCTTTTGAATATCTGATAAACATTTACTTATCACAGTAGAATCAGCTTCATTTGACACTTTCTAACATCCTGTGTTTTGTAAGAAAAATAATCAGCTGCCACTGAGAGGAGGAACTGTTATACAAAGGATAGTTTATTGAGGCTGATGGCTTAATGCCCTCCTGAGCTTTGCCTTCTAATTCTCTGGAAAAATTATACAGAGATGTGGAAGTGTTCACTCAGGCCCCTTTGCAGTAGCTTAAAGCCATGACCATGCATTCAGCAAAAAGAGACAAGAAGGATGCCAAAGTGGAAGCCTTGGGAGAAAGGGGAGAGCATTGTGAGTCAAAGAGATAAGCTGGGATGCGGTGTATTATTTCTTACTGATTCAAAGCTCTGTTACTAGCTCTTGGAGGGTTCTTAAGACCCTCATGCGTTGGTTCCTTTTCCTGTTTCACAGGATTTTCCAACTCTGTTAATTGACAAATGTCTGCATCCATTTTGAACACATTTCCTTTGGGTGTTGGTGATAATTTTAGTGACACCTCTAGGCAAAAGAGAGGGGGAATTGCCATGCAGCAATTCTTTCAGTTCCCTTATTAAGCAGCACCATCTTTATAAAATAAGAGGAGAATGCTGTACAAGCCTATGCACCTTTCCTGCTTTCCTCATGTTTTGTGTTTTCTCTGAACTTCCATAGCAAGTTGCACAAGGACCTTCAAAAATTATCTATCACATAGAAATTTACAGTATGAGAGCTTTATAAAAAGATCTCTCAATGTTAGAAGTCATTGTTAATTTTTTTTTCTTCTTTGTCACTTGTGGTTGGCCTGTATTGACCTTTTAATTCTGATTGCACTAATACTGGTGCAGTTTCAAAGTGTATCTGTAATTTGTACTGTCAGACTGAATCACTGAATATTATCTCTTAAAAGCCTTGAGATTGATTGGTGCTACAAGTTACTGAGCTTGAATGATCCTTCTAAAAGCATTAATAGTTTTGTTCAGGTGCTATATTTGATTGCATGGCATCAGTCTCAAAACTTAATGAGAGCATTAAATGGAATGGCATTTTAATTCTAACATTTATTGTGAAGCACCCACAACATTACAAAACATGAGCTTGAAGCTTGTTTCTGGAAAAGGCCATACAGTCCTTAAAATGTACAACATGAGAACATGTCTAATTAGTATAAAATCTCAGCTGAAAGGAGAGCTCAGCTTGGATAAAAATGAGTTCTTGAAAAATTTATTGCAATTCCAATAAGCAAACATTCACCATTATTTCTAAACACTGTATCATGAGATGAAAGGTTTCATGACGTGTTTAATTTGCTAAACACTGGCGTCTGGTTCCCTCCAGGGTTCTGTTGGAGTGCCTGGTGTTCCAGGGAGAGATGGACAAGTGGTGAGTTTTCTGACTTTTTCAGCGCTGCCATTATTTATGTAGTGGATTAAAGCAATTTTGGGCTTGTTCACGTGAACAATATGCAACTTTATATCCAGAACTGTGGTTTCAAATTGGCTTCATGAAAAAGGCCATGTATAATATAGCATAATGTGCTTTGTGCTCTGAAGTAATTTTTTTCTAGTTTTACCTGAACAAGCAGCAAATGTAATTAATTAAGCTGAAAGTCTAGTGTTCAAATTTGGTGATGACTGATAGGTTGTAGAAAGAAATGTATATTAACAGTGTGTTACTTGAGTCAGCATATTAACAAACAAAGGGTTTTTTACTTTTTGTTAACTCAGTCTCATAATGCAAACACTTACATTGATACTGGGTACTGATGTGGTGCCAATACATTGTTAATACAACCTATAAATAGAGAAATAAAAAGAAATGGAAGTGCAGCTGGAGGATAATTTCAAATTGAATTTTGGGGGGAATAAATCAAACAAATATTTTTGAATACAACCAAGAGGAAATGCTAATTTAGGCAAGTCACTGTCGGAGTTCAGAATGGCCCTCCATAAGGAGAGGTCACAATAAAGCAGCAGGGCTGTGTTACAGCATTGCTAAGGTTTCTTGGCAAATCTGGGTGATGAAGTTTGAATAGTATACCTCCTTGACTGTAAAGAGTATTATCCATCTGTTGTTCTCACAAGTCCTAGCATTCCTAGTGAACTTCAAGGCACTGGCAAGGGATCCCAAAAAGAAAATGTATGATATATATTCACCAGGTTCAAGCAGCAGCAGATGGTAGTGAATAAGGGTTGTAATAGACAATCCTCTCTTCTGCTTCCCTCACCAAGAGCCCTAGGAATAAGTGTTGTTTCAAATAATTTACTTTTAGTTCTTCTTTCCTAAAGAAGAAAAAAAATAATGTATTGTTACTAATAGCATAATACATAATATTAGACCTGCATTTTCAGAGTGGTTATAGGAAATAATGTAATAATCGTATATTTCACCTTAGTGATAGTGATTTTATTTTAAACTATTCTGAGTATTACAATTAATGTGAAACAACAAAATAAGAAATATTTAGAATTAAATATATATACACACACACACACACACACACATATATATATTTAATACCAGAATTTATAAGAAAATAATATGAAACAAATTTTCAGTAAGTCCTCAGATTTTTTCCTTCATATTTTATAAGTGAAGTCACTTGCAACAGGAATAGTAGACAGTGCTTACCAACTGAGATGCTCTTGCTGTACATGATTCAAGTAATTTTTGTGGTCTGACTGAAATGCCAGTGAAAATTTACTTTGTGGCATATCTGTAGGAATATGTAAGAACACTGGATAGGTGAAGTTGGAAACTGCTCTGAATAGAACAGAACTGATGATTCATATTTTATTCAAGAACTTTATTTTTAATAGTAATCATGCAAACTCCAGCAAGAAAAATTCACTCAAATGAGCAGAAAAAATTGATATTAATGAAATGTGTCAAATGTGTGATTAATGTGTCATTTTGGGAGACAGGGAATTTTTTTAAGCTCTTTGGCAAGGTTGTTGCATGTCTATTTTTAGGAGACCACATAGACTTACCTGCTGTCATGTTTCAGGGGGCATAAAAGAAATGTGCAGTTGAACATTATGGGAAGATGAAAACACATCTTTAAGTGTTGATTATTAATTTTAAATAGTGCTTTTAAGAAACTCCAAAACTTTCAATTTATGGGTGTCTTATTTATTTGATTTACTTCGTCATTCATCACATCTATAACTTCGCAGACATTTTAAAATTATTACCACTTTATTAAAGATGTCAGTGTGTTTTTAGTGTAGCTGGACTGCTTTACTTTTGACCTTTTAAAAAAAACCCCTGAATTACTAAAGTGAAACAGAGGGAGCAGGACAAAAGTCACACAGATAAAAATAAATTGCTGTTGCATTCTTTAATTTGATTTCTTAACTGTTGGTCGATATTGACTCGAAACCACTTCCTTATTTGCAAAAAATATATTATTTTCATCATACTAGGCAGATGAAAGTTGAATGTTGCTATCTCTTTAATAAATAGATTAAAAAATTCTGTTAGCTTGGAAACAGTGGTAGAAATGAAGTTTAAACTGAAGCAGTGTTTGTCTAAAGTTAGAAAGTATAATGCAGCCTAGCAATCCCATGTTAATATTTTGCTATCAAAAGGTCAGTTCTTCCAGTTTCTATGAAAAACCAGATTCTCAGTGCAGTGCAGCACACGAGATGTTGATGAGGACCAGAGTGGTGATTTTAAGAGTTGGGCTATACTGTGAGCCAGCTGCTGGCACTTCTGGCTTTACTCATTCAGATTCAGGGTGACTTGCAGAATAGTTGGGTTCAACTTGCATGTGTGATATGAGTCATCCCCTTTTTAGAAGTGACACAGTTAAAGGACTTTACAAAAGCCTTACTGTCTCGGTTGCCTTTTGGCCAGTGAGCTCTCTCTGTCAGACAGCAGCATGTGCAGTGCACTAAGTTCCAAGTTAATATTTTTCCTTGGTTTAAAAGGCAGTGAGTGTTAAGCACATGCTTAAAATTAAGTGTGCAAATGCTTTTCTCGTTTGGACAATGAAGTATTTTTCAGCCGATGAATGTCAGCCGTGAATTAGCTTTGCTCTGTCCTCAAGCAGTTGAACAAAACAGAGTTAGGTCATCTCCATCATCTAGGTGCCTCTGTAATTTTCCTTTTTCTTTGTTTCACCTCTTCTTTAATTGAAATACTGAGCTATGGGAGATGATTGACAAGTCTGACCATAGGTCTGGGAATGAGATCATAAATTTTGAGTGCACTTAGAACAGTCTTTTAATCCCTTAACATATGAACCACTTGTCTTAGACAGTCTCTAGATATTAGAGGAAGTGTAATTTTACACAACCCACATGTTTTTGCAGGACTGTTAACTAGTAGATTTTTTTTGTATTTAGAGTAGCAAAATCACTGCCATAAAACCTTCACACATTAGGCCAAATCCAGTGAAACATTACAGGTAGTCTTGCAAGGACATTTGCAGTCTTCATTTGTTCTACATTTGAGAAACTGCAGCAAGTTTATCTTGAGAACACTAACTGGAAAGGAACTGCTTAATAGTACCTGCAGCTGGAAATAGTGTTGTTTTTGGGATGGATCAAAACCTGCTGAAATAAGGAATCTTTCTGAGTGCTCCTTTTCCTTTGCAGACTGTTGTGCAAGCCACGGGTTCCTTTCTGTCATGATGCAATAAACTTCCCTTTCTCCATCCCTGGCAGAAGTTCCTCAGGCACTTGAAAAGTACAGAAAAGCATTAATTCTGCATGGAGCTAGGAGGTTGCAGTGATCTGAGGATATCACATCCGTACATTAATCATGTTGAAATGGCCACAAAGGGCTTCTTGGAAAGTTAAACTCTGCAAGTATAGAATGTATATTCTGGTATTTGTTAAGTGCTGCTGATTTGATAAGGGCTGTCAATGACTGCAGCAGCACACAAAGAGAAAAGCAGAGATTCCTTAAGTGTTAAGATGGTATATGGCTGAAATAACCCAGTTTCTGTAGTTTGTGCAAATAACCGTCTTTGTTATAAATAAGAGTTTGTCTGGAGTGCATAAACCCCTCACTCTAAACTTCCATAAATCTTTTCTTACGTAGTACTTGATATTTTGGTGGGTTTTTTGGTAAGGGTATATTGAAAACAGAATGAATGGTCAGGATAGATTCTTTAATTTCAAATTCCTCTGGTAGATTTGCAATAGCAATATGATAAACCTCAAACAATTTTCCTTCATATCAGTAGATTCAGAGTCTGGGTATGCACATTTCTTACTGCTTTCTTCATGCTTTTTGTTTCTCTAATTTACATGTATTTCCTTATTACTGTGTACAGTGCTGTGTAGGAATAGATTTTGAAGGTGGCAGTATCAAATTTGTTCAGCGAAATGAGGAAGGGTATGCATGTACTAACATTTTTTCAAATAAAGGGAGGAAACATCATAAATATGGTTCACAAATTCCCAGACAGGTTCCCAGGTTTGCAGGCCAGCTGAGTCTTGTTGAAGAAACTTTCCTCTTAATTTCAGTTGGTGAGTGGGCCAGGAGAGATTTCTAGTTCTTAAACAAACAATTTTAAGTTACTTTGGAGGGGCGCAAAAAGCCAGTTGAAAGGAATTGAATTCCACCCTGGTTTGAAATGGAAATCATAATAACATATCTGAAAAACCTCTTTTTTACCCTCTGTCCTCATCTATGTATTTTAGAGTAAAATTAGAGTGGATTAGGTCTGGGGCCTCTTGTGTTTCCTTATCCTTAAATTGATTACATTCTAGTGACTGAAAAATATAGCAATACTGACAGCCTTTCTTTCAGGGTGAGGTGGATATCAACCAGCTGGTGTAGAGAGTTATTGCATCTCACCAAAACAAAACCTATTTCAGAACTGCAGCCTCTGGGCTGTTTTGCTGTTACAAAGAAGAAAAGCTGGGGCCTCCAGCCATGTTATTTTTAGCTGATTAATTCTGGATATGAAGGTATATGCCTCAGGGGCAGAAAGCACTCCGGTAAGGAGAAGCATGCTTTCAACTGCCTCAACTCCTTTAATATGGACTCTGGTGGGTAATACATTTTCAGACCTGTTATGAAGTAGATTTTATTAGTTCATATTGACAGATTTCTTTCTCATATTACCAGCAGAGCCCAAGCAATGCTCTATACACCTGAGTACTCACCAAATTCAGATTCACTTCAGTCTAAGCGTTAAGACTGCCCCTACCACAAGAGTATCTGAAGAAGCTGCTACACCTATTTATTGAGCAGAGTGCTGAAAGTTGTTCTTTGCCTGAATACAGGAAAGAGTTAGGGGCTTGGTCAAGTTACACAAAGGCAAGATAAAAATAACTTCATATGAAAAAGAAGTCAGGGGTTACCTAAACAGTATTTCTAATACAATATTTGTGTGTTTACCAATGTGGGACGTGACGTTTGTGCGTCTGGTAGTTTTGTTGCTGCTTTGGTGCAGCAGAACCTTGATAGAGAGGATGTTCAGATAAGATGGTGCTGGTACCCCAGCATCCCATGGAGCTCTTGCTCTTTCCATCATGGTGTCAGGTGCATCATAAGCTGCACATTGCTGAGGTAGCCTTTGGAAATCATAGCCCACCTCAGTGCCAGGAGGGAGAATTTTATTTTTATTTTGGTGTATCATGGTAGTTCTACACAGTGCTCATTGCACAGGACAGCTTCTGCAGTATGGTTTAGCTGAGAATAAGAATGCAGAACGGCAGAAAGAGCAAATAACAATTGATTTAAATTGAGTACTAAGACACTTCACACCTCACTACAGCATCTTCCCCACTGTCCATCCCTTTTAGGGATAAGTTCCAAGGGGATGTTCTGAGGGTACCTTCACACAATTTTTCTGGGTCTTGTATCTTTTTCTTATGTGACGGTGTAGTTTAGCCCTCATAAATTCTCTGACTGGGATCATGGGTTGGGTTTTATAGGCACTAGAAAGTTTTAGAATGATTGCCATCGCTCTGTTACTGAGCAGTAATTTCTCAGGGGTTCATGACTGGAGAAAGGTGAGCTGTGAGCTAAAGTTAGATGTACTATAGAAAAAAATTACTCTTTAAATTGGAAAAAAACACTGTCAAGGCTACTCTTGGAGTACTGTGTCCAGTTGTGGGCTCCTCACTACAAGAAAGACATGAACATACTGGGTAGAATCCAAGGTCCTCAAAGGTGATCTCCAGAGGTGCCTTCTGAGTTCAAGCATTCTGTGATTCTGTGAAAGAAAAAATAAATAAAAATATGCTGCCTTGGTTTGAAACCTAGCTGATGTACTCAAGACAATTGTTTCTGCAACCTAACTCCTTTGCTGTCAATGCAATTAAAGAGAGACTACAATAGCAGTCAGGAAAGACATTAGCCATGGCCTGGTGAATGTAAAAAACATGTGACATTGAGTATTTAGCTTTATAGCTTCTTCCATTTTATCAGGTTGAAAAGCAGTCTGATTTAAATTGTTGCATCGAATGGCATCGTTGAGTGTCTGGTGTTCCCTTGCATTCATCACTCCTTGAATAGCAGGGTCACCTTCTTCAGCCTCTTAAAAATCAGCTGTGCTTTTTGCTCATCTCCAAAACACTAACCTGTGGGGCTGAAGTGTACTTGTACAGCATTTTACACTCCAACTTTACTCTTAGAGCATTTTGCGCTCTGGTTTTAACACATGCTTTTAGTAATAAATAGATAAATAAATAGAAGTAACTAAACAGAAGAAAAATAACTAACTATACGTCCTAAGAGAAATATTTTAAATTATTTTCAGGCCCAAGAATCAAAATCATTTTTTGGGATGAACACATCTAAAATGACACAGTATCTGAGTAGGGAAGAGCTATCAATCTACTTGTCTGCAAAAGTTAACAGCTCTTTGCTTCATAACTACTTTGAGCAAAGCATTTTTAGTTTTGTTTTGTTGTTTGGTTTTTCTTGTTTATTTTGGGGGGTTTATGTTAAGGCTTACTGGAATTGTAAAAATATCTGCACATAAAGCCAGACTGCCATACCTACAAGACATGCAGAGTGACAAAGGGAGGCTCCCTGGCACTGAGCTTGTTTAGCTCTGCACTGGGAATTTTCATCAGGGCTAGGACACAGAACGTCTTATGGGCTGTACATGTTCACCTTTTTTCACTGATTCTGTGTATAGACAAGAAAATAAAGGTCTAACGTAGGGAAAAGAATCTTTTCCCTGCTCTTCTGAACATTAGCAAGAGAATGATAATCACTTCAAAAACATAAAGGCACAAGGTCATTACTGTGTTATCCTTCTGGGTTTGCCTTCAATCTTTCCCATTCCCGGGGCTAGTTTCTGCACTTCAAGTATCTCTGCCTTGTACTTTCATTACTGTAAGTGTAGTGCTGAGCATAGCAGTTGCCCATAGGTCAGAAATGCAATTGCTGGTATGAATGGGGATTTACTATGACTGGGTGACAGGCTGAGGTTTTCACTTTTTCCAAAGAAAATAATTTTTTTGTTCTATTTTTGCAATCTCCTTTTTGTCACAGCAGTGGCCCTCTGCATCCATAGCACTGATATGTAAACCTGGGAGGAAAGTGCAAGCTTGGGACTTCAACCTTTTGATTAGAGATTTAAAGCATCAGCTTTAAAGCATCAGCCGACAGCAGCTGTTTGAAAATGAAGGGAACAGAAGCAAGCGTGTTTGGGGTGTGGGGATGAGGAGAAACAAGTGTATATTCATAGGTCCCTTCTGCTTCATTTTGTCAACTGGCAATTTTCTTCAAGAGCCTTTTAGGTCAATCCTTTAGGACACTCACACCTAATCTCCAACAGCTTCAAATCCTGAGCACTCAAATATCAAATGCCTGTGCCACTTTATCAGCCTCACAGCTACTGTAGTACAAAGGGGCCTTGAGAAGGGGCTGACACAAGTGACTATTTCATTCCCTGAGGGCTTAATGGTACCTATTTTTTGCTCTGGCTTGGAAAATGCCTCACTAGAGGTGTGCTAGAACTTCGATGGTTTTGTTTTGTTTTTTGAAACAGTGCAAGTCTTGAGGAAATTAAAATGTAATTAATGATTCCGTTACCTAATTTAGAGAAACAATGGAACTTGCTTTCATAGACAATCAGAGTTAATACATCTATGATTAAATCTGCCTGCAGAAGTAAGAAAGAGATAAGTTCTTAGTAGGAGACTTTTATGGAGGAATAGAAAATATGTCTTGTTGTGTTTAGAAAAGCCTTTATCTTAATGCTCTGTAACTTTTGAGTAGAGGATTGGTTCATGATGTGTACTAAATTTGAACACTGTGTGAAAATTGTTCACTGACTTACTGATGCAAATTACTGTTCCAAATTTGATTGCTATGTTAGCTATTCGATTTAACTTTACCACATTTTTCTAGACTCAAATAGCAAAGGGCTTTTAGAAGGACAAAGCTGCAGACTTTTAAAAATCTTTTTTTGGCTTTTATTTTAACGTGCTTTGCCATGTTGGAGGTGTGATGCAGTTCTCTATGTGAGGGTTATCAAAGGTATTTCTTGTGAAACTGAGATATACATCTGCAGAAGCTTTTACACATTAAGCCATGAGCTCTAGTTATTTTACAATAGGTCTAACCATTACATTACTTTATCTAAAATTAATATCTGTCATTTTCCCATAAATGTGGGATATAAAAGCTAAAAAATATTTTTGGAGGGTTTTTTTTGTTTGACTTGGATTTTTTTCTCATTGGCTTATTTTCTTTAGTTTTAAAATTGAAGATGGGAAAGAAGATTGAAAATAAGTGTTATTTGCTGATTGACTCATGAAAATTTATGACTCCTTAAACTGTAGGAGAGTAATATGCTACTCATTGAACATACCCAAAATTTGGAGCATTGATGTAATGCTGACAGTTTTTAAATCTTTTAAAACCACTTTTCAACCACTGGTATAAAAAATGGATAAGCAAAGTACATTTAAAAAATTGAAAAGCTCTCTGCTTTTCCAAATTCTTCCATTTCTGAAACTGGCCCTTCTCATTTTTTTTCATTATCTCTTTTCCATCTGAGACCAGAAACACAAATGTCAAAATAAATTAAGACAAGCCTTTCTTGCAGCATTTCTAAGTTGTAGAGAAGAGGAAAGCATTGGCAGTCTTTCTGGGAAGACTGTGCTTTTAAGGCTAACTGGACAGATTTTAAGAATCAGGAGTCACTGGTCTCCTTCCTGTTTAGTGAGACATCTGTGTGTTTCCACCTTTTTCAGAAGAATAATTTCTTACCTTACATGTGTTACAGTTAATCCACCCTAACTGACAAAATAACTCATTTTAGTGCCCAGCTGTGGACTACATCTTTGCAGAGTCTTTTAAAATTGTGCTTATCATTACTGACCCATTATGAGAAGGTTCATATATTTCATCATGTCTTTCTTAACTTTATCTTTCTTTCTCTTTGCCTTTAGGGTGAACCTGGTTTGCCTGGCATAGCAGGAGAGAAGGGAGAAGCAGGGCTCAAGGTCAGTATTGAAAATGAATTAAAAACAGAAGCACAGAGCATGTGAGTGCATATGTAAATGACAGTTGTGCTTTCCAACTTGGGTTTATATTCTGACTGACTTTTAATGATCTGCTCCCTCCAGTGATCAGTGCTGTAAGAGGCTTTACACATCTCACCATGAAGAAGTGTTTTCTTCCGCTGTGCATGTATAATTCCAGTCGGGGGCACTGATTCATAGGCATCCACTGCCAGCTGAATGCAATATGCCTGCAAGTGTTTGGGAATCTGGGGACCTTTTCAGAAAGGCTTTGTTTATGCCCCTTACAATGTGTTTCAGGCTTCTTTTCAAGAACTTCTGTGGTCAGTTCTTTGACAAATGTCAGGGTGAAGTCTTGAGGGCTGATCCTGCTATTATGGAAGTTTGCAACAAGCCTCATTAGGAGCATGTCTCAGCCTGTATTTGTTACATCAGAATGACTCTTTGCACTTTATTGTTCTGTAGTTTGTTCTGCTGTTTTAATATTGAACAAGTGAAATAGAACATACAGCTTATGATGATAACTTCATTTAAAAGAAAACTCGACATGTCCAAGATGATGGGACCTGTGGGGCTCTTGGAGGGGGTAATGCTAATTTCTAATCCCATCAGCTGCGAGTGAGCGTCCCTGGTGCACATGTGCTCCTCAGCTGATTCTGTGCATCATGCTGCTGCTGACAGACATGCAAGGCAGCCTCTTTACATTTACTGACTGGCTGCTTGTCCATCAGGAATGAAAACAAACCATTTGGGAGCATGACCTTTTCTTACTTTGTATAGAGAAGAAGCCAAATTATGGCAGTTGATGCTTCATTCGTATTCACAGCTGTAGTCCCTGAGTTGCCTAGCGACTGCCAGCCATCAGAAGGGG
The DNA here is from genome assembly GCF_051311805.1 of Agelaius phoeniceus. Lineage (NCBI taxonomy): Eukaryota > Metazoa > Chordata > Aves > Passeriformes > Icteridae > Agelaius > Agelaius phoeniceus. The sequence continues at coordinate 27,394,633 of NC_135268.1, forward strand.
CAAAGATGAGCCAGAGTGCAGCTCTGAGTCACAAATGCAGAGATGAGTTGTCAGGGTCAGGCTGGTGTGCAAAAGTGCTTTTGCAGTTTCTCAAGCACGTTTTAATTTTGGAAACAGTAATGGCTATAAGCCATCTTTTTGTTACAGAGATTGTTACAAAGAGTAGAGAGAGCACTGAAGGCTCTTTACTCTGGAACAGTCATGAATTTGTTCAAGACACTTAAGGCATTTTCTCTCTCTTGAGGAACCTTCTGAGCCGTTGACAGAATCATAAGACTTCCCCTTCACATCCAGACTTTTTGTTTCTTTTGTTTGTTCCCAAAACAAGGAAAAACATGTAGGAGCCACCTAGCTCCCTGCAGGCTGCTTCTCAAAGACATATGCCTGTTTGTGAGGGTCTAGGACAAAATAGAGAGAGGTCTTCACATGCAAACCATTGAAGCTTTAAAAAAAAAAAAAAAAAAGTTGAAGTTGTACTGTCCATTGAGAGCTATTAAATTTACATATTTTATTGTTCATTGGAGATTTTCTTGTTGTATCATCTGAGATGTTGTCATCAGTAGTGACATAATTATTAGTAAGGATAGTAATACTAATATTAGTAATAACTAATGATAGTAAAGCTAACACTCAGATTTCTGCCTGTGTTAGTAACTTATGACTTCTTTGCTCCAATTATTTTCCTTAGGGTGACCCTGGAGAAAGAGGAGAGAAGGTGAGATGTTCAACTTCCTTTGTTGTCTTTCTGTTTTGAGGAACTTGCTTGGAGTGTACTGATCCTGAGTTTAAAAATAAAAATCCACAGCTCCTACCTGGAACTAATGTGGCACAGTGCAGCCTTCCCAAGGGTCAGATAATACCTGCTAATGGAAGTTATTGATCTGTGGTTACTGCAGTGGGATTAGTCACAGAGTGCAGTGATTGTGTGTTAAAGGCTGCACAGATGAGCAATCAGGCAACTAATCCTAACTGTGGTGAGTCTCAGAAAATGATGAGCCTGTCTGAATAAATTAGAGATCCACACATTTCTCAAAACCAAGTTATGACGCTCTGACACCTGTGTGGAATAAAGCAGTTAGGTAACAGAATGGTAAAACTACATAGATTCTAAGTGATACCTGGATAACAAGCTCTCCACCTACTAAAAATAAAAATGGAAATGGAATAAAAAATAAAAATGGAATAAAGAAAAAATGGAATGCTCCATTTGTGTTTGTGTCAGTTTAAGTAAAAGCAAGGGAGTCTGCCCCCGTGATCTCCAGTGATGCTGTCTGGAGAGGCACACTGATGGGGCTCTCACTTGCTGTGAGTTAGCAAGAAATTGCTTCTCTGATGTCCAGTCATACCAAGGCAAGACAAGGGGGTGGAACAAGCTCCATGCTGGAAAAGGGGAGTATAATTCTGTTCCCCCAGGCATAGTGGTGGGCAGGAGCACAGTGAGTTTAGAGCTGAGCTTCCTCACCTGCTCACTGGGGCAGTTTGAGAAATAGCATAAGCCTTATCTTGAGTAGGAATCCATGCACAGCCTCATCTTCTGCAAGTATACTGACCTTATATTTAAAAAATAAGTTGTTTGTACTGAGATGCAATTTGCTCTTGATAAATGTTTACCTGTGTCTTTGCAGCTACAACTGAATTTCACTTCCAGATCCATGTAAATCTGTGTAATAGCAGCTGGAAGCATGCATTGCCAAGGCTATCAATTTCACATTTTCAAAAGCACACCATAAAAATAATCTAGGGAAATCTTAAAAGTCTGTACCCCACATGGAGAACTATGTGATCATGAAATATTCATAATGAAATAATTTATTCTGTTAAAATGATATTTTTAAAGTACTTCAGTAATCCTTAGTTTGTTTTCAGACATAAAAGGAATGACTTTGGATTTTAATATGTGGTGAATTTTTGTCACTTAAAACCATTTTATTTTTCCATAATTATCCTTTGTCTTTTTCTAAAATGTGTAGTTACAGATCCCCTCAATAAGTTTATCATGTTAATTGAACTTGAGTAACATTCCTCACTGTTACTCTTCCATCTTTCATGTATGTTTCTTTAGTTAAAGTGCTGCTAGATTGTTAGCTGGTTCCCATTGTATCAGTGGCTGTGATGTATAAATTTCTAAGTCTTCTCCAAAAGGATTTCACATTAAGGTTTTCAGAACAATCTGATACTGAATAGTGTTGTTAGAACAGTACTACTGGTTATCAGACCAAGGCCAGAAATGTGTTTTCAGTCTACTTAGGCTTTTTTTTTATCTATATTTTTTGAATTTTAATACTTACTGTGCTTTAAACGACCCTCAAGTCCCACAGAAATTTTTCTTAACATAAAACAACATACAGCCTATTTGATGTAGTCTGGACTTCTTATATGGTTACATGACTGAGTGGAAATTTGGTCTTTTTATAGATAAATATTGTGAAATTATTCTTTTAAAATTTTGGGCATTTTTTTGAGTAGAAAATGTCTACTCAGACATTAAAATGTTATCTGAATATCACTTTTTAAACAAAAACAGTGCATAGAATTTATGTAGAGATAAAGTCATTTGGTAGCTCCTTGGAGGAGTGACATTTAGTGAATTTTTTTTTTAGTTTGTAAATCATTCATGAAGGACTTCAGACTCAGAGAGTGTATGCTATAAATTACTTGAGAATCTCAATAAAAACTACTGGGATTGTCTAACTGTCAATAGATACATTGAGGTGAATGTGTCTGTGTTGGGAAGAAAAATGTATTTCTAATTTAAAGTGCTGAATCATCATGGAATCATTAAATCATTCCTTCCTTGCTAAACTACAGTGAACTGAGAAAGATGGTAGATTATGCCAGCAGGTATTTTGATGCTTTCTGGTGGGATTTTTTTACAGATCTGTGAAAGGGATTGCAGTTATACTGAAGTCTGTGTAAGCCATAGCCACTTCCTGACCATGTCACAGAGACTGACTATCTGATGAACAAAATCAACTTCCACTGTTAATCATGTTAGAATGCTGACTCTTTTCTGCATACTGTGTTCTTACAGAAAATCATTACAATGTAATGTGTGTTTCAATTGTAGGGGGATGCTGGTGAGAATGGACTGAAGGGTGACACAGGAGAAAAGGTAACAGCACTTCTTAGCAGAGAAGAAAATGTGTGCCTTAGGCATGCTTATAATATAACCAAATAATGGAAATAGTAATTTTTTCAAAAGAAAAATGCATTTTGAGATGGTTTTTTTTAAAGGTGAGTGATTTGGTTAAATTCCATTTTATGAACAGCAGAAAAATTTTCACTATTCTGCCAAACTGAGCATAAGATTTCTTACTTTGTACAGCAGTAGCCCTAGTACATAATATATCAGCATGGTTCTAGCTAGCACTCCTCTGTTGAAGTTTGCATCATACAGAAGCTTTGGTCACAACCTGCGGGTTGGAGTTGCCCCTTTGAATTACAGCAATGTTCTCTAATATACCCTTTATCTTTTCCCCTTCTGTGTTTTCATCAAAGAGTGGGACCAAAACAATATGGGGCAAAAACTATGGTATTGTGATAGGCAACTTCCCTCCCAAATTGGCAGCTGGAAAATCAAGATTTGATTATAAACATACTTTACATCTTTATTCCAACTGAAATCAACAATAACCTCGCTTAATAACTTCTTAGTTCATTGTTGCAGAGTATGAAGGTGTTGTAGAAATCACCAAAAAACAGATTTTGTCAAAATTTTTGTTTTCCTGAGTTTTTTTCTATGTGAGACTCGCACTCAGAAAATTGAACTGGAATTTTCAGTGTGGTTTCCTTACAAAAGCCAGTCTTTAGCCAGCAGGATAAAGGCTGTGTTGCACATGAGAAAGGTTCAGGCATATTGATCTCTTCTGGCCATCATTTTTGAACTGATATGCTTCTAAAAAACGTTTATTGTAATGACTAGGCTTGGGCAGACACATAAACACTTCTTCTTGTACTCCTGCATGTGTGATGCTTAACCAACTTACAGCATTTCAGTTCAAGGAGAAATTTAGGATGGATTTATCAAGCTGGTAAGGAGTGCATGCAAATCCCTCAGGAGGTATCATTTGGGTACAGTAAATCTGAACTTTGAAGAGCACAAGGATTTTAAGACATATTCTAAAATCAGCCATTAAAAATAGACTTTAGATTTAAGAACAGACAAGTTACATGATTTTTAGAGTTAATTTAAATAATAATTTGTCTGCAGTCATGCTTATTAATAGAGATGAAAGTCTTAAGAACCTTATTTACTTTGTTACATGATGTATGCTGGTAACATAATCTTGATCCACTCTTACATGATTTAAGAATATAATTGGCTACAAGTATAAATTGAGATTGTGGTTCAGATAGATAGCTTTACAACAAGTAAATGGTAAGGTTATAATCTCTCTGGGAAGCCTAGTGCAGTTTCACCTGTTGCTTTTCTGCATCATTAGCCTTGAGGGTGAGCTTGCATGCACAAGGATGCCCATATTGCCCTGTGATCAGCAGTGTGCACATCCCTCCATTTGGGATCATTTTGGGCAAACAAAAAAGTTCTCTTCTTTCAGTGGGAGATCCTTTCTGCTCAAGTATAAAGTTTTAAATACTGCTGTGTGAACTCTCAGCAGTTAGGCAGTCGAGTTGGGATCAACTTGTGGAAAGTAGAGGTTCTCAGGAGACTTCTTATATTGCTGTATCTGAAGAAATTTCAAGATACCTCCTCAACTTCATAATGCAGAAGTCTCCCATTTCTTCTGGGTTTCATATTATTTTCAGAGGTGGGATGGTGACATAGGAGTATATTCTGTTTGTCTGGCATGCACTACTTTAGCCATAATGGGTTAGAGTCCTCTGCATTCATTTTTGCCAGATTTTCCAGAGCTGCAACTTCATTGACTTTCAATATTTTTCTTCTTTTTCCCTGCCTACAAGACAACTTGCCACCCAGAAAAAAAAAGAGAGTTCTTAGAGGAGAGCTGCAGCTTAAAGTTTCTGATAGGTAGCTTTGCAAACAGCACTTCCTAGAGAGCTTATGAGGGTGGTTTTTGACAGATAATTCAGGAGTAAGCATTAAACTTGGTGTCATTACTTTACACTTGAGCAACTTAACAGGGTTTGTATTCTTTCCTAATCTTCAGCATAGATGGAAGTTTTTGCTTAGGAGTTTTAATCCATAAAACTTAAATGCGTTTCTTTGAAAGCTTGAGTAGAGTTTCTGTGAGAGAAAAAAATAATTTTTTATTCATGTGGTGGGAGAGTGAGATACCACATGACAACAGATCCAGACTTGGTTTAGGAGCAGGTTCCTGTTTGTGCAAAAATATGTAGCTTTTTTTACTGAACTGTTGTACCTAGTGACACTCAAAAATAAGGACTCGGGTCCTTAATTCTTGACCTGAGACTTTAGAATTAAAATGTTGAATTGTTGAAGACAGTCAATGCCAAGCTTGAGTTCTTGCTTCTGTTCTTCCACTGTAGCCTTGGTCCCTAGAAAAAACCAAGGATCTTCCTTCTTTGTACATGTTCCGCGCTAAAGTTTCTTCATTTGCAAACTGTCTTGACTCAGCAGTGAATTGTGAGCATACTGTACCATAATTTTTTCTTTGATCTTTTATTCTTGCATGAAGGTGGATTATAAATATTTTGTGTCTTATCTTCTCCATATCCATCATTGCCCTTTGAAATATTTAACCATTTAATGTGTCTTAATAGTTGATTTGGCCATTTATAGCTATAAAAGGCTTGAGGCTTTTAGTTGCACATGCTTGTAAGGGATATTAGCAGTGTCACTCATGCATATCTATTAAAATTAGGCAGCTCAGGGTTCTGTGCATGTATCAATATCATGATACTGATTTTTGTGTTTTCTTCATTCAAGAGCAACCTGTAGTTACTGTGTATTCCTATTCTTCAGAGGCCAGTGAGCATGTTAACAGTACTATTTAATTTTATAAGACCATACCAGAAAGATGCCATGTCCAAACCAGCTATGGCATTCACAGAAACATCGGGAATGGGTACCCCCTATTTGTATTTTGTACAAAGAATATTAAACCTTTATACCCTGCTTATATATCTCTGCTTCTGTCTTACCTATGTAAATCATTGGCAGGCTGCTCAGAGCTCTCAGAGCTTGAAGTTGCTGCTATGTAAAACTTGCTGCTTTCAGTGAACAATGTACATTTATTCTGCATAATGAATAATGAAACAGTTTTTCAAATAGAAGCACACTAGTCATTTTCAGTAGTATATAGCCTAACTAGCAAACTTTTCAGTAGGTTTTTTTTTCTTTTTTCCTTGGCATATTGTTCAAGAAAAAAAAAACAACTGATCCTCTGTCCTGTGCATACCAGTGCCTATGAAATCCAGTCAGCCCAGCAAAATATAGGCAAATCTTTTTGAGTGCTAGATGTCCGCTCAGAACAGAGACCTTTCCTGAATATGTAAATTACCACAGCTGTCTCATCATGTAAAGTGTAGTCCTTCATGCATTAATTTATCCATTTAAATACCCTGGAGTGTTGAGGAAATAAAACTATGACCTGTCCTGATGGAGATAAACTCATAGGTCAATGGGGTTTTTTTTCAATGTGAATCTTCATTAGCACAAAAAATGTTGTTAGTTGAGTCTTGACACTGGCCATCTATAAAATAGGTCAAATGGTCACTCATATTCTTTGTAAATAACAGTGAATTATTTTTAATGTAGGTCAGCAATTTAGAGATGTCAAAGTTATGTCCCGTATTCTGGCTGTGTGAAGTACATTTGAACAACATCTGCAATTATTAGATCTACATTATTAGTTATGAAATTTGAAGTTAACTATAATAGGTGTTTGGGTGAGTGAAGCTAAATCTCTCTCTACATCGTCTTGAAAACAACGCTGCTCCTTTTCTGATGTAATCAAACTGATGTAATTAATTAGTTAAATGCCTATGTAGTAGCACAGAAAACAGACAGTCTTACTATGCAGTTATTTTGCTCTATAATGTTGCTGTACTCTTACATGATTTATGTGTTTCCTGGAAAATAGTATATGTAGTAAGAGTGATTATTTCTTGTGGATTTTGTATCAGGGTGACCCTGGCTCTTCTGCGGCTGGAATTAAGGTAATGGAGTTCTAAAAAAGTTGTGCAGGGAGAAGAGGGGTGGTTGGTCCATGTTACTTTCCAGTGTCAAAGACATTTTGGGTATCATTAATGTTACAGTTTTCCACAGCTCCATCTTTAACTCATTTCTCAGATCTCATGTCTTTCATCTGTTTTCTTTTAGGGTGAACCCGGTGAATCTGGGCGGCCTGGACAAAAGGTATTGCTTGGAAATGTTCAATTTTCCTTCTCTGCTGGATTTGGGATAAATGATGTTACATCTGTGTTACCAGTGCACCTACCTGGGTTGAGTCTGAGGCAGTATGATTTAGCAGCCCAAGGCTGTACACATTTGGTCTATGTTTATTTTGTATTTTAGAAAGGCACAGGAATGATGATACTAATCAACATGAAGAGCAATTTTGACTAACCCACCTTCCCTTCTAGCCCCAGCATACTTCTTGCATTGAAAGCTTACCCCTTTGCAGCTAGTGAGACTAACAAAGAATGGTTCTGCTCCTTGGGTCATCACAAGCTAACCCTGCATGTCTGACTAATAATCTTTAAACTGTGGTACACTGGTAGATCTCATCAGGAAGGAGATAAATATTGGTTAGAATCCCTTTCACATACACCTGTGAGGGGAATCAAACTATCAGTGGCACACAGTGTGTTTGGAAAGACACAGACCAAGTAATGCTGCTCTGTTCTTCCTTCCAGTGTAAGAAATTCCCCTGGGTGCTGTGTGGCTGAGGCTGCTTCTGCAAGGAAAGGTCCTGCAGGAGTTACAATAGCTGTACTGCACGAGGCCCTGTGAAGCTGGGGAATGTGCTCTGTGAATGCACAGTACATCAAACACAGCAAATGCTGTGCCTTCAGCTGCCTTTCCTGAGACTAGGGGGCAGGTCCTGCAGGGAGAGCAAAGAGACAATAAGAGCTGGATATGTGCATTGCAACATTTGGTTTCCCTCTGGAGCCATTGGCACTGTTCTTGCCTCTTAAAACATTGAAAATTTTCCACTGCACACTGCTGCCAGTGTCGAACAGAATCTTTCCGCCAGTTGAGATATTCCAGACAGATAGTCAAGAGCTAAAATTCTATATTGTGGATGGAAAGACAACCATTTTCTAATATTCAAGATACTTTGGTGACTAAGCAAAACCCCAAGCCACATATAAATAAGAAATAAATAAGAAATTAGGTATTTTTATTTAAGAAATTATAACTCTCATCAGAGACTAAATAAGACTATTATGGTTGAAAATGCAGTTCCTTAGTAAAGTGCAGTTTTAATTAGGAAAGGTAATCAAAGTCGTGTAAAGCTATCTAATCCACAGAATCATTCAGTGTGTGCATTCTGCAGCGTGTGCTTTGCTTGGCTAATAAACTAGAAAATGCACTTAAGTGCCTGTGGAGATTCAGACTCTCATTAAGTGGCTGCCATGAAGCAAAACTAGCAGTGATTTATCAGCAGGCTCCTGGTTCTTAATCTCAGGCACTCAGATTTGATCTAATTCAAGCAACATGGATGAGTGAGAGGTATGCAGTTCAGACTTTCTATATTCTCACCTTCTTTTAGACACCAGAGGGGGGCTTAGTGTCTTCCTTCCATTCACCCCATGATTTCCTAGCGTGTCACAACTCCTGTCCCAGCCCCAACCATCAGCTCCCATAACATGCCCAGTCAGTGTGCCTCCTCCAGCCAGGTGCCCCATGTCTGCTGCACTGCACCCCTGCTCAGCAGGGACTTTTTCACACCACCAGAGGTTGTGGGAGGCTCTTTTTCCAGTTGGAGGCATGCCTCTGCCATCTACATCATCTCAATGCTTTTCTCCCTCTCTGTGTTCCATTCATATTTCCTGCCTCTGTCTTCTTTTCTTTCTTATATTTTCCCTTTTATCTTCTTCTAGTTGTCCCTTATCCATCTTCTAAGGACAAATATGTGTTGAGCTGCCCACCCAAACACTATTTGCATGAAATGAAATGTGACAATATTTCAGCAGTCTGACAAGGCTGTTTGGGCCACGTTGTGTGCTGAGGTGACAGAATGACCTGCTCTGCCATTGTGTAATAGAGTTCATATACAGCCTTGGTTTCTTTAAAAGTCATTCTTCTCATAAATCATGCTCAGAATCTTATATTAGGAAAGGTCCAAAAAAGTAAATACTCTGCATTCATCTATAATGCTAGCTGTAATTAAGAAATAGTGATTGATTTCATTGTTTTTCACATTGATGCATCTTTTAGGGGCATTTTAATTGTTTTAGATTACTGTGGCTCTGAACTGGCTTTGGTGGATCCTTTCTGCTTATTATGTGTGAGTTTATGGGGGTTAACTCTGTCCCAAGAGTAAAGAGTAACCTACTGCAGCAACACTAATATAATATAAATTATAAATATTCCAGTTCTGTGCTTGCAAGTGAAATTTAGTGCTTCCACAATTAGGTGGGTAAAGTTGATGGGTCATAGTGCTGTATGTATAGCTGCTCATGCAAAAAGTGGAAAGGCAGAGTAGGGGTTTGGAGTTAAAATTTTGTTAGTGCAGTGGAGCATTATTCTTTTGCAAGAGTAATAACCCATTTTCTGCTTTAGAAAGTGATAGTCACCATTCCAAAAAGTGTCTATTGAAAATGGCTTCCTAGCCTTTATTCGTTCATCTGATTTGATAGTTACTACTTTGAGACTGGAATCTTTCCTGTGCTTTTAGGCAATTTGAACAGTTAGAACTTTGGAGAAACTAAAACAGATGAAGAAGCTTTTATCAGATCCTTCTATATCACTTAAAAATCGTTCCATTTGGTGAAGTGATTTGCAGCCCTTCTATTGTGTTTTTCATTTTGTCCAGAGTGGTGTAATTTTGTTTTGAGTGTTCAAAGTCTGTGTAATATCTCTGCCTCAAAGAAGTGTCTGTGGGTAGTGCAGTTGGATGGACACCTGCATTATGTGTAGGTGTGTTTATATTTTTGTGTGTATACACGAGTGTGTGTGGGTGTATGGGTGTGTGTAAGCCTGGGTGTACACAGGCACACAAAATATTTTAATAGCACAACCTGTAGGTATCAGCCCAAACCACAGAGTTGAAGTCTGGATTTCTGTAAAGCTCATGAGTGTAAAAAAATCTGGAATATAGTTCAGTTCATTATAAAGGTAAAAGTTGGCTTCAGAGTTCAAACCTGAGCTTCCAGAAAGTTCAGGGAATATTCAGATCCAAGGTGCTGGTTAGAATCCATCTCTGTGTTAAAATAAAATCCCCAGCTTTTAAAATAATGTTTTATTCACATGTTATTGCTTTTTTTTTTTCTGTTCACCATCTTTATTTCCCTAGACAACATCATTTCATTTAGCTGATACCTCAAAATGACCATTTGTGACAATGTTGTCATTCTTGTTTTAGACTATTTCCAAAGTTAATGCATTCAGTTTTCAATGCTTGTTACAAAATTACCTTGCAAATAGAGTTCTATAGGTCTTTCCATTGCAATTTTAAATAAGCAAGGTTTTTCTGGGTAAAGCAGTAAAAGGTTACATTCCCACTATCCTTCATGACACTGTGTATGCTCACAGATAAAGAACAAGCTCTGAAATGATGCCAAGGATAGCTCTATAAAACTGATGGCCCAGTTATAATTAGGCAGTCCTGCTTGAATTGTTCAATTTAAACCAAGCTCTTCTGAATGGCTTTGTAGGTAAATCAGAGAGTCACACAGCACAGTATCTAGCTCAGAGCTGAAAATGGAACAGAATTAGACATCTGTCAAAAGTATGGAACTTAAATGGCAGTAAAATGAACCAGTGCTGCTTGTTTTCTTCTCTTTTGCTGAAGTCTAATGTGAATTCATATTTGGCTTTCCTGACATGGATTTTCAGCCCTGTGTGTCATCTTCACATTGAAGGTTCCCAGAAGATATCTGAGTCCTTAACATGACTCTTACTAATTGTACATTTAAGTCACTCATTTTGAAAAAAACAATCTTGCTGGAGCTGACTAGCAATCATTCATGCTCTTTTATCTTCCTGCAGAATTTACAGGGCTGTTCAATGGATAGTGATCCTAACTGGATAATGTCTGTAATGTTATGTAATTTTCCTATGTAGGGTGAACCAGGCCTTCCTGGGCTTCCTGGACTCCCTGGAATAAAGGTAAATACTGTAGTACCTCTTGTACTGGGTGGGAATACCACAAAGAGGGGGGGGAATGCAAGAATGTGGCACAAATGGACTTACTGTATTGTGTTATATCCTTTTCTGTGTCTCTGGTATTAAACTGGGGTTTTTTACAGCAAGTTCTCACATGAAAAATTGGTTAAGTGTCTGTGAGTAGGCAAACAGTATATCTTACATTAAAATGTGAGGTAGAACATTCTAGTTATTTCTTTTAAACAATAATAGGAGAGGTTTAGGTTTTTTTTTTTTCCCTTTAATGGAAAAGGAAAAAAATCATCATCAAAGTTTTAGTTGGTTTCCACTTCTGTGTGTGCTTTCCAGTAGCAATATTCTCCTGAATTAACCAAACCTCCAGCCAGAGAACTACATTAATTATACACAGGCAGAGCAGACCTGGCTCTATTGACAAAAATACTCTGTGCTCCATTACGCAGGCACTGACAAGTCAAAATGTTTTAATAATACTCTGTTCAGTATTACCTACAGTCCCTGACACAATACCTGGTTTAGTCCCTGGCTTCCAGTTTGTCTGGAGTCTTTAGGTATGTTGATACAAAAGACACATAGCTGGTTTAGTTCTAGCATAAGTGGTTGCATTAGGATCTGCAGACACCTACTCAGTTTGAGGTGTAACTGTGTAATTCTGCACAGAGTGAGCAGATTCACATATCCTGAGTGAGTGCAGATCAGAATGGCCACTTTTCCTTTGTGTCAAAGACTGTCCTTCCAGAAAACAAAATCTCTTGGAAACCTTTTCTTTGCATTCCAGCACAGCCCTGTGTATGTCTCAGGGAGAAAGTTTATAGGATTTCCCCCTAACAAGGAGGATAATTCAGAGGCCAAACTCTTGTCCATTGTGGTAGGATTCGGGATTTATCTCATGGAATGTAACATTTGCAGTGATTTTCTCAAGGGACCTGTGAATTGCCACAGTATTGAAGCATAATGTCCTTTCTGTGTTACTAGTGAACTATGGGAAAAAATTGAATGTGCATATTAAATTTTGTGTGTTGTAGCAGCTTAAAATATAGTTCCTGGGGAGGTTGTTCATTTTCTGCAGAACAAACTCTGTACTGAGTAGTGAAGATCATGCAGGAGAAGTCTTGTGTGATTGAACTATTTTTATTAGGGCTTTGGCAGCAATCCCTATTCTGTTTACTTTAACAGTGAGCAAAGAGGTAGCTCAGATGGAGGTCAGTGGGGCACTTGCCTGAGGCACTCATCCCAGGGACACCTGCCAAAAGCAACTGGAGCTGTGGCTGGGCCTTGGGGTTCCCATGTTCATGCAGACCACATGTCCATGCATATAACCAGTAAATAAAAAAAATCTACATCTGAGTGGCTGCTCTGGGAAAATTATTTGTTGGCAGTAAGAACGGCTCAGAAGTGCAGCTTCCAGAATCACCTGAAAGATAAAATGTGAAGTGAAAAACGAATGAAGTGTGGGAGTTTTGCCCAGTGAAAATTTGTTTCCAAATTCAGTGGATACAGTGGAAAAACAGTACAGTTGCCTGCAGAGGAAAATGGAATAATTTGGTCAAATATTAATCATTTAGGAAAATACTTTCTCCTGTTTAAAATCCAGTCCAGAGGGAGACTGGTGGTGTTTCAATGAAGAAATTCAATCCAGTGCAATTCTGCATTGTCCTGAAACCTGGATGGTGACAAGGAAGCAGGATGTGCACAGGAGAGAGCAAAGCATATCTGGTCACATCAGACTTGCAGGATGGTGGCTGTTCATTTCAAGGCATTTGTAAGCTCTCTTTTATTAAGCAATCTGTAGTAAAAAAAACCCCTAGATTCTTCTGAGTCCCTGAGACTATGTCTGTGGCATGAGAAGTGGTAGCAGAATGGCTGGAGTTATGAATATGGGCACTCATCAGCAAAGGTAAAGTAGGAGTTTCCCCCCTTTTCTCACCCTCCCTTTTAGCAAAGATTTATGCACCACCATGGTAAGATCATTACGTGGATTTCCAAAAACAACAACATTGTTATCTCATGGAGAAGCAAATTTCCAGTGATCTGGTGTTGATCAAAAGCTACTTTGAAAATAGCAGTGACAGGATGAGAAACTTGAGCACGGAGGAAACTCAATTGTCTGGACTTGGAATCAGTTGGTGCTGTCATCTTGTACAAAACCAAGAGGAATCTTCCTTGAAGCAGTGGCTTCTTTGTTCCTTTTGTTTTTTTGGGTTTTTTGCTTCCTTCTGGAATGATGCTTATTGTTTGTACGATTCTTTTCTGGGATTTTGGGTTCTGTTCTCATGTGGACTTTATAAAACTAAGTGATACGCAGTAGTAGTATAACATCAAAGACCTAGCAGAAACCTCTCACAGTATCATTGCAACATCTAAGAACTTGTAACAAAATTTAAGTTTCCATAAGGAAAATTTTTCCTAACAAACAGATTAGTGTTCTAAATGCACTCTCATTCTCATGCATTTGCATGCCAGCCCAGTAGCTGTTGGCAGAGATTTTTCAGGCTTTTTCCAAACTTTGTGAGTGGTAAGAAAATTATCAAGATACAGATTTATTGTACACATTGAAAATTCCTGTATGTAATTCTTAAATATTAAATATTGTCTTGTTTTCCTTAAATCTGTTAGTTGAACTTAAAATTGCTTCCTTGTGCATGTTTCTCTACAGTGGCAGGCTGTGTTATGAAATGTTTTAGGTAATTGTGCACGTGCACAGCACTCTTCACAAAAGCTAAACCAACCTGTGCTAACACAAGTGCTGTGCCAGGCAGTCTGTCCAGCTACAACTCATCTTTCTTCCCATGGTTGAACAAGCTTCCCAAGACATTCAGTCCTCTGTACTTCAGCATACATAAAGGATTAAGGAACACTAATCACCGAGAAACTTTCAGCTTCTTATAATGCCATTTCAGTTAATTAATCAAGGTTCCTGGGAGCCTGTAAGGACTTGGCTGAATGTGATACTGCAGTCTGAATGAGTGGCAACATTGGACAGACATGCAAGTATCACATCTGAATTCAGGGTATACAGCAGGGTCTTTTATTAGTTACTTTTCTAGACCCATTCACCAGGCACACACGGATGTTTTGGGAGTATTTCCTGCTCCTTTTCGTTCTCTCCTCCTTTGTCAGTTGGTGCCACGGAGGGAACACAAGTGCAGTCAGTTATTTCCAAGACAGTGTAGAGGCTGTCTATGACATGCTGGAGAAACGTTTCTCAAGCACCTGTTGCTGTTTAGGAATGGCTGGAAACTTAATGAGCCCTGAATGTGTTCCACCTAAACTCAGAATATTAACTCATCACTCTACTATCCCCCAACTGATGCCAAGCAGACAAAGAAGCCTGTCTGTGAAACACAAACTTCATGTATCTGTTTTACCTCAGAACTTCTGCAGGAAGATACTTACAAAGCAGCACTTGCTTACTGTGATGGAAATCATGCATGCTCTCATTCACTGTAATGTCAGACCTCTGAAATCTGTTGCACTGCATTTTCTGGAATTGGGCCTGTACAGTCCTCAATTTCTTCACCACAGTGAGAAGCCTTCTCAAAACACAAGCCTCTTCTCAGTAACAGCACCTTTTGCAGGATCTAGATTTTCTATGGTATTTCTGGCATTTGTCCCTCAGATGTTAAAGCAAATGCTGAACCGAAGCTTACGAGCACATATAAATTTTTTTTTTTTTTTGTCGTGTTCAAGAAAACTGAACCTTTGAGTGGTTTGACATGAGAAGAGAAAAGAGAAAGGCTGCTTAGCCCTTCTGCTTTTGGGAAATATGGAAAGCTTTCTGTGTTTTGAAATTCAGTGGAAGTGGCTGATTCAATAGATTTGCCAGTATGCGGTGTCTTGCATCTTTCTGTACAATTATTTTGGATTGACTTTCCTGGGACTGTGCCTGAGCAAGGTTTCAGAAAAACCTGGATAAAGATGTGGGAATTTCAATCAATTTTGTAACCTTTTATTTTTCTTTTTATGAATGCAAAAGTGGTTCTAATTTTTTCTGTGTCTAAATTTCTTATTTATCTATACCTACTCAGAGATCTTATCCTCTAAAGACTAAACAACTCTCTGCTCCACAGAATGTATTTTTTTAAGGTCTAAAAGACTTGATACTACTTTCACCCAGTTAGTTCTCTTAGAAAAGAGAAATTTCAGAGGAAATGAGAGAGAATTTTCCAGCTGGATGCATAGAAGTTAGTCTCCTATTTAAACTCTTGTAGAAAAGAGAGCAACTGTTGTTGAAGCTTATGTGTTTAAGTGCTGCTCTTACCAGCTGGCAGCAAAATGAAAGGAAATCTGAAGTGAATGGTAGTTCTAAGCATTTTGGTTTGGAGTCAATGCCCTTTACTGCCTACAGGAAAGTTTGGTAAATTCTCCTTTTCCCCCAGGAGTTCTTAGGAAAGATTTTCTTTTTCTAATTTTCCTAATTAATTTTTCCTTTTCTGTATTTCCACTCTTCTTCCTGTTTTTATTCATTGATAGCGTGAACAGTAAACCTGCAGGGACTCTCTGTCTCTCTCTCTTCCCCTCTCTGCAGGTTCTGGGTGTAAATGGGAACTGATCTAAAAAATAGGACTTAGTACCCACCTTTGGTGGGCTGGGTTTCAGAAGTGTCTCTGTGCATTGGTAGGTGAAATACATTACACAACTGTGCAATTGAGTATTCGCTTTCCATAACGGTAGTAGGTATACAAACATATATCTGTATATTACACTTTCTTCATTGATTCCTGGCTGTCTGCTTTCTATATATTATGGCAGTAATCAGTTGCATAGGGTGGACATTGAATTTCCAGGAACTGATTTTGATGATCAAGGCCAGAGAACGAAATCATCGTTAACATTGGATGGCATGCATGTGTCAGGGGTGCTTACTTGGGTGTAAAATCTAGATAAATTCTTCAAGTTCTTATTGATTTCTCACAAATTATATCCTCCAAATCTCTTATTTTCTGTTCTGGAAAAAACTAAAATATAAGGAACTGAAATACAGAATGTTGTTTCCTCTAAAGCTATTAATAGTTGGAAGACTGAGTTTATAAGAACTGCTTCACAGCATATGTTTTATAACATAGCTTAATTTCTCATTGTACAAAAAAAAGTGCCAATCAAAAATTTTGGAAACAGTTTAATGAAGTGAGAATCCAACACCCTGCAGTATTCAGAAATCAAGTATCTTTTCAGCCACAAAGAAGACTTGACATCAGTAATCTGAAATTATTTCTCAAATACAAATTTTTATAAGGTCAGAAATAAGGCATGCAATAAAGCTCCTTAGCTTTCAGAAAAGCAACAAAATTCCTTAGATTTGTCATGTAAGTCTTTTTTAACAGAAACAATTTGGGGCCAAACTCTTCATCATTTAGCAGTTTGGTCATAGAAAAGAATTAAAAATTAGGTGCTCATTACAACAAGTGTTTTTATTCTATCCTTAAAAATAGTTACCATGCTGACTTGGACTATAATTAGCCTAAAGTAAGAAGTCCCTTATATGATTAATGAATGCAGGATTAATCAGAATCATTACTGGTTCTGATAGCACTCTCCCAAAGCAACATACTTTCTAGGGAGACAGGACTTAAAAGCAAGAAGAAAATTAGGCTCACTAAAAAGCAATATATGTCATACAAAATGAGGCTTGTTGTAAAACCTCAGGGTTTCAGCCAGGTTGTTTAGCCAGGTTTTACTTCCCTAACTCCAAATGAATCATAAAGTCTAAATATGCTTTTGGAAATTCTAAACCACGATTGTTTTTCTAAGTTTAAAGAACGATTAGGGAGTAAAGATATTGTTTCAAATGAGATGAGTGAGCCAGACAACCTGTTTTAACTGGCAATTTCTGGAGCTAATTCTAAAGTGATATGAAAAGCCTTAAGAAAGACGTTATGAAATGGGGTTAGGGTTACTTTTTTAAATCAGATTTCCTTGTACTTTGTTCATTTCCTTCTTAGGAGCTGAATACTGTAGGCATCCTGAGAGGAAAATTCCCATGGACATCAGGCTATATATATAAAGTCCCCCTAATGCCCTTCACAGTGACAAAGTACTCTCTGACTTGTATAGTCTAAGGCCAGCTGAGTTTCTGAGAAATTGCTTCACTGGAGCTAAGTGCTGCACACAGAGGGAGGGCATGAGCAAGTGCAGCTCCATAGACCACCATGGATTGCTGTGCTACAGGATCCTGAGAATTTGGCCCTCACTCCTCTCCAGAGTGGAGGAGTTGCAGTGTTCTGGTTAGATAGCAACCTCAAAACCAAAGTCATTTTGGACAGCAGATGGCAACTTACGGAAAATCGGCATAGGTAGCCATGAACCAAATCCAATTTATTACAGCTTCATAGCTGTTCTTCAAATTATCTTGCATCTGGCTTCTGGGTCTTTTTTGATAGCTCTTCTATATATAGATATCCCCACCTTTGCAGGATTCCTTTGGTAGTGTTAGGCAAGGAAAGGGTATCATACTGTTTTTGTTTTAAATATGCTCATCAGTGAGCCAGGGTAACACTGAAGACAGTCACTGGTCTCTTGATGTTATTAAAATGAGGACCCTTCCACATCAGAAAGGAACTTTGGGTCCCCCAAATTTTGTGACTCTTGAAGAATTTGCATGCTGGCCCATGCTAGACGGGAATTCTAGAGGTCCACTAGACTTGCAGAGAGGAGTTTGGAATCTCCAAGCCTGCCCAAAGCTGTGTGTTCAAGCATGATTGTGGTTTTCCTCCAGCCTACACTGCTAGGTTTTCTGTTAATGGAAAAGGTGGGGTGCATCCCCCTTTCTGGAGTCCTCCACAGAAATTCAGGATGCTTTGGCGTGGTTTGCCAACTCAGAGGTGTGCACACAGGAGTCTTGACCTTGGTACGTTTGGATTTCCAAGAGAATGCCAGGGAAAGGTGTTTGTGTGTGTCCTGCCTCTTGGCAGGACCTGCCAGTCAGCCCAGGAGGCACAGAACTTCCATGGTGCTGGCAATGGGACCAACATTGAACAAAGTAATTTAGGACCAGTGAACAATGTAATAAAGGTCAGTCAGAGTAAGACATTTCAATTTCTCTGGCTAGTTCTAGTGCATAGCACTAGATAAAAATAAGGCTTGAAATTACATTCTCCTTTCAAATTCATGGTCTAAGGGTTGGTTTAGTCACATTCCTGTAGCATAGAGAAAATACAGTAATAATCTGATGTAGCTGGAATATAGTAAGGGTAACCATGGCACTTACAAGTAGGATGGTAATTTCAGAAATGGAAGAGAATTTATTTCATTGTTATAGGAAAGTTGTGGTTTGGATGTCTTCCTGCAGCATAGGTTTCTTTTTTAGGAATTCATTGATCTGGATGTGAAAATGTGTTGTATAGTCATTAGGAAAGTGATTAAAGGAGTAAGAAACTTCTGTGGGAAAACAGTGTACCCAACAACTGCTGTTCTCTCCTGATTGCTTGCATCAGCATAAAGCTTTGTATTTCAGGCACTGGGAGAGGAATAGGTGTGTCTGTGAGAACAAAGTTTCAAATAATGATGGTGATGTGTGTCCCAGCTGTGCAATGGAGGCTAATTCTGACCAAATATGGTAGTAGAACTACACTGTTAATAAACATTTGTCAAATTAGTGATGTTTAAAACAGAAACCAGCAGTGAAAATGTTATTTTCAACTGCTGTACCTTTTTTAAGCAAAAGTCCAAGTTTTAGGCAATCATGGGTTCTGTAAAACTTAACAGTGAGAGTGAACTAAAGTAGTACTTAGGGTTAACCTCTAGTATCAAAGCTAGCCTCTGCTTCAGCTCATGAAAGCTTTGATCATCATGAAAACCAGTTCTAATTATGTCTAGATAATAACCCTCATAAAAATCTGACTATCCTCTGAAGTAAATAGCAAGGTGACTTTTTAATATTAAATTCTGATTGCGCTCACATTGCACCAGGTTTATGGCATTTTAGGGCCCTTTTCTGCTTCAGACTGTTATAAGAGGTGAAAATGAACATTAACAATATTTGTAAATGGTAGTATATAAGTTGTTATCTGACCCTCTAGTATTTCCAAAGTCAGCAAATACTTGAGAATGAAAATGAGCATGCATGGGGGTAGTCTGTTAAAATATTAACACATAAAGATACTAAAAATTATTCTTGATATCATAACACATCACTTCTGTAGACTGGAAGAAATTCACAAGCTTGTTGTTTGTTTTCTTTTTTAACCAAGTTTCCCATGTTGTGATTAATACAAATTGCTCCAAGTCTAACGGTGGATGAAGTTTGAATGCTGAAATATGCCTTGTTGACATCTTGTGCAATGTGGTGGTTTCTAAGCAGTGATTTCATAACTATACCAAAGGGTTTAACTAAAAATTAAAATGTGTGACAGAGCCATTATTTGCTGATGGCTTTCTATACAGCTGCCAAACTGTACTTCAGATTACAGTATCACAGATTTTGTGTTGCCTGTCCCAGCTTTAGCAGGCAAAGAAGATTGCTGTACATTCTAACTGGATAAAACCTTGATTTTATTATAACAAGTTGTAGTGAGATGTTTGGAAAAGTATTACAAGTCTTGGTGACTCTGATCCTTTGCGTTCCTCTCAGCCTTTCACAGCAGCTAGAACAAATACTGAATTCATTTAAAGAAGAGACTCATGAACAGGAGGTGCTTCAGTGAACACCAGAGCTGCAGTGTTGTCAAACCACAGTGCCCTCCCAAGCCAGCCTTTACCCTTGCTTTCCTGCTGCTATGTGCTAGCTAAATCAAATATGTCATATATTTCCAAAAACGCTAAAGCCTTTAAGTCTTAATTTTCTGACCACATTCCTGTACAGCTCTGGAATCTTTTTTGTGTCATGGACTAATCACAAAGGTCTTTCCCTTGCCTTTGCATAACTGGGACACCAGCATGCCTTACTGAGAGGAAACTCTTTTCTTTACATTTCACGCATCACGCACAGTCCCAATTTTGATAGGTTCATTTTTTGTTTGGTTGGTTTTTTGCTATTTGAGTGGCATAAAAGATAGCATAAAGCACAAAATCATTAATTTTGTGGCAGGATACTGAAGTATACCAAATGAACATTTTACCTAATGCCTTATGCTGTGGCATAAGAAAGACACTCAAGAGATTTGAAATATTAGAGAAGACATGGCTTAGTTTCAAACCATTCAAACACGTTGTCTTTTTACTTAGAAGCTTAGTTCAGATGGCAAATCAGATCTGGTTTTTAATCTACTTATCCTCTCTAGCACTGGATAGAGGGGGAATTGCATGTTTTTCTTTATGTAGCCAGGTTTTAACTAGTGCAGTTTGTTTCATGTGTGATAAGAATACCCTGTTAGATCACGTTCAGCTTGGCATCCCCCGTAACTGCTGCATCTTTCCCAGCAGGGCTGCTACTCACCCAGTCAGTTCCTTCTTTCTCTCTGCTGACACACCACTTCTTCCACCCCACATTTCAAAACATTTTAAAGCTCTGTGCCATATAAGACCTGTATTCTACTTATGCTAATTAAGCTGCCAACTTATACCATTATCAATTCCACTAGCTTTTGCAAAGCATCTCTCTTTAGAGATTTTGGGGGAAGGTGGGGCTGCTTCTTGGACTTTGGCCAGAAATTTTCTTGTAGTGTGCAACTGGTATAGTCCTGAGCAAAGAAAAGAATTTGACTCAAAAACTGCATCAACCTTTGAGTGACACTTCTAAGCCTTACCACTGAAAAGAATCATGTAGTCACTGCGTATTTTTTCTGCCTGAAGTCATAATAAGCTGCCCAAAAAATTAGCCCGGGCAAATTCAGTATTAAAACAACACGGGGCTGTTGAGTACCCTCTCATTCTAAAATAAATGATTGAAGCTGCATTGTTCTTCATTTACTGAAATTAAAATGCTTCCATCTGCAGTGACAACCTTATGTTACTCTTGCTGCTGTGTACTAATATAAAGACTTACATAAACGCCGAGGTTTTTTTCTTACGCGAGCAAAAAGAAAACCCCATTTGCTTCTCTGTGACATGTTTGTCTCAGTTTATTTCTTTACCATATTTTGAATCACAGCCAGCTGGAACTTCATGTGAGAAAGCTCATTATTACTTGTATTTTTTTATAAGCTAAATGGGGGTCTCTGGGAGCTTGCTGTCATCCTTGATATAACCACAGGGAAGATTTCTTTGGCTTTGAGCTGTTAATGATGGATTGCTGATGAGAGCACAGATGAATGTGGAAGAATACTTCCCAATTTGCTCTCCAGGGGAAGAGATGAAGAGAAGTATTATTCAACTGCTCAAATTCACTGTCTCTGTATATTGTCAGTAATGATATCACTACAGGATTATGTTCTATCTGTCTTTTAGCTATTTTAAGAGGCATTTGATGGCTAATTTTTAGTCATTAAGTTCAGGGATATTGCAAAAAGGCTAATTAAATAAATATTGATTGGGTTACATAACTGATTTTAAAATTTGCAATAGCTTGTGGATGTATCTTCTTGGTTCAAATATATCTGAAAAAAAATGCAAGATTAAATAGCAGGAAGGCTTATTCAGGGGAATTTGTGAAGGAAAGTATATGACTTATTAATCTTGCATTGTCTCTCTTCAGACATGGAGATGGGTAACAAAATAATGGCCTTACTCTTCTGCTCAGTACTGCTTCTGCTGCAACTCTGCTTGATTCTTGCTATTTGTCTGTCCTCTTTGTACAATTGAATGGGAAGGAAGGGGGCAGAACAGAGAGGGAATGAGGAGAGCTGTGGCTCATTCCCAGATGTTCACAGACCAATAAATTGTCTGGGTGCAGAGAACTGAGGTATTTTACTGTCAGAATGAGATGGGAAAGTACCATGGTACTGCAAGTTTCTGACTTGAAAGACACAACATATCACAACAATGCCATCTCCATTTGTCACTGCTTTGTCACACAGTATTCCTGCCCATCTATTCACATGCTGCAGTAGGAAACCACCTCAAAACACATCACTGAACTTAACTATCCCTTTTCAAATTTAGGAACACTCAGATCTCTCCTCCTGCCTTCAGACTTGCTTGGATAGGTTTGATGTGTTACATTACAGACCAGGTTGCATATTAACAGTCCTTAACCTCATAAACCCCATGTTTGACACCTTCTGCTTCATTTGCATCTCATCTGCTGCGTGGTGGCTTGCTGCAGGAATTTGTGCTGATGAAAGTAACTCATGACAAAAAGTACTTCTGTGTAACTGTTGCATCACAGCTGGAGAACTGTAAGCTGTACAGGGGAAAATACCACCCAAAATAAACTTGTGTTACTATACTTGTGTACTGCTAAATAAGTAACCCTCTCATATTGTGTTTTTAAAGGGTGAACCAGGTTTCATTGGTCCACAAGGAGAACCTGGGTTGCCAGGGCTACCAGGAACAAAGGTAAGGGTAATGGGGCAGTGCTCTGGTGTGAAGCCCCTTGAGCTGATGTCAAATTCAACTTTCCTCAGCAAGTAGCAGAGACTGAGGCTACTATTGGAGAAAATGTGAAAAGTCATGGACCAGTGCTATGAGATAGATATATAGATTTTCATGTAGGTGCCCTCAAAAAATGTGAAGGCAGATGTTATGTCATAACTTTAATTAATGTCGTCTTTTTTCATGTTAGAATCCCCAAATTTAGTTCTTCAAGAGGCAAAATAGGCATGATTGAAGAAACTATATTTTCATAAACATGGGTTTTTTTAGGAAGATTACTTGAAACTTTGTGCAGGAAGCAAAATTTTGATACTACGCACCAGATTCTGAAAATACAGATAGACTAAACCACTGTTTCTGCTGTTTGCTTGGTTTCTTTGATCCTGCTGAGTTGGTGGTGTGCTAAAGGCTGCCCAGTATTTTGTGATATTTGTGTGTCTGTTGCAATAGGGTGACAGAGGAGAGGCAGGCCCTGTTGGGAAGGGTGAACGAGGTGAACCTGGAATCCCTGGACCAAAGGTCAGTCTGATTTCTACATTGGAAATGTTTTGTTAGTTTTGCACCTATGAACACATCTTTGCTTGCTGAAAAGTAGAACAAAACTTGGAGAGTGAACTTTTAAATGAAAATGCTGTCAAATGCTCTACTTCAATGGCAGTTTTGTGTTCACAGCTGTGAAACTGCAGTCTGAATGGACTTTTATTTGGTCTGCAAAGTAAAGACACTACCTACAGACACTGTCATGGAATTGGCCTAATTCATTCCAGCTGAAGTACTGACCTCTAGGTCCCTAACTTTCAGCATTGAAGTTTGAACTCTTTGACCACTGTAGCAACTGAATGCAGAGAAAATCCATTTTGCATGCTGTTCTCTAACTCTCTAAGAAAGAGATCAGTCTAACTACTTTTAGCATTGTCTTAATATTTCCCCTGGTGTTGACACTGTCAAGTTTTTCTTTCCTGATGGATTTTGAAAACAATAAGGTTAATTTTGTCATCCTTGGCCAGTTAGTTTGTATTCACCTGAACTGTTAGGAAAAAAAGTTATGATAACACTTTATTTTATTCTCCTTCTGTTAGAATATTTAACTATCTTCTCTATCTCTTGGCTATCATTTCTCAGGAGCAATGGAATGACATAGCTCATTCCTGGAAACCAGTGATAATGATGCCTATCTTTACTAATACCGATGCTACTTTTCCTTTGGAAGAGTGGAATCTGTGACCATTGCACTCTAGTGTTAAAGAATATATTGATCTGGGTGCTATTAAAATAAATGCCTTAAAAATTCATTATCTTGGTAATATAAATATAAGGTATTTCTGCTGTTCCAAACTGTGGTTAGTGATTAATAATTTCTTTTTCTCTGCACTCCCATTTCTCTACCATTTTTCTCCTATCTTCCTTCAAACAGGGGAAAACAGGTGAACCTGGATCTAGAGGCCCCAAAGGGTCAAAGGTTAGTAGTAAGGAAACTGTCTTTAGGGGACTAATTAACATTTTTAGGATCAATTATTTGTAACATTTCTCTTTAAAAGAACCTGTAATAGTCTGCAGTGTTCTTTATAAGTGAAACCTTCTGACCTTCAATTTTAGATAAAAAATTTAGTTATGTCATATGGGTTTTGAACATTGTGATTCTAATCCTTTTTCTGTTATAACATGCATTCCACTCTGCTGCTGTTTTCCTCATGCAACTTGGTTTCTCTCTGTGTAACTGATGTGTGTTAGTCTTCCCACATGCCAAGTCCCAATGCCTGACTGTGCTGTTATTTAGTTTGCAATAATTTAATGGATCCAAAGTCTGATGAGCTAGGAATCAGAGGTATTCCAAGTACTGCAGGCTGAGATATGATGGTCAGAAGTCTGACAAAGGCAAGAGTTGTTGATTGTGTTGCTGTTTTACCTGCTTTAAAAAGATGGTTTTGATTATATCTTTCCACCCATTTATATTTCTATAAATATAGTTGGTTCACATATATGGAGAGATAAAATGTGTGGGTTTTCTATTACTTTATCTGCTGTGCAAATACTGTTCCCACTGGATTCCTTCATGTTGTATGAGAGATGAAACTGTACTTGTGTAGGTGGTTATTGACAGGTCTGCTGTCAGAATAAGGGTGACAGGACAATGTAGGCTGGTGTGATACTGTTTGCAGTACTTGTAAGGTCCTTGAAGAGGGGCCTTAAGTGCTTAAAGATGTGATTAAACAAGTGCCATTTAACTTCATTCATTCCCACCAGAAAGAAGTGTTCGAAGGCAAGGGAACTGATGAGGGAATTAAAGTATCAGAGTGAGAGCAGAAAAGTAAATCAGCCTCTCATTTGACTACAGTACCTGGGCACCTCCCACACGCACCAAAATTATAAAGATATCCCCTTTAATTCCCTTTTTATCAAGAAAGGATATATGATTTTCATTTTACCTGCACACCTGTCATGAAAATCTGGGCCACAGAAGTCAGTCTAGTGGCAGGGAGCTTCATTTTTTAGCAGTTCAAATGTTCACTAGCTTCTGCCAGAGCGACACTGAAGCGAAAGGTAGATGGCACAACCTTGATTATGCCCTGCTACCAGCCTGCTCTCCATATGCCTTCATTAGCTCCATGAAAGTTTTCTGGTTTCTATTACCAGAAAGTTTTCTGTTCTGTTACCAGTGGTGAATTAATCATTCTTCTCCTGACTTTTACCAAAGTTCTCTAGATGTCAACAGGACCAAAATTTGCAATTCTTACCCGTATTAATTTTGAGTAATATTAAAATATAAGACCTTGGTATGAAAGTGACTGTGAAATGAATTGTGGCAGCTGGGATATGAATGCATACATGTTTGAAATTCCCTCCATCATTTGAAGCATATTACTAATAGCCAGGAGTAAAAAGCTGTGTGTAAGCTGGTAATGATCTTAAGCCTGTCACAGAAAGGGCATCAAGAAACTCTAAATCTGATAGTACAGTTGTGTTTGTAGGGGAGGCAGTGACACAGACCGGGGAAGTTCAGAAGGTTGGTGGAGGCATGATCACAGAAAGAAAAGTTTATATATTTTGAAACACATTTGAAGAAGTTTTTGACTGGTTTCAGACTGAGTAATTTCATTTCTCTAGTATTCTCTTCAAGCTTTTGATAGTAATGTCATTAAGAATGGGAATGTTGCACACATAATCTGCTTTTGGTTCTTTGCAATTTTTTATTGCAGACCAATACAATACTCTAATATTCACACAGAACCATATGTGTCATGCTCGATTCTACCAGTACACAGATTTTGAAGGACTTTTTCCTTTCATTAAATAAGATTCACATTCTGTTTAGGATGAGAGGCCCTGTAAACCAGTTCATGTAAGAAAACATATTAAAAAGGAAAGAACTCTGTAATATATTGTCAAATGGCATATCTGTTTTTTTCATGTATCATTTTTACATAGGGTGATACAGGTGAGAGAGGTGACACAGGATCTGCAGGTCCACGGGTAAGTCTATATCTCATCTCAGCTCTTTGTTTTGTACCCTTAGATTCAGTCTGTGTGAACTGAAATTGTAGCAGTAATTCTAGTTAGAACTCTGGGTGAAATTGGTCACTTGACACTGTTGGAATATGGTTGCTAACTGGACATTAATATGAATAACACCACTTGCCACTATTTGGAGCAGTCTGCAATCCACACTTTGTGGGCAGGATGTTACAAACCAGGTGTTCTGACATTGTTCACTGCCAATACAGAACTAGAGTGTAGGAGCATCCTTAAATGTCTTCCCTCAGAGGTTTTATGTATTTCCTTTCCCACTGCAGCACAAATCACTTTGTACTGACTTGCTTATTTATCTTTATTAAAAAAACCATTGTTTTCCTTCAAATTCTGTGTTTTGTAGCAGTATATTGCAAGTACAGTTAGAGTCTAACATCCCACAATCAAGTCAAAGCATGTGTCAGTAGTTAAGAGTCTAAAATAGTCTTCAGCAGTTGTCTCAAAATTCTAATGGAAAATGTATTACAGGGACCACCTGGACAGAAGGGTGATCAAGGTGCAACAGAGATAATTGATTATAATGGCAATATCCATGAAGCTCTGCAGGTATGCAAACCTAACAAGGCTGAATTCGCTTTGTCTGGTCTGGGGAAAAGTCATTTAACAGCATTGTATTTCTCTTTTGCCTAGAGCTTGAAAACATTTTGTGTGCAAATTGTTGAGCTTATTAATCAGGTATCACTTTCTATATTTGGAAGCCAGGTATTCTGTGCTAGAAAAACTGTTTCCCTGATACAAACTAGCTGACTGAATTAGTTTCATGTTCCCTGGAGAGTACTGACATCACCTAATCAGGACGAAACTAATTCATTGTTGGCTTTGGTGTTTAATGCTGAATTAATGTAATAAACCACATACACAGGTTCAACAGAAGTGTCTGCTTTTCAATTCATATACTATAATATTGACATTTCTTTTTTTTCTTTTCCCCCCTCCTCTTCCTGTAAAATGCAAAGAGCAGAATATTTGAGATTTGGAAACCATTGTAACATGGTTCCATTAGCAAGCTGTGGATTCAATCAGCAACTTGAGTACATTAAGTAGACCAAGCACCAGTCTTCTCACTTATTCATTTCTGGAAAACCTATTTTGACTGGTGTGCAGAAAAGTGTGGAGGATTAAAGTGGGGTTACAAAAAGAATGAATGAGTGTTTGCATAAAAGCAAAGGACCAAGATGACATATGTCATTGCAGTCAAGGTGATTTACATTGCAGCATACTCAGATGCAAATTCTGTGCAGTATAACTCCACCAAAGAGAATGGCTTGCTTATGTGAAACTGAAGACTAGATTTGGCTCATTGTGCATCCGATCACTTTCTCACTGAAGCCACTGAACTTTTTTCTTACATTTATGCAGTGGGAGTGGGTAAATGTCTGACCAGTCATTTGGTTTCCAAGATGCTTTCAAAAAATAAAAAAACCTCACTGCCTTTACTAAAATCTAAAAGCCTTGTATGTCACTAAGGCTGAGTCTGTTCTTTCATTGTGTCTGTGGGGAGGTCTGCATAGACATGTTGTGAGGCTCTGCATTATGTTTGCCTCATTTGCTCTGCTTGTAAGGGACTTCAGACACGCAGCTTTCAGTCATCTAAATCCCTCTCTGAGTTACGTGCCTAAAGTAGCCTGAAATTCATGTTGTGTGTTACCAGACAGAGATTTAGCAGGGGCTTTAGCCCCTGTATCTCCTATATTCTGTCTTGGTATTGTAAGTCTGGCATCAGTGTTAGTTTCAAGCTTCCTCAGAAAAGCTGCAGCACATAAAGCAACCTTAAAAGTGGACTAAAGCCTTCTGCAGTGGTTGAACATTCTAGAAAGCCTTTATCCCATTGCAAATCGTTCCAAATGTCATCACCTTCTAATCCAGGGCAACAAATGATTGATATTAATGGGAATGGCTGTGCAAGGAGGGTGTAAGCAAGATTATATAGGATCAGTCAAAAATATCCTTGCCAAATCCAGCTCAGTCCTTTCAGATGGCAAACACCCATTCCTTAGTCTCCTGGTGCCACATTCTTAGGGGCTCTGAGATTTGCAGTTCTCTCACAAAAGCACATAAGAACTTCAGTGCTCAGCACTGAACTGTGAACTTGCACAGAATTTGGCCTGCAGATTTAAGAAGTTGACAAGAATTTGCAAGATATGGACTGCTTGTCTCTTGCTAGAATTCAGTAATAAATCATGAAGCAATCTAGCAATTTAGTTACTTTGCCTTGTGCCTCCTATTCAATCTCATGTGCAATCTTAAAATTGTCATTCTGGTTTGAGCAAGACCCCTGCTGAGAGTATGTGGCTTTCACCTGGAGGATCAAATGCAAAATTCATCTCTGTCAAAATTGCTCTTCACACCTATTCTGCAGAATTTCCCAGGGCAAAAAGCACTAGTTTCAAAAGTTTAACCTTTGTAGAACTACAGCATTAGATATTAAAATATCTGCCACTGTAAAGGGATCTGTGACTGTGAACATGTAAACAGTTCTTTGCAATAGCTGTTTTAGGTTTTCATACCTGAACTTTTCAGTATTTTTAAAGTTCTGGATATATTTCCATTAATATGTTGAAATACAAAGAATATGAGTATATTAAAGCCATGTGTTAGAAAACAACTTTTTTCGGGTACTTTGTGTTGAGTAGGTTCCAGACCTTTGCCAACAGTATGTATTTTTGCACTGACATGCAGAGATTTTTTTACAGCTTAAAACAGAAGATCTGCAAACTTTTATTTGCACATTGGATAATAATTACAAAAGCAAGATATTTCTTGTTCCACATAGGCCAGTAAGTTCTTCACATGCAAAAGGAAAGCATGTGTGAGCTGCAATATATGGGAGTTCTACTCTGTTTAAAATATAGACAAGCATTTAAATCCCATTTTAATACTTTTCCACTTGCTTTTAGATTTTTTGGTAAAAAAAAACCCGTGACAGGTCAAGGTATTTTGCCTCCTTCCATGACGAAAATATCTTTTGTCTTTCCAAGAATTCAAAGTAGAACTGTATAAGAAAAGTGTACATGTGTACAAGTGTACAAAAAATGGCTGGGTTGTAGACTGGCAGTTTTGGATTTTGAACTGCATTTTTATATGAAAATTGATGTTACAGCTCCACTCCAGGAGTTGTGTTTATTAGTTAAACGTTGGTGCAAATCCTGCAGACATTACAAAACATAGGGCTAGTCTTTTGGTCAACTTCAGACACCAACCAATTACGTTTTCTTACCTTTTTGAAGCACTCTGCTTAGATTTTGCTATTTAGTCATTGTTTATTTGATCTCTTGGATAGTACAAAAGTACTACCTTCATCTAATTCCCACAGAAACCAAACAGCTAATACAATATCAAGATTTTAAAATAACAAGGGTTTTATTGGTGCTTTTGAAGGCATAGTGTCTACCATGTGCAGCAGAGGTTCTGTGGAGATTACAACTGTAGGAAACAGAATTATTTATGTCATTGTTTAATTCTGCTACTGACAACTCTTGTTAATACCTTTTGCCAACAGAGGATTGCCACCCTGACTGTCACGGTAATTCATTACTGTTGCATGACTTACTGTACGCCCTAGAACTTCTTTGTGCTGCAGCATGTTCATAATTCTGCTAGCTCTGGACATGTCTTCATTGGATGTCAACCTGGTTCATCATAACATGTGTGGACTTCTTTGCTTGGTGTTCCCATAGCAGAGGACCCATTGTTGAAAGCCAACAATTCTGCTCCTTCTGAATTAATGGCAGAACTTCGGTTCATTTAAGTATGAGACTGGGAAAGCACATTCTTTTTTGTTTCAAGTTCTTCTCTGCAAGATAGCTGTTAGTCGTATTTTCCCAACTAGACATACCCTTTCTTGTGTTAATGCAGGGGATTTTTAAATGTTGTTGTGGGGTCTTTTTGAAGCATCCCCACTATGCACCATCCAGACCAGTGTTTGATACATGACACTGTGTCCACAGCCTGAGGTAGAAATGAAAGAAATGGTTACAGTTTATTCCATGGAAATTTCATGAAGCACTGAGTATCCCTAGATGCACTTAGCATCTTTCAGCAGAATCCTCTTTACAACTGGTTGGGGATTTCTCGTGGTCTCAGATTGTTTTGGATCGGGCAGTGAGGGCTGGCAAATATGACTGGGTTTTGGTCTCCCTTCCATTAGAGGAAGCAGTGCCATTT
Organism: Agelaius phoeniceus; assembly: GCF_051311805.1. Classification (NCBI taxonomy): domain Eukaryota; kingdom Metazoa; phylum Chordata; class Aves; order Passeriformes; family Icteridae; genus Agelaius; species Agelaius phoeniceus. The sequence continues at coordinate 27,424,967 of NC_135268.1, forward strand.
CATCAATAGGAGCAGAGGATTTTATTATAAAATTTGAGTTTTTTACTGTTATTTTAACACTGTTTTTTGTGGTAGTGTTGTGGTTGTTGAGAGCTGTCATAGGTTAACAACTTGTTCATAACTAGTCTTGGTTTCCCTTGTGTTAAAAATCTAACCCATTTTGTTACAGTAGCTGTATTAACATTCACCCTGTGCTTACATGACATGTTCTTCAGGAGTTTATTTAAAAGCTGAGAAGTTTGTGTGTTTCTGTTTAGGGACCACCAGGACCACCAGGACCCCAAGGGCTGCAAGGGTCAAAGGTGATCTTCCTTCCTTTACTCATTATATCCTAAGGGTGGAGTATTTTCTGGGTTTTTTTAAATGATGTATGTGTACAGGTAGATGGAGTTTTCCAGCACAGTTGTTTAACTGTAAACCTAACAAATATGGCATGTTTCCAACTTCATATCCCAGATTCTTGAGATGTAGCTTTCCAGAATAGCCGCCTTGTTTAGTTGCCACACAGAGATGACTAACTAAGGACCAGCAAAATTAATTAGTACTGAAAGAGTGTAGAAGCATCTCACTCAGGGATTGGCACTGAGGTTGCTCCCAAGGGCTTTGCAAAACAGCCACACAACCAGGCAGTGGCTCCCATGCCTCACTTCTGGCTGAGTGGGAGTGAGGTGGGCAAAACTGTGTGCCAGACCACTGGCCACCATGTGAGTGCATGTGAATGCAGCTTTTCTGTCACGGGGCAACCACCCAAATAAGTGCAGTATTATCTAATGTCAGTAAAAATTACAGTGTGCACATGTGGGCAGGAGCCTGGCTGGAAACCCAAGCCTGCCAATTCCACCTGGCTGGTGCTTAGAAGCAGTACAGAAGGGTTAGTGAGCAGCCCACACAGAGACAATGAGTACCATATGCTGCACTCTTCTATAAAATTTAAATAATAAATTTCCCTATACTCAAAGAAGAAGTGTTGAAGTCTGTGGACTCTCCCTAAATGCTTTTAAACTAGTTGAGATGTTTCTCCTATTTCTTAAATACTAGATACTGCATCTTCTCCCAGTGTCTCTATGCTATTTCAAGAGCAAATATGTGCATTTTCAATAACAATACTAGACATGTCAATTTTAGACTTTATCCAGTATTTCATATGGAAATACATCACAATACACATGTACGTTGTTTTGAGAAATTGTGAGAAACAAGGTTCATTCTGTGTGAAAATTGATAGTAGAGTATACAGTTGAGTGTGCAGAAATTGCTTTTTGCATTATCATCTGCCCAGCAATTCTGCAACATGGAGTATGTAGTAAAACAGAGAAGCTGGAGTGTAGAAGAAGTTGTGTTCCTTTTTATAGGTGAGTGTTCTCATTCAAAATCTACAATGTAAAGCAGAATTCAGCATCACAGGATCTTGTTTCTAATGTCATTGACTCCATCCATCACCATAACTTGCTCCCTTGGAGAATGGTACCCAGGAACTGGTCATAAGACAATGTGATAAATGTGAGCTCCTTCACTGGGTGATTTATAATAGGGAAAAGCAACGTGAAGTCTCTCTCTACCTTCCATAAATTGGGAGGCACGAGTCTGTATTTATTCTGGTAGCAGGCAGAGTTTCCATTGGATTGCAGTCCTTTCACTCCTTGGATTTTGACTTCTTTTTCTTTTCTTTTTTGCACTTGTCTGGCCTTTATACCATGGAAAGTTTGTATATAGTCATAATCAGGTGGGCTGTTTATTTAATATAGATAATAAATATATGCTTTTGACAGAATATTCTCTAGCTTTGTTGTTGTTAATTATGGGAATTTCTCTGGATCTTTCCTCTAGTGTCTGGGGCAGTTGGGATAATCCAGTTCTGTCTTATCTCTTGCAGGGTGAACCAGGATCCCCAGGAGCTCCAGGAGTTGATGGAGAGCAGGTACATTTTGTGTAAATCATATAGTGAAGAACATGTGGGCAACTATAGGCTGTTTTAAGAGATTATTTCCATGGTTCCAGGTTGTAACTTAGTTTTCATAATCTAAGTATTATGATTATAATGATTAATAAAGATCATTATAGTGCTGCTGCATACTTCGTGGCCTAATAGTGTCTGCATTTCTGCATTCTACTAGCAAAGATATAACATGCACATGACTCTCCTTGTTAGGATCAAAGCTAGAATTCTGTTGAGGTCTCTAGTTTTTTACTTGACTTGCTGAATAAGTCCATATTTTAGGGTCCTAAGGGCTCAAAAGGAGACACAGGTGATCCTGGAATGCCCGGAGAAAAGGGAGGAATTGGACTGCCTGGCCTACCAGTGAGTATGAAAAGTTAATTAATTAATTTTAGCAAAAAGTATCTTATTTTTTTCTCTCTTCCATTATCAGGAATTTCCAGCAGTGCTGATAAATTACAAATGGGACAGAAAGCACTGGGGAGAAAACTCTGAGATTGTTTCACAGCAAATCTAGGAGGAGGTGTAAGATTGTCAGAACTTTTCATTCCACTTACAGTGAAACAAAATTACTGTGTCAGGAAGAAAGATTAGTTGGCAGGCTGACCAAAGTTATACCTCTCTTGTAATATATAGGACAACTTGGACAAGGAGAAAGGAGCTATGATTAGAATGGAAATTTTAGGTGACTTAGATTGAGGAGAGAGAAAAAATGCATGAATATTTATGGGATGCATTCTTCTATTTTGTGTGTATATATATGTATGTATAGATTTATATACATACACATGAAATTTCTCAGCAAAAATAGAAACAATTTCAAAATTGTATCCATAGTACAATATCATTAATGGAATGCCAGTTTAAGGAATTGTCATAAATATCATGCCACATATGATAGCTATTGATATAAAAGCATATGTTTATATTAGTTTAAAATTATTTTTAAAGTACTGCCAGAATTTTTAAAGGATTTCCTTTACATGTGTGCTGTGTTATTCTTTTTTAAAAAGATAATTATTTGCCAATAAATGTTATCATTTCTAGATTGGTTGCTAGTAAGATTAAAGCTGTTTATAAATGCTGTTTTGTAATGATTTTTAGGGAGCCAATGGCATGAAAGGCGAAAAAGGAGACGTTGGTTTGCCTGGTGCCCAAGGTCCTTCAGTAAGTCTTCGTGTGGCATTGCAATGAACACAGGAGTCCAGCAGTGGCTCTCCAGCTTCTGATTCTGAGCAATACTTGATATTCATGACTGATCTTTCTGAGAATAAACAGACTTCTGGTCATAGAGCTAAATACAGTTTAAGAAATTTTAAATATGTAATTCATATTCTGCTCTGTTCTCTGACTATGAACAAGTCCTGCCCGCTTCAGCCAAAGCCTTCTGGCTCTGTAACGAATCAAAAGATAAATGGGGAAGAAAGGAAAAAAACCCAAACAAACCATAATCTCTCTCTCAACACCTTATACTCTGGGAATTTCAGATAGTCCAGTGAGAACCAGACTAGACTGACTTCAGGTGTGTGACCCAGGGTAGTGAGCTAGTTGTATGAGACCAGACATTCTCCCGATTCTTTTTTCAAAGCATTGTAAAGGCATTAAAAACAAACAAACAAATGCAAAAGCCCAAACAAACTGCTACATAATGCCTTTATGGTGTGGGTGACTTTCATTATCAGAGCACAGTAAGAAGAGAGACCTCAGAGCAGAGGTTATGGTGACAGAAGCCATAGCTCTGAAAAGTCAAAGAGGCTGCCCTGTGCCATTACAGGACACAGGAGGCACCCCACATCTGTGACTTTCTTACTATGAGGAGAAGATTAGTTTGTTAGAAATTAATTCACTAATTCATTCATCCTGTTCTGCTTGCTTTCACTTGAAGGAAGACTTACAGTTTTCAGGAGATTTCACAGGTGGTGGAGTCTGTCTTACATTTCAAAGTGCTCCTTGTTGCTGCTCTTGCTGCCACCGACAGCTGCTGCAGCAGTGCATGAGTCTGGAGACCTGAATTAGCATCCTGCTGCCACTCTGCAGGTTAGGGCAGCAACCCATTGGGAGTAGGTCCAGGAAGAGAGGGGATATTAAACTGGATGTATCATCATGAAATTCTTTCCATGGATTTGTTAGGAACATGGAAAAACAGTGCAGAATGTGCATGCACTAAATGCTGAGCAACCTGATTACCTATTTCAATGACCTCAGAGAATTTTTGGTAGAAGTGAGCTAAAAGAAATAAAAGGAGAGACAAAGGGCAATTTTGAAATTACTCCAAAGCCCAGCTTGAATTTAGTATCTTTTCCAGTCGTCAGTGTTGAGGGGGAATAAAATAACACATCATCACCTTCTAGCTCTGTAGAATAAGTAGTACAAGAGAGAACTACAGAGCACATACCATAAAATATTAAAAGTTCAAGTATCCCGTCTCAGTATTGTTTGTTTTACAGGGATTTATTACTTTTCCCCCATAGTGTCTTCAAGTGTATCACAGACCCTAGGAATAAGAATCTGGAGGCAGGCACACTGCCATATGGCACAGGCAGATCTGCACTTTGGGTACCCTGTCTTTCAAATCAAAATAATTCCCATTCCTAAAGCCCTGTCTAGATGCGCTGTCAATGTTCACTGCTGCATAGCTGTTTTTGGAAGTGCTTGCCAACAAGGGTCAGCCTGACTTCTGGTATTTCTGTGGGAGTTCTGTGCTCTGCATGATTTAACACCATTGTTTTTTATCTGTAGATGATAGGACCACCTGGACCACCAGGGCCACATGGTCCTCCAGGCCCCATGGTAAGCTTGGGAGAACAGAGGGGCTAGAAATGGTCTATGCCCTCTTGCCACTTTATTGCCTGCTTACTAAAAGTGTTATCAGAATATGTAGCCGTTGAAGAGAGGATCTAATTTGTAAATCTTTGGTGCATGTCCTGAAATTCTTTGGAGGTGGAGAAACAAATTGCACATTTCTGTTATTGTTAACATGCTAGTGGTCTGGTTCCTCCTCAGAATCAGGTGTTTACTGTTGCTTTATTGACAGCTGCATTTCTTTTGAGAATAAAGAAATACAGGGGTAATTTGTATCCCTACAAAGCAAAAAGTCCAAACAATTGTGGTGTATTTTCTTAATGAAAAATGTTACTTTTATTTTCAGGGACCTCATGGACTGCCTGGCCCGAAGGTAAGTTAATAGCTGTCTTGAATAGATGAGCTCTTTATGCCTGCAAAGTGTCATGTTTTGCTCTTGAATGCATGGAGCTGTGTTTTGTCATACCTCATTTAATAAACATTTCTGATATTCTTAAACCTTAAAGCAGATTTTCATATTAGCAGCTTAAAAGCTTTTTAAATTGTCTGGGATTGTTTCTGAGTAGTATTTCTCCTCAGCATCAGCTGAGTCCATTTTTTGTATGAATATGAGGAATGTGGCACTAAATTATTTGCCTTCCTGTTTATGGGCAAGCTACCATTGCCCTTGGAATTACTTTGGAATACAGAAGCATGTTACAGTCTTGGGAAATGAAGTCAGATAAACTTGACTTCATTTATGCTCTCTTGTATCTCCTGCTTCTTCCAGTCTCCATGGCCTTTGTTAGGTGACAGGGATTTTGCTAACCAGTTCCTTCACATGCTGTGCTGGTTCATCACAAACTGATGTGTGCATTTTTGTGTTTTCCAAACTGGATTCATGATCAGACAGGTCTGCAATACAATTTGAACATCTTCCATAGCATAGATATTCTTTAGGGACTCTCCTAGCCCATCAGCTCAGGAGAGCAGAAGTGCATTTTGGCAGAGCTGGAATATTTTAATTTGTGCTTTCATTCAGTAGTCACCAGTAAGCTAAAATTCAGCATGACACTGTATTTATTAAGACCAGTGGTCTTGTCAGACATGATCATTTAAATCACTATGGGTCTCTAACCACACCTTTCTCAAAAAGTAAGGAAGAGGAGGAAAGGGTGGTTTTTTTCAGTTTTGGCGATTTATTTTGGGTTTTTAAAGCTGCAAGACAGAAAATCACGGGTTTGACCCCTTATGAGACTGTGTTACCTTGGCTCAAGAAACCTAAGTCATAAATCATTTTTTGAAATCGAGTATGTTCCATTTTAGCACCAACCCTGCTTTACCTCAGGCTTTTGGCTTGAGACTCAGGCTTTTGTGGGATTTCTCAGGTCTGTTTCCAAAAATTCAGCCTTTCCAGTGCTACTGGTCTGAAAGTCACATCGAGTCAAATAGAATAAGAATGAAGAAATGGCTACTTAGGGTGCAAAGCAGGCAGATGATGTCTGGAGTTACTTAAAGGAGCAGACTGGGTTCTACTGAGATTTTTTTTTTTAAATATGAATATAATATAAGGTAACATAATACATCAAAGGGAAATCTAGCAATGAGGCCATGGGGAGCAGTCTGGATGAAATACCCATGTATTTCTGTTTCCCAAAAGAGGCAGGTGTGGTCAATACTCTCTTTGACTGAGCAGCCCTCATGCTGATGCAGTTTTTCATTATGAGAGAATGATTTATTGGCAACTCTCAGCCCAGTATTGTCATTTTAGTGATGTTTAGTGTAATAGCCTGTGCATAATTTAATAATCACAACAAGTGCCATTTCTTACATTGTTCAAATTTCTCTGTATGAACACAGAAACTGTGGACCTCCCAAATGGCTTGGCATTGTGTAACCTGTACTGTTTCTTTTAACTTGTTACTGTTTATTATGTATGCTTAAAGGTTTAAAATATCCATATGTACGATTTTGCTGCAAATTCCAGTTTACTGTAAGGAAAAGTATTGCTTCCTTCCAAATGTACTTTTCAGGGGATCTCACTGTAGAAACTTAGAGTTTTGAGGCTTACTTTTATGAACATTTTCTTTCAGTTTGAATTATCTGCATAGGGTGGTTTATGGGATTTGAAGAATTTCCAAAACCCCCTGAAACTCATGCTTAATTCAAACCATCTAACTGTAGTGATAATTATTAGGAAAATATTAAAAAAGTCTGTTACCCATAAGTTTCCTGTAGTTTTTTTTACACAGAATTTAAATCTCGAGCAGACACCTCCCAGGTGCTTTTGCCCACTATTAAATCAGTATGTAAATTGCTAGTAAGCTGAGAAGGTTGAATTTGTTTCAAACTGGAATTTGCAGCTACTTCTGAGACTGGCTTCTTCTATCCCAGCTTAAACACCCATTATAGCACCAAAAATTTGGCATTTATACTTTTACGTTTAGGGTGAACCAGGGTTAAATGGTCTTAAAGGATTGAAGGGTGAACCAGGTCAAAAGGGTGACAGAGGGCCCCTTGGTCTTCCAGTAAGTAAAAAAACCCCAACTATTCAATTTCAGTGCAAATCACAAACATCTCTTTCTACTCCTCATGAACAACTCTGATTTACTCAATAGCATACACAGAATATACCATGTTGGAGCAGAGCATCAGTCTTGTTTTGTTTTGTCCCAAATCTGTGCTATCATCCCAAGTAATGTCCTGTAAAACCCAGTGCTGTCAGGTTTTTTTTTTGTTGCTGTTGTTGTTGTTGTGTGTCAGTTGAGAGTGTTCAGTGTCACAAGGATGTCATCACCCCCATTGCATTAGTCATGCTGTTGTTATTCAAGTGTTCTATGGTGTTTCCATTAAAAAAGGAGTCTTCCCTTTCCCCCATCTCCTCAGTTATTCTTCCTCTTATTGCACTTCTGCAGTTCAAATTGAGAGTCTAATTGACGAAAACTAAAAACTGATTTAGGGAATTTAGTTGCATTTTTTTAGGTTTTTTTTTTTTTTCCCCTGGATTCTTATTTTTGCCTTGTTCTTTAGAAATTTGCCATTCTGAGTGTTTGGCATGAATTTTGTCTTACAAGTGAAGAACCTTAAAAATATGGAGACATCAGAGTTCTTAAAACTTAGGTTGATAAAGTAGAAAATACTTTATGTGTTTGAAAGCATGCTGAAAAGGCAGCTTTATTTTTTTTTCTCAGAAAAAGAGTTAATTTTTCCTGTTTGCTGTTGTTATTGTATGAGGATTGCTCCCAGAGATGACATTGTTAACAGTAAAATGGGGAAAAAAGACTTAGCTGACCCAAAGGAGCACAAACCTCTCTGATTAATATTTTCAAGAATTATGTGCAGGACCTATGGACAAGGTCAGCATCACTGAGAATTTTGATTTAATTTATTTTGAGAAAAATAAAACTCATTTTCACATTGACAGTTACATCTCTGTAGAGAGTGAGCTTTGGAGGCCTGAGCATATGTTCTAGAAATGGCTATAAGGTAGAAGAGACTTCAGAACAAAAATTGCTACTACGTTTTTCAAATTTACACAGATCTTGTCTTGCTCCTGCTTGCTACTTCTAAATGTCGTTTTCAGGAGCGAAGTCCTAGAGCTTGACGTTCCGAAAACCGTCTCGTTTTATTGCATTGGCTGGAGATTTGGGGTTTGTTTGAGGGTCGGTTTGGTTGGCTTTCTTAGGGGGGAGGTGTTCCCCGGACGCTTCCCGGTGTCCCGCGTGGCGCTGTGCCCCGTGCCCCGTGCCCCGTGTGCCCGGCCGCCGCTCTGTTGTTATTCGCACGGAGCCCACGAGGGGTCCCCCCGGCCCCAGGGATGCTCAGGCTCACATCGCTCACCGCAGCCCGTGCCTGGGAGCGTAGCGGGAAAACAGGAAATGTGATTGTCTCTCGGGCCCTTGGAAATGAATGAGCCCATTGTGGTCAGGATCCAGATTTTGTTGGCTGCATAATGCAGTATTCTTGCACTTAAATATTTCCTATCGCAGTTAACACACATTTTTCTTCCTTTGTGTATACTATTCAGTATTGTCGCTATTTACAAATCAGAAAGCATGCGGGTAAATGACAAAGTAAATATTTGTGTGTTCAGGCTCAAAAACACCCTAACATCTGGTGTTTGTAGCGCTCCTACAGCCTGACAATATTCTGCTCTAATATACTTCATGTGAGGGCAGGGGTGGGTCGGTGATGTTACACTGAATTGAGAGCAGAGTCAGGCTCTTGGTGTTTCATGTGAATTTTTAACTAACATGCTGTAGTAATGTGGTACCCACTCCAGAACCCTGTCACAGCGTGTACTGTACGTTTGAATTGTGTTTATTCATCAGCACCACTTACTAATCTCACCTTCTTGTCATTCGTGTCGTGCCCATCATCCATGCTTCCACCTCACCACACAGGGAGCATCTGGCTTAGACGGGAAGCCAGGAGCCCGGGTGAGTCCCTTGTCTTTGTGTCCCCCTTTGTGACCCAGTCCCTGTGCTTCCCAGGGCTCTGCCAGCCAAGCTCCTCTCTGCACACAGGAAGGAAGGCCCAATGCTGCAGGCATGTTCCATGCTGCTGAGGAGGGGGCTTCAAGCAGGTTCTTAGGGCAATGTGTGTGGGAAAGAGAATGTAATTCTCTGTAGAAGGAGCTCTGAACCTTAAAAAGGCAGCTTAGCTTTGATTTTTGGTTGGACAACTGCCTTGGTTGGGTTGCTGGGCTTCCTGAGTAAGGTTAGAGATTTAGCTTGCAGGAGAACAGAGCTGTTCAGTGCTAATATGGAATCAGTGAAGAAGATGCAGATGTGCTGGGGTTCATCTACACACGTTGCTATGTTACACACCAGAGATGTTAAATCTTTTGCTTTCTTAAATGATAAAGAAATCTATGCAGTGAAAGAGTTATATCTTGGAAGTAAGATTCTCACTGATCCCTGCAATAGCTAAGTCCATCTTACAGGTAGACATTTCAATTTAAAGAAAAATCGATTTTAAAAATAAAACAATAATTAAAATCTTTTTTTGACCCTTCCATCTTCTTCCAATCAGTTTAAGATCTTTGTAGTTCTGATTGCTTCCATGGATGTAGTAACGCCAGTAGAACGCTCTGCCTTGGAACAGGAGAGGTTATAGGTGGAGTTTTGAAAGCCAAATAGGTTGCATCACAATTAAATCCAAATTTTCAACCAGTGAAGACTGATTCCATGTTAGTTCTTGTGTACAAGCCAGCTATTAAAACTAAAGAGTTGTAAGAACAAGACCTCTCTCTTACCCTCTTTGTTCCTTTTTGTAGGGCATAGATGGCCCAGTTGGTCCCCATGGCCCTGCAGGTCCCAAAGGAGAGAGAGTAAGTATATGTTCCATGTGCTCCTCCCTGCAAAGTGACTGCCTCAGTAGAAAAATGTCACATGGGGACACATACTGTGCCTAGATGTTACAGAACAGAACAGTATCTCACCTGTAGAGGAGCAGCCCAGAACTGGATATGTGCTCTACTCACACACACATTTATCTGTTTGAGATTGACATTGTAACTCATTAACTTCAGGGGAGTTTGTATTTTGAAATGACTAATCAGTAAGGAATTGGCTGGACTTTCTAGTTCACAGTGTCACAAACAGAACACGATTTTCATTGGCTTCATTATGTTGTGCAAATTGAGAACAAGCTGGTACAAAAGGAGATAGTGTGATCTGATTATATAAGAATGCAATGACAAAAAAAAAAGGGAGTATTTCTCTCCTCTATTCACTTAAATGTTTTTATCCGGGAAAAATATCTCCAGCCTCTGTAAAATTTAAGCTTTTCTTTTTTTTTTTTTTTTAAGCTTAGAAGATAGGAGCCCTGCTATTTAATTTTGAATTTTGAAATATTCACAGTAAATTTTCTCCATTGGAAATAGGATAGAAACTCTAATCTTTAACTATAATCCTGTCACCCTTAACAATACAACCATCAATTTTTACAACAAACCAGAAGATGATATCCTAAAACCTCTGAGGAGTTACCAGTCCACAACTTTGTCTCTTTGACTTCCTCAAACAAAACAACAAAACAAACAGCTTTAACAAAACATTGTGCTAAATCAGCTTCAGACTAGCTGTAAAAGGGACACACACCTCTCCATGTGGCAGAGGTCCAGTTAGCTTCATCTGAGAAAGGTAAGATTCATTTTTACAGAGCAGTGTATTGAGGGATAGATATAAAACATGCAGCACAGTCCAAATTAAACTGTACAGTGGGCTGCAGTTGCCTCTTAAGGCTAGTTAAGTGCCTGAAGAACTTGAGTATTTTTTGTTTTTCTAGGGGATTACTGATTCAATTAATTTTGTTTCCTTCAATTAGGACAATATATATCTTCTCTCAACTCTTGTGCAGAGATAGTTGAACATCCTCTAAACTTAAGTAAAAAATTTAGATGAGATACACATGTAGAAGTATACAATGTACTACAAGTTGAAATGTCTTTGACAATTAAATATAATATAAAATATTCTTTTTGTCTGTGGAAGACAGCTACTAATGTTTTTTTCTTGTGAGGGTATTCAAGGTCATAAGAAGTCATACAGCTGGATCTGGAATAAGCCCCACTGTACCTGTTGAGAAGCAGTAGCTGAAAAGGGGATACGAATTGCTGTGATGTAAATCAGTAATTGCATGAGCACAGAGGGAGAACTTCACAAAAATAGAGAGACCAAGGTGTGCAGAAAATTCCTACACACCCACCATTTTCTGTGGAGCTAAATGAATGGGAGGAAGTTCACAAGACAGATGGAAGGGTTTTTCCCAAGCAGGCAACCAGGAGGATTGTTGCTGTAATTGTTAATTTAATTATTCAATACCATTTGGGAGGAGTTGTTTGTAGCACAGTTATGTAACAGGTGCACAGTGTTGATATATGTCTCATTATTTAAATAACAAATCATGTATTTTTAATGCTGTTTTACAACTTGCATTCACAACTGTTGAACTTGTTTATGTGAAAGCAGCAGGGAAATGTTTTAGTCTGCAGACTTCAGACTTTACTTTTTAATTAAAAACAGTGCGTAGGGCCAGTGTTCACTGTCACTGGATAGGGCCCTATTTTGTCTGTATTGATAAGAAAAATCTTGGGCCAGTATAAATCTGGGAGGGCATTGGGGCTGTTTAACAGAATAATCATGAATTCATTGTTGCACAGGCTGCATTCGAGGTGATGCTTAGTTACTACTATGAGGTAGAGCAAACTGTTGTGCAAATTAGGGTGGGTTGTTGATTTTCAATTAACTATTAAAACAGAAAATGTCAGATCATTTTTATACAAAGTCTATTTAGATGGTGACAAGGTAGAATAATAAAATCATGACACTATAATGTGGTTTTATGCATTTTTAGTAGAATTAATAATAATTCTAATTATTAATAATTGGAACATTAATAATATTATTAATATTATTAATAATATTATTAATAATTATAGTACTAATGATAATTATAATTATTATTAATAATAATAAATAATGTGAAAATACAATTTATTAAAACAGTGTATTAATTCTTACTAATTTTCAGCTATTGGAATTACATTTTACCAAGTGCTTAGAGAGATTTTACTGAGACCATCTTTATTAAATGGAGGAGTAGGTCATAATAGGCCTCTGAATCTGACTGTACCTATTATTTTCACTTATATACTGTCTTGAGTGAAAGTAGAGAACACTGGAAAACAGACATCTTCAGCTAATACTGATGAAAGGGGACATGTAAGCCTGAAGGGTGATGACAGGCATGATGTATATCCAGCTTCTTGACCAGCTAAAGGAATCTGAGAGCTGGAAATAAACATTTTCTTTTTTTTTTTTCATTGGTGACAAAGGCCTGGTTTTGAACTTGATTTTAGCTTTTAGATGTGTAGCCTGTGCAGCACTGTCATCATTACACACAGTTAGTACCAGTAGCTAAAGTGCATTCTCTTTAATTTGGTTAAAATATTTCTCACCATAACAATGTTATGAAATCTCCCTGTCTATCCTAATGGAGACACAGATTATTCAGCTTTATTCATTCAAATTGTAACTCATATTTGTCCATGATTCAGGAGACTGAAGTGAAATAGGAGGCAAAAACATACATTATGGTTTCTATTCTTTGGACACTGATGGATTGTCTCACAAATAAATTTAAAACAAAATCTTGAAGGTTGCTAATATCTGCTGCCCTGAAGGAAATTGTGATGGTTGAGGGCAGTATACTCATGACAGTCCATTAATCTCATATAATCCATGAACATTCAGGACCTCATCTGATATTCCAAACATGTTTCAGCATGTGCTTTGTATTGGACACAAAAAATTCTGAGATACAGTTCTCCAAATATATTCTTACATAACAGATGTGATTATTTCCTAGACTGATACATTCAGTATTTTTATGTCTGCCATATGTTTAGCAATGTTATAAGCCTATCTTGAGAAGACTTTGTACAGTCATCTTGCTGTTGAAGATTAAAAAAAAAAAAAGATGCTTAACTGGTCTTGACATATTTCAAGTCCTGATCAAAGATTTCTGTAGCTCTTACCTACATAGGTCAGCACATTAGTTTCTTCTTAGCAGAAAGCCTTAAAGCTGCAAGGGATTTATTGTTTTGAAAATCAGATGTTAGTTCCCAATACCTCCTATTGTCCTGCCAGGGCATCCAGCCCAAAAGCTGCTCAGAAATTAGCAGGGGAGTAGCAGAATCCAGAAAAAAAAGACCTAACATTGCACATCTCTCTACCTCTAGACTAAAGCAAGTGCCCACCTAAGTAAAAATATAAAGTATTTAAAACAGATCAAATGTCAGTTACTCTGACAAACTCCTTATTGCTGGGATTATTCAACCACAGGTTAAGGTCCCGTTGGTGCTGGTGCCTGCCTTTTTGTATAATTCAGTCAATGAAATTTAGACATAGCAGCCCATTTTCAGAGCTGTGCCAAGTGCTTGGCTGTGCCAGTAATCACCACTATTAATTAGGTACACATCTGCATCTCTGTCTTGTGCTTTTAATGACAGAGTCATTAATGAGGTAATAGTAAGTAGTAAATAACCCAGAGGGTGCTGTACAGAGAATTCTCTCACGAGCATAAGTGCAGCAAATGCCAGGATGAGCCACAGTCCCTGTGCACACCAAGAGCCTTGCAGGAAGCCCTGTGTTAGGGTGTGCTCACCAAAGGGGCTGACAAAGGGATCCAAGTCACCCTGCATGACAAATCCAGAGTAGGAGCTTTGAAAACTACAGGTGGTCAGGATTTTCTTCTTCCATTTCAACATCAACATTTTGAGCCGTTTAGTTCTCTCCAGAGAGAAATGCTTTTCTGTTGGATTTCATTCAGAAGAAAGAACAGTCTGAAATAAGACTGCTTTCCACACCTTCTTCCCAGCCCTGACTCCCTACCAAGCTCACAGGGACCTGTGCTTGCAGTTATACAGGCTAGTCCTGGCTGGTTTGGGAAGCTTAACTTCATATCAATCTTGATAAAGAAAAATTAGAGAGCAAAGGTGATTATTACTGTCAGCCTGAAATTCATCGCCTTGAAATTCCATTCCGTTTGGAAAAGTTTACCCTGTATTAAGCTTGCAAAATGACTTTGGCAGCACCCCTCTGGAAACTGGTAATTTTTCCATGGATTTTAGTGCAGAATGAGATCAGACTTCTGGAGAATTCTCTGTACTTGTTTGTCTTGCATATTATTACAGTTGTTTTGATTTTAATAAACCAGGGTATTTACATCACTTATCTAGAATCCAGTAGAGGATTTAGCAACACAGCACAGTGCATAGGATAATCTTCACAATGTCACTGTTAATAGCATTGCCTACTTAAATCAAGCTTTGACTGACACATTATTTTTGCCTGTCACTCTGTTGCATCTCAGCTGCTGTGTGTATATACAGCTTGATGATGTATATCCTCAGTTTTCATTACAACTTTGGATTTTTACTGGGAGCAACATTAAGCTGTCAGAAGCTTAAACTTGACACTGGTGTGTGTTCAGTTGAAACATATTTTCAGCTACTAATGTATTTAGAAATGAGTGTGATATCATATGCCTAAAAAGTCATTCTTCCTAGAAAGAATGGTAATACCTTCTCTTTCTCCCTTAAACATTTAATGAAAATAAATGAGGTTGGATATTTTTCACTCAAAATACTTAGGAATGCATAAACTTTAACCTAAAGCACTTGGCAGAGATAATTTCTAAGATAGCCAATGTTTTTGTTTGCTTGTTCTGTAATCTTTTCTTAGGGTGAGAAGGGAGCTGTAGGTGACCCTGGACCCAGAGGACCATATGGCTTGCCTGTAAGTTGCACAGAGTTTGTACACACTGCACTTTTTCATCCCTCCCTGATTAAACTTTGTGTGCTTTATGGCTGATTTTCACCTAGCAGTAGAATTAGTTGGAGAAGGCAGAGATTGATAATAAACCCTGACAGTGCAAGGTCAGTGTTCTGTGTCACACTCTTGGGTTTCTACCCATGCACATAAAAAACCAGACCTGACATGAACCAGCAGGAGAGAGGAGATGCAGAATGCAGGTGCTCCTGGTTCAGCAGCCTTTGGCCATCAGCTGCCTGGGGACAATGTGAGAGTGCCAGGAGTCCAGGAACTGTGGAAAGCTGAGAATTTCTTCATGTCAGTTTGCTGCTTGGATTTCCATTCTGCAAGGTTTCTTTGCCATTATGTTTTTGTTTTGTTTGTTGCTTCAGAGACCTCTTTTGTTTTCATTTCTGTGCCATCTACTCAGAAGTTACGTGAGAATTTCATTGTTGCTCACTCATAGGTGAAATTATTTGTTTTAAATCAATCATTTTAATTATGTTATCCATTTCTAAAATATGAGGGAGAACTTCCTTTGGCCTGACAACGATATCCCCAATAAAATCAGTTGACTTTCCCTGTTTACACTGCTAATGACTGGGTCAGGTGTGTACATATACACAAGTCTGTTCTGTACTTTGACGCAAGGAAAGTCATGTAAATGTGCTTGGCCAGGCACAACCAGCCTTTCCAGGAGACTTTTAGTGTTTCCATACCCTCTCCAGTCTAATTCGTGTGATTAATTAATTTAAGCTGGAATACAGACCTGTGGTTTAATTGGATCCATTTAATTGGATCAGGAGTCAGTGGCTGGGGACAGTTTTCAGGCTCCATGGAGTGTTAAATTAGCTTGCTACGCATTTTTATGTGAGGGTCACCTTTGTGAGTTAATTTTTTTTTTTTTAAATCCTATTTCTGTTTCCCATTCCTGTGAACTAAAAATAAAATTTTATAGGTTTTTAGCTGGTTTTGTATTTTTTGCTTGCTCTTGGAATCTGCCTGCAAACAAAATTTTACAGTCAAGCAAAATTTTGCAGCCAGGTTATCAGTTCCTGGAAATGTTAAGCATGGCAGCAGTGTCCTTGTCTGAGGGAAGCTAATGCAGTTCCTGTGGTTCTTTGGCAGGGCAAAGACGGCGAGCCTGGCCTCGATGTAAGTAATGTGTGTGACCAGGGCACCCTCAGGGGTTGGTAAGAGTCTGCCAAGAATCCCTTGTGGAGCACAACACCTTTGCTGCCCTTTAGCGTGCATGCAGGACCTGCAGAGGGTGTGCTGAGTGCTGTGTTTGCTCTTTCTCTGCGCTAAAGAGGACAAAGATTGTGCAATGTACAGCCCTTATCGACAGACACCCCCAGATAGTGGTGCTCAGCAATACCAGTACTTGGTCCTTTCGATGTCAGTAGGCTGAAAAAATGCTTACTCAGAAAATATTCAGATGACTCATTTGTAGAAGAACAGGGCTCACTTAGCACTTGGTTAACTAAATT
Organism: Agelaius phoeniceus; assembly: GCF_051311805.1. Lineage (NCBI taxonomy): Eukaryota > Metazoa > Chordata > Aves > Passeriformes > Icteridae > Agelaius > Agelaius phoeniceus. The sequence goes on from NC_135268.1 coordinate 27,441,493, forward strand.
TATTCTAATTAAAGAGAATAATTTCATAGCCTGTAAGGGATATGTTTCAAAACATAGGCTCTTTCCTTTGCATGCTAAAAAGACTTAGTGAAAGTCCTCTTCTGTAGTCCTACACTGAAATCCCTAAGTTGGAGGAGTCTTTTTAAGAATGCACATAAGCTGTGTAGCATGGATGATTGCTAGTTTGGATGTAGCATGGATGATTGCTAGTTTGAGTGGTATGATTTCTTTCTGTAGCTGCCAAAATGTCTTTACCAACCTCTGTGGCTTACTTGTTTCACATGCTCTTGTGTCCGTGCATGTGTCCACACATAATATATGTACAGAGCATGTAGTGAAACCATCTTTTTAGGTTTTCCAGGAGTATTTGAGAACCTAATCTGCATGTTAACAAAAGTCAACCTATCTTTGTCCACTTTGTTTTTATAGGGTTTCCCTGGTCCTCGAGGAGAAAAGGGTGATATAGGAGAAAAGGGAGAAAAGGTGACCATAGTGTTCATAACTGTTGCTTGATTCGTCAGCTAATCACTTCTGCTGTCTTTGCACTATAAATTGTCCCATTAAAACTTACCTTTGTTTTTACTGTGTGCCAAAAGGCAAGTCACAGATAAACACTAGAGCAAAATAATGAAAAACCACAAAAAGTATGTATCGGACTAGAAATACCAACGTGTCCCAAAGCACAGCCTTTTTTTTTTTAGGCTTGTTTTCTCCAATCCATCCTGCACTTGTTGAAAGTCCTGAAATATTTAATGCAGACACTAGTTGTTGTGGTAGTGATTTTATACTGAAGAGCTCAGCTCTGTTCCCTGGCAGTATTTGCACACTAATGGTTGATCCTGGTGTAGCATGCCTGTACATGCTACCTGTTCCACACCAAGTGTCTAAGACAAGAACTGTCTGAATTTTTATTTTTGATAATGTTTTATTTGCAGTTAAGGACTTTGTGATACTTGTGGATTTAAATTGAATCATATATTCTACCATTCTGGTAAACCCACTAGACAGTGAAGTTAACAGAAACAGCTGACTTCATTTTCAGTGTCCAGATACAGTGACTTGGAAATCTGTTTAGTAAAAAGCAATGCAGGATTTAATGTATGTGTAGAGAAACTTCATGAGCAAATCTCTTCCATTTCTATCCAGCACAAAGCCCAGCTGCTAAAATTGCTGAATTAGAACTCACACCAAGCCACTTAATGTAAAAGTCCATACATGCAACAGATGATTTTTCTTGCTCAGACCAATGTTCTTGTCAAGCTGACATATGCAGGGTTAGGCTGGATTAATTTCTCATTATGGTATCCTGAACAAGAAGCAGGGCTAAAAAGTCACCATGAGTGTTAGAGTTCATCTCCATTTCTTAATCTGGTTAGACAAAACACTTCCCAAGAATGCATTGAAAAGGGTATGATGAAATTCATCCTTCCCTTTGTCCCTTGCTATGTTGCTCTTTCTTTTGAGCTCAGAGATCACTGATAAGGTACTGATTTTGCAGAACAGCAGTTGTTTAAGCAGGTGCTCCATGAATGTTATAAAGGCAGTGTTTGACCTGGCAGAGTAATCACAATGAATGGTGAGCCCTTGCTTGCTGCCACAGTACAGGTCTGTCTGCCACCAGTGAACAGCTTTTCTCTTGGAGAGCAGCTGTCAGTCTAAAGGTGCAACTGATAACAGCCAGCTCAGAGAGGTGATGGTCAAAATGCTCTTTGTGCTAAGTGGGAGTTACAGCTGGTGCCAAATTGAGTGAACTTAACAGTGTGTTCTCACCCTGGGATACATTCAAAGAGTTGTGTCCAGAAGATAAAAATAAGTAATTATGCCTCTCTAATCAGTTCCAGTGAGGTTGCTTGAATACTGCAGATAGTCTTTTGAGCCTCACAGTTCAAGAAAAAATTGGAGAGTGAGAAGGTTACCAAGCTGGCAGGGGTCTGGGGCAAACACAACCAGTGGCAGAGGCTGGAGGAGGGGGACTGGCTTAGTCTGACAAATGGGATTGCCAAACTACTCAAAAGGGGAGATAAAAAATGATAGAGCAAAACTCTTCTGGGTAATTGCAAATGGGGAAAGACAGGACCACAAGGTGCTCCTGAGAGGTTCTGAGCCATTGTTCACAAGGAGAACAGCACAGCACTGGGACAGGGAGTCCAGAGAGGGGCCTGGACCCCTGCCCAAGGAGCTCTGCAGACCCTGGTTGAACTGACCTAGGGTCAGGAGTCATCCTGATCACAATGGGGATCTTAGGCAACCTCCAGAACTCCCTTTCAGCCAAACTTTGAGTCTGTGTTTCCATGTACAGCTAGAGCAGATAGACAGCCACCAGAGCTCCAGAAGATTTCTGGAAGAAAAGATGGAAAGCTGGTAAATTGTTTGCTTATACAAATACAATGTGAAAATGGAACAGATGAGGTTCAGTACTCAGGATGTTAGAATGTTTTAATGTTCCAGAGTCCAGTGTGCTACTTTTGGATATTAGACTTGATTCCCAGGGACTGACTAGGTAAGTCAAACGTGGGACTTGCAGCTGCAAGGGAGTGAGGGAATTTCATGTGGGAATGGTGTGTGGCACAGCTACACCCTTTCTGGAGTTCAGTTGTGATTTAGCCTGCCTGTGGAGACTTGTTCTCTTGGACTGCAAGACATATCTCCTAAGAGCTCTGGTTCTCCATCCCCTTAAAAATTCGTGAAAAGGCAAACCCTGTCTCCTGAGGAGAATGCATGGGATAAAGTAGTTAGCAAGTCTGTTACATGTTTAAAAAATGTGCTGTTGTGTGGACTTTTAGAAAGAGGATTGAAAGGAAGTATGTAGGGCAGAAATGGAGATGGAATACCTACCTTAAAAATTCCCAGAATTTTTAAGGAAACCTAGGAGGCAAAGGAAGGCCTTTCCCAGTGAAAAGTCAGGGAAGATATAGCTGAGACCTCTGTGGAAGACACTTCCATTGCACAGCTTGAACTAATTTTTCTCAGAAATTAGGGAATATTTACATCATGTAAGCAAACATTTCATCAAAATTACTTGAGCTGCATCAATAGTTTCTTTTCCAAGTAGAAAGCTGACTCTCAAAAGATGCAAAGTAGCGCAATAAATCCAAGTTCTCATTATAACAAGTCTTCTGTGTTCTACATAAGGTATTCCTTATGTAAATTACTAATTATCTATGGCCAAATTGGTGTAACAGCACCCATTTCAACAGATAAGCCATTTTTGTAATAACAAATAAACAATTTTTCAATCTAGCTTATGAGTTCTTGGTTTTTAAATATTTATTAATATTTAAAGAAATATTTTTTCTACAATATTGGCTATTGGTCTGACATGACACAAATTGAGATTAGTGAGTTTCTAGTTAAGAAACTTAAATTGCACTGCAAAAATACATATAGTTATGAACATTCTAAAGAGAACCAATGACACTTTTTTCATAGATATGCAGGGAATAAATCTTTACTTCTTAAGTTTGCTGATCTGTATTTTAGCCCATCAGTAGTTTTGCTACTGTGAAAGCAAGTCAGTGTCTGCATTATGTCTTCTTAACATGGCTGTAAAAATATTTTTTAAAGTGTTCTAGCTGTAATTACTCATATAAAATTATAGTCCAGGAGCACTCATCCCAAAAAAGGTTTGTATTTTCAAGTTGTATGAATAGAAAAAAAAAATTCTTTCAGAAACTAATAAGCTTTAACCAAAGTTAGAGATTGTGTTGTGGGGAAGGGAGGAAAGTGGCCCGCGGTCCCAGATGCACAGTTGTGACTGTGTTATGTATTTGGCAGAGGAGTATGGTGTGTCTGAACAGAGGATGAAAAGGCATTATCCTTTTCCCCTGCACTCTGCATTGATGAAAATCTGTGCATATGAGGATTGCAGATTGTTCCAACCATAATGGTGTTGCAGAAGTGCCACAATTTTTTATTTCTCTAGGCACTGAGGAAGGACAGAAAGGATTTTTTTTTTTATCCTCATCACATGTAGAATCCCCATAACTCCTGTGAGTTTCTGTAGTTCAGGATAAGGAGTAAAGATCAAAGATTAAAAAGAAGGTACTCAGAGTCAATGGAAAAAGTAGTAAAGTACCCAGGAAATTCAGAATTTTTCTATACAGGTAACTGTTGCATTGGTTTGAGTAAGATCATAGATCTGCCTGCAAAACTGGAAGTTGAAAATAGTTACCTGCTGGCTTGTAAAACAAAAAGTTAAAAAAACAAAAAATCAAAAAAAAAATTTAAGCATAGTCAGAAACCAAACTGTACTGTTCACTCTCAGAATCCTTTTTGGAGTATGTCCATGCTTTGTGCTTGCATACACTCATTGCAAATATATTGGTCCTACATTGAGCATAAATAGCACAAAATTTGACCCTAAGCTGTTTGGTTTCTCTGCTACATTGTCATCTTTGTAGGTTTAATATGGAAATGTAGCCAATTTATTGTTCTTGTCTTGTGAGGATTTTTTTACATCACAGTCTTATAATTTGGTAAGGACTGGCAATGTTTTAGTTGCTGTTTTTCCAAATATTATCCTGTGACTTTTTGGCACACAGAAAAGATAGACAAGTAACTTTGCTTCTATCGTGACATGAATGCAGTATGTTCTGTCAATGGAACATTTCGTTTTATTTGAATGTGTCAAGTATGCTGTTATATGAAATGATGAATGTGCTTTCCATCCTTTTTAAAGTATTATTTATATAAAGTTTTTTTAAGTATAAAATTATGTTTCTCTCTTGTTAATGGATTAAGCCTTTCTGTACTGGTGTGGAACAAGTTAAATGTCTATTTAATATGCTTCACCAAAATCCGTCTGTCTTTCCAAAGGGGCATTCCTTCTTTCTCCTTCTACCCTCATTCCTTACAATTCCTCTGTCTTTTTTACCCTTTTCCTCACAAATTAAATCCTCCCAATAGCCACAACCTCACTTGCTGGTTCTCCAATGTTATACTAATTTTCCTATGACTATTTTCCCACTTCTTTGTGATATCCTGATTTACTCATCCTTCCTATCCCATTTTTTACAATCCTAGTCCAATTTGTTATTTTTTTAAGTGATGCCTTTTTGATTTTTGTGAAATTGAGAGCAACCTGAAACTCATTTACCATTGTGATCAACTGGTGTGAAATCAATTATAAAATGAACTCTCTAAACCTCTTACACTGCTTGAAGGTGAGGTCATCTTTGCAGGTAGGTTTGTTGAGGGGAATCAACTAATTGCCCTGAGAATGAAAGCATTGGAAGTTTCACATTTAAAAAGAAAACTCAGTGTGAAAGGATTGAATTTTTGTAAAACAAATAGATGAATCATTGACTGCAGCAGACAGAATGTTTGAATGTTGAAATGCTTAAATAAATAATCTAATTACCCCTTCTGATTACTTTATGATACCAAGGCAATATGAAATTGTTGGAAGTGTCATAGCACCTCTCCATCAAGCAGTTTGAGTGTTTTGATTCCTGTAACAGGGTTTGAAATGGTTGTGTTGTATTTGGAGTGACAGCAGTGCACCCTCAGTTATGTCCATGGGTTTCTATGGACACCACAGAGAACAGGATTTGTTCCAAACTCTTACCAGAGTGCAGAGGGTCAGTTAGTAAAGGATGCTCCTGGCCAGGTTCACCCCTGATGTGACACCCTGGAAGCTGATGGAATTGAGTCAGTCATCCCTGTGAAGCATCTGTGCCACAGGTCTTTTATCAAAACATTCTGCTGATGGATTCTGCTCTCCCAAACTTACTTCTGACTAGTGGCAAATCCTCTGGGAAGCTGACAAGTTCAGCTTAGTGAGCATGTACCCTTCGGTGCTATCACTTATCAAAACAGGAGACCTCTTATTTTGGACTGCAGATTGGGGGGATTTGCAGATTTGCCTCTGTCCCAAGAAATCAATGATATCAAGCCCTGTTCTAGGTTTCAAAACATTCTTAATACTGATATGAAATACCACCACAAACTAATAGAGACTGATTGCAGTTCTTGCTTGTGATCATATAATTTATTTTTCCACATAATGCACCATCCAAACCTGAACACAGTGGTAAGTGTCCTTTCAGCTCTCCATTGGCTTAAAAAGAAAAACCCAAACTTTAAACCCAATCTTTCCTTATTTTTTTTTTTTCAAAAGAATGAAACTTGTTTTATCCAAACCATTGTATCCACAGGGGGAAAAGGGAAAGAAAGGCAAAAAAGGGCCTAAAGGGGAGAAAGGAGAACAGGGTGCTCCTGGATTAGATGCACCTTGCCCATTGGTACGTCTCGTTTGTGTATTGGAAGATCAGTCATCCTGCTGTAAACTGATGGAATAAGAGATGAGGGGAGAGGAACAAGCACCAGCTACTGTGTAACCTGTTGCCCTTTGTTAACACAGCTTCATCTCAAGTGCAAATTCTGGAGCAGACTTTGTTTGTAAACCTCTTAATTGGGGTTAAAGCACCAGACTTAAGAACTTTGGGCTATGTTTGTGGGGTGTTGATAGTGGGGTCTTTTGGGGTTTTTTTTTTCATTTTTTCTGCAAAATACATTGGAAAGGGCCAAATTTGGAATGTGCCAGAATCAATACTCCACAGGTTTAAATCATAAGCAGTCAGCTTGTTCCTCTTGCCTCCCTGTTGTTTTTTGTTCACTCCATTTAAGTCAATACTGAAGGCATTTCTTTGACAGTAACATTGCAAGTTAATCTTTACAAACAGGGATTCCGTGGAATTAAGGGGGAAAAAGGGGAGCCAGGCCAGCCTGGCCTGGATGGGCTGGATGCCCCTTGCCAATTGGTACAGTATTTCTCTTTCCTACCAACCCTGCATGCAGTTCCTTTGTTTGTAGTCAGCCATTCTCAATGTAAAGTAATGTTTTTCTGAGATGACTTTACATTTTTCATGTAACACGTGCATGTGCATGAACAAACCAGCTGCTTCAAGTGATCATAACTGCAGTGAGAGAACACAAGTTTTTGTTGCCACCTTAAGCCTAACTCTCAGCAATTTGCTCCCACATCACCTGGTAATTTATAAGTTTGTGCCCTTCCTACATTTTCGCTGAGAATCATTGGTTTGTTACTTTCCTCGCACAATACCCATTGCCTCACTCACCCTGAACCCAAAATTGTAGAAATCTAGCACAATGTTCATCTCTAATCAAGTCTGATGACTTCTGTCTGCACTGGCTCAGTTCCACACCCTGGTCTGTCCCATAGCTACTCTGCACCCTGGCCTTCCTCCCAAATCCTTGCCATCTTAGGGGCATGTTTTCACAATTTAGCCAAAATGAGAGTCACAAACAGAGGGATGTAAATACCATTTCTAAAAATCAAGGTTTCCAGTAAGCCAAGCTGGAGCTTGGCTTCCAGACCATCCACAAGTGATGTTTGTGGTGTCTGGCCTGTTCATCAGAGTATTCAAACACATCTGGAAATAAAAAGCTTACCTGATGTTTGTAAGAATATAACGGTCTGCAGCCCAAACCCTCATTGTCTTTGTTATTTAACGTCCTCAATTTAATGGTCTTACCCCTGGAACTTACCCTCCTGGAATACACACAACACTCCCCACCCTATGCTAGCATGAATTCAAGTTCCCACCTATACTAAAATGCTACTTCTTGACCCTCTCCCTTGTACCAATCTGGCAACAATGATTTTTATTTAGTAGTAAAGTAAGTTGGAACTCTTTTCCATTTAAGAAAGAAAACTCCAAATGAATAGTACATACACATTTCTTAAAGATACAAGGAGGATTTTCTTTTTAATTGTTCACAGTAAAATTTGATCTGCATGTTCTGATATCGTTTGGTGGTTAAGCACGGTTCTCTGAGATGAATGTTAAATTTAAGTAGGTTTTATTTTGACTATAGCACTTCTATTTGAAGTCAATTGCTTTTTAATTGTAAATACATAGTCCATTAAGATTATTCCATAGTCCATGTTGTTTGCTTCCAATTAATGGTAACCATATCTCATATTTTGTTGGGGATAATCAAGCATGCTTTTGGAATTTAAAAATGTTTCTCTGTCTCTGTATTATCATCTATATCTGAAGATTCACTAACAATCGTTGATGGATCAAAAATAATCTGTTTGTGGATAATTGCTAGAATAAGCTGTTTAGCATGCAGCACTGTCTCTTGTTCAGGCAGCAAGTAATTCACACCAGACCACATGCAAGTATATTCAAAAATTCATATTAACCATTATCTTCACATGTAGGTTAACATTAAGTATTGGTATTCTAAATTCTAATAAATCTAAAGGCCTGATTTTTTTTCTGCTTATGCATAGTCTAGTTACATTGTATGTGCTCCTAATTCTGAGCATATAACTCCCTGAATAAACCCTGGGCAGCCATGTAAATCAGAATTAGATCCATGAAAACCAGTATGACTCTGGTCAAAAGCTGGCCCTGATCTTACTGGATGCATGGAGAAACATGAAGGTAGAAATGATACAAGAAAAGGAGTGACTCTTACTAACATGAGAAGAAATTAGATGGCCATATTGTCTAAGCACTGAACTAATCAGTGGTGCTGTGCTGCCCTGCTCCCACTGCTGATGTTTTCTTCCACCGTGGCACTCAAGGTATGTGCAGGCCTCAGGATTTGGCTGCTTCATTCAAAAACTGATAATAAAAGTGAAAAGAAAAGATCCTACTCCCATTTGAGTCCTGCTGTCTTATCACAGGGTGACCTTTGAATGAGGGGCCCATAAAACATAATACTCTCCAGATAAAAACCATAGTATTTTTTTTCTCACTAATCTTGTACATTCAGATACAGATTATTGTGAATAAAACAGATTATATTTAAAATAACATGTAACCTGTGCTGTAGTAGCAATAAGAAACTGATGAAGTTCTAATGATCTAGAAAAAAACACAAATCTTTATGGCAGAGAAGTGCATGTATGTATTTACAGTGTAAACTTTCCTGCCTTTGGCTTTTCCTTCACTTTGGGAATAAGAGAGGAAATAAGTTAACTGGGAGCTACTTCTTAGATAGAAAGTCAAAGCTGCATCAGCTGTTCTAACAGATGTTGATGAAATATCTATCCTGTCAAACTTACTTATACTCTTTTTTTTTTTTTTTTCATCCTTTTACTCCCCTTGAAACAGGGTCCTGATGGATTACCAATGCCTGGCTGTTGGCAAAAGGTAGGATGGACAGAGATTTTTCTTTTCAGGACCTGTATGTCCTTAGAACGCAGAAATGCCTGTCACAATCATACTGAACAGTATCAAGATATACTTCAGAGCCTCCTAGACAGACATATCAATACAATGATCAGGAATGCAAGATCAGACCTCTCCATGACAGCAGTTGATGTGATATGTTGTAATTCATGCAGAATAATTCATCGAGGCAGTACTGTAGAAATAGTTGGCATTAGTTTCATGAAAAGTCCAAGACTTTTCTTTTTTCACATGAAGACTCACACATCCTTTGGTTTCTGCAGATGATCAGTGCTTCCTATTCATTATAAAAGCTCATGGATGTGGCATTTTTATCAAATCTATCTGTTGATCTATTATTATATTGGCTTTCTGGGATACTGAGAAGGACAGTGTATCCTGAGCTTTTCTTTGCCTTTCTTCTCTATTCAATAAATCCTCCTGGGTTTTGTGTTTTATGGCAATATTAACTGGTGACATTATTTTAGTAAAGATTCAACCTAGAAAGTGCTTGATTTAAAAACACAGCATTCAGAATAATGTAGTTGGAGGGATACTGGCATATAATATATCAGAAAAGGTGAAGCATAAGTGAAATCCTGGTTGCATTTATCTCTGAAGAATAGTTGGTGCTGAGAAAGTAACTATCCATATTTGTAACTCTGCCATATCTATGTATTTGTAATAGATGTCTGAAATATCTTACTAATTTGATTAATCTGTATCTCTTTTTGTCTCTGCAGTGATTAATCTAACCTTACAAGCATGAAGTTGTGTATATAGTGCTCCACTTTTTTATTTATAGATGAGAACTGAAAATTTGATTTTACAAGTCTGAGATATGTTTACATGTAGCTGCTTCTACTTGTTTGCAATAGTCCATACATACATCTGTTTTTCACCTACATCTGCAGTTAGATGATACAAAAACTGCAGGATAAACCTGCAAAAATTGTCTCTCTAATGGGAGAGATCTCTAAACAATGATCAATAATAGAAATTAATATTTCTGTAAATTCCTGTATTTTGGCTTGTGGATGTGCATGGACAATGAGTGCCATGAACTAGTTTACAAGAAATTGTGACCAAATAAGAGCAAAATGCTATGAAATGTACTGTACCCGCTGCTGTTGGAGTTTACTGACTTGGCTTCCATGTCCATCTTAAGCACGTCAGTGATCCATGACACCACATCTGCTCGTGTGCACTAAAAGCATGAGTGTGTGTGCCAGACCTGCCTGCTGTGTGATCATGAGTGGCTGCTGACAGTGGCCTTTGATTCCAGCTTCTGAGTCATTTCCTTTTGTCATCTCAAGGGAGTCACACCATGGCTCATTGCTAAAAAGAGATAAACCAGAGGAGCATAGAGAGAGGCCTTGAATTTTTGGGGAATAGCATTCCAGCTGCAGGTGGATGGCTTCCATTCTTGCGGGATACTTGGCCCCTTGGATCAGGGAGGGCCCCGCCTGTTGATCAGCGTCGGTTTGCCTTGCACTGCTCACAGCCGTGAAGACATTCACGATAGGCCCTGTTGAGTCCTTCGTCAGGGGGACAGAAGTTTGAAGAAGAAACCAGACTTCTCTGTGGGTTGTTTGAAAAGGTTACAGAGGTGCTGCAGGGATCATTTGATGGCAGACACCGCCTGAGACCAGATGCTTCTCAACCTCACTGGAGGACGGACAGAGTGTAGGCACTCTGCATGTTGTGTTTTGGGACTGCTGGAGGAGAAAGCACTCTTGAGGTGGGGATGAATCCGATCATCCTCCAGAGGAGGATAACAATGGAACTGATCAGAGATGTATGTATCATGGTGTGGTTTTCAGGTTATTCACTTTAAATTACACATAACTGGCTGAACTTCTCTACAGGAATTTGGAAGCAATGCTTGGTTTTGTTTCCTTTTCCTGTTTCTGTTGCCATAAAGAATGCATTTCAATAATCTATTCAACATTTGTGATGACGGCATTGAAGAAAATACTTTCAAGCCACATATTCGTCTTGTTTCAGTATTAACAGTTTTTATTCCAGAGTCTTTGAAGCCTTTAAGTCTAGAAAAGAAAGAGTTTATTTTTATGTTTCACAGAATGATGTATTCATCTTGCTCCTTTTATGTTGTTACGGTGATTTTAGTGGACATTATTGCTCAAACACCATTGGAGAGAAACAGTTCTGTGTGATTATCACTGCATGCTTGTCACCATGCTTCACTGTTAAAAGTGTTGATGTTTCTCCCTTTCTGTTCAGATGGCTTTCTAGAGAAACATTTCCTTCTCCACTTTTTTTTTTATTGCTAGAAATACGTAATTTGTGCACATTTGTAGTTTTGCCACGAGGTATTTTTTTACAATTTTGAGTCTTCATATGGTGCACTGAAGTTAGTTTGAGAGTATAATTTATGAGAAATGGTGCCATATTTGGCAGATGGAAATTCTTTTTATATCACTTCTGTCCCTAATGTATATAGCAGAATCATCCCATTTTTAGGAGGGTTTTTTTTTGAGGAGTTGTCTTTCATATGTAGACCAAAACTAAGTTGAAGAAGACAGCTTGTCTCCATTCATATGAGGGCACCTTATGCCCTTCTTGGAACGCACATTTTTCCTGGCTCCATCATTTCTAAATCATGTGAAGACGGGGTCACATCTTCTTTTTGTATTGCTTCACAATCTCAAATCAATGGAAATGCCACTATAATTGAATATTTCTCTTTGATGAATCTTTATTTTCATTTTGGTATATTGGAGTCAAACCCAGCTTTTCATTGAGGAAAACACAGATTTTTACAGCAAAAAGTCAATTTAGTGGCCTCCAGTTAGTATTATCTTACTAATAAAAACAAAAATCTCGCACTATACACTGAATAATGTGTATTTTTACGGCTCAATCCCCTCTTTCCAATAGGAAGAAATAAGTGTTCACAGAAATAAGGAAGTATGTTTTGCTTTCCCTAAATTTTCAGAGATGCAAGTATCAACCTGTTAGAACAGTGATGATTACAACAGTGGGAACCTTCAGGAGGCACAGACAAAATATAAAACTTTACTAGAGAGTTACAGCAATAACACCACTGAGGGCCTTTCAGAAGGAGGACAGGAGCAGCACCCTGTGAGCCTCTGAGTTGCCCCTTTCAGTCTGCTTGTTGAGGCAGCAGTGTCTCAAAGAACCAGCAGGCTGGGTGAGCAGTAAATTCACCAGAAAAGAGTCGCTCATGCCGTGTCCTGACTCGGCACATTTGGCTGGGTGGATGGTACATGTGGAGACCAGAAGCTGGATGTTTGTCAAGATATCGAATACTGGCAATCAATACTGTCAGATGAAATATTTTTTAAAGGTCCTGCAGAGTATTTACATGCAAAATCAAGTAGGATGTTTATTATCTGGCTAGATGATTTAGCAACTCCACATTGAGACTGTCCACAAACACAACTCATTTAAGAAATCGCAACAAGATAAATAATGCTGATAAATAATTAGCACTTTCTTTATCTTTTTTTTTAAATTTGTGTACTTGTATTTTTTAACTGCCCTCCTAGCATCCATTTCTATATGCACCAATAAATCTAGCAGAGCTTTGGCCCATGGTTTTGTCATTCAGGAAATCATTATAGATGCTACTGTTAAATGTTAGTCAAAGCTCAATTCTCCTTTAACTTCCTGACACTGAGACCCTACTGAAGAAATACTTCAGCACCTTCATTTCCTTTATTTTCTGTCTTGTAAATTAATTTCTTTCTTAAATTTCCGGCAGGTAGGAATACTTTTCAAATAATCTTACTTGGCTTTTTTAGCCTGTGTGTTGTTCAGTATCATGGAATGTTCATTCCTTTTAAATAACCATGAGTGAGCAGTTGATAAACAATTTCATTTGAATGGTTAAACTACATACATAGATTTGGCATTAATACTTGCATCTCAGATTGAATTGAAATGAAACTTAAAAATATCTAGAAAAGTTGCATGGTCAGTACAAGAAAAAAAAAAGAATTTGTTTCAATATTTCATCAAGAAAAGCACCCTGTGAAGACTTGCAACGTGTTTGTTTTGTTCAAGAAGCAACTATTTCTGGTGCTAGTATATCTTTTTCCTTTTGATGGCAAAGCTACAGTTTGAACTGCCAGTGTGTTGTTGTATCTTTTAGTGGCATTCCTCCAGATAGATATGATTTGTTTTGTTTAGTTTGTGACAGGAACAGTAGTTCCTCTACCAGTCTTTTCAGTTGTAGAAATGTGTAGTGGTATTAGTCTACACAGTTTCTATATCCCTGACTTTTCAGGTATGATTAATCCTTGTTTCTTTGAGAGTTTTCATTATTTGTTTCATATGAAGTTTTGTAATTACCTGTTACTCCAGTGCATAAAGCCACATTGTGCAGAAGTCCTGCTACAGAGGCCGCAAATCTTTTAAGCACTGTATGGAATATGTCTGACATACGTGGTCTTTGTCTTCATATTCATGGACTAACTGTGGGAAAGCTTTCTTTCAGGATGCTTTGGAAAACTTTATTTTTTCCTGAGGTAAAGCATGAGATGTTAAATCACAGAACAATGATACAATGTGTTTTTGATTTCTATTTTTATTTATTGCTGGTCATGATGTCATATTCTGATAGTGTAGCAAAGCAGAATAATACTCTTCATCCAGCTGTTTGTATATTCTTTCAGTCTATGGTGTAAGTAGTATGAAAGCGTTTCAGAACAATCAGATCCATTTATCTGCACATGTGTAAAGTATGGAGTTGGAAAAGGAATAATTCTTAAGGTTGATGTATGGTGTGGACAGTTAGCTTTGGCCCCAGTGAGCGTCGCACCCATGGACGGGGTGCGTGTGCAACCCCAAGTGAGCTCAGCAGGCCTTTGGTGGAGGGTGGTGTTTGCAGGGCTGGGGCTGTGCCAGGATACGTGGCTGGGATCCTGGATCCCCATGGGGTGTGGAGGGAGGTGTCCCACTGACTGCCCCAGAACTGGGATGGCAATCCCGGCTCAGCCGTGCAGGGCTCCTCTCCTGGCTGTGCCTCCCCAGCCCCAGCAAGGGCAGGGGACAGGGATGAGCCCTCTCCTTGCAAAGCTCTTTGAGACACGCAGGAGGAAGGACCCAGCTGTTACACTTTGTAATGAGGGGGATGTTACCACCTTCAGCAGTGGGGTTTTGCTTAAATCAGGACTACTTCAGTAAGAACTGCAGAGATATTGTCAGCCTATTTATTGGAAGTGATGGAAAGGTTCAAGGCATGCAGGGGTTGACCCCTTCCCTTCAAATTTCCTGATCTCTGCTTCTTGACCATCTTATATTACATTTTTAAATCTCTGTATTTTACCTAATGAGATTCCTAAATTTTCACACTAAAGACTCACACAAAACACATCTGCAAAGATAGTGGTCAAAAGAAAGTCTGATTTGTAGTCATTGTAAAAATTCTGTTTCAGTGACTGGAATTAAAACTAACACTGATTTTTTTTTTCTTTTCTGCCATTTGTTTTTATGGGTGTCAATGTTGCTGTAATGTACAAATGAAGGTTTTCTTGCACCCTCTGTTATTAAAGTATTTTACTTGGTGGTTGGATTCATTAAATGCAGTTAGAAACAAGTGCCTGCCACCATCATTTCTGAAAAAGATACTCTACAGAACAAGTGAAGTTTGTATTTTAAAAGAGATTTGGAGTGTTGTTTTTGTTTCATTTTGTTTTTAAATGCATCCAATTATCAATGCTGCTTGGAAATTGAATTTTCTTTGAAAGCAGGGGGCCTTAACTTAACCTGGGACCGTTAGTGTTTTACTTGTTTCTATTTTAAAAAGAAATTGTATTAATTTCCCAGATCCCATTGGTACTTGCACACTTCCCTGAAGTATTATGGAGAGTTGGGTTGGTGGAAGAATGTTTTACATATTGTTAACATATATGTGGATATTCTTATATTATTGTACATGTTTGGAAAAATATCACACAACTTTAAAAATGTTGCTAAGATGTATGTATCTGACTTTTTCCTTTGGAAAATATTATATATTTTTATTTGTATTTTTTACTTTTTTAAGTTCATCTATATGTGCCGTTATTTTTGTATTGCAAATGGTCTCATAAATGAAGTAGAAGAGATAAAAATACAAAGAAAAGTAATTTGGCAAGGATTTCAGTGTTTGGGGGGAAAAAATACATGGGTCAGCATCATATTATCAATACTAGAAATATTTTGAGTGTCTTAGCACTGTAAATATGTCACAAGACCTCTTTTGATGAGTAGTGTAAAGAATTGCAAGGTTTTAATCACCCATTTTAATTTGTTATTATTTACCACTTTCTTGTGGCCACTGGTCTGGACTTAATTGAACCCAATCAAACAGCATGCTTTTGTTTTTATTATTAAAATTTCTCCTTGTTTTTCAGTTGAATATTGTTTTGTTTTCTTTCAGTTTTGTACTTCAGGTTTTGTTTCTTGCTTGTGAGAAGTTGATCTTCAGAATTATTTTTACACTATTTATGATTTATTTTCATAATGTAAAAAGTGTGTAATTATTAAAATATTAATCCAACCATTGGTGCTGATTTTGAATAGCTATAAAGTTCTTAATGTTGATGCAAAAAAACTGTCCTGGTCTGTCTGGATTGGAAAACGTGTGTGCTGCTTTATGCCAACCTGAAGTTTGAAGTCTAGATCAAGTTGTGTCAGACATTCACACAAAAACCAGGGCCTCTGCCACGTGTGCAGTAGGAAAACTCACCTTCCTCTTCGTGTTCTCAATGTGTCTTTCCCCTTCAAAGCAGAGTCTCTTCATTATCTGTTCTAAACAGGCAGCACAGGCTGTGGGCATCCACAAATTATCTAAGGAAGAAGCTTTACTGCAGAGCTTGGAGCCTTTCCTCACTCTGGGAGAGTTGCAAGGATCTGTGTATTCACCACAAGTTGAAACTATTGCTTAGCCAAGTTCAGAGGCCCCCTGGGATCTAAATAAAGCTGAAAATCACCAGTCTCCCTTTTCTGTAATTCTGAAGGTGAAAAATAAACTTGAACTGCTGAGAAATAAAGATGTGCGCAGGCAGTGTCACAAGTACCAGTGCAAGCTAGAAAATGTGAGGATCTCTTTTCCTCAGATACAGCTTGTTTTGTAATATTTATTATGTTAATAATTGTTAAAAATTTGTATATTTTTAAGCACCCTGGTTTAAGGAGACATACATTTGCAGGAGTCTTCCTGAACAAAATATTTAAAAGGCAAAAAACCACTGAGGAGCAGCAGTAATTTCTTGAACACTTTATTTAAATGTTTGGATTTTCTAAATCCCAAAATATTTCAGACAAACAGAACACTCCACATTGTTTCCCTTTCCATCACCTCAAAAATGCAGTCACTGCAGGCGGAGAGAATTGTAGGTGGAGAGGTTTGGCCTCTCCTATTAACTCTTGCTAATCCCCATAAATGTCCATTTATCTTGTCCGGCTCTGTTTTAGACTCTTGGAAGGACTAAAACTATCTTTGTTCCCTTTCCAGGATGGGGTGCATCCAGCTTAACGTGCTCTGCTCTGCCAGGCTGAGCACATGGCCCCGAGGGCTGCGAGTGCTGCTGTCACCCCAGCTGGGCAGCCTGACCCAGCTGATGTCCTGGCTTCAGCTGGGGCCACTCTTGCCCTTTTCTTGCTTTTGTCTTTCTTCTGCTTTCGTAGAGAAATGCAGTTCTAGATGTCCTGCCAAAGCACAAACGTGTGTTCTGAGCTGCTGCCAGAGCCAGCACCCTGTGGCCTTCCCATTCCGTGCTTTGTTATTTTTCACTTTTCTGTTCCCTTTAGATGCTTCAGGGCCAAACCTCAGGTAACCAATATCCTACAGCCTTCACATCCTCCTGCAGCCATGGGACATGACTTTTCCTCTGGCACTGCCCCCCATTCACATGCCTCCTGCATAATTTTGTGATGTGCCAGAGCACATGCAGGACTGCATGTGAAATTCCTGCCAGTTCTGCCTCTTTTTTTTTTTTTTTTAATAGAGCTTTAATTAAATACTTAAAGGTTATTATGCAGCTCTGCCTTGTGGACCTACTAAACCTGCTAATCCCTACCCAAATAAAAAATAATGCAACAGAATTGGCTTTTTATGTCCTCTTCTCACAAAGCTTCACCTTGTGGTTCCATTATAATAACACATAAATGTTAAAAAACAAACAAAAAACCAAAACAAACTGAGCAGCTGACAAAGCATTTCATGTTCCAGCAAGTAGTAACGACTGCACCCAAATAAATATTAAAAGAAAACAAGGGAATGCCAAAACATGTCATGTTGCTGCAGGGCTCTGTCTTCCCAGGGTTACTAATTTGTCTTCTCTTCCATTGGCTTTTGGAAGGCATTCTACTTTTCCATCTCCTAGATGTAGTAAAAAAATTAATTGGTTTGCTGCATATATACATATCTATATATTTGTGTACATATATATATATATATGTCTATCAATGTCTTCAGGTGTCTATTTGAACATATAAAAATGTATATATATATATATATATAAAACCAGTAGAGTTCAGAAAATACTGTACACAAACCTCTTCAGAGAGATCTCTGTCTGCTAGTATAGTTTTACTCAAGCTGCTTTAGTTTGTGGACATGCTCCTGTCACATAACCAGAATGCAGGGGTTAATTTCATGTGCTTACACCAAGACAGAATGTTCAATAGCTAATAAATATCCTGATTGTTTTTTCACGTGCAGGTTACAGCTTGACTGAGTTTCCAAAGTGCCCACACCTAAGTGGAGCTGTCACGAGGTCTTTCTGACATCACCTTTGGCTGCTCCCTCCTGGAGCTAACAAGTATCTGGTAACTTTTTTGCCAGCTCTTAGGATCTCTCTTCTATTTGGTATATTAAAATCGTTTTGAGGTAATTGATTCTGGTTGAGATGAAGCTGATAAAAGCAAATGTTGCCAACACACCCTGTGCTTCACTGACTGGGGGCCCTGCTGGACCGGTCACTGCCTGAACTCGCAGGCAAGTCCATTCCCCTTCCAGAGCAAATGCCAAGCAGCTGCCTGTCCCTGAGAAGGTGCAGACAGCCATGGTTTGTCCATCTTTAAATTTCTGCACTGAAACAGATCTTTGGTGCAGATAAATTTCCACAGCAAGTCCATCTGCAGTGGGTTTACATCTCAGGATTCACCAGCAATATATTGTTTTTCAGAGGAGCTCCTTCACAGTTATATAGGTAGCCAGAGGCACCTTACTTGGATACTTTGGGTAACTGTTAGAAATATTTACTCCTTTTCATCCTTCATACAGGAAGCCAGGCTGCTGGTTTCTGGTACTATGCCAGGACAAAGCCCATTAACAAGCGTGGAAGAAAGAAAATTAAAATGTTCATAAAGCAAACAGAGCAGGATGGAGTAAACGGCATGATTTGGTTTGTATTTTTGGCTTTTTACTAAAACACAAGTATTTTGGAAAAGGAAAAAAAAAGAAAAGAAGCTATTTTAATCCTACTATATATCATGAAGAGATAGCTGCCAGTATTTGCTGCTCAGCATTATGAGGGCAAGTGGTGCTGCAAAGGTCTGTGTCTGGGTCGGGGTCTCTGCTGATCTTGGGAGAGACCCCACACAAGAGACTTGGCAGGCTTGCTCCTGCTCATGGTATCAAAAGAGTGTGAAAACTATGAGCCAAGAGGGAGGGATATTTCCTTGATTGTTAAGACCCTTTCCGTGGCTTTAAAGGAACAGAGAAACAATCTCCCCCTTCTACTTCACCTGCCACTTCAAGGTTTCCTGGTGAGGTTTGCTGTTGTTACAAGTTAGCTGTGGGCAGACTTGCTTTTGCTAAACCTGAAACAAAAGCCCTGATACCAGGCTGTCAGTGCATGCATCTAAAGTAGCAGCACAATATTTTGCATATACCTTAAATCCGTGGTTTACCCTGGGTTTGTGGCCCAGGGTTTCCACATGAGCAAGACAAGGCACATCAGCATAAACAGCCGAGATTTTCTAATGTTGGCATCGGCAGCAACCCTGGAGGAAGGGACAAGGCTGTGCTCAGCACCGACAGAGGGCAGGCAGCAGCCCCGTGTGGGAAAACCATCTCTCCTGAAATGCTTTTTGGATGCTGCCTGGCCCCAGCCCTCCTGTGCACTGCTGGTACCAGGGATTGCTGCTAAGTCAGTATGTAAGGGGTAGTACAACTCGAACTGCATCTACCCTATGCTGAATATCATTGCCCAGTTTTCAGAGGTGCAGGCAAAAGGGAAAAGCATTGCAGAGAGCATTCCTGACAGACTCTAGCCTTGGCTCTGTTTGGATGTTAGCAGATCTAAATGCCTGTTCTCCTCTTGAGGACCCATCAATGAATTTCCTCATTGCCTGTACAATACTGCCCTAGCTGACAGTTTTGGCAATTCCTTCATGTCTTTTTATGTCTTTCTGCCTGGACAAGGCACTGAAGACAGGCAGCAGCTGTCTCTGCCGGGATATAGAGGTGGAGCTGCTATGACTTCTGCTACTGTTGGCTGGTGAGGCAAGGTTTCCAATGGAGCAGGAGTATAGAATGTCAAAGCTTCAAATTTAACACTGAGGAAGCTCAAATAAATGACTGGATGGAAAGAAGTGCTGTCTAGAGAAGCAGAAAGGTGGCTTGCTGGCAGAGATATTAAAAAAAAAAAAAAAAGTAAAAATCAGGAAGTGGGTTTCTTCAATATGCAGAATTTAGGATGACTTGCTGGATACTGATTAAGAAAAAGGAAGTATCATCAGCACAGGAAATTGTGTGGCTTTACATATGCTCTCTGAAAACTCTTCCAAACACAGTGCTGCAGGTGGCACAGACGAGCTACAGATGGGGTGGCAGGGCCGTGGGCGAGTGTTCGTGCTGTCTGCTCACGCAGCCTCCAGAGGAGACGGTGCGTGCTTGGCAGGGAGAAGGTAAATCCGAGGTGCTCCACCAGCAGTTTCTTCGCCGTTTTGAAATGTGATGTCTCTTGATGGGAGTTCTGTCCTCCTTCCCCCACCTCCCGTCTTATTGTCCCCTCTTTTTCCTGTGGGCTTTGATGTCCAGCGAAGTGGTTATCAATGTAACCATGGAGAAATGCCACATTCGAGCAAGTCGCTTCTTTTTTGCTTCTGTGGCTACAAAGTGATCAAGGCCTAGGTATATTTAGATATTGCCTGGACCTAAGAGGGAATCCACATATTTGGGCACCACGGCTCTTTAGGTACGCGTACAAAACCTGGCAAGCTGTAGATCTTATAATTTGCCTCGCTTTTTAAGAAATGCGGAAATAGTGATAGTGGCTTTGATGGCCATACACTTACAAACAGATTTGGGGACATAAGAGGCAGAGAGGAACATTGAATTATGACCCTGATTTTTATTAAATAATCCGCTTTGTGTTCCTCACCCCGCTCCCGAATGTTTGTGGCAGTGGCGCTGCGGCCACCAGGATGACCGAGGACTGGCAGGAATGGCAGGATCGCGCGTGGGAGCCGAGACCGCCCCACGCACCGAGCCCGTTGTTCCGCCAATTTGTGCCGTTCGGCACCCCTAGGAAAAAACAGAAACAAAACCAAAAAGCCAACACAGCTCCAAGGCACAGGACTCACCCGCGGCTGGCCCGCCTCAGCTCGAGAGGAAACACGAGTCCCCCCGAAAGGAAAGCCCAGGGGGATGGGGATGGGGGAGCGGTCGGGACGGGACGTCCCGTCCTGCCCCGTCCCGTCCCGTCCCGGCGGGGCAGGCGGGAGCGAGGGAGGGAGGCGGGAGGAGGGGTTTGGCCGGGGCCGGCGCCGGGATAAGAGGCGGGGAACCCTTCGGCGGCTCGGACGGACGGTGCTCTCCGGTGCCGTGCCGTGCCGTGCCGTGCCGTGCCGTGCCGTGCCGTGCCGTGCCGTGCCTGCCGGCGGGATGGAGGAGCTCTACAGCAAGGCGGAGACCCTCGCCCTTCGGAGGAAGCACATCGGGTAGGGGCGGCGGCGGGGCCGGGAGCGGGGCAGAGGGGAGGAAGAGGAGGAGGAGGAAGGTCTGTCCATGGTGACAGCGCCCGTCCGGACGCGCTCGGCGCTGCCCGGGGCTGCCAGCGCTGGGCAGCCCCTCCGGACCCAGCGGGGAGGAGGACATGGGCACACACAGGAGCTGTCATCCCTCCGGATTGCCAGGGCTCGGGGCCACCCGGAATTCCCTAGGCGGGCGG
The DNA here is from genome assembly GCF_051311805.1 of Agelaius phoeniceus. Classification (NCBI taxonomy): domain Eukaryota; kingdom Metazoa; phylum Chordata; class Aves; order Passeriformes; family Icteridae; genus Agelaius; species Agelaius phoeniceus. The sequence continues at coordinate 27,462,794 of NC_135268.1, forward strand.
AGGGATGCCGCTATTAGAGCACTGTCCATCAAACGCATCATTCACTTTTCCAGCAGATCAAAGCAAGCGGCCAGAATGTGGTACCCAGGTGTAGGTCTGAAATGAGGCTGCGCAGGGTTGGGGTGTTTTTGTGCATGCACCTGCAAAACAGCCGTGTCCGCTGAATGAACCTGTTGCTGTTCCTTAAGCTGAGTTTAACTGAGGGACGTGCAGGAGGGAGGGCTGCCAGAGGTTGTGACCGATACTGATCAAGAAAAAGAATGTATCAGTAGCACAGGAAATTGCGTGGCTTTGCAGCACGGCTAGAAGCTGTGAGAAAGAAAGCAAACTACTTCACTATGCGGGAGTCACATTTACAAGTTCATAACCTCAGTATACCCAACAATAACTCTCAGACTTACCTGGAAACAACTGTGTTTATCCAAGTTCATATAAACACTGCTAAATGTTCAGAAGACTTTCCTTCTGCTCAGTAATATCATTCAACATAATTACATAGCTGGCACATTCTCCAAGAACAGGGGGGCGCAGGGGGGGCGCAGGGGGGGCGCAGGGGGGGGCGGATGGGAAGAAAAATAGAGTGTTTAAAGAGTACTTTGGTTAATTTTATAAGGAGCTTGAATTTTGCTGGAAGTCAGTATGATTGAGATGCTTATAAAATGCTGCTTTTGAAGATTTTTATCCAAAGCAGACAGGGTGAGAGTGTGAGGGTTTTAGGACCTGCTCAGCACCTCTGAAAATAAAGCCTGCAAGGCATTAGTGTTTTGTTCTTGACTGTGACCTCTATATGCTACAGCCATCCATTGCGTAAGGATTTTTTGGCTATAGTATAGAACAGTTCTTAACAGCTTCCTTTAGTCCCAGAGAGTGATTTGGCCATGGATGTCTGTAAGGCATGTAAACAAGCAGAGCTGCAGCCCAGGAACACGGCAGGACATATAAGGACCTGGAACGACGTGCAGACACTGTTCTCCCGTGAAATCAATTGCAGGCAGAGTCAAGCACACCCTTATTAAAGACCAGCTTCTGTTCCCACTGTGCCTGGGGAAGTGCATGGGTTTTCACTGTGAGCAGGAGCCCCTGCTTGACCACCACCTGAGTGACTCACAAACTTTTAGCTTTTTGTGCAGAAGGATGCAATTGTCTCCAGAGCTGCAAAAAAATCAACCTCCTCAACGCTCAAAGGAGGGAGAAAAAGTGAGAAAATTAAAATGGTATTATGTTTATTATGTTTTAGGCCTTCCTGCAAAGTTTTCTATGCCAAGGACCCTCTGAAGATAGTCCGTGCTCAGGGCCAATATATGTTTGATGAGAAAGGAGAAAAATACTTAGACTGCATCAACAATGTTGCACATGGTAAGCAGTTTGACTTGTGAGACTGCTTCTATTCCTCAATTTCCAGTAGGGATCAGGACACATTTCTGCCAAGTGGTGATGTTCACAGTGCTTCTCTGAACGTCCTTGTGTGGTTCAGTAATTGACTGAACTGGCTTGATAGTAATAACTAATAATTTTCTTCTTTAGTGGGCCACAGCCATCCATATGTGATAAAGGCTGCAACAAAACAGATGGAGCTGCTCAATACAAACTCTCGCTTCCTGCATGACAACCTTGTTCAGTATGCACAGCGACTCACAGCCACCCTGCCTGAGAAACTCTCTGTTTGCTATTTTGTTAACTCTGGGTAGGTCTGAGTTGTGCTTTTTTATATGACTGTTCTTTATGACTATTTTGCTCCTGTTTGAGACAGACACTCAGGACAGCTTGGTCTAAATCTTATGAAGTAGGACTTGGTAACATGCAACAAAAATATATCCAGCACTGATCAAAACTTATTTCCTATTTGCAGCCATCATAATTAGAGTGATGGCTCCAAGCAAGAGAGCCAAAACATGAAACTGGCCTGCTGAATTCTATGCAAAAAAAAAAAAAAAGTGGGGGGAAAAAAGCAAGAAGAGGAAATTAATTCTGCAAATTGGTGAATGTTATGTATAGACTGATGAATACCTTCTGTAAATTGACATATAACCTTGGAAACAAGTTAGTCCTCCTTAGGCAGATTGGTAGTCTGTGATCACTTACATGTCCAAAACAGACAGACTGTGAGCAAAGGAGCTGTGACAGATCAGGCTGGAAGCTTGAGTCTTCTTCCAGGGTGCAGATTTGTGATGGTGCAAGCACTGGGGAGAAAGGAGTTGTGGACTGTGGGAGATGGGGTATTGCTTTTTGAGGGTTAGTGACTGCACTGTGTTCTCAGCTGCAAATTGGCCTCCTTTGTACCGAGGGGAGGTAAATATCTACAGGCAAACTGGGGGAGGGAAAGAAAGCATCTCTTTGTTTGCTGTTTATACAAAGGGCTGTTTTATCTTTGCCCCCTTACATAGCACTTATAGTCTCAAACTTAGCAATGTAATCTGTACAGTAACAGAGTCTGCCGTGTTGACTTCTTATATCCATGAGTCCCATGCCTTGCCTTCTGTTGGAACACCCTTTTTATTGGAAGTGCTCCTTCACTGCTTTGCTGCTGTATCTGTTTCCATGCAGGTCTGAAGCAAATGATCTTGCTCTGCGACTGGCTCGGCAGTACCGTGGGCACCAAGATGTGATCACCCTGGAAAAGTAAGGACGCAGAGCAGCTTATGTGAGCACAGCCAGCAGCTCCTGCCTTTACTTCAAAAGCAGCTTTGCAGCAACCCCCTGCTGTTTGTACTCCACTGTCTGCTGAAAGAAAAGCTTTGTTGCTTTTGTGTTAGAACAGATCGGGAAATCCCTTTTTCACATTTGGATAAACACAAGTTTTGAAGATCTCTGAAAAATAGGCTTGTCAGTCACCCCAGAAGGTCAGGCACCTGTTAGAGGGCATTTCCCACAGACTCCCAGTGCAATTCATGCCAGAGACTTAAATGTTGGTTTCAAAAGCAGTGGTCTGGCTACTGGGCTGCTCTGGAAAAATGCTTTCTCTTCATCACGCGTTGCTGGACACATTTCATTTTGCACAAATAAATATTCAGTGGTCAAGAAGAAAGATCCTGTAGTTCTGCTGCAGTGCTGCAATGATGCTCAGCTCTCCTTCAGTGAACACAAGTATGCACACAAAACCAAGGGACTGCAAAATCAGGAGGTGCTGAAAGGGCTGCCAGCCACAGGGTAGGTGGCTGACGTTTCAGGGTTTTCCTATCCTAGATGCAGCTGTGGGTTTGGTGATGTTGCTGTAGTGCTGGATTTTCTTCTCAGGTTGTGATTAGAAAGTCCAGCCAGAGCAAATGCAAGGGCACGTCTATCTGAGCAGCACAAACCTTGTTTCACTCAACTAGATTCAGATCCCTGTTAGCAATATACTAACCTATGTGTGTTCTACTAAGAAATAATGACATGTCTTTGGTTTGAGGTTTGATTCACTTCAAGTTTATGGCTGAACAAAAGTGTTTACTATTCCCTGAATGCTACATGCTTTAGGCTCAAAAGGCTCCAGTCCCTCATTTCTAAATCAGTTTGCTTCAATAGTAACCAGCTTTATCATACTCTGCAGTATAAAACACTTAAATTCCAACAAACTCCTTTTCTGACAGTGGCTTCTGCCAAACCCTCTCACCTGCAATGCCTTCAGGGCAGATAGTGATGGGCAGCTGCTGCATAAGGTCCCCACTTCTCCATGCAATGCACACTCCTGAGAGTTTTCACAATGGTGATGGGGTCTAGCTTGCAAAGCTTGGGCTGGCCAGAGTGGGGCCATGGGCTGGAAATGAAGCAGCTGGACCCACCTTTCAGCTCTAGGTAAATCAGTGCAGTCCAGACATCATCTTGGTCTGTCCCCATGTTGGCACTTGATTTTATTCTGTTTCCAGTCTTGCTAGTGAATTAAAGTCAACAGCAATTTCATAGTGTCTTTGAGGGAAAGACAGAAAATTAAATCAAGATCCCTTCACAAACAATGCTGCTGTGATGCAGATATGGTTGCTATTCTGGATGATGTATAGGCACAGTTGTAAATTTGGTTCTTCTATACATTTGGTGAAAAGTGACTTGAATATTTAACACTCACACAGTGCTTACCATGGCCATGTTACGTCTCTGATTGACATCAGCCCCTATAAATTTAATCAGCTGGGAAAGGACAGCAAGAAGGAGTATGTGCATGTGGTAAGTATGGTTTTTGGGTTTTTTGGGGGGTTTTTGTGGTTTTGTTTTGTTGTTGGAATTTTGTTTGTTTGCTTGTTTGTTTTGTTTTGGTTTTGGTTTGTTTGGGTTTTTTTTGTAATTTTGCCTGTTCTGCAGCATATTGTATTACCCACTTCTGGTGTAAATATATTTTCATTCTGTGTTGCTGATGCTAGTGTACATATGCTCGGCTGATTTCAGTGGAATAAGTACAACAAAATTGTTTGCTTTTGGATTTCTAAGAAGGTGTTCAGCTGTGGGGCTGAACACTTCCTTCATTGTGCTACAGGTTTTCTTAGTCACTGCATTGTATAGTTACACAGTTTGATGAAATTAGCCAATATCCATTGCACTGGTTTGGTTAAAGATGTGCAGGACTTTGAGTCTAGTTCCAAAACTGGAAATGCAGATTGTACAAGTTTGCACAGTTTGGGGTATAGGACTCCTGAGTGTCAAAGGGAGTGTTATTTTCCACATAAACTTGTGCATCTTAAAAAGACAAAAATTTTTCTCAGTCTAGAAATGTACACCAAGCAGGCCTTTCCTGTCTAGACCTCCTTGCATTAAGCACACTGCCAAAGTAGCATCCACCTTTCTGCACCACTTTTAGTTACTGAGTCTTTTAGTTACTGAGACAGTAACTAACACCATTTGTCCATTTGTAGAGGCTCCTAACACCATTTGTAGAAGCTGGAATGACTCACAGATTTGTACTATGACTAAAATGCCAGGAGGGAAGTGACAGACTGGAGAACCCTACTGTCCAGTTGCAGAAAGGGATCTTCTGTGAGAATCTGAAATAAGGTGGTGGATGGGTACTCATTATTGTGCCTTGAGGGAGAGGAAGGACAGTCTTGAAAGGTGGATGAGGTAGATGATGGTTCTTACAATAGCTGTGTTCAGTAATATTGGATTGGGCATGACAGGCCCAGATTGAGTTTAAGCTCCGGTAAGCATTTTTGCCATTCAAAAGAAACATTCAGGCTGTACTAACTCTTATAAGCTATTTGTGTGAAAAGCCAATAAAGTGGAACAATAGAAAAGAAAGTAAAAGTTTCATAGAAGCCTTCATAAAAACAAATAAATAAATTGGTCTTTTCAGGCTCCTTCTCCAGATATCTACAGAGGTAAATACAGGGAAGACCACCCAGATCCAGCAAGTGCTTATGCTGAAGAGGTGAAAAAGATTATTGAAGAAACACAGAAGAATGGACGCAAGGTGTGTGTTTTGTGCTCTGGAAATGCCGAGGCTTCACCTATTTATTTTGGCATGGGGGTGCATAACAGGCAACTAAGGACTTGTTTCTTTCCCAATTTCATGTGCTTCCCTCTCCCATCATTTTTCTATCATGGATTCTGCTTAAAATGCTTAAAAATTGCATTTTTCTATCATGGTTCTCTGCCATTTTTCTATCTGATGCTTTATGATAATTTTTCTTGGCATCAATGAAAGGATCAATAATACAGTTGTATATAAGCAGATGCAATCAAAGCTGTTAAATTTCTTATTTTATGCATTGAATTGGTGGATTGTTAATATCGTAGGGAAAGGTTTGAGGCTAGCTGAGAAACTACATCACAAATTCTAGCAAAGACATAAAAAATCTAAGACATGGAGAAAATCTATTGGAAAAAATCCCAATACTACATTTCTGAGCCAGTTTGGTTAACATGACTTTGAAGTCATATAAAAAGGTGAAACTTTCACTCATACACACTATGACCTTGATAAAAACAGACAGGTGTACCTAAAATGTGTGTTAATCTTTTATATGATGGCATTAGTGTGTTGAGACTTGTAGGGCTTGATCCAGAACCCACTGAAGTCCCAGAAGACTTCAGTGGAGACTGGAGCATGTTCCCTTCTAGTCCAACAGGATTACATCACCCCTCTTTTAGTTTCTTCATCAATTTTTTTTTTTATTATTCTCTACTAACGGATAGTTTTGTTTTTTCTTCCCTTGTTTCCTTTCTCTTGCACATTTCTTAGGTTTTGGTGGCATAGACCTGTGGCAGGACAAGTTGTGCTAAAGGCTAAGCCTCACATGCAGTGGGAAGCCGCGTACTCTTTGGCCGTGTGCTCACGCGTAGCGTGCGGTTCTTTACACGTTACTGCCCGGCCTTGTTTCCAGGAAGACTGCACCAGCACAGAGACCTCTTGATGCTCAGGGAGGGGTTCACAAGTGGTGTGGGGATGCAACCCCTTAAATAGCAGACTTATGCTGAGACCTTGGGGTAATATTGTATCTCTGCTGCATAGACCTCTGCTGTTGACGAGAAACGAATTTTGATGTTCCAGTGTGTCTGATCTGCTGTTCTTACCCTTCCTGACTTGAAATAACTTTCTTTTTCATTCCTAGCAACTGGAATTACTTCATCTGTAGAATTTTTCTCTTCTTTTGTCAAGTGCCTCGTGCTGACATGTTATTTGTGTAGTTTTGTGCATTAGGCAGGGGTGCCCAAAGGCTAGCCACAGGTCATCTTACAGGTCAGCTGCCACCCACCTCTACCTGGTGTTCAGGATTAAACAAAAACCCACATATACCTGCAAGCTTTATTAATCTCTTAGGGAAGATGGTACACACTGTTGTGTGTGTCCCGTAAAGTGGCATTTTAAAATAAATTTATGTAGCTCCCAGGAGCTAATCCAGCATCCACTGACACCAGGAAAAGTCATCCAGTTAAACACAAGGGCTTATTGGAGATCCTTGCATTCCCATCAGGCTGCAAAGGTGGCCCTGGCTACTGCAAATTTGGGCACTCTGATTACAAAATTAATAAATCCTTTAGCCATAGCTGTTTTCAAGAGCTCTCAGTTGTCCAGCCTATTGCGTGATTAAATTAAGGCCCACATTTAAACATTTATTTCTAGACTGTTAGATGTCTCTGCTGAGGCCAAGTAGATGAACACAGCTCTCACACGAGTTTGTCTCTTGTAGATTGCTGCCTTCATAGCTGAATCCATGCAGAGCTGTGGAGGCCAAGTAATTCCACCTGTGGGCTATTTCCAGAAAGTGGCAGAGTACGTACAGCACTTCAGATGGGCGTAATGGGGAAATTAAACAAAGAAATAGCTTTTTTTTACTACAGATTTATCTAATCAATTCAGCTATTAACCTCTCCTGTTCTTGCCTATCTGTGGCTCATTTCTGCTTATTGAAGAGTATGATTTCAGTTCAATTTTTTATGGAATATCAGCTAATTTTTAGCTAGATAATTGCTATTCTTTTCCTGTCTTTAATTCTCAGCCATAAATTTGATGGAAGATGAAGTTAAACCAGTTATGATCCTACAGTACCATTACAGTACTCCTATTTGACATTAAAATGTAATTTTTTTTTTCTTATCAAGTAGCATACTAAAAATTTCATAGCTATAAAATAGCTGTAACTGTATTCTTTCTTTTTTTCCTAACTTGGTCTCACACTGCAGAATTTCTGTGATGCAGACTGCCTTGTCCTTGATTGCCTACCAATGTTCTGCAGCACTAGACTCTCAAGGTATTGTGTTTGTTTTCAGGTATGTGCATGCAGCAGGTGGAGTGTTCATAGCTGATGAGGTCCAGGTTGGCTTTGGCAGAGTTGGGAAGCATTTTTGGGCATTCCAGCTGCAAGGTGAAGACTTTGTGCCCGACATTGTCACCATGGGAAAGCCCATTGGCAATGGACACCCCATGTCTTGTGTGGTCACAACAAGGGAGATTGCTGAAGGTTTTGGTGCTTCTGGACTGGAGTATTTCAATACAGTAAGTTCATAGGTGAAGCTTTGCCCTTTTTTATTTTTCTTTTGGTCTGCATTTACCAGTCAGAAGTTCTCCAGGTGATCCAGATAACATCTGCAGCCATCACTGCATCACATTACTAAGAGCTTGAGCCAACCACAGTCTAGTATCTAAAAACAAGTGGAGAAGCTTTGAAATATGCTCTGTATCAAGTGTTACATCATCATATGGACCAGCACAAGCTCTCTGGCAGGCCATGCATCTCAGCTCACATCCATACAGATAAATTCTTCCTTATGTCTCTTTCCCTCTTCCCACTCTGAAATGGTGATTATGTAAAATTCCATTTTCTAGGATAGGCTCCATGCTGGTGGAGCTCATGACCTGGCAGACCTTGCTCTGCAACTGACACCTAACAAAACAATGACCCTTTACCAGAAAATAATTCATCTGTGTGCATGCCACAGAGGTTCAGTCTTCTTGTTTACTGAGCCTGATTTCTGCTCCTGTGACTCAGCCTTCTTCCCAGCTACCATGAATTCCACTGTTTTAAATGGAGTTTATACTCTCTGGATCAAAAGATATCAAATCTACCACCCACTGCTCTTCCCAGGAGCATTTTGCCTGCAAATGCAATCAGCTGAATTCTTCACTCCTGAGTATTTCAAATTACTGCTACCTGGAGCAGAGGAAGAGGGGGCCCTTCCCTTGCCCAAATGTAGGGGATGGTGTTCCACTGCCTGAATGCCACAAAATCCCCACCTTTCTGAGCTTTCCTCATGAACATGCCAAGCAGGAGAGGGCGAAAACAACATAGATAGCCACAGGTGAATCTTTTATTTTGGTAGGTATTGATTTTGATGACATGTTTTGTTTTGTCTTTGCTTTCAGTTTGGAGGCAATCCAGTGTCTTGTGCCATTGGCTTGGCTGTACTGGATGTAATAGAGAAAGAAGATCTCCAAGGGAATGCCACACGTGTAGGAAATTATCTCCTGGAGTTGCTGGCTGAGCAAAAGGAGAAGCATCCCTTAGTGGGAGATATCAGGTGGGTGCATTACAGCAGTGTCAGAGAAGAAAAAGCAGCAAACTTGGTGTGAGTGGAACACAGAAACATGCCATGATTTTGCTACACCTCTCTTTTAAAATGGACTGCCCACAACTGGTATTGAAGGACAATACATATATTTTTTTTTTAAGTTGTCCATCTGTCTGCTTAATTACTTACAAGCATAGCCACTATAAAGTTCTGGGAGAGCAAGAGAAAGAGCCATCCACATGCAAGATGTCAGCACTCCATTGTAATCATGCAGACCTTGTTAAAATCTCTGGGATTTCCTTGAGAGATGTTACTATGGATTTTCCTCATCTCATGTTACTACCATTGATAATTGTCTTCAGGTTTTTGGGGGGGAAGAGGTTGGGTTGCAGGGGTTTTGTGCTTTTTTTTTTTTGTCTCCCTGGCTTGTGATTTTCAGGATAAGCAAGAAAGAAAATTATTCTGTCATTCTTATCTGGCCACATAGCATTAATGAGCCAGGTAAATTTATTTGTCCATAAATACCTGTTATCCCATTTTATTGTGTGAAGTTGCCAAAAGGTGACCAAAGACAAAGTCTCCCCTCCCATTCTCCTTCCCCCATTTGTGCCCCAGGGAAGGGAATTCCAGTTGTTAGAAACAGGTATTGCATTTGCAGCAGAAGGTTTGGGCTGCTGACACTGGATTTCACTTGTCTGTACTTTTCTTTTCTACTCCAGGGGTGTTGGATTGTTTGTTGGAGTGGATCTGGTGAAAGATAAGCAGAAGAGAACACCAGCCACGGCTGAAGCTCTTCATCTTATTTACAAGTAAGTAGTTCCTAAAGAACATAACTATGTGCAGTGATCAAACCCTCCTAACATTTTCCAGCAGTTAGTCATTAATTTTATTTTCAGTTTGTGTAGTTTTTTGTGACATAATACTAAAAAAAGAAAACTTTCAAAATCTGTCTTAGCTTGAAGGAAGTGACAGGACACAGTTTTATACCTGTATCTAACACAGGTGTTTCCTCTTTCCACAGACTCAAAGAGCATCAAATCCTTCTTAGTGCAGATGGACCCTACAGGAATATTTTAAAATTTAAACCACCAATGTGTTTCACAATGGAAGATGCAAAACATGCAGTGGAGACTCTTGATGCACTTCTTACAGGTATGTGTGCTCTAGGGCTGAAAGAAATCTCTTCTTTGTTTATTTCCCAATGAAACACCATCACAGCCTAGGCCATTACATGCAAGGGAAAGTAATCAACTGCATTTTTTACCATTCATCAAACTGCTATTCTTAATGCCAATTATTATAAATATATACAATTCCCCCCCATATGTATTTCATCTAAACTTTTAGACAAAATCCTGCTCTTGAGCCTTTCTCTTACAGACTCAATGTTATTACTCATTTCTGGTCACATGTGCTGTTTGTTAAGGAGTGAATATATTAATTCAGCACAGGCCTGAAAGACATTGCAGATACACTGGTGTAACTTTCCATAATGTGCTCTACCTTTTCTTTTTTTCTTTTTGTTTATTTTTTAACTAGAGTACTGTAACGTGATTGTCTCACTCAAATTGAGCCTGAAGGTTGTCAGGCTCTATTTTTTTTTACCTGAGGACCAACCCAGGGGAAAATAATATCAGTTATACTGTTAGCAGGAGGGCTCTTGGAGCCTGTTATACATTAAATGCTCCCATCTTCTGAGAATATAACAACTAAAGTTAGACTTCCATTAACCTGCTGGAAAAAGGCAGAATTCCACTCTGAAAGGTTTCTCTGATACCCTGTGCTACAGTCAAGCTGCTAATTTTATTATTTTCTCTAAATAGCCCCCAGCTAGACAGTCCTGACAGATTAATCACATTGCCTCAAAAATGTTTTAGGAAGTACTCATCACTCTTCAATTATTCTTTTGTGTGATAAAAACCCAGAGGAATAGCTGATTTTTTTAACTTCAGGCAGCTACTAAATTGATGGTATGCTTACTTCCCCCCACTTCTTTTTAATTTAATTATTTTATTACTTTATTTTTCAGAACTGGAAGAGGCCACTGGAATGAAGACAGAAAATAATGCATCTACAAATGTGCAGTGTAAAAGAAAAGTATGTTTTAACTTTTTTAACTCTTTTTTTCAGATAGGTGTTTGGCAAAGCAAGTATAAATTACTTTGGTAGAGCATGCCTTCATTTTTGTTAGTGTGAGTGGCTCTGTGCCTTGAAACTGAGCCCGGAGAGTAACTCACTGCTAGAACCTGAGAGATTTACCCTTTCTCACTGGGGTAAATCTAAAAAGAACTGAGTAATCCAGACCAACAACGTGTTATAGACAAGCCACCTGCCTTATCTGCTTGTGTGCAAACACCAACCAGACTTTGGGCTACACAAAGTCATGAGCACAGCAGTCAGCAACTCTTGGTTCTTGGTATTACATGCTACTGAAAGATATTTGGCTTTCTAAGCAAGCCTGCAGCCTGGAAGGTGTCCAGGTTTTCAGAGAGCTCCAAGGATTTTGTTTCCACCATAGCTCTTTGGGTATGAATGGCTGACACACACCCAAATTAGGACTTCTTAGGTTGTAGCCCCAGCTCTGGATGAATCTCATATGATTTCTCACAGCCTTAAAAACATGTCACCCTCTCTACAGGAAAGTCTGCTGAACTGTCCTTTGGAGAGATTTCCACTGGTGCTATGGGGATGGGAATGCAATAGCTCAGCTGCCATGGGGTGTGAAAGTTAAGCAGAGACCCGATGAGTAATTTGCCATATATCTAGATTTTACTAGGTTTGGAGTGCAAGCCTACTCTTACAGACATTTTTATACAGTCAGTTCAATTTCTTTCAGAACTAAGAAGTTGTGGCAGTAACAGAGAGTCAGGCAGAGCTGCCTAATGGGAACCAGGTCCAGTGGGTGGAAGACACACACGTGCCTCCACTGACATCCCCTTTCTGTTTCAGACAACTGAAGAGAGTTCTCAGCCAGAAGGTGCCAGTGAAAGCATTGGCCACATGAATGGAGCTGCCTGCCGACAAGAAAATGGGATTTATTCAAAAAAACGCTCAGTGCCAAGTAAAAGGATAAGAACATGAAGAGGGACAGTTTCTTCACTCAGTTTGAATTTGTGTCCATCTTGCTTTTGAGATGAAGAGTGCAATAGTCTGAGTCCTAGGATCTGTTTGAAGCCTAGTCATGCCTTTCATAAACTGGCTGGATTCCTATTAGCTTCAGTAGGTTTAAAATACCTTTTCAGATACATGAGAACTGAAATCTAGATGTGACAGAATGGACAAGTGATACAAAAATACCTTGGTGCTGATGGCAGGTGTGACGTAGGTACACAAACTTGGTGAAAACTGCAGATTTATCCATATTATGCAGAATCTGATTTGCTTAACTTCCATAAAGCAAATGCCAATCCTATTAAGTTTAAACATATATGCTTAACGTGCTATTTTTACAATATTTTAAATTTCAATATGTAATATTGAGATGTTAATTAGTTCCCATGTTTTAATGGCTGAATTCACTAAACAATGCTTGAGAAAGAAATCATTATTATCTTCTAGTGTAACTTAGGTCCTATGGACCATATTCCCAGCTGATGTAAATTGGAGTAGCTTTGCTAATGTCAGCAATGCTCTACTAAGAGTCTACAACTCTATGTGTAGAATCACAATGTCTATGCAGGGTACTCTCACTATAAATTCAAGGAAAATAAAGAATCTAATTTTCTATGAATAAAGCAACTTTTATAAATATTTATATAGAGTAAGATTTTAAATTTTTTTCCCTAGAGGTTATAGATTGGATCCTATCAGTCTATAAAATATGAAAGTAAAATATATATAATTTCAGACACACTGATTGATTGAATTTAACCTGAAGGTGTCTAAAAATGAGGTTCCCAGGGACAGCCCAGCTTGCATTCCCATGGATTTGAGTTGTTTTGAGTGTCATGGGAATTACTGCCTGATCCTGTCAAAGCAGTGCTGGTACTTTTTGTCAGTGGTGATGAAGAGTTGCACACCAGCTCCATGGGATTCTGGCACATAAAGTGTAACACTGGAGAGGTTACTGAAAGGAGAGGACCACTGCATAAACCATGCATACAACCAGTGCTGCAGATACTTCAGGCTGACTTTCCTCACTGTCAGTGTTAAATTTCAATGACAGCACACAAGCCCTGCTTCTCTTTCTTAGTACATGCACAACTCCATGCTATGGAGGACACTAAGGGCTTTCCAAGTAGTTTGTACTTCAGAAAAAAATATGAAGTGTATTTATTTCCTCGTCAATCTTAATACCCTAAATTCTGCTGTTTCCTAGTTGCTGCTAATTATCCTACTGATACATGACTGAAAATTGAGCACTTTATCTAATTTCATGTTTTCCACAATTTGCTACATTTATGTCTATGTTTCTGGTGTAACTCTTTCCAACATCCTCAAGCTGGCTTATTTTCTGTTTCATGATCCTTGAATAATTCTTCCATAAAAATAAATCTCTTATTTGTAATTATGATGTCCCACACAAAGAGGGGTTTTTGTTTATTTGTTTGGTTTTTTTTAATTTTATTCTGCAGTAACACCTATTTGGTGAGGGAAGTGACTTCAGTTTTAGCTGGAGGTTGTCCCCATGCCAAGGCAGAACTGACTAGGCTGTGTTTCCCTGAGGCACTCAGCTGTTGGCAGCTCACCCTTCAAGCCAAATGTTGCCTCAGCTGCCACAGTTCATTCCCTGCTAACTCTGCACCAGGAAGGACAGGTCTTTTCCAAAATGAAACTACACAAAGAACTAAGTTAACTTAATTTGGTATGTCTAAAGGCACAGTTTCAGTCACTCCCTGTATGGAGTGCCACTACTTATATTTCACCTCATCCCCTGTGTGCAGCAACAAGCAAGCAAATACTTGTGTGATTTATTAGAAGGCTTAAGCCCAAAGGCACAGAGCCCAGCACCAGTCTGTACTATGACACCTGCTGTTGTGGCAAGTCATTAATATTTAATTTTCAAAAGTATGTCAAAGAACAAGACTTTAAAAATCTGATTAGCCTAAAATCTAAGGTGGGGTGCTTTGAAGATTGCCACCTCATAAACACAAGAGGCCTGTGCTCTCTGCTTCTCCCTGTACCTGTGCCTTGGTTCTGCACATTCTCAAAATATTTGGAACAACCATTGCTTCAATCCACTTGTGGTTTTCACCCAGCTTCTGCTTCACAAGTCAGGAAGTTCTCTACCTGTTGGTTCTGCTCATTTTGTAAAGTGCAGGTTACCTAGAAAAACTAAGTGTTCTATTTCCTTTAAACAAGAGAGGTTATTACTCCTATGATGCACACTAAAAAGAGCCACAATCATTTAAATGGAGGAAACAATCCAACAGCTACCAAGATTTGAGCTGAACCTACTGAACTGACTGCTACTGCATCGATATCTCACAATATCCCACAGCATCCCAGAGTTCACCTGCACGATTGTGCTCATTCCCTGCTGTGAAGGCCTTTCTAATTAGAGGAGCCTGACTAAAGGATGAGAGAGTGGAAGAAGAAATAATTAAGGTTAAACACAGGGACCACAATTCCAGTCAGATGAACTGATCAAATATATTCCCTCCACTAAACAGGCAAAGATTTTTCCCCCTATCTAATTCCATCTCCCTTTTTCATCCTTCTACCTCTCCTGTTCTGGCTGTCATTGTTTTAGCCATTTATTTCAACCTCCACCCAGCCCTTCCAATCATTGGACAACTCTATAAGCCAGTTCCACTCACTAACCTTGTAGAATAAATATAAGACCACACCCTTTCCCCCCAAGTTTTCTGGAAGGCTAAGGAACAGGTTTGTGAAGGAATAAGAGATGGTGGAGTGAGGGAAAGGCAGGAATCCATCCCAAGTGGGCATCACACTGGAGTTAGTCACTTGTACCTTCACTCTAGCTCATCATCCTACTGGAATCCCAATCAAGATAATTTTATTGAATTCTCATAGTTTGCCACTTTTTCCATCACTTTTATATTGCACATTTATACATCTCAACAAACAGAGCAGTTAGAACAAGGGAACAAAGAAGGGCAGTGCTTGCTGCAAACACCGACGAAGATGTGATGCTGAGAGTCTGAACCCACTGCCAGTTCTGCTGCATGAAAGAAAGCAGGACTGAAACCCTGTGGAGGCAGGAAGCTGTGCCTTAGACAGAACTGCTCAGGAGAGAAGAATCAGCATCCAAAGTTGCCATGTCAGCACAACACTGCAGAACTGCCAGGGAAACAGGGTATGATGCCACTTGTCCTCATCTGGGGAGAAAAGCCTCAGCCTTACCTCTGTAAAACATTGCACTGAATAGAAGAATTATTCAAGGGTATTAAATTTTGTCTGTTGCTTTTTAAATGAATGGGGTTTAGACATACAACAGCCTCTTCTCAGTTAATACATTTATAATCTTCACAACTGTTAAGCTTGGTGGCTGGGAAATAACAGACAGCCCGAACACAGCAAAGTCCAGAAAAGTCCCCCCACACACAACCAGAAGCAACCAGTTCTGATTATAGCTGATAAAATAAGGGAGGTAAATGAAGGGGACCAAGGGACAAGCCTGAAAAACTTATTTTACATGTGTCATTGCAATGCACAAGGCACTTATGTTAAAAAATTTCTTTAAAAAAGTAAAACAGAGAGAAAACCTCTTTTTTAATATAGTAGAATTGTCTAACTGGGGCAATATTTCAACAATTTCAGCGCCAAAATGAAAAAAATCACACCTAAAAAAGTCCTCAAAACCCATCATAAAAATATAACTAAGTGGATGCTCTTGCAAAATGAATTTGTACAAGTATTTCTTGGAGAGTAAGCCCCCAGTGCTGCAGCTACTCTAAGCTAAGAGCTGAAAAAGACAGAATGTGTCAAAGAAGAGGCAATTGGTAATATATTAGAGAAGACCAAATAAAGCACTGGGATGTATAGTTATGTACTGGGCACACACTCTGAAGCCTGTTGTAGCTGTGTCTTTGACCAGCCACTATGGACATACTTGTAAGCAGGGCAAATTAGCTCATAGCAGTAGAAAGATTGGTTTAATTTTCCAGGTTTCTCAGTGATGACTTGAGCAGGTGTTCTAGTAGTGCCTCTTTTCAGCCTGGACCTGGCCTGTGCTGCTGCCAGCCAAGCTCTGCCAGAAGGATTATGCAAGGGAACACAAGGCCAAATGACTGTGATGGGATTTCCCTATCTCTGCTATCCACACACATTTGTATTTTCCTACCTGGAACATTCGATTTTGTTGGTGCCTGTGGTTCAGCAGAAAAGCTGAAATAGAAGAGGCAAGTTATAGCTTTGCATTTCCCACTGACTTGTATGCCTGGATTGTGTTGTGTCCAGGAGAGACAGCTCTGCAGAGGAGGGCTCTTCATGCCAATATTTCAAAAGGAAAAACATTTGGGCTGAAATGAAAGCCCAAGGTACAAAGCACCAAAGGTTTAGAGCCCTCACTGAGCTTTGCAGCTCAAGACCAATGTGCACTAAGCAAAACAGGTTTCAGTCTCTCCACCTCTGCTCACAGCCATTCATGTGTCTTAGGTAAACACTGCTCCAATATCACAATGACACACATTTACAACAATATGGAATTAAAAACTAAATTAAAGGAAGGGGAAGGGGAAGAATGTGAAAAAATAATGTTTTGGCACAGCACTGAAGATTGCTAAAATTCTTAAATAATTGACAAGGCAGAAAGTCCTGGGATCACAAGAAAACCTGGAAAGGATTCCTGGCTTCAGCCTACTATTGATCCATTACATGGCTCATATAGTGACTTAACATCTTTATGTCTCTATTTACTTCCACATGTGAGAGCAGCTGTAATAACCTTTATTATGGTTTGCCATGGTTAATCACCTTATCAGGAACAATACTGATGATACAGGACTGCCAGACCCAAAGTATACTTAGGTGAATTTCCTTATTTGCAGTTATCTCATTTTATTCCTTACTTGCCTGTGATTTTGTCAGGGAATAAACCCCTATGATGGGCAGAACATATTCAGAGACTGATTATGTGAAATATCAGGAAGAAATGAAAAGACACAACCACAGAACCATGACACAAGCAGTCTGGCTAGCATCTCCCAGGAAGCTTCAAGGTCTGTAAATATATTTTCAGTTGCCAAAAGATACTTCAAACAAATAGAAGGCTTTTGGTACCCATTGCTTATTTTCTTCATTCTAGTCACAAAATAAGGCATGAAAGGAGTTCATCTGGAAAATGTGCAGCTAACACGCTCCAGTGGCTGGCTCTTGAGAACAAAGGTTTCTGTTCACAGTACTTATAAGCAGCTCTCAATTAAGTTGGCTTTCTTCTATTGTCTATTAGGCAAGACACAGAGCTTATCAATCATAAATAAACAAGACTATAAGGACAGACTATATTTTGCACATTCACCTTTGAAGAACAGAATTTGAGTGCAGATGAGACCTACAAGTCTCTGAGACGGAACCAGATTCCCTTCCAAATTATGCCTCTATGCAAAAATTATCACAGCACTTAATGCTGCTTTCTAAATTCACAATTAAATGAGGACACACTTTTTTTGTCCAAATGGCAGTGAAATGACTTCCAGAATAAGCTAGATTTGGTCCAAGAGAGTTTTTTTCTGACATATTGATGTGTAAATATAACAAATACCTACTGGTAAGGAGTGCATCTACATTCCTTTGTCTAAAGTGCTTTAAACTACTTCCCAATTAATGGGAAAGGTTGGAGAGTTACTTACAAGCATGGTAGGAAAATATTTGCCCAGAAATGCAAAAGCCTTCATATAAAATTCAGAAGACTTTTTCTTCATGCCTATTTTCTTATTTGCTTCATCCCAATGAGAATCCTCTTCTCTTTTTACTACACCAGCCCTACTCTGTAAATCTTTTCCCAGTTTGTATTTGAGAGCAGGGGGATGGGACACACTGGAAAGCATGCTAAGAGAGCACTTCATATTGGAAACATTCCCTCCTCCCACAGTACAGTCAAAGCAACAAAAACCTTCAGGTGCTTGCTGCTGGTACCCATCTCCAGGTATATTTTTTCCTCACTTTATTTTGCTTCCAGCATTGTAAAGTTGCCAAACATCTTCTTCCTCCTTGCCTCTCAAAAATTTTCCGGCCACTAACAATGCTGTCTTCTGTATAAACTTGTTATTTTACATTCCAGAAGAACAGTCTAGAAGAACAAATAACAGGTCTTTATACTAGCATTTCTTCTGGAAATAATATGTGTGCTTGCATGTTATATATCTATGAGTAGGTTTCTGTATATATATATACACATATTTGCACAAAAGCATACAGAAACAGGTATACAGATGTGTTCCAAAGCAATTTATCTGTGAGGCAACCTCTTTATACTCGATAAATGTAATATGAAACAGAGGGAACTTTCATTGGACATATTTTTGAGATGAAAAAAAAATTTATGAAGGGAGGGGGGCTTCAGAGACAAATACTAGCAGGAGAACCCTTTAAGAATACTTCATCATCCTGCTGTCATGGGAAAAGTTGTTTCCATGGATGGCAAAGAAAAGGAAAAGACAGTAAGATATCTGAGATATCTGTAGGCCAGTGCTGGAAAAGAAGGAACTTCCATCTAAGTACAAATCCTGAAAAACAGATACTTAAAAGTGGGGTTGGCGAATTAGACTACATTAACACAATGAACCCCTCACTTAAGAATCCAGGTCTTGATTGCATGCCATTCTTCAAACTGAGAAGTTTTTACACCAAAACATGTTATATGGATTAACCTGGTTTTCCTAGAGGTTTAATACTGTCAGAAATGGGTTTTTGTGGAAAACCTTGCAGCTAAAAAGTGCATAAAAGAGCCTTGAAACATTAAATGCCTATAGAATGCCTGTAAACAAAAATAGCAAGGGTTCTACACACAGGAAAACTGCTGGAAGCTACAACCACTTTGCAAACTTACCTGCAGTTTTTGTGGCAGAGTTTATCTTCCCTGCTAAAACTGGCAACATGGTGTCTTAGGCATCAGACTTCATGGTCCTGAGCTTTCCTAAGCTAGATTGGCTCTGCTTTGGGAGTGAGTGTGGGGCTGTAAATCTCTGCACCTGCAATGATGCTACAGGCTGCAGAGCACTGCTCAAGTGTCTGTGACCAGTGCTCCACATGGATTACTTAGCTCTTTGGAAACAAAATTCTTTCTCAACATGTAAAACTACAGTACCCACAGGAATATTTACCAGAAGACCCAGGATCTTCAAAATTGTCTAGAGGAAAATCTCTATTGTAGAGAAAATTTCTATTGTAGAGAAAATTTCTATTGTAGAAAATTTCTACTTGCTTTTCCTCTCACTCCCTCACCACCTCCCCCAAAAAAAAGTGTCTGGAAAGAAACGAGCACAGCTAACTTTCTGCATCTCCCTTCTCTAAGGCCATTCACTGACTGCCCTCCCTCCTGCCTTGTTTCAAGGCAGGCTTCTAGGCCAATTGCTAGGGAGCTGAAAGTCAAAAGATGGCAGCTTTGGCATGTCCAATCCCCCATGCTTGCTGAATGGTGAATTACCTCCAGACAGTCCGTTCTTTCTTTCCTGTTTTTCCAGACTGGTTTCTATTCAATTAACTGCTCTGTACTTGCACAATAAACAGCTCCACAGCCTGCCCAAATACCGCGCTCACTTCTACAATAACATTCATCACCTGCATTTTCTACCACTGTGCTTTTGCCTTCTCTGCATCAATAGCACTTCATTTGCAGCATCTCCTTGCAGAGCAAGCATGGCTTTTGGCTCGTTTTGGCCAATCATGACTTGCAGCAAGCTGCTCAAGTCAGAAGGTTCGTGGCAGCTGAGCCGTAGGCACAAAGAGCAGATCACATGGGGAGAAAGTGGTGACACGTTCCAGTCCACGGGCAATGGGTTGTCTTAAGCAAGAGGCAAACAAGAAATAACAACAAGGAAGCAGAGAGTCCTACAATACAAGCACCTCCTAAGTGCACAACAGAAGGACACATGGGAGAAATCTCTGCCAGCCAATGGAGCATGTAGCAGTGCCAGTATATTTCCATACCATGCAAATGTCAGTGTGGAGATTGACACAATGCAGCTCCCAGTACGGACTTGCTGAGGGCCTTAGAGCAGCAGCATTGCCTCATCTCACACCCAAGAATCTCTCCCAGTGAGGATGCAGTGATGGCTTTCTTGAACTGGTTTAAGTTTTTTGACAATAGACAAGCGTTGCCTCCATAAAAGCCATGCAGCTCCTAATGGTGCATGATGTTTGCCTCACCCCTACTGCTACTGAACAAAAAACATGCAGCAGCCCTTCGGCGCCTGAGTTCTCCAGAAGATGATCAGTAGACCATGGGAAGAGGTGCACCAGTTAGTTAACAAGACCTAATTCCATTGGTCTGAAAAAAATTCCTGTTTCTCACAGCAGTAGGAAATTTAATTTTACTCTGCCTATCTTCCAGAAATTTTTAAGTCTCATAAATTGTACAATAGCAGTGGAAAAAATAGTCTCATGACTCTGTTATCAGACCATTTTATGTAACATGTTTGCAGTGAATGATTAAACAAAAAGATTATTGCTTAGTAAGTTTTGAGTAGTTGCCCAGAAATCATGCATGCAGAGCCAAATACTACCGCTGATGTTGAAGCACTTTTAAAAGGATTAACTCGAGCAGACAGTGCCAAAATTCATCCTTTGAATAGGGAGGTGTGCTTGCCATTGAAATGTCAGCAACAAAGTCAACATTGATTTGAAACTTGACACAAAATGCACCAAGAACGTCATTCCCCTGCTGCTTTAGAGATCAGTGCTGGTGTACACTGAAGGACAAATATGTGGCAGTGAAGGTGGCGATGGCCACGGTTTGGGAAAATGGGAGTGTGTAAGTTCATACCTTTGACAGTTCTCTTTGTGTTCCCTGTATGAAAATCGTAAACATTCTGGAATAATTTACATCTGTAATGCTATGAGTGCTGTCAACAGAGATTTCATTATTTAAGTTTCAAATGGTCCCTGAGTTGCTGATTCCTTATCAATTTTCAGATCAACAGTTCTGTTATAAATACTTGGGCATACACTATCAATCACTGAAGAATAGACAAGGTTTTCTATTATTTAAAAAATATGGGGGGGTTAGTGCCAGCTCACAAAATGTTGTGAAAAGCAAAACCAAAATGAACTAAAAATGCCACTGCGGATTTTATAACTAATTATCTTTATTAAATGTTTTTGCAATTCTCTCAAGTCTAATGGAGTGACTTGTCTGTACTTGTAAGTTAATTCTGACCAGGACAGAGTAAACATGCTTTGAAATAACTGTTGCAGAATAACTCATGTGTGAAAACTTGTTCTGGAATGAGTCTGCCTTGTTCCATTTTAGATTAATTCAGTCACTCTGAAAGGAAGAATTTGGGATCTGATGCATATCAGAGTTGAGATCTCTTTTCCAGATGTACTTGAGTTTGATATTTTCTCTCGCTGTTCTTCTTTTTTCAGTAGGCTTTTTGATATACATTTAATTTAGCTCTGCAGTGAGGATAAAGGGAATAATAAAAGAGAAGAGAGTTCTTCTGGAGAACCTCTTATTGATTAATTCCTGCTGACATCCTTGAATTCTACAGCAGATATTGTAACTAATGTTCTTAGGGCATCTGTACCTTTAGGTTCAGAACTTCAGGACCACAGTACCCAAGACCTTTTGTGTTTTGCATAGCAGACTCTGTCTCAGTAACTCTGAAAGGAGTAGGGAGAGGACCAGCTTGTACACTACAGCTGCACAATGACCACGACATCCAATAACATTATTTTTAGGAATATCCATAATTTTGCTCAAAATTTTGGTTGCCATAGTCTTCTAGAGACTCTGAACACAGCAATGATGACACTGGGAATCAGAAACAGTGGCTCTTTAGACTGTTTTTTTGCCTGCAAGAGAGATTAGAAATTATTTGATGTTCATTTCCAGCACCATCTAGCAGGCCAGAACTGCTTACTCAATAACTTTTAACTCTTGTAGAATGGGATGGTCAGCCTCCTCCAATGGGGCTCATAAAGTCAAAAAGGAAATATTCCTCTGTGTATGCAGCCACTCTTTCTATTGGGAATGTTTGAACAAAAAACACATATAAAAAGGGAACACAATAAAAATCCAAAGTAGTGTCAATTGATGACTTCAGATCATTCAAGGCAGCCAGTATTTCTTTTCCTTGGCTCTAGTTCTGACAGTGCTAAAAGATGGTGCTCTGAACAAAATGGGTGATTGCATCCTAGCCCTGGATTAGCCAGGCAGGAAGCCCATTTTTCAATACTGTGCTCTTGACCACAAAGCATACACCTGGGGTGAGGATTTGATGTGACAATTTTAGGCTGGCTACTACCAGATCAAAACCAATGTGGCCACAAACCACCCTGAGCTGATTCAGTACATAAACAGCTTACTAAATTTTGGGGACAGAGAGAGTGAAAGTTTATTTTGACAAATATTATGCTGGATGAGGCTTATACCGTCCTAGGGCAGATAGCATAGAGTCTATAAACTCTATGTGATATGTTTTGGTGAATTTGACAGAAATTCACTCATCAAGTGTATTCATCTCATCTCTGTGGAATCATGGCTCCAGAATGCTTCAGAAGTGAGCAGTGGCCTTATCTGGTCCTGGATGATGTGCCCTGAGGCCAGAAGTTAGATCCCAGTCTGACACAGTGCCTAAAAAAGGCATCCAGCTCTCTGGAAAAACTCCAAGTATAAATCACCACACGAGGACTTAGGTGATCCTCAGATTGTGCTGGTGAAGAATGCTGCTGCAGATGATACCCAAAGTATGTTCACTGCTTTGAGCATGCCAAGGATGATGATTTTCAGTGTAAGACAATAAAATGAGAAAAAGAAGAGATATAGCATCTCTGGAAGTGTCTCTATATTTCAGCAGCAGTACTGGATGTAAAAAGGCCAGCAGCAAACAGTGCATTTGAAGGCACATAAAATGTCAGTGTGTGACAACAGTTACATTCCTTACCTAGGTATGTTAGCACTTGAAACCCTGCATGGCTTGGGTAGGGAGCCACAGTAAAGAATTTCAAATAACCTGTATGTGCTATCCTGTATTTCACTCAAAAATATCCAGCCAGTGCATGGTACAGACTGAACTCAGGGACATGGAATAACAGCAGGACGTTTTCACTGGTGTTTCACTCATTTGTAATATTCACTAAGTTGCAATACATAGTAGGATAAATCTAAAAGAGATGAGATGTTTCAGATTATGAGAGATTATCGACATTTCTTATGACTTCTGCAGAGAAATGTCTTGCTACCTGTCCTACATTAATCCCTTGCCTTCATGGACTGTTCATTTTTAAAGTGCTGGGAAGTACTTTTCCTCAGGAATCTGAGCATTTCAAAGATCTGGAGCAACCTTGCAGAGTAAGAGGGAGAGGGAAGAGTGTGCATGTCCATCCTGAAACATGCATGTAAATATTTGAACCACACAGGGCTTCCCACATGAAAGGATATATCAAACTTCTGCTTGTTCATCAGCGCTATTGAGTAAGTCTCAAATTTGTTAGGGTGTATCATATTCCCAGATGGCATAAATTACTGGGGCATTTCTGGCCTCAGTGAAGTCGTGCAAGTCACAACAGCCTTGGATCAGCATCTCCATTCACAGTCCTTCTTCCCCTGTCCCGTGCATTCAAACAACTGTATGGAACACGTAGTGTTTTACACCCAAAGTGCACAGATAGCCTGAAGTACAAACCCACTGTTTGCAGCAGCTCACACCCTCTCAGGCTATGCTATCTTGTACTAATCTAACATAAAAATGAAGTATCAACACAATTTTAAAAAATGGTTGAAAGAGTTATCAGTTTGGCTTGCAAACAAGCACTATACTGAATCAACTTTGTTCCTAGCAATAATTTCCTTTGCTGCTCAAAACCTTTAAACAATTCATCTTTTCCCTCCAGTTTTCTCACTGTCAATGTAATACAAGAGAACAATCTCTACTATTCTGTAAAGTCTATTTGATTCATTCTTTGCTAGACACAAATTACCAACAATTATGAGTTGAGATCTCCGAAAATCACCATATTCTCAAAAAAAATTTGTAATGTATTAGAATATTTACTTGTAATTTACTTTTCAGGTGTGTTCAAAAGCTTTATGTGAAACCACTTCAGAAATCTTTTGTTCAGAAAAAGTAATCTAGTTCCATGGACATGATCAAAGCAACACATTCTGATGAAACACATTTTCACAGAACCTAATCATATAAACATGTACATTTTAAAATCCGAGTAAAGAACTTCTCCAATGTGTTTTGCTTCATTTGTTAAATTTAGAACTGCTATTCCACGTACCTATGATCAACTTGGAAAGCAAAAAACACCCTTGAGAGCCATAGCATTAGGCTAAGCCTCACTTCCTAAATCCCCCACACTCCTTGTCAAGCCCACACAGAATCTGCTGTAGGTGTCTGCTGCACTCCATGACATTCCTCCCTCCCAGTGCTGTTCAACAGGATCAAATATTTCTGTGCCCTCTCAGGCACCCTGCCCTCCTTGCATCAGCTCTCTGACAAGCCATCACAATGCCTCACGTGCTCTGGAGCACGTGGCTTGTCAGGCAAAGTCTCACCTGCTCAGTGCTGAAAGCTCTCCATGGTCACACTCAAGAAACCAAAGAGCCACCAGGAGAAACTCCTGGCTGCCTATGAGGCCCTCAGGCCAGAGAGACTGTCAGGCTGACAGGGGCTACCTGGAAAAACACAACTGGCTCTGCTCTACAAGAAGCAGAAATTGGTTCACTGAAGTAACTGCTCCCTCCAAAACACCACAGCCTTGCAGGTAGCCACGGGGCCACCAGGCCTGGAGGAGGCCAGGGCACAGATTCTTCCCTATCATGGTCCCAGGACACAGGATATTGTTGTAGGAGCTTCTCCTCTTTGCTCTGGTGTACCCCAAGTTCCCTCCTGGAAGGCTGATTCTGGTTTGGTTAGGCTGGTAAGGAGAAGAAGCTTCTTCAATGTGAACAACCACATTCACTGTCAGCAGTGCAGGAACAACCTGGCTCTTTTCAGCTGGAAATAAAGGCCACATAACTCTTGGCTCTGTCTATTGTTAGCAGTGCCTGCAAACATTTCTGGATAAAACAACTCAGCTGTCTGTCCTATTAAGTTCTCATGGTGTGTTGCACACATGATGATGGCCCACAGCTTTTTCCAAACTTCCCTGGATAAAACTAGGGAATTGGTGCAACTAGACCATTCCAAAGTGACAGCTGGATGCACACATCCTGCTCTTGGAGGTTAACATTGATGTGAGTCATTCTGGGTCACAGGAACTGGTGACAAATTATTAGGACTTTTTATATTTTAGTACAAAACTAGAAGGTCATTTGCACCCTTACATCTTTTACTATTTTCATTTGTTTTGCTTTTAAGATTGAAAACATAAGCCTTAAGTCCTTCTGCAATTGTTGGTCTAACTTTACATGGAAATTTACAAGTTATCACAGAAACACTTGTTTCTTTAAAATTACTTAAGTGAACCCCAGTCTCAGAAAAACGTGGATCTCAAAGGAAATTTTGTTGGTTGAGACCATGTCTAATTTTACTATTAAGCAAATTATGCAACAGGATAACCTGCTTACTGTGTGGGTTGAGTCACCTTCACCCCAGGCTTTCACAGGAGGTGATATAACATCCTTGTAGGCTTACAGAATTAGTGCCTGTGCTTTGATTGTGTGACAGGAACAATGTTGGACTGGAACACAGAGAGGATATCGCCTAAGCTCTGGGTATGTGATTTCTTTTTTCATACTGCAAAGCCCCCAGACACAGGGAAAACAAACATGAAATGATGTGCAAGAAACCTTACACATTCTTTGTATTCCCCAAAATTGTGCAGTAATCAGGATTTTTGGAGCACATATTAGACAGCTACTAGCACCTGAAACAAGCAGTCTAAAATGTCTGGCCTTGCTTTTTTTCCCCTCCCCAATTCATAAGTTTCTGAACCATCTTGGTACTGCAAAGGTTCAGTGACGCCTGTGCCCTTCGGGAGCAGCAAGCTTTTGACCCCCCTCATGCAAGAATTTAATGGAATCTGTGGTCACAAAAGCTGGCTCTTCTCTTGGCTTGTGTGTGATTCAGGGTAAGCAGAGGGCAGAGGGAGCAGTGGCCAGCAGATAGACCCTGCAGAGGTGGTGGGAGCATGACCCAAACACTATTCCCCATGAGCTATCCTTTAGCTGTTTTGCTTCATTTAGCTGTTGCAAGCGCTTTTGCTTGATGTTTAATTTCTTACTGAACCTTGAGCCACCCGGTAGGACAAATTACATCAACCATGAGTAATCATTTGTTTGTAGCTAGTTACCAGGTAGCTTAGTCAATAATAAAAAAGGCAAAACCACTCAGTAAATACTCTTCATCTGAATTTAAAGGGTGTCCTTTTTTGTGTCTTTGATGATTGAGGGAATTAATAAGAAGCATGGAAAATGTGAACATTATTGTGGAGCAGAGCTATAAATATATGAATTATTGTGCACCTGGATTTCTATCAGTTATGGTTTGTACCAGTTGCTGGCCTTGCTGCTTTACCCTGTTTTGTCAGACTTACTCCAGAGCTGTCTCAGATCACCCTCTCTTCCTACTTTCTTGTTTTAGAACAAGTATCTGAATGCAGCACTTTTTATGGTGGGTCCTGAGGTACAGAATTACCTTCTGCTGACATACAGTTCATTTTTCCAATCCCATTTTCCAAACAATATCAACATCATCCATCTATCTATCATCTATCTATCTATCTATCTATCTATCTATCTATCTATCTATCTATCTATCATCAGTCTATCTAAACTATCTGTCTATCTATCTGTATGTCTCCCTGTCTGTCTGAGCTGTACCACTGTGACCCATGGTAACTCCAATTCCTTTCTCTATTGTTTCTTCAACCTAATTCTACCTATTTCCTATGCCTTTCAAATAAATGCTCCAGTTTAGCTGGAGGGTTCAGGCATGAGGTAGGATGGAATGTATTAATAAATCAAATCAAGTAACCATAACTGTATTTTCTGGTCCTTTAGCCCTATGAATTTCACCAAGGTTTTTCAGGATAATATTAAGTGTCTGCATCCCACTATTGAATTGCTTTATTAAGTTTCATTGAAAATCTCTGGGGAACTGTTGTTTTTGTGTTTCATTGTGTAGTACTTGGAACATCAAAATCCTAATCTAGATTTGTGGTTTCTGCAACTGCTACTAAAATACAAAGAGAAATCTCTGTTAAATGCCAGTCTCTGTAGCACACTGGCAAAATCCAATCCAGTTTTGGATACCAAAACAAAAGTAGAAATTGTGGTTTTAGACAAACACCATGGTTTCCTGGGTTATATAACTTGCATAGCATTTCTGCATGTCACTGGGAAGCCCAATTCAGTACTGTTTGCACTGCAGTAGGTTAGATGTAAATTATAAAGAGATAATCAAACTTCAAAGCACTTAAAGAAGAATTACTGTAATTTGGTTCATGTGATCTAAAACAGTTTGCCTGATTTTAGGACAGGGTAGCTACATTCAGTCTTAATTCAGAATCATGGCAAGTCTCCTACAAAATTACCCAGGAGTTTTCCCAGATACCTGAAAACATTGGCAGCACTAGGACACCAGGAACGTAGTTACCAGGAGAGCAAAAGCCCATGTCTTGTCTGAAAAGAGTTAAATAATAGTTCCATAAAGTACAGGGCAGAGGTACATCAACAGCCCTCATGCAGGAAGGACCTGCCAATAAAAATTCTCATCAAAAAAATTCCAAAACCATGCAACCAGTTCCAGACCCCCAGAGGCATGTAGGACTGCAATGTGGTGAGACAGACTCACTACAAAAATCCTGTTCTGTGCAGGAGTCTTTAAATGAGAGAGACCTCCCTGCCTTATTATTATGTTGGAAACTACGACAAGTCTGTTTAAAGAATAGATTTTGCTTCAGAAATTGCTTTGTCAAACCAAACACATTTGTTTGAATTATCAGTTTCAACTTTTTTGACTAGATTTTGCAAGTCCAGTGTACATAAAAGAGATACACTTAAATAGAGAGACTGACCTTTTCACTCTGCAAGCAGAGGTTTCAACAAAGTCACACCTGATTACAAGTTTCAGAAGATTTCAAAAGTTTTGAAAGACTCTGAGGTATTTGTGAAACAGAACCTCCCTTTTTATGGCTTGTTCCAATGTTGAGAACATGCGCTGAGAGGCAAAGCAGGATCTGGCACTCCAGCTAATCCAGCAAGCTGACTCAGAAGCATAGCTGGAGACTAACAGGACTCTGGCTTACACAGACTAACAGTTAGTAGAGTCTTTTGGCCAATCTCCTTAGTCTGGTGTCTTCTGTTTTCTTCTCAAATGTAAAGTGAGGCTTTCTAACTAACATTATTACTGCTGTGTTAAGTATCTATGTCTGCATGACTTATTTCCAGTACAATCTGCAAGAGCAGTGTAAATATCCCAGTTACAGTCTCTCAGACAACATAAATAAGTTGTTGCCTTGCACAGAATTTTGCAGATAATGTTGAAGAGGAGATACCCATGACTCAAAGATGGCACCAAGAATATTTCACTTTCAATGAACCGTGTTTCACTTAGAGGTTTCCTAAAAACAAATACAGATTACCGACCCTCAAAGACCTACTCCAAATGAAAGGAAATGTGCAGCAGTTTAACCAAAGGGCTGTTCAAATTAATTAAGACTGTATCAGGACAAGAACTTGGCCATTTTTATACACAGTTTTACGTTAATGTAAACTGCTGGAACAATATTGATTCAACATGAGACACTATGAAATACTGCTGTCTAAAGTGAAGCATTTCCAAAATGATCATGAAAGTTCCAGAGTCTCTCCTGCTGCCAAATTAAATTAAATTTACTGCATTAACTTCATTTAAAAATATCTCTTCAGCTGGGGGAGAAGTTTGGAGCCAGCTGCCCTACCTCTCAGCACATGTAAGTGATAATGACAGGTGAATATACACTATACAGTAGCTTCATATTTCTACTGCTAGAATCCATGTCACTTTCTATTTTTGAGAGCTGACTGAGTGTTTACTAGGCTACACTTCGTCCCCCTCCTTCCTCTGTGCCCTAACCTTGTAACCCAAGATGCTGGTGGCCGTGTTGGGCTTGCAGTGCTCTGACCTTTTGTTCCTCAGCTTGGAAGTGCCTGGGTTTATCCAGCAAGGATTCCGGTTGGGTTACACCAACAACCTTTCCTGACATGCCTGGTGAACTTCTCAACAGAAACAGGAAAGGACCATGGCTTACCTCGGTTCACAGAGCAGCAGAGCTGGGTTCCTGTTAGGCTAGGGTGGGGTTAGATGTTTCTGAAATTACCCTGGGTACACATGGGACTGTGAGGGAATGTCACCAGTCAGCCTGTGGGTGACTGATCCACAGGGGGTGTGGGCACTGAATTCACTTTCTGGGCACCTTTCTCCAGTCTTTATTCAGGCAAAACACTTAGTGAACTTCTTATTTCACCTAGCAAAGACAGATCATGCCACTTGCGAAATCATCACATGTACTTAACGAGAAAAAGGCAATTTCCTAATTATTATGCCACTGTACATCACTCCACATACACAACTGACCCCAAAAAGACATCCAAAGAACGAATTATATGATTAATAGGAGGATAGCTGAACTATTTTGTCATTCCCATCTGGAGGATGACCACCAAAACTGCCTGTGAGTTTTAGCTGTGTGCCAACTAAAGGATAAATCTGGAACTAAAGCACTGACCAGCAGTCTTTGGTGGCCTGGTTCACAGAATTGAAAATTGTCGGTGGAAACTGGACAATTGCTGCTATTTTTTAGTAAAACCTTGTCTTTTTAAATTGATTTAAAATCTTTAAGTCTGTCTAAAAGTAAAACAACAGATTTGTACCCTTTCTCCTGATTTCTGATGTGTATCTGAATTCATGTTTCCATATCTCCCTCATTTCAATTCAAAAATGCTTTATTTTCTATTTCAATTTTCTGTGACTATCCTAGTCTGAAATATAAAATGTTGTGTTCTTCTTCATATGCTACAACTCACAGAGGTGAGCACAATACACAGAAAAAAATCAGAAATATTCCTATCAGCAGAAAAAAATCAGAAATGTTCCCATCAACTAGATAAACCCCATTATTTTGAACCTCCTCTTTGCACGGTACTTGAGTTAATTTTGGCTTTGCCATACTGTAAAACTGTGCCTTACTGAATGGTTAGTTGCTGCCCAAAACAATTATTCCTCCTCCTCAGACCCCTGGCTGTCTTCCCACCCTTCCCCTTGGCCAGCAGGGTCACCCGTCTGATGCAATGGAGAACCAAGTCAGGAAGCTTAGCTGGCAGAAAATCAATCATTCTTTTTCATGGTCTAGTTTTCTGCTCTTATGGTTGGAACAACTCACTGAGGATTCAGAAAACTGCAGAACCACTCTAAAAAAAGCAGCACACTCTTAGCCTTGTTCAAACATTTTCTGAAGCTTCACTTTTACTATTTGCCAAGAGTAGAGCTTTTTCTGGTATGACTAGAAATACTTCTATCTTGCCACTTTTTCAGGTCTCATACATCACCCCCGGATTTTGACAGGTCTGGAAAGCACAGTGGACAAGACTCATATTCCTTCTAGCACATATCTCCATCATTTGCTTTCCCTCCGCCTCCAAAACACATTTAATTATTCTCAAGGCAATGCAAAATTTGAAGACTCTTACACATAACTTACTAAAAAGCAAAACCAACTTATTTTGCCTTTCAGGTATTTTAATGAATTGCCAACAGTTTTCCCAAGCAAAATTCTTTACTTTTAATCATTACCCTATTTTTAAACTCATCCCTTCTCCAAGCTTTTTCATAAAGCCACAACCTGTCAGTGGTCACTTGAAATACAACCATTTTCTATACAGTACATAGCCATATTTTATAGCAAATGGGGTTTTTTTTATATGGGACACATCAAAGAGTTTTTATTTATTCATAGTGAATTGGCTTTGATCAAGTGTTCCTGAGAGTAACTGCTGATCATTCTAGTATTTCCAGTGACCAGCTGATGGTCTCTCCCAAAATCACCACAAAATAGATGGCAGCAGGGGAAGCACAGTGACAAGGTCTTGTTGAATTATGTTGCCTTTCCAGCTGAGCTGCCATTCCTAGGGTGGCTGTGAGAGGTAATAGACCTTTACATTTGGTTTGCCTGCCTGACCTGCCAGTTAACTGGTGGTTAACAGTTAATGCATTCCCCAGCAGGGTTCTGTGATAAAGGAACATGCTCATGGTTTCATAATGCATATTTCATTGCCATTGCTGTCTTCCTCAGTTAAGAGTCTGTCTTTTCCTATTTACAATAGGGTTATAATCTTCACTGATTTTCATGATCTGGAAAACAGTAGCTAATAAATAGCACAAATTGCAAGCCTTTTACCCATGTATGTGGCTCCTTTAGAGCTCAAAGTATCATCCTTGATAATGATGAGAAATGCTGGCCTGGCTTTTACATGTCTGATAAGTGTGCACAAAACAGCTGAGTGAATTAACAAACCAGGGACAAAAGGCAAAGATCATGCATGGGATTTAGATAGACAGCAATCCTCCCTGAAACATGGTACTTGATAATTTGATTTTGAAAAGGCACAATGACTTTGAAGCTCTAGCAGAATTTTCCATAGGGCTGAAAAGTAAAGATGACAGATGTTCTGCTTGCTCACTATCTACTGTCACAGCAAATACAGTTTTCTTGTCACCACCTACAAATCCCAGGATACAGCTGCCTTTCCTCCCCCCCCTCCCATTTATCCCTCCCAAACTCCACATTTCCTCACCACACCTGTTCTGCCAGAGCTCTTATCAGCTTCCCTCAGGATCACTGCCCCCAGTCCCTGATGAGCAGCAAGAGTTTCCTGGGCTCATCTCCAAAGTCCCTATCCTTCTCCTAATGGCTTATTATTGTCTTGCTGCTAACTGCAAGAAACTGAACACATATTTTTATACAATAAAAGACGGAAAGAATTAATTTCTTGGATAAATCTGGAAATGAATGGTGTTGCAGGGAAAACTTGTATTTGGTAAGGATTTCACTGATGTGCTGCTGGTTTTTATTGGTATCAGTGGGAACCTGCATAAGGATCTAAGTTCTCCTCTAAAGCTTAAAACAGGGCAAGGAGATAACAACAACTAAATGATGCTCATAAAAAAAGACAAGAAAATTATTACAACACTGGCAGAGATCATTTTGTGAACAGCCAACTTATTTTGATTTTAGACTGATTTGATTTTGTTTCCTACTGCTCTGGCTTGGAAGACTTTTCATTCAGATATGCTACATCTGGTCTGAAACTATTCTCCAGACTTCAGCAATGATGTTCTTGCTTTCCCCCTGTCAGGCTGCTCAAGACCTTAAGGCACAATTTTCCAGGACTCCATCACAGTCCACAGCTGTTCTTGCTAAAACTCCACCTTCCTACTCCCTTACAATCGATTTGTCAAATGGAAATTCTCAACCTCAGCTGCTTTACTCACAGATTAAATGAAATAGGCTATGCTACAGAGCACAGCTAAGATCTAGGTATCACCAAGTGAGTAATTTTCAGTTCTTGGAGCAGCACAGTACAGTGAACATTAGCACCCAATACTAAACAAGTTTTTTATCTCTATGGCACCAAGCTGACGCAGCTGTGCTGCTTCCAGCACTCCTGCAAGCATCCCTGCATGGCCCTGTCTTGTGGCATGTGGATAATTCCTGCCAGCATCCACCTTGTAGCTCTGCACCACCTGAGATATACCTACCCTGGCTGCTCTGTGCATCTGAAACACGAGTGCAGGACTCCAGCTCAGCTGCCTAAACCCTCCTCAGCGACTTTTGCATCTTCCACAGCAACAAAAGGTGCACTTCTCTTCAAGCATCACCTCTAGTTATGGAGCTCCCTTGCTGCAAAGAACTCCCTTTTTAAGGAGTAGGAGGTAAAGACCTGTGTCTCCTCCTGCCCTTCCCCTGAGGTTTTATCATTCTCCTCTCTTCTCTCTTGGTTACAGCAGATAAGATGGATTCAGCCAGTCAGCAGACTCTGCTGCTCATGAAGCTGTGTAGTTCTGCTTTTGCCCTGTACTGGATGTCCTCTTTTCAACTCAGGAAAAAAATTTGTTTTATAGTGTCAGAACTGGCTGACTAAACATTTTAGTAATAAGGTTAAGTATAGTCTGCCTTCCTGCACATCTCTAATCCTGGTGTGGCTACATTAACCCTTCACACTTACAATACCAGCAGTCACATGACATATGTACAGAAGCCATTCCAAACAACCCACATCCTCTGCTATCCTGGTGGTCACTCTGTGGTGAATGGAAATCATATGACAGATTTTTGATCAAGATAGCACATTTCCCACATCTTTCTTTTCATCATCAAAAAAAGTACTGCATTAATAACAAAAGTCAAAAGTCATCAAATAACATAATGCAATTATATTTCTCAGACTGTTTGGCTTTAAAAGAAGTCTGTGTTCACAGGCTGCAAAACATCCAGCTTTCACAGGCATAAATACCCACAGTCCACCCAGAGGCAATTCCCACCAGGGAATTTTTCCACGTGTCCCTAGAGGACAATGTATCTAAGTACAATGTAGAGCAGTGAGGTTCCATCCAAAAATCAGCAAAGGAGAAGTCCTCCCAAAAAGCAAAACCAGGTAAGAATTAAAGCTTAGCAGACTCTTTCCAAGGATGTATGTCAAATGTATGGTGAAAGTGCTTCCTGAAATGTGTCAGAAACAACATTCTGGCAGATACCAAAAAGTTTCAATTCCATGGTGTATGCAAGTCCTTCAGGTTGGAGGGATGGAGAGGGTAGTACCTCTAGAGGAGGAGTTCTCTAATCACCAGACTCCTCTTGCCTCCCTACCCACAGAGATATAAAAACTTGCCTCAGCAGTGCCATCCCAGGGCTTGCATAACTGAAGCAGTGAAACCCAATGGGATCTTGCTCCTCTAAGCATTGCCACAGAAAAAGCATTGACCATGTATTTTTAATAATGGTAACCTCAGAAA
This sequence comes from Agelaius phoeniceus, assembly GCF_051311805.1. Lineage (NCBI taxonomy): Eukaryota > Metazoa > Chordata > Aves > Passeriformes > Icteridae > Agelaius > Agelaius phoeniceus. The sequence continues at coordinate 27,496,777 of NC_135268.1, forward strand.
AGAATACTCGGTAATCAATAAGAAAATACAGACGTGAAATGGGAATTGTCACAGGCCACTACTATCAGAGGTTGTGTGGAGGGCAAATAGCATGGGGCTTAAAGCTTGTGTGGGAGCCCAGAGTACTCCACAGGACCCAAGGATGTTTCCTGCAGTGCAGGTATATCACAAAGCTGACTAGAATAAGTCCCATCCAAGTCCCCAGTACAAAACAGGAAAATATGTACAGGGCAAGGGAGTGTCAGTGACAAAAGGTCTCTAATAATATCTTTTAAAGTCATGTTATGGTGAAGTAGGTACATCTTACAGCAACTTCCCTTTGTCCACTGGTACTTAATTCATGTGCAAGTCATGTGCTCATTTCATAAATGAGCACAAGAGAATACAGGAGACTATTCAGGCAGAAATAATTTGTTCTGAATTTATTAGGGCAACACAGCAACTCAAAGATCAGCACCTAAAATTCAGAGAACAAATGTGGTTCCACTGTGTGCACTGAGGAAGTCTATTGACACTTGACCATGTGAGAGAAAAGCCTTAAATGACATCTCCAAAGAGGGTACCCCTGTGATGTATTTCTGGATACCAATCACAGCAGTTTGGCCATGACTGGACCAAACCAAAACCATGGACTCATGTGTACCCACACCATAAAGTAGTTTCTACCTCAGGTCAGGAACAAAGCTTTGGACTGTACTCCAAGATTATCCTCAATGGATGACTGGTCTTTCTAACCCTGTGGGATGCTTTTTATTTAGGGACACTTTCCTCAGTGTAGGAAGTGAAAAAAAAAATCAACAATAACTGAATATCCTGCCTCCCCTGTGGTTAAGTACTAAATCATTATATTCCTACAATTTTTCCTTCTCCTCACCATTTCTGATGGGACAGTCACTCAGACAGAATACACCTGAGTCCAGCTGCACTGCAGCTGCTGCAGCTTCGTTGCCATGTGGCTGTTTGCCCTGCTCTGTGCAGAACTTGCCTCTGCCCTTGGTGCCAGCTTGAACTGCAACAAAAAGTAACATGCTTTGTCTCCCAGACTACCTACCCACGTTATTACAGCAAGACCTGTCCAGCTGAGGAGAGCACTCTCTTCCTCAGGGAGAGGATGTGACTACGTGGGGATAGCGAGCAAGGTTATCCCAGGACAGGCAGCAGACCAAAAAAACAAATTGCGTCAGCATGGAAAAGGATTGGGCAGGAGTGGAGGGTGTGTCAGGGCACGCTCCCAGGCACAGAAAAGCTCAGAATAAACAGGGAGAAAGTCGCTGGCCCGGGTTTGAATAAAGGCCTTGGAAATGCAAAGAAATGGGCTGCACTAATGAGGGCACCAGCATTTCCCTGCGAGCAGAAAGCTGGGGAGGAGGGTGGAGGAGAAGGAAAGGAAAGCCGGATGTGGAAAACTGTGGAAAAGTGGTGAAGACAGCTTTAGAAAGAAAGTAATCTGAAACCTCAGTCAGACAGAAATGAACAGTACAGTTGGTCAGGAATTTGGTGATAGGGTTCTGTGTGATAAAATTTAATTAATGCAAAATCTACTCTGGGTGTGACCAAAAGGCTGAGGAGTCCTTAACTTGGACAAGGTGTGGCAGAAACAGAGGCTGCCCTTGTCCCAAGGAGTTTACAAATTGCCCTTGGGCCATTTGCAAGCAGATGGGCAACAGGGTGAGACGGAGGGGCACCATCGGGCTGGTCTCAGCACCCGAGCTGAATCCAGTCCTCTGATTTTGAAGGTACCACAGGATCAGAGGCAGGTTCAAAGTGAGTTGTGCTTGGAAAAGAATAATATGATATTTCAGCAGAAGTATACGGGGCACAAGCAAAAAGGCTAACAGAAGTGAAAATCTGACAGAGCTCCTTTCAAAATTTATCAAGGGAGAAATTTTAGCACAATGAACTAATTGGAGAGAGCTGGAGTAACCATTTCAGTAATATATGAGTTGTGAAGGAGGGTGAAGGAATGATCTCGCAGTCTACATTTCAGGAAACAGAAGAGACAGAGCTTGCCAACAAACCAGTAAGCAGGACATACTGTGCTTAAACTTTCAACAAAATGTTTCTGCAATTTTTTTTTCTACAGAAAGTGTCCTTTGACAAAAGCATTTAAAAAGTCATTATTACCCTGAAATTATCTAGAATTAAAAAAAAAAAGTAAAAACTTTGGTGAATGCTTACTGCTGACAGTCCCTAGTGCTGTTAGTACTATGCAGAGTTGACAATCAGATCTTAATTTTATTCCTAGCATGGTGATTAAGCTGCCACATAACTTTAAGCTAGTCACTTTACCATTTGAACATGACATCTCTAAAAGTTGCACAAAACCAGCCACCTGTGTGACAGTAGTGTTTTGAAATGCTCAGGGTGTTTTCTACAGGCACTGATAAGCAAACATTCTCCTTCCTATTTTCATTTATCTCCCTTTCACTTTTAAAGAGACCTATACAGGACTTAGCTGTAATAAGCTGTTACATAAATTTCTATCCAAGTGAAACAGCAGACTCTTATTGCCTTAAAATATACTAGGGTGAAAACCTTTCCACCTAGGGAAGTGCATCTTGGAGACTGAAGTATTTTATGGGGCCTCTATCAATTCTTTTTCACCTTTTGCTTCCAGACAGATGCCAGCAGAGACAGCCCCAGGTTTTGGCCGGAATTTTTCTAAAACCATATACACAGAAACCCTGGCAAAGTCCACGTGGTTTCCTCTATCTCTGCAATCTAGGCTTTGACTTGTAATTTAAAAACATCAGTCATAATTTCAGTACTATGTGGTTCTGATCTATATACTTACTGTGGTTTAAATAATCTGTTCCTTTTAGCCATTGAACTCCATGCCCACCATCAGATGTACTGTGGATGTTGAATCAAAACACTGAAGCCTTATTTTTTTATCTTTCTAGGTAAGCACTCTAGTTCTATGTAATTCATATGACTTTTTAAAACTCCATATTTTTTTCCCTTTTATGAGCTATGCATAAAATCCACATGTATACTCACACACACACAGACACAGAGACAGACAGACACACACACACACACACACACATTGGCTTTTTAATTGACCTAGTCTATGTGAAATGCTTTGAAATTTTTGGCTGGATTGATCCACAGAAGTGTTACCCTCTTGCATGGTTTTAAGTCCTGAAGTCTCAATTGGAAAATTAATTTGAGTAAAAAACACGTACAGAAAAATCCTTCACACACTTATACTGTAGCAACAAGAAAAAAGAATGCAAATATACTCACAGCTGTAATATTTCGTGTATGTATTCATCTACAATGATCTACATTCATCTACAATCATCTACAAAGCAGTTTGAGATTCAGCTCGCTGCTTTAAAGCTGGACTTTCCTTCCCAGAACGAATAACATTGCAGGGACTGCCATCCAGTGGGGAGCAACAGCTTAACAGGGGATTGGAGCTGCAGAAAGGGAACATTTAAAGGTGTCAAGGTTGAAAAAGGTTGAGTAGTAGCTAATGACAATGCTGGAAGTAGTAATGATGGAAGGAATTTCCTTAGTCAGCTTCAGATATTTTTGACAGCGTTTAAGTACAAGTCATTTCTTTTCCAAATGTAGGTGTACAAAGGCAGTACCTTGTACTGACCATGCAAAGCAGGTAAAATTGGGCTTGTTCAGAAACAGCCTAGTGAACAAGCAGTGGCTAAACACAATCCTTAGACACATCCAAAATACTACAAGCATTATTTCCCTCTTTGCATGGGTCTGTCTCCATTGATTTCAGTGAAGTGTAGCCTGGGTTTACCTAGGTGTTAGATGAGACTAAAAAATATTTAAGGTAACTGTGTTTCTACTGCCTTTTAAAACACAAGAGGAAAAAAACTTCCTCATACATCTGAAATTATTCCTCCTTAGGCTATGAAACCAAACTATTATTCAAATATAGCTTGTTAATAATTTTGTTATTTAGCAGTGGCTTTAAGCAATGTGTACCTTTAAAGAAAGTCTGATGGAATGTTCCATTTCCCTGGTTTTATGACCTTTCATATTTATTGCCTTGTCTACTACATATATGAATCTTGATAATTGTGACAGATTTTTCTTAGTTTGTTCTATTGTGTACAGACCATATGTTGTCTATGCTCATAAAACACTCAGTAACTGTATGTGCAGAAAAACATTTTTTTCATGTTACTTGCTAAGAAACTTAAGAACCTGCAGGTCATCCCTGCAGAGGTGTTTTTAAATCCAGCCCCAGGAAACAACTGCCTCCTTTCCTTAGAGTTGTGATGAAGCTTTGGCAGGATTCTCAGATGCATTTGGCAGTTAGCTTACACTGATTTAAACAAAAATTATGTACCTGAATTCCATGAGGATCCTGGCTTGCCTGCTGTTGATGTAGGTTTTGGCGTGCCTTCGTTGGCTCCCCGGTGCAATGACTGGGAATGCAGGAGGATTTTTATTGTTTTCAGGATGAGTCATGCAGGCAGCAGCACAACAGATGGTGTAGAGTGTAGAACAATAAAGACAAAGATATGAGACAGCTAAGAGAAAACTGGAACAGACAAAGAAACAACCAGAGGATGAGAGAGGCTGAAAGCAGGAGAGAAGCCAGAAGGTTAAGCTTTGCCACAGATAGCAGGAGCTAATGAAGTATGGAGTCAGTGCAGGGTAAAGTAGCTCAAACAATGGCCAGCAGGGAAAACTGAAGGACCTGTAGTCAGAGTAGAAGGACCAGAGGTAGGAATTCTAAGAGGAGCAGGGCTCATAGACAGCCAGGTGGCTGCTGGGGCTAAGTGATGGATTTCAGTGTGATAAAAAAGCAAGTACCAGTGAGGAGGAATAAGGAAGTGGAAAAGCTGAGGAGACTGATAAATAATACCCTTTGAAGGTAGAAATACCACAGCAGTTAGAAAGACAGCAATCAAAACCAACAGTGGCATCCTGAAACTCAGAATTCTGGAATGACAGCAAAGAAACAAGGGATGGCAGCTGCTGAAAGACAATAGAATAAATACCTTGAATAAGCTCAGACCAGCATCAGGCAAACTGAAGGAGATGAAACACAGCATTCAGAGCTGGTTTAACAACCAGCTGTAGCAGAGAGAGGTAGACACACTTGGGGAAAATGCAAAAGAAGTTAAATTCCATAGGTCAGTGAAGCACAGTTGCTGAAAGGAAGTGTCTGGAGAAGTTGGTGTAATTGAGAAATGTGTCAGTATCTTGCTGCTGCTCCAGCTCAAAGAGGGGGAAAACAGAGAAAAAGCTCCATCAGCAAAATATTTCCTAGAAGTATCACAGGCTCCTTCCTCCCACTCATCACCCTGTTCTAATACAGCAACTATACTGACAGCTGTCTAATTATAACACATTTTAGGTGAGGGACTAAGATGAAAATTTGAAAAGAACAAGGCTTTAAACATTCCTCCATACACTTCTACTTTCCTTACCCCAACAGCTAATTCCTTTTCCTGGCAGTAGGCAGTTAATGGAGCTACTTTCTACTGTCATGTCTAGCTCATATAACCACTTGATTTTTCAGATTGAACAAGGCCAGCAGGATTCTGTCCTACAACTGCACTGCAGGGATATTTTTAAAGGACAGATTTAGCTATTTATGAAATAGTTCAACAACTATTTTTAAAGACACAGAGCCTTGTTGTTTGGAAGGTGAAATGTTTTGTTTTCAGCCATGGAATAATAAAGACGGGCAGTTGCTGAAAGACACCTCAAGAAACCAGTCACTCATCCCAAAACAAGCCAAAGGTATCTGCAAATTTTAACAGGCATTTGCCAAGTCTTTTCTTAAAAATGCCGTCATTGGCACAGACTATCTAGTCCAGTGGCAAATTATTTTACCCTTATATTCTTCTAGTGTTACCCCAACTCCTCCTTGCTGCTATTGAAGCTCTATCTACTACTGATGCAGAAACAAAATTCCTTAGTTCATTTTCATGCTTTATTTTATGCCTTCCATACTTGGAAGTGAAAAGTTTTGCCAGTGTCTCCATGTGATGCTGTATTGCTGCACAAAAGGCAATCTGCTCTCCTCTTCAGCTTGTGGTGCAGCAGAACCCAAGGACTTACTCACATCCCACATTTTGTCAGCTATTTTCCCTGAGTAGCATCGATGCTTTGCACTTGTTCCCAGAAGGAATAAATCAGCCTAGTTTTTCAGACCACTCATTGATTTGTTAGGATCACTATGCATCCTAATTCTGTCCTCCCAGCAGTCTTTGAGTTTTATGATGTCTGCTTATTTAGTCAGCACACTCTTTTCAATAGAGGTCAGTGGGTGTTGAACAAAACTAGCCACAAGACAGACCTAAAAAGTAAGGTATCTTTCCACTTTGATATAAAGACATCAACTAATCAGCAAACACTCTCTGAAAATGCTTCCCAAAGTACTTTGGAATTCAAGTTATAGCTGTTTTAGCTAAGCCAAGTTTCCAAAACATTCTAGACAGTATCAAAATCTACAGCCCAAACAACTGATTTTCTTCTATCCATGGAACCCGTAACTCTCATATATGCCTTTATCTTCATATGACTTATTTTTTAAAAATCCAAGTTGGCTACTCATCTTTTTGCCATTTTCTTCCAGGTGCTTAAAATGCTTCCCCCACACCCCAAAACCTCTTCTTCCAACTGCAGTTATGCTTATTTTTTATTATTCCCCATTCCTCACAGTCACCATCTGCATTTAAAGATAAATGATGCACTGTAAATCTGAATGTAGTAAACTTATTACTCATCCAGGAGCTGTCAGAAATATCTAAAAATTCTTAAATTATTTAAGCTGTCTACAAAGTAATCAGAAAAAGTTTAACTTCCACAGTTTATTTTAGAATAATACAACCAGTCTGAGTTCTTTCACACTTTTTCTTTCCCTGTTTCCAGCTGAAAGCATAACATTTCCACCAACAACAAAGGAAACCAGTACCCCCATTCACACTGATCTCTGTAGTGAAAACTGATACCAAAAAGAGAAGGAAATTACAAATATCAGTCTTTCACAAGCATTAGGCAGCAGATGATACCATATTGATCCAATTTACTCAGAGATAAATACTATTTCTTCCTGCCTGCAGGTAGAGCAGTCTAAGAACTTTGACATTTATAGAACCCATATAGGATAGCTACATGATGAAGTGTAACTCCATCCCATGCCTGAAGAACATTAGTAACTAAACTGATATCATCAAACAGGAGCTCAGCAAATTGCCTTATGGACTCAAGACACTGGACAGCAGAATGCAGTGCCCTGCATCTGCATCTCTAATTAAAACACAGCAGAAGTCAGACATGCCTGACTCCCATTACAGTGCCACAGCTGTTGCTCTGAAATGAGCTCATGGTCTCAGTCGAGTTCTTGGCTGACAGGTATCCATGTCAAACAAAAAGGACACCAGCACAAATAGTTTTTACCAAAGAAATCCAATCACCTAAAAACTCCCATATTCCTACTAGCCACTTCCCGTGAAACACTACCCTTTGAAAAGAGTTTGATGCATTAGTTATATTTTTTGTTGTCACTAAAATCCAGATCTCTCCAGAGTTCTCCAAACATTAGTATAGCTGAGAAATCTTAATGTGACTGCAAAGTATTACAAAACATTCTTCTCAGATTTCTACTGTAACTGATCCACTTAATTTCTTCTAACTGTTTCAATCCTCTTTTACCATGTTCTGGAAGAAATATATTCTAAAGAAACTGCAGTGCTGAGAAGTAGCAATTAGAAATTCTGAAAATAGGCCAGTTATTGCTGCAACCCTTTTTGGGAAAATCATCAAGATGTAGGAAAAATACAATAACCACATTCACAAACGTGCAATACCAGGTACACTATCACAGACATTGCTATGCTGTAGAAAAACAGTTTCCATTGCATGCAGGATTTCCATATGTGTCAGGGGAAAAAAAAAAGAGAATTGCTGTCTTTCCCATAGGCACATTGGCTCTGTGTACTGAAGGCAGCAGAAGAGATTTAGGGTTGTCTCAGGTTATAAGACTGTATCTCTTAAGAAGTCAAACACATAGTGCTTTCTAATTAATATACTAAGAACGTATATTTAGTCACATTTCTTCAAAATGGTTGAATCATCCTCATTCTTCCACAAATTGTTTCAGTAACACAAATCTTCCAAATATGTATCAGTTCTTGGAGAAGTAAGGAGTGGGGTCAGTGGGACTGCTGCACTGGACTCCCAGAGGGCAGACTTTGGCCTGCTTATGGCCCAGACTGGCAGAGTCTGCTGGGTCACAGAGGAGTCCAGGAAGGCCTGGCATTCCTCAAGAAGGAAATTGTAAAGATGCAGAAGCAGGCCTTCCTGATACGCCTAAAGACAAGACAAGCAGGAAGCAGACTGAACAGAGAGCTTTGGCTGAAAATCACAACAAAAGGAGAGTTTATGACCTTTGCAAGAAGCAGTGGCAACTCAGGAGTACAAAAATGTCAAGAGGACATGCAGGGAGAAAATTAGAAGGGTCCAAGTCCACTTAGACCTTAAGCTGGCTACTGTTACAAAAGACAACTGAAAATTACAACTAAACATACATTAGCAACAAGACTCTAAGGGGGGAGAATATCCATCCTTTACTGAATCTGGAGTGAAACATGGTGACAAAGGATGAGGAGAAGACTGAGGTGCTTCACAGCTTCTTCACCTTGGTCTCTAATAACAAGTCATTCTGTGGGTAGCCAGCCCTCTGAGCTGGAAGACAGGGACGGGGGGCAGAACGAAGCCCCCATAATCCAAGGGAAAATGGTCAGCGACCTGCTATAGCACTTGGGCACACACAGATCTACAGGCCTGGGTGGGATCCATCCAAGGATCCTCAGCAGAGGCAATTGGTAGAATTGCTCACTGAGCCACTTACCAGCACCTCTGTATCTAGAGGCATTTAATTTAAAAGACAAGGAGATGTGGCACTCAGGGACATGGTTTGGTGGTGGGCTTCGCAATGCTGGGTTGATAGCTGGATTTAATAATCTCATAGATCTTTTCCAACCTAAATGATTCTATGATTCTGTTACACTCCCACAACATGCAGCAGTCTGGAAAATGCATTGAGGGAAAAAAAAAAAGTCCGAATGTCTGTTCTTTTTCATCTAGATATATTTTTCAACTTAACTCGATTAAGTATAAAATCATTTAAGGGTTTATAAATGTATATACTAACTTTCAAAAGCTACACAAGTTATATATGTCTTCCTGACTATACTGACTAGGCATCATCTCTCAGAGATTATACTGAAGCCATGCATTCAGTATTTTATCCATCAAGACAGCCAGAAAATCAAGACCTCTACACTTCAGCCTGACTCTCTGTTGCACTTGGAAGCAGGCCAAATTTCTGGTTTTAATCAGCAAAGATGTGTTCCTGCAAGCTCTGCTTTACCTTTACCTTGTTTTTAACCTCTCACCCACGATCCAGTTCAGTTGAACCTTGAAGATATGAACATGAAACACAGATGGATATTGTCACCAGTTAGAGTTTTCTTTCAGTCACTGAAACATTCTTATTACTATTCCAAGCCCCTACCTTAGAGGCCACCTGCTGTTACCTATAAAGAACAGCAGACAATTACAGAAAATACCAGCCTTTCTTTCCTGCAAAGGGGATTCATCTAACACACTGCAATACTACTTCTTTGCAGTTTATTTGACTCAGTAGAAATTTTACCTTGGGTGACAAGCCTCCAAACCACTTTCAAAATTAACCAATCTCCAGTAGTCCGTTCTGCCATCTTCCAACCTACCATGTGCCTCATTTCTGGGTAGTCCGTCTTCTGTTCTGCATTTGTTGTCCTGGTTCTCTGTGTGCCAAACTTGGGCAGATGATCACACCAGACCTAGCTGGGAGTCTGTGACCAAAAAACTGTGATGTTCCTTCAGCCTTATTTTTTGCAGAGGGAATCACTTAGTTTTACTCTCCCAAAATGATACTCTACCTTGCAATTACGTCTACTTCAATTGTTGCTTCAAGTTACAATTAAAATTTGCAATTACAGTGAATGGCACTTCACAGAGCACAGGCACTGAACTGTGCCTTTGAAATCATGTTCAAGAGCCTGTTCATTTAGAACCACCTGCAAACTCAGGACACTGAAGCTCGACTGCACTACAACAAGCACTGAGCCAGAAGAGTCTTGATTTTAGTCAGTGAACTTTCTGGTTTGACTTACCTCTCAAAGTATTTAAAAACATGACTTAAGATGCAGTTATTTACTTACATAATATCAATACTCCCCGCTGAAGGTAAGCATATGTCTCACCAAAACCAGAGTGACCAAAAAATAACTGTGTCAAACAGACTGGAAATTTTGCAGTTATGAGCCTCATAAAACAGCTCAAACTACCTTAGACCTTAATGACAAACATGTAAGATGAACAGATGCAAAAGTGTCACATCGTTCATAAGGATGTGGCAGTGGAAGTGACATATCCTGAGGGCAGATGATTAACAACTAGCTCAGATATTTGATTAGTATGTGAACAGTAGTGCTTACTTCACAATTACAGGAATAAATAACTTTTCTACTTTATATTATTATACTGATTAAAATAGTGCTTCAAACACATATGGATTGCAAAAAAAGACATTTATGGTGATGCAGACGGGTCTTTCCTTCCCCCAAAATGCAATACATTACTTGAATTAAACATTCCAGCAACACTCAATCTTTTAAAATTAAGACATATTGAACTGAAACTTTGCCTCACACAAAAAAGCAGCAGCTTCAGAAGTAAGTGTTCTTGGCTACTGATAACAGCATGTTGTTTGCATACAGTACAATTTTATGGAAAATGAGGTTTCTTGTCCCTGATACTAAAAAAAAAAAAAATCATTATCCAACAATGAAAAACAAAGCTGAAATTACGTGGTCATGGTATGGCACCTCATGTCTGAATGCAGAACAGTCCATACAAACAAGAAAAAGCTTTACAAGTTGCACAAATTTAAAATAATTTTTTAGAAAATAAGTTTTATTTGGCTCCTTTTGTACACTTTTTCTTAAAAAAAATGCACATTCATACAGTTTGCCCTTCCCAGTGCATGTCTGGATTTGCTCACATAGAGCATTAATATCATTAATATCAAGGCCAAAGATGCCTTCACAATAATTTCAGACACATTGTATTCTGGCTGTAAAGCATCCAAAGTTACTAATTTTCTGATTACAACTTGGAAATCAATGTTTTGAGTGTTTCTTCTCTGATTCACATACATAATTGTCCCAAACAGGGAAGAGGAGACAGACCTGCAACAAAGAACCGTCAATGGCGAGTACTCATTTCAGGTAGAGCTAAAGGTAGGTTCTCTACTTCACACTGAGATGGAATATAAAAGAAATACTCAACTATATAACTTTCTCTTTTTCAAAAGCTCTACATCAGAAATGATAAAACATTGCTTGAAAACTACAGATCAGCCACTGGTAGTGCCAGTTTGTTTGCAGAGAAAGCACTCTTTCCCTAGTTGTTTCTCATGGCCAGGTCTCCCTGCTGTTGATAGTGACTATGGAACTCGTTTCTTGCTGTTTCTTCTTAGAACACTTCGTGGAGAGGAGGAAATTCAGCTCGAACTTTCACACAGCACAAGAGGTACTAACCCATCAAGTAGCCCCTACAGAAAGAAAATTTATTTAGACAAAAAGTTAGCAAACATAGGCAGCACTCCTCAAAAATCAAGAGACATACAATCTTAAACCAAAATTTAAGACTGCAAAAGCCTCTGCTGATCAAGGCTCTTTGGTCATCTTAACTATAGACTCCTTCCTCAGCTGGTTTTCTTCAATGAACTCTGAAAATGCATTAGCAATGTTCTTGATCCAACTTTGGTAATTGTTTGGAATTTTTGAAGCCCACATTATAACCTAAGAAACGTTCTTTATGTGTCCCCTTTACGCAAACTACAAGTGGTAAGATTATCAATAGAACCTGATCTTTTCTGACACCTCACACAAATCTGTTGTCTCTTTCTCTTCCACTTCTCTGAAGCTCTGTTCTTTTCATGAATTTCAGAATGAGAACTGTTATACAGACACACATGTACTCAGTGAAGCAAAAAATCCCATACAGCCTCAATGAAGCAAGAAAATATAGGGTAGGTCCCTATCCAGATACCTGCTGCCAGGGAAACCATCACTTGTGTGTTATGAAACAATTTTTTAAAGTACTCTGCAGAGGCCAAAAAAAGTATTCAAGAATAGAAGAATGACTGTCACTATTAATTCAACACTTCATGGAGCTACTCCAAAAATTACCTACCAGTAACTCTAAACATTAGTTTTCAGCTATTCTAAATTAAATAGACCAAAAAATACAGAGGGGGGGAAAACTGGAAAAGCTGCATTTGGATTTTGCACAGCCTGAAAGCTACAGTACTTTGACAGTTCCATATTCCTCAAAGCCCTACTTTGTAGCTACTTACCTGACCAGTACATACAATGAATTTTAAGGTACACTGAGCAAGTCAGACTCACTAATCATATTTTCTAACTGTCACCCTTTTTTAACTACAGCATGATCTTAGAGAAGCTGGCTCCCAAAGCATCCTACCTCAATCAAGGTCGCTTGTTCAAAAAAAAAGAGTGAAAAAGGCAACTTATATTCAAGCTAAATACTTTTTGTTATTCTTAAATTTAACACAGCACACATGAGCCACAAAAGAGAATAAAGACTGAAAGATAGTTAAATCACTTACGGTAATTTCATCCTCATGAAAACTCTGGCCATAAAGAAGCTCAAAAGCACACTAACAAATCCAATAAAGAGCAAAAGAAACCTATTCAACTTGGGGATGTTTGGTGCATTGGATCGATCCAGAATTATGAATCCTAGGCCACCCATTGTGAAGAGGAAACTGGATGCAAGGCCTTCCATAATGTACTGCCCGTTTACTCTAAAGGGGAAAAAAAAAGTGAAAAGAGTCAGAAAAATATTAAAGAAATTATTTACATTTCAAACCCTATCCACTCAACATGTTATAGCTGTACAAACACACAGGATGATTAACATTGATGGCGACTTTCTAACTAAAGTAAGTAGGAAAATGTAATAAATGTTATACAATTACATCAAGACATTAATACACAATTTATGTCCAGAACTGAGAGTCTGCAAGGTGCCCAGTGCAGCACTCAGGAGGATTTATACATACTTGTGCATACCAACAGCTACCACCCAGCTCACTGGATTGCAAAACCACCCAGTCCAAGGAGGCCCCTGGTTATACAGATGATCCCAAGGCACGGCACCACCACCTTCTTATTTCCATCCCCATGGTTTAGGCAGGACTGCCTCAATCCTCCTCTCAGCACAAATTCCACTCAAAGCACTACAGCAGCACAGGAAGCACATCTGCTGGTTCTAGCACACATCCTGCAGGATGTTCTGCTGCTTGCTTGCTGAGCCTGCACGGATCCATTGCAGGACCAGCCTGGGCGTGCCCCTTGGGGCTCTCTGTCACACAGCTGGACTTTCTTCTTTCAAGTGGAAAGAGATGGAGAGTTTGGAAGCTGAGATGCAGAAAGAATATTGCACCTGGATCACAAGTCTCCTGCTTCCCACAGTCACAGAGCCATTTTCCCACCCTCCTAAATAGCAACCTCATAAAATTGGCATTGATGAAACTACGGTGAATGGCCATACAGAAATGAAGATTATCATTACTGCTTCATACCCTGGAAACAAACAAGTTTATCTTCTCTTGTCTTGTTTACACTGACAAATGACAGTGCTAACAACTCCCTGCAGCAACTTGATTCATCAACATTGCAACAATCCAACCCAGTCTGAAGCACACATCTAGTCCAAGCCAAAATCTGTCACATCAACCATGTCACAGACCTCACCGATTCAATCAACGAATTGGTATTTAATAAAAATCATTATTTGTTTCCACATACATAGATCCCCCCCAGTTACAAAAGTAGACTTAACTCTCTTCAGACCAGTTTGGTGGTACTAGGAGTCTCTAGCTCATTTTCAGTAATAGAAGCCAAGGGCACTAGGAAGACCCAGTTGATACACATTTGTAACAATGTTCCCCACCAGAGTCCCAAGTACACTAGAGTTTAAAACGTAGGAAACGAAAGCTTCCCAAACATTACATATTCGGCAACAAAAATTGATCAAATGCATCCAGTATAAAGCTCAACCTGACTAGCAAAAAAAAATAAGTACCTCCAGCCCAAACCAGTTTATTTTTACCAGACCTTTCATTTTTAAAAGTTTTAGGACTAAGTTGCTTGATTTCCACTGGTCAATGCTGGTTGGGTGGGGTTTTTGTAAAAAACAAAAAATAGTTCTTGGCAAACCAAGAACTGATATAAAACAACTCCTGCCTTGCAGAGAAAGAAGGGAAGGGAAGGGAAGGGAAGGGAAGGGAAGGGAAGGGAAGGGAAGGGAAGGGAGCACAGGTCGGCAAGAGGGGTTTATTCCCTTGAGCTTCGGCATTTGCAGCACGCCGCTGGTGGGAACAGGGCCCTGCTCTTACCTGTATGCCAAGAAAGCCACCGGCCTCTGATGCCCGTGTTCGTCTGTCATGGACCCCACGCTCGGAGGTTCCACGATCACGTCATAGATTATTCCTGCGGGGAGAAAAGCAAGCACCGACTTGGACTCGCAGCAGCGAGAGCCGCCCCGACCCCGCGGGCACGCTGGGGGCTGCCCGAGGCTCATGTTTTACGGGCGGTTCGGGCCCGGACACGGGCTCAGCCGCGGCTCTGCCACCGGGGCAGGACCGAGGGAGAGCCGCTCCGTGAGCGGGGCCTCCCCTTCATCCCGCCCGGCCCGGCCTCACCTCCGGTGATGAGGAAGTAGGACACGACCACCAGCGCGTACACGGTCATGGCCGAGGGCATGTGCACCCAGCTCGGCCGCTTCAGCTTGATGTTGGGGCACTCGAGCACAGCGAAGGGCAGGCGGTACAGCGTCTCCATGGCCGCCGTGCGGTCCCGGGGCGGCCGCGGCCCCGCTCCTCGCTGCCGGCACTGTCCGCTCCCTCCGCCGCGGCCGCGCTCCGACACCGACACGAAGGCGGAAACGGAAATGGGCTGCCGCGTCCTGACAGGGGGAAACGGATCCCTTTCTAAAGAGACAAACTAAACAAAGCAGTAGAAACTTGCGACCAGGCTTAAGTGACAGATTCTGGATTTTTTTTTTCTACATAAAGACAGTGGAAACGCCGCCAGTGGGCCGGCGAAGGGTCTAATTTGTTTTACTTACCTGCCAGGACCCGGCAGCCCTGACGTGTCGCTGGGTACTGGCTCCGGGCCGGGGGCGTGGCCCGGGGCGCGGCCGAGTGCAGGCCCCGCCCCCGGGCTGGGCAGCCACGTGGCCGCCCCAGGCCCCGCGTGTGCCCCGGGTGCCACCGGCCCTGCCCGCCGGTCACTCGCGGGACGCTCCCGCCGCCCCTGCCATGGGGTCGAGCACCGTTTGGACACTCCTGTGCCGATGCAGTTTTCCGGCGGGGGGAAGGAAAAGCCACGTCCCGCGTGTGAGTTTGCACAGTCGGGCTGGGGTGATGCAGACCCGGCGAGCAGACCAAGTTCCATAGTAGGCCTTACCCCAGCCCCTGTGTTTGCAGGGGAGCGTGGGGTGGGGTGTCCCTTGGGTGCACCATGGGATGTGGTGCCCATGCTGACCCACAGCCAGAGGTCACCCCGGCAGCTGCACACAGGAAGGAAAAGGCACATCACAGCAGTCGCTGCTGAGAGCAACAGGGTACTACCGTGTGTTACAGCCCATCTCACACGCTCCTGTAAGGGTGCACACAACTCATCAGCCCAGTCCAGCCCAGCCAGGCCCCTGCTGCCTCTGTCCTCAGCTCGCTTCGGAGAGCAGCACATCAGAAAAACTCCCCCTTTTCAGTGGAAGCCTCTCTAAGGAAAGGGGCAGGGAAGAACTCTTCACTTCATGGTACAGGAGCGCGTCCCAAAGCACACGCACCAGCTGGACTCGCCCACCTCGCCATGCTACCCAGCCCACTTCCCACTGCACTGCCCTTCCCCAAATGTCTGCCCCACTCCTACACAGCAGCCAACTGCTCAGTTTTAAAATAATTACGGGCCTTTTTAGCATTTCACTGGAACACTGCCTAAGGACTACTTTGATTTCTACCTGTAGTGGCAATACCACTTCTCTTAACTGCTGCCTCCTGGTGCAATCATGTCATTTACAGCTAGCTGTTTTCAGTCTTACCTTTCCTGCTTGGAAGAATCTCCCTTGCATGCCTGTCAACAGATGTTTATTTCATTTATCCTCATTATTCCAAAATTATTCTTCCTTCATTTCTACTTCTTTCCAAAAGCCTGAAGGAAAACTCTCACAGTCTTTAATGCAAAACAAAGGCAGGTTGCACACACCTGCCCTAGTGGCTTTTTTTTTTCCCCAGCATGCTAAAGTACTAAAATTTGCACTGGAACAGTAAGACAACTAAGGAAATGTTAAAGTAACTATAGTAACAGCACCCAAAAATGTTAAGAGTAGTAATGTTAGGCTCAAAACCTCCTTTAATGAGCTACAGCCTTTGCACCTGAGCTGAGGAGAAATGGTTCACATACTTCAAGCTACATTTATCCATTTTGAGAATATTGACAATTTTTTAACTTCTTGGGACATTGTGAAGAAATCCTTGGGGAGGTACAACTCCCTTCATCATGCACAGTATTAAATCACTGATCCTGGAGCAGAGCCACCGCCTGCTGTCCCACTCAGGAGGCAGCTGAGAGAGGAGCCAGGCTCCTCACCCAAAGCACCAGCTCACTGCCACCAGAAGAGCTTTTCAACTCAGCCTTCTGTCCTCTGTCCCTTGGCTGCCTGTGCAGCTGACAGCTAGGCAGGGTAAAAAGGCAGCATGCACTCAGGAGCAACCTGCATGCATCTGAGTCACAGCCTGAGCAGACTCCACAGCAACCCTAGAAACCCCTTTAAGTGGCTCCCAGTAAGCCTGTGTGCTCAGTTGTTTTCCCTCCTTCCTCATTCTCATGGTAGAACTCACTACTTTGGGAAAAAATAGTTATTGGTTAAAAACAGGTAAAAATAGATGCCTGTCAGATACTAAAAGCAGTTCAAAATTCAGAGTTGGGGCTGAGGAACACCACTCCACAGGCAAAGCAAGAATTATCCTGACTGCATTATAACACTCCTGGACAGCATTAAGAGACACATTTAGAGTTCTCTACAGAACAGAATGAAGCAAAGCCATTTTCACTTTTTACATTACAATTACATCCCTGATGATAAACCAACAAACTTTGGTTCAAATTTCAATACCAGAGGCCCAAATTGCTACTCTAAATCAGGAAGCCTTTACAGGTGTGTCCTAGCTGCACCCTGAGAGCTCTGTTGGTATCGTACCTGTAACTGCTGAGCCAGTAAGACCTAGCAGGATACAGCAGCTGCAGCTTTCTTCCAGAGATTCAGATGGAGCAGTAGGTAACTGTCTGGTGGATACAGCACTGCAGCACTGGCTTTAAGTTGACTATTCTCTCCACCCTCGAGTAATACCACATACAATTAAAAAAAAAATCTACCTTAAGCTTATACTACCTGTCCTCTTCTGTTTGCTAGTGTTTTTCAAAGTCTTAACTTTCTTCTGAGCCAGGTCCTCCAATGACTTCATAAACAGCTGCTGAAAGAAAACCTGCACTGCTGAAAATTATTCCAATCCCTCTACATGACTGAGCCTGAGCTGAGAGTCCTGTTGAACCAGACTTCCTTTCAGCAGGCAGCACTGAACAGAGCATCCTGACCTACAGGTTGTGTTGCAGCAAAACCCAGCTCTGCACTGTACAACCTAGGAGAAGCAGCAGGTCCTACCAGCCTTGAGTCACACATGGAATGACAGGACACAAGAGAAGTGGAGATCTCATTTATTGGGCTGAAACTACAGATAGATTCACTTTGACTTCTGGCTCTGTGCTTGTGCCTTTAATACTTTCACAACGATCTTCTGCTCCTCAATAAGAAAAGCTCGTTTGATCCTGGAAAAGAAAAACTACTTTAGGATATGCATCTATTTACTATATAAACACAAAAATAAGACAAATTACAATTAGTTTTGCCATCTCCCACATTCATTGCACATGTGGTGTTAGCTCCACAGTTACATAAAAAGGGAACCCACTGCTGTTCTTGCCAGCAGCAAAAGAGGGACGGTAGCACTGCATGAATGCAGCAGTTTGGGGATGGCAGCCTACAGTGCCTGCAAATTTATGGTAAGTGGCTTGGAGGCAAGCAATGATGGCTGATCATGGGAAAATTTACCATCCTCACAAACTTCAAAGGCAAAAAGAAGAACTCCTAACTGGAGAATTAATTTAATTCTGTTGAAGTCAGAATTGGTGTGACGAGTCGTGGTCAGCTCTCTTCTTCAGAACTACAGGAAACTACGTGCATTCAGTTATCAAAACCAGGAATACTTTCCCTGTCAGGATTAAAGCTCCTTGCACATCAACAAGGAAAAGCCTAGCAGGTCAAGTCATGCCCAAATATGACTATTTCTAGAAGACATGCAGGGCCACCAGGTAGCTGTGACAGATCTGTGCACCAGCACTCACATTCCAACAGACTACTTGATGGTTCTGAGCTAACAGCACAGAACCATCTTCTACACACTCTTCTACCCTTAAACATTAAAATGCCTTCTGTCAGTATCTGGTACACATGGCTACTTCTGCAGTACAAACCTGTCAAAGATGCCTAAGCAGGTGCAAGAGAAAACCTGACCATTACAGGAAAGGAGGTGGATGTAATTTCTGGTTTAGGCACAGTAGGAATAAAACATACTCATGCACTAAGAACTACCCACCAAGCTCATCAAGGGTTTGGGAAAACACTCAGAAAAAAATGTGAAAATGTGGCTTTCAACACAGAAAAGTTATGCTATGGCTCTGCAGCTGTAACAGCTCATCTTTAGTGGTGCCTAATGTAATTCATCTTAAAACTTACACATGCCAAAATAAAAAAAAAAATGCTGGCACTACAGATGAAAAAAACCCTGGCATTAGACTGCTGACCCCAGAGATATGCTTTGTTTACCATTCACAGAGATGACACACTCATGGTCGTGTTTTTCCTCAAACTTGCCAAAGAAGCATAGGATATGCAATTGCTATACAATAAAACCGAGTTCAGTGAGGCCTGGCAAAGGACATTTTAAAGCTTAACCACATAAAGCTGCTAAACACACAACCAACACCTGTGAATCCCAAAACACTACAAAGAAGTGAAAAATTCAATTAGATCTGTATAAGGCAAAACAGGATAACAGAAAAGAATAATCTTTCATGGGCAGTCAATACAAAAGATAAAAATCCAGCATGAGCAGACTGTTTAGTATCAATGCAACAGTGCACTAAGAAATCCTGAATAACACAAAGTCCCCACAAAGGAGCTCCACACACAGGAACTCCCTCAAATCCAAGGGACAAAAATCACACACATCATTGCTTGACATGCCCCACACTCACGCTCTCCATCTCCCATCACCAGTGTCAGACAAGAGCCTTCAAAGTTTGGGAGAGATGTAAAAATCTGTAAGAAGCAACCTGAGGAATAAAGCTGGCTTTGTGTGAATTACCTGTCACGGACACACTTGGCACACATGGAGCCACCGTAGGCTCTGCTAACGTGCTTCTTTGTTTTTGACAGCCTCATCAGAACTTTGGGGCGCACAGCACGGACCTACAGACAACAAAAAGTAAACAAGGGTGTCATGGCACAGCAAAATTTTTTTCTCTGCCACGTAAAAACCAACATCACTTTCATAGTTAAAAAAAAAACCAAAACACAAAAAAACCAGCAACACTTGAGGTTTACTATTCAAGATGCTAAAAAGTGACCAAGGTCGCAGCTCATTGCATGGGCCATCCTCAGCATTCCTAAGCTGATCTTTTCATTCCACCACAGGGGTTCAACAAGAGGTTCATTAAAAAAATAAAAAAATTGGTTATAAAGAAGACCTTTTTTTAAAGACAGGAACTGATCAAAGATCAACATTACTCAAGCATTCCTGTAACTGTTAAAAGCAATGGTGTTACTTCAAGAAAACCTTCTGAAGAAAAATACATTAATTCCTTTTTTCTAAATACTTTATAAACTTGGCTTACCCTTTTTTTCTGCAAGTCTTATAGGTCTAATTTACATTTTTAAATCTGCTATAGAATTGCCCTGTCTAGATTTAAAAATTTCAGACTTTCTAAAACAAGAGTTTATATTTAATAATAATGCAAACCAAAAGCATTAAAAAAAGTTTGAGCTTCCAGGGCTTATTTTGCCAGTAAACTTTACAACATTTGATTTGCACATTTTAAAGAAAAAGGCTATTTCAACAAGAACTGGTCAATTAACAGGCCCCTTGTATACTTGGAAAGGCTCTTTTTTTCTGAAGAAACGCTGCAGCACAGCAACACCCTTTGGTGTTTATAATCATACTCACACCACGAAGTCGTCCTGGGCAAATCCCACATGCTGACTTGGGGGCCTTTCCCACTTTCTTGGTGTAAAGGTAAACAATCCTGTTCCCGGGTGTTCGGGATCTAAGCACAGCAGAGAAATACTCAGTTAAAGTAACAATCGGAAGTGAAGCATCACCTGTTTACAACAGAAGTTTTCTTACACACGGTCTTACTTACAGTCTGGTCTTGTTGGAAGCTGTGTTGTAGGACAACCTACGGCGGTATGTCAGGCGCTGCACCATTTTTCACTCCTAAAAAAACCAAAACCAAGGGGGCACTAGTTAAGAGCTGGATGTCCACACAGGAATTCACATCTCACAGGATCACCCGTACAGAGCCAGATGTGAATCAGCAGCTGCCGATCCGATATTAATAAAACTAAAGCCTTTCCTGATCAGCGTCATCAGCAGAACTGTATTAGAGAACAACAAAACGCCTGACAGCGGGCACGATGCGATCCGCCATGAAAATTCACCCGAACTAACTCGAACACTGTTCAAACATCCCAGTCTTGCCTGGATCATGTCACGCTCTCCTAAGAGACTGCTTAAAGCTTTAGCAGCTCCGTATTTTATAGTCAACAAAGCTCCACTCGCAGCCCCGGGAGACGCGGGCCCTGCTCGGGAGCCCCACCCGCGGAGGCCTCGGCCTCTCTGCCGGGCGGCTCTGACCCCGCTCCAGCCCACGCGCGGGCAGCAGCAGCGCCGCCGGCCCATCCCCGCTGCTCCCCGGGGCCTCGGATCGCTCTCGCCGCCCGCCGGGCCGCGGATGGAGGCGGATGGGCACCCACAGGCCTTGCTCGCCCATCGCCATACCTGGCGCCGCCGGACCCGGAAGAGGAAGCGGAAATGCGCGGGCAACATTGAAATAGCGGCGCGCTGGAGGCCGGAAGAAATAGCGGCGCCTGCGCACTGGGTCCCTCTTACAGGCAGGGCGGCGAGCGGGCAGCGCCATGTTGTACGGCACGGTGGTGCTGGGTGGCGCCATGTTGTACGGCTGAAGCGGGGCGGGGCGCCGCTCGGCGGCGGCATCGGGAGCCGGAGCAATGGGCGCCGTGGGGACTCCGTTTTATTTATTGTATGTTTTACTGAAAAACTCTTTGACTAAAATATCGGCTTCTGTCCTAGGAAAGAAAGGTTTGTGCTTCATTATGGTAATTATGTAGCTGTGGGTCCAGAAGCCATTCCCCATCCTGCTGTTTAAGCTCTCAATTACAAGTCACTCCTACAGGCTTTTCCACGGCACACTGGCTCGTGACACACGTGGGAACCGTGTGTCTTATACAAAACTTGCACAAGGAAAGGCTGGTCCCACAGAATCCCTCGAAAGCCTTGCCTGGAGCATTGCAGGGCTGCCCTTGCCAGGCTCCGTTCCCCTCGAGATGCCCTCACTCCTAACCAGCACTGGCCTTCCTGGGCACAGGACTAGGCAGACAGGCTGATCCCAAAACTGCCCCTCTGCCCCATATTTGCCTGACACCTCCTTGTTGTACTCACTGTGTCATGTGCTCACACAGGAGCATGAAGTTATAAACCTTTCTCTGCTGGTCAGATCAAAGGTCCATTAACTCAACCTCCCATTTCCAGGCCACAGATACCTAGGAAAAACATAGGGGAAAAAAAAGACACAGCTAGTGGAACTGTCCCTTAATACATCCTCTCTGTGTTCATCCATCAGCATCGCCCAAGTGTCCTGAGCTGGGTCACATTTCCTGACCTTAGATTATCTCAGTTGGTGTGAGCATGGTGCTAACACCACCAAGGTTGTGGGTTCAATCTCTGTATGGGCCTATATTGTCTAAAGAGCTGGACTCAATGATCCTTGTGGGTCCCTTTGAACTCAGAATGTTCTATGAAATCCATTTAATAGCCTCTGGTAGACCCTTGACAAAAGAAGAGAAAGGAAATAGCCAGAGCTAAGGGACTATAGGATGGCTTGTCAGTAGCCAGAAACAGCATTCCAGTGGTGCCAGATCTGCCATATTAAAATCTAAATACACAGAAGGTACCTCTGGCAACCCCTTACCTTTTCATTAATAGGAAGGAAAGGAGACACACTCCCTGAACTACACTTCTTCCAGATGTTTGTTTCAGCTCCCATCCCACAGCCCTGGTCCCTGCCAAGCTGAGGAGCATGTCGACGAGCAGAGCTCCCTCTGTGTTGTGAAACCAGCATCTGGCCTCTGCTATCTATATGTGACCTTACTAATGGATCTGGATCCCATCCCACCACCTGGCTCTGACACATGAAAGACCAAGAGGTTTTAAAGCACACTTTTCCATCACTTCTGCTCCCCAGCCTCTGCTGGCAGTGATGGTGTTCCCACTGCCACACCAAGTCCTCCTTCTCACGGTGTGTGTGAATGCCTTGTGGCTGCTGCCACAATTGATACTGACTCGCACAGTCAAAATCTTTGTGCAGTATCAATGGGAAATCACCATCTGCAAGGAGGATGGGGTTGGGCCCACTGTCTGTGAGCCCTCAAATGCTCTTTTGCTCCACTGACCTGAGCCCTGTTCCACAGTGACACTCAAGGACCCACACGTTAAGCATGTAGGGTGCTGCTGCTGCCATCGTTAGTGGCTTCAGCTCTGCTTTTGGAGATTAGCAGGTGCTCAGAAAGCTTTGATGTGTGCTCCTGGCCTTATTTATGTAACTCACAGTTTGTTGTACTGCATCCTCCCTGTTTTCAATCTATAATTATTATTTTGGTTAATTATTGACTCTTTTTAAGTGCAAATCATGGACACCAGAATTATTTTTTAATTCATGAAAGGAGAGAAAATATGTATGAACTAGATTTTAGGGTATATTTAAAATAGGAGCATATTTTAGAAGACAAGAAAATTTCAGAGCAATTAGAGTATTTAACATGAACTTTCTAGGCCCAGAACCCTGAGGGGAATAAGAAAGCCAATTAAATTAGATTAAATAATCATGCCTAAATAGAAAAGGGTAACAGAATCCAATTGTTAAAGAACAACACTATTAAATTATGATAGAATAGTTTAGATGTTGTCAGTGCAACAGGTAACTATTTGATTATTGACAATAGTATTGATATGCTTTTGTACTTACTCCACTTGGGCTCTAAACTCAACCTGTTTAAGTTTTAGAAACTGCCAATTAAATTCCAGCCATTTGCTTCTGCTGATGTATTGGCCTAGTTTTTCAAGCATTTTCAGTTCTTTTTTTAAGAGGAACAGGGCTATCAGGCAAACGGCTCACCAGAGCATATGGAAATGTTAGCTTAATGACAACTGGTTTAATGCTATCTAATGTGGGGATAAGATTTGAAGCAGAAGCTCACTAAGCCCATTTTGTACAGATTAGTCAAGTGATTCATGTTCTCTGCTACTCCTACCTCTTCACAGGACCAAAACGTCTCTTTTGGGACCAGTCATTTTCCACATCCAACATGTCTCGTTAACCCTTTCTGCGTTTTCTTCTTTCCTTGAAAGCAATGAAGGGAATGCACAGCCCAACAATGTAGAAAAGTAACAGTGGCATCCTATAAAATCATTTTTTTCCCTTCTAGGATGTCAGTAGAAGCATAGCACCTGAGGTTGTGGGCCTTTTCATTGAGAAAACTGGAGGCTGGCTTCCAGGTGTACTTGGTTATCAGCAGCGTAAAACTGTAAACCTCTTTGCCACCACATCCAATTGGAAGGATAATCATCTCTGATGGCAGTTTAGTAATGGAATATATTTTGCACCAGCCAGCAGGCTGTCACCATATTCTGTTTAATGCATCAGAAAACCTCTTTGTTCACAGTTTAAGACCAATTCTTGGTATGTTGACCATCCTTTTCTACATGGTCCTCTCTTGATCTCTCTTTTTACCGAAAGCTCCTATCTATGTGCATGACAATTTACTTGGTCACATGTAAAGTTCCAACAGAGTAGAGTGAGAGTTCCCAAAGGCAAAAGGCTTCATAAGCCTGGCTGGATCCCTTGATACTTTCCTCACACTTCTGTACCACTTCCAGGAATCTACCAGGCCCCAGGAGGGATCTACTGCCCCGTTAACTTCTCTTCATGGATCCCTCTAGGGCTTTTCTCCACAATAAGCTTCAATTAAAAAATGAGACATGTTTTCACTCATATTCACTTGCTGTTGTACCGGTCCAGACTGGCAAAATCTAAGAGGCAGAGGAAGGAAAGCAAGCCTGTGGGCAAGCACATACTGGGTGCTGCAGAGAGGAAAAGATGTGATGGCTGAGAGGTGTGGTGCTCCTGTTAAGTCACAGGCAGGATACCATTTCCATGAACAGTGTATCAGCAGGTGTTTTAGAAATGTCTCACTGAAGTCAGAATCCAGCCTCAGGTGCTGCTTGGATACAGTCAACATGATTAGATCCGTAAATGTGGAAAGGAAGCAAGACATCTTGGAAAAGTATTAGCAGCTGTTTGAAAGGGTAGAAAGAAGAGGTCCTTGGCTCCACTGTCTCTCCAGAGCTGATTTTTTTTGTTAAAAATCCCATTCCCTTTCCTTGTTAACTATGTGGTGTGTGTCACAATCTGATTATACTAATTTCTATCAACATAACCTTCCACAACACAGACCTGTGCAAATTATGTTATGAGAAGCTGTAGTTCATTTCCATTTCAGTGGAGCTTGTTAAACAAGCAAAATTATTTTGTAGCAAAGGGAAAAACAATTTAGTGGAATGCAGTCCTAGCATAGGAAGTACATAATATCGTATTTGGGTTGAAACTTTTTCTGTCAAAAATGTCATAACCCTGTAAGAAAGAGAATTAAAATCCCGTTATTTTAATTTACATCTAGCCACGAGATAAGTAAAGTTATCATTGAAATTCTAATTAAATAGGATGATTGACTAAGGTAGGACATCAAAGAAGAGAAGTGAATATGATAAGTCAAAGTCTTATTAATTAGTCCGCATGGAAGAAATTCCAGGGACGTCAAGCTGAGGCTGCTGCAAGGAGAAAAAAAGCAGACAAGAAAATGTGTGTTTCTTTGAAGTTAGGAACTGAGATAGTGATGGAGGTAATTGTGTCTGACTGGATCCAGTAATGAAGAGCCGTAAATCAGACCTAGGAATCGGAGGAAAGATTCTAGTAACGAATGTGGCTGCCCCCCTGCTGCGAAGAAACAGAATGCAGAGCTGACTAATTGACCCAGTCTATCTCCCAGTAGCTCTCTGTTATTATTTATTAATTTTTAATTTCTGAATTATTTACGTTCTGGGAAATTATTTTTGACAGCCTGTTAGGCGTGCCAAAGTTAATGGAGGATGAAAGGACCGGTACTAGAATTAGCAGGGATGTAGTCACAGGCTACTGAATTTAATGATTTTGGAAGGGAAAATTGATTTCACACAGCGTGTCACTTTATACTACTTTAGGGATACACCAGTTATTTGATTAATTGAGGAATAACCAACTCAAAGTATATTTGAAGTGTAAATGAATCACAGTGCTCAGCTGTTTATTTTTCCCCTTTTCTGATGAGAACACTAAGTTTGCCTAAAGTTGCCGATTAAAACCAATACAGGTAGGTCCCATACTCACACCTGCTTATTTTCTCCTGCCTTAAAGGAAAAAAAAGACCTTCACCATCTGGAGGAGACATGCAATCCTCCATCTCACTTGGGAAAGAGTTCATCCTTCCTATACAACACCTAATTAAACAGGCTTTGTGTGCACTCCCCCTCCCCTGTGGAAAGTGTTTAAGACAGAGGAGGGTACTGAGCCCGTGGGCAGCACAAGCAGCTGAGATGTGAATTCTTCATGGTGACAGCTCACGTTTGCTTTTCATCAGCCCCCAGGCTGAAGTCAGGGTCCCTGGCCTACAACATCCCCTGTGTCAGTTCTCCTGGTGCAGCTGTGATAAGCCATGATAAGAAGGGCTATGCATCTTCCACACAGAGCAATGGAAAAATAAATGGGCTCTGCACAGCTCTTCCAGGCTGTGAAAACTGCATTTCACCCTTTGTGCCAAATAAAGCTAAACCCTGTCTGCTTCTCACATCTAAGCCTTCTGACCATCCAGGCCACAAGGACACAGAGGCAATCTTTCCCCAGCAGTGTGTACTATGCTGTAGGCATCTCACATCTCTGGGAAGACTCACACTGGAAATGTCTCCAGAGCTGCTTGGGATCATCACCTCACACTGCTCCTTCCCCCAAGAGCAGCCACCCAAGGCGAGGGGCACGGCCGAATTCTCCCTGCCTTAGAGGGAGGATGTGCCTGTGCCCAGGATCAAAGGGGAAAAGCATTCTCACTGCCAGTTTCCTGTGGCAGACTTGGGTCAATCACTTAATTAAGGGCAGCGTAATCAGCCATGTGGGCACTGGTGGTGGTGACCATGATTTTGGAGATCTTTAATGTAATGTCTGCAGGTCACTCAGTGTTACCTCCCAAATACCTTAATAATCTAGTTCCCTAAATACTAGCCCTAACTGGTTTAAGTCCAGCCTTCCCTCTTCTAATAGAAATGTAATTGATGTTACTATTTAATAAAATTTTAGGTACTCTGTAAAGAGAATTAAAGTACAATTCTTTATCTGTGCAAGTTTTGGGAGAGTAGTGAACACCAAATACTAGCTGCCCTGTATAGCTGCCCCTTTCCACGAGAAATTATTCAAAACCATCTGCCATAAATTGACATGGATCCCATGAACAGGTGAGAAAGGTATAGGATAGATTCTATTTCTATCTAAGTCTAATAAACAATAAAACTCCTTTGAATTGACTGAGACCAAACCACTGAGTGAGAGGTTAAGCATCAGAGTGATCTGGAATTTTGGACATTTTTCTGTTGCTTTGTTCTTTAAAATAGGAAGGGCTACCTACTATGGCAAATGTTGACCATAAGGGATGAGGGGGAGAGATAAAGAATGAAGAAAGGTCAATAATGCATTAATGTACCTTCTAAAAAAATGATATTTGTCCTAATGATTTAAAGATATATTAACTGTACAGGAAGGTTTTGCTGCTTAAGTTCTCTGAGGAGTTTATAATTCATACAAACATCTCCCAGATTTTTTTTCTGAGCATTCAGGAGTACTAGGAACATTTCTCCATGATGTTTTACCAAGTCAAACATGCAATAGAAGCCTGTTTTTCTCAGTTACCTTTTGGATTATACCAGTGAAAATTAGCTGTGCAAGGAGCATCAACTACAACAGGCTGCTGAAGGAGGTGTGACCTGTGGCCTCTGCTTGGCTCTGGGGATTTGTACTTTATCAATTTTTTCAGCATGTGGACTGGCTGCTAGACAACAAAAGCCTGATGCAAAGACTATTTTTTCTGGATCTCCTGAATCTGTGAGATATCTTTGGGTTTTGGGGCTTTTCTTGTGATTATTGTTAAAACTTCCTAAAGGAGGAACACTGTGTATAGTGTTGATAAAACAATATGAAATATGATTTTTGAGATTGCATGTTTTGTTAGTATCAATGAAAGCACACTCACTGCCATGGAATTCAGAAGAGGTCAACTCACCAGCAGCAGAATTGACTGCCCCAAACTACGTGGAAAATGTGACCTAAATACAATAGCTTAAGGAACAGCAATTCATATCTTCAAATATTAGAGAACAATTAGGCAATTTCTGCTACTTAAAGATTTACTTTACAGTTTCAAAATGCTCAATGGAGAAACAAATACCTTACACAGTACATGCAGAAATTAACCCTAAAACATTTACATTCAACAAATGCAGCTTCTTTTGAAGAAGATGATTTAGCGTGCTCTGCTGTTCTATAGTGGAATGAATCCATCATAGAATTGGCTTCTCCCTGTTTCAATATTAAAACAAAAGGGATATGCTGGCAGTGCAGCACCCTGGGAATTCAGCTCAGAAGTCCAATTAACAACAACTAATTCCCCATACTGCCTATTTACCCCTAAGGTTTGGCTAGATATAATAAGTCATGCATTTTGCATTTAAGCTTTTAATGCCCAGAGGATAACAAAAATCTATCCTGATCACTTTTTATTTTCATCATATGAAGAGAGAAGAAAGCATCATTCCTTCCTTCTTCAGTTAAGTGCATCCATATCTTCATGCTAAGTCTATGAATGAGCTGCCTCCTATCTTCTCCCTTTGTCTCCTTTCCCTACTTCTCCATAAATGCCTTCATTCTTCAAGAAGACATGAAGGTAAAAATCCCTTTGGATGTGTGTTCTGAATAGCTAGTTACATGTAAAATCATTCACCTTCAAACAATGATCTACTGCACATTCACTGGACCAAGTCTCCTGCCCTTTAGACTGTCATGCTGTATTTATTGTATGCAGCCTACACTCCCCTCACACCAGATTTCACTGCAGGAGCTATCAAGGCACTGCCCAGTTGTGAACATATTTTAAAAGCTAAAACTGTAATGTACTGTAAATGGTAATGGCCAGGCTATAACATGCTAAAGATTAGGCAAATACTTCCAATAATTAGAATGATCTTCTGCAACTCAATTTTGCTTACAGTGTAAGTCAGATTAAACCAAATTCTCCAAAGGTAAAAGCCTAGAACAATTCTACACACTTTAGATGCAAAAGGGAAAGAAGCAGAGAGAAAGCAAGCAAGTAAATATGTGCACATGGGGCTTTGTATATTCCTTGCTAGGTACAATCTTAACTGTACATTAATAATTAGGGACTCATTAAAATATGTATCTGTCCAGATATGTTTTTATTGGTATTCAGCAAGAAACAATTAAGGCCTAGAGGTACCCATAAACCTCTGTATTTATGAGGTTTTGTAACACAGAAATAATGCAAATTCACCTCAATTGAAGGAAAATTGGAAGAAAAATTAAATGGCTTGAGAAGCAAACAACATAGCATATTAAATCATAAAGCATCACACTGACAGAACACGAGATGTGACACTAGGCTGAAAGAAATGCCTGGACCAACGTTAGGTAGCCATGCCTGCAGAGCAGCAGGTTACTATACAAAAAGCTGCCTACAAAATATTTCTGCAACACTGTACTTTGCTGTGCATTACAAAAAACCCAGAAGGTATTATTTTTTCATGAAGCTGTGATGAACTTGGCTTATGCTTGGCATCAGACTGGCTGCTCCTTCCGGTGGTTTCCGAGTTGCATATTTGCAGATTTAAGGCCAGACTTTCAGAGGGGCTCACAGCCAGATTTCTAAGCACTTGGCTGCCAAGCTGCAAGCCTGGCTTCTCACAGGTCCAGGAATCAGAATGACTCAATGGAAACCAATCTCCTATGAAAATCCCAGACTAAGTGGCTGATCAGCAGATATGCCTGTGACAGAAGCTGAGACAGCTGAATGCAGTATTTCTGACACAGTTAGATGTGAATTTTAGTACCTGTCTGCACAGAGATGGCAGGTGCCAAGAAGGGCCTGCTCTGAACTTCTGAATCAAAGTGCTGGCTTCATCTTCTTCTTGTGCAGATTTTCTGATTGCTCTGCACCCTCTTCCCTGTGAGCAGCAAAAAGAGCAGAAGTCGAACAGGCTGATCCCAAATAGGGCTCTGTGGAGGGCAACGCAACATCCCCGTTTTTGTAACACCCCATGGTCAAACCTCCTGCTTGCTGGGAAGCGGAGGACAGCAGCGCTAATGATTCTCTCCCTTCTAAAGCAGCTAGATTTTAAGTGCTTTGAGGAGATTGAAGACAAGCATTAAATTTTGATTAAAGGGACACTGCCAATTTACATTAATCTTAGAATTTAGGATTTATAACAGGCAGGCAAAGGTGGAGGAGAGTTGGCTGTAAATATTTCTTTGCAGCAGGATGAAGACCTTATCTGCTGAGAACAGAGGGCATCAAAATTAACTTGAATAGAAAACTAACAAGGTACACTTTAGTTTTGCTGCTGAGGGAGAAAGAATGGGGATGGGGAGATACCATGCAGCTTCCCAAATGTAACAGTGCACCAGTTATATTTTGTGTGTGCAGAGCTTGCTTGTTTGTTGCTTAATGTGGTTTTCACAGTGATAAAAAGCCACACTAAAGTCCTATTTGAAAGAACTGACAAAAGAGTAGAGTGACAGGAAAGGTTAGTACAGGTGAGCTGGCACATGAACTAAATGCCTTTCATCTGCTTTTCCTTTATAGTGACTGCTTAGAAATGGTGAAACTATCTAGTGTTAAATGTGTGGTTTACTGCAGCTGATGAGAGAGTAGCTAATTACTTTCAACAATCAGAGATATTTTCTGCAAATCATTTTGCCTATAATGAGATCCAAATCTGAACCAAGTTTTTCAAGGGAGTAGCCTAAAAGGCAGCAACTCACTGTAACTTCAATGTACACTAACCTTATAGAAAGAATATTATCCAGAAATGCTCATTCTCAGAGAAACTATGGAAATGTGAATCCAGATCCCCATCTGATAAAAAACAGCTCCCTGGACGGAGATATGTTGATTTATAATAGCCACAGCTCTGACCCCACATCCCAATGGAAATAGCTGCAGCCACAGAAATCTTCTGCAAAAAAGATCAGTTTGGTCTTGTCTCAACCAAAAGCTGGGGGTTTGCTGCAGAGTTCTCTGCTATCTTGGCAATATCCAATTGAACAAGCCTTTAAAAGGAACAGGCAAAATAAATCTGAGGGAGAAGTAACAATGACCCTGATTTTCTTTTAGCTCTTCATAAAGTACAAAAAAACTGAAACAGACCTCAGATAACAAGGACTTATGGCTTCAAATGCATTTTGAGTGCAATGACACTACCCCCTCCCAGGGTCCATGCAGCAGATGAGAGGTGATTTCCAAAGCTGTAGCATTAAGTATATAGGAGATGTAAGAGGAAGGATGAAATAAGGCCATGCTACTGCTCCGGAGATGGTAGAGTGCAGAAGAGTGCTTGAACACAAATTGAAAACTACTTGTTAAACAAGGTTAATTTGTTCTCCTTCCAGAGCATAAAATGGCTTCAAACACTTCTAAACTAGGTCATTTGACTGCTCAAGAAATACATGGTGCTAGCAGCTGTCTTTAGCAACAAGTTTATTGGAGAGTTTGATTGCATCCCAAAAGCATGCTAGATATTTCTGACCATATCAAAGAAAACTCAACTATGTTATCAAGGCACACTAATGAGGTGGTTTGTTTAATTGAAATACTTTAAGTTTCCATGTAGTACAGCATGAAAAAATCATTATTTTCATTAGATGAGCTACTCGTTAGCTGAAAATCTAAGTTACAAAATATCACAGTGTGAGATAATAAATATATTGTAAAACACATTAAATCCAGGTTATTAAAAAGAAGTTCTATTTAAAATATAGAGCCATGTAACTTGGGCATGCTTCCTTGTACTAGGAATCAGGTTTGGTTCTTTGAAAAAAATAGCCAAACCCAAAGGACCTCACCACACTTTCACTGAAATGACTGTCAAAACTCTGACCTATTTTAGCCTGGATAAATTACTTCATTATTTTGTGTCACAATTCTGCACTAATGGGGTTTGTGTGCAGCAGCTGGAAGTTCTGAGGCTCATTGAAAGACCCCTCATTTTAGCCATTGCTGCTCTGTTTAATGAAATCATTGATAGTAAGTCTTGAAGCACTTTATAGCTTGAAATTTTAGGGGCAAATATTTACCTAAAAGTGTAAGATGGAGGATTTGTGAACTTCATGTAAAAACATGCATCTCCATGGGGTATCTCACATGTGTTTGTGGAGCAGGAGTTGAAGAGCTGTACTGGTCTCATCAAGAGGGTGCAATTTGAATCCACCATGATGAGATTGGGGATATAAAGGGGAAAAAATGGCTGGAAGGGTTCTATAGAGCCCATCTAGTCCAATCCCTCTGCTCAAAGCTGGGTCAGCTGGAGCACTTTGCAAAAAGCTGCGTGGAGTTGGGTTTGGAATACCTCCAGAAATGGTGACTCCACAACTTCTCTGAGCAACCTGTTCCTGTGATTGACCACTCTCATAGTAAATATGTTTTATTTTAAGTATAAATTGGATTTTCCGTATTTCAGTACTTGTATTTCAGGTTTTGGGTTCTTTATTCTCCCTCACTCAGTATTTCTACAGATTGGGAAGATTCCCCTTGAGCCTTCTCTTCTTAATGAGCTCAGGGTCCTACTGAGAGTTCTTCCTCATCACGTGCATTTAAACACTGACTTGAGATGAGGACAAAATTGTACTTTGGTTATCAATTCACAGCTGGGCTTGGTCCATATAAAAAAAAGACTAAAGTAAGACTCTGGTTCAACTATTGTTTTATGTAATTCTACAATGGGGTCAAGTTTTATCCTTCGTCCCTGCACACCCCATGCCACCCCCTGTCTTTTCTGTGTCTTAGACTAATGAGGTCATGATGTCCTCAATTCTCAGAGCAATGGTTCCTTCCTAACTTATTGCTACACATTTGCCAAGGGATCTTCTCTCTTATCTTGCTCGTGCTATTCCTCTCTTTCCTCCCCTGCTGAGAGATTAGTCCACCAGCCCTGGGAAAGTGTCCCCACAGCCTTACTCTGTCACTAATCCAGCCAGCACAGGTCACCAGGGCTGTGCAGAGACAGCCACAAGATTTAGAAGCCACATCTTAATTCCCGAGGAGTCCTGGGCATGCATTCAGGCTGCCTCCACATGTTGGCAGCCAGGGATGTTGACACATCTTCACAGCTATTGCTCTCCCTGTCAGCTATAGTCAAGTCAGTGACACTGAATGGTGCCACCAGGAGCACATGGGCATGGAGGAGATACAGCAGGAGTGCTGAAAGATCCCCTTAGCCAGCAAGCCAGCCAGAGATTCAGGAGAGGGTACAGATTACAGATGGCACAGTAATCTCAAAACTGGCCAAATCTGGAGCCTAAGCAATACTTATATGGAGATGAGCATGCATTAAAGGCTGCCAATGTGACAGCAGAGAGGGCCAATATTTCAGCTTGCCCAGGAATGGGCACGCTGCCCTCATAGAGCCACCTGCTGAGATCAGTCATGCCAGAAATGCAAGTAATCCTGGTAAGGCAGGTGCCTGGGGGGATCAAATCCTCAGTCAAAACCAAAGAAAAAAAAAAAAGGGCAAAACCCTGAGCCCCAGGCCACCTTCATACACCTGGCAAGAGCCCCTCTGCAGGCAGCCTGCAGACTGTAAACTCCGGAGGCTGGAGCGCAAAGGATGAGAGCTGCACCTCATGCTCCTGCCTCTTCACTCAGCTATGAAAACAGACCTTTTTCTTCTTCCACAGAAACAAAGTTGCACATTTTAGAGTTATCTCTTGCTCTTCTCATTTTCTGTGGGTTTTGTTAAACATTTTTAGAAGTCTTTCCTTTTTTTACCTGCTGGGGCCAATAGGGATGTGGCTTGCAGATTAGTACAACTGTTAGCTTCCTTTAATAGGGCTTTTCTTATCCCATTTAAGTAGAATAAAGAAGCTTCATTTGTTAGCTTAAAAAAAAATCAAGACCTTAATTCTTGATCATTGCTCCCCAGTGGACCCAGTTGGAATTCTCTCATCATCACTGATCAAGTCTGGACTTTTTTTGTTTGCTATTCAATTTCATTTGCTTTCATCCCTTCAAAGCACTAGCAGGCTTTCAGCCCTGCTGAAACATAGGATGGGGCTTTAAGTACATTGCAGTGAAATCCCTGTAGCAATGGAAAAGTGATGCATAGCATTTAGCTATGTACCATCCCTTCCATAAAACCTGGAATTTTTTAATATTAAAAATTATTTAATATAATTTACATTATATTAAAATTAACCTGCTGACTCCTTTAATCATAACAATTAATATTCCATTTGTCTCTTTGCATTATTTAGTTGATGCAGAGAGACTGCCGGTCAATTCCTCTGATTTCAGACCCAGGAAAATTTTTATCTCACAGCAGCGTAAAAATCTTTCTGGTTACTAAGCTGTAGTAGATCACCATCTGGATCCATTGCTATAATAATACACATTGAATGTTTTTCATGTCATGGATAAACTTGCTCTGATGTTTTATAAATGTTGGGTTTTTGTTTTTTTTTTTACAGATACCAAGATGAGTTTGCAAGGAAGATCAGCACAGAGAGCAAGTCTGCAAAACAGTTTTCCAGTTAGGATACAGGCCATCTAAGCCCCTTCCCCAGTTTTTTGTGCCTATCATTTCCTAAGTGAGGAGATGCCACAGCAGTTTTTGAGTAAAATCTTCCTTAGATCTGTTCTGTGAGTGCTCCTTGAGGATGAATGTTGCCAAAGCTGTTAGCCTTTGCATATGGGAAAAGCTGTTTTGATAAACTGATTGAGTGTAAGCCACTGCTGGACCATTCCAGGTAAGACCAATGCAAAGCCTATCTACCTGTTATCATTTTTGTTCTTCAGGGTCCCTGTAATTTTCTGTATGGGCAAGTCCCAGTTTCCAGAGAGAGTCTGAGTAAGACAGAAGTGCTCTGTCTGCTCAGCCTCTGATGCTTTGCAGCTTAGTTTTTGTGCTGAGGGTTCTCATCTGTGCTTTTAGGTTTCTCCCAGGTGTTTCAAGACTTATGTGCCCGAAGGAAGTCATCATTAAAGATGTTTACCTGGCAGAAACAATACATGTTCCTTCAACCACATCTGGCAGAGAGAAGGAGACACTGCTGAAGACTTGCAGGCAGGAGTGTGCCCAGCAGAGAGCCCTTTGCCCAAGAGCAAACAGGCACACTGCTCTGTGTAGTGAGCGTTGGCACACGGCTCCACCTCAGCCCAGCTGATACCACCCAAATGCCCCAGAGTTTCAGTGCTCCAGGTCTGCAGTCAGCCTGTGGTTCCTCCTTGGAGGGCTGGACTGTGGGAAAAGAGCTCCCTTGCACCTTGCCAGAGCATGGGAACAGCTGCAATTCGAAACATATAAATACTTTTTTACCCCAAGCAGTTTCCAATTAATGTGCAGATGGAAACCACATAGATGGTCTGTGGGAGAGAATCCTTGCTTGGCAAAAGATGGATTATTGCTTTTATGAAATGCCATAAGAGCTCTAGGAGCAGAGGGCTTTGTTTTTTAAGATCCCAGCTCCCCATTCAGGGTGCTGAGATTTATACTGAAGGACTAGTGTTTCTGGAATGTAAGCCAGTCATTTTATGGATCTGGGATGCAGAAGATAGTTAAGAAAATACAACTTCTGTAAAAATTACACCATTTTGTGTACAAGGGAGGAAGAAGTAAAATGGGCTGGGGGAAGCCTGTCATAGCTTAGGGTCACTGGCAGAAGAGGACCTTGAAAGATCAGTGGGCACCTATCAAAATAGTGGAAAAATGAAGAAAGCCCAGAGAAGTGAATCTTCTCCAACTCTTATCTAGAATCAGCATCCAAAATAGGTGGTATTTTCTTGCAAATTCATCTTCAAATCATCACAGCTTTATCCAGAATACATAATTTTTCACTCTTAAATTCCACAATGAAGATGAAATCACAGTGGGACACTTTGACCTCAAAAAAATGTTAGGTCATGTCATTTACCAATATGAATCCCCTGCCATCCTTTATATAGCTGAAAGTGCTACACACCTGTGGACATTTTTTTGTTTGAAAGGAAAAGAGGAGATGGAGGATTCTAGTTTCAGGCTTTAGACCTAAACAGTTTAGATTTGATTTTTTTTTTCCTCAAATTTCCCTTTATGTAAAACAAAACCAAATTTAATCTTTGCTTGTCCATTCTGCTTTTTCAGATAATTACCTCCACGTAATTATTTTGCTAATATAATAATTTGTAAACAATAATTTGTAAGCCTTTAGAGCTCTTCAGATGATAAAGTGGTAGAAAAATACAGGACATAATAATCTGTTCTTTCTTCTTTTTGCTAGCATCACTGTAACTCATTCTGTTCCTCTACATTTTTCCACAAATACTGCCAAAGAAGGAATGATGTTGCAAAGGAATCACTCTACCAGAGAGTGGTTTTAAAGTCAAGAGGCACATTTTCTTCTGAGTTCTTTTTTTTAGGTAAATGCATCGTCATTCTAGTTTCCAAGCATGACTAGTATAGCTAATGGCCCTTTCATCCCCTGACATTTGAGCTGATTAGGTCAGGGGGAAAGTGAAGGGCCTTTGCCATAATGCATGTGGAACACATTGTACATGGAGCCCTCCAAGCAGCTTCCACCTGGCATCACCATGTCCCAGATGGATTATTTTGGGTTATGGTAACAGGTTGGTTATTAGTTGGGTTATTAATATAACAGGTTCTCCGTAAGCATTTCCCAGGGAAAGATTTTGCCTTCATGTATGGAACCTAAAAATAATGCATTAACAAATACATCAAAAAGCAAAATTATAAGCTTTGTTTGGAACTGAACATATGGGCTTTTAAAAATAGTGATTTTTTGTGGAGATAAAACTCTATGCTGAATTTTGTTGTTATTAACTGCAGTTTAGATTTTTTTCTGCAGATGTATCCATTCTCAATAGAGGGCAGTAAAGGATGAAAATGTAACTCGGCCTATTCGCTTTGTTGTGTTCGGATCAATTCTCTAATATTCTTTTAACTGGCTTTAAAATGGACCCTTTCATCTTGAAAAAGAAGGAAGCAAGAGTGTTGGCCATCTGGGAGACACTTTGCCAACACCCAGATGTTCGCATCCTTCTGTACAATTTACTCAATCAATGCAACATCAAGTTGTGCTGGGTGGATGGGAGAGTGAAAGCATGGGAAGAAGGGAATAGGGCTGTCCTTGTAGGGGAAAGTCACTAGTCCTGTGCCTTCACAAGGGAAAAATCCTGTCATTGCTCCATGCCTGCAGTCTATTAGCTCATAGTAACCCTGGGAAACAACGCTGAATTCTCTCAGTGAAAACATGTGAAAAGGTAGAAACTTCCCATGCACATGTCAGTATATCATTATTCTGCCAGAAACAGTAGCAGGCTTAACTACCCAGAGGTTTTCCCTACAGCTGGCGAGCTGGGCTGGCTTCAGCCCCAGCTGTGCAAGCCAGGTACCCCAGCTGGGTGCTGGGAGGAGGTGGCACTGTCCCTCACAAGCAGGGTGGGAGACAGAGTGGCCTTGACAGAGTGGCTGCTGTGCTCAGGGCACGGAGAGAAAGTCTTGAGATGGGGCTGCGAAAGGAAGCCAAAGCCTGATGGAAGGAAGAGCTGGGACATCTAGGAGCTGGGCACAGCCAAGGTGGGAAAGGGCACAGTGGAGCAATAGTAGGGCAGAGTTCTGAGCAGCCCTTTGGATGTCTTGAAGTCTAGACTGAATTACCAAAATGAAGACTCTGCCTTTTGCTTGAATCCACAAGCACCTGTGTGGGGTGTCCTTGGCAGAAGTTTGGCTGTCTTGGAAACATGGCTGGGACTACATATATGCTTAGTTGATTTATGATGCATATCACAATAGCCTAATCTAGTTCCAAGGGTTAAGAATAGCACAGTCCTTTCCACAACATTCACTGTGAAAAGGAATGAGTCTACCTTTTTGCACCTGCCAATCATTGATATGTTTACCATCCCAATGCCCTCTTCTCCATTTCACATCTTGTTCCCTCATATTCATTCCCTGCCTTGCAGAGCCCTTCCCATCACTGCTGTCTCAGATCTGCTGCTTCTCTTAGTTCTGACACATGCAGCTCCAGTGCTGACAGCACATTATCCTCTCTGTACTATCATCATGTCATGCCTGATCTATCACCCCTGACCGCCCACCTCTCCTAGATCCCCATCATCCACACTTCACTTTCCCAGGTCTTTTTAATCAGCAATGGTAATTAAAGCTTGCCAGAGATCAGGTAAATTACTGCATATTATAGCTCTCTGACCATTTTTCTTGTTCCAGTGCAGAACAGCAGACAGTGCCTGAGGTAGCCCACAGTGAGACCACAGTAAAAGCTGTGTATTCAGGTTTATCCTCCTCAGTCTTTACAGAGAAATGTAGCAAGTCTACTCCAGCTGACAGCAAAAAGCAAGAGAAGGACAGGAAAGAGGAGTCTGCTGGGAATTTGAATGGGGCAGTTCAAAGAATTTGAGATTTTGAGGGAAAGGTCTTTTTGGTTCAGAACATGTTACAAAGAAGTCACAAATGTTGGATCAGAACTCAGTTTAGAGGCAGATTGTGAAAACACATAAGAAAGAGAGGGAAAGAGTTGCCTCAAAAGGATGAGGAAGAGGATGCCTGTATAGATGATCTTCCAGCGGAATCTGACAGCAATATAATGTGGGATAGAGAGCAAGTCCAAATCTCTCACAGCAGTAACCAGAGCTGGGCATCTTTCCATAAAAGGCAAACAAACACATAAACAGAAAGGCAAAGCCACAACTCAGTGAATCATTTCGGACAGGTATTTGCTTGCATCAGCCAGAATTCTACTGGTGCTCCTTTTCCATTATATCCTATGTACCAAGCTTAAATGGGCTGCACTTTGAAAGGAGAAAAATGACAATCTTTTCCTAAATAGCTCACTTTCCTGTAAATGCCAATATGAAGATGGCCAGAAGGTTCACTAGAGAGAGAAGCTAGATGCTGCTGTCTTCCCAGTCCCTGGTGGCTGAGCTCCTCTGCCTTATAGCTAGCCTGCTGCAGCAGCTCTGTTCAAAGCTGAAGAAGTCCCACTGGTGATGCTGGCACACTTGGGCCCCAGCGATGGGAGCTGCGGATGCATCAGCACAGCCGGCTCAACAGCACATTTTCCCGGGAGGTGCTGAGACTGCTTGGGACAGTAAATAATTAGCTTTTCTGCCTTTGGCTATAGAAATGATTATGAATTTTTAAGCAATGAGAGTGATTGAAGAAATTTCTGTTTGCTTTCTCTTAGTTGTGTTGCACAGTTTAGCTTCAAGAAGGAAAATACCCTCAGAGGAGCTGACAGACAGGTGGGAAAATATAAAGATGCTAAGAAATCAGAAGAAATTCAGTGAGCATTAAAAGCTGGGGGAGAATGTCCTGATAAAGGGGGATGACATTCATAACAAAGGAATTATCTTTCTTATTCAGTCCTTCCTTTATCTGATAACAGGCTATTCCCTGAGAAAGCTGACTCCTGGGAAGTTAGTTTCAAGCTGAACATGAAAGTTCATTTTTTGGCAGAAGTTACTTTCTCTTTAATTTATTTATTTTTGTAAATTTATCCTAGTCCTCTCTTTTTTTTTTTTTTTTAATTAACAGAATGTTGAAAGATACTGTAGAGAGAAGTTGTCTCTTTTAGGGCACATAGGATTTAATCTCAGAAGTATACTACCTCCCCCATGGCCTGCTCAAGGCTGCCTGCTTATGCCTCCTCTGTTGATGGCAGTTCTGCCTCCAGGACTCTTGTCCTCTCTGGCAGACTGGCAGTAAGGGGTCCCCTGATGCCACATTTTGCAAGCTTGGCTCTTGATCAACCTACTTGGCATGGCAATGAACCTGGAGGTATTTCATGTTTTGCACACAATGCCTCACACTTGTTAACTTTATGTCTTGCCTTGTCAAGTGAAATCAATATTGATAATAATAAATCCATTAGCAATTAATTATAAATGAATTATCATTCCCTGAAAAATACAAGGTACAAAACACAGTAAGACATTTTCTAAAGGTTTCCTGTTAACCTCCTCTGCTGCATAAATGTTTTCTAATGGTTTTAAAACCCTTATTAAAGCATTCGGTTTTTTCAGCTGCTCCTCCACCTTGCCCTTGACCCATCAACTGGCTGGGTCAGAAGGCACCTTCCCCAGCTGATTTTAATCCCACTGTTACTCAGGCACAGCAAACACCACATTCCTTCTGTTGTTGCAAAGAGGGCTACAAAACTGTCCACACAATGGTGGTTGGTGCACACTGACAAGCCTGATATTGTAACACCACAGGAATGTGCATTGAAAACTTCCCCAGGGTGGCACTGAGGGCTCAGAACAATTTGCCTGAGGTGTGATACCTACAACTTGCAACTGTATTATCCCACCATGGCAGCACGAACCATTTTCCCTGCTGGAAAGACTGGATTGATTGTGATTGCAGACTGGGGATTTCTTTAAAACCAGTGGGAGAAGCTGAATGAGGCTACTCCAAATCCTTCAAGCAGGAGACCAAGATGTATTTTACATCTTGTGGAGGAATGTTAAGAGGATGAACAAAGAGGAAAGAATGGGAGCTTCTGCTAAACAGAGTAGCTGTATGGTTTCAAAAACTCTTCCCAGAAAAGCTGAAACAGGGAAGACCTAATTTCTTACTGTTGAAATGACACCAGCGTGACTGGAGGTACCAGTTAGAAAAAGCAACTACACCCAGCTCAAGTCTTTTCCCTTCAAAGTCCTTCTTCATAAATTTATAAAGCTGGAAGTCTTGGAAAGAATCTCCTGCAGTCATTTTCTCTTATACCTTCACATGAGTCAGAATAAAGTTTAACCACCCTGTAAGGTGTTGGTCTAATCATTCTTGAATTGGCCAATGAAAGGGCTCAATATCCAGACAAAACCTAGTTCCCATAGCTTCACTTTTTTTTCTTGCAAATGATGTTGACGTTTTTTTTATCCTTCTCACAGTGGCCATGGAGAACAAATGATGGCTGTCCTCTTTAAAGCAATTGTTTACATATTGAAAAACTCATACGTTTTCAGCCATAGTCTTTTTCCTCTAGACTAAACAAACTCAGTTTCTTTAACATTTCCTCATCACTCATGTTTTATAAAGCTTTTATCATTCCTGTTGCTTTCTTCTGGACAGTCTCCAATTCATCTACATCCTTAACTCTGCTGGGCCCTGCCTGACAATCTGTTGCTAAGAAAAATGCCACACTTCTGAGTGAGATGCTAGAGATCTGTTTCCAGATTTAGCACTTTTCCATGGTAGATGTAAGCATTTTAGTTTCTGTTAGTACTAATAAATATATATACATATATAATAAAACAAACAAAACAACACAAAGTCTCACATTCTTGAAGGCAAGTTGTCAGTTTTGCACTTCAGTGGCTACTGTCTTTGTAAAACACTTATATGTGCTCCATGGTACTTTCTCCACCCAGCAGCATGGCTCCTGAGCCAGTCAGAGGCCTTGCAGTCAGCAACCCTTGTAGAAGAGCCTCTTACAAGGCAATGTAATTAAAGTCAGCATTCAAAGCGCTTCAAATAACCAAAAAACCTACCCACCCCCAAACAGAGGCAAAATCAAAGAGCCTGTCATGGAATGAAACCCAGCAACCCTGAAGGCATGAGCAACCAACCTAAAGAAATTACATGCCTACAGAGGGAAATAAGGGAGGAACTAATGGCATCAACAGTTGAAAACAAACAAATTCAGGAGACTTCAGAAAGGGAGTAACTGGGCTACCAAATTACATGTTTTGTAAGTATTTGGAATAAGGAGGAACATGTGTGGTTAGTGTGTTCAGGCTTGGTTTAATCCTGACCATGGAAAGCATTGGGTGTTTCCTCCTTGGTGTCAGTCATGGCTACCAGCAAACACTTGTGTAGTTTTGAGAGATCCCACACTCACAGTCAAACCAGAAACATGCTATTGTCTTCTTGCTGAGCTTAGAAAAGGGACTGTGCACTCAAAAGCCCATCTGTTTTGTAGATCACTATGAGCTACAAACCTCATCACATCAACAACCTTAAGATGTTGTAGCTGCTATCATGGAGCTTGCAACTTTTGCTGGTAGCTCGTTTACTCAAGAGGAGCACACAACTCAAGAGCAGTCTCATTTCCAAAGATTTCTTTTTCTTCTGTGGGCTGACTGAAGTTACACAAAGTTCTCAACAAAATTGTGAAATCAATATTGAGTAGACAACTCATATCTGACTTGAACTCTATCAAAAACATCTCCTTGACTTCCTCTTCCAGGAAAATTCGTGGATCCCTGCACATAAATTCAGGGATATGTTCACTAAGCTAAGCAACAGCTTTATCACCCATACATTGGCTCCTTCTGTATTTCTAATAACTTTAGAAGAGAAACGCGAATTCCACGTCGTCTACATCACGAAGTTCTTTTAAATGGTAGAACTGGGACCAACTCATCCTAAGGGTGAAACCAACAATAAATAATTTGGTGCAATTAATTTAGCAAGCTTTCAGCCTGATGATGCTTATTTAACCAATGTGGATGAAAGCAAAATTTCCCCACAGCCCCTTCTAAACACCTCAACTAAGAAAATAAGCATAAGTGTGGTAAAGAGCATGTTGATACCCCAAGGGACCAGAGAAAGTGCAACAACAGAGTGCCTTATACAGAAGGGGGAGTGTTAAGCATGTTTAAACCAAACATTTCTTTCCCTTTCCTTTGGGACAAAACTATTTCCCATGGAAACTAAGGCTGTGCCCCTACATGTGTAGCCCGGGGAGAGATGCTTTGATGTGAAAGAGAATCCTGGTAAAGTACCGGATGCAGAAGCCAATGTGGAAATAGGAGGAACTTCCAGAAGCAGGAAAAAGCATTGTCCCAGAGGGGCTTCCATCACCCCCCCACAGGTCATCACTCAGACTGTCTGGCTAGCTTCCTCCTGACCGTCACTTTGCCATAAGGAAAGTCTTGTCTCAGACATGGGGCAAAAGTTTATAACTTTTCCTTTACTTTACACAGCAATGAATGTGAAATTTTACAGCATAATCTAGATATAAAAAACTAAAGTGAAAATGTCACAACTTATAAACCAAACAGTACTTTTAAGTGTACCACACAAAACCTTGAGAAACCATGAGAACATCAGAAAAGTAGAAGTGCTGCAAATTTGATTTAGTCTAGGGAAAAGGGAGAGTGATTTAATTCTGTAAAATTTTAGGACTAATACAAAGAAATAAATATGAGAATTAGCATGAAACACTTAAAAGTGTGCAC
Source organism: Agelaius phoeniceus (assembly GCF_051311805.1). NCBI lineage: Eukaryota > Metazoa > Chordata > Aves > Passeriformes > Icteridae > Agelaius > Agelaius phoeniceus. Next base: position 27,539,881 of record NC_135268.1, read on the forward strand.
ACTCATATGCTTTTGGAGCTATATGGTCTACATGAAGGGAACCTGCACACATAGTGTGCAGATGATTTGCTTTAGGTTATTAGTCTCCAAGGCAGATTGTGTGGGGGATCTGCATGTAAACACTTGCCTGGTATTGCAGGACTCACAGCCCAAGAGGAGCATGTTCTAGAGATAAAAAGTTCTATGCTGATTCTCCCATGTAGCTCTTTAAAAGAGACATTGTTCATAACATTATTCTTTGCTTTCTTCAGCTGCCACTGAGTGCTGGTCATGGCCTAAACTCCACCAGTGAGCTTAAACAGAGAACTCTGCTAGTGCTACCACCTGAGACAGAAGGAGCAGAAATCCTTCTGCATGCCCATGAGCAGATTATGGTAACATGTGGAATCTGTTCAGCATCAGCAAAACAGAGAATGAACCATGGTAACTTGTAATTGTACAGTAAGTCCCTCTTCACCCTCCAAGTTTTCACCATTGTCAAGGTTCTTGTGGGTGCTGGTTGTGAAGCAGCTGCTAGGAAATTGAAGTATCATTTCATCAGAAGAGCTTACCTAGGCACATGGGCCACATCTAAGCAAATGGCCCTATGATGGCAGTGGTCAAGGTTTGTTCCTGTAAGTATTTCAGCACTCACAGGCAAAAAATGTCTTTCTACATCATCATTTCTTTGTATGCTGTGGCTCACACTGACACATCCAGTGCCATTTCTGTGACAAAGACTTTGTCAGTGCTCCCTCCCAGAGTGAAGCCTGGCACCTTGTTTCACATTCAGATCAATGTATTTGTTTTAACTACTTAAATGAATTTGTTTCATAATTTCTTTGGTGACTTGAGAGGACTTCATATTGGTGACCTTTGAGGCTAACAAATTAGGTGTGTTTATTACTAAGTTTGCACTTGGTGCCTACCTCATAAATTAAGTACACTAGCTATCTTCATAAACATCATTTACATTGACTGTCTACTAAATAGATTACTGCTTTACCCCCTGTTCTTAAAGATAAATAGAATATTGGCATATGGATCTCTAAGCAACATCTCTGCCTGAAGATATGGCGAGCTGGAAGAGGTCGGAGTTCCCGAAAATTGAGCCACAGGATCAACGTCACAACTAAATCTTTGTGGTCACAGCTAAATCTGATGTCTAGCTGACCACTCAAAGTCCTTTGAAATAAGACCCAGAGCCAGAAGAAACTTCAAGCCCTCCTGTGCAAGGGCTGGTTTCCTCTCTCTTTTTAGTGGGAGTAAGAGTATTTTACTCTTACATAGGGAGCCCTGAGGTGTATTTAATTAATGCTCATTATGAACTCTGAGAGGAGGTTGAGACATAAACATTATTATAGCTTCAAAGCCTGTGGGGATCACTCAGGTTTTACTCAGGTCTCTTATGCTGGCAGAGTTCTTACTGACCTCCGGACAATCCAAATATGTGGAACAAAGTGTTTAGAATTTGGTCCATAATGTTCCTGTCTCTCTCCTGGGCTGGACTTGGCTCTAATCCATCCTACATTCTTTCAGTCTCATTTATTCATTGACTAAAGCACCAAGGGCCTTCAGAGGTGTTGCTCCACAAGCAATGGATCTCATTCAAACATTGCTCACTATCAAACAGTCTAACCCTATTAATAATAACTTTAAAGAGAACAGAGAAAGAGGACACAAGAAGTAGATTCAGTTAAACAAGATTTTTCTTTCACCCAAGTTTTATGTTCCTTTCTTTTATCTTTTTATCAAGGCAACTGTATTCTGGAAAGCCTGAGGGTACAATAAACAACAGAAGGTGATGCAATGGCTGCTCATTATTGCTTGATGGGTGAATCATCCTACTGGCTGTTATCTGCCTTATTGGAACAGATCACTCGAGGGCTGAACTGAACATGGGCCGCAAAATGTAACTCTGCACTAATATCAGGATATGATATCAGGGCTGACACATCAGTCTCTTTATTTCTAGATGCGTTTCCTTTCAATTGCACATTGATAAAATCAAAAGAAAGAGTGCCCATGGGATATATTAAAAATTATACCTGGGCCTTATTTTTAACAAAGCTCAGTTGGTACTGACTGGCCAAATCCAGCAACCTGTGCTCACACCAGTGAGCAGCTGTTCATGCAAAAATTTCCATTGTTTCATCAGGGCATCTCAAGCAAGCAACTGCTCCTTTTTCAGAATTAGTACAGGGTTTTTCCCTACCCCACCCTGCTGTTTTACATAAAATGCCACATCCTACTTAATTTTTATGGTATACTAGGGTGCTTTTTTTTTTCTCCCTGGGTTTTATGAACATTGTACTGCTGGGACTAAACCGAGAATGGAATGTTTCCACAAAAGATCTGTGGGTTTGAAAAATGCCAATATAAACATATTTTAGCAAAACAAAAATTACTTCTTTTATCTTTCTCACACATGATACCTAACCAACATGAAGACCTCCATAATTAAGATTCTAAGACCTGCCTTGCCTGGCAGAAGAGGCTGTTCTGTGTGTTTGTACCTGAGGTCATCTAACCAAATGACACTTTTGATGTAAAAATACTAACTTTTGATGTTAACTATACAATTTAGCAGCTATGATATGATTTTGGTTTGGGTATTCAATTATAAGACCTATTGTCTTACATCTGGAGTCCATGAAAACACTTCAGGTCCTTCAGGAAACAGGCACAGAGGCAGCAAAGAAAATTTGTGACTTTAGGAAGTGCCTCTGCCAAGCTGTCTCTAGTCAGCCTCTGCAAACCAGATCTTGTTTACTCCACAGAATTTTGTGGTATTTTTTTCCCTTTGTTTCTTGCAAGTCTTTGTGTGCCTTTTCCCAAACCAAAGCTTTCAGGGCTTGAACTAATAGCTGCAGTACCATCAGCTGTCCCCTGGGAGGGGGATGTGGTACTGCATGACTGTAATCAGACCACAGAGTGCCTAGAGCAGAAAGAGAGGCTTACACTTCTTGCTGAGCTATCTGTGAGGAATGAGAAATCAGGACAGCATGGACTTAATGAACTTATGCTATTGCTTAGAGACAAGACCCACTGCACTGTCCAGTACTCACATAAGGACATTTTCCCTCTACACCAGGGAAGAGATTTGTAACAGCAAAGGTGTCTAAAAGGCTTCCTTGGTCATGTCACCAATGAAGGGAATTAAGATGACACTCACAGTTGCCTGGCCCGAAGTAGCCATGCCATGGTAGAGCAAGGCAGGGCCACAGCACTAGGGCTGTAGCCACCTAAGGCAGTCCAGCAGCCCACAGGTAAATGGCATGGCTGTCCCAGCTCTGTCATGTCTGCCCCTGCAGGGGCTAGCAGCTGCAGAAAAGCCCAGGATCGGGTTAGGACTGGTTTCCTGGTTTCCTGAAGCTCGGTTGGCCAGCCCTTCCCTCCCTGGGAATAACACATCCATAAAGGAGCAGCACAAAGTCATGTGCTGCATACAATCTTTTAGTTTGGAAGAGACCTTTAAGATCATCACCATTAACCCAGCACTGCCAAATACACTACTAAACTGTGATCCCATGTCTTTAAAATCCCTCCAGGAATGGTGACTCCACCACTTCTCTGGGCAGCCTGTTCCAATGTTTCCTTACTCTGCCTACAAGAAATATGCAAGTTATCATCAAGGCTAATGATTCCCCTGTTTCTGTCGCTAAACTCAGCACTACATTTCCATGGCTGCTTGGATTTTGATGCAGAAGGCATTGTCCACCAGCCCCCCAGCCTCCTTACTGCTCCCCTTCTCATACCACTGAGAACTCAGAACCACAGCTAACAGGACCAACACATATTTCACTTGCTGCCAAGGGCAACTTAGGCTCCCTTACAGTTTATTTTTACCAGATTAAATGAACGCAAAGTGGTGGGACTGAACACATACCTCAAATCATCCAGGAGAAATTCACCACTCCAGAAATCACTCTCTATTAAGCTGACCCCAGCACAAGAGATAAAATGTCCCACATTCTTCTTGTGCCTTTGCCCAGCCTGAGGCAGAGCTGGGGACTCAGGCAGGGCCCTGTCCTTCCCCACAGAGCTCTGGTCCCACTGCACTGTGCACCCAAACAGGCCATGGCCATCAAGGAAAGGACAGAAACAAGGCCAGAGTGAAGCTCTGTCATGATACAGTGATCATCTTCATCTGGATGGTACAACATGAACTATATTTGGATGCCAGAATGTGGCTATGTGTGCCTGCCTACTGCCAGAGTTCCTTTCAGCTGCATGTTTTGAAGACAAATTTGCCTTTTACATTTTGTTTTGATGTCCAGTGGAGAAATAAACTTCTCAAAATAAGCCCTTTCTCCCTTCTGTGATTAACATTTCTCACTCTCTTTTGCTCTAAAAGATTTACAACGGTGGCAATGAATGCTTAAGCATTAGAAACATTAGAGGCAAGCCACTAATTTTTTACGAAAAAACCCAGACAGAGACATTGTGATTTTTTTAAGCTACATTTTCTCTATGAAGAAGTGTGTCCAAGAGGAAAGAAGTAACTGTTATTGTAAGGTATTCTCCATTTTGAATCCAGAAAGTACAGGAAGCTGAGCAGTCTCTTTGTTCATCCAGCTACTGCTGCTGATGGAGACAAAGCGAGTCACCCATCTACATAGTCTTATGTTGATTTTGCCTTTCTTAGACAAAAGCTTTTCTAATGGGTGGGGTCAGTCAACAAGGATGAAGGAAGAGGGATTTGCAGTTACTGCAAAGCTGAACTGCCTTCTGTATGCCCTTGGTCAGCTTTCATCTACTTCATTGCTGTGTACATTAGGCCATGGCAAAATCAGTCCAGAGAGAGAGAGGGAAGGAAATCCCAGAATAATGCCAACACCCTGGGAGAAACTCTGCCCATGAAGATAGGGAGCAGCAAAGAACCCCTGACATGATCCACCATCCAGCCTCTCCAGCTGCAGGGTGTTTGGTGTTAGTTAAGTACAAAAAGAGATATTGGTGGTTGTTCCCCTTTCGTCTCCATTTTGATGAAATTTCATATGGAAATTCCAAAACTGTTGACCAGCTCTGTGACCGGGAAAAATATTTTTGTAAGTGGGCCAAAGGTTTTTCCCTTGCTAATTTTCAAGAGTTCAAAGCTTAATCAAGATATCAACCTATGATAATTTTCAGTCAATTCAAAGGAATCACTGGTTGAAAATCTTCTGGAGGAAAACATGAAAAAGAAGACTTGGAGGCAATTTGAGAAAATTAGTGGATTTCACTTACTCAGAACAGTCGTGCTACAGAGGTCTTTTCCTGCACTTCAGCATTTTTTACATCTACTTGAAAAATACAGTAGAACGAATTTTACAAATTATATTGTATTTACATGAAATAGCTGTTGTGTGGTAGGCAGAAATAACAATAATAAAAAAGCCAAAATAGGAATGAGGCAAGTTAATTGCATGACAAGAAAAGACAGGAAAGTCCCCTGAAAACAGAAGCAATGCAGTGCTGTCCCTGCACTCTCTGACCTGAGTCCAAAGACATGTGTTAACAGCACACACCGCAGCCTGAGGCAGAAAAATGTGATGTGGTTGACAAAACTGTGGCATGACTAAAGACAGAGCATGTGAATTGTATTTATGTACTAGTCTCTGAAGTGGAGAGCATATTGTCGAGCAGCCTGAGGGAGCTGTATCATATGTAGCTCCGTGTGCAGCATGGTATAGCTGTATCCCATTAAGATGCTAGTAATGGAATATATTAAATATCCTCTTCAAGGCTAAGGGTCCAATCCTCCTGCTCTGAAATCAATACAATTTTTGCAATTTATTTTTGATGGGAAGAGAATCAAACCCTTTCAGCTGCTACTCTTCTGAAGGATTCACACGCACACACAACAACCAGTAAAACTAACAGAGAGCTGTGTGTTTTGCACTCCCAAAAATGCCCATCCATGGTCATATCACAGTGACTAAGGGTAGGCTTGTCTGGTGACAGATCTGTGACTGCTCTGCCTGGATCCCACCCAAAAGCCAAGAGACCCATTCACAAAGCAAAAGCTGTCAAATGCTCTCTTTCAGAGCAAGTAGACCAGCCCAAAGCACAGAAATTTGTTTTCTGATTGTAATACACACCTAGATGTATCCTAAAAGATAGTAGCATTTTATAGTCTGATGTTACAAAAGCCATCATGTGCTATCTTCATCTACTCCCTCCACAATATTTTTTCTTTTTCTTTTTTTTTTATCATCTTCATAGCTCACCTCCAGCTAAATAACTTGTGTATATGATTCTGATTCAAGATCTCTCAGGAAATACACAGAGCCAGAGAAATAATCAGAGTTTAGCACACTGGCTTCCTGCTCTGTTTCTTCAGGAGAACAGGCTGGGTCCTGTTCTGCCTTTCCCTGGGGAAACAGAGAGGACTGCTGATGTTGGTAGATCTAAATGGAGGTAAAACCTCAAAACTCAAGAAAAAGTGATTCAGAGGGGATTCTGGGCTAAAAATATGGGTCACATTTTAAAAAAGCCAGCTGTTGGCTTACAGAAAAGTTTCCTTTAAGCACAATACACAGTTAAGTTTTCCATTTGAAATGAATTGAAAATAAAACTCAGTGCATCCTGAAGGCTCGGAAGTCCTGTTGGCACATTTTAAAAATGCCATTAAGATAAAGACAATCCCACAATGTGTGTATGTGTGGTGGCTCAGAGCCAGGTGCTGGAGGTGGACAAGAGTGGTCCTCTCCACTGATGGTGGTGTCCTACATGACAGCTCTGTTTCAAAAGAGGGGGTCTGGAAGGAGCCAGCTCTGGGTCCTGCAGGATTGAGACCTAAGTGTCCCCCTGGGAGAGTGCTGCAGCAGAGCTCACTGCTTCTGGCCACAGCACTGTGGGCAGGGCTGTGCTGCTCTGTCAACGGGAGGGCTGGTGGAGCTTAGGACCTGGCTCAGGGGGGCTGAGTCAGAGCAGACCCTGGCTGGGCACAGTGTGAGTACTGCAGCTCCTTAGAGCCCACCTCCAGACCTGCTCAGAGCTGTTGCTGTTACTGGCAAGAGGCATTTCCTGAATATTTGTGGCCTGGCTCTTCAGCCTTTATAAAGAACAACAGACTGCTCCATTTTTGCTATGCAGGGATAGTGAACAACCTCATTCTTCCACAACCAGTTCCACAGACTTGGAGCTCCACTGCAAGATCTCAGACAGGGTCATACTTCTGTGACCTGGATGTCTTGGTCTTACTGACACCCACACTTTTGGGGTACTTTCTAAGAGGTAGATATATATTCCCTGTAATTCAAGCAGGTACAAAACCTGTAGCATGATAAAGAGATCGCAGGAAGAAATGTAGCACAGAAGGGTTTCAAGGTTTTGAACTTCCCTCTGTGAAGCATCAAAGGAAAAAATCTAGAACCTGAAATCAGAAATAGTGTGGGTTTACCAAGACAGTAAAGAGAATGGCTGACCTGAGAGCCTGCAGTGTCATGGGAAGTCCTCAAATAGTCCAAACATTAGAAAGGGATCACATATACACAAAAAGCTGACCAATGGCATTACATAACATGGAGAGATGCTCTACATTCACCAAAAGAGCAGGGTGGCCAAACCTGCAGACTGTAAATGCCCACATTCAGACTTCCTGCTTGGAGTGAAAAGTGTTTTTCACCTACTAGTGGTTTCACCCAAATATTGTCTGAATACTCCCACATGAAAGTAAAAAAAAAATTCTAAGCCTTTTCACCTTTTCTGTATTATTAAAAATACTTTTAAATGTATCCACAATAAGCTAATTCCAAAGAGATAAAATCATTCCTGAGTTATTTCTACCAGAAATGTTTATTCTAGAAACAATCCCTTTTCACCTGTAATTCTTAAATTTCTAATGTCTAAGTTATACAGATTGTGAACTTCCTCAATTTAGTTGTTTTGGGTTTTTTTATACATGTCTCAATTTTTTTTTCTATTTTGTTTGAATAATTTTACTTGCAGGTATTTTCTTTAGAAAAACAGGAGAATTCTCTTTTCCAAATGTTAAGTTCTGACTTTTGGGCATCTGACGAAATGTTTCTCCTCAGTTGTCAATTACAATTTTTACTTCCTTTTAAAATTTCTTTCCTTCAACTGATTTGGCCCATAACTTTTTGAGAGAGCCATCATCTGTCCTCTCTCAGCACTACCACCAGGGCTGGAAATACCCATGGGAAGCTTGGATTTGTCATGCTGCACTAAGATAAGCAATGTTCTCCAGACCACCAGGGCCTGGTGGGTCCTCAGTCAGCAGGAGTTTCAACAGGTCTTTGAATGGTGACAGAGAGGCCACCATTTTAAGAACATTTCATGTGGCTTCCTATACATATTACCTTTATCAGTGTATCAAGAGAATAGATAACTCCATCAGGCTACAAATATTTAATAAACAGCATTTCTGTCCACTACACTTGTGGCAGTAAAAAAAATCAGCACGCACTCCTCATTTTTTGCCTCAAAACACTGACTGTGATCTTGATGTTTGACTTTGTGGAAAGCTGTTTGAGCTAGGACTGAGAACAGGGGGCAGGTTTCAATTTGTTAGGCTCACATATAAGGAAACTGCTCCTACCACATCAGATCTCTGGCAGCAGAGACAGTACCATACATCTAAGTAGGGGAACAGAGGGTGAGTCGGACTTTGGTGCTGCAAATGGAGCTGTACAGATGGCACAGTGCTTACAAAGAGGCAGGAATATTGTCTTTTGATCTCAGTAGGAGGGTGGGGGCAAGGAGGGGGAAATCTGATATTACTCACAAGCTGGGGAAAGTTTCAAATCTCTCGCTCAAACAGGCAAAGTATTTGTTGCTGGGTTTCTGCTTTTATCCTTCTCGTCACCAATATTCTTCTGATGCCTCCTTGGTTTTTTACCTCAGTGGATTTGCAGTAATCTACAAAACAAGGTTTAAGATACATTGGAAATGAGTGAATTCCATTCTTAAATTATAAACCCTATTAGAAAAAGAACAACTTCTAAAAGCATTAGCTACTAAAACGTATTTTACTAATATTAATTGCTCCTTTCCATGAATAACGATTTTAAAAATCCTAGAGCGGAGCAACATTTCTTATAGGATAACTGGGAGATCTGTTTGGGCTTGGCCAAAAATTTATGAATCAGCAAAGCTGATTTAATTAGTGAAAGCAATAGATATAGGATATGTATTTGATAAAGCATCTGTTGCAAGAAGAATATGCCTTCTCCTTTCAGTTTAACCACAATATCAAATAGCTGTGCTGAAGTCAGTAATATTGCACAGAAAATTACTACAAGAATGACAGGATCATTCTATGCAGTTTTGTAATCAGTTGAAAGGAACATCCTGAAACAGTCAGATTAATAAATAAACAAGCAAACAAAGTAGTCTCAATGTGGACAGATGCTTTTAAATGAAAAATACTGCTTCTATATATTTTTATGTTTTTTTGAAAACCTGAAAACAATTTTAAGCGCAAAATATCATTATTCTTACAAGTTTTAAAAACCTTGAAATTCTCCAAAGAAATCTTAGGAATTTTTGCTTTCATTTCTTGTCAAACATTGTAGAGAAAACATCTTCTACAATAAATCCTAGTAGTTTAAAAGAGCAGTTTGTTTACATGTGTGTGTGTGCATTTCAGAGAAAGAAGGAAGAGCCTTCTGAGAGCAATGCCAATTACTCAGCAGATGAGCAATTCCCACTAACATAACAGCAAAATAAGATGACTTGTGCTTGGCCCCACAGCAAGGTAGACAGGTGTTACACTCTTATTTATTAAATATTTTCAGTCCTACCAGCTGAATCTTCATTGTCATGGAAGATAATACAATATGTTTTTTTCCTAACTTATACTGCAAAAGATGGATGAAAACTTAAAAGCAATCTTGCTTGATTTATAGGGTCTCAAACCTTTTGGCCACATTTGTCACTTAAGAAAAAAGTCATTTAACTTCTGTGGAAAGTTACATGTTAGAAAGAGAGAGGGAAAGAGGGTTTTCACATGGCATAACTGTTTACATTTAAAGCAGAAGAAAGCATCATCAATATTCAAAATTTCTTCTGTGTGTACTGAAAACAGGCTGATATTTATATGCCAAATCAGCAGAAGAGGTGGAAAAAGCAGAAGAACAGTGTGTGAAATGGTTACCAGAAATCCCATTCATACAGATAAAATAGCATGGATGAGCTGACTTTGAGGGGCTTTTGCATTAATTGGGTGTGACACTAGATATAAGGCTCAGTTGTAGAGACCGGTGTTGACTCTCCTAAAAGTTTGAATATTTAATCCAAATTCTCAAAAGAGAAAGCTTTATACATGACCTGGACTTAGAACACGTGAAAAATTCTGCATGCAAGCTTCTCTGGTTCATGAATACTTTTTTAAAGGCTTTTTTCAGTAAGTGAGAAACTAAGTGAAAGATGCATGAAAGCGCTAAAAAAATGCAGAACCTGCAAGTTGTATTTATGGTGGAGGATTTCTAGTTCTTCATGGAAAATAATAAGCCAATTTTCATCTCTTGGGCTAGAACTACTATCTGGAGATGATTCTTTCTCTTCACTGACTACAGAGGGAGCCAAGTTTCCTCAGTTAGGTTGTTTAGGTAGGTATCTGACCTCTTGTAGCTTAAATTCTCTAAAATTGTTGATGTATAGAACATAAGCAAACTAAAAGTTTGATTTCCTTCAATTTTACAACAATTTTGGTGATACAATCTTTCTGTGTGGAAGTGAAATCTTCAGTCTGTTTCTTCTCTAATGTGTTTCAATGTTTACAGCTCAGAAGTCTGTGTACTTTTTGGATGCCAAATAAAGAGCAATAACAAAGACAGGATCCTAATGTAGCTAGCACTAGCAGCAACACAAAAAAGTCATTACAAAGAGTGAATATAGTAAATTAAAAGCAATAGAAGTGTCAGCTACAGTTGATTTAAATCTATGAAATCTAAAAATCTATGGAAGTAGTAGCTGTGTGCAGCTGGGGAATCAGTTACTGAATGTTTTGTGCTTGCTTTTCTCCATGCTTACAACTTCCAGAAGAAACTGGATGATACTCTGCATGCAGGAAGCCATTTCTGAAGGAAAACATAATGACCATAGTGGTGGCAAACACCCAAGGCTGCAATGTCCCACATCTCCACAGAAAGCTCTGCTAGAGGAGGCCTGCACTGAGAAACAATTGCCAAGCCCTGTATGAGCTGCCAGTCACTCACATCCTGGTGAAGAAAGACAAATGGGTCAGCCCCAGACACCCAGAGGGTCCCAACTCCCCAGACACACAGGCTGCAAGTGTTACAAGACCAAATGCTCCAGATCCCTTGGGATATGATGAAAGATGAATACCTCATCTGCCTGTTCCTATTAGCACTTTGAACACATGCACTAGGGTGAGACCATGTTAGAGGAAACTGCAAAAGGTGGCACAGTGAGTGCTTTGCTCCAAGGAAGGAAGACATTTGGTGGACTATTAACTATTTACTTCACTTTGCTGCAAATGGGAAGAATCACAGGCTGATCCTATTTGTGTGACTTCTTCCCAGATTTCCTGAGTGTAACAACTTGGCCACTCAGTTCCTTTAGATTTTACAATATTTTTTGGTGCTACAAGATTTTTGATAGAAGAAAGGCTTTTTAAGAGCAAATAATCTTCTGAGATGTGAGACACCTTTTCAATAAAAAGCACAACCAAATCTTAGCACACTTCCACAGATATTTCAGTCCTGGCTCTGAATATGAATGACAACAGTTTTGTCACTAATTTGTGAGCTGCTGTGGGCTAGTAAGTTTGACTCTGCATAAATAGTGGAAGTGTCTACCACTGAGTTCAAACCAATGTGACATAAAAAAAAGAAGCAATAATATGCTTTATACCAACTTTGACATCATGATTATGTCAGAAAAGTAATGTGTCACAGACAACAGAAGCTGTAGGAGACAAAGAGCACGTGCCTGGGATGGTCTCTGAAGACAGATTGCTAGACACATTCCTATCAAACCTTACTCCATCATTTTGTTAAGAATGAAAACTAAAAATTACATTTAACCTTCTGTGATGTGGGAATTAACCAGAAGAAATGTTGTGTCAAAATCCATGCTTATGAAACAGAGTTGAGTGTCCGCCTGTTCTAGTCAGGCACCACTCCTCTACTCACACTGTCTTGCCTGGAATTTGAAACACTGTGTATTTGGGAAAAGAGATTAATTTCATTTCACTTAATGAAAAACTCTAGGAACAGTGACATCAGCTGAGTGCCTGCTCTTCTGTGCCTTCAGTACCAGGGGTTTCACCTTGCTGCAGCTGTAGACCTTTAACGATCTTCCTTTTGTCTAGACTTCCTCATAAAGGTAGAGCAAGGTTTCCCACAGCCAAAAGCAAGCAATTCCAGGTCATGCTGTTACATATGGCTGCATCAGACCTCTTTTCATTTGATTAGTGCTTCTGGCATTGCAAAAAGTAACACAGGAAATCCCTGCTTTGAGGTAACTCAGAACTAGAGATAAGTGATTCTGTATAAAAACCTGAGGCTGGTGAAGTGAATTTGGGTTAAGACCACAACCAGAATGTTTTTGGTGCTGTTCTTTTTCACACAGATGAAAACATGCACACAGGTGTATCATAATTATGCTTGACATATGCTTACTATTTTGATCTTTGCACCTGTATGTGCACCTCTGCAGACATTAGCAATTACACTCCTCACTACAGAGATAAACCAACCCATGTGGGAGTGCATAAAGGGGTGACTGATAGCATCTTTTCTGATACTGTAAGGGTTCAGAGGATGGAGGGGAAAAAAAAACAACAAACATCTTGATGCTCAGGGAGATGTAACATTCCTGTAGACAGAGGACAGCCCACCTAACACAAAAGGGAGCTGTTGCAATTGCAAGCCCACAACAGCATGGGGCTCTGCTGGTGGCAGGTCTGAGCACTTATTCCTGATGCTGACATGAGACTGAAGAATTTCAAATGCATTCCAGTTCACAGACCTTGGGAAGAAGAAAGGGTAACATTTGATCATTCTTCTACTAATATTTCTTTCTCCACTCAGGTCTGTGATTTATTTTTAAGGTAACATAAAGGGACAAATTTTTAAGCTAATCATGGATTTAATGCCCAGTGAAGGCAATTTTTCCCTAAATCACTCTTTCAATCTACAGTTACATTTCCTTGGATAAGGACAACACAGTTCTGAAGAAGGAGGTCATACAGAAATTGGGAAGCCCAAAAGCACAGGGAGAGGGGGAACATTCCAGTCATTACACATTTACTGGGGATTCAAAAGGGACTGCATCTAATTCCCCTGAAGGGTGGCAGATGGGGTGTGGGTAATCAAACAACTAGCAGAGTGAATGAAAGAAAAGATTTCCATTGATTTCAAAAGTTTCCACCAGGTCAGTGGTAGAAAGGCACATTGCCTCAAACGCAGTTGAAGAAGCAGAGAAGACACCCTCACAAAATCCCTAGAGCAGGAGAGGACCTGAAAAGGGAAAGTGCTTTGGGAACAAAGTGACAGCAAGCTGGCAGAAAGGGAGCTGCAGGGGGAGGTGCTGTTCAAAGAGGAAGGCTTTCACCCCTTTCATAACTTGGAATAAAATCTTCTGATTCAGATAGATGTATTTCAATAATTCTGACTCATCTGGAGGCAAATAAGCCTCCATGGCAACTCCCTAAACCTTGCTAAACACCCGAGGAATATGTTTGGAAATGCTGTTAACTTAGTAACATCCAGCTCAGATCTTAATGCACTGGAGCCCACTTAAACAAGGATCTTTCCTCTTGAAATAAGCAAACTCTTCAAAGAATTGACTTCTTTTTGCTCTAGAATATACATAGGAAATGCAGTGGAACTGCAGAAAAAATGAAATCCCTTCTGAAGAAATAAACTAATTAAGAGAAAGAGAAGACTGAAGTGATTCTCCTAGCATGATCTGATCAAGCAGGAGTTTTTATAAAAATAATGAGGGCCAGTTGCTCACTACTCTATGTGAATCTACTGTAAACAGCCTCTGGAGAAAAATATAATTATATAAGGCAAGAAAGCATGCTTCTGAGACTTCATTCAGAGAGTCCCAGCATAACTTCTGTGCCCTGGGAAGTCATGCAAAGAGGAACAGCATCTGCTGACCCTTCCAGAGCTCAACTGGCGAGGGTAATCTTGAAGTGGGAGGGAGGGAGGCCCCGTAAAAACCTTTCTACCTCTTTTAGACACTTGGAAAATGAAGTAGATCCTGTCCAGTTCTATTGCTGAGATCATGCAACACACTGCCTCCCTGAACATTCCCACTGGGCTGGGATCTTCCAGTCTCACTCACCTTCAGCAGGACATGGATGCAGATCTCATGGAGCAAATTAGCCATGTGCTTCCACCTCACATGCCCTGCTATTTTTGTTATGCCTTTGCCCCATTTGGTGCCTTGCCTATTCAGATTTCACAGGTCTGTACCAGTAGACCAGAAAAAAATAGTCTTTAAAACCAAAGTAGCTTCAGTAAGAGCCAATGGGTTTTCATTGGGTTTGTAGTGCTATAATTCAAAGCAGTACAATTCTGTGCATGTATGTAATATTTCTTCTGTCTCTAAACTCTTGTTCCCTCTATCTCACTGCATATCACATATAAAAATGTTTTCCACAGAAAGGCATGAAAAAAGCAAAGAAGCTCCTATCTCATACTTCTTTTCTGCAAAGCTAAATTGATGAATTTCAAATTCAATTGATGAATGAATGAATTATGAATGCCTTTCAGTTCAGCTTTAAAAATATGAGGACCCAATTCCCTTCAATAGTGTCAATTAATATGGAACACGTATTTGTTCATTAGAAAACATAGTTCATCAAGATAGAGAGATAATACTGTGATTTATGCATTTAAGTAATAAAGTAACTTTTCATTTGAAAGCAGAATGGGCCTCTACCAGGACAGCTAACATGGGAGAGAATATGAAATATTATGCAAAACTAAAGAAACACCTATACTGCACAACCCTTCCTCTTGTTTGTAGGGCATGGTGATGGGTTGATGCTATTTTTCTTTGTGGATTACACAGGTCACCAAGTTTTTACACTGTCTGAAACATGATAAACATAACAACGCTCTTTCTAATACCAACACCTTTGACTATAGAGTTAATCAAACAGGACGAGGGACTTTTTATGGCCTAACCACACCACATAGCACTTGCCAGAGTCTTTCATAGGCTCCACAGATGCCCTGAAGTCTAACACATAATTACTATTTTTCATCCATTTATTTCAGTTCAAAGTGTGTGCATAATGTGTTGCAGCTTCCGAGATTTCATAGCGAGATGCTGAGGTTATACCTTGCGTGCCCTGGGGCAGGTAGGCAGGCACCAGGGGGCCTCCCAAGGGTGCAAAGCCTGGGAGGATGGTGTCATGGATGGAGTTAAGCAAACCACAGAAGCTGGAAGGAACCAGACAGTGTAGCATTCAATGTACCACACAGCTGGGAATAGACCTCGTGTACGCTGTTCCCTGGTTTGTGTAAGGAGTGTGCTAATAATTAGGAAGCAAAGGCAATGTGCAGTCCAGCTTGCTCCCTGGGCCTGTTTTATTTAGCTGCCTAGATGCACATATGATTTCGTTGATACAGCACTCACAGAGACAAGAATCAGACCCTGCCTGGGAAGACCCTGCTGATAAAGGCTGGAGATGCATTCCCTCCTGGATCAAGATTAAAGAGATCCTTAAGGAGCTGGTTATAAATTCCTGACTCTCAGGTTGCTGCTATTTCCTGAACTGAGCTAGGGGAGCACAGTCCTAGCTGGCTGTGGGTAAGGAGATATTTTGCATTACATATGGATTGGTGAAACTGGTGATGAGCGTACCTTCTCAACACTCCCATACATCCCTTGATCCCCTTATTCTGGTGCTGGGTGAAATGGATCGGGCATTACTGCACTGGCCACCTTTCCCTAGAATACAAATATCAACTGAGCAGGTGTTGCTCCAGTTTCCATCTGTTGTATTATGAAGGGGCATAGAACTGGAGCAAGCAAATACGATGTTTCTCTAGATATGCTGGTTTCGATTGTTGATGCAGTTTTTAGAACAGTCTTAATCATGCAGTGTTCTGTGATTTTAGTGCTTTTGGGTATTAACATTTCTGAGATCTCAGTGTGAGACTCAATTATTGAAATGGCCAAGATTCTGGCAAGAAACCACAGGGAAGAAATCAGTTCTGTGAGGAAGATGCCAGGAGGCAAACATTATTTACATAGAGTACGGAACTACAGAAATATAACAGTATGTAAATTTTTTGACAGATGCCCTGTTTGGCAGCTGCTCAGAAGAAAATTTCATTCTCAGCCAGATCTGCAAAAACACAGATCAGTAATCCAGGGTAGAAGTGATTTGGTAGAAATTTTGGATGACAACTTACAACTCCCCAAACTACTACTGAATTAACAAAGAAAAAACAGATCAGGGAACTGATAATCTTTCTGGGCCTGAATCAGGCAAGGTCTCAAAACATGAGAAACCTCAGTGAAGTTGTCTGTAACCTACCAAAAGATTGTTTGCCTGATTCTCTAATCTAACACAAGGTTATGCTGAAGAAGTCAGTGCTTGCTGGGTTGCCCTGTTAAACCAGGCACAAATCTGAGAACTACTTAAGACCTAATTCTGTTCTAAAACTAAGATCACTAGTTTATCGTGTCTGTTTGGTGCCCTCCAAAATATTAATCTGCATAGGTGTGCATCTCACGTGGCAGCTGATGCTACCAGGCACCTTTGCTGCCTATAGAGCAGACACCCAGTGTGAACCATGACTCAGATGACAGATGAGAGCTAAGGGGGGACTTTGACTTGTTCACAATCATATCTGTTCCAACTTAAGCCTTTGTTTCTAATAGTATGCACTGAAATCTGAACTTTTATGCGATTTAAAAGAAAATTCTGAATTGTTATCCCGTTCTTCAGGAAATGCAGGAGAGAGAGGTGGTGGAGTTACAGCTTAAGATGGTGAGGGTTTAATCATATCCTGAGGGCCTTTGAGTATATTTAACCCAGGATACAGCTATATCCAGTCTATTAGTAGGCATCCTTATGTTATTAACAGGCTGATATGGTTCACTGGGAAGGTCTCTCTGAGCTATAACTAAACGTTCAACACACCAGTTGATTGGCAAGGGCTGCTTGCATTTGGGGAAAAGACATTTCTATTTTTGCTTGCCAGAAGGTCTCTGAGCTCTGCCTTATGCAAATACACAGTGACTACAATATTTCTGTGAAACCAGCAGCTTCCTGCAGTGGAACATCAGCATGAAAATTGTGTGCACTCCTATCCTGGGACAGCCTGTGTAAGGAATCCCCATGGAGGCTACAGGGCAGTCTTGCCCCCTGCCCAGGTCAAGAAAAACTAAAGCAACATCAGGGCAAATCTGTCAGGTTTTATTCTACAATGTATGTCAGGCAACACTGCCCTTCAGTTAAGGTAACTGCTTCAGTTTTCAGACAGTTTTTGCTTTGAAGCATCTCTATTCCTGCAGCCATAGCCCTGGGCATACTCCTGGCACATGTGCCCTGTCCTGCCACCCTATCCCAGGTGAGCTTCTCCCTCTTCAGGCAACCTATTTACTCCGCTATGGAATCATCCTGCCACAGTCTGCTTCCCTCATTATCCCTTCCCACCGGCCAAATGTTACTTTTTAACTCTAAATAAACGCTCTCTGCTCTGGCCAGGGCACATGCAGCACAGCTGCCCTAGGATGCAGGCACGGCATTTGCCTTGGTGTGCGGTGAGCAGGATGGTAAAGCCACACCAAAAGCTGAGAGCAAATCAGGCGATAAGTAGCAAAACTGTATTATCAGCAGATCTGAGTTCAGGATTTCGTGGTCATTTGCCTTTATTTATGCCTCCTATTAACCTTAGTCAACCATGACATGTGTTACACAGATGGGAAAGCCAAAGCAAAAATAGGCACAGCGGTTTTCCCAGCTCGTGCAGAGCAGCAGCAAGAGCCGAGCGGGAGCACCGGCCAGCCCTGGTGTCCAGCGGTGTCCGCGGGCAAGCGGGTCAGGAACCAACCCAGCCTGGGAAAATTACAGCCACAAGGAGAGAGAATATCCACGCTCATGAATGAGACCACCGGAGCATTCCCCTGAATCTCCAGCCCCCGGCACCCACGGGGGTCCCGCTAGATGGTGCTGGAGGGACGGACAGACCGCGGCGGGGACAGAGGGAGAGAGGGAGGGAGCATCCCCCGCTCCCCTCCCTGGCTGCGGCTCCCAAAGTGTTTCCTCCGGAATGCCTGCCTGATGATAACAGGATCCCTTTCATATATATTAGGCAAACACGGGCCCAAGGTGGGTAAACATCATGAGCAGACTCATCTTTCTGCTCGACGCCGCGACGGTGAAAGCCCGGTTGCACAAAATAACAAGCTGCTGAGCTTTTTTTTTCAGGCCACGTCTCCAACAACAAAGCAGCTTTTGAATCACACGGATTACACATTTAAAAAAGAAATAATTACGAGCCAGTCAACTGAACCGTCCTTCTGCACGAAATATAAGACTTGGTATCACCCATAAAATCAATGTCCTGCATATGCAAACCTGAATATTTAGATGCGAAAAACCATGTCAATTATGTAAGGCTAAGGAATTGTGCACATGCATGAATAGTCCCTTGTAAAAATAAATAATAAAAAAGGCTCTGTCAAGATATTAAATTAATTTTCCTTTTTGCTAAGAAACCTTGTATTTAGTTCTGTAAAAGTCCTCTTGGCAGCCTGAAATGTATCCTGTTTAAACAGGAGCTTGTACTCAAACACACTTTTTTTTTTCTGAATACTATTCCCACTTAAGCCCTGCACAAAAAGCATTGAGAAAGCAGAAAATGGGAATAAAGTCATCTTTGTTTCAACTTTTCCTGTCCCTTTTTACTTGAAGGGAAAACTAAGTATCTGATGAATGAGCAATCCTTATGTTACAGGGGAAAAGAGGTGAGTGACCTATAGACTTGAGGACTCTTAGCTGTTTTGTCCTTCTTCTAAAGGCTGGATGATAAAGGCACGTAGAGTTACTGAAACAACTTTTTTGAAAAAGGGAAATACTTTATATGTTTTCCATAAAGATCATTATTTTGTTAAACCACTAATTTATGCAGAGATTCATGACACTAAGCTCAAGTCCATTGGAAATGTTCTTCTTTCTGAAAGCCCAAGCCAATTTATCGTTCAAGGGATGCTCTTCTTACCACTCCAGCCAAGAGTGAAACCCAGACATGGAGAAGCAAGTGCTGCGCTCTTTTTTTCCACAGTGGCAGTCACTATGTCAGGACCTCAGTGGCAGGATGCACCTCAGTGCAGGAGGTGTTAGGGAAAGGAGAGAATACATGGAACAATTATGATGAAAAAGGAACAAGCTGCAGATGGAGAAGGTAGCTGTTCATGTAGTGGGGGTTATAGAGCTTCTCTCTGAGTGGAAGGCTTAGAACAAAAGATGTTTAAGGAGGCAAGAAAATTGTACATGTCTGCATAGCACATGGGAGAGAGTGGGGCTGAGAATAGTGTGGAAGGGAACATGCTGAGCCGTGTCTGAGCATTTCATTCAAACTGCTATATTGTTAAGACTCTTGAGCAATAAAGCAAATTTTCATTCCAATTAAAGATTCAAGGGTTTTAGAACAATCACCAGAAGAAAGAGAGAAAAAAGGCATATCCTCAGAGGACTTAGTAATGAATAACAAAAACAGTTCTTGTGCATTGTCCAAAATGAATGGTATTCAGTGTAACTGCAGAGAGAGGATTTGATGCTACAATCACTGTGGTGCTCTCTGTGAGTAGATGTGGGTTGGCCCATGATTGACAGAAATACTCAGCCCAGGTCAGTATCTTCTGGTCAATGTGTAACACAGGTCATTCTTGGCGTCGCCGCCTTATTGTTGCTGCTGGGGTGGCAAACACTGGAAGGGGCAGAGCCTGAGGGAAATTACCAATTGCTTAAAGCTGCCGGGATGAGTTCGCTCACACAACATGAATAATATTGCCCATGCATGTGCTTCTCTGTGGATACGTGTAGCAGTCTATCAGCCAAGCCTGCAAAGCCACTGCAACAGAGCAAAGGAACTACAGCCTGAGGAGAAAAAGAGGATCAGGTTGGAAGCTCAAGGATGAAGCACATGTTGTTGGAGGAGGAGGAAAAGATATGTACACTTCATAACTTGTAGTCATTGATGAGCTAAAGCTGCCCTACATTCATACATAAGCCAGGATAGAAAAAGTGGTTCAGAGCACCGAAGCAAAATTTACTGTTTTTACTAACTGCATGTTAAATTCTTCTAGGGGTAGAGCTACAAGACAGAAAGACTGTATTACAACTCATCCCCAGCTGTTTCCTGGCCCACAGTCCTATGTCTCCTTTCTGTGGGTATCCCCTTACCTTTTATTGGTTTATAAAGCCAGAACACGGCTGGGGCACCAACCATGTCCCAGACCTCTGGCTGAGAAGATGCCATTCAAAAGGGCAGCAGATAGGAAACCTTGGGAAAACTCTAAAGGCTGAATAGAATAGCTCTGTGCATTCCACCACTTTACTAGCAGGAGCAAAGAGGGACACCTCAGTGCTAACTCCGCTGCCCTGCAGCTGGGAGCCTGCTCTGGCCAGCCTGTGCCAGCAGTGGGCTGCTGCCTTCCCATGCTGACTCTGCTGAAAGTGCTCTCACACTCATAGAGTTCAAGAGCTCAGATTAGCTATCTTTCCTGTAGCAGACAAAATTCTGGATTAGGACTCTAGAGGCTTAAATTCATTTGTCAGGTTAAGTACAGACTTTGTGTGTAACCATCAGCAAGGTCTTTAATCTGCCTGAGTGTCGATATCCTTTGGAAAGGGGCAATAATTCTTCCCTAATTCCTGAGGGCTTGGGGAATAAAATTGGTAAATAACAGAGCAGTGCTCCACTACTGAGAGGAGGCTGGCACAGCTCTCCTGGCTGTACTGAGTTCCCTTGCTAACTACCCAGCATATGTGCTGCAGATCTGGGGCACTCGCAGTTAGTATTTTCATGAAACAGAATATAAAATCAGAAGGAAGCAGCAGCTACAGGGAAATTGCACGTCTTCTGACTAGCACACCTTTAAGCACCCTTCACTGTTTTGAAGCATTCACTGGGGAGCCATGCTCCCCAATTATATCTGATGCCTAAACTCAGTCAGATACCTTAGGTGCTGCCAGCTTGGGTACAGTCGTTCTCTCCACAGACACACGTGGAAACTGTGATAAGGATGTAGAAAATATCAGTACCAGAGCAAGGCTGCTTTAGTGGCATTTCCCAGAAACAAACTAAAAACTGAAGTGGGTCTCTCTTTCACCAGGCTTAGGTTGCCTATTCCTTCTCTTTAAACTTTGCCTGCTCCCTTTTTAATATTTCCCTTTCACACATTTTCTGCATGCAGGTCTGCAGGTTTTTTTTCCTGCAGAGTTACAAACTCACTCCTGCTTTATTCCTCTACTTGGCACCTCCCTGCCTTGGCTCAGAGCACGTAGGCTTCATCCCCTTGATGATCAGCTGAGGAGCAAATGGAGGATCAGAGGAGCAGGATGGCTGCTTTATGAGGTGTACCCATGGCAGCATTCATGGAAACAACCAACAAATGACCATGAGCCAGGATTTCAAATGCTGCAATATCTGAAGCTGAAGTGCAGGGGAAGTCATAGTCAAAGTCATAGTACCCAGGCATCCTGCAGTTTTGGATTTTTCTCAGTTTTCATTTAAAGCAAAGTTTCTAGTGTTCATATTCTCAAATGAAAGCTTGGAAATGGGAAGCCTTGAACATCAAAGAAAATAAAAGAATCCAGAACTGATTTTTTTTTTTTTTTAAATCTCATGATTTTGCCATCAACCTCACATTATGTTGGAGAGTAACTCGGGATTTTTGAGCATGAAAGTCTGGCAGGACTACAGATGCCTCAAAATCATAATGAATTGAGGCCACAGTCAGCTTTTGAAAAGGCTTCTCCCTTGCAGCTAAGACAATACCAGGGTTTTGCAGAACGGTTTGGTCCTCCCCACACAACCTCCCACTGGTGAGCTATCACCAGCCATCACAGACATGGATATTTTATTCTTTATTATCCCAGTTAAAGAGGAGAGGTATATTTTAGGTTCAAAGTGGCTGCCACACCAGTACTCAAAGGTGAAGACTGAAGGCTCATGCAGATGCCATAAGGATCTCTCCCAGGCTTGCCTACAGGGCCATCACAGCTTCTTGAAGGGACAGGAGTCCTGCATAGCTGCAGCCATATGTTGAATATAGTGAAGGCATATGGAGCTAATTATGTAAATAAACATCTCGGTCCATGATGATTCTAAATAATGCAAAACATAAAGAGGCAAAACACTAATGTTCTAACTAATGAAAATAGATTCTTAGGGTGATTAATTTACAATAAAGAGATGCTGCATATGTCAAAAATGGTGCGTCATCATATGATTTAATATAATCAAGCACAGCTGCATTGCTCTTGATGTTGGCAAACAATGATCTTGTTCACCTCCTCCTGCATCTGTATCACAGTATTAAAAGAGAAGAAAACTGCACAGCAGAGCCAGCAAACACTTGTGAGAAAAATATTTTTAAAGCATCTTGATAAATATTTACCAACCTTCGGGATGTTTGAATGCTGGAGGTTGTGTCAGGAAAAAAAGCATGGGCTGATATCCTCATAAAACAACACAAGTGGTCAACAGCCTCTGTACAAAAGGGACTTGCTCAATACAATAGGCCACTGTTGCTGTGACTCTCAGTATTGTTTACCTCTCACAGAGCTTCTAAGCACAAAGCACTTCAAACAAACTACACTAAGACTTTAAACTGAATCCACCCATCAGGTTAATAAAACAAATATTGATTGGGTTTGAGAGTCATTACAGAAAACAAACCCTTTTGGATTGAAAGAATTTCTTTGTTCAAGCAGTATTGCCCAGAGCCTTCAAGCAACATATTACAATCTCAGCTTAAATCCTGAGGCAATATTCTACAGCGTTTGCCCTCAAATCTACTTTTATTTGTAGTATATGTATAAATACAGATACATGAAAAGATAGGGGCAGGCATTTCATGCACACAAAGGAAAGAAATCATACACACCTCAAAAATATGCTGGAAATTCTAATAATGAAGAGCAAAGGTAAATTTTTTTCAAGTGCATATATTGATTTTTACACCTAAATCGTATTCCAAAAACCACAACTTGTAGAGGCTTTTACCTTGACCTCTCTAGAAACCCAGCCTCTGCAATGCAGAGGAAGATCATGTGAGCCTACAAATGCCCTTTCACAAGATGTCCTGCAAGATCTACTGGACTAGGAAAGCATCTTTACATGATCCAACACAGAAAGACAACCCAGATGCTTGAGAGCAAGTGCAGAAACAGCAAGAAAGCAGCACACAGAAAAGATTTTCAGAGAATTATTGCCTTGGGTACAGCTGATCTGGATTTTTCAGAATTTGTTGCCTGATTACTAGACAGGGAACAAAGACATCTAAATGATTTTAGGTCGTCACCCCACTTTCAAAACCAGTTTGGGTTCTAAGAAACTTTTGTCAGGAGATTATGTAAAATGAAAGGAGTGACCAGGAGCTTCAGCCCTGTCACCTTGTGCAAGTGCTTCAAGATGTGAATTGAGAACATCAATCCTCTAGCAGAGATTTAGACAATGTGTTCAAAAAGGAATAGTTTTCCACATAGTTTTGAGACCAAATTTATCCCTACAAGTAACAATACAGGCTACAAATTCAGAAGTAACCAACCGAGTGTATTTTCTTGCTCTCCTGCAAAACTTACTTCATTCTCTAAACACAAAAGACACTTTAGAAATATAAGCACAAAAAGAGGGACCAGTTCGTCACTAACATGTTTTAGTAATGATATTTTAGCCTCGTAATGTCAAATCAGGAATGGTTCATACTTGTCAGAGTAGTGTGAAAATCCAAGTCAAGAATGAAAATAAATAAATAAATAAATAAAAATTAAGAGAAAAAATTAAAATAGTCTCAGAAGTTAACTAAGGTATTCAATACTCCCATACAAATGGATTAAGCTCAGTAGTGCTGACAGTTCCTGTTAACTCAATTCTGCCAATGGACCAGGCTCAAAGTTCCTTTGGGTCAATAAGGTACTACAGAGAGAAATAGCAAAAAGACAGGTAAACATCTCAAGAGGAGGATTCTCCAGACATTTTAGCAAGCCATGGCATGGGAGCTTTAAGTAGCATTCACTGCTACTCAATAACACCATAAACACATCAGTTAAATAATAATTTATTCTCTGTTCCTGGCCATGTAAAGCAAGCTCTGCTGAGTAGATCAGCCCAGAGTAGACACCTGGCCACCGCACACAAACCTTTGTGCACTCTGAATTTCTTCTTTGGCATTCAAACAGGCCCTGTCTGGCTTTTTCTCACCAATTCACAACATTCAGGTAATTCTTGATGGAGAATTCTCAACAGAGCCCAGTCAGCAGTGGAGACGGGTGTGATACTACAGCTGGATTCCTCTAACACAAGGCACAGTTTCTAAGTGCCTAAGTGTCAGAGAAGGTATTAAGAAATTACTTAGTGCCTCTGTCACTAAGTGCCTAAGTGACAGAGAAGGTATTAAGAAATTACACCATCACTGAATGAAAGTGCAACATATACCCAGCGCTCAGCATCTACCTTAGCTAAAGGGCACAGCATTCTGCAAATCTTGTAAAATCAGGTGGTTGATCTGATAAGACACTCTGCATCACTGGGGCTCTCCCTATCTGAGGACAGAATCAAACCCCATGAGCTTTGCTCAGAGTATCTCACTCGCAGCTAGACTTCTTTGCTGGAAGAGTTATACAATCTTAGTTTACATCTTATCACCAGCACTGCAACAGTCAGACTTGAGGGTTTGTTGTCTTGCAGGCACCCACTTTATTCTCATTGCTGGGGAGCAGCATTAGAAACACAGCCTCAGAGTAAAAGAACAACAGGGAGGGAATGAGTGATAAGGAGCAGAAAGAGCTTGCAGAGTTAGCACCTGCACAGCAGACGTAGCTGAAGCTCACTTCATTGATGTGGGGCACTTCTTGCATCTGGAGCGTAATGATTAAGAGAATAAAATACATGTTCTACCACACTGAATGCCAGAAGTAACTGTCATGTTCACTCACATTGCTCAACTTAGGGATAATATAGGCTGTTAGGCTTGATTAGGAAAAAACACATAAGAGATCACTCAAAGGACTAATGAAATGCAGAAAACAAATTTCTAAAATGGAAAATAATATTACATATCCTTAATAAGTGAGAGGTTCAAGTAAGTGCTCTACCTTTTTACAATCAAGACAGGACCTTCTTTAACAAGTATCTATGTCCAAACAGCAACACATACACTGAGGCTTTTGCAGACTTTTGCATTCAAACTCCCTGAAGCTGTGAATTTTCTGTTAACATTCTCAGTTCTCATCATGCTGAACAAAACACATTGAGTTTCTGAACCATTCCCTGCCTTCCTTGATGACCAGAAATAGCTAAAACCCCCTTAGGTGAGAAGAGGGAACTCCCCCCTTACCTTGCCCCATACCATTCCCAAATAAGTGACCTGTTGAAGGTGGTAAAGCAGTGACCTCCTCTGCTCTTACTCAAAGTTCTGGAAGTCCTTGATGTTGTCTCTGCCCGTAGCTGAAACTGTGGGTGCAGCTGTACCACAATTCATGGCCAAAGTTTTAGAAAAGACTACAGTAGTTTGAAAACAGAAACACATTTGCATAACCAGAACAGTACTAGGGAATCAGTTCTGTCTGCTGCTGTGCATATGCTTGCCCTTCGAATTTCCAGCTCTGGTTCCAGTGGGGGCTGCCCTGGGTCAATCTAAAGTAGGGACTTTCTAATGGAATTGAGCTTTATGGTCCCATTTTCCCCCAAACCATGTCAAACCAGCAAAAAACAATGAACAAACACAAATCTAGACCCATGCATAGCCATGAGAAACTCAGAGTCAGAGGAACAGAAAAGCTTCAGAATAAAATATGAGGCTGCATGTCAATAACAGAAAACAATGTACTGCAGACAAATTTGGGATTTCTTTTCTTTTCTTAGACACAGGAAAAAACTAAATCTTTATTTTGATCAGATATGGAAATAAAGGGATTAAAAGAATCAGACTAGTGATTTGTAATTGGTCTCCAGACTGCACCTCTTCCTCTAGTAAAGTGCATGCAAGTGGATAAAACTGCATGGATGGACTTTATTAGCTACAGCTTTCCTTCCTCACTCTGGGATTAGAGGAATACTTTAACCTTGACACATTCATCTTATACTCACAAAGCTTCACTTTTAACAGTCACTTCTTTCCTCTTCACTTGTCTGGTTCTGGCACATAGTTTTCTAAATTAGAAGAGGCTACTGTTCTGTCTTAAAAAGCAAGGGAATTCTCACCTATCTTTGTTAGCAAGAGCATGGAGAAATTCTAGACGATTACTATATCCTAGAATTCTATTGCAGAGGACAGAAATATGGCAAAAGCAGACGTTTGTATAAATAAGGCTCTTGGGAGGCTGTCCTTTAAATACACTAAAGGAAAAATATCAGTAGCATGGTTTTATTTATCAGATAATAATGTAAAACAAAGTATACAAATTCATGTTACTTATATATGTTAGTGAGAAACCTCATTTTTTTTAAAGCTTCCTTTATGCTAAAGAAGTTTGCAATTGGATTTTCAAAAGCACTCAGCACTGCCCCAGCTCTGCACTGAGCAGGATGTACAAATACTGCTCCTGCTGCTTCTGCTCCTCCCCACAAAGGCAAAACTGGGCCATTACAGGGCATCCATAAAAAGCCCAGAGCTAGGGGGGAAACTGCCAGGCAGCACTACTGGCACACACCTATCACTCACAGACAGGAGGAAATGTGTCTGTGGAAATGAATGCTTATTCAGAGGACTGGGGAATATGAGAATTCAAGGAAGTTTTTTTTTATGTGTGCATGGAAGAGGGTGTTATTAAGCAAAACACTTGAAAGTTAATTGCAGAATAAAAGAATATACCTCAAGGGTACACACTTTCTCAGTACACTGATTTATTATAATTACGGAGTTTACCCTCACCTTTTTTCTTTATCCAGCCACATATTTGAGTTGCTTTAGATTAAAGTGTACGTCTTGTTAATTATGGCATTTAGTTCTCAAATTGTAATTGGTGCCTGGTGCTAAGCTCCTATAACTCTTCTTGTCACTGTTTCAAGGGGGCCTGTTTAATTTGCCGGAGGTAAACTAAAATGGAAAGTACCGTCTTATTTGAGTAATATGAGATATTTCTTGTGGCTTTAATGACCAAATATTTTACTGTTTATGGGGGGGCTCAATTAGGTGAGGGTGTCTGTGTGACAATGGGCAGTCCTGCTTGCCAAAAGCTAATCAGCTAAGATGGATGCTGCTATAATAGTTTTTAGGGATTTTATTACGTCCTTTAAGCGGATGAAAGTAATACCACTTAGAATAAACAAACACCTTTAGACATTGGATAAAAATCACTACAGTGAGCTACTAGGAATTTTCCTGCCATGTGCTCCTTTAAAAATATCTTGGAAGAGTGTAGGAGACTGAAACTCTTATCCTGCCTAATTTTCTCCAACCGTTTGGGAAATGCATCAGGGACAAAAGCTAGAGAAGGAACTTAGTGGGTATTTGGGAGAAGAGCATCTGACGACTTTTGTAAACACACACGACCCAAAACGAATGCATTCTGTGTTCCTCAAGGCTTTCCTTCAGGAGCTTTAGGTATTGTGTGATAATTCTTCATTCAGATCAAGGTAAATGGGTATCTTCAAGTTAGATTCCAAGGCTGTATTTCAGCATCAGCCAGATTTGCAAGGCGCTTAAGAATTTTCTAAATTTGTTCTCCCAGTGGCAATTTACCTCAATAAGCGCTTTCTCCCACAATTTCCCATTAAATTAAACAATTAGCCTGTTTTGTAGCTTTGAGGGCCTACTCTTTCTGCATAAATAAAGTGTGTGCTTTTTTTGCTTCTATTTCCTCTGTCAGCATCATCCCCCACACATTTTCTGTGCACCAACTTATCAGTACAGAGAGATGGTTAGACAATCTAGATAGCAAGTAAAGTCACTCCTGTGGTTTTTTCCCAAGAAACACATACTAGGCAGGAACCAAACCTCTCCACCTCACATTTACATGAACAAGTTTTCCTGCTTTTGCTTCATCACAGTTTTGCAGCTGAAAGGAAATCACAAAAGTCCAAGGTAAGTTCCTCTTTTGTTCACGGAAACACTGATCTTGGCAGTTCCCTCTTCTCCTTTCTCTCCTTTGCACTTCCCTCTGGAAGGCAAGAGGTTAAAATATCTCTCTCTCTGCTTTGGCTCTTGAATGTGTGTAGCAATGTGACAAATTATCTCTAAATGTTTCTAGTCAGAAATAGGTTTCCAACAGGTATTTTAAGCAGGCTCACACTTGAATTGCTCTAGTTTCAAAGCAGCAATAATCAATTCTTTGGTTCACAGTCTTTCCATATTCCCTTCAGGTAATATATGCATCATTTTAAGAGCACCTCAATTTTATGGAGCATTAATGCCTATCTATCTGAGGTGCTCTATTTCTTGTTTATACCAAAGGATGAAAAATCATATTGTATTCTGTTCCTTCTCCTCTTTCTTCATCCAGCAACAGCCAAAGGAATCAGGGCAGCCATTCACTGCTGTACTTCATAGTGCTGTCAGTGAAAAAGTTACATTTGCTTGGTGCTTCAAGTCTCTGCAATCTTTCCCATAAATAAGCTGTCAAATTTCCATTAATCAGGGGTGGGTTCTACTAAGGAATAGGAACAAGCAGCAAGACTTCTGGAGCCACTGAGAAGTGAAAGAAGGCTTTCAACCAGGAAGCCCTTGCACTAAAAGCTTTGCCACTGTGGGATACAAACAAATGGGCTCTCCTACAATTTGAGATGACAACTCTGGGATGGACTGAGGAATTCCAGAGGTATCATGAGATTCTTATGCATGACTTTTGCATCACCTTGAAGCCAACAAGATAGACAGTCCAAATCAGAAACGGGCTATTCCCTTTGTAGTTGTTTGGAACTAAGACATTTGTCATCATCATGTTTCTCATAGTTCTCACTTTGCCTCACATGGAGAGAAACAGCAGAGCTGTAGTCTTGCTGAAGGCACAATTGTTGCCTACTACATCATTAGTCACTGGCCACAGATTTCAATTTCACAAGCAGAACAAGAAAGCTATTGTGACTGTTGTTAGCTGGGTTGCCTACTGTACTGCATCATATATCTGAACAATGAAACTTTGGTAGCTTGGTGAGAAATTGTCTCTTCTGGAGATGATGAGGTGGAGGGGGATTTTTGAATCTAGTAAAAGGTGTCCCTGCCCTTGGCATGGGGATTGGAACTAGATTATTTTTACGTTTCTTTCCAACATTTTGTGATTCTATGATTTACTTCACTGACACCCAGGAAAAGGTCTTTTTCACTGAATGAATGCAAATATATAGAAAGAAAATTTATATTTTGGAAAACCCTACAAGCACATTTTGTCATCACAGTTGTCATTGAGAAATCCACTGGAACTTTGGGAACTCAGCCACATCAGTATCATCTGCCAAGAGCAAACACCCAAGTCCCTGCTGAGGCAGGGGACAACATCTGTAATAGTCTTTATTTAGCAAGACACTCATTCCAAGACACTGAGAATCATTTCTGGAAAGGAGAAGAACCATGGAAAATACGGAAGCCTGCTGATCCAAACACAACAATTGTTCTTTTTTTATCCAGCAAGAAATGAAGAGACTTTTACTTCATGTCCATAGAAGTGACTTGTACAGGCTAATGAAAGAGGCTGTATAAAGGAAGTGAGATCCAGTTTGAGAGGTGTCAATTGCCAATGGAGACACCTTTTTTTCCATCAGCCTGTTTAGTAGGGTCAATACCACTCTGTCCTATCTCTGACACTTCAGGAGTCATGATAGTGATACCTTTGGAAGTTACAAGGTTACATTTTTGCTATAGCTCTGTTCAAACAGTAATTCCTACATTAATAATGTCCTTGCAGTCAAGAACCCCTAAGAAATCACTCTTTTTCCCACAAGTACTTTCTGCAAATAGGAATGTATCTTGCCTTTGCTGGTCCATATAGAACATCTCCTCCCCTTCACCCAAAACCTGACAAAGAGCTTGAGCCCCTCATTGGCCAAGAAGCCCAAAGCAATCCCCACAAAGAAACATGCTACACCAATTGCACCAAGTCAGAAGTCAGTTGGTATAATGCAGCATGTGGTAGTCATAAGTGCCCTAACACCAATCTCAACACACACTTCATATCAGCATCTGCTGTAAATTGGCCATACAATGTTACTGCTGAGGGAAAACCTGTCATGAAATTAGACCCACTCAAGCATATAAAAAGCAGATCATTGGCAAGGGCACTGCAGGACGTGAAGTGATGCTATTTAGGGAGACCACTTTCTCTGGTCTCTTTTCCTCTTATCTGTTCAGGAACTGCAGTGGTGTTAGTGCTAGAGGCTATATACTCCCTTGCCTGTTCCTTTTAATATCTCTTTATAGATTTCTTATCTGTGAATCTGTCTAATCACCTTTTGAACCTGCTGACACCGTGCCTGCAAAATATCCTGGGTAAGAAAGTCCAGAAGTTCATTACCTGCCTTATCAAGGATTATTTTGTCTTTTAAATTATCTCCTACTAGTTTCCCAAAAAGCTTCATAGCTTTAGTGTTACAAGATGTACTAGCAGTTTGTCATTTAGTTCAGACATCACTTTCATACCCCAATATACATCTCAATCATATACCACTTCATCCTTTTTCTTTCCAATCTGAAGAGTCTTTGTATTTTTAATCTCTCCTTGGAAGACACTTGCTTTCCTGTGTCAATCATTTTAGCTATCCTCTTCTGGGCATTTTCCAGCTCCACTATTTTATTATTCAGGTGCAGAGACTGGAACTGTGCCCAACACTCAAGATGCAGACACATCAGTTTTACACAGGAGCAAAATGTTCACAGTATCATTGCTTCTGATGTCCACAACTTCATTGGCTTTTTATCAGATTCAGTATATTAAGCCAAGAATTTCAGGGAATCCCTGGTAATGACTTTAAAATTTCTTTTATGGAAGTGATAACATACAGTTTAAAGTCCAACACAACGTAGCCTGGTTAAGGTCACTTTTTCCTAAATAATGAAATGAATTTCCTCTTATTTACCTGAAGTGAAGTGTATCCACCAGCTTTTTGCTCATTCAGTTTTATGATGTTCATTAAATGTCCTTCACCATTGGTTTAGCATTTGATTTACTCAAAATGCTTATCCAAAAATTACAGATTTAACTTTTCACTCTCAGTTTTGTCATTGATGATGTTCCAGAATCAAAATGGGCCCAGCAGTGATCTCAAAAGGATGCTACTGCCGACTTTTCTCCATTGTGAAAAGTGGCCACTAAGTGATTCTTAGCTTCCTCATTTTAATCAGCTCAGTTTGAAAATGAGCCTTTCCTTTAACCCTACAACAATCTTATATTGCTAAAATATTCTCTTGTGGAACATGAACACTGATCTTCTGAACATCCCAGCATAACATGTTGGCTGGATCCCTTTTATCTGCAGACTTACTGAAACTCCACAGAATGCTATCAGACTTCCCCTCACAGTGGCCACACTGGTACTTTTTCAGTGGATCATATTTATCCATGTACTCTTATGAATGTGACCACATTTCTTAGAGGACTGACTCTACTAGAGTCAGTGGAGACTACTAGAGTTGGTGGAGAGTCAGGCATCTGCAATCTGAAATTTCTGCTGCATCAGAAATTTTGCAATGAATTGTGAGTATTCTGCTTTCCAGATATTCTTCAGCAAAGTTTCTGCCTGATGTTGTGCATTCATGTGTTTGCCTGTTGCATGCTTCTGAGCAACTTTAGAAATTATTAAGGAACCGAGTATCCAAGTTATAAAGAGAAAATATGAAATTGGTGGGGTTAGTGCCCTCCTTCTTAGACTGCTGCATCATTGCAGCTGGCATCACTTTCAGATACTGGTAGGAACAATCCAGTAAGCCTCTGTGCCAAAATCCAGACAGGCATACTTTGGATAGCTCAGCTTCTACCACAGAAAAAGGACTGAAGTGCTGATCTTCATGGCCTTTTCTCCATGGGATTTTCATGGCAATAGACTTGCTAGTACATAGAGGCTTTTAAATTATTTGACAAGTCATGTTCAACTCAGTGGTAATTCTGAGTTAATTGTGAGAAGCTATATTAATGCCTTGATATACATCAGTCTAGAAATGAAGTCCCCAATGCTTCAATCAAGGTATTTAATAGGTAAAATAGCACATGACTGACAGAGAAGCATTTCCTACCCTTGCAGGAATCAAATACAGTTGTCCATGTTAGGTTTGTGAAAGCCACAGGTCACTCCTGTGATTCTCTTAAAATACTCCTCATTAAACCCATATGAATTACAGAAGTGAAATATTTTGCTAGATCTTATAATGTTTTTAAGCCAGTAAGAACTCCAAACACAAATGTTCCCAGCAACCTGCAGCTGCAGATGTGGTCCCAGACTGTGCTGCTTCATTGTCACTGCAAGCTGGAATATTTCCTCTCTTTGTCTGTTCATGCTGACCGTTCAGCCAGCAAGACTGACTGTCAAATAATCAACACTGCTCTGTGGTTCCCACCGGCATTAGGGAGTAGCCAGCCAAGAAATTGTCCAAGAAGTTCACTTCATTTTTAACATGACAAAAAAAGTTAGCTGCTCATAATGCATGGGGACACTATCTTATTCCCAAGCAAACTAGTTGACACTTTTGTTATCTTATTATACTGTCTCCAAGACAACATTGTCATGAAAGTATTGGCCTGATATTGTGTATGAGACCAGCTGAAAAAGTCCTAAAGGAGTTAATTACTTACCAGGATCCTTGGCATAAACAAAAACTCCAATATTATTTCTTTTGAAAATGCCCAAGAAATCCTGATTCAAATCCCATACTGTAACGCAACTGATTTATTGGAAATCAATTTAAAATTTTATCTAGAGAAGGCTTGAGGTGATTTTGTTCTCCTCACAAACAGCCAGTGTAACCCTCTCCTCTGCTCTTTATCAACTATGAAACTTTACAGACTCTTGGATACTGTCACATCTGACCCTAGGATCTCCTTTTAACTCTGGTGATTTTAAGAACTTCACCAAAAGCACACTAATTTGAGCTGTCACTATCATGCTGTGCTGTCTCTAGGCACATGGTCTGGTTGAATGTAAGGTGCAACCAGCCAAAGATTTAATCCTTTCAAGCTGTTATTCAGGGAGACTGGCTGATGAGGCTTGCGGGGTTCCTCATTGTTCTGCATGTCACTCCTCATCTGACTTGCACACAGCCCCTGAAGCTGTCCCATTGGACAAGTTATCAAACCATGCCTCACCCGTCGCAGTCCCAATCTAGCTGAAGGATTGCAATGCAAGCAGGAACAGGTTTTGGATTCATCTCTGACATCATCTACCTGGCATCCCTTTGCAGTGTATATGAGACTGTATTTGCTCAAAGCTACAGAGCCGTGCCAAAGGCAGTCCCTTCTGCTATCAAGGCCACTGCACTTGACTCATTCAAAGTGCAGATTGCCAAATGATAAGTGGGAACTGCTGTGTCAAGTGGTTGACAAGACACCTGTCTTTCAGCCCTTCACGGGCCTCTCTCCAGAGTCTGGGACTACCATTGCATTCACAACCTGATAGTCCAAGCTCAGCAAAGTTCGCAGACTCAAATGTGTAATACTTCTTTCTTGTTGAGGGTTCATAATGAGTCACAGACCTCACCACTCTTAAGAGAAAAAAGTGTAAGTGAGAGTGAAGCTAAATTTGTTTCCTTCGGATGGAGAGTTACCACCTATAACAAGAGGCTTCAAGATTTGAAGCTGTCTGAAACACCTACCAGCGGTTGTTGTGTTGTATGTGGGGGATACTGTTCCTTGTTTGTGCAAGCACAACTCCTGCCATGACCTGTTTCTCTACTTCTCCATTCAAGCAGAACCCAGAAAGATGGGGGCAGGGTAGGGGGAAGAAGGGGAAAGTTGTTTGTGGGGGTATTTTGCTTGTGCTGAGGAGAAGTTACATGCACATACACAGGGTGCCCCTAGTCTGTGTGTTCTGCTCCACAAGCACAACAGTGTACATGCAGGAATCCACTGGCTCAAATATATGCAGAAAGCTGTTTTAGGGACAGCTTCTCTTTGCTTTACCCATGAATGACTTCTTAGTGGGATTATTCCACATGAATAAGGAAGGGTTATCTGGTCTGTAAGACCTGCTTTCTTTTGAGTCTTGCAAGGGAAACAGTGGAAACTCTATTGTTGAATCACATAAAACTGGAACAGACAAGTTGCAACGGACACAGCTGTGTCATTTAGACTCAACCCTCTGGTGGGAGTCATGTAGAAGGCCCTCTTGTTATAGGCATTTTCCCTTCCATGGCCTCACAGTTACTAATTCTGGTAAAAGATTGTCTCTGTGTCCCCACGCTGCTGGCCAATCTGGGACAAGACAGCCTGCTAGTGGCTTTTCACTTTATTTCATTCAGAGTGCTGAATTCACTGTGAGGAGTGGGCAGGAAATACACCCTTCCTATGTCAAAAGGAAAAGGCAGCATTGCAAGGGGAAGACATTTTTGTTCATCCCTATCCCTCCAGATAGCCATGTCTAGGAGAGGGAGATGTGAACCCCAAGAAAAGCATGGAAAAAAGCCCCAGGCTCCTGAAGAAGGGATGAAAGTGAAGTGGCATACGGGGCCATTGTTTTCCCAACTGTGACAGAAACAACATCAGCTTTGGTCAGCTGTCTAACACTCTAACCCTCCCAGCTTTAATTCTGCCTCCTTGCCCCTCTCACAGACCTCTGTGGTTGCCAAGAGCAGCTTTTTGAGCACTATCTATTTGTTTCTGGATGTGTCACTATATTCTTCAGCTAACCACCTCAGTTTCAAGGATCAGTCACACAGCCACCATACATAAGGCAGACTCTGCCTTTTTGATGACTAATCTCAGGCAGCACAGCCCTGAACACTGACACCAGGATCATTTGGAGAATAGTTACACACAGAATTGTGCAATACACTTGTCCATGCACTGGTGCAAACTTTTCCCTGGGTTTATGGTAATTTGTACTATGATGGTTTAAACAGCAAGGAACAGGCCTGCTGTCCTTAGTAGCTTGGTAGACCTGGTGGCCAATCTGCTGGGAACTTAGAACACTTTAAAGCAGCAGCTACAACAAGGAGTTAAACCTCATTAAGCTCATTCCAAAAACCTAGCTGAAGGGCTGGTGCACTGTTTGGGTTTGAATTAGTCACTTGACCTCTGTTTGTTTTATTCATCCCAGCCAGAGAACTGGTCATAAAAACACCCTTGCCACAAATCTATAGCAGATTAAAAGAGGGAAAACAGAGCACACTAAGAGAAAGAACAAAATCCACTTCACGGTATTTTCATCAGTGCAACAGCTGTGGGCTTCAGGTACCTAACTCCCTCTGAGTTAGGTACCAAATATTTCACCCTAGACTTGCCTCACACTGTATTCAAACCTGAATCCCAACCATATTAAGGAAGGTCCAGAGGCACCATGCTCTAAGATGTTAGGACAAAATGTATGGCTCTGCTGGATACACACCCTTCTTTTCATCGCGGAAATCTTGTTGAGGTAGAATTTCAGAACTCTGGAGATTTGTCTGGGGTTTCTAGATCTACAGACCCCTCAGAGCAACTCATCTCCTTCAGCACCTTTTGGATACATGTACTGCCACTGCAGAGCCCTTGTTGGAGCATACCAGCTCTTTCTAGACCAAAATGTGCTGTTGTGAATACCCAAGGCTTGTTAGTAAATTCAGTTAAATCTGTTTTACTGTGTGCACAACTCCACATACTTCAGTGGTGATACACATGAGCCAGAGACCCTTCTCTCAGGAGATCTGAAGAATCAGTTCAGGGTAAATACTCATAACTAGAGTAAAACATGACCTACAGGGCCAGAATTGGTCACACTGCATTGTGCACTGTCCTGCTGCCTGTTAGCTCATACCAATTCATCTGGAGCATCTCTGCACCTAAGAACATGTACAACCCTATGGACAAATGGGCGCTTCCAAAACTCACTTGAAAGTTGTAGAAATCTCTCTTCTCTGCCTGCTGATGTTTGGATAGCTAAAATAAGATCCCAAATCCTTTCTAGACAGTCAGCTTCCTCTGAAGCAAGGTTTTAAGAGATTCATTTTGAATTCTAGAAAGCTAATGAGTTGATGAACATGAACAGCATAAGAACATAAGCAATACATAATGTACTGAAAGACAGCTGGAAAAACTCCATTTAGAAGCAAGAACCAATTATATAAGGGAGGATTATTTTGCACAATATAGTCTATATTCACTTTCCACTTTTTCAAGGATGTGAGTTTACCCTTGCTTTACTACCGTCTCTCCATTTGCCAGCACATGCACCCACTTGCCTGTCTGCATATAAAACTCCAGAAGCTTTCTCAAGTTTTACAAGGACACGCACATCCAAACAACCTCCTCTGGGGATTTATTTTTGTTCAAATGGATGGGATTAATCCAAGTAAACAAATAAATAAATAAGATTATGAAGAAAATATTTTCTGCAACTGTTACTGGGACATGGCATTACACGTAGTTCTAAATAAACTGAGTGATCTCAGGATCTCTTTGAAGTCGGTAACACATGGTCACTGCTGACAACTGAACACTTGCTAGTCCTCAAGAAGTAAAATCTGTCTTTGTGCAATGGATGAGTTCATTCAGGCTCCTACTGAAACCTACCCAGAAGGCTGTCATGGAATTCAGCCAAAGCTGACGCCCTGTACCAGGTACAGTGCCATGACCCACGCTACCCATAACAAAGACAGATAAAACCAAACTGACAGACAGAGAATGGATTTTTCTACATGTTTCTTTTGCACCAACATACAATGCTCTAGTCCTGGCAAGCATCACATGGTGATATTAGCAACAACATCAAATCCCTTTGTCTAAGAAAAAAACAAGAATGGAAATCTTACTCACATGCACACAATAAAATTTTAAAGCTATAGCATAATAAAATTATTGCAAGTTCTAACTTTTGAAACCCACCTTTTATATTTAATACAAAATAATTTTCTTATTACGTATGATGAAATTCAGGTAATCTGAGAAACCCAGAAAGGGATTCTTGAACTTCTCTCCCTCAGGCTACTCATAAACAAAATGATGTACAACTTTGGAAAGTTTATTTCAAAATCATTATAGACCCTCATTTTTAAGAGCTATTCAGAAGCAAATTCCAGCTGAGGACCTAGAAGCACTTCATGCAAAATTTGTTTCAGGAACTCTTGTCCTTCTAGCACAGTTTTAGCTATCCAATATATGCCAATCTGCCAGGCATTGACTTTACCAGGTTTATTCACCCCTTTTGACAATTTACTCTGTGAGAAGATGGAAATAGAGCAAGACTATTTTGAGTAGTGCATGAAGGACACATCTTTCAAGGAGCTTGCACTTCCTGCAGACGGGTGATGGTGACCACAGAATGGCACACCAGCACATGCAATTTTAGTGACTCTGCATGCAAATATGTGCATTCTGTTATTGGATTTTACATATGCAAATGTCCATTTTCATAGATTTATCCACTAATGCCATACCAACAAATTTATCCTCAAAATGGCTAGGGGGGGAAATGAAAATCAATATTTTTTTTCCAAATTTTGCTTTTAAATCTTTATATTCAGAAGAATGGATAATACTGCAACTCCAGAATAGAAGTAACCTATTCCATGATGCTTAATTACACATGACTTCTGTGAAGTTGAATGGTATCATTAGACAGAGGCTACTTAGAGCTTTGTCTTCCCATATTCAGCAGAAACAGACTCCAACATGTAGACAAGTCTAGTTTTGAATCTGTCTGCTGAGGGACCAATAAATGCTAGTTGGAAATCAGACTCCAGACCACTATGACTGAATAACTCAATAATAACTACTCAAAACAATAGTTCTTTCTTCTCTTTCCCCCTTTATTACATACATATTTCACTGACAAGTGAAATGCCCAACCAGGTTACCACCCTCAGATGCTGGTCCCATTCTGTACAGGGTGTGTGTAGCTCAGGAATCAGTTTCCAAAATCCTACAGTTTTCATCACAAGGGAAGAAGTGTGATCTGAACATGGCAGTCACTGGGAATTCCTCATCAGAACTGCTAATTTCAACAGTTCTGGCACTCATTCAGGAGCAGAACAAGACTGAGAAGGACAGATAGCTGGGGTCAGTAGCAACACCTGTTCCATGGTCTGAATTGTCTCCATCAGCCTATCACTTCCTTGGGATTCATAAGCTATTCAACTTTCCCTCAAACCTACATACTTCTAATGTAATCCTTTTCTCACATCAGCTAAATTAGATTAGCATGCACTAAGGGCACAAAAAACCAAGACCTGATGACAAGCAAAACAAAGTGTATTTGCAGCTGTGTTAGTGTAAATGGCAGGAATCTCTTCCCCATCTTCTTTCATGGCAGCTTTACCGTAGTGCAAGTCCTTAAAGCCACGACAAAGAGTCTTAACACATCTATCTCCAAAGCTGGGGCTTTTTAAACATAATGATTTTCCAAAACTCCAATCAACCATTAAAAATTACAAGCAAATATAAACAAAATATATATGGCCCTGGATTTCCTCCAGAGGCCTGTGGTACACTGCAGGCAGAGGATAATGTAATTAAATATGGGCAGTCTGCCGACTACTCACTGTCGGTTTTGGCCGGATGTGAGCTGAACAAGTTTGCCCTATTGCAAACATTTGTTTTACAGTGCTACAACTTAATTGAGCTTGGAAAGCTTCTGCAGGCATTAACAATGGCTTACCTCACTAATGAATAGGGATAATACGACCACTTTGACTTGGTGGGCAAAATCGTCCCTCATATTCATTTTGTAAACTCACAAGTAAAGTAGGCACTTATGGATATGTGTGCTTAGGGAAAAAATGAGAGTGATAAAATAAGCTTAAAATGGTTCTCTGCATTGAAAATGTACTGCTGTGAAGATGATCTTGGCTGCATGATAAATTGAATTTACAGGTACAATTTGCCAAAAAGTCAACAGGGAACTTCCTCTACACTGCTGCTGCTCACCTCCTTTCTGAAGTTGCTTAGTCACCTACATCCGAAAAGATTTAGCCCAGGGAATCACAAAAGGGCTATTGAAATATGCTTCTGGAACAGACCAGGTTGTACTCAGTGAGAAGAACTGCCTCTCATTTTCTGACGTCTCTCTGGGTGCCATATTGACCTAGGAAAACCAAGCACTCTGGCTCCAACATACTCAAGCAACTTCCAAAAACTTCCAAAAATTTTCAGCAGTTTCTTTTCTGGGTGGTGCTGTTTCTTTCCTTGATTGGGTTATGAAGCAGCATTTATTTTGAATGGAAAAACAAAGTAGTACATCACCCAAACCCCTCCTTCTCCCCTGGGAAGACAGAAATTCTAGCCACAAGCTTTATCCCAGACTAAGTCTGGAAGTCTCTTGAGGGAGCCCCTTGTTAAAAATATTGGCAGTTACCACAAAAATGGAATTATGGTGCTCTGTCTCTCTGAATTTCATATTGTACAATCTAGTTTGAAATATGCTGCCTAGAATGGCTGCAAAATACAGGACAGATAAGAGCGATCTCTCTGCTACTGTAAGCCAGATGAGACTGAATAGTTGCTTATCTGTTCTACAAAATGGGATCAAAAGGTTTTTCTTTAAAAGTCCCATGAAAGATAGCAGTTCCAGAGAGTGACTGAAGCTCTCTGAAGTATGACATTTTGCCAGATTGTGGCTGGGTTTTGAAAAAAGACCCCGCATGTTTGTCTCTCAGAAGGTCTTTTCACAATGTTCAGTCTTATATTTGAACACACACAAAGAAGGCAGGAACAGGAAGGAGACTTGGCTTGAGCTCAGGATTCCCCAGTGGTTGGGACTTCACTGTAATTTTCATTCTGTCTGACTTGTATACTGTAATTGTACTGGGGCTGCAGATGACAACTTATATTTACTGCTATTTACAGGTATTTGTTTGGATTCAGGGTGTGATTTTTTTGCACATAGGGATATGTCAAGCATTTGTGAACTTTTCATTTCAGAAGATAACATTAGGCAATGCACCTGGGAGATGACATAGCCTGCAGCACACTGCCTGCAAGGAGAAACTTCTAGAAAGCCATGTCTGTATTATGTATAGATTATGGCATAACGTTCACACAAAATGCATCCTTAACAATACTGCCAAGACATATTTGGAATGAACAGAGCAGACAGTTCAAAGTCAACTTGCTCTCCAGCATCATTCAAGGAGAATCTCCTTCTGTTTATATTTGTACCTAAGAGATACCAAAACCAGATAGTGTCTGCACCTGGCTTGCTTCTGACTTTCCCAAATGACTTCCCACATGACTCACCTGCGGAGTGGAGTGGAGGATGGCAAGCAAACCACCAGTGAGATCCCCGTCAGCAGGCACAAAAACAAACAGCAGCCTTTTTACTATTGGGCATGAAAGGCAACCCACGTACAACTTTTACCTTGAATAACTGAAACAGGAACATTTGACTTTGTTTAGCCTTTTGCAGGCAAAGAAGGTATGCTCTCAGCTCAGGCCAGGCCTGGGGCCCTCTTGAGACCTCTTTGAAGAGGCAATATCATGGGTGAGTAGAGTACCAAACTCTACTCTTATACACTTATAAACTTATACACTGAGTACCAGAGTGAAAGCCATACCTGGCAGAGGGCCTTGGAGCAGGCAGCTCCAGATCAGAAACCAAGCATTATTCCTGTTCCATATTGAGCTCTAGAAGAAGCCCTTGACAAGTTACCCTACATGCATCTACCATTTATGCACATACATATACACACATAAGAACAGCCATAAACATCTGACTAGTCGCCTCACTTTGACAGTAGCCAACATCATCAGATACTTCAACAATACTACAGCTACCCAGCAAGTGCAGCTGACACTTTTCTGGAATATGTACCTAAACTCTGATGTTTAGGAACACGACTAGCTAAACACTGACTTCAAGAAACTACAATTATTTGACACATTTCTCAGTCACTCTTCCAGCCTAGGACATGTGATGCAGAAGACCAAAACGTTGCAGCAGCAAGGAACATACAGAACACGAGCAAAAGGCATCCTTGTTGTTGGTGTAATTGGGCACAAATTTGCTTTGAGACAAGAAAGGAAAAGATGTGGCATAAAGCTCACTGTTTTCCATTATCTTCCAAACATATACACATCCTACATTAAGTGCAACTCAGTGAAATGGAGCATTAATCTTTTTAAAGTATTCCTCTCCCTGTACTTTGAAAAACAATTTAATTCAGTAGCTGAGGTACTGTTAGTAAATGAATGTTGCTGAGCTCCTGGACACCTGCATCTATCTAAGCAAACAAGAGTACAGACAGACATATCTATAGTATAGATACTGAAAAACAAAGACAAACTTGTTTTCCACATTCTCAAGAAAACATTTGATCTAAATTTTGATGGAAACTCACTTTGGCTTTGCTGTTGGAACATGCTGGTGATAGTGGGTGCTTCTGGCAATAGTGGCAACAACACTTCTTGTGAACAGAGACATATATTTTTCCTTTTAAAAGTGAATTTTTCCAAGTCACACAAAAACAGGAACTGCCCTGCTTACTGTCTTGGAAGCTGATGACAGCTTTGTATTACATACTGATGCTACAGCAGCATATTTTGACCTCAGCTGGACCCTTTGAGCTTAATTACATAGAGAAAAAGAGCAAATGATAGTTCCTGTCTGGCAGAACATCTCAGTATGATCCAGCTATGCCTGCTCCTGAGATAAGGGAAGTGTGCAAGATATCACAGGATCTCCTGCTTCTCACAGGTTTTATGTGCAATTTCCACAGATAAGTTGCAGTAACTCATCCTACAGGTGGGAGAGAACACTGTGGGTCACGTGAACAAGAACAACTCCTGGAGTTTATTCCCACTGCTCCCTTTCCCAAAAGCCCCAGTGCACACCTGTGGCTGAGTGAGTTTTTCTGGTCCATTCATAGGTTTGTTCAGCCAGGAAAAGAGAAGGTTTAGGGGTGACCTAATTGCAGCATTCCTGACCTAATTGCAGCATTTCTTACAGGAGACCGTAAGAAAAATGAACAGGAACTTTTTATGCAGTATCAGGGCAAGGGGGAATGGCTTCAGACTAAAAGAGGGTAGGTTTAGATTATACAGGTAAAAATACTTCACTATGAAATTTATCAGATGCTGGAACAGGTTGCCCAGAGAAGTTATGGATGTCCCATCCCTGGAAATGTTCAAGGCCAGGTTGAATGGAGCCCTGAGTGACCTGGTCTAGTGAAAGACCTATGGCAGCAGTGCTGGAAGTAAATTATTCTTAAAGTTCCTTCCAACCCAGTCTATTCTATGATTCTATGACTTGTCATGGCACAAAATCTGTAATTTGGGTTCCTTAGTCTCAGGCATCAAGACTGGCAAGAACAGAATTTTGTGCCATGGCAGAGGGAGGGAAGAAAAATAAGTCACTTCAGTAGAGCCTGACAGTACACTTAGTCTACATGGATGAGTATAAATCCAGATAACAGCAGGAGGGAGCTTAACTCAACACCAAACTATTAGGAAAGAGCAATCTCATTTCCCCTCACCATCTTGTCTAATAGTTTATTATTTGCTCATATCAGGGCTACTCACACAGCTCTCCAGGTTAGTAGAATAAGAAGGGAAAAAAAAAATCTTCCCACATAATATTATTGTTGTTGATGAATGAAGAAAGAGAAAAAACTAAGCCCAAAGTTATGAGTCACCTGAATGCACTTAAGCCAGATGTAGAATTAAGAACAGGCACTGACATGCAGTCATGAGAAAATAAAAAGTTGCTTTAGCCTCTCTCAAAATGAATGCTGCAGGGCAGTAGGACTAAGGGGAGTTTAAAAAATAAAAAGAGAATGGGGGAGGGGGGAGGCTTCTTAACATATAAATCACAGTGTCAAAATCCTTTTATCTTTTGGCACCCAAATCTCTCATCTGCCTCAGAAAATGCTAAACAAGTCACTAGCAATTCTTTGTAAATTTTTAATTGGTGTTTTCACAACCTTATTCTTGATATTTCTAAGAGAAATTAGCAGATGTTCATGAGAGGAGTTTTAGAGAGAGAAATCTCTCAGGGTAGGGGTGAGCCTGAGAAAGAGCTGGATGTCCTCTAACGTAACACTGGCTCCAATAAAACCTTCTCGCTTTTCTCAGTTTCTGAAAATACTCTCCAGGAGTATAAAAAGGTGGGCTGAAATTGCCTACATTTGTGGGAGTGTTAGGTTTTATACCTGGAATCTGCAGCACCCAGTCTCTAGTTTGTACATGGCAAGGTCACAGCAAGACAGAAGTTTGAACCTTGTCCCTGGTGACAACACAAAACTGACAGAGGGCCAAGAAAGAAGCAAAAACTTTAGGATATGTAGCAAACAGCCTGCAACACCATTCCAAAAACTTCATTTTCTGATCTCATCTACTGACTTGACAGAAACCTCCTTGAAGAAGAGAATATTAGGTCTGGTCTTGGAAGTGGTTTATTAGATGGCTTATGAATAGATACTCAAAAGACATATCTCTTAGTAAGTTCTTCAAAAATTGTGTTTTGTTCAAAAGCCAGAGAACAAAACTTGACAAGTTTCACACTTCAAAGATGCTGAAATTTTTTTTCAAACTTTTTAAAACAGATTTTTCAATTGTCATTGTGCAATGCCGCTTTTATTTAAAGTTTGTCCTATGTAAGAGTAAGAAAGAAAGCTCAATAGTCAAAAACTGAAATAAATCTTTTTGTTTGAAGATGAATGAAATTGTCCACATTTACTTTAACATGAATTTTCTCATATTGCTGCTACACCAATAGAAAGAAAATAAACCATTTTGTTTGGCCTAACCCAATTTTAAGGTAGCCACCGAAACAAAATATCCATTATTGACCCAACTTGGCCAAATGACTAAAACCTCCTGTTGCTGGAACATGTTGGGGGCAAGAATAAGTTTTAAGGAAATGGAAGGGTGTGCAGTCAGTACATTTTTGAGGCTGAAGCTCTGAGTACATTTTTTGAGGTTCCAAATACTGTGTGGCTGAGCAGAAGTGTGAAAGGAGCCATTAAGCTGTTCACAGTGCCG
The DNA here is from genome assembly GCF_051311805.1 of Agelaius phoeniceus. Taxonomy (NCBI): domain Eukaryota; kingdom Metazoa; phylum Chordata; class Aves; order Passeriformes; family Icteridae; genus Agelaius; species Agelaius phoeniceus. The sequence continues at coordinate 27,584,063 of NC_135268.1, forward strand.
GAGCCAGGGCTGGATTACAGCAGCCAGAAATTCTGTCATTATCTTACTGTTTCTTCTTCCCTGCTTCCCACTTCTGCATCACAGACTTAAACAGCAAGTTCCTCAGGATAGCAAGCAATATTTTATTTTGTGCCTGGGCAGTATATGCCTGGTCCATTGTAAAGGCTCTTCGCCACAAACCTGTACTGCCACAGGAAAAGCTATTTTTCTCAAATGCAATATTGGTTTTTTTGTTTTCTTAAAATAAATATGACAAGTTGATTGAAACAATTTTATTCCCCCTTCTCACAGTTAAAATATTACTTTTAACAAAAGTAAAATTCTCATTTTCTGCAAGTTGCAGCGTCTAGCTCTTTAAAACGGAAGGGGAAGCCCAGGCCTGCACTACTGAATAAAGACACTATTGACCTGAGTCTGGGCTTTTGCTGCACACATCTACTAGTGCTTCATATGAACTCTGGTCTTAGGAGAGGTGGAACTTCAGGTCCTCAGAAAAATAAACTGTGAATTGCACAGGTATAAATCAACTACATAATTGGACCATTCTCATTTGGATTTGTTAGTTCTAACTGGAATCTCTGAAAGTATGAATATTTCAATGAAAATCTAACCAGATATTGTAATTTTTAACTGGTATGTATCACAGCTGCACCATCAAATCTAGCTGAGAATAATCTGATTCTGGTCCATTTGTGTTCCCTAAGTCCATCAGCTTTCCCTCTCCTCACTCTTTATTGTTATCCAAGCTGTGCCTTAAAGGGGCTCAAGAAAACAAAACAAAAAAATCCATGTGTTTGTTAAGTTTTCTTTTTCTTCACACCAGATTGAGAGAAGGGGAAATAAAGCACCCTGAAATATGAAAGAGCCTCTCTGTTTCTCACACATCTGTAGCTTATTAAGGAGACTATCATAACTGAAGACACTCTGACCAAGCAACTCCAGGTTTCCTCTGGTAGGGCATGACCAGACTGAAGTGTCAGAGGCTGACAGGATGCCAAGAATCACCAGCAAACTTGCAGCAGAGGTAGTAGATAGTGTGGTGTGAAAAGGGTTCTTTGGTGCAAATAGTCCTGGAGGACTGAGAAACTGCCTAAGAACTCTAAGTCATTTGAAGAGATTGTGGCATGTTAGAACCCACAGAAAATTGTTTCTTCAATGCATTATTTATTGCTTTTCTGTATTTATATAATATCCAGCTTCCTGAGAGTAATTTGTTTTGGATTGTGTAACACTGGGCAGAACATCAAACATATGTTAATCAGTGGTAATAAAACACTGAGTTTTATGGTCACTGAGGTATTAAATATTGCTAATAAATTATAGGGCTAGCATTTTAAATGAGCTATAGTTTGGAGAAGAGCAGTAACACCATGTCTGAGAACATTAATTGCCATTGCCCGACTTCTTAATTACCAACAGTTTCAAATATGTTTTTAAACCAATATATCATTCTGTTATACTTGCAATGAAATACAGCTGAAATTTGAAAAGCTACAATAGTGCTAAGTATTTTACCCCTTCAAAGCACTCTATGGATATGAAAACATGGCACCTCTGTGAAAGAGTTAATTATTACTCTCCCCATTTTATACACTGAGGAAGCAGAAGTGCAGAGAGGTTAAAAGTCTCCACTGAGACCACCCAGCTTGTCAGGGTTTGCATGAAGGGGACACACATACTCTCCAGCCTTACAGCACAACCAGCAGGCAGTGCTCCCCTTCCCCAGATGCAGCCTGACCATGCAGCAACAGCAATCCACTCATAGCAGTGGCATCCTGTCCCCATACTGTGTTTCTTTCTTGTGGAAGGACTGGAACACTGGAAGAGGGACAAGAAGACAGGCAAGGGACTGGAAGAAGCACAAGGCACTAACCTTCCCCTGGAACAACTCACAGAGAGGGAAACCATACTGCATACGACAGGCTCTCCTGCTTTCTGCACATTACCTATTAAAAGCAACATTTTTGGTGACCGACTGTCCTAGCCATTTGTCACAAGAGCACATTGTCCCACACGTGCCCATCAGCGGAGACACCACCACTGGTGTAGCACAAAAGGCACAGGGTGCACATGAACACCACAGCACTGGGGGAGACAAAGTCCAAAAGGATCTGCCAAATGTTCTGCTCTTGGCTTTTCTTAACACAGCAGTGAGCACATTCCATGGGCTGTGGGGCAGGCGTGCTGCTAGAGAAGCAATCCAAGTGCTCCAGAATGGGACTTTCGCCAGGGTCTTGAGGCATTACCCTTACACCAGGTAACAGCCTCCCCAGTGGAATGGTCCTTACTGAAAACTGCACGAGGGTCATGTTTCAAAGCAAGGGGCTTTAGGAAGGCAAGAGCTGGGGAAGCCTGACACATCTTTTCAGAGGAGAGGGCTTATGCTCATCTGAAGAGGACTGGTCAAAAGAGCCACAAATAGACCACACACAATAGGTTTGAGATGCCTGGAAGCATTTAAGGATGAGCACTGTTTGTCCTCTGGCTTCCATTCACCTTGTTTTGAGCACAGTTCCCACTCTGAATGAAAAACAGGAGCCATCTACCTTCTGTAGATGGCCTTCACTGTCCTTTAAATTCTCTCCAAGCATAATCCCAACAATCAGTCTCGTGCTGAAGTGCCTTCATCTGCAACCCTGCTTACCCTGCAGGTACTTTCACAGAATCACAGAATCATTTAGGTTGGAAAAGACCACCAAAATCATTGGGTTCAACCTTTGCCCGATCACCATCGTGTCAACTAGACCTGAGCACTACATGCTACAAGCAGTTGTTTCTTTGAACACATCCAGGCATGGTAATTCCATCATGTCTCTGAACAATCCATTCTAAAGTTTAACAACCCTTTCTGTGAAGAAATTCCTCCTGCTATCAAACTTGAACCTCCTCTGGTGCAGCTTGATTCCCGTTGCTCTCATTCTGCCACGGGTTGCCTGGGAGAAGAGGCCAACCCACACCTGGACCCAGCCTCCTCTCAGGTAGTTGTAGAGAACAATAAGGTCTCCCCTGAACCTTCTTTTTGCCAGGCTGAACACTCCCAGCCCCCTCAGCTTCTCAGCTCATGTAAGTTACTCTAAAGCCCCTTCAGCGGCTCCATTGCCCTTCTCTGGACACATTTCAGCACCTCAATGTCCTTCTCATTGTGGAGGGCCCAGACCTGTACAGAGCGCTCAAGATGTGGCCTCACCAGTGCAAAGTACAGGGGGACAGTCACTGCCCTGTTCCTGCTGGACACACTGTTCCTGACACAAGCCAGGATGGCCACTGGCCTTCTTGGCCACCTGGGCACAGCTGGGTCATATTCAGCTGCTATCAGCCAGCACTCCCAAGTCCTTTTGCACCAGGCAGCTTTCCAGACACTCTTCCCCAGCCTGTAGCACTGCCTGGGGTTGCTGTGACCAAAGAGCCGTACCCAGCATTTCTGTGTTGAACCTCATACCATTGGCCTTGGTCCATCAGTCCAGCCTCTCCAGATCCCATCCACAGCAGATCAACACTCCCACACAATTTGGTGTCACTGAGATTTCAGACACCTCCAGGCATTTTGCTGCTCACCAGACCTTGTGTTTTGGGGCAAGAGAAAACAAGAACAGCTAGCCCTGACTCACCTATAAGTCACAGGGACCACAACCAAATACAAAATATGACAGCAAGACCGCAGGCCATCAGTGACTCATGGAGCCCAGGAGGGGCTGTGGCTTGCCCAGCATGGCCACATCTGGGTGAGGGTGGGGAGACAGCTCATGCATGGCAGTGTGGCACCGCAAGAGCCACAGGACATGTCTGTTCTGCCGGTCTGCTGCTGCCCCTCTTCCAGCTGCTCCTGCAGCCCTGTTCCCTCCCTTCAAAACATGGAGGTCCTCAGAGCCTGCCTGTACACCCAGGTACCTCCCTGCCCTCCACATGGGGAGAGCGGGCCCTCACCTCCCCCGGGCTGGGCTCTGGGTCCTGGTGCAGTGAGGGCCCACCAGGCCTGGCAGCAAACCTCCTGCTGATGTGGCAGGGCAAGGAAGGGGCTGAATACTGAACCCTTGCTGCAGGGCGTCCGATGAGGCACGCAGAGCATAAGGACACGATATTTGGCGGCAGGAGCCTGCCTTTCTGCTTTGTGGGCTCTTTGCTGGCTGCCTTGCACCTCCTGACGTAGGCGCTCTGTGTGTGGCGTAGCCCAGGCTGCCCTGGGGGCACCAAGGGGGCCAGCCGGGCCTGGCATCCCCTCCCTGGCACTGCCGTGAATAGCAGCGCTCCCACTGCTCCCGAGAGGGCCCTACTGCCATCACAGGGTGACCTGTCAGGGAGCCTGGCCTGGGGACACGGCTGGAAAAAACATCTTTACTCCAACAAGGCAGCCGCTTTGCTGCCAAAAAAAGAAAATTATTTAATTTCTCAGGACAAAAGAGAGCTGAAAATCGGGATGAGAAGAAAGACAGAAAAGAAATAATGCAAATCAAAGCACATTCAGACATTTCACAATTGTATAGTGAGAAAGCATGAAGAGCCTTCACAAACAAGCAGTCACAGACATGCTCCAGCTTCAAAATCAAGGATGGCACAAAAATTGCTTTTAAGGAAAAAACATTTATCAAATGAGAAGCTAAATTCTGTGAAGGAAGATCCCTAATCTTCCTTCAGAAAATATATGTAAACTCCTAGGATGTTTCCAATTTTTTTTATTAACCCTCTTATCTTCCCATTCCTTGCACAGACTTATTAAAGAAAAAACAACCTAGTACACTGGTTTGTAAACTCTAGGGTTTGTAACACTCCTGACACTCATGATCAATGGTGTTGTATGTTGAAAAACCACATTTTTGCCTCTGAAACACATTTAAAGTTATGAATAATTTGCAGTCCATTCTGCCCCTTATCTCCCTGATCTTTTAGTTGTTGACGACCACTGTATACTCTGGCAACCACTTGGAAAAGCCATGCAGGTGTTTCTTGCAAAGCTCTGCTTGAATTCTCTGTGCAGTGAACATGATACGGCCTCAGGTCATACTAACTGGGCTTGGATTCATAATAACAACAAATTTGAGTGCCTTCCCAGGAGGCTGCAGCCTCAGTTGCACTGTGCAGTGCTAGAAGCACATCTGGTCACAAGCAACTTAAAATTGCACATGAGTAATGCTTTGCTATTCATATATCCTGCCAGCATGGGCAAACCCTAAAACCTTTGGGTAGTTGCTTCTGTCTGGTGGTCTGATGCTTGCTCACTTGTGGCTGCTGAATCTGCTGCCAGTGAATTCAAAGAGACTTCATAGGAACAGGATCACAGTGTGGTAGAGTAACAAGATAAAGCCCTGGAACGCTCTGCCTGAATTTCTTCTTGGTGCTGTGCTAACAGCGAGCCCAGTCACAGGAGCAGAAACAGCCCAAGAAGACCAAGTGCATTTGAAGGGCCCTCACAGGCATGACTCTCCTTTAATATTAAAATCCTGAGGAAAATTTTCTCCATAGGCCACCCTAAAACATTTATTTATTAAAGCTGCTTTCGGAAACTACAGAACACAAGTCCCATTACAGACCTACTGCAGAACTACTTCCACATCAAAGGAACCTGACTCTTCCACCATATTTGTAAAGTCTCAAGTCTTAACCCTCCTGAAAACCAAAGCACCACAAATATTTACTTCTCTGTCCAACACACACCTTGGTTCCTGCTTGTGTTACAGGCAACACCACTTCAGTTGTGCAACAGACAGACACCACTTCCTTTTTGCTCCCTCCCCATGCTCTCCCTTTGGTTCCTCTGGCTCCAAATTCAAGCACAGCCATCCATTGCACTTGATGAAACGGTAAGTAAAAACTGTAACTACATTACTTGCTGTAACTGCACTTTCTGAGACTGCACATAAAACTTCTCTTTTGTTCAGTTCAACCTGTTTCTCCTGAGTGGAGTAGGAAGAGCCAATAGATTGGGACTTTAGCAGCACTACTGTTAGTCACCACTGGTGACCTTGCTTCTGATGTTAACTGTCTTTACAGAAGATATGTAAGCAGTAAAAGCATTTTGGTTTGCTGCTCTGCAAGTCCCCTACCAAAAATTGACAGTGCTGTTTTATACTGATTGTCATTACCCTACATCCCTCCTCAGCAGCTGAGGAACTGAATCTTGGATCAAAATTTGAACTGTCCCATAATTCAAAAGGTGCTTCAAAATGTTCAAGTCCAGGTTCCTACTCTTCTGCTATCAAAAGAAAGGGAGGTGGACTTGGGCGTCTCTTTTAATTGCCCTTTCTCTTGGTTTTACATGGATTCTTTCAATTCTTGAATGTTTATCTGGGATGATTCTGGACATACTTAATGCAGATTTTTCCCTCCATCCATTTTTTGCTTCCTCACTTAAAAACAGGGTGTCCTCTGCTGGTTCAAATCCTCCTGAAGAACCATGTGTGGAGCTGCATCATTTCACTCTATAATCCAAGGAGACATAACACACCTGTATATTCCTGTATATTCCTTGCAGTCTAAGGTAAGGCTTGAAAATAGCAAGGCTTTAACCAAATATGCTTAAAAGTGCATACTTCCAAATGGTGGCTATTGGGGATTTAATTTGAACCCTAATAATAAGTTTGGGAAGGGGAATCCCACTTTTCAAAAGCTGGGAGGTGTACTCAAGGATCCTTATGGGTCCCTTCCAACTTGAGATACTCTGTTATGAAGTTATAAGGAAAAATAGACTGTCAAATGGAAGAAGGGAATGTTCTGGGAGTTCTGCAATTTTTTTTGCTGCCAAGAAACCTTTTTGGTGTCCACATGCTCAGATTTTCTGTCCCATCTAGTCCACAATTCTCAGACAGTTCTTCTCCTTGCTATGCCCTAAAGGAGAGAAGTGCCAAACCCCAGCAATATAAAGCATATAAATGCCTGAATAAAAATACTGTAAGGATGAGAAAGCTATATTGGATTAATTTTAGTCTAATTTGCCACGCAGAGAGGTGCAAGGAGGAAAGAAAAACAGCTTTATCTAAAGTACTTATATGATCCCCATTACCGGAGCATCTTAATTCTTTACAATCTCTAATGTATTTATGCTAAAAGCACACTTGTGAGGGAGGGAAATATTATCTTCTGCATTTTACAGATGAGGAACAGGGATTTAGATACTTAAAAAGTATTTATGAGTAAAACTCTCACTGATTTCAACTGAAGCTGGGTCTGTAAGTTCTCCTGAGAAATCAGCCCAGAGCAGGTACAACATGCACAAGTAACCAAATAACAGTTTAAAAAACCTGACGCTTTCTGAGCTCAGCTGCCCAGAGGCACATGAACCATGGAGTACAAGTCCCTCAGTGCACTGCTACCTACCCAGTTCTGTTCTCCCTGTTCCAGCAGCTCTTGCTCCTGGTGCTGAGTTTGTCTTCTTCCTTACCCCTGCTGAAAAACATCCTGCTTCCTCCAGACCATGCTGTCAATTCATCAAGACCATTTAAACTCCAAAGCTCATCTCTGAAGTGTTCACTCTTCTTTTCTGGCTTGCTGTCACTGCAGCAAGGACTCTCTGTACTCCATCATGTAACTGCCTACCATTAGCAATGAAAGCCATCAAGCAGAACAAGACTCATCTCAAATCTCAGCTATGCTTTACTTATTCCTCCGTCTGACAGGGAACTGATCATCATTCTCTGAGCACAGTTTTGCCCCCATTTTTTCATCTTAAGGCAATGACATTTATGCCCTTGAGAATGTCAAACACTTTAGTAAAGGCAAAGTAAGGTTAAATGGTGGTTCCTCTTATGAGGTGTATTTTCTGTACCTGAGAGGAAACCAGATCAATTTGACATGACTTTGAGAGAAAACATGAGTAAACCTACACCATACAGCTGCTTATAGACCAGAAGAAAAAATTTTAGGAAGCCTACTTATAAGAATGGAAATCAAGACCTGCTGAACCTAGATGCTTTCCATCTCCTCCTAGAAATATTAAAAAAAGTTTCTGAAGAATATTCATGTTACTGCTTTCTGCCATAGTTGGTTGAGAGATGTTCAGATATACATGATTTCTCTTGTAATTAGGCCCCAGACAAATGCTTTATTTTTATCAATCCAACTAATACCTTTTGGAACTGCTAAGTGAGGCTTTGATTTCTCCATTCACTGTTTACAACGACTTCATAAAAGAGGTCCTGTGAAACTACTTTTATTTTAATAATCATTATCAAATTAAATCATTATTTGGGAGCAAAGTCACTTAAGTATAAGGTGTACCAGTGTCACTAAAATTACTCTTAAGAGAAATTGGTAATGTGCCAATTAATTACTCTGTCTTCCTTCAGTATGTGCCATTGTATTCAGTCTTTGACAGGCTCAATTCACATCGTGCAGATGTGCTTTTGGAAATGAAATCTTTCCCTTTTCAGTTCATTAAATTAAGGCAAAGTCTTTTCTGCTTTGGTCTTAGACTTTTGCTTTCCTCCAGTGTTCCGGATGGCTCTCACACAGATTGCAGTGGCAAAATTGTCAGCAGTTCATAAGAGGGCCAAATCCTTTCAGATGTTGTGTACAAGTTTTAGGGCTGTTTTCAGATTTACTTCCTTTCTTGTTTCCTTGCAGATATCCCTTTGATCCACAGAGTAGATTTGGACATCAGATATACAATCAGCATGTGAGACAATTTTCCTACAAACTGGCCACATTCACAGTCATGACTAGTCTGTTGGATCTCCAGAGATCAAAATGAAATGTATCCAAAGTCTGCATTGTTTTTCTATGCCCTAGACTGTAATAGAAAAGTAGTCCTGGAGCCAAACTTCCTTAAAGTTGACAGGACACCAGACTTGAGTCATCTGGGCACCAGACTGGATCCAACTCCAGTAGCTGGAGATGAAAACAAATCTTTTTAATTTATCATAGAAGAGATTAAAAGGTGCTGATCAAAGTCTAAGCACTACTGTCTTTGTCTGGGCTACTATGATTATTTCAGTTAAGCTGCCACTCACTGGCACCTCAATATAACTTCTTTTTTAATTCTCTCCAAACATGAAACACAAATCAGCAGAACTTGTACAAGGCTAGAGGGGTTTTTTTTTGTTTATATTGTGTTTCAATTTTTTTTTAAAGATGATAATCAAGAGAGTGGAAATTTACAGTCTGTGTTTCTTACAGTCAATGCACAGGGTCTTCTGGTTTTGCCCCAGTGCCATTTTTTTGTCCCTGCCTGTGCTTGGCAGGTAGGAGGGAGCAGGAGGTGCTCTCCTCTTAAGGCAGTGAGGAGGCTTGGCTCGCTCAAAGAGAAACCACCATGGTCTAGGTTGGGACACATCCATCTACAAACCCTCACTGCCCTCCTGGCTGGAGGCAGCAGTGGCAGGGAGAAGGTCTCTAGGGTGCAAAAGGGAGGGGAAACCCTTTAACCATCCAAACAAGCAGCAGCAAGGGCTACAGGAAGGGCATATCACACCTTTGCTGACTGTAGCTATTATTCATTGGTGATTTGAACAGATGACAAACACCATGAAGTATGGAGCACAGACCAGAACAGCAAACTGCAGTCTGAGGTACACATTCCTGCAGGAGACAGGAGCCCCAGGCCTGCAGTCCCTGTTAGGACTCCCACAGGACCATGAAGCCAGGCCAAAGGAAGGACAGGCTGTTCTAGAAGATTTCTTTATGCCAGGTGTAAAACAGAGAAGCAGATGTAGCTGAGCTTTGGGTATGAAGGCTTGAGCTTTCCACAATCTCCTGTACTCTCATAGCTACTTCCAGTGCTCCAAGTTATTGTGCATCAGAAAGAAAAGCAGGTGCAACAACTCGACAGCCAGGGCCACAACTAGAATGGAGCCCCGAAGAGCTGGACCAGCATCTTCATGAGGAGTGCCCTTGCAAGTGAAAATATTGAATCCTCCTCATTTTTAAACTAGTTTCTCTTAGGTTTTTTAACCATTTTACTAGCTTTAGAGACTTCTTCAATTCCTGGGTTAAGAGGTTAGCAAGATTTGCTCCAGCATTTATTTTTTTTATAATACAGGAGTGTGACCTGAGAAACTGAGCACAAATCTTCTATAATTAAGATAGGGAACCTCCTGAAACTAGTCAAGTTTCAAAAGCAAATATATATATAAGCACAATCACAGTATTCCAGGAAAATTTTAAAAGCTTTAATCATGAGGAGAGGGTAAAGGCACTTTTATTTCAGGCACAGTTCAAGCATCATCCATCTTCCTTCCCTTCCATAAAGGCAAACGCTCTCAAGTTACAAGTTTTGAAAGATTTTTCCAAGTCTCCATTTTCCTTGGAGCTTAATGCTGTCTTTAATCAAGGCTTACTTAGGGAGCTCTACAGCCTATTCTACAGTCCTTGTAATCAGCATTATTTCTAGCTATTCACTTTTTCAGCTTCAGTAGTAGAAATCAAGAATCATTTTCAAATTTATGATTGCATCAAAAATATAATTTAATTTAAAATTATTTAATTTTTCACACTAACTCAGCTAAATTTTCCTAGCAAATACTGTAACCAAAGTTCAGCTACTAAGACTCTTTCTAGGAGAAATGCTCTTCCTTTGCTGCAGAGAATTCTGGACAATAATTTTTTTTAAGGAAAAATAAAAATTAGCTCCTGAACAAGTTCCAGGTTTAAACTTAAAGACAGCTCTATGGAAAGTGGCAGTCAAAAACCTCAGGGTTCTGAATATATCTAGCAACACATATAAATCCTACACGTATTTGTTTAAGAGTACATAAAATGTAATTGATATAAACCCCAGAAAAGGGAGAAAGAAATCATTTAGGTACCTGGTAGAAGTATTTGAGATACAGGAAACTCATCCTAAGTTAGTGAACAAGAAGAGTTTCTACTGTAAAGAGTCAGAGAAGTTGCATCATGACCAATACAGTAGCATAAAGCTAAACTACAAGCAATGCTGACTACAAAGAATGAATGACAAGAGTGTTTGGAGCCATCTGCAGTGAGGATGAGAGGTGGGCCCCCACCCTGCAGCCCTGTGCCAGCCCTGAGCAGTTGTCCTGTTGCAGGGTTACATCTCAGAGGAACTGGACTGAAACACCCTCCTGCCTTCTACCTGTTGCCCCATGCTGCCTGGGCTGCAGCAACAGCTCTCAGAGGTACACAAGTCTCCATTAACCCTTTCCAGACTGCTGCTGGGCTTCTGAATAAACCTATTATGAACAGAGAAAATTGTATGTGCTTCCTGGACTCACTGCTAAGCACTGTTAGCAAATTTGGTAATGTTTCAAGGATATTAAAACAATAACCAACTGGGGACATGATAGACAGTGCTTCCCAACTGTGCCTTCCTTCTTCAGGAATCAGCTGCTGGCAGTATTGATTCACTTGCTAATGTGGAAAAGACAATGCGAAGGCTTTAAAAAATATTTTTGAGCAAAACAGCGCAAAACACATGTCATGGTTTAACCTCAGCCAACAGCTAAGCCCCACAAAGCCACTTGCTCACTCCTTCACCAGCAGGATGGGGAAGAGAATCAAAAAGTTTAAAAGGTCAAAAACTTGTGGGCTGAGATAAAGACATTTTAATAGGAAAGGTAAAAGCAGTGCACACAAGCAAGGCAGAATAAGGAATTAATTCAGTGGTCCCCATGGGCAGGGAGGTGTTCAGCCTTCCCCAGGAGAGCAGGGCCCCATCACATGCAACAGTGACTTGGGAAGACAAATGCCATCACTCCAAATGTCACTCCATCCTCCTTCTTCCCTCTACTTTATATTCTAAGCATCATGTCATGACTGGAATATCCCTTTGGTCAGTGGGGGTCACCAGTCCTGGCTGTGTCTCCTCCCAACCTCCAATGCACCCCCACCTTCCTTGCAAACATGGCAGTATGAGAACATCTTGGCTCTGTGTAAGCCCTGCTCAGCAGTAACAAAAACATCTCTATATTATCAAACCTGTGTTCAGCACTAATCAAAAACTTAGCCCCATCTTCCCACTGTGCAGAAAGCTAATTCTAGCCCAGTCAAAACCAGCACAGCACAGAAGGTATTTACAGAAATTACAGTTTGGGGTAAATTTAGAGAAAAATCAGTGTGCAATCCCCACCAATAGCAGCTGCATGTGGTCAAGCTGATAGATAAATTACCAAACTGGGGAGACCCTGTTTCCTAGAAAGAGGAAAGTATAGCATCTTTCTTCCGTTCAGACAGCAAGAAAAGAGTTCAGCTCTCTTGTCTGGATGGATCCATGCACTGTTGTATTTTTGTGTTTTTAGCAAGACTATATTACTGAAGTATGAATGAACATACCAAAATACTTGACAGATAATAAAGGGAAGAACAAATCACATGAAGATGTTTAGAGGAACAACATCTTCACCATCAAACAATGTTTGCTATTCCAAATGTTTCTTGTATCAAAACATAAGGAGATTTCAGAAGAAGATCTGAAGGAAAGATAGGCGATAGGGTGACAGGACAGTTTAAGGAAAGTGTTTTCTGAATTTAAGTGATGGCCAGTGACATAGAGGGAAGAAGAAGCAAAACAAATAAGGAAGAAGACAAGCACAGTGTGGTGATAGCTGTTGTCATGAAGCTGGGCTCTGTGGGTTCATGGGGCAGATTTTCTGATAAGGCACTGCAGAAAGAGGGAGGGTCAAGGAAAGACTGAAGTGGAGAGAAGCAATAGCTGAGATGACTTAAGAGAACAGAGAGCAGGGAGAGGATGCCGAGAGTGACAAAAAAGTGACAGACATTAATGGATTTGAGGTCTCAAGAGGGCAGGGTGAGGCAAGGGGCAGAGGGTAAATATGCTTTGTTGAAAGAAGTGAAGAGGTGAGAGAGAAAGCCGTGCTCAAACCGATCAGAGGAGGACCAGTGTTTTGGGAAAACAGAAGCAAGGCTCTTTCAGTGAGTGGGAGTGTTGCTCTGGGCTTGTAAGTCAAGGGGGATGAAGGAAAGAAGACAAGGCGCTAGGAGGTCAAGCAGGATGTCAGCCAAGAAGGCAAAGGCAGCTTCAGATGAGATTGTAAAGGAAAGCAGGAATCATAACAATTAGAGGTGGGATGGGAGAACAGCCATGATTCAGAGGATGCCTACTCACTAGTACCTCCCTGCCATGGAAGAGGCGGGCCAGGGCTCTTTGACACACACTGCAGGAATAGTGCAGAGCCTTCACAAAATCTGGCAGTCTTTTAAATCCTGGTCTCTTCCCACCCACACTCCACCAAAATGAATAGCTCCATTCATTTGGGCCAGAGTATTGATTTCAGAGTTCTCTCTAACATGGAAATTCATAGAGGCCTCTTTGCCTTTGCTAAACCATTTCCTGAGTGTTTCTCCAAGATCAGAGTGTGCCTCCTCCTGACCCCAGGAAGACAGAATGCTGGCAAGGCTGGTAAAAAAGCCAGTAATGAGCACATCAGCCCTCAACCACAAAGGCCAGCACTGCAGAGTCCTCCCTCCTCTTTCTTGCCAATGTACGAACAAGCCACTATCGCTCCCTCTGTCCCAAGGAGTTTGCCACCAGTTTAGACAGACCAAGGATCTTGAAGCACAGCCTGTGTTGTTAGGGCACAAACACTCACATTTAAAAGTCCTGGAGGAAAGTGCAGCAGGCTGACACCCGTTTGTGATCAAACACAGCATGTGTCTGTGGCAGGAGCGGTACAACTGCTGCGAGATCATTATCAGGGCACCGCGAGCAGAGCGCCGACGGTTTGACAGCTACCGCATCAGGACCTCTGCCTGCCACCCTACTGCTTGCTTGCTCTCACAACTCTTCCTTCTTCTCAGCCTACACTTTTTTTTCTCTTTACTTATAAGTGCTTTTTTAACACTTTAAGACTGTGCTTTTGCTCTTATTTAGGGCACATCTAGTATGACACTGTCTGGCAGGGAGGATGTGCAATAACATAATGTAATTGACAGCCCTTCTCCTGAGATGTTAACTACTCCTTATAGCCTGCATGCAAAAGAAACTACAAATGTGCAGTGTTTTTAACTTAAGACACCAGAGAATTAGAAGTGCTGAAATAGATGCTCCATACTACAGACAGCTGTTGCCAGCTGTACCTTTGAGTAGAATTTCTAACAAAACTGGCCTCATGAAAATAAGAGGCTTATTGATATCATCCCAGACAGCAAAAAGAAAATTACTTTGCATTCTGTTATCTTTTTACCTGCTCTTATTTGCTACAGTAATCTTATACAATTTCCAGAGATTCTATAATTTTCATAAATCTTACACAATCCACATCATCATCCAAGAGATTGATAGTTTACTGGATGTAACTTCCATGGGGTGCTTTGAGTCTGAGTGTTTGGCAGTTCAATTCAATAACATCAGCTCTAGAACTGAAAGCAAAGGGTTAAGTGACCTTGGGCAAAGCAATCATGCCAATGAATTAATATTTGTACTAAGAGTCTAAAGAGTCGATGTGTTACAGAAGCACCAACAATACTAGATGTAGATTTTCTTCTTCATAGGCCTTTTGTTTTTAGGGAAGTCAACAGATGACACATTATTCATTTTGAATTTTTGCATGAAACAGCTGTGACTCCTTTCTTGAAGGAACAGGTAGCAACTTTGCCCTCCAAAACCCAACAAAGTTCACACACAGAAGAGCATTGCTTGTATCCTGAGCCTCTCTCTGTTATCCATACACTTACTTTTCACTGTACATAAAATTTTTTTCTCATCAATTTTAAGCAAAGAAAAATGCCAAATGACAGACAGCTCAGGTGCCTAAGCGTGAATGGAGAAAGATTTAAAAAAATTCATGCTGGTATTTTCAGGAGGGGTGTGTTCATCAGACTTTCAACTAATCTCAAGGAAGTTTTAAGTCTTGTCTTAATGAGGCTCACAAGAGGTCTCTTGGTAGTTTTCAGTGTATGCATTACCAGCATCACAGAATTACAAGCCATGAAAGAGCAAGAAAAAGGGACTGCAGGAAGGTAGATAGCAAGAGCTCAAGGATCTTCCATTCAAGCAGTCAGTACGAAAGTTCTTGTAGACAGCAGTCATATTTGTGTTGTATGCTAATCCCATCCAGGTTTTAATGTGTCCAAAGAGACTGAGAACTAAGCAAATTAGACTTCAAGCCAACTTAAAAGTGAGCTACAGGGAGAACACAAACACATGAGTCACAGCATCTGTGGGGGATTGCACAGAGCTGACCTGATTAGCACTGAGGATGAAAGAGCAACCCACAATAACATGCTCCACGCTACAGAGGCTGCAGAAAACCACCTTCAGGGCACACTTGCATTCCCTTGCCATGGCTGGCACGTTTCCTCTTTTAGCAGACACGCTTGCTGTGGTGTCAGACGTACTGAATGAGGGCTACCTCACTGGGCTACAGCCATGATCTCCATACACACCACCCAGCCATGCTATATTCCCTTCCCCATTGCCCAGCTCAGGAGTGAGGTATAAATGGCTTTGTAAGGACCTCATGCCCTTCTCTTCATATCATGGAGAAAAGACTTGCAACCTGTGCTGCTCATGTCTTGCTCAGACCAGAAGTGAGTGCATTCACACTGTATGGAAATAACTCTGGAATCTCTGATCTCTGACATCCAACAAATGGTGTGCTCCTGGTATTTCTAGCTAGCTCACTTTTCTGGTACTTGTTACCATGTAGAAATGTATTTTATAATTGAAACCAGGATTAACTTTTACAGCTATTTGAACACAGAATTTAATAGAATATTATGTTCCATATTTCATTCTACAAATACAGAGTTATATTTAAAGAATCCATTTCAAAGGAGTCCTTTCCCAACAGTAGAGGACCTTTCAGTAAGTCTTTACAGGAATAACAATAGGATTGGACAACAGGACCCCTAGAGGGTACTATATGATCCAGACTAGCACCATATTACAGATGAAATTTTCAGAACGCCTGACCAAGCAGATTGTTAGTTCAGACTTTTCACAGCCTTTATTTCCAAGAATGCTATGAAAATAAAATTACTGGAGCATGTAGAAAGGAGATGAGAGAAGATCTGCGTAAGGCCAAACATTAAATGATGAAATAAACATTATTTTTAGAAACTTCCACATGAGTAAGATCCCTAGATGAACAGGATTTCCTATCCTCCAACTGTATCCTCCAAGAGACCAAGAGCCAAACACCATTTTTAGAAGAGACCAGAGAGCTTTGTGGCTGACAAGAATCACTACAGCAGGAGTTAAAAATGAAATGTCATTATTACGGTAAACAGATCAGATTGGAGGGAGTACAAATCTGCCAGTTCTTAGGGCATAAGCCAACTTCTAAATGGTAAGATTAGGAAAAAAAGAAAAATCTCTGCTGTCTATTTATCCCACAAATGTCTCTGTAAAGGTGTTTGCCAAAGCTTTCTGGAGGCAGTTCAGTACAGCTGAGCTGAACTGGCTGTTAAAATAACAGGTGGTTCCCAAGGTAGTTGTTAAAACTCCTATTAGACAGACAAGCATCCCTCTAGTTGTGCCCATTCTCCTCCTCATTTCCTCTTTTTCCCATTCTTCAGGCTCAGACCCAGAAGGCTGTGACTCTCCCCTTCATCACAATTCTGCAAGCAAGTGATGGTGTGGCAGAAAAACCCTCCAAACCCAAAACTTCTTTTGGATTTTACATCCCAAGAGGATACAGGACAGGGGGTGGCTGAGTACCACAGCACTTGTGCTCCAGGGTGACTATAGTGGGAAAGCTACCAGGGTGGGCCAAACCAAAGCCATCTCATTTACTCCTGTACACCTTCCAACAAAAAGTGTCACACTTCAGCTAAGAGCACAACCTAAATAGTTAAAAAACAAACAAAACAAACCCCCAAACCAAAATCAAACAATCCAGTAATGAAAAACCCATAAATCTCTTTACCACATAAAAGTTGGGAACATAGAGAAAGTTAGGCAGAATGCCAACTTCCTGCCACTTTGCAGACAAAGCACGTCACACCTTTAGTTTGGACATTCATAAATAGATTCAAACTGTTGATACTTCAGAGGCCAGTGAGCAGAAACAAGGAAATTTCTTTTTAAAATCTAATGACCGTATTCAACTGCAAGACTGCCATGTGGGCAGCAGATGAATAGTAGACTTTGTGAGCCCATGTCTGGCCTCCCACCCAACACTAGTGTCTGCTGTGAGCAGCAGCATATACTGAAAGAGTCATCTCCTTATATCTACATGGATATTGAGGCAAGCTAGGAATGTAACAGCTTCTTAAATGAGCTAACAAATTAGTTAACCCTTTATTTAAAAATTGTCATGAAAATGCACCCTACAATCTAGCATGAAGGCTATTGGCATCCAAGTTTGGAGATATTGAGTGCTAGTGGAAAATATTTAACAGTCTCTTTTGTCTTGAACAAAAGCAAGAACAGCCTTTACTGAGGACAGAAGATTAGGAAAACACAGTTATCAGAAGATGCCTCCCAACCCTTACTCATACTTGTGTTTCTTCTTCTTCAGTTAGTATTCTCTATGACCAATGAGAGTCAGAGATGGGAAGAAAAGTGAACATTGACATTTGTCAAATGATCCTCAAAAGATGTTGTATGAGATGTTTTCATTAAACCATCATCTCAGTGCCCAGCTAGTCCAAACATTCTCCTGCCTGCCACCTCCAGTAAGCACATCCTTGTGCACAGACACATCCAGCTGGCTTGGCACACGAATGTTTTACATCACTGTGCTGGGGCAGCCTGGTCTTACACAGCCCAAGCTCTGCATAAACCAGAACAGCTGCTGCCCAAAGGAGACAGCAGGGTCTTGTACACCAGAGACAAGTTCAATTCCCTCTCCCTAACAAGTTACTCCATTATTGCATCCTGCCATTCTCCATCTGAGGAATAACCCTCTTCCTCTGCACTAAGTGTTGAAAGAATAGAGACTGGTAGGAAGTCTGATATTAGAAGAGCAGGAGAAATGTGAATCTCTGAGATGCATTTGCAGGAGCAGAAACAAATCTGTAATGGCTCTGAGAACTGCTCTTGGGTCCCAACAGCTTAGGCTTAACTGCAGCAATTGCCCTTTTTGTATCTTTCAGAACAAGGTTTTCTGTATTTAGTCAAGACTTCAGGGAAGAATTTGGGTTTAATTGAAAGAACATGCCTGCTTAAACCTTGCTTCTGGGTGGAGTAATCAGAGGTGGGTTCAGTTATTTTATTTCTCCCATAAATTATGCGAGTCTAATGTGTCAGTCTTAGAAGTTCTTCCATCTGGAGATGGGACTTGTGCCAATTATGTCATAATTTTTCTTGCCTCAAGTGCCTCATATTTATTGTATAGGAATCAAAATCCTAAGCAGTTCAGGTGGTGAGTAGATTTCCTTGTGACAATGAAGCATATTTTATTTTAGAACTTTAGGCCAGCTTCCTGCCACTACATAACAAAAATATGATTTATCATACATAAAATCCACATTTTGGAATAGAAATAGGAAAAAAATGTCACAATGGCCCAATTTATCTGGGGAAATTTTATTCTATCATTGCTTGACAACATAATTTTATAGAATAAAACACTTTGTACTGAGGGAATTTCACTTGTGTTAAAATAGATTTTTACTGCAAAATAATGTAGGAAAGGCTTGAATTTTAGAAAAGATTAATAGGCTAGATAAGCTCATTCTAAAAGGACATGCCAAGACATTTTTTACAGATGGAATTTAGTATGCATCATCTTATTTTAAATGAAAAACAAATAAATGGATGAATAGACTTTATGCAGGGTTGGGCTGGTTTGGGGTTTTTTGTGAATAGAAAAATACAGAGTTTTATAAATTATAACGAAATCATAGAAATCTGCAGTGAAGGAAATCAGTAAAACATTGTACCATCCAAATACACATGGCAAGTGTGTGAATACATAATTGAAAATACTTTAGACTTGAGGAAGAGATTTTTGCCCAGACATCTCAGAGAGCTTTCTGAAATGGGAAACATCATCTTGCAAGGGAGCAAGGCAGACAGAATCCAGGGAAGAGGCCTTTCAAGTGATCTGCATGGTCAAAAAGTACAGGATATAAAAGAGTTGTCCTCACAGTTTGGTCTCATGCATCAAAAATATACAGCTTACAGCAAATACACAGTACTGAGTGTGTGGAATTTTTCTTGCTAGAGAACACAGATGCATTGCAATATAGGGACTCTTACCCTAGTTTCCAGCTGATACTGCCTTTTCTGGGAATTGAAGCAACTTCATTTTGCTAGAGGAAGACTTCTTATTCACAGGGGAAAAAAAATATACTTTCATGTTAGGGCCAGTTGATTTTTGCACTTAATTTTGAAACTGATTTTGAACATACTGCTTTTCTCGGCACTGACTATTAAGTAGGTCGTCCTCGTCCACAGATAATTTTTAGGCGCCCTCCTGAAATATGACAAAGTTTTTCAGTACAGCAGAGATAAAAAAAGTAAAGCTGGAAATGCCACTGAAGTGTTCAAGAAAGGAACTTGACTGTTGTATTCAAACCTTGGGTATAACATACATTTAGTTGCCAATATTACAAAGCATTTCTGCCTGTATGTGCACTAGAAGAGCACAACTCTATAAAGAACATAAACAATAAATCCTTGGCTACTTCTCATTGAGAATTTCCTTACATCTTTTACTGGATTGAGAATTTAACAGAATGTTGTTACCGGCCCCTACAGTCCAGTCGTCTCTTGACTCTGCTCATGTTCTCCTGTACAGAGTCCTGGCCACTCTGCAACACTCCTACAGCCAGGAGTGAACTTTCTAAACCTTATTCCTGCCTTTTAATTCCCATACAATATGCTAGTAAAACAATTAAAAGAAATAAAGAGTTCTCTAATACAGACAATGCAAGTTGTTCCTTTACGAAGACAGAATAAGCCTTGTGGTGAATGGTCTGGAGTAGACACCAGGACTGAAACAGCCTCGGGTGTCATTAAACACTTCATGGTCAACACTTAAAAAAGGTACTACTGATACTATTTCATATCCAAAGTTAACCTTCTGGTGGGAGCCAGGATGAAATTCTGTTGCCTGAGTTATGTTTTAATAAGTTAATAAGGGTGAATTTGGAAATGCTCTGTAAACTGAAACCAAGCTGAACACTACGATGCTTTGCTGCCAACACAGGCTTCTCCCTTAGCTCCAAATGATCTGATATCACAAGTGTAAATCACAGTTTAATTGTAAATGAGACCAAACCCAAAATGCAATAGGACAGTCTCTTTGAGTGAGAGCACATGCATAGTAGAGTTGTGCTCTCTATGAAGCACATGAAGACTTTGATTTAAAAATACACCATTAGTTTTCACTGTCTTCAGCTGGTCAAGCCAATTGTGGAGTGGAATGTATGTGTATTGAGCTCCTGGTGCCTGGCATTTCTGGGTTGCCAAATAAAACCAAGAAAAAGCAGTTGGAAGAGAGTTACTCAGTAACATTTCTGCAGGGATTTCCATCTGGCAATGGAACAGGTGAACTTGAGCTTAAATGAAGGGTTTAAGTTCAGAAGTACCTCCAAAACCACAAAGTGACTATTTACTTTGTTTGACTGGAAAAAAAAATCCAGATAAAATCTAATGGGTTACAGAATTCTTTTGAAGGTATCAAAACAGTTATGTGAACATTTGGTGTTCGATTTATACCCTTCACATTAGCAGACTCTCTTCTGTCATTTTCTGACTGTATTGAAGAACCTGGCTCTAGCCAATGGGCATAAGGACAATTTTTTTTAATTGTACGAAATCAATATCTGATCATTGTAATTATCACCTGCTATGTACTGTATGACTGCTCTTTTTCTTCTGAGCGGGGGAGGAAGACAAGTCAGGAGGAGGCTTGTTTGAAAAGTAACAAGAAAATAAATTCTTATAGCCTAGGATGCATAGGAAACCCAGTAACTTATAGACCAGTTATAATAAGCAAATGAGAAGGCAGATTGGATTCTCCTGCTTGTCTATTTCCTCTTACATTTGGATTGTGAGATAAAGCTCTGTGTCAGGCCAAAACTATTGCACCCATCACAACATGTCAGCAACTGTGACTCAGAACACATTACACTCAGGAAGAAAAAGATGCAAAGATAAGATATTAGGACTGAAATCAATACAGGATTCTCTTTTACATATCCCAACAGTCTCATTAACTTCAAAGTAGCTGATATGAATGTAATTAAGGAGCAGAACAAACAGCAAAAGGGGAAAAGAAACCACAGGGCCCTGTTTCAAGATCCTCACTAAAATGGCATAACACAAGGCTGTAGTATAAATCACAGGATACACTCTGTCAAGCCTAACAGAATTTTTTTTCAACAAATAATAGTGACATTTTAAACAATGCAAATTGTATAAATGCGGGCCTTGGCAGTTTAAACACAAGTAAGCATTGCCACCAGGGAATAACTTCATACAACAACAAACAAGTTCTGGGTGCTCTAATGTGCTAAACCCAAATCACAGCTGGCTGCTAGAATTAAACCTATATGCTACCCACACAAGACAGTCCTATAAAAAAGGAGAGCCAGGTGCACCATGACAGAGCTGGATACTGGAGGCTTTCCAAGTCAGCTCTGCAGGGTCACAATCAGAAAGCACCACTGAAATGCACACCACTGTTAATAATTAACACTGTTAACCTGTTGGGCTGCTGTCAGGTCCACAGGCTAATGTGCAAACCTAAATGAGAATGCTTCCGTGTGCCATGGGTTATCCAAGTCATGCTTAGAGCAAACATGTCCCTGGGATAGAATTCTAACCTCAAGGGCATTAAATGGCAGCAGTTGTGAAGAGAAGGCTGGGTGGGTGCTTTCCACTTGGAGAGGGCAATGGGCTTGGCTGGGCAGGAGGAGAGAGCCTGTGCTACTATTCCCCCACCATCCCAGCCTCTACAGAAACAGGACAGCTGAGTCCCCAGGCATCAGGAAGGTGGCAGTGACACATTTTTAACAGGCAAAGTGCAGCTACAGGGAAAAGGTGCAAAATACTTCAGGGGAAAAATTTCTTCTAGCATTTTTCATAAGCTCTAAATTCCTAAACCCTCCCCCCCCTCCTGTTCACCCCACAAATGTGAATCAAGGGATCAACAGATCAATGGGATAATTGCATGGAATGTCTTCAATGGAGCATCAGCCCCTGTTTCTTACATACATTACTGAATGCTCCTACAAAGTGCTAAATTAAAATTTACGGTAGTGCTAATTGAAGTCACATTTGTGTGTGTGCTGCGTGCTGCTAGGCAGAAGGAGATCTCTTTTGCTGGAGATTAAAATTTCAGTAATGTCTTTTTGTGCTTGTACCAATTTAATGCAAAAGCAAAACAATTATAGGAGGCTGTTAATGGATTAGATGGCCAGTGTTGCTGTCTAGCTGTGTTCCTGTTTTTCCTCTGTTGGCTCTGTACTGTCTGTTGTCATCTCCTAATTATCTGTTCCTTTTTCAGTTGGCAGCTTTAACATGTTGGGGGTATTATTCAAACCCAAATTAATTTGTGTTTTTCAGGAATTGCTTAAAGAGTAGGAGTTTTATTTGGAGCTTGATATGGCAATAAAATTTTTATCAGATGCAAAGGAGAAATGTTTTTTTTTTTTTGGCTGACTTGCACTGCCATGAAACTATTCACATTGATCAGCAAGAGCAGAGAAAATGCTGGTGTTTCAAAATAAAATAAGAACTTCTGAAATTCTTGGCAGATGATTTGTTTCCACATGGCCTATCATCATCGGCTCCCACCTTATGGTAGTTTCTGAGGGCAGAAAGAAATGGCACTTGCCAAAAGCTTGGAGAGTGTGTCTACTGAGGTCTTGACTATCACTTGACTGTTGCTGATGGCAGGCAAGTTCAAGGACATAAGGAAAGAAATCTAGCATTTAAATCCTAGTATTTTCATTCACAGCCAATGTATTAATAAGTAAGAACACATTTTTATAGTGCTAAATATATTTTTTATTTTTCAAATCCTGCTAGGTACGGCACATAGGCAAGTCCCTTTAGAGCATGCAGCACTGAATCCTTGCAGTCATTCTTCCTGAATTGTGCCCTGTTTAGCCACCATTCACAAAAATATACAACAAAAAATACTTGCTTATAGAATTCTAAGGAGGAAATAAGCAATGAATATATTTCCTAATAGATATTGAGAAAACATGGGGTTTGCAAACTCCATATGCACTACCTTCCAGCAGGCTCTGTGTTTACAAGAAGCAGGCTGCACTGAAGAGTTTATTCCAACAGTCCAGTGCCACCTTTTAAACATGAAAACTCCCCTGTATTCTGTCTTGAAAACCATCTCTTGGGAAAATGGAACAGAGAGAGAAATTAAGACAAAATAAACACAAAGAGTTAATCTGAAACTAATCAAACCCCATTTTCTTCCCCTGCCCCAGAAATCTTTTTTATTTCAGTGCTGAATTCATTTTCAAAGACATGCCGATCCTTTTGAGGGGAATTCCACATCTTACAGCTGTGCAATCTGCCCTGCAGTGTACGCCTTTCTCGCCCACCTGCTCACTGCAAAACACCCTGAACTCCCCAGAGCTGAGGCTGAGCCAAAAGGGTTGTGCTTTAGACATGTCACTGACCTCCAACAAAGACTATGCTTAACCCATTATATTGTAAAGTAAAAGCGGTAAAATTCAAAACTGCACAAGGCTAGCAGAGCTCTTGTTACCTTGCAGTGTTATGTTGTATTATGCATGGTCATCTGTTAATAATGCATGGTTTTATACAAGTAGTTAAAAAGCAATTTCATTAAACAGCTTCATTTTAAGAATCATTTGTTAAGAATGCAACTTCTGAAAAAGGCAAAGTTCTTTTCCACATTCAAAATCCAACCCAATTCTGAGAATAAAGGAACAGTCATAATTTAAACATATGACAATTCATGCTTTGAAACATCATGTAAGTCTAGCCTTAACTACCTCCCATTTGATATGTTATTTTTGCCCTCTTTATTATTCTTCTTTATTCATGTTGACTCAAAAGTATATACTAAAATTTTAATTTTATCACTTGCTGTGCATTTTGGTGCCAACAATGAGTTGAACTCTACCTGTTTAAAAGCTCATTTACTGGGGCAAAATGATGCCACTTTCTTCTCATAAGGGCTAATCTAGTTTTGTTATCATGAAAGATTAAAAGACACGACCTTTGGCAAGGAAAAATATTGTGGCAACTCCTACAGCTTCTAACTTGAATACTGTAAAGTATGCTGGCTTTGTAGCAAGCAGAGCACTAGAACATGTACTATATCTGGCAGAGATATTTATTTTCAGCTTTCATCTCACGCATGCATTAACTGCTGAACTGACTATATTGTTGGTGGAACAATGGCTCAAGCCCAGACCTGGTGGAAGCTATCTGATGGGCAGGTGTATCACTGGGAAAGCATTCATTTGAACAAAACCACAGGGCTGGAGTCAGAGGCAGGCCATCCCCTCTGCCTCATTAGTGGAACTCAGCCATTCCCTCT
The DNA here is from genome assembly GCF_051311805.1 of Agelaius phoeniceus. Classification (NCBI taxonomy): domain Eukaryota; kingdom Metazoa; phylum Chordata; class Aves; order Passeriformes; family Icteridae; genus Agelaius; species Agelaius phoeniceus. The sequence goes on from NC_135268.1 coordinate 27,608,398, forward strand.
GTGAGGAGTACCAGTGCACAACCAGCTCCAGGAATACAAGCACTGTCACTGAGGAGGAGGAAAACACACTCAGCAGCCTGCCAAAAAGAGGGAAGCAAGATTGCTCTTGCACAGTGCAATCACCCACATGTGCAGAAAAAAAAAACATGGCAAGTGGAAAGAAATACAAGGTCTACCTCAGCCTACACTGCCTTTTTTTCCTTTTCTTTTTAACAGAAATCACAGTCATCCCAGGTTCAGCCAACTCTACAGTGAGAGCAAGCAGTGTGGTCACCCTGCACAGTTTTGTTGTAAATGTTGTGATATTTGATGTCTCCTTTCCACTCCTCCTCCTTAGACCCCCTTATTTATGAGACATACTCTTCTTCACTCTAGAACTAAAACAACTTTCTAACCCTTGTGGCCACAGAAGTGACCTCAAAAACAGCTCCTGTGGTGACAGTGGTCACCTGACAGCAGTGAGGTTCCTGCTGTGGATGCTCACACCACAGCCCTCCAGACCAGAGTCACCCACTGAATGTCCTGTTAAAATTCTGACAAAATTGAAGATGAAAGCAGACTGCCAATAGAACAGTTCACCAGGCAATACACACTGATAACTGCCAGCTGCACAGCAGGGCATGCCCACATCTAATATCAGCCACTGCTACCAGGCAGTTTTGAGTAATCCATGCCAGGGTCACAGAAGTTAAAGCAAGCCCAACCATTCTAATGCAAATGTATGAAACATTTTTTCTGCTGATTTTTCTGCAGGACAGTTGGTCTACTTAGAAGAATCTTTAATTACTTTATGAGTATTTTTAATTTTTTTTTTTTTAAATCAACCTTTTCACCTCTGCCTCCCCCATTTGGACGAAAGAGGAACAAGATAATAAGGCAGGGGTAAAAGAAAAAAGTCTCTTTGGATTTCTGATCCAGACTGCATTTTCAAGGCCAGCCTACCAGGAAAAGCATTTGTTTGCGTATCAACTCTGAAGGTGCAATAGACTGGAGCACAGAAAACATGGTTCTGGTCTTATGTTCACACCCCTTTCCAACACATTTTTACAGTTTTCTAAAAGACAATGTACAATCTCTGATTCTATATGCAGACTGCTGGAGAAGTCAGCATGAACTGAGCATTAGAAAATGTGGCTTAAAATACACATTTCAATTCATTTTAGAAGTGTTTACTTTTAAAGAGAGACTATGAAAAGTTTCATCATAAATGAGATTTTGATTTTCACTCAGAAGATTCTAAATTCTTTAGTTTTTCATCTCTATCATTTACACCACGTTAACTACATGCAAAAAAACCTCCCACATTTTGTTGAAATTCTGGTTCCCACCAGAATAAAATAATATTTAAATCTAAAATAATATAAATATAATTAAATAAAGCTAAATATAAATATAATCTAAATAATCTAAAATTATATTTCTTGACCTCCCCCCAAAAATTTCAATGTGCACTTGCTAAACATCTCCCTTAAATACAGTTGCTTTGGAATACAAAGTCCTTCCAGAATAATGTAGGGCAGGATTTTTCAGGTCACTATTTTTCCTCTTTTCTAAATATCAGGATCTCACAATGGCCTAACAACAACAGGCATCAGAAATAACCTTCCATTGTGGCTGAAGATCCAGTGGGAAATGCTGGCCACAGAGAGACACTTGGAGGACATACCTAGACCAAATTTCATGGTTCATTAAAGCCCTATAATAGTTCAATGCTTTGTGGTGGTAAGGCACAAAATATACACAATAGTCAAACTACATGAATTCATTAAATATTTGCAGGAATTTTTAAGACAGTAGAAAATTTAGAAAAAGCCCCTTATTTTATATACTTCTGGTCAAGATAAAATAACTCAGCAGAATAAGCATTCTTGTAAAATTGGAATGGGTCCCCTTTCACAGGCAACAATATTCCCCTTAGTTTTGTTTCCAAAGTAATGGTGCCAATTTATTATTTTTTTTAAAGGAATTGCATGCTCTGTACCAGTTTCTCAATTAAGAATACATGTTCCCATGTTACCCTCTTGGTTAGAGACCCACACATTTTCACTAGTTAAAACATGTTTTGCTTCAATTTCCAGCAGTTAGATCCAGAACAGTCTATTTCCAAAATTAGTACAACATTAGGTCTTGGCAGACTGACCAAGATAATTCACATTATCTGCCTTTTGGCAAATTATAAAGTGAGTTTCAGCATTCTTATGCACCCTACAGGAGTTTTTCTCCTTGAGCAATCTCATCTTTTCCCTGAATTATCTCCAGTTTATCATCAGCTTCTTTGAATTGTTGATGGCAGAACGTGACACTGCAGAGAATTCCCAATTAGATCTGCTGTGACATTCTCTGTTTATATTTTACCTTTCCTTGCTCGTGTCTCCAACTATGGTTAACATCTTAGAGAATGTCATGAAGTCACTCTTACACTGCTCTCTGCTAGAAAACTTCCACCACACTCTAAACTCATCACTTCTCAGGGAGTCTCCCATTCTGCTATCAGAGCTTTAATATTTTTAACCTTCATGTTCCATCCTATCTTGATTATATAAACATTCAAATAATTACATTTCCTTTACCTTATCAATTCATAGACAGTAAGGTCTACATCACAGGCCTTTTCCTAATTCTTTTTTTTCCTGCCAATCTCATGTCATTCACAATGGTAATCGGTGTGGATCTGCTGTGCTCCTTTGGGTCATCACTAAATATCTAATTCTAGTTTGGGACAGAAAGGAAACAGTCAGCAACTGAATTTTAACACACATACACAAAATGTTGCAGAAGACATCATGTAAAGACAAGTACACTCGCTGAATATTCATTATTGCATGTTGGTAGAACAGTAGCACTGATATAAGAAATGTGAAAATGAAGGTCTGGAGTTCTAATTTATAGCCTTTTTATTAGTAACTCACACTTTTTTCCCTGGTCCTCTTTGCATGGGAAGATATTTTACATGCACACTAAATTAATTAGACATGTAAAAGACATTTCACGCTGGCCAACTCAACTGCTTTGGGCAGTATTCCACCAAATTTCCAGACAATTAACAGCTGTAACATCTGGAAATCTCCAGACAAACAGCCACCAACCATGCAAAAACCAACTCCACATCACACAAGGCTCTGCTGCATCCCAGGAGTTCAGAGGCACAAACATCACAGGAGGCAGGCATGCACAGGACACACTGCAGGAGCTGCACAAGCGTGGATGATCTACATGTGCATGTCCACATGCTCATACAGAGATGTTGGATCTGCTCTTCTGAGGAGGACTGGAAGTTATGATGTCTTGACCATTTCATTGCTGAGCTTTTCAACATCACTCAGCTCTGTATCTTCCTATCCTGTAGGAAGATAGGAGCACTGATCCTTTTGTTTTGGTGTGAAAGATCAAGTCTAAGGGACTCAAAATCAAAATCTGAATTTGTTCCTGCCCTTTCTTCCATTAATTTCTTCCATTCTATCCTTCTTAGAGGATACAAGGCCCTTTCTAGAGGCCTTGTATCCTCTAAGACACCAGGAACCAAGGCAGTAAATACACTTTGTACCCAGCTGCTTTAACCATTGAAAGGTTAAGTCTGAGTGGAGTTACAAAAATCCCCGTATTTTCTTAGATATTTTCAGAATCCTTGCTGAGGTTTTTGAATCCTGATGGCCCAGAGCCAGGAGGCTAAAATTCCTATGCACACCACCTCATCTAAATGCTGAACACCCAAAATGTTGTTGCATGACAGTGCCTTTCTCAGTCAATAATAAGTGAATAATAAGAGTCTCCTCAGTACAGAGCCTACAGAGCTGGCTGCTGACTTTCATGCTGTAGCACTGCCTGATCCCTGTGCTTTTGTCTCCAGATTGTTCCTGATACCATATCACAACACAAGAACAATGTCCAAGTCCTCAGCAACTCGCCCTCTCAGAGGGAACAGCACTCCTACAACCAGTCAATCTGCCAAAAGAAAAAAAAAGAAAAAAGAAGCCAAAAGTCACATCTCTAACTAAAAAGGCTTTCCACTTCAAGGCTTATTCCACAATTCCGTTCAGCTGACAAATGCAGAGATGAGGATTTCTCAACTGTGCAGTTTCCAGTAAGGGATGACCCACCCATATTGTTAGGAGAACTGGGAAAAGACAAGCAAACCCCTAAAAAGGATACAACTTAGAGGGTATCATCAAGACTTCGCTCTGGAAAAAAGTTACCACTACAAGAAGAGAGTCACACCACACAGGATCAGTTCCCAGAGCCAGCGTGCAGGGGCTGAGCGTGCCTGGGGACAGACAGAAAAGGTACAGCTCCTTTGTCCTTACAGACCATGGGAAAAAAGTATATCCAAAATGGCACATGATTAAATGGGGAGAAATAAGAGTCTTGGATGCCCAAGTTGTGGTGCATTTACACCACAGAGTGTGAGGCAGCTGAGTGGTGTGAAAGAAGACACAAAGGCTGCATGAGATGCTGAAAGTGTAAAGAGAAAACCTTACGGGCATGTGCAGAGTTCTGTCCATATCCAGACCCAAACAGCCACCACTCTGTTTATCCAATTACCATTTCATTTAGCTGAGCAGTGCTTAACTGAAATTCTTCAAGGTCAGGGCCCCAGGAAGAGCTGCTTTTCTCTGCCAATTCTTTGACTGACTTTACCTCCATCTCTCCAAATACCCTGGATGCCCCCAAACCATTTGGGATAAGCAAACTTGTGCTGAGTTTTCTGTCTGTCTCATTCATTCACTACTTAAGTAGGGAAAAAAAAACCCCAACCTTTGCTTGTTCAGCTAGCTTAATATTGAGGGTAGGCAGTGATGTCCTTCTTCCATGAATATGCTAAAATTAATCCAATTTGCATGGGAACATATAAGCAGCAAATATTTATTCATGATTGGGAGGGAGCTGATCCAAGTATGTATACTAAGGGTAGACATTAAAAAAAAGGCATAAACATTGATCACCATAGCTTTCCTACAATTAGCTACCAGGTAGAATTAATTTGTGCTTGCAGTCATATTAAATCACTAACAAGCATAACATGTTTGAAATAAAGAAATAATTCAAGTAAAATGCAATTAGGGAGATCCAGTTATTTCAGTCTGGGCAAAGTGACCCTCACTCTACAGTCTAATAGTTAATGAAGCTGACTTGAAAAGAATTCCTTTTTCTCCCCATGAACATTATCTTTGTCTTTTCCTAAACTTCATACCAAAGCTGCAGAGTTTAATTAAATATGCTACACAGTCTGGAGGAGTAAAAGGTAAGAGATATGTCAGCAACAGAAATGGCAGCCTTCTTGTAAGCAGCTTGCCAGCAAAGGGAGTCATATGCAGGTTATACTTACTGTTATACTTGAAGCAGGAGGAGATTAAAAACCACATAGGCTTGTAATTTTACATACTTTGAGTATTGTGAAAGGTTGTGTTCCTTAGCTGAAACTGTTCCACTGCAGGGGAAAGTAAAATTTCCAGACTGTGTTTTTTTTACTAGAAGTCACACGGACCTTTACTTCTAAAAGAGATCTCTTATTTGTTATTTTAGTTAATTTTTTAAAAAGACTCCTGGCCATGGGCCTAAGACTGTGTTTGATCAAAAACAGCTCAGGAGGATCAGAGTCAGCATCTCACTGTCTTGATGCTTTTCTGCTCAAGCCTTCTAGAAAAGAGAATTGCCATGAACAGGAAGCACAGGAGCACTGCAGTGAAAGCCAGTTGCCACTTCCACAACCACTCTGAACACTCGTGCACAGATGATCCTAAAGCATTTAGCAGTGACTGAGGACCTGAAAAAACCCTTTCATCATTAAGTAGCCCTTTTTTAGTCTGCTGGTGAATTTCTGCTGGAGATTTAGAGACTTTCCATCAGAGCCAGTCCAGAGAGTGGACTGTAGGATCATTCCTTGTCTGCTGCTCAAGCAAAATTCTTTGATGGACAGGAAAGTTGATGGACAGGAAAATCAGCTTTTATCTGATCTTACAGGGTCTCATTTCCACTGACCACCTCAGATTTAGGCAGCCTACAGGCATGCAAGTCATGATGCATGTGTAGGAAAAAGATAAAAAATGAGAGCTTAAGAAAAAAAAGGAGAAAATTAATCTCACTAATTTCTATGCTCATCTAGTACCCTTTTGCCAAAATATTTAAGCACCTAACTAGTTTATTCATCTATCATTCTGTGCACAAAATGCACAGCATTATTCATTCTGTCTGTGCAAAAGTAAAAAAAGGAGAGGAGGAAAGAATTTCAGCATAGCTTCATTCCTGAATAAGCAAATGGCTAAGATATTTGTAATTTGGTTCTGAGAAAGAAGAAAATTTTAAAAAAGAACTCCTGAAACAGGTGCAGTTAAAAAAAACCACATAAATACTTTTCTTATTATTTCTGTCCTGCTTTAGCAGAGCAGAACCTTATACATAATTTGTAAATAAGTGGGACTCATGCAATGGAGAGGGGATGCCTTTTGCAATCTCAGAAGGAAAGAGTTTCAGAACCAAGCAAGGCAGAGATGGTTGAACAAACACATGTGGAAGGCAAGCAAAACTTGACTGTACTCAAGCACCTCTGCTCCCTGCTATACCCTAGTCCTGAAATGAGGAGTTGAGCTCCATTTTTGAATTCCATACAAGTGATTTTGAAGAGAGACTGGGCAAACAAGCACAAAAAAAGAAATTTCTTCAGCCTATAGGAGCAATAGCATAAGGAGCCAAGGTAGATGATTTTCTCAGGCTATGCCAGGACTTTCTCTATGGCTGCTAGACAGGCAATTACCCTAATCCTTACATGAGCTTCACTCTTTCCATTAGTCTACATCAGCCCCATTTCATCTGCATCACCAGTAGGCTTTTGCCCCTCCTTTTAAGGCTTCCTTCCATTCATACAACCTCTTCCTAGCCAAAGCCACCAACAAAAATACCTTTATTAGATTACATTAATTCAGTCAAGATCTATCTGTCAAAACCCAATTTATTTCTCAAAGAACAGGCATTCATTTGCTCCATTAGGTTCCAATGGGTTATGCTCTATCCCACTACCCACACTGGGTCTAGATTTTTTTCACTTGGGTAGCAAATACTATGAACTGCCTTTCCTAAACATCAGTTCAGTATCAAGAATAATAAAAAAAAAGACCCAAAAAAACAAACACCCCACAAAACCCAACCAAGCAAATAGAATATTGGGATTTTCTGTAGTTCCTAGCAAAGAACACCATTATATATGTCATTATAATGTATAAATTTAAGGTTTTCTCACACTTTACCTGCTCTGGGTTATGCTATCCTCTCAGTGCAAAAACAAGAGGTTCCACAGCTCAGGCAAAGGTAGCAATGATAAACCCAGGTGAGGAATCAGGGGGATGTCTACCTTGGGGTCAGTGGGGAGGAAACTGGATCTTCCAAGCCTCTGTAACATTTTTCTGAACTTGTTTGCCTTTGACACAGAGCATGAACGTGGCAGGTACCTGCACCAAGCCAAGCATCAGAAGTTTACAGTGTCTTTCAAAGCCTTCAGTGGGTATTTCCCCAGCTGTCCCCAAAGCCACAGAGATGCACATGATGCACTCAGCCTGAGCACACAAGCAGGCTGCAGGAGGGTCATAAGGTCTTGACAGCCCACCTGATCTGGGATTTCACTTGTGAGCTGAATGGTGAGAAGTCATTGTGCAGCAGGGAGATTCAGCCTTCGTTTTCTTCAACAAGATTGAACAAAAGAGACTGTGTTGAGAGACAAGCTCAATAAATGCATTACAGAGGTTCTGGCCATTTGCTTGGTTGCATACTTGCCCTCAGTGGGCATTTTGCCAGAGCTCCAGTTTGTGCATAAATGGGCATTTAAGCTTTCAGGTAAAAGAGGGGGCACACAGGAGGAAGCTACAAGGTCATTTACAAGATAATGGTCACTTTTTTCCTGTTTTCAAAAGATTATAATGATATAGATTTATCTTGTTAATATCAGCTTTGAGATAATTATCTACTACTAGTCTTGTGCTGCGTATTACCATTCTCAAACCTTCATTCTATTCTATATACATAGATATATATATATATATCCATATATGCAAACAGAGACATGATTTTGCTGCCAAACACTCTCCAGGATTCCCACTAGGGAAAAAGCATTACAGCCCCCTTGTATGCAATTGAAAGGACAGCAAAACAGGCTGAGACTTGTCAGCCTGGAGAGGAGACAACCTGAACAGGTAACACATGACAGAGGTCAACAAATTAAAGAGTGTCTTTGAAAAACTGGATAAAAATTAACTGTATGCTGAGTCTTTCAGCTCAAAAACTAAGGGACACAACATGAAAAGTGCAAGAACAAGGCTCAGGAAAAACGAAAGACAGCAGTTCTGTCTGTTACAGGACTCCTTGGAAAAGAATATCATGGATGGAAAAAGTTTGTACAGGTTGATAGGGAACCTGTACCAGAAACTTGAAGAAACCAATATTTTAGAGCTATCAAATAATTAAAAAAACACACATCAGGTTAATGAAGTGTCAGGAATTGGGAGTGTACTTGGAGAAAGTACATTTCTTTCCTTACTTTTATTCTTCCCTGTGCACCTTCTTGTAACCACTTGGATAGAGGGCCCAATGAACCCTTAGACAGAGGCAAACAGATGTTCTTAAACTCTTGAATTTTCTGTCTTTCACAGATAACCTATACTGGGCTTCTGTTCGTGTAATGCCCTAACATCTAGTTACAAGGCAACCAGTAGATGAGCAGATATTCTAAGTTAGACCTCTAGAGTCTAGAACTAATATTTTAACCACACCAGAACTTTCCTCTGTGATAGCGAGCACACTGCTGTTCCAAGTCCTTTTCTAGAGGAAAAAGTATCCTGAGATGTGGCTTACAGATCCAACAGTTCACAGATTTACAGTACATTAACTATGGTCATGGGAAAATGTTGGTTTTTTCTTCTATAAAGAGGGTCTTGTGTAATATGTAAATGCCACAAGGGATTAGCACAAGAAATTATTTTTGCAGCGTGTGAAAGTGTGCTGTGCCAATTCTCAGAAGGTCCAGCTCCAGCCAAGCCTCATGACAGACCCAGGGGCAAGTGCACAGCCCTCAATACCACTGCCCTTTAGAGATGGGCAGAACCAGCTGAGAAGGCACAGGCAAAAATAGTAATTCACAATAGCTTCATTGCCCAACCTATCTGAACTAGCCCTGACAGAAAACAGTTCAAGCAGAAAATCCCCTTTCTTTTTTTTTTTGTAACATAATGTTTTACAGATATTTTGTCCTTATAGGAAAGTCCTACAAAATTAAAATGAGAAGAAAGCACATGAACTAAAAAAAAATAGACTCAATATTTTCCTGCTCATGTTACATAAGCTTCTATATGAAGACAGACTGTGTGAAATTGTGGAGGCTGAGACTGAGTGTAATGAGATAATTCTACCATGTATGTCAAAATGAAAACCAGTATTTTTTTAAGTATAGGCTTACATGAGGCACCCATTGTGGAAAAAATTCTCTTAATATCTTTTTGACAAATGAGTTCTGCTTGTTGGGGGAAGACCCATACAAAACACGGTCACAATAAGACCATGAGATCTTTGCAAACACATTTTTGAGCTTGGTATGGGTTCTGCACTTTATATAGGAAAGTAATATAAAGGGACTAGAAGATGCATATAGGTTGGGAATGAGATTATTATTACCTATGCACAAATATTCCAGGTTAACCTAAGTATATTTGCAAGGTTTGGTTTCTTTCTTGTCAAAATATGGAAGGTGATGGTTTAGACTAGACCGAGAAATCATCAGGATCACCCTTTTTTATTTGCTAGAACAAAGCATTTTAAAGACTGGCTTATGAGAGTTCCAGACTGCCTATTAATTCTCAAAACAATGATGCAGCACTTCAAATTTAATCACCTCCTATCTGTTCATATTCTAAATTGCTTATTTGGGCTATGAAATGGTGTCCTACAGACATATCTCAAACAGCAAAAGTCCTAACCAGAATAGTGAGCTCTTTTGCACATCTGAAGTTACCAATTCATGCTTAAGGCTCCAAATCATTATGAAAGAGACTGGAAAGTCCAGCAGACCACAAATGGCTTGAAAGAAGCTTGCAGCATTAGACACGGTTTCAGTAATATTGTTGAAAACATACAGTAGAGTTTAAATAAAAAGCAAACTCTAATGTGCATAAAAACTTGAACAGGAAGCAGACTGAAAAACAACTGCAAGCGAGGAGGGAAATGAACAAGTCTATTTGATCTTTCCAGCTGACTTAAATACGAACACTAAAAAAAAAAAAAATAGTGACAACTAATTTGTGATGTAAAATTATTCCTGGTTTAATTAAATTAAAATAAATGAATGTAATTAATTATCTAGGTTGGGAGATGTGTCTACCCAGACAGAATTCCTCTCTCAGACCCATTACGGGGAAGCAGGTGGATCAGAATGACCTAAATTTCATCCAGTGTTGGAAATGAAGGGTCAGATTTTCAAAGCTTTTCAAAAGGTTTCAACTACATACTGTATTCCTGGCTTCCTGACTGCACCCTCTGGAGCATTGCAGTGACTTTTCTTCCATCCTCACTATTTTTCCTGCTGCAATAGAGCAGGCAAATCCATAATGTAATTTTATTTAGATTGTCTCCTTTTCCTGTAATCATAAAATACTTTTACAGAATGAGAAATTATAGAAATTACTCTTCTGTTACTCCCCACCACACCACTCTGATTCTACCCTCAGCATCCTTTTGAAAGTTCACGAAATGGGAACAGGACAGCTTTCATTCCTCCTGCACATATTCCCTACCCTGTATCAAAAATTCTGATACCAAGCTGCTGCCCTGGTTATGGAAGAATAGCATTTCTGATATAGTAAACAAAGACAGCAGACTTTCCAAGATTTCTTTTTTTTTTTTTTTTACATAATCTCCTGGCCGGCCAAGTGGCCCAGCACATGGTGTATACAGATGCACCAGAAGACAGACAACTTTCATACCATAAATTCCTTTGCTACTCTTCTGCTGTGAATGACAACAAAACTCACTGTTCATTTCAGTGGCAATGATTCCAGCCATATCAAAGATTGCCAGGCTAGTTATCCAGGCATAACAGTAGTTTGTATTTTAGAATAAATTTTTCTGACCCTCTTTTTCATTTTAGTTCTTCACTCCCCCCACTGCATTTTTTTTTCAAGAAGCAATTTGCTTTCTACCATTTGCTTTCTCAGCAGGGCTGTTATCAGCACTAGTCTCTAAAAGAGGACAGCTGGTAAGGGAGAGGCAAAAGTCAGATCCTTAAGAACATAACCATGGATTTAAACATACGAGCCTGCACTGTAAATTGTTTTGTTACGCAATTTGTATCAAACTCACTCCATAAGTCAGGAGCATACCCTGCAGCATGTAAAGTTCATAGAAAAAGTGAAGTTGGACCAAAAAGCACACGTTGGAACAGATAAAGCAAACTAGGAGACCATTTGTTGTAGAGCAGCCTTTGTAATTCTGAGAACTGGTCCCACGTTCTGAAGCGGATAAAGTTGTTTGTAGAAAAAAAGATGAGGCTCACAGCTGGAGGAAACACAGGTGTCAAAGTCTGTTGTTACTGCTTTTGTTGTGGCTCCAAACAGACAGCCATACTTAATATGCAAGAAGAAAAAAAAAAAAAAAAAAGAGATAATTGAGCAAGTTCAGCCCAGGACTAAATGGGTGCAGCAGCCAGGTGGGTCATGTTTTCCTCAGCTTATCTTTTCCATAATTAAATCTTTCCTGGTGAAGACAACCAGGTCACTCAATTTAAGGCAAAGACCTCCTGGTTTGAGCCCATCAGCAGCAGCAGCTTCAGAACTGACTTTAGAAGGAATTGCACTTACACTGGAGCTGAATTTGGCTCACTGCAAGGAAACATTTTTAAATCCTGCTGGTGAAGCTTCCTGGATATCACCCTGTTAGTTTCCTCTGACATATTCAGCAGCAAGGTTTCAAACGGAAGACAGCAGTCTGAAGGGGAGCTAGAGAATGATGAAATCACTGCCTAAAACTCACTGTATCCCCCTTACAAACCATTCGATACCATTACTGATTTTTCCCTTTGGTTCAAACCTGAACTGACTAGCAGACCCTGACAGCTGCCTCTGCTCTTCCCTATTAAAAAGCTCAAACATGGCATTGGTTTTAGAGGAGAAAGTGGCAGGGACTCAGACTCTGCACTGGCATTCCAACGGTTTAATTGAAGATGAACACTTTGTTCAACTCTTGCCCCTTTCCCCGGGGTGGCCAGCACTGCTTCAAACGCCTGCTGTCTTAAACAGAGACAGCTGCAGGACACAGACTCATGTATCACAAGCTGCGTGCAACAGGAGATAGCTGAAGGGCAGAACTTCAAAGCCGTGCGCTGCAACCACCCGGGCTGCACAGGGCTGCTGCCACTGCCAGCTGGGAGCTCCAAGCTCAGACGCGGGGACACGGCCTCGCAAGCAACTTGACATTTGCCGTACCTTGGAGGTGCTGGATATCCACCCCAGAGAGGCCGGAAGGCAGCAGCGAGGAGAGTGCTGATTGCATCAACATTTTTTTCCAGCTAGTCAGGCTTCTCCAAGAACTGACAGCAGTACCTCAGTGTGTGGGGTTTCCTCCCCTTTCAAGGAAAGGGTCACATTTAAAGCAAAGAAGAATTGAGATTATTTTAGCTTTCTTCCTCCAGCACACCAGCTTCAAACATCGTTTTAAAACTGGTACGGAATGAAAGAAACAACTCAAAAATTACTTCTCGGTACTTGAAGAGCATCTTGCAATTCTTCCACAAGGAATTATCCACACCCTGATCAGCACTAAAAGACTCAGGCAGTATTAGCTGGGGAAGACAGTGGCCCCTAACACTAATTTGAACGCATTATTTTTTTTCAGCCTCGTGCAGGAGAAACTAGCACAGAAGACAATTCCATGAACTCAAATGAGATGGTATTTCAATACAGGGATGGGTGGGCATAACCTGTGCCTTATTCCTGCTGCCTTATATCTTTATTATTCCTTATATCTGACACAGCATTGGCTGAGCCATTCAGTGTGGCTACACCTTAGAATCAACGGGTCAGTTTTAAACATGCCAAAACTTGGACCCACGTGCTAATAACTTCAGAAAGCACCAGAGCCACTGAAATCCATTTCAGCCAAGCTCTACCAAATGCATGAATGAAGAAAAAGAGGAAAAGACTAAGCAAACCTGGGGCCTTTATCTCTCCCCTTTCACATTAGAATAGACTTGTAACTTAAACTAGATCTAAGAGGGTCTCCAGCAACCAGAAAGAGTGCAAGGCACTGTAGATTACTGCTTGTGTGGCGGCAGCACCAAAAAAGGACAGTAGACTGGCAGATCATGCTCAGAAGATGCCTTCATGGGGCTTGCCCAGATCACTTTACATGTTTCAGTTGTTGTGTACAAGATTCAGGCCCTAATCCACATGCATTTTATGTTTCCAGAAGCTGACACCAAGCCTCTCTCTTGCTCCAGGATCTCTTGTGCCAGCTTCACCTGGAAGGGCCTTGAGAAAGGAGACAATGGTGCTCTTTGAGAAGAAATAGTTGGATGCTGCCTCAAAGGAGATGGGTTGGAAGGGCCACATTCCCTGACTACAGCCTCATGTTCAAATGACCACACCCCAAAACCAAGCTCAGGAAGAATAACACTAAGCAGCCTTCATCCTCACTGCTTCACCCTCACAAAAAGGCTACAGCAGGATGGAGAACAACCATCACAAACACATTTTAACTGGAGACACACAATCTTAGGTTCTTATTTCCTTTCCAGCTTCTCTTTCTAGGCTCACACCATTGACAAACACCCATAAGTCCCAAATAAGAGCAAATGGGAGGTATGGCCACTAGAGCTGATGGCTCAGTGTTGTTGGATGTTCTGCTTAATTTATTAACTCTCTTTCACTTCCCCTGCTGAAAGGAAAAGGCAAATTCACACAACTACATTGGGCCTGTAGTGTTGTGGTTCAGATGAAAGAAGTTCTCAGGACTCTTCCACAGACCCTTCACCTTGCAAACTATTTAGGCACAATTTCTTAGGAAATCTTCACACATCTATTTCAGAGGTAGTACATAACAACTGGCATACATCAATGCATTTTTTTCTCCAACAGCAACAGGGATGCTCTGGATATGCACCCATATGTTGTAATTTCTGTCATACCACACTTCAACCACTTCTTATCCATGCAACACTGAGAAACTTTGTTTACATATGATATTTAGACTCAGTGAAATACTTCTCAGCAACTGTAGCTGTCATAAAAAATTAATGGATGGTTTACAACAGATCTGTTGATAGAAAAAAAAAAATCCTTCCACTGTTTCTGTTTGGACAGGAAGACTTCTTTATTCAGGTAGGAAAGGACTATGATTGAAGCACAGACATGAGGAGTCCCCATTATAAAACCAGCATAAGTGATTTTGCTGACTGACACATTACTAGTGGAGCCTGAAGAATATAGATCTACTGCTCAGAACAAGGTCCAGCAGACTTAATTTATCTGTTGCGGGGTAAAATTTTGCCTCCAATTACATCCAAAAAATGCTATTGATTTAGACAACAGCTGTTGTTAACTGTTATGGAACAGCCTTATGTTAACTGTTCAGGAACTGTGGAGTGAAAAATCTCAAGGTGTTGAAAGCACCACACATCTCGAGCCATCGACAGGCACTACTCTACTGTAAGAGAAAGCCCTGCAAAGGTTTCTCAGGACAAGGCAAGTTATCAGGGAGGAAAACATCCCAGAGCCGCTTCTTTTGCCTTTTCTAAGAAGTTTCCTACTGTCAGCAGTCTGCCAAATTCCACAAGGCTGGAAACAAGCTGATAACTGCATCACTACCACAACATTTGAGGAAAGACCCTACTCAAAACCTTACTGCGATAAAGGAAATCCATCTACCATTATTGATCACCAGCACACTACTATTCTCAGTGTCAACAGCATAAATTTGAAGGCGTACCAGAAATTCTAATAAATGTTTACTTCCAGTTCACTAACTATGCAATGGGGAATAGTAAAAGAATTACTTTTGTAACTGCAAATATTTCTCTGTCTCTTAAATTTGCCTTTCATTCAACTGATGAGGTGGGTGAAGAGAAATGGCCCAGAAATTAAGTACTATGACGCTGGAAATTTTTCTTTTTTCAAAAAGTGAGCATTAGACCCAAATTTCAGGGAGCAAACTACAAAAAAAAAAAAAAAAAACCACCACAAAAACATCACAAAAAACCCATCAAAAAAACTTTCAACCATGATTCTAAGGCAACTTATAATTTGGAACAATTGGAGCTGGTCATACTGCAACCTGCTGTAAGTATGTACCATTCTGTATTCAGTCCTCAGGCAGCTGTATCAGTAGGGAGGCACGGTACAGCCTTTATTTATTCTAATCTGCTTTGTTGTTCTCTGTAGCACAGAGATCATTAAGAAGTTTTTCAGATACAGAAAAACATAACCCAAATTTTTAATGACCTCTATCTCAGTTCCCCCCTGCATATGCAGCCAATTATTTTTCAGTTGCACATTTGCTGGGCCTTCCTTTACTCTGGTCAGTCAAGAATACCTAAGAGCTACTAATAAAAGGTGACCACTTCTCTAAATATCCTGGCACCAGGGGAGAAGACATATTATGAATCCAACATTCTTTTGCTCTCAACCTTTAGAATTTTTGAAGACAGCGGAACAGAGGTGGCATGTCCTCTAAAATCAGAATTTCCTGTTCGAATTCGGATTCCAAATCAAGGCAGGAAGACCAGAAGCAACTGCTCCTGGGATTTCCAAGCTGCACCTGGCTATTTATCTCCTTCGGCATTCATTCCATACACACAAAGGAAGAGGACAGAACATGAGAAAGAGGAGGCTTTTTCAGAGCAGAGGGGAATTTTGCAATGCTTTTGGGGGAGTAAAAGTCACAAGCATTATAACTCTGTCAATAATGCATTATACTTGAAAGGGTCTGGCTATATCTATCACTTAGCAAGTTAGAGTCTCCCTTCTAGGGGAGTTTCTGAACATAAAACCCTTACCTGATTTGATGGACCAGCACTTTCAAGCCAGTCAGCACCTGCTCTCCAACTTGATATACTCTCAAACTGTTTCAAGTGAAGCCAAAGGATCAAAACTTAATTAGCAGCGAAATACTTCTTATACCGATGGGTTTGCACCAGATCTCCTGAGGGACATAGATTTGTCTCTATCTGGAATCCCCACCCCACCCTCAGCTGCTCATTAGCAGCTTTGTGTTTTGTCACTTGGCAGACGCTCACCTGCCGCGCGGCTGGGACGGAAGAGCGCTTCTGGCAGCCAAGGCTGCGTGGCTCTGGGAGCAGGGCAGGCAAGTCCTAGCAGCTTCACCTCTTGTGAGCATGCTGGCTCTGCCAAGCCAAACAAGACAAGGTGACATACTTGTCTTGCTGTTCCTCTGTAGAAAGACTCATGAGTTATTTGTTGGTCCCACGAGAGGGGTTCTATTTCTTTTTCCTGCGGGGATAACAGTCATTCAGGTGTAACTCTTTGATTAAAAGGCTCTCCTCCTCTGAAGCCACAGCAGTGAGAGTCACACCTCTGCTTAGGAAAAGGGCTTTGCTTCCAGCAGAAGTGCAGAGGTGAAGCAGTGATCCCACCCATCACTGGTGGGATTTTCACAGCGGTGCCAGATGCCCAGTTCAGTCTCTCATGAGGCCTAAGCAAACACTTTAGCAACTCAGGTAATACAAAGGTATAATGAGTTATTGTAAAGGAATGACACTGGCAAGAATTCAGGTCATAAGGGTCTTAACACCTCTGTTGAACAGAGCTGTCACTATCAGAAAGAAGAAAAACTCCATCACAGCCTCAAATAGCTGGGCCTTGATGAGTTCCTCACTTGCTGTGGGAATGACTGGGGTTTTTGGTCACTTACACAACACAAAACTAACCTTGTAATTCCCTTAATTTTTGCAAATCACTGAACACATCTGTCTAAATATCCATGACCTAGAGGGGAAAAATAATATATTTAAAATACGAAAGTGGTGCCAAATCTAACTCATCAGTCTCTGCTAGGATTCCTGAAAGTCTTGGGAGGTGGGACCTCAAGCAGTTTATTTTGGCATCCTTCTCAGCTAGGGAATCTTTTGATTGCAGTCACTCTGGAAAGGACCTATGCTGTGGAAGAGAGCAGGGTAAGCACTAACATGAGAGCAGAAGAAAGTCTTACAGTGCAATAGCAGGGAAAAAATTATAAAATTGACCTGACTCAATGTTTTTCATTCAAGGAGAACAAGAAGGCAAGAAAAGGAATAAAAAGTGTAAAGTTGCAAGAAAGTCCTTTTCATCTAGATTATCTCTTTGACTACATAGGATTGCTCTTCCCACAATTCAGGTATTTTGTCCCTCCTTCCCTTCAGACTTCAAGGGGAAGGAAACAGTAACAATTTATTGGTGCTATCACTGAGATATATCTCTGATATTAGCAATGGAAACATTTTTAACCATGCTACTTGCACTGACTCCTCTAGCTATCCCCCAAGATTCAGCCCCAAACACAAGAAACAAGGAAAATAAATACAAGTGTCCTCCTCTAAGTGGAAAGCTCATTTACCTTTTGTCTTCTGCATTAATTTTATAGTCCCAATGTTTTTTTCATACACTGTCTGATCTGAAAAGAAGTCTAGAGTCTTACTGAAGTTCAGTTTTCTTTTCTTAAGCACACAACCAAGCAATCAAGGTAACTATTAATTATCTTTTTCAAGTTGCAGCTGTGACTAGGATGTCAAAAAAAGAACCAAGTTTTTTGGCTAACTGTGGTTTCTTGTCTTCCCACAGCTATTTTGAACAACAGATCAGTGTTTTTAGCTCTGTCTAGTGAAAATAAAAAAGAGAAATAAAAAGTTGTTGCTACATTTGTAAGTCTTCCAGGGTAGCTGCAGAGCTGTGACTCAGGCACACCTGGGTACCATTTCTCCTTTACCTGGACAGAGTTTGAGCCACATTCTGCAGGTATTAACCCACCTGCCAGGCTGCCTCTCTGTGCTCACACAGTCACAGTCTCTCCTACTCAATCTGTGTTTCACATAGAATAAAACCCTCTTCAGGGCCCAGTGAGCAAAACAACTTCACCACTAAAAAGTTAGATGAGTCAAGGTGAAAAAGAGCAAAAAGGATTTCAGTCCCTGCTCCAGGAGACATTTACACTCTTAAATTAAGTAGTTGGTGTAATGCAGCCAGGAGCATAGATCTTATTCCTCCCAGGTGAGTGCGCTAAGCCCCAAAATTATTCATTCCATGGCCTCAAAAATATTTCAATTATTTTCCCAATAAAATTACAGCAATAAGAAGAGTTAAGAACTCTCTCCTCCACTTAAATAATGCCCACTTAATATCCACTTAAATATATGAGTGATATCAATTCAAATGTCCTCAAGGTGAGGAAAAAATGTAATCCTAGCCTCCCACACACAAAATAAGGGTCCTAATCACCAAGTTCTTGGATGAAAGATTACACTTACTTTGTCATTTCCTCTCCTTAAAAGGGCCATTAAACAAAATGTTGCATTTGACACTATTTTGTCCTGAATAAGTAAAATCCATTTACATCCTAGTTGAAAAAAAAATTATTCTGCAGAAGTAAAACTTTTGTTTAAGCTTTCAGTTAACGCGAGCTGAATTTCTTTCCTAATTCTTCCTCATTTAACTGCCAGCCCAACTGGAAATTCACATAGGCAGAGATCAAATTGTTCTTAATCAATGAGATGATTTAACTAAAACCTTCTGTAAACAACCTGTTTGAAAAACTAACACTTTTCTGTGTGGAATATCCAGCCCTCCTTTCTCAGGGAGTTCATTTGAACATGGGAATTGAAAAAAAAAAAAAAAAAGGGAAGTTATTGAGTGAATCTTGTCTTCTGCAGTCTCAACTTGTAAGGAATTTTGCTTAATTAATTGGCTAGAAATATATAAATACATATCTACATGTTGCTTTAAAAGAGAGCCTACCTGCTTTCCCTGCTTCCCATTGCTGGAATCAGACTTTCATTATTGTCCAGTCCCTGTATGGACTGCTTACACTTGTTTCATCAGGGAAGTGGGTTAAAAAACCTCTGCCACCAGCCAACTGGACTTGTACCATTAACTATACTATGTCCAGCAGGAAAGTTCCTTTTTCAAGAGATGTGGGTTACACCCCTTCTCATTTTTTCTCTCATCGTTAGCACTTTAATCACAGTCTCTCATCTCTTCAGAGACCCTACCTGGGATCTATCTCAATTATCCTTTGCTACTGACCCATCCAGCAAGACATGGAAGCCATAAACTCTTCCAGGCTGGAAAAGGCCTTTAAGATACAGGGCCTCAGCTCCCACTCCTAGAGTTACCCACTGGAATGGCATCTTCACAAAGATCATTACTAATTCACAATAAGACCACAGGCTCTTACTGTAGATATTGACATTGTCCACTTCATTGGAAATTTTGTACTTGGATACTGGAAGTTGCTAAAAACATTCCCATTTTATTAAGTCAAGAGGGAATAAGGGCTGGGACAATCAATACCAGTAGAAATATCTGGGGAAATTTGCCTTTTTATGTCCTGTTTTATATTCCCTCTCTCCTCTACTATGAGTAAAGAGAATCTGGAAAGTCTTGAAAAAATTGTGTTCTTTCCCAAAAACAAAAGAGGGTTTCAGAAAGAGGACTGGTATTTTTCTTGCTGTCCTTGGGAAGCCAAAACTAAACTGAGTTATTCAGCATTTAAACAAAACAATTGGCATAGTTCACAACCACTAAAAAGAAAGAACTCAAGCTTGCTGAAAATGGAACTTCCAGTCAAAAACTCTTTTGTATTTTAAATGATGAAAAGAGAAAGAAGAAATTAAAAAGTTTCCTACTCTTTCAGGTTGGTCAGAGTTCCAGCAGGGACCTGACACCACCAGGGGCAAGATGCTGGGAATCTGGGATGCCAGACTGGCAGGAGCAAGCCTTCCTCCCCATCTATCAGTGAACAAAATGGTGTTTTGAATAAGCCAGCCAGCCTGTCCTCACAGCAAAATGTTACATTTGAACATTTGGGCTGAATTGTTGAACCATCCTTGCTTCAAAAATGCAGAGTTCTACATTCCCTCTGTAGCTGGCCCTCATGTTTGGCTCTCATGGCCAAACAAGGCACTACTTGGGACTGGTAGATGCAATTCTGCATGCTACCTGTACCTTACAGTACAAATGTGGCTCCAGAGGATGAAAGGTCATTCATGCAGAATATTTTAGTGGCAGAAAAAGAATTAGAAATGTTATTGCACACCTAGTCAATATCTTTTCCTGGAAGGAATTATCTTGTATTTGTCTAGAGACCTCAGTCAATATCTGATTCAGGCTGTGCTTAACACAACAAGCAGTGTGTGTGCAAGCAGATTCAGACTTGTTTGTGTGTAAACAGAGCTGCAGCCTCTGCCCCAAAGAGCCTACATTGTTTCAGTGCTTTTAACATCCTTCATCACACCTACCACACAACTCTCCCTCTTAACATCCTTCTGACCTCTGCCAACTCCCAAGAGCTGGCCTGCTTCTTCATACCTGCATGTTGTGACAATTTGTGCCTCTAGGACTGTGGTGCCAGGCACAGATGAGGATGGCATGCCATGGAGATCAGAAGTGCAAAGACACTGGTGAGCTTGTAGGTTTATCAGAGATCATTGAAACCCAAAGACAAATCTGCCAAGCCACCTTTTTCCAGCCATGTGTTCCTGTGGCCTATGGTTATTCTCCATTTAGGCCCACTCCTCAGTAGAACTAAAATACAGACACAGTAAATCCCACTGCCATCATCTCCACATACAACACACTTTATTATAACAGAATAAGGGGTTATGCTCTGCTGGACCAAATCAAGTTGGTCAGTGTTAAGTATCACATTTTAGATTCAAATCCCTGCTAAACCCTCTGCTTGTGCTCGTGGCTAACATTATTTTTATATCTGTCCTCAGAAATGAAAGACAGCAGCAGCTCACACATAGCAGCAACAGCATCAGCAGCTTTTAAAGGCCAACTCCATAGATTAAAGGGTGATACACTGAGCACCAAAATCCCACCATCCCAGTGTCTACTGATTAGGTTGGGAGAAAAGCTGAGTGACAAACATGTTTCCAATCTGCCTAGCCCATGCAGCGAAATGGAGCAATCTGGCCTGAAAAGGGATTTAGACTTTTGTTGTGCACAAGGGGAGAAAAAGCTGATTTAAATCCATCAACAATGCCCTCCCTCTTGGTGATCTCAGAGATAAGGAACAGAGTCTGGACACAGTTCATATCCTACCTCTCACCAGGCCCCACACTTCCACTCAAAGACAAAAGCTGGCAGATGAGGGCAAACGATGCTGCCTTGCTACTGAGCCGCCTGCTCACATAAAAACATGTTGTACAATGCATGGAGCCTGACCAGAGCATTTGATCTAGCAAATTTTAAGGAGAGAATAAATCCCCAAGCCTGTAGGAAGAGAAATATACAGTAGTTCATCAAGACCATTGCTATTAATATGTGTTTAGCACTGATGTGTAAAAAGGCTATTAACAGACACAAAGGTCTTGCTCTAACCTGTTTACAGCCTGAACCCAGCAGGCATTTACATCAGAGAATAACAACATCATATAGCTGATACAAGTGGGGTAGGCAAAGAAGAGACAAGGGGAAAAACAAAAAAAGGAAAAGGAAATAAGGTTTCTAAAAGAGAGCTATTAGATCCCCTTACAAGGAGAGCAGATCACATGGTTGCCTTTATCCTGGTTATTTAATATATGCCATCCCTGTGCATTTCACTGTGACTGCCATAAGGAGTGAGTCATTACATTCTCTCTTTATCCCTTGTCATAAGGACTGAGAATGAGGTGATAACCCATTTTTCTGAAACCTTTCCAGACCCTTGGGAAAAAAAAAACCAAAATATTTTGCCTTGTTTTATCTGAAAGAGATGAAAATGTAAAAAAACCCCAACAATACTGGTTGCCTATAAGTAAATTTTCTCTTTACACACCTTTTTCTAAAATAAAAGTGAAATGAAACAGCCATGCAGGGGTGCAGGTGGGGAAAGTCAATCTGTGCAAAAAGCAGTCTTGTTTTCGTGTGAGGAAAATGTGCCTGACAACAGTTGTGAAGAACACCAAGAAAATGGTTGCTGGAAAACAGCAGCAGCAACAACAGCAGCCATCACCTCCATCACTCTATGGATACCCCTCATGATAGGCATTAGTGCAGAGCTTCCTCCTTTACAATTATTAAAACAGACTTCAGCAAGCCCTTATTGCCACCATCTTTGGAGAGCAGTATTCAGATGCAGATTGCCTTAAATCCCATCAACCCATTCAGGCGTTCGTATGCAAGTGTGTCTGCCCTGAGTGTGTATGTGTGCGAGTGTTTAGATGCATTTATACACACACACACAAAATTCTCCCTCTGCACACTCCTTTTCCCCACCCTCTCATTCACAGGGAAAGAGCTAAAATTGTCAAAGATGAGAATGTGTATTTTCCAGGCTACTTTGTCAGATGTTCATGTGTGCATCTTATAAATATTTCATACCAAATATTTAACATTATTCCTTCCCCAATCGGATCAGCTTTGAAATGCTCCTCAAAGTGAATTCTCCCCTAACAATGGCTTGACGCAAAAGCCTTTTTTCTCTCTTAAGAAGAGAAGGCTGCACATGGTCTGCTACCATAGCAGCATGAATAGTTCTTATTTAATGGAAAATAAAAGATACTTTACATTAATTCAGTGGGGGATGGAAAGCTGGGCACATGCGTACCTTGTGCTTCAAACATGGAGGAGCATCATACCTTGACCTCCCCTCTCCTGGTCCCATGATTATTACCCAGCTTGCATTAGAACCATAATGGGAAGTGACAAGTTTATGTAAATGATCCACACAAGGATTTTGCTCTTGTAAAACAGAGCAGTTACTCTGGGCTTTCTAATTATTTCATGCCTTGTGGTTCTGTGATGGGGCAGAGATGACTATTACTTGAAAAGTATATTGTGATTGACAAGCCACTGTCCCCCTGGAACTCATTAAGGCCTGTGCTTTGCGAGAGCGGGTAAAAAACCCTACCAGGCACACCACACGCACATCCTCACCCCAGCTCTTCCTTCAGATCATTTGTTGGGATTTCTGCACTGATACAGAACAGCACAATCTGCATGTATCTCAAACAAGTACCACCTCCTGGCTACAAATTGACCAATTATCCTCTGCTTTCACTTTTTCAGTTTCAAATCTGTAAGATTAGCAGCAACATACCTGTCAAACATGCAAGGGTGTTTGGATTTCAGCACACTGTATGAAAAAGTCAGTGTTTCGCAAGACCCTATCCAACAGAACAGGGAGGAGAGGGGCTGGGACAGGGAATGAGGGCTACCCTAAAAGCTGTCACCAGTGCATTTCTCCTGCTCTGATTTGTGCCAGGTGCTTTCCAGTATGTATGAAAGGCCATTCTGCTGCCTCTGCATGACCTGTTTACTTTTTTTTTTTCTTAATTGATTTTTCTGGCCTTTAAACTTGCAAAGAAAAATGACAGTTTGGCAAAATAGAGCCCCTGTCTTTTGAAACATACACTACATTGCAACCATGGAGGGAGGAAGAAGCTTATTCAGGCAGCTGCATTGTTTCCCAGTGTGGCAGTGGGTTTGAATTCTGCTGCTGGTTTGGGATGTAACATAGTTTGGCACAAAATCAATTCATTGTTAACTCCATTGTGGTTGGATCTTATGGGCATGCAGCATTTCTTACTTTTAGTTATGCTTGATTTGTGATTGAAATAAATCCTCTGGAGATACTCATGAAAGGCACTTGGCCCACTTCAATTCCTCCAATAGAGAACATTGGCACTTTGATTACTTCAATCAACCCCAATCTTTGGAAACAATTAACAAAACCAATGACCAATCAACTTTTGAGGGTTTCTGTTTCAATTTGACCACATCAGTACTTCATTCACAATCTTTCCAGTAACCCACCTGACTATGTCTGCAAGTATTCAACATGGGAAAATTATACTTTTAGTGTCATGCTCCATAATAGCATTGCATTGAAGTAACAGTACCCATAATCTGTAATACTTTATCGTGCCTAATTTATCAGTAGATTTCCCCCAAAAACATGAGTCACAGATATTCAATGAACAAGACAAATCCTCAGGATCCAACTTATCAAGCTTAGGCCAAAAACTGTATGCCATCGATGATCAATCAGCATAATGATAGAAACACATGGAGAGAAGAATAATAAAAACAACAAAACAAGGCGGGGAGGAAGACATAGAAATGCTTCTGTGTTAGCTGCATTTTGGAGCAGTGGAAAGTGAATACACTGGGGACTAAGGAGGATGTTGAAACACACTGAGCATTGATTTGATTTGCCTCACTGAGGGGGGACTCTGTGTAATGAGTCTCATAAGCACAGACATAGGTTAATGTAAGGATTGTTGGGCTCTGCCCTTTGAGTATGTGCAGTTTGCAGGCAGCTCAAACACTCCCCCAAGGCTGAGAATGAATCCTATGTCCAGGGACACCACCAGGCCATCATAAATCCTGTGCCAGTCCAAAACGGCATTTGGAGTGGGCCATCAGTCAGCAGGGAGGGCACAGGCCAGTATTGCCAAGTTTCTCTGACATGAGGTTTTATGCCCTCCATTTCTGTTTTTGCAGTGAGAGGTCACAGTCATGACCACCTAGTGAACTTCACCCACTGCTTCCCCTTCCTTGGGTCTCCAAGATACAGGATGGATGGCTCTCAGCCACTTGACAAATTTGGTATGCAGTTCATCAGGAGAGGAAAGTTAATTCATTTTTTTTAAGTGCACTCACTTGGTGCATATCTCCATTCAGTCAGAGTTCTTGAGAATGACAGGAGTGTCATTTGACATCTGATAGCAGGAAAATGCAATTTTACATGTAAGTTGAGCAAGTGTGAACTGAAGGACTTATTTTATGAAAAGTAAAAAAAAGTCCAATAATTGTTTAGCACCAGCACAGTACTTTTCCTACCTAGCAAATATTATCTTATCATTGCTCAACCCATTCAAGTTAACACCCCAGCAGTATCTCAGCTCTCTCCTTGAGTGTCCTTCAAAGGCAGCCCTGGAGAACTAGTAGTTTTTTATGGAAGCATTTGTATAACAGCTGAGAATCAACAGCTCATGCATCTTCAATAGTAGAAAATACACAGGATGCAGATATGCCTTGTGCTACGATTCCCATCCCAAACTGGGTTGCACTGCAATTCTTGCAAACATCTATTCTGAGTCCCAAACTCCTTGAGGGAAAACTCCTTAAAACTGCATCTTTGTTTCAGGAACTTGGACCCTTCTGGCTCCAGGGCATAAGCAGACACTCATCCAGTTTTATTGAGAATAGTTTGTCACCTCTGTGACCATTAGCTTCTGACCACAGAGATATAGAAAGAGTGATAAGTACCTTCAACAGAAGATGTTTCTGTAGACAAGAGCACTGTGGTCACTTCTAGACACCACCAGAAATTTAATAGGTAGAAAAAGAGCTGAAAAACAATATTAAGAATCACAGAACCAACAAAACATGAGGTGTTGGAAGGGTCCCACGAGGACCATTGACTCCAGCTCCTGGCCCTGCCAGGATCATCTCCAAGAATCATACCATTATCAAAATGAGAGCATTATCCAAATCCATCTGTAGCTCTTTGGTGCTGTGACCACTTCCCTGGGGAGCCTATTACAGTGCCCAAGCACTCTCTGGGTGAAGAATCTTTTTCTGATATCCAACCTAAACCTTCTCATGCCACAACTTCAGGCCATTCTCCCACAAGAGGTAAAAAAAACCCCCTCAACTAAATTCACCAAATTACTTTGAAGAACTGGTAATTTACACAAAAAGGTCCAAATCTACCAATTATGTTCATATTCATCTGGCCTTTATTTTAACACCCTACTGCCCTATGAGGTTTTATTATCATTTGGAAGAAATGTTGTGATCATGGAATCCGAGCTCTGGGAGCCCTCGATCATGAGCACATAGCATCAGCCACAGCACTAAGTGTGTGGAAAAGGGAACAAAGAAACTAGCAGTTTACTCAGAAAACATCTTGGAGAGTTGTAAAGAGACTCAGAGAGGCTGAAGCATTTCCTTCAGTGCTGGTGGCAATCAGGCCTAGTATGCTACACAGGAGCAGTGTTGGCAGTGAAAGGCATGGCATAAGTGCCTACAGCCCAGGGTTTACTGAGTTTATATGATTATCTGTGGAAGAAGTTACAATGGCTCTGTTCATAAAAGTACACGAGTACAAATATTTATGTAAACTCTGCTTGTAATATCTCAGCTGAAATGCAAGCAATTATACTTCTGGCATGTTTATCTAGTCTCAGTGGAAGTGCCTGACCTTTATGTTGCTTAAAGTGGATAATGCAATCTGCTGTTAATGACATATTTTAAGTTAAATTCTGCTTGTTTTGGAATGGAGCAAACCATATGGTGGAAGTTACATAGTACATCTTTTCACACCAGTCAATCCTAAACCCCTGCCTTTTACTAGAAAGCAGCATACTGCTTATTCAGTGCATCTTCATATGCATCTATTTTTATATAATACAACTATTTTTATATATTAAACTTTGCAAGCATAGCTATATATTTTAGAGGTGTTCATGGTTTTGAGACTTTGCTAATTTGAGTTATGTAAACTGGATGATCTTCCACAGGTTGTGGAGCTTGGGGGCCTGACTTCTGTTTTTCAATACTTAAGCAAATCCAAGGACTCATTACACAGGGAAAATCTCATTCTCTCAATTCCATAAAACTGGGTTGAAAGCCTCTCCATGCCATCTCAACTTGCATTTTTCTCATGTAGTTTTTCTGCTTTCTGTATTCCAAAAGGAAGAATCAGAGCGTAGGCAAAGAAAAGCTGAAGGGAGCAGAGCAAATTTTGGTTTCAGCTTGGAAGAGCTGCCCCCTCCATAAACCACAGAGAACATGGCAGTGCTGTGAAGCTCATGTGGTCAAAGCCTGTGCCTCTTATGGAAAAAGCTAAACTTACTCAGAGCTCAGTCCACACAGCACCAGGGAACACAGCCAGAGGAACAGTTTTAAGCTTGAACCATCCAATTAGTTTAAATACATTATTAACAGCAGAGGCCACAGCTAAATGCATCAATAACCTGAACGTTACCTAGACACAACAAGAGAAATGCTGTCAGCTTCAACTGCTGAAGGGTAGATGAATTCAGTATGAGTTACAAGTGCATCCTGAAGGTCTCAGTAAAGAACATCCACAAAATACCAGTCTCAAGCACTTGGAAGCACAACAGAGACTGTCCCATTTCACCACAGAACAAAAATCATGCAAAGTTTCAAACCTAGCTGCAACTAAATAATTTGGATCTAAAATCCATAGCTGTCTTTTCCTTATACATCTCTGGTCTTTACCTTGCCCCCATCCTGCTGTGAAATGTGCCATAATTGCACAGCAGATGACTTTTGTTTTCTAAGAACATGACATGGCCATTATTAATGTGGCCTGGTATTAGTCTGTTTTTCTTTTCATCTTTATCAGACATCTATATCTCTCTGAGAGGTCTTGTTTACATAAAACAGTGCACTTGGATGCATGGTGCTTAATGAGTTTCTGTATAATCAGACAAGAGTGAGTAAAGTACACTACTCTTTCTAATTATGAATCATTTGACTGTGTTAAGAGAAAGAGTACTTCAGCAAATAGTGCCAGAAAGCTTCTTTCCTATTTTTGTTGTTGTTGTTGCTGTAAAGAACAGCCATAAATTGAAATTTAGGATAATGTTGCTTTGGCTCCAAGCAGAAGCAGTAGGAAGAGAAAAACCCCTGGCTGTGCTCATATTTCATGCTCCCTAATCAGTGAGTGGTTCCTTCCTACATTTACAAGTCTCTGCTGAGGATGGTATAATGAAACCAACCAAACACTGGTCTCAGTGGGTCTGGCTACTCTCAGGGAACCCTAAGAGCACTTCCCACTTCAGATTGACATTTTCCCTTGGATGCTGATGAGCCTCAAGTGCACTGTCCACCTGACACCTCCTGCTTTCTATCAAAAGGAAACCCAGGTGAAGGGCAGTGATGGAGCTGTGGTGGGCCAGTGCTCTGACCAGCACAGAGCTTGCTGGTCTCACACACAGAGGCACCCAGGCAACCTGTGACATTTGAATGGCCCTTGGCAATTTACTGCATACTCCAAATACTGAAGGTTTGGTGTGAGAGCTTGAACTCTCACTGTCATCCACAAACCTAGTAAAGCAGCAAAGCTGACTGGCTCTGCATCCTTCAAGAAAAGCAATTTCCACAAAAACCTACATCAGAGGACATGATTTTCAGTCTAAATTTTGTGTAAACTTTGCCAATGTAGGTACAAATGCCTGAGTTCTCCCCAGAGGTAAGGCAAGCAGGGCAATGTCTGATAGTGCAGACTCCCTTGCCTGAGCCCTGCACAGCACAGCCACAAGTTGTGCCCATGCAAGCTCCCGTGAAGCCCCAGCACAAACCCATGCCACAGGCTGCAGGGCCAGAAACAAGGCCCACAGAACACGCTCCCAAAGACCACTCTGGGCCATCCCACTGGGACACAAAGCATCAGGAGATACCAGGAGACTGGCAGGAGCAGCTGGCAAACTGAAGGCATGAATCTCCTTTCAAGACTACCTTTATCACCCTCTACCTGCCTTTCCCTTCCCCTCCCCTGGGCTGCAGCCACAGGAGAGCCAGCCTGGTTCTGCAGCATCTCTGATGGAGTCCAGCACTACTAGGGTGGCCAGGGGCATACTTGTTTAGTATATTTTGCAGTACAGTAAAATGAATGTGTCAGATTAGTTAAAATTGGCACCCTCAGCCCAGAAGCCCAAATTGGATTTAACAGTGAATAAGAATAGTGATATCATCCAGTAAATAATGGAAAGGCAACTTGCCTGAACCAGAAAATTATTTCAGAGTATTATGCTGATACTTACTTTGGGGTAACAGAAAGCTGCCATTGCAAATCAGCAATAAACTTTGCTTTTGTCATCAAAATAAAGAAGGAAGTTTCTCACATTTTGAATTTTTACATGACTGGTAGGTAAGATATTCCTTCCAGCAGAATTTCCTGTTGAAAATCAAAGCCTTGGCTAGATGTGA
This sequence comes from Agelaius phoeniceus, assembly GCF_051311805.1. Taxonomy (NCBI): domain Eukaryota; kingdom Metazoa; phylum Chordata; class Aves; order Passeriformes; family Icteridae; genus Agelaius; species Agelaius phoeniceus. The sequence goes on from NC_135268.1 coordinate 27,637,521, forward strand.
GAACAAGGTAGATAAACTATCCTGAATTCCTACTTAACTTGCAGAGCATTATGCCCTTGTTAGGAGGTCAGACTGTTGGGAATATCATAGGTCATGCTACATCTAAGCACTCTGGAGTAAGAGACATATTAAAAGATGTCAGAACAAATAAGGGTCAATAGCAGAGAAGGAGTTAACTCAGTCATCTGTGAGAGAATTAAAATGCTCAGTGCTTTAGGAAATCTCTTTGGATCTGATTATAAGTGTAATTTGACCAGGACATTGTCATTCCCAGGTTAGAGCTGTATCTTTAATACTAATTGGTTTTGGTTTATTTCTATGTGTACCATCTTTTTCAGATTAAAAAGGTAATTGTTTTCATTTAACAATACCCAAGTTTTTTCCCTGTCTGAAAACTGATACTTTGTAAGTATTCAGGATTACAAGGCATGATAAATTCTTGATAAAATAAGAACATATATGCTTTTTATGTACGTTTCTATATTATCAAGCAATTTTATCAATCCCAGATAGTCACAAAACATTAAAATTGAACACTATGAGTGCATTTAAAAAGACTCATCTTGCCTTGCAACCAAGAGTGTCAGCACAGTGCAGATAATTCTTGATATTCTAACTGAGGAAGGAAGACAAAACTGGCAGTTTCCTGTAGAAAAGTGTTTAGAGGGGCTGGAGCTCTCGAAGACATCAGTCCAAAAGCATGGGATAAAAAAATGCCTGTAATTGCCACCAAAAATTAGAGCAGATAGAGGAAAAAAAGTTGATGTAGGGAAAAAACCCTGACATAGGAAATAAAGAAGCAAGGCAGCAAAGGGTTCAGAGGAAAAAAGTCTTTCAAAAATCAGAAGATTTTCCAGAAATCAAAATTAATAAACAAAACATAATAAATACTAAAAATACACAATAAAATGGTCCAGTTTTTTAACCTACAGAAATAATTATTTTGAGTATGAGCTGATGCTTGTGGGACAGGAGAAAGCAGGGTTTTTATTTAGCTAATGGTTAATTCAAAAGCAAGTAGATGAGAAAATCCAAAAGCAACTAGAAGAGAAAATCCAAGTGTATTAGATGCTTCACACATTCATTTTAGATTCAAATGCTCCTGAGCAGTGCACTGCCCATTTCAGTACAGAAAAAAAAACAAACTTAGGCTTTCTCTTCCAATAGGATATTTATTTCTGCAGCACACAGTCTGATTATTACGGATCTGCTCCCACAGGCTTCATGCAACCCTTTCCTTAAGACTATTTCCTATAGCTCCATAATCCACAACGCTGTTCCACATAATAGCAGGCTAATCACTGCCCTACTTTTAGAAATGCAAAGTTTTTGACATGCTGTGTAATGATGTATCCCAAACAGTCAATAAACCTGTCCAGTAGACTCCTCCTCCATTTCCTTGCTTGCTGTTATCTCTCTGAGCACCTTGTATTGTAGAGTTTCATTTAGATTGCAATGTCTTTGGGCCAGAGGCCATGCAAATCACCCATGGCTTCACACAAATACTAAGTAACAGCAAAATCTGACTTTGGAGCCATACAATGCTCTGCAAATTTTGAATCTAAGAAGAAGGCTCAAAGTTTTAGGCATTCCTAGATGGAAAACTGAGAGACATTATTCCACAGGCCATCAAATAAATGGCAGTAAACGGTGAGGGAAAAGAAAAGTTTTTCACAGCCTTTCTGAGCATTTTTTCCACATTTCCAATTAAGTCTTTGAGCTATAAATGTAACTTTCTGATCATATGTATAGATATCAGTAACTCAGCTCTCAACTCCTTTATGAAACTAAAACTGCAAGTCCTGGTTCTGCAAAAGTCGAAATTAATTACTGCCAAAGAAGTTTTGTGTCTAAGTGACATAGGACACTCACAATGGGTTGCCACCATGAACTCTGTCATTAAAGCTACTAATATCCACACACTGGACTTGGCACCTCTTGGCACCTTCCTTTACATCATTGGGCTCTGTAGAATATCCACAATTATCTGATAAAATTATATATTACCTTACAGAAACTAATAAAAGTCCAAATTTTACCAGGGTCTTGAAAGAGTTGTGGCAGGGGAAAATAAACTGAAGCAAGGGATTGTAATCCAAGTACACAAAAAAAGCATGGAGATCCTAAGGAGGAGGAAGTTACAGATCTGCATCGTCATGTGCTACCTCAGTGCCCAATCACATGAAATCAGGTTCAGGTGAAGAGGAAGAGCAAAATAACGTCATTCCATTTTGAACAAAATGTTTGATTGGGGAAAAAAAAATATGCATTCTGCAGTGTCCAGACACCTGTTTTACCCATAATGCAAGAAAAAACTTTCTCTAGTAACTCAAGAGGGCATAACAGCAAAACAAAAATTACAGAAGTTAGTTTTGAGAGATTTGTGGAATGTGCAAATCAAGTTTTCCCTTTGACCAGCTTTATCCAAATTTTTTCCCTGGTGTTAAACAAAGGTGACATTTGGGGATGAGCCTCACTGATCCAGAGCAATATGCAGTGGGGACTGCAGCTGTGGCAGGAGTTGAAGCCCACTGGTCCCTTTGCATCAGCTTAACTGAGCCTCTGAACAGGATTTTGCTCTCTGGGAATGAAATGCCAGGATGAGGTCAGGAGTCCTGCCCCTGGCTTTTCTTTGCTCTTCAGTCACAGGGCGTCATCCACCCACACCCCAAACATGAGTCACAGTGCAAGCACAGCCATTGTTCCAAGCTGTCCTAAGGTCTTGAATTGCTAAGTCCAGCTTTGGCTCTGAATACTTTTTCCCAAAACTCAGAGCTGTTCAGAAATGGACTCTAATTTTGTTTGAAGCCTGTGTAGAAGAGCTCAGCCCTGGTACACCACAAAGGCCTCCCATCTCCCTAGGGAGAATCCCACCCTTCAGACTGTAATACCCAGGAAATCAGGAGGAGAGAATTGAGACAAGCCATGTCCTGTGAGGTTGGACATATGCAAACTGCTCAGTCCTTGTTGTGTCTTGAACTGCCTCCATATGGGAGCCCAGTTTTCCCCACATTTTTACTGCCATGCCAAAACCAAGCAGTAGAAGCTGATGTAACAGAAAGAGGACATGGATTGAGTTATTTACATCCTTCTGTTGCAGCACAAGTGACTTTATCAATAAAGTGTCTTCTAGGTTCAGCCCTTTGTCTTGGGCAGTTCTGCTTTACACAGTCAGATCACACATAAGCCATTTTTCACCAAAATGCAGTTAGCCTTATCAGCATATGCTGCACAGATACAGATCAAATAACCCTTGTATAACAGGGTGTCCAACTCCTAGATTCCTTGCAGTGAGATGGAAGCTACCTATTGACCCCAAACACATTCAAGTATTCCAGCACAAAGAGTTCTCTTATTACTAGTGAAATATGTGCACTATAGTACCTTGGTAACTTGCTATATGCTTGGGGTCTGCACTTTGAGATAACTGACAAATACCTGCTATTTTTCTTCTTAGCTTTCTGAAAGTGTCACGGATATTTGGTTCATTTAATGATGCCCCTTAAAGACAAACAGTGGCCACAGAATTCAATGTGGATACCAGGCCCCTAGAAAGGGGTGCATGTAAATGGTGCTCAGAGAGGCGAGTTCTGACATTCAGCCCCATAACTCTGCAAGTAACTGCAATTTTGATCTGCTCTGAAGAGCTGATACGGTGCCTGGCTGTCTCTTTGTTGTAAGAGGCTGGGAATTTCCTGCAAAGCATGTAATATGCTTGAGGCATCAAGTTTTTTACATTTATTTGCCAAAAAAAGGGTGTATTATTTGGCATTTTTCCATGGTGACTTTATTCGAGGGCTATGAACAAAATGGAAATGCAAATGGAAAACACCTTTCAGTTACAAAGTGCCACTTGCACGCACTCTGAATCTTGATAATGTAAACCACAATAAGCACCAAAAGAACCAAGATAAAACACCAAAGAGATTCCTATCTGCATCAGCAGGTAACTAAAAGCATCATTTAGCTAAGCACAGCAGATCCTTGAGTTCAGTAGCCAATGCAACAGGGTCAGAGTGAGGAATAGTGAGGTTTGCCTGAGAGGAACAACACAACTGTGCCTTGTCTCAGCTTCTCTGTCACAGGCAGATGAAATATACCTGCCTTGTTTTGACCACAGAGTGGAATACAATACAATAGTACTGCAAAATTGAATTATCTCAAGTCCTGCACATGAAGTTTCTTACGGCTTTCTCTGAAGTTACAGGAATCTATGAAGGACCTCCCAGCTAAGAAAGGTTTCAGTCCTCCTTTGTTGTAAAGCGTGATGCCATGAGCCTTGAACGTCAGGAGGGCTAGAGAGGTGGCCACATTATCTATGAACTAATCTGATTTAAGGGCTTGACTTGCTTTGAACACAGAGATTACAATACCACATACAAGAGAAGTAGTTTTGAGATCCCTAAATCAAACCAAGTCTTCTAGCTATTTTTTACTTTACCTGTGATTTTTTTGTGATAAACTTGAGATACGTGCAAGTATTGAAAAGCACAGCATCTGAGTGTTTAGCTTTTTTTCCCCTTTCAACATCCTGCTTTAAACAGACACTATAAAAGGAGAGGCATTGTTATTGCTAGCAATTTCAAGAAAAGTCTTGGTCACAACTTCAATTCATGTTTTAACAGGCCTAAACATTGCAAATCCAAATCTTATCTACTAGGATAACATGAAGAATGCTTCCAGTTTGTCAGAGAGTTACCTATCCTCAGTAGGCCAAATACAAAAGACCCTGTTCTTGAAGCCCTTCAAAGCCCCATTTCCTTCACCTTTGTAATTTTACAAACAGGGGAAGTTCATTTCTCTCCCTAGAAGGGCTAGTTTACCTAGACTACCCAAAAAATTGCTTTTGATTTTTGTAGCATCCTTGAGGCTGAGATTGAGATATTTCACAGAAGGGTCTGTGAATATGAGCAAGGTAAAGCCAAATAGATAGTGTCCATCTGCAGGGATAAGAGTGCATCACTGTTTGTGAAGTACATCCAAAAAGCAACGTAATGAAAACAGGATGCATCTTCAGGCTCCTGGGACCTGCTGCTTGATCTTTCAACTTCAGCCTTGTTCCTATGCTAACAATCACTGCATGGCCAGAACCACTTACTGGATCTTCATGAAGTAACATTAATGTAAGTAGCTCCATCTACCCAGAAATTTTCTGCTTAGTTTCTTTTTTTAAATCCTGTGCAGTGTAAGGAATAGGGTGGTCTCACAATATTCCTTCCCCCTGGAGAACCTGAACTCTCTTGCCTCTTCCAATCTTGTTTCTCAGATTGGAATTTCCTGCAAGGGATGGTGAAACCTGCTCAAGTCAGCTACATGGTCTGGTGACATTTTTGTAGCCAAATTTTTGTTTTTGAAACCACACTTTGAGTGTCCTAAGAGAGATACAATGCCAGTGGAGCAGTCAGAAGCAGACAACAATCAAGCTTTTGGAAAGCCAAGATTTATCACACAGTTAATGCCAGAATTTGTTTAAAAGTGATCCTTTAATGCAAATGTTGAGTGCAGATTTCCTTGACGTGATGTAATATTAAGAGTTCAAATGTGGCAATAGCCAGACTGATCATGAGACAGCAAAGGAGGGAAGAGCATCCTCTGACTTCCTACAAATTAGTGCTCTTCCAGTTGCTATTTTTGTTGTATTGCCTTCCTATAGAATGTGCTATTGTACCTCATCATACACACAGGTGTTTCAGAACCTTGATCAATATGCAGTTTTGTAGCAAAATACTACAGATTTCTAAGAAAACTATTAAATTGCTGTTGTCATTGTCTTGACTTTTGTTGTCTTGTATTTCATACAGCCAGCTGATGTTCAAATGTGTTTTGTGATTTTAATCTTCTCCCTTAGGCTTTCCCACAAAACTTTACCACATACTTATCCAGCAAATTAACTAAATTATTTCCTTCCCAAAGAAAAGGTTAGATCTGCATGGGGAAGGCTGATGGGTTTCAGCAGAAAAGTCTGGAATTGTAAAGTCACTGACTAACTGCAAATCAGCTACACCTATTGATCAAGGAAGTGTGGATTCAAAGAAGACCATAGCAAGACAAATTCTGATTTGTTTGAATAATCTGTAGCTTCACTGACATAAGCTGAACTGCAATCAGACTCCTCTAGTTGCTCATGTCCACAGTACACTTAGCTATACACATGCAACACAGGTTATTTCCACCACAACCAACCCATTAGGCAAACTCCTTTCCTTTTCTAGCTATAAGAGGTAGAGATTATAAGCAATATACATTTTAAAGAAAACACATAACTTTATGCTTCTTTAGAAGCCACTTACAAAACCTCAGCACAAGCACCTATTCAGTCCTCCAGAACTAACATTGACCCACACTCCCCTCAGGCCAAAGGTGCAGAATTTCTCAAGCTAAGACAACCCTTCCCCTGAGGTTCCCCTTTTCCTCAGGGAGCCAACAGCTCTGGGTAGACCCTGTGGGGCATGATGGGGCCCATGTGACTGACTGGGGATCACCCTTCTTTTAGCAGTGGCAGGAGGCACTTCCTCACTGCACCTCAATCCATCACAGACAAGCAAGGAGGAGGGAAAGTTGGAGAGCTGGTGTCACAGAGCTCACATGACCCCATTCACTGCTCATCTCAGTGATGTTCCAGGGGCTCTTGGATGCAGGCTTGTTCCTTAAACAAAAATTTCAGTGTCTATTGCTCTTCAATCCTGCTCAACTACTGGGTGGCCTTTTAGGCAGATGCTGGAGAACATCCCCCATCACTTATCCCAGTGGAGAGACTGCCTTCCAGGGCAGGCTGTCTGCACCAGTGCCAGGAATGATGATGGAAAGGGTCTCTGTTTTCTTCATTTTTAATGCAGGGATTTGAGTGGGAGCTGAATCCTGTCAAGTGTTTCCTGTCCTGCACACACCCTTGTCAAAGAGCTCTTTGGAGAATACAGAAAGAGGATTAATGCTAATAGCTATCTGCCTGTCATTTGAAAATCTCAAGCAGCACTTGCTGGATTTTCCTCTTGAATCTCTAACACACAATACTGCAAGGACACCTGAAAGGAAACTTTGCAGGGAATATTCTCCCACCAAGCAACAAGGTGGACAAATGGCCCTGCAGGGTATGGGTGTGGATCACAGCTCACACACCAGATGTGCAGAAGCCTTTGGAGCAGGAAGGCAGCTTGCATTTCAAGTAATTTTGCCATCAAAGTAGCTTTACCCAACTCATTCCATTCAGTCATGTGCCATAATTCATCCCACTGTGTGTTTTAGACACAGTCCCCAAGGACTGCCCTCATGTAGCATTGTCAGTAACGCTGCTACACAGACAGCCCTCCTCATCCAGCACCACCACTTAGACCTGCAAGGGTACCAGAGAGTAAACTTTTTGGATCAGGCTAACAGCTTCAGTGGTCAGACCCTAATGAAGGATTCAGTCTTTATCCCATAGGAACCCCAACAGGAGTGATTTCTGTGTTTTAATTAAATAAATAAAATAACCAGATCATAGCCTTTGTTGCATATTAATTCTCGTGAAAAGGAAGCAGAAGAAAACACAGGGCAAAAAGAATTGTTATGATGACCAAGAGCTCACAGATCCAAAACATAGCCCCACACAATCTTCTACAAAGCCACCTAACTCTAGACCATCCAGGCCCAATAAACATCCTTTTTAACCACAAAAGTAACATTTGCATTATACTAACAGCAGAGTTCCTCTTCATTTCATTTGGAATTTATTTACTAGGTTTTGAGGAGGGTTTTTGTAATATTGCTTGGAGATTTTTTGTTGTTTGTGGCTTGGGCGTTTTTCAACCTGCAAAACATATGACTTTTTTTTTCTTTCCCCTTTTTTCATGCTCTTTAAAATCAAGAAAAAGACACGTAAGATATTCTGCTTAACATTCCTTAGGATGTGTGTTTTAAAATAGAGAAGTCACCAGCCACTGAGGTTCAGTGCTATTCCAACGCAATTAAAAATTTCCATGGCTTTTGTTAAAATTCATGCAGGTAAATAAAGCAAAGAAATTAAAAAAGTTTCACAAAATTTTCACCTCAGTGCCAGCCAGACCAAGTGCCAGAAAGAAGCACGTGGATGTATTTCTAGGACACAGCTGAAAGCAAACATTGCACAAAGTAATCAACTGGGTATGAAGTGAAAAAAAGTGTCTGAGCCTTAACTGTGAAAAAAACAGAATATTCCAGCTGTATCTCCGTAAAAACAAATAAAATGGCAGAGAGTGGAGATACTGGCTGGGCTTATAGCTGTGAAGGCCAGCCTTCCCCACCAGCCCCAGGCCAGCTGGCTTTTACTCTTTAATGGCTCCATGCCCTCTAATTAAGGTCTCCAAATACAATCCCTTTGAACAAATGTTTACATTTGTCTTGCTAATTGCCATTACTTAATAATCAGAGGTCCCTGTAGTTACCTCCACATGGAGAAGATGAACCAAAGACATCATTGTATTGGGGGTGTTGACATTTAAATGCCTGATTTACACAAATGTGAACATTTGCAGGTGTAAAAAATCAGTGAGCAAAACTGACAACACGCTTTTAAACTGCATATAAAAAGCTGAAAATACCACTGGTAGGATTGTAAACTCAGGTATGACATGGTATTCTCACAACATTGAGTGCTTTCTAGACTATATCTTGTTCAAATTTTTCTTTAAAAACAATGAGTAACACAGAAGAGAAGGGAAGTTGCCTTTTCCTTATGACAGTCATTTGCTGTCTGTGCTCCTGTCCCTTGAGCAGGTCATTGCACCTCACCTGGGCTCTCTTTAGTCAAATAAATGGGTCCATGTCACCAGAGGGCTGTAAAGAAGCAGGCCCTTCAACAGATGTGAGCCAGTCAAACCTGGGTTTAAGGGACTCCAGAAGCACCTGGACAGCTGAGTTAGAGGCAAGAGAGTCAAGCAGATGACAGCCAGGGAAAGAGCTTCTTGTTCTGAATTACTTCTTTCTCTGGAGTGAGCACATAAAGCTGTGCCTCTAAGAAAAAGAGCTGAGAGCTACAGAGAAACACAGGTGTGTGGGAATTGGTAACTCTGGTTTGTTGAATACTTCATTTGTGCCTTCTTGTGATGCTGAGAAACATCATAAAGCAATTCTTGTTTTGCCTACTTTGGAAAAAGAAAACCAAAGTCAAAAACAAACTATAAAAGCAGAGGGAAAAGACAAAAGAAGCTAAAGGGGATGGAAAATGTTTCATGTCATCTCAGGCAAGAGCTGAGGGTACAACAGCGCAGTGGAGACATGAAATGACTTGGTCAGAGGGCTGTATCACAGCAGATGTGGCAAGCACAGCCCAGCTGAGGGCTAACACACCAAAGCATGCAGGGCACTGCTGCCAGCTGTCCTTCTGTCCAGGACAGCAATTTTGAGCAGCACACCACCCCACCCCCCAGTCACCAGCAAGGTGAAAGACCCTCAGCTTCCCACTCAGGAGAACAAAGGTCCCAGCCCTTCTCAACAGCAGGCACACATTTATTTCCTGTCCACTAGGTAAGGCCAAGCCACAATCTTTTCTTCAAAATCATGATGCCCACTTTTAACTTAACTTGTAATGGGTATTTGCATTTTTCCTTCTTCCTATCTTATACATCACATACCTGCCTAGAGCAAGATTTTATGGACAAATATAAAATTCAGATAATGAAGGTTTCTTGTAAAAATGCTGGCACATTGTTACAAACACGGGACAAGCTGGCGCCACCATAATTGAGCAGACATTTAAATGGGCAGTAGCTTATTCAGAAGGGTGGGCATTTGGGTGTACAACACCTGAGCCATTTCTCAAAACCTCCTTTATCCAGCCACTTCCACAAATTAAGAGCAACAACTGCTTGTTGTAGTAGCAAAAATGAAATACTAGAACTCTCACACTCTGCTCACATGCTCCGTGCCAGGAGCCACATGCTCACCTTTACTAGGAAGAGCCCCACACAATGGCTATCAGTCCTTGAATCACAAAACTTAAGGAGTCCTTCCTCTAACTGAAACTTCTATTGTGACTCTGGGAAGCTAGGCCACCCTCTTCTCTGCTCTTTTTCCAAGGGTCTTGGGTATATCTCTTCAGGGCAATAGTTCTCAATTCTGCTGCTTTCAGCAGTGTCCACACCAGCACAGCTGTGCCAGCTATGACACACTAGCAGTAACACCAAACTACTCCAGATCCAAACACATGGAGATCGAGGTGGGCTGCTGCAGGTCTGCCAAGAAATCCAACTTTTATGTGCACAGCAGGGGCCACAGCCCCTGGGATATCAGGTAGCCAAGCAGCTTGCAGCCCAGTGCTGGCAGCATGGGGAACATGCCTTATTCTGGTGCACTTGCTGAAAACTGGTGTACTAGCTGAAAACACCCATTAAAGCCTCTGCTCTCATTTACCAGGTCTAGGTCCCTGCTCCTCCATCAAAGTCAGACCACACCTAGCCAGTGATCAGTCTGACAAGTCTTTTTAAAACAAAATCCGTGGTAGCTTTTTGAGGAGGCAGCTTCTAAAGTACTAAACCAACTATTAACAGCTATACAAACTGCTTGTTTGCTAGAAGAACCGAGAGACCTTGCTCTGCATAAATCCCCTTATTTTTATTACTGAAGTGAAAAGCAAAAGCCAAGGAAAAATAAATTTACTTGCCTGAAACAATGTCTGGCTTGACTTACACTTCTTAAGCATTTTGATACAAAATGGCAATGTTTTAAAATGGTCTTAGAAGAAAACATTCTTTTACAAATATTTTTAAACAGCCAAACAAGACAAAAATAATATTAATTGGCATCATTGAATACCCATTTTAATGCACACTGTGAGCTACACCCAGCCCTGCAGAGCTGATTTGTTCACTGTCTGCCTACATGCTCATTTCCTGCAGACACTAACATAGGCAAGCTCAGTTTGTTCAGACACTGATATTCAGTCTTGATCCAGATAGGTGCTGCAGGGGTTCAAAGAACCAGCCACCTCTCTGTCTTGAGATGCTGAGCTTTTTTTACCCCAAATTCCACTCTTGCATTTGCTTGCTTTTTCTTGAGGAGCTCTGCCTCTTTCTTCTTTTGGCATTACCCCTTACTGCATCTTTTTCTACCACCTATTTCTCTCCATCCCCCTGTATTGAATTAAACAATATCATTATGCAGTAAACAGCCCAATAACCCAGGTCAGCATATGGCATTCATAAGTTTTTATTGTGCAGCTCCAAATCTGTGACTGCCTTTGTTGAAATGACCTGAACTTTGCCAAAGTCTGAACCGTGTGATAAAGACAGGACCTCAACAGCAGCAGAAAATCCATCTTGATGGACCTGAATAGCCAGCCAACAGTCAGAGACAAACTGAGGGGCAGGCAGGAAAGGGGATGTCCAGCTTCACTGGGTCTACTCTGGTGTGTGTAAATCCAGTCATACCCTGCACACACTCCCAGTCTGCTCACCCCACACAGAAAGCAGCCACAAAGCACAGCCAGCTTCTGGCTGGCAGGTCAGAGCTCATCAGCCCCCCAGCCAGAACATCTGGGCACAGCTGCTGCAGAGCACCAGGCAAGTGGCACAGCAGCATAACACAGCCTGCACACCAGGATCACTGTGGCCATGGGAGAAATCCTTACTTGTCTCTCTTCACTCACCATTAATGAAGGAGGAATATTCTCAACCCACCCATAAGAATTATGCAAAGCATTTTCTTATTGATCATTAGATGAAAAAAATCCTCTCTTTAACGTGGCCATTGAGTCTGACGGCTAATTTAGTTGTAAACTAGCAGGAAGTGGCAAAAAGAACAAGCAAGAGAAGCGAGGCACAATCAATTCCTGTGTTATGCTCGGTGGTGCTACACAGGTTACACTGGGAGCTGTATTAGCATATGACCTACATTTTAAAATTAATTTTGTTCTCAAGTTAGGTGTTCAGGGTTTTTTACTCCTGCAGGCAATTGGTGTTATTGTATGTGTATTAATATATCAGCTCCACCATGTGTTTCCCCTCCTCTCCAGTGTTTGCAAGGGAGGTTTTAAGTAGCAGGGGGAGGGTCCTCTCCTAATCAAGGTCCAAGCATTGCTGACTCTCCTGTTTTGCACACTGCAACACTCATGTCAGCAAAGCAGCAGTAACAACGGATGAGTGTTCACTTGGGACCACTCAAAGCTCCAAGGACATAGAATAATCTGTATTGGAAATAGAGGAGGAGGAAGAAACTAAATGAGAAGGCAGAACCAGTTAAGGTTTGCATGGTGAAAAAAAAAAAAAAAACAAACAAAAAAACCCAAACTACAAAGAAATCAAAAGGAGTAAAGATGAGAGTTGGAGGAGGGTTAGAAGAAAGGTTTCAGCAAGTCTTTGAAAGAGGTGAAGCACAAATTTTGAGAGTAAGTTGATATGAATAGCTAAAATTATTACCATAATAGATGTCTTTTTGAAACGCTCTAATGAGAAACAAACTTTGCATAAGTGGAAAGTGGTATTTGATTTCTGTTCAGTTATTTTACAGGCAAGGCTACATATGGAAGTGTTAAAAACTAGGGTGACATTTCTTTTCATAAATAAATGGTTTGGGGGATTATGACACAGGGACAATTAGACAACCTCTGAGAAGCACATTAGAGGACCCCTTGGGAAGTACAAAAATATCAGGAAGAAAACAGAGATACAATAATTTTAAAACATACAAGAACAAATGATTATAGGAATTGTCACCCAGCAGAGCACTTAAAAATTACTTTAATTTCACACACTGAGAAAAAAATAACAGGAATTAATACTGGTGACCAATCCTCAGAGAGAACACCATACTCACTGACTCAGTACTTCACAGGACATTAGGGGAGCTAATACAAACTGAAATAGGACTCTTCCACAAGTCTTTTCTCTGAAGAAGAAACCCCTTCTTTCTCTCTCTGGGAAACTTTGCTCCATCTACTATGCTTCATGGTGCCTTGTGGTACCTCCATTACCTGTAACCAGCTCTAGGACTTTCCAGTTCCTCATGTTAGGGAATTACTACCTCAGGTGTTAAATAGATGTTACAATTTTGTCACTGGCCCACAAGACATCCTTGTCACTAAACTGAAGACACATGGATTTAACAGATGGACCACCCAATGGGTAAGAAATTGGCTGTATGGCAGTTGTGATCAATGGCTCAAGGTCCAAGTGGAGAGCAGTGACTAGTGGCATTCCACAGGGGTTGGTTTCTTGCAATGATTTTTAGTTTGCATTTGGAAATTTACACTGTGATTTTTCTCTCCATGGAAAAAATAATAAAAATAATTCAGCATTAGCATAAATACTGAATTTAGTGGCAAAGCTATATTCAAAGTGGATAATTTGTTGATACACACTGGCCATCATATTTATGGGGTCTAGAGCAGGACACATCCCTTAGGATGTGATCAGAGGTACTACCCAGTTAGAGATATTCCCTGGGTCCCACCTCAAACATTCCCTAGGCAGAGACTGTAAGGACTGTCAGGCAATTCAGATCAGGCAACCTATCACAGAAAAACTTGTTCCATTATATGGCACCACACGGGCTCCTCATTTGAGCACTGCTGTCATCCTGTTCAAAAAGCAGGAGCAGATCCCCCTGATCATGGGACAGGAAGGGATTTGCACAGTTCTCAAGGTGGGGCAACAGGGAATAGATAAGCATGACCAGGGAACTGCTCAACAGGGAGCTCCAGCAAGTCATACCCACCACCCCACAGGTACCAGGATGATTTTTCCACTCCACACAATATTCTCAATGATGGGATGCCCTCTTGATCTACATGGTAGAATTCTTTATCTGCTTCATTCTTCTCTTGCCTTTTTTTCCCCCCTCCCAATAAAGCTGAATAATCTCTATACATTTTGTGGGAACTATGAGTCGTCTTTAATTTTCTTTTCTCAGTTTCATAACTCCAAGATAAATTTAGCAAGAAACTCCTTCTGTAATACCCTCAGGATAAAAAGAAGAAAAGTGAGATTTAAAAGTAAATGGAAGATGACAGCTAAATCTTTAAAATCATAGAAACCCTAATCCCTGTTAACTACAGCATCTCCAAATCACGTGAGTTCACTGATCAGAGCATATGCTTTGTCCTTCTAGGTAGAGAGATGTATTTTGAAAAGCTCCACTGTGAGCCAGTAGAATTGTACTTAGAGGAAATAATTAAAACAACTGTAATCACTACCCAGAAATACTTACAATTTAATTAAGGGCAAGGATTCTTTGTCAGCGTCTAACTACAGCTCTCTATGGATGTGATTTTCAGAAGCACTGAAATTTCAGAGGGAATAAAGTAATTTTGGTCGTCGTCTTTGCAAAACTCCCAATTCACGAGAAACGCTGACTATATACAAGTGTATCTTGTTCTCAGTTGGTTTTTTAGGTCATTAAATCCAGTCCCTTGTTCCAGAAGTCAAACACATAGCTGAACATTTTTCACAGATTTGTACTGTGCCCGCTACAGAGGTGTCCTTCAGCAGCAGCAGCAGCAGAGGAGGTGCCTGCAGCCAGGTGGTGATGCTGGGTCACTCTTGCTCAGCTCTCTGGCACCTAGTGCCACAGAAGTGAGAAGGTGAAGCGTGACTCTGAAAATGCTCCTTGAAAGGCTTAAAACAAATGTCTTTCCCTGCTTTTAAATGTCATGCTCGGCAACACAAACCAAAGCAAGCAACGCTCCTGCACTCACCCATTATCACAGCTGTTCTTGTCAAAAGATGATCATTATCTTTGTATATGGGAAGCCAAATGAGCATTAAACGAATTCAAGCTTAGGGCTCTCTTTTTTGCAAGATAGCATCAGATATTAGCCACCATTTCTTGCCTCATCACATGCTGATCTACACAGTAATCAGGATTTTAATTACAGAAATCTGTCTCTGGGTATTTTCTTGCATAACTACTGAAAGGCATGAGCACACTGAACTTGACTAGAGTAGAGATGTGCTAGAGACAAAATCCAAATCTGTATAAGGTTTTCAAACTCTCCAAAGCTCACGTGTGCTGAGATCCATGGGTTTGTATCAAGGTGTTTAAAAATACAGATTTGTGGCTTTCTTTTTACTCTGACCCTGGAAGGTTTGTTAGTAATTGGAGACATATGCATATATCTGCATACACAGACACCCGCCAGCATCATATGAAAGAAGATGTTTATGTTGGCAGTTTGCAAAGTGCTGGCTCTCACCTTGGAAAGCTTGTTGCAGGGAAAGCTAATGAAGGATCTGACCTGTGACCTTCAACTCCTCACAGAACAACTTCCAGCAGTTCAGAAGCCTGCTTACTTCTGATAAATACTCTGCAATTTGATGGCTTAATAACCTCTGTCTGGTGAGCCTTCAGCCTGAACCAGGCAACCCCTTGGGTTAAGGCCTTCTCATAGGTTTCAGCATTTTCCCATTCACACATCCAGTCCCAAAGAGAACCAAAAAGAGCCTGACACTATAAAGACTCGAAACACAGATAAACTCAGTTCTGTTGCAGCTGGGAGCAGAGGCAGTGCTTTAATCCTTGTTCAAGCATAAGAATCTTGCAAATCCCTCTACAGGGTCCATGCTCCTATCTCTCTCCAAGGTATTGGTTTTTACAGTGATACCTGGGCAGCAACTACTTAGTTTTCAGCAGAGTACCCAAAATCTGAACTTGACTCTTGAGAGATTAAATTATTTACCTGATATTTTAATATCCTTTGTGAGGATGGCTGCCTATATGGAACCACTACTGCTTCCATGCTTCAGCACCAGTTAAAGTTATGCTGCCAAATTTCTTCTTTTTTTCTGTTCCATAAGTAGATGCCATACTAAGTAATTTTCTTTCACATTAAGTAACCTGTTAAATCTGTGCAAAAATTAATGTAAATTAAGTTACAATGGAAAAACTATTAAATAATATTTGCTCAGACTGGAGCCAAAATAGTTTCAGCCCTTGAGCTACATGAGGCTCACTAGCATACCACAGGAGCAGCTGACAGCACCCTAATCTAGGAAAAGCTTGAACAGAGCTAGACTCTGAATGACCCAGTCCAAGAAAACATGATGAGACACAAACATCAAGTCCTTCCCACTGCAGAAAAATCAGTTCAGTTTAACTTCTTCATTAGCCAGCTTTTACTACCAAATACAATATACCGACTAAATTAAGAGCTTTAATGAGATGATTAGAAGATAGATCCAAAATAAAAAAGCAGACAGTGATGATTAGTAGACAAATACCCATGGAGGCAACAGAGGAACAGTTTTTGTGACATAGCATAGTGAGTTTGGAAGGCAGAATGTTGTGACAGGGAAAACACAAGTTCCCAAGCTAACTATTCCTTGACATTTGCAATCTTTTACACTTTACTAGCTTCCATTATTTCTCTCAGTGCCAGCTCCCATCTCTTCCAGCAGTTTCACAAACAGGAGTTTTCCAGGTCTTAATGTATTTAGGAGAGTTATTCCAGATGCTGTAATTCAAAACTCAAAATATTTGCAAAAGATAGGCTTCTAGTGTAGACTCTGAGTCTCTCCTTTGAGGAGTCTGTCTCTGCATTCACTACAAGGGAGATTAAGCTTCTAGTCAACACAATTCCAGAGCCTGAAGCCAGATGATGCAAAGCCTCCCTGCTGCAGCACAACTCCTGCTCTCTTTGGTGCATCGTGCGCGCAGAACTCCACACGCCAACTTGGAAGGTCACAAGGAAGACTCTCAGTTCACATCCAAAGACATGACTTGGAGCAATGCTGAGCACTTGCCAGCTTAAATCTCTGAGGGCAAGGCAGAGGGATTGTTGGAGATAATTCAAAGGCATAATTTTAACAGCAATACCTTGCTGCTGCAACTGCATTTTCCAAAGCTGACTGAACGACATCCCCACTTCCATGCTGAGAGAGCCAAGCAGCAAGCAAGGCAGAAAACACAACTCTCATCAAAGCCAATTCCTCTGCAGAACTCAGAGCAGAACTCAGAGAAAAAGTTGTCAGCCTTGGCCTGCTTTTAATTTTTATAGTATACAGCTTGCCCTAGTTCATACATGCTGCAGCATTAGACAATTAGACATGCTGAAGTGTCATTATTCTCCTGACTTGCAACAGGACATCCTCTGTCTGTGCTCCCCTTCCCTCCCTGAGTGTGGACCCTTATCCTCATTTTTGCAACTCTCACAGAATAGCTGCCCCACAATGAAAATTGTTTCACTGTTTGTTTAATAGCTCTATTTTCTAAATCAATAATGGCACTATTTCTCAACAGTCTTATTTGCAAATTTTTGCCTAGCACGTTTCTTTCAATCAGTCTTCTTCTATTTTCCCTCTTTGTAGGGAAAGGAGATACTTGAAGTTACGATTGCCAAATTTTACCTTACGAGCTAAATGTACCATAGAATTATGATGTTTCTTGAAAATTACTAACCTTTTGAAGAAAGTGTCAAAAAACAGAAGAAAAGGGAGCTGGATAAAAATCAACAGCTGCAAATACTTTATAAAGCAATCCTATTATAAGGTTTACAGCTTTTTCCCAAGGCATAGAAACAATGGTTCCCCTGTGACCTTGAGTAAGATTAATATATCAGAAGGATCACAAACCACCAGATACTTGTAAAATGTCTAACTCTTGATAAACTTTGCCAGAAAGACTGGACTTGTAAAACTGCACAATATCTAGCAAAACACTGAAAGGCAGTACATACAGAATACTTGAGACTAGACATTGGAAAACCTTTTTCTTTGAATTATTTTAAATTATATGCTACTTGAAGGCAACATGAGTATCCCACAGTCATGCCAATGAATCAGTCCATGTGATCATGTGTTTCTATTTATTTACAGTATCAGATAATGTTGGAGAGACTTTTAAAATTGCTTTGCTGTGACTACTTTTTGTCTAAACCTGCACTGCATTAGTTACCACTAATACTGCTCTGTGGCACCAAATGGCAAGAAAAATAGCCACTTATTTTGAAAAATGCCTAAAAATGATGGTACTTTAACATCCATCATCTTGCTCCTTGAAGCCCTAAGGAGTTCTTAGCCTGCTTTGGGAGGCTTAGAAAAGCTATCACTAATAGCAGATATACCCTATTTTTAGATCTACCTGCTTGTGACATATAGCTTCCTAAAACTAGTTTCAGTTTATCCTTAATTTTTTTTTCTTTTTCAACATCAGGCATTTGTAGTAGAGGGGCAGGTAGGAGAAAGAAGAGATCACTCAGGCTACAATTTCTCAGCTAGATATTTAGGTTCTTTTTCTTAAGATTTTACAGGTAAGTTTTGGAGACTTCATTAATGCAATTGCAAAAGCAAAACAAGTGAAAAGAAACCTAAGTGCAATTTACCACATGAAGTTTACTATGCCAAACACTGGAATCCGTGGAGCATTAAAACAGAGAAATTACTTAGCCTGCAAATTTAGTATCTTTTCCTATACATTAAATAATGCTAACTGGCAACTAGTTAATGAGCAACCCTTGTGCTAGGATGAGCATAATCCTTGTACACCTTTTCTGACATGGCCTAAGCATTAAGGCTCTATCACTTCTGAGGATCAGTATTCCTGAAACTGGACACTCACGTTTCCAAGGTGCCCAGACAGAAAGAGTGAAGAGGAGCTCAGCATACCCAGCCCAGACAACTTCAAGTTCTGCTCAGGGCCCTTGCAATTACTCCAGGACTGGATTAAAGTATGGATTTATCTGGAAGGTTCAGAGCTTTCCTGTCTCAAGGGAGACTAAATAGCTCATGCTCACTGTACAGCTCAAGAAGCAGCATCTACTCAGGCAAAAGCTGGTGAGTTTGCTGCAGCTGAGCTTAGCATTTCAGAGCCTCCTTATTTCTTTATTCTATCCACCCAGACAAGGCACAGCAGTACTTGGAGTTGAAATCTGCAGGGATTTCTTCTCCAGGTTGAAGAATTGTGTTGCTTTGAATATCTACTGTATTTTTACTCAAATTCGTTCAGTAGAATAATCACATTTGAGCAGAGATATGGTCACAAGGGACCTGTTTTTCTCAAAAAAAACCCATAAAATTTTCAGACCATGGGTTGAAATGGCCAACTTCAGAAAACTGCAGCAATTAGATAAAAAACAGTCGGGTGCATCACCATTCCAATTACCCACAAAGCATCAGGAGTTACATGGCAATCTCTTGTGTCATTCCCACTTTCTGGAAGCTCAGCACAGTGCTGCCACTTGCAGATTCTGAAGGGTGGGCAGCCCAGCAGGCTGCCCTTGCATCTGTGCTCTTACCTCTCCTGTGTGGACTTCCTGCAGCACAAGGGAACAGGATGTTCATCATTAGTCAGCCACCATCTGCAGCCAAAACATCAGATGGCAATGAAAAAGGATCTTCTCTTCCACCCCTATTTTTTCAACAAGATGGAGGCAATGTTCAAGGCATGAGATAAAAGAAAATGACCATGGCAGAATGAAAATCCTATCTACAGATTCAGGTGGCCAAATGTTACTGAAGATCATAGATGGACAGACTCAGGAATTCTCTACATCCTATTCTTGGACACTCCTTGAAAGTCAAATATTAGAAAAGCTACATTTGACAGCAACAGAAGTCATTGTTTGAGGCAAAATATATTGTAATATAAGACACATCTCAGAATAAAAATATGAAGACAAGAAAGGCACATTATGCAGGAGAGAAAAAGCCCACTAAACTGCAACACTGTTTAAAAGTCCCATATCCCTGAGGATCATGATTTTACAAAAATAAGCCTGCTCTGAGTCAACTAGTGCAGATTTTTTTCCATAAGGGTCTCAGTTTATCAAACTGCCACAGGGGTTTAGTAAGATTTTAACTGAGGGACTGTTTTACAAGAAAACTTGGTTCAAAAGACCAAGCCAGAAGAACCTAGAGAACAGAAAATCTCATTTTGTATATGTCACTCACAGCCTTTTTAGAGGATGCAATATGATCAATATGATGTGTGATTGCAATACAACTCAAAATCTCATGTGAACATGCACCAGTATTGATAGAATTCTTCAGCTCCAATATCAGCCTGCAGGCAGATAACCAATATTCAGCAGCTTCAGACCCAAGTTCTTCCAACACCACAAAAGTGCTCAAGGAATTTAACATGATTTGTATGAGTACTTTTCCAATCTCTACCTGTTGGATGATAGACCAGCCTTTTTTCCAGGTTCACAGACCTCTGGAGGAGAGCAGCCTTGATGGCCTGTTTACCTGACACCATAACCTACTTCACAGAAATGGACTGGCCCTAATTAGTAAAAGATAATTTAAAAAAAATTTGGAAGAATTACATCAATTCCAGGTTTATACTGGACTGGGCCACAGAGAGGAGTGTACTAACAGAGACTAGAGATCTTTGAGTACCTAATTCATTCTTTTACACCTTTCCTATCTCTAAGTGTTATTCTTAGACCAATTTTAGGACTCCCAGACTGCCTCCCGCACTTCTAGAATTTAATCCATCTTATTTAGAGCTAATCTCTAGCCTGTGTGTCCCACACTGCAGTGTAAGCAAACCTGGAGTCCATGGGACTTCTCCATGTTCTTGGGCAGGTAGAAGCAACTTTGGATGCTTTTAGGAATCCTTTTATGAAAGTCACCCCACAAACACAGAGCAAGAGATCAGGAAGTCAATGTAGTGCTCCCAGTTGTGCCATTTGGCTCATATCCCATTTTTTGCCTATATTCTTCAATTAATATTACAGGTTTATCAAGCTTTAAAGGAATAGTTATTAGACTTCCAGTATATTAGAATTCCATGTATATGCAAAAGTACATATTAATGAAACAGAAAAATCAACACTTAGCAGAGACTATACATAGCATCTATAAATATATCACTTCTGAATTGCAATGGAGATTGAGAAAGATAGAGCTTTATACAGTATTTAGTCATGGATAAATAATGCAATTAATCATGTGCATGTGAATTTGCAGAAGAGAGAAAGAATATTACCCCTTCATGTTCTATAACACTGGCAGCCTTAGGTTAAATATAATTTCAAAGTGTTTCCTAGCTGAATCTAGAATTCCACTCTTTTGGGGAAAGTCATTGGATAGCACTTAAAAGACCAATAATCCTGCAAAGAGGAAGACCACACTGCCACAAGCAACTAAGAAACACTCCAACAATCAATTATTAGAAAACATTTACCAGCAGGCCTGGCATGATCTAAAATAATTTAACATTATTTTATAGTAGTTGCAGGATATGTTGCTGTTTAAAACACACACTAAGCATGAGAGAACAGCTCCCAGAAAGAAAAGTCTCCTGAGAGAAGCTCCAAAGCCCTCACCACAAATAAGACATTTCAGAATATGTCCCTTACACTTGACATTATCCTGGCACCCACATTACAGGAATAGCTGATTTTTTGGGTTGGCAACAAAACGGGGGAGCAGGGGAGGGTCTTGACTGCAACCTCTGAAACTTGCATTTTTCTTACAACAGTGAAAGCAAGCCATTGGGCACAAAATGTTCTCAGTTTCATTTGCAGTAGCTTGGAGGAGAATCAAGTGAAGAAAAGGGCCAGATGCACAGAGCTGCAGAAGGCATTCCCACTGCATGTTCGACTTCCTTAAAAGTGGATGGAGCACTCAGCCTGTCCCAGACCTTCTCTGTCTGACCATGAATGAATGGATAAATACTCATTATGTACACAGCACTAGGATGGCTTAGAAGCCCTTGGTGCCACCCTGGCACTCCAGGAGATGGACACCCAGGAAGGTGCTGCTGGAGATTACTCACTCTCCAATACAGGGAACAAGTTCATGGAGGCAGAGACCAGCTCTGTCTTAGCAGTCTCACAGTGGTGGGAGTGGCTGCCTCTGGAATTCTTAGCTTGCAGTCTTCCCCACATTACAAGTTCCACATATAAAATACTTAGAGAGCAGAAGTAATCAGTGGAATCTGATATTTTCCCTCAGTCAGGAGTCAGGACAGCTCCCCCAGAGATAGAAACTCTCAATTCTGGACATCACTACATCTTATTAGCATCAGGAAGGAGGACTGAGGAGAGTGCCCTTGCTTATCTTCTTGACTCCTCCTGTCCACATCTAGCAGGACAGGAGCTGTAGGTTGGCATTTCCACAGCACCATCTCCTACACCAAACAAGATGAACAAAATCAACCCTTCGAGAGCAGCCCTCCCCTTAGCACTTACCCCCACTGCCACCCCAACCACCACTTCCTCCTGCCATACAAACTGTCTACTCAAAAAGTCCATTATAAGCTGGATAACAAACTTTACCTAGGATACCAAAAACTCCTAACCTGGGAAAAATATGGCATTTCCTCTACATTTCCTCCAGTCTGCTTTTGGTGCTCCCTTCTCTGAAGGGGCAGCTAATTTGGAGGCAAACTGAGGGCAGGGGGCCTGCAGGCCTCCCCTGAAGAAGGTGATGCCCACACTTTACCAAGTGAACTGGCTGGGGACTCTCCTGCTTGTGTGGTCATCCCAGCCTCCTGAGGCCTTCTGCTTCTATTCTCTTGGGAGAGGAGAGGGAGCAGACTCCCCTTTCTACACTTGGGAGATCAAACCTTAAGGACACACTGTTGTGCTGTATTATTGCATCAAACAGATTCAATAATGATTCAATAATCTTGACAGATCAAACCTTAAAGGACCTAAAGGACAGACTGTTGTGCTGTATTATTGAAAATACCAGCCTTCCAACTCTACCACTGACAACAGCGACTTGTTCCTGCTTTGACATTCCAAAAAGGCTTCTGTGACCCTCCCTCAGCACATTCTGCACCCCAGTACTCTGTCCCCTAATGAGAACAAGCCCTTCCTTTTCCTGGCTGCAGGGCAGGCACTGTGACTCAGCACAAGCTACTGCATAAATAAACACACTGGACCAGGTCTGCACCTTGACACAGACAACCCTTTGGCACCCTTCTGGTGATGCCAGAGAGCACTGATGGGACCTCAAGGGCTCCTTATGCCTGATTAATGGTATTTCTGTGGTTCCAGGGACATGTAAAGTAGCCTCAGAATAAATGAAACCAGGCTGAGCAAGGACGGAAATGCTACCATGGTATTTCTGTGGGAACTTTCCCAAAAGCCATCTCCCACTGAAACTCTACTCTAGGCTGATGCTGGTTCTGCTGGTCACATGTGGCTCCCAGATCTTTTCAGCTCATCAGCCTCTGAACATATGTGATGGCGTCTCTGTGTGGTGGAAAAAAAAAATAAAGGAAAAAAGAAAAAAAGGTGACTCCACTTCCAACTCCACAAAGGATATGAGCAAGCTGTGTATGCTTCTGCAGCCCATGTCAGTCAGGAAAATTAGATCCTTACATCCCCTCCCTTGAAGACAAGTAACTAGCTACACATCAGGCTGTACAGGTCATCTCTCTCTGAGAGGCACAGTGAGAGAGGCAGGGAAGAAGAATGCTGGCTTGGTTCTGCCCTTGCCAAGGTCTTTCCAACAGCTGGTCATCTTGGAGAGCAGCAGCGAACAGCCTGCATGGGCTCTTTGGAGATATAATGGGCACTTCTCAAATTATTATGGTATAAATACATACATACATATATATATATAAAGAGAGAAAGTGCTTGCTTATAATTATGAATCTAATGAGCTTTTTTCCTAGTAAACCATAGGAATAAAATACCTGCACATTTTGTGATTGTTTTAAATTATAGATTTATTTTTGTTTGCTTTTGTTTGTTTTAAGATGAAAGCAAACAGCCCAAGGTTATCCTGAAGAGGATCTAGGCACGTGAAGCTTTTGTTAATTCCACCTGCAGGGAAAAGGTAAACTTCAAACTTTTTAAATGATGTTTCATACCATAATAAATGCAATAGAGCCAACTGACTGATTGCTAGAGAAGGGTCAGATGGGCTAATTTTCCATAGATATGGCCAGTATTGTCTCTGGTGTTTATGCTAAAGATTATATTCACAAGCCTTTTACAGAACTGCTACCATTCTTTTGCAAATTCTTATGCAAACTGTGTTAGAAATATTTACTGTGTTCTTTTTACCCTGTACCTGTGTCCCCAGTAAGAGGGAAGTCGAGAGAGACCAATGAGCATTTCTAGGGAATATAATCTGAGTACGCCTCAAAGACTGTGTCAATCTGTACATTTGCTGACCTTTTTTCCCCTTTAAATTAAGTCAAGAACATTCAAGAAAAAAACACAGTAAAAATCCTCCTGAAAGGGTTAATTTTTTTCCCTAACAGCTTCTCTAAGCGGAACTTATATTCTTAGTCTGACTTAAGGATATGGAATAGAAAGGCTGCCAACATCTGTTGTGGTCAGAGACAGATGAAAGAGACTAATTCAGAGCTGGAAGAACCCATGTACAGCACTCTGTGCTGCATTACCCTCTCCATAAAAGCACAGGGAACAGCAGAATGGGAGATGGGTGCTCACCTGAACTTCCTCCCTGCAGAGACCCAGGAGTTCCACGTGTTTATAGGCACCCCCATCATCTCACAGAGAGCACAACATGAAACCTTTAGCTTCCAACTGGGCAACACCAGGCTGAGAATACTTCAGAAACACTGAGTACATAAGCACACTGCTACGTGTGAATGAAAGAAAGGAGAGAGACAGGTGATTGATGAGCCTGCCAAGCACTGGAAAAGATAGCATAGAACAGATTCATGTGCTAAGTAACTTTGGATGTGGATTAGCCCAATCTTTATTAAGGTGGCCTGATAAAGAGTATCCTCCTAGAGACATGAAGAAAAGCTAGTGCAGTTTCATTCACACTCTCAGTTATTAAACACACTTCATGTAGGCAAGCCTGCAACTTACTGAGACCAGCAACTCCTCAGAAAGAAGCCAGCTGCATTATGACATTATGATGGGCACACAGTCAAAGCCAGCTCAAAATCTACAGAGTGCACAACTCCTGTGTCTGTCTTTACTTTTGCCAGAACTGATTTTACTATAGTGAGGGAACATCAGTATCTGAAGTGGATTTCAAACAACAGCTGTTTTACAAAAGGAAGGGAAATTACAGGCAGGTAACTTGATTACATTACAAGTGAGACTGAAGCCCACTGTTTGGTACCTAAATGTTGTTTTGGTGCATGCTGTGCTGTCTTTATTCCAAGAAAGCAGCCAGTAAGGCCAGAAGAAGCTCTGCCCAAGGAAGGGCAGCCACCCTGCCTCTAGTATCATAAAACAAGATCTATACCTCACCTTTTGTTTGCATCAGTAAGGAAGATTCAGGCATAGAACTGAAATTCCCTGGGGCAAAGGGATGCAACCAGTCAAAACCTCAGCAGCTGAGATAAAGTCTCTTCTAGATACCACCAGCCATTTTAAATTTCCCTTTGCACTTCTTGATCTTAATAGCCTGCAGAACTTCATTGAACATTCATCCTTTGATACAGAAAATTCAGCTGGAATGGCTGTACCACGATCCTCCAGCCCAACTGCCTGACCAAAAGTTAACACACATTAAGAGCATTGTGCAAATGCCCCTTATCACTGACAGGCTTGGGACACAAATCACCTCTCTGGAAAGCCTTGGGACACAAATCACCTCTATGGAAAGCTGATTATAGTGTCTGGCCACCCTCTGAGCTTCCTAATGTTAAGCCTGAAGCCTCCCAACACAGCTTTATCAGATTATAAAGCACTGTTTGCACCCAGCACTGGATCAATAATTAGGAATTCTTAATAAACACCAGTTTCTTCCCATTTACTGTTAATTGTGCATGCCTTTCACTAAACAGGTGTCAATTTAAAGGCTGGCTTTTCTAGCTTATCCACCACATCGTCAAACTTTTTCTTGAACCTAATTTTTTCTTCTATTCAGTAGCACAATTATGTATTAAATACAAAGAATTGTTAAATCATATTTATTGAGGTTTTACCACTGTTGGAGACACATATTTTGCAACATTAAAAGCCTCAAAATATGTTTTAAATTATTTATAAGTATTTGTTTTGTCATATTGTTTGGTTTTGGTTTTTGGTTTTTTTTTTTTCAAATATAAATATGTTTTGAATAACTGATCTTTACTTTAGATGCATGGAAATCAATTATTTAAAACATATTTTGAGGTTTATATAACAGCTATACCATGTCTACCTCTTCCATAATCTCAGCCTGCATGTATTAAGATCAGGATGAATCTGGCACTTAAAGACAACTTGCTACAGCTAAATGAAGTATCTGATCAGCTCTTAGATCCCACTGCCTGCATCCCAGTTAAGCAATAAGCCCAGGAGGCTGATGGCAGCCTCTGTGCAAAAGGTGATCCAGGAGGATTTGGCCATCCCAAACCTGCCAGACTCAGGATCTGTATTTCTGGGACTGCCAAGGCAGCTCCCTGCAAAAAGGCAGGGTCTGAGCAAGAAACAGGAGACCTTAGCACACCACATGAGTTCTTCACGTTCCAGAGCCAAGCCAGATTTATCTGGAGGCAGTTTAGCACATGTAATTTAGAGCAGACCCCCGCTGGAATGATTTGCACCCTTGCAGTGCTTCAGATGTGCATCCAATAGCGAGCTGCCACTCCATGGGGGTGTCAGTGCACAGCTCCAAGTACAAAACCCAGCACCCAGAGACACCATGGGGCTCTTCAGCTCTGCTTCAGAGAAGCTGAGCCACCAGCTCACATACACATGGATGTGCCAGGAGGTATCTCTCCCCCTTCTGACAGGTATAATACAGGTTATTTTCTTCTTTTTAGGATTTGACAGTGTTCTTCAATAAATAATGAGGTCAAATAGTAATAATAGGTTTTTAGCCTAAGAAATTTGGAGTTTTAACTTTTAACCTGGTCCTTAGAGATGCTGAGCACTGGATCCACATAATGGAAGAAATGCATGAGGAATATGCAACTTATGAATCTGTGAGACACCAGTAGCCTTTCACAGAGTTAATGGAGTTCAGAGGCACTATCTAATACTCTTATAGGTCTCATGCCCAATCTATAAGTTGCATACCTGAACCTGAGCCACAGGCTGTGAAGCAATAGCATCCACCCAGGAATATCTGCCATATGTGAGGGAGAAGTGCTTTGGAAATCACACACTGAAGGCATGTGCCCAGTGCACCCTGCACTGCAGGGCAGATACCCAACCTTCAGCAAATCACCTCCCAGAGAAGCAGCCCAGACTAGGCAGCATCAAGCTCAGCAGATGACCTCTCTATCAACACTGGAAGAGACCTAAAATAAGCAGAACTCAGATAATTTTATTCAAATTACCACATCAAAAGTCCTTAACTAAAAACAAAACAACCTAAAGTAACATTCTTGTTACTTGTTCTCCAGAATGGTAGGAGCAGCCTTTGTTCAACCCAGTGCCAATCTTTCTATACATTAATATATACAAGGTAGATTATATTCCTCTGCAAGTAGATGTTAGACCTGTAACACCACTGTACTACCAAGAAGCAACGTTTAGCAATCTGACACCACCCCTGTATCCTCACTATTTTCAACAGAGAGGCAAAACCTAACACTGCACAGGCAGGGAGCAGAGTGGTGAACATAAAGCTGCCATGCCCTAGATCACCACCTTAAAGTCTAGAACATCACTTTGGCTTGACCCAGAGGGAAGGAGCTCCCTCACACTGCATGGGCAATACCTCCTGAGCTGCCAAGCAAGACACCACACGCCTCACCAAAACTGAAAAAGTAGATATTCATTAGCCAAGTTTGCAAATGCATTATGCCAACAACATGTCACATTCTTAGTTATTCATTTTAATGTGCCCACTCCCCTCTGGGAAAGGACTAGACACCTTTCCTGGATATTTTTTGCTGAAGTAGCAGAAATTGTTACAGCATCAAGTATAGCATCAGTATTTAATGGTCTCATATTGCAATCCCTCTGCCACACACAGCAGTCTCACCAGCTTTGATATTTATCAGTGATAAGAAAGTTCTTTTAAATCCTCACAGCAGTCAAAACCAGAGAAAGCCTGGAGAATACCAAGGAGAAAGGACAAGGCTGGATTCATTATTACTTTAACAGCAGCCCACTCTTTCAAACCAGTTGATACTTCTGAAGGCTGTTTGAGTGGTGGAACTGTTCCTAGGCTATTAATTTGGTGTAAGTATTTACTCTGAATAATATTTTTGTGATTCAGCTGCCAGATCTCTTTTATCTGCAGCAATTTCCAGTTAGTAGGTGTCATTTGCACATTGCTTTACATATATTTAAGGTTTTATGGATTAGCCGTGTGTTTCCCAGCTTTGTAACAGATTTCCAAGCTTCTTGCAAGAGCTGATTCAGCAACAGAACATCACAGGCTACAATATCATCAAATATATCTTGGGCAACAGATACATATTTTGACTTTATCCCTCACACTGCATCAGAGGTATAAAGTATTAGGAATACCAGCTTTAGGAAAACAGCAGATGGTTTTGCTCCCACAAGACCACATATTAAAATATGAGTTAGTAATGGAGAACATGCCTACAGCTTTCCATGGACTGTCACCATTTTAAGTAGCTAAAATAAAGGAATGACCTTTCATTCTTTAGCCCATGCATCCATGGATTTTATGGCACTTTTTACAGTCTGCCTTTAACACCATCTCTGCTGGGCACCAAGCAGTCACAAGACAAGACAGCAAGACAAGAAGCAAGCCTCAGAAGGTTTACAGTTAAAAACAAACTAAAAAATATACATAGCCTGCAAAGTAATACAGCACAGGCTTTATCCAGGCTGAGGATCTACACAAGTAAGAAAACACAGAACTGACTCAGTTCTTTGAGCAAGCATTTTTAAAAAGCCCCAAACTTCCAGTTATAACAGACTTACACCAGTTTAGATATCGCTTACCCTCTCCTCCTTTTTCAAAGGCTCAGCTTTCTCCCTTGTGCCTCGAGGAGGGCAGCACTCACCCACAGCAATCCCTGCTCACAGCACAGCAGGAAAGAAGGGACCCCGGTCCCTCAGCCCTTTATAGTTTGTTTTGCCACCTGGTGTGAGACCCAGCTGGGAAGAATCCTCCAGAACTGCTCCACCCAGAACACCAGGCTGTGGAATTCATGCAGCCTCATGGCTGTCAGAGCAGAAAAGGAGGCAATCCATTTCCCACTGCAGCAGTAATTCTGTCTGCTAACCAGGGCAGCAACTTCTGCAGCAGGCCCAGAAGAAAAGTGTTGTGAGCTCCTTGCAAAGTTCCTGCAGAAATCTTTCCAACATTCTTCAGTTAAAAAAGAAAAGAAAAAAAAGCTACTCCCTCTCCTCCATGAATAACACCTTCCCAAAGAAAGGGCCCTGGCACTTTGTTTGCACAGACCTTTCCCAAAGACCACAAAAAGAGTTGAAACTTGTCAAATTATAGGGAAGCACCAACATTTCCCCATGGAAAAGAAAAGGCTATCAGCAGCAGACTAAAAACAAAAGGGTTGGCTTTTGTTTATGATACTTGACTGTGAGAGCAAACTGGGCCACCCATTCAGAGCTGGATCCTGCTCCCTGACTCTGCAGCTATTTTTAACTTCTGTCTTTTTATACCAGTCTGGCTATGAACTTTGCTACAGCTCCTCACACAAAGAGAATTCACAGACTTTCAGCAAGACTGCCATGTTTTAGATTAGATGGCAATTTCAGCTGAAAAAATGACAAGGAAAAAAGTGGCTTCTCTTACTCAGCAGATCTGTGCCTGTGTGTGTTAGGTTATAATGTTTTCACACTGGTGACAAAACACAGTCCCCTTGTTCTCAGTCATTCAGCCTGCAGAGCTCAGAGAGAGACCATCCATATCCTATGGCTTTCCAGAGCACATCTGTATGAAACTTGAAGGGTTTGTTGTCCATTTTGGATTTTTTTTCCTAGGGGAGTTGTTTTTGGGGGATTTTTTGGGGGAGGTGGTGGTGCTGCTGCTTGTCTGGGTTTTGCCTTTTTTTTTTATATTTCTGTATATAAGAAGCACAGGTGGATCTGCCCTATGGCTGCCTAACCACACTCTGTGTGTCCAGAATCTTGTCCCATCCAGAACTCTCAAGATCTATTCAGCTACCAGTAGGCAAAACATCATGGGACTCACATTTAAGTTAAATTTATGACATTCTCACATAAATCCTCTACCTCCAACAGCTAGGGCTTTGAACAAAATTTGTGAGATTTATGATGAAAATCACCAGGCATATGAAAACACCACTGAGGTTAAGCAAAAACTTCTCAAGAGGCAGGTCTGCAAAGCAAGGGTGTCTTTTGGCCACAGCACAGCCTCTGTCCTCTGGGCCTGTTCCACAAGAACCAGCAGGGTTCCCTGGCAGGGAAGCCCAGTGCAAGCAAAGATGTCCCAAAAGCCATGGTGTTGACTGCCATATGTATTGCACAGTGCACTGCCTCTAAGAGAACCTGTAAGAGGTGGTGCAATGTCCAGGTCCCTGCAGAAAAAGCGGGAGAGGACAGAGGAGGAGCAGCCCTCCCTGTCCAGGGATGTGTGGGACAGCCTGGTCTTGAAGACAGCAGCCTTTGTTCCTACAGCCTTTGACTCCTTTGACTCCTACAGCCTTTGTTCCATGTGGAATTCCTCAAAGCTGGCCACAACACAGATGCCATAGGTGCAGCTGAAAACTCTGCTCCTTCCCAGTGGCTCCCTCCAGAGTCTAGCTTTTAGCTTCCTGAGCTTTAGGGGAAAGCTTTATTTGGGGGATGGCAAAGGTGTTGATGGCTTGGGGTTTTTTAAATATCTACGTGATTTCATTAGATTCCCTAAGATAGGAAACTTTAGAATTAAAGCAGCCAAATACATAAATAAAAGTAGAGAAAAAAAAAAAGAAAAAAAATGATGTCACCCTCAAGCAGTTCCATCAAGGGATGACATTTTAAATCACATCATGTCTCACACCCATTTCTTAGTGCAAAATAAATCACTTGAACAGAGTGCAAGCCAATTTTTACTTTAAAAAATGTTGTGTCCTAAGGCTCTCTTCTTGAACTTCAAAAGCATACTTTATAATTACTCTACCTATCAAAGGAAACTCAATATTTCACCTCCAACCTCGCTCTGCTTGTGTTATAATTTTTAATTGTTAATAAATTATATTAATTTTAAACTGGTTATTCTGTCTTGAAATTACATCTTTCAAATGGGTATGCAAACTTATTTTAAATTAACATATTTACCTTAAAATTATATATCAGTAATTTGTTTATGACTTTTCTTGCCTCTTAATTCTTATATTAGGATTTCAGTCTTTGGTTAACTCATTTAATTTTATTTGAAAACTGTTGTCTCAATTTAAGAGTCCAAATCTATTTCATAGACCTTGACATCTCTGGCAAGCAAAAACTTTTATTTATCTGGCATATTTATATAGTTTTGCTTGGACTCATGGTTATGCACTGCAAGGTCTTTTGTCACAGCTGGAAAATGTGGAGGTCTTGTTAGCAATCTAAAATCTGATCTTACAGATGCATGAATTCACTCTTAAAGAATACAACACATTGGTGTTTTTAGAGGGGCTACATTGTTTTATTTAGGTTTTACTTAATGCACAGTCCTTGCAAATACTTTCAAGAAAGTCAGGCATGGCAGGTAGGGTGTTTTCTGTGGAGGAGAGGGTGCCTCTGGACAGGGAAGCAAGGTTCAGTGCATATTCAAGTGTGATAATGAAGGCATCATTCTTCACAGATTCCCACAGTCAGCATTTAAGAGTCCTCACTGATTTATCAAGGCTGGTCACGTGCTTAAATGGATGAATAACAGTTGCAAAATGGTAGAAAAATTTCAGCACGTTGTTGCCAAAATGACATAAATCAACACCCATGCTTAAGAACTCCAGCATGCAGAAAATACCTTCATGGCAGGACCAACCAAAATAGCTTGCAGAGTCTTGTGCCTGAGAGGAACCTGTGCAGGGAAACAGGCAGGGAAGTTCACACCCAAGCAATGCTCAGCTGGATTCTGAGGCTCTCGTCGTGGACCAAGGCATCCTGGAGCACACTGCAAAGTGAAAAACACATCCAGTTGGTGAACAAGACTACATGGCTGAACAAAACACTTCCCCATTGAAAGGAGAATCTTCCCAGAGATGCCTTTGGGATTTCTGGGCAGAGCACAGGAAAGGAAAGCAGAGATTGTCCCTGGAGAATAAGTTGTCAGTATTACGTAAAGATCAGTGCCTACAGGACACTATTCAGTGCTAGGTGGGTACTCTTTAGTCTGCAGTGTGATTATTTTTAATCAAAAAGATAAGATGAGGACTGTCTCACCATTCCAGTAAATTACATATCTACATTCAATTTTTTTTTTTTTTCCAAGTATCAATAGATGACTTCTTTTTTTTTGCCAATTCTAGATGAACTCTGGCTACCAAATCTATGAGACAAATAGCCTGTGTCTCAGACTGCTACTCCCCAAACATAGCACATTTTATCATCTTGCCCTCCTTATTCTTTATGCACAACAGTCTACCTCTAAGAAAGAAACCTGGTCCTGCCCTTCCTTCAGCCAAGCTCTCTGCTCACAATGAAACCCACAGAGTCAATCACCTTTTCTGAGTTCACTTATCACAGGAAGATGGACTAAATCACAGGGAGATGGAAGAAGTACAAGCACACCAACAAAGAACAGTTTCAAACCAGATTCATGGTCTTGAATAAATCTCAGGGCAGGCTCCCAAATCCCAGCTCATGAAGATGAAAATGTAGCTCCTAATTCTCCCCATGTGTTTCAAACATAATTTTATGAATGAAAGATGGGTCTTCTTCCCAGTTGCTCCCTTCTAGCACAACCCACCCAATTCCAGATTAACCCACCTCCTTCTAGTTCCATCTCCTCTGTGTGGTCGAAAATAAAGCAGGGAGCTGCACCAACAGAGACACTGGATTTCTCCCTGCCAAAGGAGCAGGCACATGAGGTAGGAGGCAACATTTGCTGGAAGCCCAGATGTTGAAACACGTGTTTTTCTCCAGAAAAATGAAAGAGGAAAGACTCATGTGGAATGAGGCAGTGCAGTTCCTCTCTTTTATGTTGCGAGAACTTCCAAAAGAGAAGTTTCTTTCAAACAAAAGTGAGGCATGGGTAGTTTTCCAAATGTTCTAGTTTATTTATGATAGTTGTCTTCATTTAATGAGCAACGTGTCTTCTCTCAAGTCTGGCATAGCCAGTGGCTGAAGCAACAGATGTACCACGCTGATGATCCTGAAGAACAAAAACACATCTGTCTGCAGTAGTTCCTTTGGACTCTGAGGACCAAGCGTACAAGCCTGTGGGAACTTCACAGAGACTTGAAGTCCTAATTTATTCATTGTTGATTTATTTACATACATTTACATGCAAGAGCTTCAGTGCCATACAATAATGTATATAGAAAATTGTAGGATACAAATTACATTTTTTTCCATATTTTAATATATGAAGAAAAAAAATAATAGAAGAAGCTTTAGTCATCTATGAAATGGTATGTTGTTAGATCTTTGTGTATTGAGGCAGGCATTGGACATTTTATAATGTACACAATTGGCACACCTGGGAAAAAATAGACACACTGCTAGCTGAAATGCCTAATCTCTTCTTTAGCACATTTACGGTTTAATTACAAAACCTACTGAACAATTAAAATTCAGGTCAGCACACTGCAGCAAGATCAGGCTTTGATGTGGGGTCAGTATTGGTCACAGTCCTGTACTCATTACACAGGTTAATCAATTTGGTGGAGTAAATATGACAGGACTGACCAAAAATCAATGTAATTACCATTGCTCTGAGAGCACAGGCAAGCACAGCTGGTTTATGTGTTTGTAAGTGGTGTTTTTGTCTAACAAGCAGAGACCCAGAGCTGTTGGTGTAAAGCAGATTTGTTTCTTCTGTGAGCAGAAGAAATTGTACGTGTGGCACGCAGCAGGATGTGCACCCCTATGGCAGCACCCTCACACACACACACAGACACACACAGACACACACAGTCAAAATGTACAAATGGACTGGTACAGCTGGAATGGGCTGGGAATGTGTGTTTATGACTGCCCCAGTGTCACTGTCATTTTCTGAAAAATCCCCTTGCCCAGGATTCTTCTCCTGGGAAGCTGAGAAGCCTCAGAGAAAAAGGAAAACAATATTATCCCATTTGCTTCTCCTGTGTTCTGCTGCTTTGGAATGCGGTTGGAGATTGTTTATCCAACACGTGAATTGTTTTGACTTAATGGCCAATCATGGTCCGGCTGTGTAGGAACTCTGGGGAGAGTCACAGGTTTTTCATTAGTATCTTGTTAAGCCTTCTGTAAGTATCCTTTCTCTATTCTTTAGTATATTTTTAGTGTAGTATTTTTTAATATAATACAATACCATAAAATAATAAATGAGCCTTCTGAGAACATGGAGTCAGATTCATCATTTCCTTCCTGCCACGGGGGACCCCGAAAGCACCACAGCCCCAGCTCATGAGACCTCCTGGTTTTGGACACTTTCAAACAGTAACTACTTAACAGAAATGGGTCCCTACAGCCAGATCAAGGATTGCTTTCTCT
Organism: Agelaius phoeniceus; assembly: GCF_051311805.1. Classification (NCBI taxonomy): domain Eukaryota; kingdom Metazoa; phylum Chordata; class Aves; order Passeriformes; family Icteridae; genus Agelaius; species Agelaius phoeniceus. Next base: position 27,671,857 of record NC_135268.1, read on the forward strand.
TGCCCAGACATGGATTCTTCTCAGTGCCCAAATAACAGAAACCCATCACAATCTGATCACCGTCAGGCTCAATAATCAGGTCATTGTTTGTCCAGCATGAGGGATGTAAAAGGCAAAAGTGTCAAACCCCTCTGAACTGGAGAAGAGAGATTGTTGCTGGTTTTGGGTGGGATGCACAGAGTTTGCTTCCTGCCCTGAAAGCCAGGAGCTATCGGGTTGTTCAGCCTGGGATTTTTGCAATAGTCACTGAATTTCCGCTGAAAAGAGTGACAGTGAGGAGGTTTGAGCTGGGATTTTTGCAACAGTCACCAGCCTCCCAGGGAAATGCAGTGAGAGCTGAAGAGTTTTGATCCCTCGCATGGAAGTTGATAGCAAATTAATATGCATTTCCATGGGGGCAGGAGTAGGTCTGGGTGCCACAATCCCATAAGCTCTTTTGAAAATCACAGCCTTAAATGGTAATATGCTGATATTCCAAATATGTGGGGTTAAGTATTTTTTTTCTAATTCTTAAAAACATATTTGTCATAATTTTCTTCTGCCCTTCAGTTCCTATGAGATAAAAGGAGTCTGGCTTTACACCACCAAGATTTACCAAAGTAGTTCCAGAGAAGTTTTAAACCATTTTCTACAGTATTTCTGAATTTTTTCCCCCAGTTTTTCTTCCTGTAAAATGTGTGCCCTGCAGGATGTAGGACCGAGGGCACTGTCCCAGCTGAGCACTTGCCTGGGCTGACTCTGGGGCATTTGCAGTGGGTGTCACAGGATCCCTGCTGCTCACCCTGGTGGCACCGTCCCCAGGACAAGTGACCGAGGGAGGGGCTGCAGGGACAGCCGGAGGGCGCAGACAGACAGCGCCTGACAACAGGGCACGGCACTGCAGTGGCCTGCTGGGCTCTCACCAGGGTGTGTCACAATATTAACACAGGGCAGTAAAGAAAAAAATGCCTTTTTAATAAACCATGGGTCATCCCTTTGTAGACCAGAAGTTTAACTGCTGTAGAGACAAGGTCTGTGTCTCCTTGTGCTTCTTCATTGGTGCCTGCTTCAACAGCCCCTTTCTAGACTACAGGAATAACAATAACAGGAGCCTTAAAGTGCTCCTTACTACGGTGCTAATGCTTAGTACGAGGAGAAGGCGTTGATGAACACATCTTTGCTGCTCATTTTGTGTTTGAGTCCTGCTCCCTACAACACGCTGCTCTCTCGTGCTCCTCACCCACCGCATTTAAACGAACAAACCACGTTTTCTTCATGTCATCTCCAGCCATCCCAAGAGCTTTGATCACCAAAGGAAACATGTCAGAGCTGGCAGTGCTCTCATTCTGGGGAAAATGTTGATATTTTGGACTTATTTTTCTTGTGCATCAGAATGACAGCAAGTATTTTCAACTGGTTTAGTTTTCCAAGGAAGAAAAGCACTCTGGTCAGGATAGCTTATTTCACTTAGCTTTAACGTATCATTTGTAGGCTGACTTTATTTATTTTTTTAAACTATTTTATAATTGCCTCCTAAAAAAACCCCAAAAAACAACAACAACAAAAAACCCAACAAAAAAACTTAAAGGAAGAAATTGCTTGGAAAAAACCACTGAAATCAAAAAGGACATATTAATATCTTACTTTTATATTTTGAAATAAAATTCACTAAGATGACCACAAAGCCACTATACATTCTTTTTTAAAGAAAAAAAAAAAGGCATTTTGTGTGGAAAAGCATTCTGAGCTATTTTTCATGGAGAAACTGAAGTTACCAGGGACAAACACGATGTCTGTTTGCTCTCTGTCCCCCACTATTACCAAGTTTTACTCCCAGCTGTTCTGTGGACTCCCAGCTGCCTGGGTCACTGCAGACACGTGGGAGCAGACAGTGTGTAACCCCCAAACTGAGTTAGTGGAGTACAAACACCCCACTAGGGACTATAGAAATATATATCTGTAGCAGACTGGGAAGTGTCAGTCACTGGAGCCTTCTCTCTCACCCTTCATTGCAGCAGAACTGGTCCCACCATGACCTGACCGTTTTCCTCTATCTCCAGAAACCTCACGTGGCTCCTTTTTTATTCCCAAGTCTGGGAAACACGGGCAGTGCAAGGGCAGCGCAGTGCAGAGCCAGCAGGAGGTGCTCCTATAGCAAGGAAATCTGTCCAACAGAATAAATCCTACATCTGTGGCACCAAATTTCCCTTCTGCTGTAATACAAAACATATTTGGCGTACTCCAAAAAGGGCTTTTGGCATAGCAGGGGAGCCAGTTTGGGCTCTCCTACTGCAGAAATCTAGATGGATGCAATATTTCTCTTGTTTTTCAGTTACTGTAATCAAGTATATTGCAAAGGAGAAAAAAATAAATGAAAATATGTTGTTAGGTTCTAGTAGACTTGCAATTTCTGAATTTCTTTTACAAATGCCCATAGAGTATTCCGTCTTTATCCTCCCAAGTCACTGAGAATAACACATCAAAGAGCATGTTTGCATTTCTATAATAGATAACAGCATTGACATAAGCTTCAGGGTTCATACAAACTATAAACTGAATTACCAATCGCCTGTCTCACATATTTATAAACTGTAAGTCGAGCCTGGAGAAAAAAAAATTCCAACTACAGGTGAAATAATTATTCCAGAGCTTTTAAAGAGTCACTTCTGAGGTGCAATCTGAATTCTGGGGGATGTGAATTATCAGTTTGGTTTTTGCTAGCCTCTGCTTGCATAGCAGGAGTCAAATGGTAACCTGGGCTCTGCTGATCACTGCCATGGCAAGGCTGACATCACTGTTTGAACAAGAGATTTGGTACAAGCTGCAGGTCTCTGTCTCCCCTGGCTGAGGAAGGAAGGGATTTCCTCCTGCCGCGCTCTTGCAGTGCCTCCAAAGCTCAGGAGAGCTGGTACTCCTGCAATCCTCCGAGACACCAGAGCCCCAACAGAGCAAGCCCTGATGGCCCAGAGCTTCTGCTCACAAACCTAAAACTATTACAGACTAGGACACTTCTCCTCATGCCTTAAGGTGGAAGAAGAAAATTCTCCTTATTTCTGTAAAGCTCACACAGGGAGTGTCCATTTTGGGAGAAACCCTCGTTCTCAGGTGAGGATATGTGCCAGTGGAACACAGTGCCTGTAGACAGCTTGAGTCATTCATGCAGCAGCTCTCTGTAGGTTTGTGCTCTATTGTCAGAAAGGAAGACAAAGTGAAGAGGAAAACATTGCTGAAAAGGGTTCTCGTGCTGCCTCATGCAAATGTGTTGGAAGAGAAATTGAAACCCACAGGTGAATATCACTTTTGGAACTCCAATACTGGTCTGAGCTATCAGCTCCTCACCAGAGCTACCCAAAGCAACTCTTCTGCTGCAGCTGCTGCTCAGCGTGTCCAAAAGGAGAAGTAACAACAGGAGCCAGAGGAAATAATGGCAGAGGATTTGAGGTGGGATGTTCTTTTCCTGGGTAGTTTGACAAAGACCAGCTGGACTCTAAGTTGGACATGTTTGTCTCTAGACCTCACACAAAAAAGAGTAGACCCAATATTTTAAATGAATTTCTCAGTAGTATGTGGTTCTGGAATATACAACAGCATGTAGGCATTTAAGACATACAAAATTAGGATATTTTAATTATTACAGTTCTGCTTTCAAAATTCAGACCTCTCCTGTTCAGGACTTAAGAAACTATCTTGTCTGAAATTACTCCAATTTTTCATCTTAGAGACTTTATATTGCATCAGCCCTAAGTTCTTCTCCACAATACAGATAGGAAGAATCCATTTCCTTGTGGATCCCCTGTTGCATTATGCAAACACTGGAAATCCATTAAATCCAATATTATTAACGACCCTGTAACTGAAATGATTACCTGGGGGCTTTTAGCCATATGACAAGAGCTTTTCTTGAATGTGTTGGCATTTACTTTTTTGAAAAACCTTTTCTGACAGGAGTGATTCCAAACAAGGCCAGATGTAACATATCCAAAGTTTTGCCACGTGGTGACAAAACCAGCCTACAAAATTACCTTTTGGAGAGTCTCTTAGTCCTGTCAGCATGATCGATTCTTGTTCACTTTAACTGCACCACTGTTGGCATTAGGATTTGGGGTCAGACCAGCAAAAGGGATTCTGGTGACAATAGCAGCATTCACGAGCTCTGTCAATGCAGCATGGTTTATTTAATTCAGCAAACACTTAGCTTTGGCAGCAGAGAGAGGCACAGAAATGTAGACAGAAATATTATGGTAAAAGTGCAGAGAAAAAAAATTCTCCTGGTTAAACCATGTCTAGATTCAAAGGAAAATTGAGGGGGGAACAAGGAAGTGCTGGGGGTTTTTTTAAATTTATTTTATTCCTAGCTTGTTATTTTTCTGAAATAGAGTCCTGCTCTTGTGCTGCAAGAAACATGAGGTGAGGATCATTCAGTGATGAAGTCTCTGCAACTGACAGATTACAGGACAGATTCAGCTCCCTCTCTTCAGCTGCGCTTCTCTCTCTCCTTTTTCTCTTTGGATACATTATCTAAGAGGATCGATACACAGGAGTGAAGACAGCTCAGCTTTCTCAGAAACAGACGCAGCACTGAAAAGACACTCCAAAGGGCCCTAAAAAGTACTCGACTCTTGAATAGGTTAGTATTTAAAACATTGGACTCTATAGGTGAAAAATGAAAAACTGTTCCAGTAGAATATGCACCAACACTTTAAAATGGAAGTTTACAAACAAGACACCCTTTGTTCAGTGGCACCATTTCCTTTGGTGTTTGGAGGTTTTTATACTCCTTTCTGGCTCCAAACTGCCTCAAAGAAACTGAAAATAAATCTTGCTCCAAAATCTTGCTGAAAAAAAATACTTCTAGGTTGAAACACAGAAAAACCCACACAAACTTGAGGGGATGGCGTACTTGACCAAATCCTGTCAAACAACTTAAGAATTTGGTAGCAATGGAGAAGTGGGGCAGATCCTCATGCACACAAAGAAAAAGGCCAACACAACCCCAAAACGTGGCTGATAAATAACATGCAGGTGCAATTACTATTGAATGCCCCTGATATTTCCATGTGACATCATACTCTCAGGTGTCTTATTTTTCTTTGCTCCAAATGGCTCACACCTTTTCTGCATGCACTAGTCCATAGCCATCACATCTGACAGAGCTGCTTGTGCCAGATGCTATGAAATTTGAAGGAGCAAGGTGTGACCGATTTCACAGAGGTCTTAGGATGAGGGAAGAGACGAGGATCTGACTCCATGTTTCAGAAGGCTTGATTTATTATTTTATTTTATATATTATATTAAAACTATACTAAAAGAATGGAAGGAAGGATTTCCTCAGAAGGCTAGCTAAGAATAGAATAGGAAAGAATGATAACAAAGGCTTGTGGCTCAGACTCTCTGTCCGAGCCAGCTCACTGTGATTGGCCATTAATTAGAAACAGCCAACATGGGCCAATCAAAGATCCACCTGTAGCATTCCACAGCCACAGATAATTACTGTTTACATTTTGTTCCTGAGGTCTCTCAGCTTCTCAGGAGGAAACATCCTAAGGAAAAGATTTTTCATAAAAGACGTCTGTGACAGCAAGGGCTCCAGGGTACTGTGGTTGTTGTGAGGCTCCTTCAGCTTTATGGAGAGTTCTCATCTTCCCCAGGACAGCATCAGCAAAGGCTCATCATGGACTGTAAATCACATCTTCCTAGGCTGTATCCAGCAGAGGTGGGTTCTGAGGAAGAAGCTGGGCTGACAGAGTTGAATGAGCAGGTTTGTGCTCTTCTAGCCATTTCACTTGGTTTAAGCTTTTAAAGCCTTACAAATTTAGAAAGCTGTCCTTATAGTTTTTATGTCAATTAAATAAATCAGTATTCCTGAAAAATGCCTACTGATAACACCTTCTGGTTATACTGGTTGGCCAGACCTACTCACCTTTACAAAAGAGATGGTGAGCTGTTTACAGAGATGGTGAACTGTTTATCCCTCCTGGGATAAGCACTTTGGTTACTGGCACAGCCCAGCACACTAAGTTGCACAGTAGAAAACCTTTCATTGCTGAGGGAAAGTGCAGTCACCACACCAGCCCAGCTAGGTGTGCTCACATTGTCCCACAGCTATGTGGTCTGAACTCAGGCTGGGCAAGCAGGCAACAACAAATAAAAGGTCCTGGTTTGCCTGCCTCTTGGCAGGGAGAGAATGTGGAAACCACCTCCAACAATCCTGTTGGGCACGGTCTCTTCCTTCCTTGGCCTGATAGCAGCCCATGTCTCTCTCTGGATCCTGCTGCCACACAGCAGTTTTGAAGGAAGCTCAGCCCTCGGGTCAATCTCAAGCCATGCATTTTCCACATCACCCAGGTGATGGCTGGCATTTAGGCTCCTGACAGAAGAAAAAGGGCAGAGAAGTAAAATGTTAACTATTACACACTTCCTAAGTTACACTACACTAATGTCTATCATCAGGGAATTTGAATACTGGAGTAGGCTATGTGTGGAGCTGGAGGAGTCACTGTCCCTGGAGGTGTTTAAGGAAAGATTGGACATGGCACTGGGTGGCATGGCTTAGTTGACATGGTGGTGTTCAGTCATAGGTTGGAATCGATCATTTCAGAGGTCTTTTCCAACATCATTGATTCTGTGGCTCTATGGTAGGGATGGATCTCAGAATCAGCGTGAAGAGTGTTGCTGCTGCTGCCATTTCCTCCTCTACCATATAGAGGAGTGCTTTTGATGGGAGTAAGGCACAAAGGATCCTTTCCTTGCATGACAGATGACAGCCACCACAGGCAGAGACCCTCAGCCTGGTGGGAGGATGCCCAGTGGGAGCTCTTGCACTTGTGCAGAGCCCACAGAGCTGACAGGCAGACACTGGCCCAAGCACGATGGTTACAGGCACCGCTGCACACTGAGTTATATTTAACACAGGAGCCTAAATTACACAGCAGATCAGGAGAGCTCCCTTTGAAAAGGCTAATAAGGTGCCACCTGTTTCCCAGGTCAGAGGCAGGACTTTTGAAGGCACATATGTTTGACAAGCCCCAGATCAACTGAACAAAGTCACATTAAGAGGGCCCCCTCCCCTGCTCGGACACTGGGCAGCTGCCCTGGAGCCTGGCAGGAAATCAGGAGCAGCCCCAGGGGATCCTGCAGGCTTCCCCAGCTGTGGGAGGAGTCCACAGGGAGGATGTGCAGCAGTAGCAAGGGAGACTAAAGTGTGACTGAGGGGACAAGGAGCTTCTGAGAGATGACAATGAGCTGAAGGAATTCATTTCCCCAGATGAGGATAATTCAGATAAGTTCAAAGATATGAACTTCCTCCAGAGCATAAGCTTCTCTGGGGCAGAAACCTGTTAATTTGGAGAGCACACCATGTGTAACGGGCTGTGTGGGCAACTCCATAAACCATGGAGTGGAGCAAGAGGGGAGACCTTCCTGCCCAAACCAGACAGTCAGTCACACAACATCAAATCCACAGCCCAGCTCAGGGTGTGGATGAAGTAAACCCATCTTATTGCAGCCCTGTGAAAGAGCTTGCATAAAGCAATGTACCTGGGCAACTCCAAGTGCTGTCCTGTGCCCTCTGGATCCACCTCTGCAGTCTGCTTCAACTGTATTTTTCAAAACATCCATAGTAGTTTCACCATTTTAATATCCACCTGCAAAACCTCCCGATGCTTTGGGTTTTAGTGAACCACAAACTACCTTAAAAAATGCAACGTTAAATTAAAGAATTCACTGCTCATAGCTCCAAGTAGGGAACCAAGTAATTAATATACAGCTTAATCTACAGCTTCTGCTATCCTTATACAGCTCCAGTGCTTTGGCCTGCAGCCCTTTTGCCTTAATTGCTCTCACTAAAGATAGCACTCTTCTAATGCAAAATAATCTGGTGAATCCTATGCCCATATCAGGGCTAAATGCACAGTGTTTAAGAGGAAGAGAACTCAAAATAACAAGGTGTTTGTTTGCATTCAAGGAAAAACTTTACTGAAATTCAAAATAATATATTTTACATTAAATTAAATCCCATTAAAAGCTGCCTTTTCTGGTTATCTAATATTATTCTGGTTATGGCTAATATCTGATGGATGATCCTTTGCTAACTTATAATGGTTAAGTTAGCCACAGCCTGTCTGCATGCCAAAGATACCCCCTTTAAAGAAAAATAAATACCACGGAACACTTCTGATCTTTCTCGTATAAAGATTTTTTTAATGAAACACTATTTAGATGCTTCACAGCCAGCAAACACAAATAAATGTAATAAAAAGTAGTCTTGGCTGTGAGAGAGGTCTGAAAAACTGAATTCCTCAAGGGACAGACAAATAAAGCAGGGAAAGTTTTATTTCATTATCAACATAAGTAGCAGCATGCATACATCAGCTGGTATCAATCTTGGTTATAGCTTGAGGCCGGTGACTGACGGCATGCTGCAAATTCAGATTCTGACTTTTCCATCACAGCATGCATTTGAGTAATTTTCTGCAGTTTTTGATTTTCCAATCTGCACTCCTGTGCTGCATCACCTTCCATGTGCCCAGAATGACTGCCTGCAGTTGGGTGTTCAGGGAGTTTTTAGGCTGGAAGTTGTATCCAACCAGTTGTTTCATAGACAAAATGAATTTGCTTAATCCTTTTCTGAATCCATTCATCCTGTCAGACTCCATAACATCTTGCAGCAAGAAACTTCATAATTTAATTACACATTGTTTAAAAAGGTGCTGAAGTTAGTAAAAGTTATTAAAGTCTTTTAGCCAGGAAGAGTATTTTCATCTGGAGTCTCTTGTTTTGTTGAAAAGCATTGCTGCGTGGGCAAGGGCTGGTGGCTCAGCTGACGACTGAGGCTCACCCAGACGTGCAAGTTTTGCAGCTGCTCCTTCCTTCTGACCAGCACAAAGCAGCAGAGGAGGCAAGGTAGAAACAGGAGGGAAAGCACAGCTTTCTGTGGAGATGTACAGGCCAGAAGCTGGCTGATCAATCATGGTGTAACCTGGCAGATGAGCAACAAGGGCCACAATCCAAACCCTTGCTTCCACCCTCTGCAATAGCCCAGCCAGCCTAAAGGGTCCCCCTCTCTCATTACCCTTCTCCAGCAGGGCAGAAACCATTCTCCTCCTTAGGCAGGGCTTACTTGAAGACAGCCTGAGCATCCATGCTCTGGCTGAGCTCAGCAGTAACCACAAGCAGTCTGGGAGACTCAGAGCAACACCACACAGGGAATTTTGGAATTTTATGTGACACCATTCACTTACAGTTTTCTCCTCTACCCCACACCGTCCTCAGCGTCACCCCCATCAGCTCTTTCTCAGCACGGGGTCTCATCTGTAGGTCCTTGCTCCAGCACAATTATGAGTCAGGTTCTGCAGGATTTGACTGAAATCTCTTTGCATGTGATGTTCTCCTTTGACAACTTGCAGAACTTTTGCTCACATTTATTTACTTCCCTCGGTGTTAGAGAGTCTTTCTGAAACTCTTAATTCCAAGCCAAAACTGCCTGTTTCCCCTGGACGTGGACACAAGTGGTCCATGAGACCCACTCAAAGGAAAATGGAGCTGAAGGTGAAATGGCCAGCTGCAACTCAGACTGATCTTGTTCTTCATCAAAAGGGGAACCCTTACTGCTGTCCCTATAGGTTGTGCCTCTCTGCCTTCCAGTCACCATGAAGACTTGTATTTTCAGATCATTACCAGACCTGAAACTGTGAAGCTGTGATGAAGCTGAGATCACAAGGCTCTGAACAATACCCCAGACTCCTGCAAACTTCTCTTTCTCTGGCACTTCCCTATCAAACAGTGCTGCCTTTGACTGGTATTCAGCTGTTACAGTTTAATACCTCTGCCAGGCAAATTAATGGCACTTACTTCCATGGAAAGTGAGAGATGGTACAGAAAAATAAGACCCAACTCCGAATAACTTTCTCAGCAAGAAGGAAAATTCGCCACCTCATTACTGTCCTTAAACATTTTCCCTGGGGGAGCGCCGCGTGTTCCACCGAGCACAGCAGGGTCCTTGGTACAGCCTGGCTGCTGCTCCCCCTCCCCATCCAGCTGCGTTTCAGCAATGGATTTGGTCACACAAAGGTCAGGGAATTCAAAAAAAGTAAATAGGAGTCATGTACTGCGAGCACACATTCACTGCATTGCTGAACTGTCTTCCTAACCCGGGAGTAGCCTCCCACACTCCCATGCCGTTAGTGCACAGCTGCTGCTGGAAAGTTGCCTGCAGAGCCTCTCTCCCCTCCCACCTCTTTCAAAGGACCTTGTCTGGAGCTACCAGGCTTCTGCTGGCAATATTTGTCAGGGAACAGAGGACTACTGTCACTTAAAAACAAGCAAAGGATTACAAGATGCTTTGATTTCGTTGGGAGCACAGAACGGGAGCGATCGCCATTTCAAAAGCCAGAAGGAAACACTGGTGCACAGTCAGCTCTGCATGGTCATTATATACTGGACAGAATATATCAATTGGTGTATGCTGAATTCCAAAACAGGCCAAGCTAGAGCCAAGCCAAGGGCTATTGTAAAAGGGTGACTGCTTTACAAAACACCTCATATACTTACAGGGCTCCAGATACTAATTTTGCACTGTATAACCAAGTACAAATAGAAATAAACATTTTCAGTATAAGGCTTCCAACGACACGTGCACAAAACCCCAGCAAAAGGCCCTCAGGGGCTTTCCCTGGTGCATCCAAGAAGTTGCAGCGTGAGACACTCGCCAGCACTCCTGAGCCCAGGCTAGAGGTGCAGAAGCAGGACTCGGTTGGAGGGGCCTTTGAAAGCCTGCCCACAGACACTGCCCCTGGGTGTGGCATCCTGGCTCCAGGGATGGAGAAAATCTCATCTGTTCTGGGACACGTATAACATTTATTTATTCAGGAGCAGAAGTTCCCCCTCCAAAAAAGTAGGAAATTTTGACGTAAATGGGCAAAACTGCTGCTCTGAAATTAAAACACATTTCTTCAGCTAGAATCTCACATTAATGTGGCGTCCCACAAAACTACCAAAGTTTGGATTTTCAAAGGCCCCTTCAGGGATATTTTACTGCACTCCCTTTGAACATCTCTTTGGTCCTTTCAAAAATGCCAGGCTAAAAATCCCTGCTGGGGGGCAGCACATTGCCGTGCTCTTTTCAGGTCTTACCTTTAATACAACATTAACCTCAGATTTTGCATTTTTCCAAGCGTGGCTTTCTGGGTTTAGTTCTGAGTCCTGCGTCCCCTTTTATCCACATGCTGTGGATTACCTGATCTGATGAGTCATCAGAAATAATCCTGCAACTGCACAGCCTAATGTAAGGGTTAGTTTGCAAGCTACTTTGTGTCATCACTTATTTCAATAAACCACGCCACTTGCCCTGTATTTTATCTTGAACAAAAAAAAAAAAAAAAAAAAAAAAAAAAAAAGAAAGAAAGCATCCACTACATCCACTAACTACCAACTATTTTAATCTCAAAATAAGATAACAACGCGTTCATGAGATCTGAGCCACCAATGCCTTCCTCTAAACAAAAGCTCTTACAGTAAAAATGCACTGGTAAGATTTTCCCACTCAAATCTCATAAAGTCCATGTTGTTGCAAGAGCTAAGAAAACCTAGCTCTTTAAATAGAGTAATTCTGGGCTAAGAACATTAATGGCATCCCAGAATTGGAAAGCTGGATGTGTAAATTAAAAAGCAAAAAGCACATATACACTCTTAATATCCTAATACCTATTACATGTGATCTCTTTCAAAGTAGCTTTAAATGAGAAGTGCAGTTACTCTTTGATATAGCTTCTGGAAACATAGCCAGGATGCCCTTTGTTATAAATTTGAAAAATGAGCCCGTATTTCATAAAGGCTCATAATAAATGAGCCTTCAAAACCAGAAGATATTATTCCCTATTTGTTTTTTTCTCCATTTAAAATATAAATCTGCACCAAATACAGAATAGTTCCCTTCACTGGGCAGAATCCTCTTGACTTGACTGTTGGAAGGAATCCCTCTCAGCCACCATGACAGGAATGATCCTAAGTGCAATGAGAAGTCCCTTCCACACCACACCCAAGTTCCCTCGAGGTTACCAGGAACTGGCATCAGCATCATCTGGAGGCCACGGCAGGTGACCCACCCCATAAACAGCTGGGCATAGGCCATGGAGTGTGAGCCACAGTGCCTGCAGTCCAAACCTGCCCCAAATCCAAAGGCATGCCAGATATCTGGACACTGTGCTTGTAAAAGGAACTGCACCACCAAAGGTATTGTGCCTGGTACAACACAAGAGTGAGAGAGGACACTGGGTTTTCCCCCCAAAAATCCTGAACTGTTACTTACAGCCTTCCCTATGGTGTTTATCAGAAGAGTCTCTTTAAACACAACAATGCATTTATTCTCACAGGGTAGAAAATGCCTTAGAGGTATTATCCTTGTTTTAGAGGCACAGGACAGGTCCACATTTGCAAACACATCCATACAAGCTGAGGCAGCCCGGGGCTGGCTCCCCAGTGATGCTGTGCAGCAGCGGGATGTGCAGGACACCAGCGATAACTCTGCAGAGCCAGGGCTAATCATCACATCCCTGCTCTGGCCCTGCTCACCCCATGTCCTGAAGGAGGAGGATTTATTTGCTTCAGAAGGAATTTGGGAATTCAGCCTATACATTCAACTTGCACATAAATCACGGGTGTTATCTAAACGGGGTGGCAAACGCAGACCCGGGGAACACGCATAATTCAGTCACATTGCCTTGAAAAGGCACCGAGAAGGCTCGATTGGAGAAATGTTAAAACCTAACACTCTTTGTTGTGCTTTGCAGTCCTGAGGGAGCAGCGAGGGCCGGGTGAGCATTCCCGCAGGCCCGGGGGGGCAGGGTGTGCAGGGCAGCGGGGCCCCGGGATTCCCGTGGCGCAGCCCGGCGGTGCCAGCCCAGCTCGGAGAGAAGCGCCGCTGTCCCTCGGCAGCGCTGTGCCCGCCGGGGAGCCGCGGGGAGCAGCGTGGGCTGCCGCAAAGGGCGCCTGGCCCCCGGGACACCCACCCCTCCCTCGGGGGACCATCCTCGGCATCGCTTCCGAGGGGGAGGAAAAACCGCGGGGGGTTTGCCCAGAAAGACTCCATTGGAACCCCGGAACGGGCCTGGCGGGCGGGAGAAGGGGATATCTGCCGCTGGTTGCCCAGCGTTTCTCGGGCAGTACGGGGGAGTTTTGCCCCGCGGCCGCGCAGCCCTGGCCCGGCCGCGCTCCTGGACGGCTCTTCCCGGCGGAGCCCGCTTGGCTCCACAGCCCGGCGGCTTTAAACAAAAGGCTTGGTCTGCTGGTTCGTTGGTTGCTTTTTATTCTTTTATTTTTCTTTTCAGAAAACAACTGCAACCCCCTTTTCCGAGAATATTTTTTTTCCCTCCTCCCTCCCGCCGGTCCCCCCGACCACTATGTGCTCCCCCTGCTCCCCCTTGCCTCTGACTGGCACGCGTCCAGGACGGAGGAATTATTTTTTCCCCCCCTTTTCTATTATTTATTTATTTATTTATTTAATTTCACTTTATTTCCACTGCACATTTCGGCTCCAGCTCCCCAAACTCTTTGATCTCCCCCGCTGTCTCCTTACCCGGAAGAAAACCCCGGCTCTCTCAGCTGGGAGCTCGGCGCACACGTGGGCGCCCTGGCGCGCCTCCATGCTCCTGCCAAATTTAGTCACACAAAGAGCTCGGGGGGGGAACCGGGGGGGGATGAAAGGGGCCGCCGGCGGGACATCAAAGGCGCCGCCGCCCCGCCCCACTCCCGCCCTTCCCCTATATAGGGGGCGCCGCCGGCGGACGCCGCTTCGCACGCGAGAGTGTCCTGTGTCCCCCCGCCCGCTCACTGCCCCCGGAGGGGTCGGCATCGGCACCCCGGGTCCCCCCTCTCAGCCCCCCTGAAGCTCCGCGGGCTCGTCCCGCTGTCCCGAGCGCTGGAGCCCAGCCCGCCCGGACCGGGTTTGCCCTCCCCGGTCGCGCCCCCCGCCCTGAGCCCGGGCAAGCCGGGCTGGCCGTCGGGGAGTGCTCCAAGTGCGGGTCCCTTCAACGCTGAAAATGCAAAAAAACCCAGCAAACAAAAACTCCTCAACTCACTCTGAAACGCTAAAACCCACTCAAACGACCAAAAAAACCCCAGCAAAACCTGTCCAGAATTAAACAACAAAGCCAACAAACAAACAAAAAACAAAAACAAAACCACGAGAAAATACAAACTCACGCTTAAAGCAAAAGAGAAAAAAAATAAGAAACACCTAAAGCGCAAAAATCGCCGCTACGAAAGTACCGAGCGGCGCGGTAGCCGCTGCGGAGCCGGGCGCCGGGCACGGCGGCGGGCGCGCTCCCGGTGGCCCGGGGAGGGCGGCGGGTCCCGCCGGGGGCGAGAGCGGGGCCAGCGTGGGGCGTCCCCGTACCCCGGGCCTTGCCCCCCGCCTCCGGCCGTGCCCCAAGGACTGCGAGTAAAGCGACAGCTTTGCGTTGTCTCCAGACAAATCTGACGTTGGAGTTGACGTTTCCTGAGTTTATCTTTTTGTCGTAAATCATTACGGTTTCCACACACACATTCCCCCGCCCCGGTCCCGCCGCCCCCACCCCGGCCCTTTTTTGCCTTCCAAATCCTTCCACCAAAAAACCGATCCAGGAAAGACTCCAGCCCACGTAAAGGCACGGCGGAGGGGCGGGGGGAGGCTGCTTTTCCAGAGGGACACGGTAATGAAACGGAGGAGTGGTCACGCTGCCTGCTCCCGGGCCGCCCCGTCGGGCGAGCGGGTTCCAAACCTCAGCCTCTCAGCGAAGGTCTTTTTTTCAGAACGGGAGCGTCCCGGGGCAGCTTTGCCCGCCCCGGGTGTCCGGTGCCCGCCGAGCGCCAGGAAAGGGAAGAGGGGCGGGAGGGATGCGGAGATGCGCATCTCCGCTCAGGAACCATCCCCGAGCTGTCTGTCGTTTTCCAAACAACCGCTTCTCCATCGCCTCTCTGCAGCCGTCTCCGGGAGAGAGGGGGGCTCCCTGCATCTGGGGAGCACTGCACAATTAAGCCCTTTCCCAGAAGTTACATTTCTAATTTCTTCCTTTCTCGATCATTTATTTCACGCACTTGTTCGACTTGGCAAGTCCACCCCCCCGTTTCCCGCTACCTCGCTCCCTTTCTCGGGGTTTGGAGGGTCTAATTTCTCAGCTGGATTTTAATTACCCGTTCGAGGACGATTACGGAGAGCCGCGGGCGGCGGCGTGGGCAGCCGGGCTCAGCCCGCCCGTGTCCCGGCCGGCAGTGCCGCCGTGCCGAACCCAGCATCTGCCGAAAACGGATTGAGCATCCACATGTTCCCGTTCCTCCGGCTCCCGGCGCTTGAAGGTTTAGCAACCTGACGGGGCATGTGCAAAGCACAAAGCGCACTTTTCCGATGCCAAAATACTGGGAAGTTGTTTCCTGCAAAATGTGCGCCCATGGTGTTCGCAAAATAAAAGTTGCGGATCCTGACGTTCCCCAAGCGCAGCGCCTGCTTTTGTCTGGATGATTTTTTTTTTTTTACTGCACCCGTGCCCTGTCGCCGGCTGATGCTGGATCAGCCAGGAGCTAACGGGGCAGCGCGGTGCTGGAGGAACGGGACAGGGTGGAGGGGTAAATATCCCTTACTGCTCTGGCTCCATTTACCGCTCCGAAACTGGGACGAGCTCACCCCGGCGGGTTTCTCCCCGTCTCTCAGGGGCTACCACTCGTTTCTGCCGGGCACTTGCTGGACTCAATGGGGATGTCTTAATTCTGCCCTTGGTCCGATGCGGGCACGGGCAGAGCCTGGTCAACCCCTCGCACACTTCCCACACCGGAGCAGCGCCATGTGGCGATGGGGAAGGCTCAACAAAGCAGCCCTAAAAAAGCAGGTCTGTCCGCCCTTCCCGGGGATGCAGCTAGTGCCTGTGCCCTCCTCGGCGGGCTCTTGGCTGGGAAGGGAGAGGAGCGGCAGCGACCCGGCGCACCCCCGCGACGCGGACACGCACACACAAACGCACACATGTGCGTGTAGGTACACACACGGACACAGAGGCTACTCCGCGCAGCCAGAGCAAAGTTTGCCCGGGGGCAGCCCCGCACCCGCTCCCTCCCGCCCCCTCCTCCCTCCCCGCTGGCGCTGGCCCCAGCCCCCTCCTCTCCCCGCCCCCGCCGCTCGGCCCTCCCGGCCCGGACACGGTGTCAGTCACGGCGGCGGTCCCTTTCATCTCCGCCGCCCCCGCCCCGCCCCGCCCCGACGGCGCAGGGAGGGAGGGCGGGAGCGATGCTGAAGTTGCGCTGCTGCCGCCGCCCCGCGCCCCACCGCCGCCCCCCGTGGGGCGCCGCGCCCGCCGGCTGCGGCAGGAGGAGGCCCCGCGCCGGGCGCTGAGCGCGGAGGCGGCCGGGGGCGCCGTGCCGGCAACTTTTTCCCCTGCCCGCGGGCGCGGAGGGAAGCGGGGGGGGGTCACCTCCCCGCCCGTTCCATCCCTCCCCTCCTGCTCTCCCTCCCTCCCGGGGCTGTTTCTTCCCCGGCCCCCCGCCCCTCGCGGTGCCGCCGAGCCGAGCCCAGCCGTGCCCGGAGCCGCGGACGAAGCGGCGGACAAAGGCCCGGTGGGTGCGCGGCACGGGCAGCGCCGGCCCCTTCCCCCGGGACGCCCCCTCCCCCTGCCCGCCTCCCCCCAGCCATTTTAACTCGGTCCGCCAGGGTGGTGGCAACTTCGCTCGGAGGGGAAACGCGGGCGGGCTCCGCTCCCCTCCGCGTATCCTCGCCCCCGGGGTGAGCCCGGGTCCCGGGGGGATGGAGGGGGGTCGGGTCTCCTGGGGGGCGGTCCCTGGCGCGGTCGGGACACGGGCGAGCGTATTTCGACCTATTCCGGCCGTGCGGCGCGTTGGGGCGAGGGTCCCGGGACGTCGGTGTCGTGCGGAAGACGGGGTACCTTGGCCCCGAGGGGGCGGGCGGACGGGCGGGCGGGGGTCTCCGGCTGTCGAGAGCAGCCCCGAGGAGTTCACGGGATTTTTCCTTCTTCTCTCCTCCTTCTCCTCCTCTCTCCTCCTCCTCCGCCCTCCTCCTCCTCCTCCCCCCGCTGCTCCGCCCGCTCCCCTTCCCGCGGCGGGCCGGCGGCCGCAGCAGACGCCGCGCTGCCGTGAGGATGCCGCAGCTGCCGGGGGCCGGGGGCGGCGGGGGGGACCCGGAGCTCTGCGCCACCGACGAGATGATCCCCTTCAAGGACGAGGGGGACCCCCAGAAAGAGAAGATCTTCGCCGAGATCAGCCACCCCGAGGAGGAGGGCGACCTGGCCGACATCAAGTCCTCCCTCGTCAACGAGTCCGAGATCGCCCCCGGCGCCAACGGGCACGAGGTGCGCGGCCGCGGGGGCTCCGCGGGCAGCGCGGCCGGAGGGGGCGCGGGGTGCCGGCGGGCTCCGGCCCCGCCGCGGGGAGGGAGCTTCGGAGGGGCACCGGGGAAACATTTCCCATAGGAAAAGAGCTCGTTCTACCCCAAATCCTGTCTCCAGAGATGCGCCGGGCAGAGCTCCTTCCGCGCTTCGGCCCGGGATGAGAAAGTTGCCGCGAGTTCCCCGACGGTGCGGTGGTATTAGACCTCAAGCAGCCATGAAATTTTCTCAGTAAAATCAGCGGGGTCGGAGCGTTAGCTGTAAACTCTTTAAGGGATTTGCATAAAACTGTTAGGGAAGACATTCCCGACTGTAAAATAACTTCAGGGCGAGCGGGGAACCTGCCTTTTAAAAATTTTGTTTAATTTTTTTTCTTTTTTTTTTTAATTTTTTTTCTTTCTTTTTCCCTAAACATCTGCTAAGGAGGGCAACCTGATTTTCATTATTATTTTTGGTATCTTTTTACCAAGAGCGTTTTGACCGCCAGAGTGCCAAATATTTTCCAGAAATGATCCACTTCCATTAAATTCAGGGTGCTTCTGCTAGAAATGCTTTGCAAAGCCGTGTAGTTATTCACGTTGTCATAAAACAATAGTTTACACAAATGATTCTGGAACAGTTGCCTTCCAAGCGACTTAGGAGGAAAAAGAAAGATGTTAATCTTGTGGTCTGAAATCCTCTCTTCCTTCAAGAAACTGTAGCAGCGTGTTTGATAAACAGCAATCCATACAATGACTTTTCTTCTTTTTCTTCTTTTCTGATGGTGGATTCCTTGTGGTCAGGTTTCCAGGCAGACTCAAGCACAGGATTCCTACCATGATAAAGGCAGAGAACACCCCGAGGAAGGTGAGACTCGCACAGTCCCGTCTTGCAGTGTTGTCCCTCTGTGACCCGCCACACAGTCCTCAAACTGGAACTTGGTTTCTTTTGGAAAACATAAATTTAATATCTTTTAGGGGGGGAGGGATGCCAAAGTGTTTTCAAAGTGCATTTAAAAAGGAGACGAACGTGCAGTGCATTTATCTAGAGTGACCAAATGGTATTCCAGTTGTTTAGAAACTGATAAGTAGGCCAAATGGATCTTCACTGAAGAAGTAACTATTTTTAGGATATCATCTTATATACATCTATTTCTTCACTCATACAGTGTACAGTTGTGTTCAGAAACCCTCTGCTTTTCCCCATAGCCAAAGTCTGTCACTTAAATCTCCTTTTTTCAAATCTAAGTATGAGCAGATCTCCTGCATTTTTTAATGTCTCAAATGGTTAATTTCAATTGAGGAGGACAGAGGAAGTAGCAGAGTTCATCAAATATCATTTAGGAAGCTGGACACGCATGCAAAGAATGTGTGCTGTGAAGGGTGGGAGATTATGTTTAAAATCAAAAGCTTATCATCACAAACTAAACCAGATTATAAATTCCATATAAAGACAGAGAGAGTTCAGTCCTGGTGCTTTCCAGGACTCTGTGGCCATCTTCCTCCAAATTTGTAATTAAATAGCCTCAAAGCAATAATGTCCATGGTCATTGCATTTGGGCAGTGAGGGGGAGGTGTTCAGCTCTGGATAGTTTTCAGCTCTGCATCTTCTTAAAACCTCACTTTCAAGTAGTATCCTTGTCAGTGGGCATGTAGGTGGGAGACCTGTTCACCCTATTTGCAGGACCTGGACCCAAACACTTTTTTTTTCCCCACCAGATAGCCTCCCTCATGGGGTTTCCCTCTTGGCTGTAGTACCATGTGTGCTTAACAGCCTCCCTCCCAAATTGTAAGGATCTCCTTCCAAGCCACCCCCTGCCCTTTAATTGTTCCCTATGAGCATAGTCAGAATGAATTGTTTGCTGCACACACTGTCTCAGCAAGAGAAGGAAATTATTATATCTAGTTATCACAGCCTTGTCCTCCCTTTCCTAACAATGATGTTGGAAACCCATAGTGGCAATAATTCTGAATTGACAAATCCTAGAGGCACGTATAAAATTAGGTAAAACTGCTACTTGAGAAATGTGATGTCATTGCTGATGTGTCTACTTTGATTTCAATGAGTACTAGCAAAATTGTTTATTTTGGGGCTATTGTGTATTTTAAACATAAACTCCTCACTGAGAATACTTGCTCTTTTAACAATTTACTCTTCCTAAAAAAAAAATGTTTTTACAAATTGCTTTGTATCAATTTTCTGTCAGCAGTAATTTCCATGAGTAAAGAAACATTTGCATGTAGAACATTTTTATATATGCACAGTACCTGTTTGAGTGCTCTAAATTGTGAGAAATGCATACATGGGGAATCATGTAATCATTGTTTCATCTTCCATAGGAAAACATCCAGACAATGGCTTATACAGCAAGGGACCATCGTACTCTGGTTATTCTGGGTATATCATGATGCCAAATATGAATAACGACCCATACATGCCTAATGGATCTCTGTCGCCACCCATCCCCAGAACAGTGAGTTATCTCTTCCAAAAGCTGGTTTTGGCAAGCTGGGTTTCCTCCTGTTTGGTCTGCAGAGCCTGTTTACAATGGGGTCTTTTGGCTAGCTTCAGTGACAGTGAAGGTTGAGCTTCTGCTGTTCAGAGCCTCTGTCCAGTGGAGTTTGAGAGCTCTTAGAGGTGTTGGTCGTGATCACAGTGGAAAAGCTGAGATTAATGTCTGTGAACAGGGCTGGGGGCTTTGTGGAGGGAGCTCTGGTTTACTACTGTAGGATAATGTATGGCAGAATGATGTAAATGCTGTCTTTGTAATGACTGGGACAGATGTGAATTTTCTGGCTTTAACTCTTCGTTTGTTGAGGAAAATCAAGGGCTGGAAGCAGATCTGCTAAAGTTACATGACAGTAAGATGAGAAGATTGGATTTTTTTATTTTCTTTGCTTCAGATGTGGCATTGCTCTTTGCTGATTGATATTTATTTCCACCATCAGTTGGTCTGTGTGAAGGCTTTATCTATCTGGCAGCATTGCTTTGAAACATACTCTGTATCTTCAGCCAGAAATTGTGAAATGGTCGTTTAGGAATTAATATCAACCATGATGCAGTAGTTACAGCTTTCCCTTACATTGTGGCGAGCACTGATTCTTCCAGGTTGGTCCCTCTGTTTCCATTGGTGTAGATTCATGTTTAATGGAATTAAATGTACTTTTAATTCTGGATAGTCAATCCCCATTTATTTTTGTAAGCCTCTTGGTATACATATAGAGCAATGGAGAGGCAGTGTTAAAATGAGCTGTGGAAATTATATTAGTAGAACCTGAGTGGAGCAGGAAACAATTTGCTTGTAGGCATCGTGCTGGAAAAATGCCGCCGCCGTTGTGCGTGCTGTGAGAGGAGGAGTTGGATGCTGTTACTTCCCTGTGATAAAGCAGTTTTCCCTCTTACTGGCTCCTAGATTTTTTTCTTGGAGGTCTCTGTCATGCCACTCTGTCATGGCATTGTTGTGCTCTTTGACATTCTTGATTTTTATTCAGGACTGTGGCATTCGACTTCAAAAACAAAAAGAAGGGGGCCTGATCTGTGCTGGTAATTTGACAGCAGTGAAACATGTTAAATTAGTGTATATTTGGAGTCAGAGTGACAGGGTGCTTTGGCACTGCAAAACACATGGATCTGCATTTGAAAGATGCAAAGACTCATGCAATATATTGCTTTCTATAGCTGTGGGGTTTTTTTTTGTGTATAAATTCCAGTTCAGAGGCCTACAGCCATTTAGGGTGAAGCATGATGATCACAGTCTGTTGATATTTGTTGTTGTAAACGTTGTTCTACATAAAACTTCCTTTTGGATGTATCATAGGGAAAAGCATGCAGCTTTTCAAGAGGGGCATCGAGGCTCAAACCCACCCTTTGGAGGACTAGAAAACTTCAGACTTTTTTTTTTGCCCCCTCTTTGCCTTGTTTCCTTCCTAACAAAGTCCTGAGTGCTGGTGCATGGCTTAGAACAGCAAAATCCAATTTAATTATACTCCGAGGATTTTCTCCATATATGCATGCCGTGAGGCTGCCACTCTGTACAGATCTGGCATCAGTGCCCTCAGAATATCGTCTTGCAGAGGCTCTTGAGGAACTGCCCTTTGTGGGTGTGGTGGAGGGGACGAAGGGGGGAAAACGTGTTTTGTTTTTAATTGCAAAGCTGCCTGCTGAACATCTGAGGGGCTAATTTAGTTCAGTGCTGCTCTTGCGTGTTACAGCAGCACCACTGTTTCAATAAAACAGTGCTGTTGCAGGGCTGCAATGTTGACATAAGCCCGGAGTTCTTTCAGTTTAACCTCAAGGCTACACGCTTGAGTTATTAAATAATTTTTTTGTTTAATTGAACTGTAATCTTTGCTAGGCTCGTTGCTGACAGTTGGGTTTTAATACGCGCAAGATCAAAACGCGGCATGCGGGAGGTGACACGCTCGCTCTCCCCGTGCCTTTCCGCGGCTCCGGCGCCGCGCTCACCTCCGCGGGGTCCCGGCCGCTGCCCTCCAGGTCTGCTCTGCCTCCCCTTCCCAGGGCAAGCAGCAGCTGAGATCAGCAAGCACCGGAGGCAGAGGTCTCCCCTGGGGTGTCACTAGTCCCCAGCCATTTGTGCCTGGTGTGTACCTGCGCCCTGCTATTTGCATGACAAAGACGCTTCTTGTTGATGCATCTGTTGCCTGGAGGTGTTAGCCGGGATTAAAAAGGCGCCCTGGGGCGCTGAATCTTTTTTTCCACCTTGGAAGGACCTGCTGACTGCAAACTGCCCCGGGGATGCACCCCTGGGGAACGGCGTCCAGACACAGGGCAAGGACCATCTATGAGAAGGGAGAGCAAAGCTTTCCTGGAAAGGGAAAAAAGTTACTTTCATCACCATATGTAGAGAGGGGGGGAAAAAAAAGCCTTTCCTTTTTTTTTAAAAAAGGCACATGCTTTAAAAGCTTGCTTTGCAAAATTAAAAGTAGAAATCTATAGTCAGACACAACTTGCCTAATAAACCATAATAAAAAAAAAAAATGGAAGTCTAATTTCAGTGCAGCTTTTGGAAGGAAGAGGGTGTTTGACAAGGATTCAAAATCTTCCAAATTCTGCTGTCCTGCTGTTGTTAGAGAGGTCTCGTCTTCCCCATTCTCCTCCTCAATTTTTTTTTTAATTTTCTTATTTTTCTGGCAGCTGATTTGCTATTTATTTCCAAGTTGTATTAGTAGGAGCAGGAGAGTGTGAATTGCAAGTTCAGGTAGGAGCCTGGTGCCGCAGTTTGTGTTCTTATCAGATGGGTGGGTGAGTGGGGAAGCAGCAGTGGGTTGGGGCGGCTGCAGGAGCAGTGGCAGGTGAGGGTGCCAGACCGCAGGAGCACCTGGTGAATGTGCATCCTGTGTGCTGAGATAGCTCTCGGTGGTTTCTGAGCCTCGCAGGGCACTGAAGATGGGAGATGGAGGCAGCTGTTTGTTTTCTAACGTGTGGGGGTTTTTCCCTTTGGTTAACAAGACTAGTTTTGGGGTGGCAAAGCTTTCTTGACTGTTTGGTGGGAACGTGGGAACAGAGGAAGTGACTGAAGAAAGATCATTTCTCCATGTTTTAAATTCATCCCGTAGATAATTTTGGATTTATTTCTCATTCTCCATGAGTTAAACTTCCTACGGAAAGAGAGGGGATTTCTGCAACCTACTTTTTGTCTGTGTTCTTGGGGTCTGGGTTTCTTTCTTCCTGCCTCTCTGTAGCAGCTGGATGTGTTAAATAGGTCGGAGGATACAATGTATAAACATTTTATGGCAACTTGCACAATGCGGCGTATCTGAAAATGACGAGGAATTCTTTCAAGAGAGTTGGATTGCTAGGAACAACGCAGGACTAGCCCAGATTTTGGATATATTCCTTGTGTGTTTCTGCATGGCAGGGGGTATGGAGGTAGTTCCCATCTTGAAGAGCTGATGTCCCAGGAGATTCAGAGGATAATATGGGCAGAAGGAAGGATGAGGGTAGAAATAGCAAAAATGAGAGGCTATAGAGCCTCAGTGCGGGTTTTGTTTCCCTAGCTTTATCTTCTGTTCCTCTGAAAGCAGCCTGATTCACTTCCTTGTGGGGAAATTTCGGAGCCCCAAGGGGAATGTATGGGAGCTGCAGAAGGACACAAACCTGATTTTTCATTGTATTGTCTTTTTCCTGAGAATTTGGTTCTTCTCACTGTGCAGTTGTAGGGAATTGCTGGGAGCTGTGGCCAGCTGAAACCTCCCTGGCCCAATATGAACTAGGCTTTCACAGTGCAGAAGTTGTGGCTCGGCTCCTGCTCCCATATCACCCACCAGAAACCTTTGCTCTGGTTCCCAAGCTGACATTGGAGCAGGATGCTCTGGAGTTTTAGGCAGCTGTGGTCCTGCCACAGATGTCTCTCTTCCCTCCACAACCCCAGGCCTGTGCCTGAGGAAATGGGCAGCTGAGGGGCTCCACAAGCCAGAGCTGCTTATCCAACACCGACGCTCTGCAGCTTTACCCCGTGCAGCTGAATGATGCTGATTAACTCCTTAAAGAACTTTGAAATCAAGCACACAGGAGCACAGAGCTTCCTGGCTGTATGGAAGCAGAACTTGATGGAGTGTATTAGCATTTGCCCAGGGAGGAATTTTAGCATTATTTTCTGAGTAGCTCAGTGAGTCCTGCCAAATGGCAGCACCGGGAAAGAACAGGAATCTGCTCAGCCCCAGTAGTGGCACCTCATTGCTACAAACGTGTCTCTCAGCTGCTCTGACTCAAGTAATCACAGCTGATCAGTCTAAGTTAGTCAGGCCACTGTGAAACATTAACCCAAGCCGTGAATGGTCATGGGATGAGTTTTGGTGGTGTTTTCTTTCTCCCATGTAATAAGATGAATCCTCCATTCGGAAAAGGGGCAGAAGAAATTAACACACTGGCTCTAGGTTGTCCTTGTCTGGAGTTTGGTCTGGCTGCTCCTGATCAGAGCTCCAGGCAGAGTCTTAGGTATATAGCTCATAGTTCGGTATAGTTCTATGAACTATATAGTATATAGTTCATAGTTCGGTTTGTTACCGTGATCTTTGGCACATACTAGTGAAGAGAACACCTTTTCAGCTTTTGTTGCCTCCTCCTTGTCACATTGATGCAATTAACAAATCTATGTAATTGTGGATGGGTAAGGGGAAAACAAAATGTTCTGGTGTGTCAGTGCAGAGGCAGTAATTGTGTGTGTGTGTGGCTTGAGCTGAGGCATTATCAAAAATCCTACCCATTGCAAATCATCAAAGTTGGAACTTTTGTATAGCAATACGTGTCTGTGTTTATGTCCTATGTCCTAAAGATCCCTTTTTTTTCTATACATCTAGGAGCTGATTCAATATAAACTTTAAATGGTAGAGCTGCTGCTTACTTTTTAAAGTGGTTTAAGCAAAATGTCATTCCTGTCTCTTTTCCAACTTAATCCCAGCCCAGAAAAAATGTTAATAAGAATAGCTTGTTATGGGCTGCAAGTGCCAAGGAGGATATGGCTCAAGAAGAAAGCCTGAAGCTCCACAGGTTCAGGCATCAAAAGAGGAAAAGGCTTTTTCCAGATAGTTGCAGCGCTGCATGCCTGCAGGCATTGAAAAGCCTGGGTACCGCAGGCCTGGCTTCTCTGGAGTACTTAACTTCTGTTTATAGTTAGCGAAAATGCCTCCTGATATGGGAAGGAAATAACCCACACAAAAGCATTTTACTGCTGCTTAATATTTCTGAAGTCCTATCAGAGGCATGTGCTTTTTTCTCTTTTTTGCTAGTAGTAAAACACTATGTCTCTCAGGAAGACAAAGAGACAAACGTGCAAGAGTCCATTTTAATACAGACACCGAACATTCTGTGTGTGTGTCCTGCCGTGATCTCCTGTGCTGCTCTCACATGGATGGACCCTGATCCAGTGTCTGTCTGGTTCAAGGGAAACACTGCTGGGAGCCAGGCAGTCTGTCCTTGACCTGGTCAAGTCAGGTTGTCCTCAGCTTGTGTCCGTCCCGCTGCTGCAGGGAAGCCATGTGCTGTGATGCTCCAGCTGTGCAGATGTGGCTCCCATTTACCCCAAACTGCTCTGTCCAGGATAGCAGACATTTCTCTCCAAGCTGGTTTGGTTTGTAAGACGTGTTTGGGGTGAGGACACTTCTTGTCTGGCTCTTGGGTTTGGTCCCTTTCTGCAGGACACTGGCATGCTGCTCCTGCCCCAGACTTGGGGATTAGTGTCTCTGTTGCTTCAGCCCTTCATAAGCATTAGATTCACTTAAGAAAATTGCACTCAGAATAACTTAATCTAGCAACCCAGTGGCTTCTATTTGAGACTTGGATCTTGTGGATATGTTTATTTAGTTTGGGATTCCCACTTCAAAGGAATCTGTCCTCTCAGCAAGAAAGTGATTGAGCACTTAAATAAAAACGTATTCATTGAATCTTCGGGATTGAGCTAAAAGTGCAATAGGGAGTTAACATGTACACCAACTGTGCTAATCAGTCAGGGATTGCCTGCTCTCCTAAAGGGGAAGAAAAGGGGCCTGAACTGCCCAAGGAAAAGTGGCTGGCCTTCCATGGCTTCTGGTGGTGGTGTTGCTTGCTGGGACTTCAGATGGAGGATGAAGGAACTGGAATATCTTCGCCTGTGATCTTCAAAGTTACCAAATCCCCTGTGTAGAAGAGCATTTTAAGAGAGCTGAAAGGTTGACTCAATGATTGTTTATTTTCTTTAAATGGCTGTGGATATAGCTAAGATTGAGGCATAAAATCAATGGGATGAGCTTAGTCAGCAAAAATTACAAGTGTAAAGTTACAGGGCTTCTATTGAATATTTATAAAATGGGCAGCTAAAAAGTGAGTGTAGTGCTGTCACCAGCTGTAACACATAAACCAGAGAATTGCTTTGGCTAGGAGTTATTAAGCAAGCCAGAGAGCAGTTAATTCCCAAAAGCACCTGTCTATCCAAGCACTTTCAGTATTCCAGCCCTGTACTTCAGACAGTGCCGCACGAGTCAGTGGGCAGGTCTGCTTCACCCAGACCAGGGCAGGGGAGGGTGTCCCTTGGGAGCAGGGGACTTCATGCAAGTGTTTGCCAAGGAGCAGGGTACATGGGCAAGTGCTCATGGTGTGAGGCAGCCCTGGTAATGCTGCTTTGGCAAAGAGCAGCAGAAAGCTGCTTGTGTGACCTTTTTTTTTTTCCTTTCCTCTCCTTGCTTTCTGAGCGGGGAAGCTTTAAAGTAGTTTGAAACAGGCTGGTGCTGCACATCCAGCACAGTGCCAGGCTTTGCATATAACCAGCAGCCCTGCTCTGAGAAACTTTGAAAGTGTGTGAGCTGCAATGAACCTCACAGTGTCAGCACAAGGAGTGAGATTGCACAGAATTGCAAGGCGTGATGCTGAAATCCTGTGGATACTGATGACAGCTCAGCTTCACCTTAGCTGAGTTGAACGAAGGTGTGGATGGGGTTGCAGTCATTATCCAAAGAAAACCAGTCTGGAAATTGTTTGATTCATCATGTATGTTCAAAAACAGGGAAAAGGATCATTGGACTTTGGTTGGGCAGTTTTGTTGGCTCAGAGGTGGAGAGCGATGAGCTCTAAAATGCTGTCCCTGTAGGCTCTATATTTCTGAGTAGGCATCCTAGTGACACTGGCTGCTCAGAGCTCTCTCTCTGTAACTGGTCACTTAGCTATGCTATAAGGCTCTATTTCTTCAATTTTCTGCCTTTTTCTGTGTTTCAAAACTGTCTCAGAGGTTTATCTTTGTGGCCGTCTGTTGTCTCTCCACAGTTCTGGCGTATCTTTTTGCCTTGATCTTTCTTCATCCCTATCAAGTCTTGCACTGGCAAGCTTTGTCTAGCATAAAAAAAGTACAATGTGGAGGTGATGATTACAGGTGTCAACACTTGTCAAACACAGACCACAGGCTGGGAGAAGAAGGCCTTTTGCCTGCCGATGTGCTAAAACGCAGATAAACTGTGTCCGGCAACGCAAATGTGTTTACTCTGTTTAAATGCCACAATCCAGGGATTTGTTAGGGTCTCTCCTTTCTGAAGTTTGAGTGGTGCTGTATTGGGTTCAGGAAGCTGCAGTTATGAGTGGTCATTGTGTTTTTCCTTGCTCTTTAGTTTGCTCCCTGCCAGTCCTCTATTTCCTTCATTGCCGTTTTGTATCATTCCCTTGTGCCCTCACAGTGAGCAAGGTTCTTGCCACCAACCCGTGTTCTGTCCCACGCAAAATTCCATTGTATATCTTCTTCAATTAGTTTTTACATGCTGGTTCCATTCTCACATCTGTGCTCTCTCCTCAATTTAGGCTTTGTGGCAGCTTGTTCCATCGTTGCGGTCTGATCAGCAGCACTTCTGTATCTTAAACTGATGAAACACTTGTGTACAGAAAAGTTGAGGTGAAGCTGGAGAATAGCTGGGCTTGACCCAGTGCAGGGACTCCTCTAAACTGGGGGGAGGCTGATTTCTCCCCTGAACTTCTGCATGTGAATTAGACCCTGCCAAGTGTAAAAACTGTCCATGTGCTCACATCCAGGTCCTCCTTTTTCAAATACAAATGTATGTGCAGGTTCAGCCTCTCGGGAAGCTTTTGGGAGTGGGGCAGGAGCTCACAGGTGAGTGAGGGTCAGGGTGGGAGCCCAGGGTGATGGGGGAGGCCCAGGTCCCCTCCAGCCTGCTGGAGATCAATATGGGAAGGAGCAATGAGCTCACCCAGCTGCCACTGGGAGAGCCAGTAAAGATCTTGAGGAAATAAGCCATACATCGAACATATTGGAATACATTTTTGAAAACTCAAGCGATTAAAATAATTTACTCCCTTAGGATTCCCCTTGTTTTGGTGCCATCTGACAGTAGCATGCTGGGCTGTATTTTGGTCTGGTTTTTACTGCCCAATTACCTCCTGCACACAACTGAAATTCAACTTGAAAAAATAGGTTTCAAATGAACATATTTGATTTGAAAAAAATGTTACTCAAACCCTTCTCTCTTGCACTTTATTTTGTCTCTTGAATACTCTTGTTATAGGAAGAAAAGGAAGCTGTGGTGGATTTAAACGCAAAAGAGAAGAAATAAAACTTTAAAAAGCTTAGCTCTTAAGTGTATGGATTTTTCAGGTTTTGTTGAGACTTTTTTCCCTATCTCAGTTATTTTGAGAATATTTCTAAGATAATAGTGCAGTGATCCTGTTTTAGATGTAAATCTTCAGAAGGAAAGATTGGAATAGGAGAACCACAAAAAATGCTAATTTATTAGGTGACTCCCCAGACAGTTTGACAGCAATATTGCAAACACTTTTTTTTTTTATAACTGGCAAATATAATCTTCTTATCAGAGTGACCTGTAAAAGGATGACTTCATACTTTGTAATAAGGAAATATTAAGAGACTGCGGAAGAGCTGGTCAAACACTGTCTTGAAACATTTTTTAGTTCAAGGGTGCTTCCAAAACAACTTGTGTAGGGAGCTTTCCTCTTTTTTCTGACACTTTAAATCCTTCCTTTTATTGCTTTTTCTTTCCAAGGATATGTGTGTAAGTGAGAATAATGCAGGCTAATGGGGCAGAACGATAAATGTTCAGTAGGGAAATGTGGTTGAATCAAAGCCAGTTCGAAACCCCTGTGTTTGGGGCACAGGCAGACTTCCTAGGAGAAGGAGATCTCAGCGGTGGGTTTGTGAAGCTTGTCTTCCAGGACTCCAAGTAAATACAGTCAGATAGTTACACAGTAGTAGTAGTAGTGCTTACTGCACAAACATGCCCTCCTCCATTAAATGAATCTCTCTGGCCAGCATCTAGTGGACAAATTATTTTTCAGGTTCAGTCAGCAGAAGAGCCTACAGGTGGGTGTTTCATTTTTCTTCTGGAGGTGGCGTGTCACAGCCCAGGAGCCCACAGCTGATGTTGGCCTTTGTTGTGTTACCTGTGCTTCCTCTCTCTCCTCTGCTGGGTTCTCCCAGGAGGGGTTGGCTGGTTAAGCCAGCGGACAAGATTTGATCCTAGGAGGTTAAGCCAGGACTGGCAGAGGTGCTGTGGTAACATAAGTGCCGCCGGTAAGTTATAGCTGTTTGGGGCTGGAGGAAAAGTTTGTGCCTGTGCAATTAAGCATGAAATAGGTAAATTCTGTGTATAATTGTCCAGCCTAGAGTGTAGCATGAGGACGTGACCCGTGGAAATTGCAGTGCGTCAGTGACTGCCGGCAGATTCCTGGGAAGTATCCCCGGTGCCCACGCTGGCACTGGGGTTATGTGTGTGTTTGTGTGTGTGGATGTCCTCTGCTTCCCCCCACTCCACTCCCAAAAGCAAAGCACAGTCTGGGAGGAGACTTCTGCAAATGAGGACCTGAAAAAGCAACATTTGTTCAGAGCCTTAGAGGAAGATGATGGCAGAGGTGGGAATAAAATCCGTATTTCCTGAGTTCACTTTGGGAATTCACCTGAAAGGCAGCTCACTTCTAAACATATGTTTCTTAGGTTGGTTTTGGTTTTAGTTTTTTTAATGAGAAGTCTAAGAAAGTAAAAACCGAGATGTGTGTGGTGGAGGGAGGGAAAATAAAAGGATTGAAGCCAGTGCAGATAGGAAGAAAGTTTGTGTCAGTGCTGGCTGTGGCTCTATTTCATACCCAGCCTTTGAATGGAGGAGCAAACAATCTACTGAAGTTTCTAAATGAAAGCAAGAAGTGGCCTAAGAAAATTAGCCCAAAAAAGGTTTTGTCAAGAAACAGACTTTTTCTCATTTTCCCTCCCTGCCACACAATAGCACCCATATCTTCTCGCTTGGCTTTCTGTTTGCTCTCTCCCCTGCAGGGGAGCAGGCTGTTTGCCCTCAGCATCATTATTTTCATCCCCCACTTTTGTCTCCTTCCCTCTCAGAAGTTCAGTGCAAACACAATTAGATAACGAGCACAGTGCGCTCTCTCTCCTGGGAACCTGCCATTGATTCACAGCCCTTGCACACAATGTGCTGGGAATGACCAGCCAGGGTTTTTCTGTCAGCTGCCCTGGCACCAGCCTGGTGGGACTTTTGTTGTTTACTGTAGGGATGGGAAGACCTCAGAGCAGCTTTTTGGGATGGCAACTTGGCAGCAATGGCATCTGTCTTCCTCTTCCAGCCGTGGTGGGCACCTGCCAAGGCCTCAGTGATGTCCGAGCCCTGTGCCTCGGCAGCCTCTGGTGGGAAGAATGGTTTGCAAGGAGGTGCTGGCTCATTTGCAGCTGGAAGCTTTAAACTTTGTCCTGGACATCCTGAAATATCTTCTATTTTAATACACTACAGTGCAGCCAGGCTGTGTTCACTGGAGCACAGCTCTCAGTTTCCTATCTGTACTCCCTAAACGGTGTTCCCTGGCGCCATTGCCCTGCCAGGGTTAGCCAGGTCATCTGTGGCGTTTTCTTTTGTTTCTTCACACCTCTGTAGCCACAGCTGATACACTGTGGCCACAGCTGGTGGCTGCAGGGTCCCCAGCACCACAGCCACGCTTCAAACTCAGTTTGTTGTGGTCCTGCAGGTAGTCACCTTGAAGGGATTTCAGTTCCTGATTTCAGGAGCGGGTGAGGTTGGTTTTCAGGGTTGCTGGCTCTCTCTAATGTGGTTACCAAAGGATCCTGCATGAGGAGAAGCTGTGCCTCTGCCTGGGCACGGAATGCCGCCTGTGCAGGTTATGGAGTGGGCTACACGGGGTGAAAACCTGGCAGACAGCCTTCAGGTGCCTCTTTTGGGCTGAATAGTGTCTCTTGAATTTCACTGAATAGCTACAAAATAGGAGCAAGCTTTCGAGAAAAAGATCAAGTAGCAAGTGAATCCTCTGTAAACGAACACAAAAGTCCCCGGAAGGGAAAAATTAGCAGTAATTACAGTAAAACATACTTTTTCATCATAGTAATGGTTTGATGTTGAAAGGTAGGGTTGCAGCATCATGTAAAAGTTGTTTTTCTGCTGTGTCTTCATAGTGGTGAGTGTTTTGGAGACCTTTGCAATGCTATGCATGTTACTTGCTCAGTTTTTGGAGGCTGGCATTCGTTTCCAGATACTTTAGACTCCTCCTGGGATATAGGCAGAAGTTGATTTAGCTGTCCTGCAGATAATGGCAGCAGATCCTTCTGTTTACAGTGACGGCTTCAGCTCCGTGTATCTTTCCACTCTTTCCTCTGTGTTCCTTTATGAGCATCCCTTTGCTTATCAGAATGAACACCAGAGCCACAAAGAATTAGTCCTGATTTTAAAAAGCAGGCTGTGCAGAGGAAGCAGTAAATTTGTTAGGGATGGCAGGAGAGTAGAGGGAGGAAAAACTCCAAAACCTTGGATTACATCAGAAAAGACTTCTGTCTTGATACTAAAAAAATTATAAGCTTTTACATCTTGGAAAAGAGCTTGCTAGATTTGACTCTAATTTCAGCGTCAGTGTGGTTAGTGTGTAAAGGAACAGTCAAAGTGAAAATGAGACAGTTTCCCAGCCTTGAAATGACAGGGACATAAGCTCTGTGTCTATAGGGAGGGAGGCCAGATCCCTTCGCTGTTGTCTTTGAGTTGGGGTTTTAATGACTACAGGGAGGAAAGGAGTGTTAGTACAGCAGAACAAAAACGATACAGCTAAGAGGAAATTATTTTTATTGCTAATACATGGGTGCTCGTAATGTTTAATTCTTTACAGCTTATGCTTTATTTGCACATTCTTCCTTCCTCAGCACTCCGCACACTGTAGCGGCAGGACCGTATTTCAAAATTACTGCTCTTAAAGGCTACTATTCAGTGGTTTTACCATGAATAAAAATATTTGTCAAAGTTGCCCTGGTGCTCAGACTGGGCAGCACACGCACCAGAGTGGTTCAGCTGCTGTGCACTCCTGGGCTCTTGCTTTTCACATCCTCCTTATCCTCCCTCCTTTCTGCTGATAGCTTTTTAAAGTTTCCTGGAAATATTTTTTCAGGGTAAT
The DNA here is from genome assembly GCF_051311805.1 of Agelaius phoeniceus. Taxonomy (NCBI): domain Eukaryota; kingdom Metazoa; phylum Chordata; class Aves; order Passeriformes; family Icteridae; genus Agelaius; species Agelaius phoeniceus. The sequence continues at coordinate 27,704,070 of NC_135268.1, forward strand.
GTAGATGTACGTTTAATTAAAATTCAGGACAGTCTTTTCTTGATAGAAATTTGCTTTTGTTTTCATCAGCAAAGCCAGATGATGAGGAGAGAGAAGGAGCATGGGAGCATTTGATGCCCCTGAAAACCATGTTGTGGCAAGAGTAGTTTTAAGGATTGTCTGTATGACTGGAGGAGAGGGAGGCTTAAATGAAGCTTTGCAGTATTTTATACTTTTAGGTCATTATCTATCTTTTTAGATTAATTAATGGAGATTTAGTGTTTGCCATGTGCTGTGTGTCTGGTTTAAGGTAAGTGAACTACTGTCAGTTTGCTACAAGGACCTGCAGAGGGGAGACAACAGCCTGGGCATCTGCATTATTTTCCCTTGCATCAGGTGCTAAAAGTCACTAAACGTACTGTGAGTCACAATATTTTTTCCCGATTTGACTCGCTTGCCCAATCGTATTTTTACTTCAGCCTTTAGGCTTGAAAAAGCATGTGCATAATCAGTTCATTTTGTGTGGTCTAGGCTATAAAAATGCCCCCTCTGTTCTTTCCATATGAAAAACGTGTTTTTAATTTTGGGGAACTTATATAATTTTCTGTGCTTTCTTTTGTATCTCAGATTAAAAACAAATGCTCCCTTCCCCTAACTTTGCATGTTCCAATTATGGAGTTGTGAAAATAAGTCATCCTTCAGCTTTTGTTACTTTAAAACAGCTATCGGTGATGTCAGAGTCAATACTAAAAGCATTAAGAATGCTGGCAGAATGTAATGCAGCTGCAATCCAACATGATGTTGGAAATGGGGTTGAGAGCATAAAGGCTTTCCATATTCCCAGGGCGCACAACTGCTCGCGGCCTTGGCTTTGATCTCTTCAAAGGCTGCTGCCTCCTCCTAGATGGAGAGACTTGGCTGCCACTCGCTCGCATTGAAAAAAGGCAGAGGTCTCTATTCAGGCAGAAATCAATCACTGTGCAGAAACAATTATGTGTAATTCAACCATCATGAAAACAGGGTGAGATTATGGGTTTGTTACCTGAGTGACTGCGTGGAGATGGGGAGCAGCAGACGCGGGAGTCCTGCTGACATGCCACATCTTGATGACAATTATAGACACATGAATGATGTGGCGGGCGGGGGCGGCAAGATGACAAATGCTGGTCACGCTGTCCAGCAGAGCAGAAAATGAGGTTACAATTGGGAGATAATGTTTGCATATGTAACCATATTTCAGCAAGCTGGGCAACTTCAGGGAATAGCAGAGACTGGCGATTGTAAACAAAGTCCGTGTGTGCCATGGCTATCGGCTTTCCACGATACGGAAATGTGCATTTGCAGTGAGAAACCCCTGTGCCACGTCCCGAGGAGCTGCTTGTTTAAAACAGCCCGGAGGCATTTTTGTCCGGGGGGTGGGGGGAGGGAAGAATTGCCTGGGAAAAGGAGAAATCTCCAGAGTTTGGCCCTCAGAAGGCAGAGGAAGCAACCAGAAATCCGTCTGCATCACTCCATGTCTCGGGACGGGGTGGTATTAACATGGCAATGAGCGATGGCTGTTTAGGCAGCACCGAGGAGCGCGGCTCTGTCTCCTGCCCTCCCCTCCCAGCGGGGATTTTCGCTGGCCTCATGGTAGCGCATCTCTGAGCGAGAGCATTTCTACATTTGCATGGTAACATTTTGGCTGCAATAGGCTGTTGGTAGTGTGACGTGATGCTCAAAATATCTTCTGATGTATAATGGCCTTCTTTAATGAAGAACTTTTTTTTTTCTTCCCCTGAGTGGTAAGCACTAGCTGTCTGTCTTTAAAAAGGGAACTGGCATGTGCAGTATCTGCCATGAGAATATTTATTTAAAGTATTATTGCTTATAAAGTCTCAAAATAGTTTTCCTCCCCAAAAGGCAAAATAAAACACAGATGACTGATTATAAAATGGTATCCCTGCTCACTTTGGTACACAGGATGAGCTTTACCTTTTATACTGCTCGGGCTTAGACATCAGAGGCGCAAGAAGCTGCTTTGAGTTACAGATCTTCAAACAATAAGTCAAAACAAAAAATCAATCCCTCCAGTCCCTGGGTGCAGTTAGCTAAAGATAAAAGAGAAAAATAAAGTTATGCTAAAGCAGATAGAGGAAAGGAACAGATATGCCAAGGAAACACAGAGGACAAGTGCAGAGTTGAAGTGGGCCTAGTGTGAGCCAACATCAATGAATTTTTATCTTATCAAAAAGTTTTAGGGTTGCCAATTCTCTTCAAACTGGATCCACTCTGCTCCAGGGCTGCCTGAAGCGTTGTCTTCAATAAAAATTGCTTCTCCCTACCCCCCGCATACCTCCCTCTCACTCCTAAATGTAATCACATGCAGGGATTAGGCTGCACCTCACTCAAGGTATGAAACTTTACTGCAGACTTCAACAGTAAATCAAGGACTCTAATAATCTCTTGTTATTACAAATACGAGCTGAGATTTCTTTTTCAGTATTTGGTGAAAGATGCATAATCTAAAAAAAAAGTAAAACTGTTTCCTTCTGGGGTTATTTCCCCCCCAACCCACCTCCCAGTAAATTTAAATTACAAAGGAATTTTTAAAATAGATTTTTTAAAATTGATTGGAGTTCTTTAACAATTTTTCACAGCTCTTTCGTGAAAATTTCTATGTCAGTTAACTGCCTTTATTGAATCAAGTGTGTGGCTTAAGCCATAACCTATAAAGAGGAAAGCATTGCACCTCAGTGTTGTGATATGCAACCCAAATCCCTCTGTTTGTCTCTTCAGGGCTGACATCTCAGGGGTCTAATCAAGCCAAAAAAAAGCCTTTTTTTTTTTAAAGAGGCCTGTTGGCTTTGACCTTTTTCTGCTTTGTTGCATATTTTGGCGTGTTTATAATAGGGGTGAGCATGTGTTTGTGTACTGTTGGGAGGAGCTCAAAGTGTCCCTTGGCATCAGGACAGCTGGTGCTGGTACCTGGCCATGGAGACATAAGAGGCAGACAGGAGATGGTAATGCTTCAAGCAATAGCTACAGAAAACATATCTATCCAACCAAAAGTGAGTAACAGACCTAGGTTGTACATTGCCTTCAAAAAATACCTGGAATGAACAGATAATCAAAGGATTTTGGGAAGTCTTGTTGATGCACAACTTCAGCTCAGTAGCTGGTATCTCAGGGCCTGTTTCCCTGTCTAGAGTATGGCATAATATCCATTTCAGAGGTGGGGCAACAGAGCAGAAGAGGAAGAATAAAGGGTTCAAGGTATGCAGATTAAAGAATGCTAAGGCAAGGCTATTGATGTTAGGTCTTGCTCTTCAGTGAGAATTTGAGGGGGCGATTTCAGACAGCTGCCTGGTAAACTGGAGCTGGATCTTCTCACTTCAGGCTGTTGAACTGCTGCCTTTGCTGCTTTGAGAAAAACAGAAGGCACCCTTTTCTACATGAACAGTTGCATGAGCTGCTACAGAGGTGTTTATGGGATTCTGAACTGAATGGAAAAAGGGTTAGTGAGTATAGATGTTACTGTGAAATATGGTATGGAATACGTGGCCCACGCTGTGAAAAAAATGGTATCTTTAGTCTCTTGTTTCAATAAGGTGGCAGTTAGTGTAGGTAACTACTTAGAATGAATGTTCAGCCAGTTATTGCCTTAAAAAAACCCATAAAAATCTGCAGCTAGATAATTATTCCCATTCATCTCTGGGTAGATTACATCCTAAAGATAATATTTTTTTAATTGCTTTAATAGTTCTCCTTATGGTTGTCCTCTTTGAAGTGAGGGGCAGCGTGGCATGATACAACAGCAGCAGCTACACAAGGAGCTGAGCTGAAGCTGAAGGCTGCCCAGCTGCAGCTCAGTGTTGTGGAGCTGCTTTTGTCCTTTACCAGTTCTGATTTCCTTCAGTTCAGCTGTAGGTGAAGCCTTGTCATCAGTAACTGTCAGCCTGTCAAAAGAAAAATTAATGTTTTTGGAGGCAAAAATGGGCTTGGTACTCACAAGGCTTGGTATTGGATATCATGCCTGCTGACTGGTGTAGTTTTGCAAAAGCCAGTGAGAAGACCAGTGGTCCTTGGGATGGGTGATACAGAGCAGAGATCTGCAAAATAATAATCCTGCCCAAAGCAGGAGGATGTGCGAGGCCTGTGGTGCATTGTTGTCTTTTGTGTCCTTCCTGAAGAATGCTATGCACAAGCTGCAAAGAGTGTTGGTTTGAGTCAGGATGAGACAGGGCTTGAGCAGCCCACTCTGAAATGGAAAGTGCCTTAGGTGGAACTTACGGAATATATTTTGGTTTTTGTGAGTTTATTTGAAAGATTTGTTGAATGGAAGCAAAGGTTGGAGCAGAGGTGAATGGGAACTGCAATGCTCTGCCTGGCCCCTCTGCCCCTCCTGCCCTAGGAAAGCAAGCTTGTACCTAGTTGCTTTGGGAAGCATCAGCCATCTCCCTTTCCCATTTCAAATATTTTGATTGAAGTATCGAAGACAAATGTGTTGATTGGACCTGGTTCCTCTCAGTGTGAGGCTTTTCTTTCTTTGTCTTTTGATCTGGCCTAGCTGAGCATCGCAGCAATAGCAGCTAATTGACTTAGCCTGTGTCAACTGACTGCAGCACAGAGACGGGGTTGTTTCAGCTCTCCCAGTACGGCATGCAGGGGATAAACCCAGTAGCTGAATGCTGTGTCAGGCCAGGATGGAGCCCGGGCTAAATGCAGAGCACGGCCATGGTGTGGAGGTGTGTGCTGAGGAACCAGGAGCCCATGGGAAACCTGTGGGATGGCGGGGCAGGCATGCTTTCTCAAAGCTGGCCTACTTGGCCTCTGAAGTAAACACCAATTTGCGGTCTCTTCGTAGGGAGGGAGCAGTCTAATAATGCTGGGATAACTTTCTTGCCAGCAACGCTTGTTGTTCAGGGCAGCATTTTAACTTCATCTAATTGGGACACTCACTTTTCAGCAGTCGGCCTGCAACAATGGCAGATGGCCTGGAGGTGCCAGGTGATTTGCCAGGTGCCCACGATGAGAGACACATCGCTGGGCCCTCTGAGGGGTGACACCAGCTCATTGGCACGAGCAGACACTTCTGGTAGAGGGGAAGGATGGAGCTCTCCTTTGATGGGAGCAGGAGCATCAGTGGGTGTGTGGGGAAAGGCTCAGAAACGAGAAGCTGGATGTGGCTGTGGGAGTGAGGAGTGACCAGCCTGAGCTGCTGGGCACACTGCTGCCCCGGGATATCTCTGGCACCAAGGAGTCCTCCACAGACACCGGCTCAGAGGTCTGTGCTGTTGAGTTCTGTCCCAGTGGAGATGAGCCTTAAATAACAGGCAGATGTTTGCAGAGCGTGTATTATGGAAATCAGACCAGTCATAACTTGACTGCTCTAAAATAATGCACGTCTCTTCTAAAGAGTGTCGGCTTAGTTTTTTTTGGCTCGAGGCAGAGACAAATTTGTGTGCGCAAGGCAGTGGCCTGTGTGGGGCGGCCGGGGGCCAAGCCGGGCCATTCCCATCCCTCGGGGCACTCGGGCCGTCCCAGGGCGGCACCGACCTGGCAGCACAGCCCCTGCTCCCGTGGGAGGGTTTCGCTTCTTCCCGCTCCTCCTGGCTATTCCCAGTCCCTGCCCCGAGAGCGCTGGGGGCGCCGTGGCAATTAGGAGGCTGCCGAGGCAATTAGGAGGCTGTCGGTGTGGCCCCGCAGCTGCTGATTTGCATGTCTGCCTACATCGGGCAACTTCCACGTTCATCCACATTCCTCCCCAGGCCTGACAGTCTCTCAGGAGCTCCTTCCCATGCCCTGGCCGGTGCTATCCAGCGTGTGACACAAGTCCTGTTTCCAGTGCCCCGAGCTGGTGGGTTCAGCTTGGTGGAGTGGCTCAGCAGCACACGGTAGGTTGGGGACCTGTGGCTGCCCTTCAGAGTTCCTCCTCCTGGAATGTAGTTGTGTGCTGCTCTGTCATCAGCACTTGCACAGGATCACCTGCAGGAGTAATTCAGCGTTGAAACTAAGCCTTGGTCTTGTTGGAAACACAGTTTATTTTTTACATTTCCTGTCTTTTCAAGCCTTGGGCTGATCACATTGCCCTCGAGCAGGTGTTGGTGCTGAGGGAGGAAGGCTGTCTCCGGCTCTCCCTCAGCAGCCTCCTCAGCCGGACCTGGAAAAGTATTGAATTAGCTTTATTATGCCACTGATTTGAAGTCATTACTGGTGTAAGCCGATGCAGTTCCATTATTGTTGATGGGATTGGGACTCTTCATGTCACAGGTGAATTGGACTCAATTAACCAAAGCTGTGGTCTTAATTAGAAGCTTGGCTTTCAGTGGTTCCTCCTGGGCCCTGGAGGTGGGACGCCCCTGCCACATCTTGCCACCCCACAGGTCTCAGCGAGTCAAGGGGACAAAGTGCCACTTTTTCCCATGCAGCATCTGCGTGGACCATGGGGCATCCTCTCTTGTGCTGCACATCCCCACAGCTTTGCTCTGTGGGAGAGGAAACACAGCACAAAATGTGGAAAGTACAAACCTGCCCCTTTGGGCTTGCCAGTGCAGACACTGGTGCCTGTGTTGTGTCAGCTCTGGATCTGTCCCCATAGCCTAAGTAGTCCAGCCAGGGAATGAGGATTTTGCCCTTTACTTGAGAGACAGTTAGTCAAAGGTTTTGCTAGATACTTGGCTTGACAGGCAAAGCGGGAGGTTTTGTGTTTTCACTAGTTGACAAGTTTTCAATGGCCATGCCTGGCTCTCCTGGATGAAACAACATATCTGTAAGTGCTTTATGAAAAACCTAATGCTCATTATTTGCACTTAGAAAAACCCCAGCACAGGGCAGGAATCATCTGTTTTTGGGACTGGCCAGCAGCACAGCTCCCAGGGACGTCCAGGGTCCTGCATCCCACTTGACCTCTGTGGAACAGGAATCTCTACCCAGTGACCTCGCAAATGGTTTTGTGCACCCCGTCTTCACCTTTCCAAAGGAAAAGGCAGCTCTCCTGAGGCACACTCATGCTGGGGCGCCAGCACGTGCTGCTGCAGCAGGGCTGGAATGCAGGACCATCCCAGGGGCATGCCTGGCTGCCTTCCCTCTGCTGCTGGAGGGGGCAACAGCCTTTTTTTGAAAGCATGCACCCTCCTGCTAAATATAGCATCAGTGCAGGCGCTATTTTTAGTGTGAGTTTTAAGTGCCTTTTTCAGCAGAAGCCCTGCAGGATTTCAGCAGCAGACCCCACATCTGGGTGTCCCAGGGGTTCTGTCCTTTCCCAGTGAGGAAGGATGTGCTGGGGATGGAGAGCTCATGTGGTGCACATCAGTGGCCCCGTGTGCCGCATGCTCACCCGGCCGGCTGCTGCAGAACAGGCGGTGCAGCGGCGGATTGCTGCCTCCTGCTCAGGAAGAGCTGCTTCCTCTACCTGGCTGCTGGGTTGTTTTGTTGTTTCTCTTCTCTCCCAAAGCTGGTAGGAGCATAGTAGCCACTTGGAAACCTCTCCTCCAAGCTCTCAGGTGTGGCTGTGGTTGGCCAGCCTGCTCTAGAGGTAAAAGGGACTGAGCCATAAGTGTGGATGAATATTGGTTTAACCTACAGCCTCATGTAAATCCCTTTCAGATGAGTCTCCCCATTCAAAGTTAGGATTTTTAGTTAGTACCATTGCTGTTGCACCCTGTCCTATGTCTAGCTGTGGACTGGCACTCCCTCTAGATAGTGAGATGGGGGTGAGAAGAGGAAAGCCTGGGCAGTGGGAAAGGCTCAGCTCACTGTGGTGTAGGCTTCTTGTGTGTGAACTGTGTTGCTGTAAGTGCTCACTCATCTGGTTGTACTGCAGGTACCGGCTTTCCTTGGGCCAAGCAGGGGTTTGAACCCACAAGCAGCCTTGGGGGACTACCCCTCTCTGCTCCACAGCTGTTAGGAACAGCTGCCTTTTCTGGTAGCCATCCAGAAGGACTCGGTGCTTCCCTAACAAGTGGCTGGAAGATACATGAGGGGAGACCCATGCTTAGCACCTCTGAGTTTGTGATCTGCAAAGTGTGCTTGTAGCTGCACATGCTGTCAGCACTGTCCTGCATGTGGCCTGTGCCTGGGGGAGGCAGGGGAGAGAAAGGGGCTGCTATTTTTGTTCCAGTGGTGGTTTATGATGGTTGTTTCATTGCCTAGATAGCTTACAGTGGGTGGCATTCACATCAGACACTACCCCACACCTGAAAAACAGAAAACAAACAAAAGCTGAGATAAGCGGTGCTTTAAGGAAGATCAAAAAGTTGCCTGCATGTTTCTTCTTCTTGGGGAAGCCTACAGTACTACTGACAGATCAAATGCAGCTTTAGGTGTGTATTCATGGGGCCTTGGTGGGCCCCATTTTCCCTCTCTAAAAATGGCAAATTAGTGACATTACTGAGAGGATATGACAAGTTTATGAATCACCCCATCAACACAGGAAACAAGTATTCTCTGTGAAGATGATTTTTGACTCAAGTAGATGGTCAAACGTGGCCTCAGAAGTTGCTGGGTCAGAGCAGTGCGTGGTGGGGGACAGTAAAATGGCTATGTTTCAGGCTATAGTCACATGAAACACACTTCTTGTTACTTTATCTCCCTGACAAACTTGCAGTGGTGCACTGGGTACTTGGTCAGCCTGTTTTACTCTCGTTTCAGCTTGGCTGCGCTGGAGCAGCCCTTGCTGGGGCTCAGCATACACCTCTGTGTATTTCCAGCCCTGTTACCTCAGACGGGCTGAACCCTGCTGGCCGAATGAAAAGCGCAGCATTGCTGAGCTGTGCTCTCCTGCTAAAGGTTCATGTGCATCTTCATTTCACTTGCATAACTTGCATATGTAGGGGCTACTCTCTGCTGCTATTGCTATGCCACAAGTCAGCCTCTAAACTTAGCTCTGAGCCAAGACATCTTCCCCCAAAGACGCACAGCGCTTCTTTTCGCCGTCACTGCTGACAGGAGGGGGTTATATAATTCAGAGTTCCTCTTTCAGTGCTCTGCAGAGCCTGTGCTTGAGTTGTACCCTTCTCATTCCGTGCGTGGTGACCCCTCTGCCGCGGCAGGGGGAGCGGTGCCAGGCTGTGCCGGTGTGGGCAGCGGGTGCCTGGCACGCGCGGCTGCAGGAGCTGCCACTGGTGTTTCACAGGGCACGGGGCTGACTCTTCTCCCATCTAAGCTAAATCCTGTGCCAGCTGGGCAATGGGGAGAGATTAATGACTGCCTTGGAAGCCAGTTTTCCAGCCTACTGGCCGGAGGGCAAGCATCATGATAGTTGTAGCAGCTGGTTTGGAGAGGAGGGAAATGAGGGGAAGATAAAATTGCACATCCAGAATGCCAGGGTAGCCTGTGTCCATGCTTTGATGTCTTCTCCCTCCACACCCTCCTGTGGGTTAAAAATGAAACTAGACTGCATTTATAATGGGTGTGTGAATATCTGTATTTAGCTGCTGCAGGCAGGCTCCTGGACTGAATCCTTGTATGTGGAGAAATACAGTTTGGCCAAATGCAGGAATGGGTGTTTTCTGTGCTCTCATTGTGGGGACACACAGACACATGTCATCTCATCAGTTCAGACAATCACAGCCTAACAAATTCTGACATACATGTGTGTGCTGGGTTATGAAAAGGGATAAAGGGAGATTGAATACCCTTTAATTTCTCCTTAATGGTCCTGAAGTGTGTAAGTCATGGTTAGGACTGTGGGAAGAAGGCCCATTTGGATCTGCAGTGAGGACACAGGCACACAGGTTTATTTCCAGTGAAATAAACAAATGTAGCTGCCTCTAAACCTCTGAAATTGATTTGCACATCCAGTGAAGCAAGGCTGAACATTCTCCCTGAAGTGCCCATTGCAGAGGACAGGAGCCATCCTTGCACCTTCAGGAAGACCAGGGCAAAAGATGGGGTTCCTCCTGAGTGGCAGATGGGGTTTGCACATGGAGGCAGGTAGCTCAGAGAAATTGTTTTCCTCCTGTTACTGTGCAACACTTCTGCATCCACTTTTGCATGGCGTGCTTTAATCAGCAGCCCTCCCCTCTTGGCCCCCGGGCCTTGAAATTCCACAAAACCCAATTAAGAGAGATGAGAGAGCTCTAGCATGTATACATATGAAATTTCAGAAGGCTGAAAAAGAGACTCCTAATACCATAAAGCCTGCCCTGAAGTAAAATTTGCATCAGAAATCTACATAGTTAACCCCGTGAGGAAGACAGTGTAGCTGAGTACAACTTTTTTCCCCCCCAGAGGGGTAACTTATCCAGGTCTGCTCGGTTTGGCATCAGCCTGCTTGCAGCTGAGGAGTGCTGCAGAGCAAGCCCTGTGCCTCATATACAGCCTGCAGAGAGCATCAAGCAATTGTAGCCCCACTTCAGAGACTGTGCTGCCGTGTCCCAAACAGAGCAAAACAAAAAACCACCCCAGCCTGAGAAAATCATTCTCATTCAACTTCTCTAGGTTGGTAACCAAAAGCAGACTGGGTGGATGAGGTGCTTGTGTAGACTTATTAAAGGAAGTATTCAAGACTGATCTAATTATCACTTACAGATTCAGTACATTCAGCCCAGGGTTCCAAGTATTTCATGCCTTACTATCCTGGTGCTATACTGGCTTGTTTAAATTGCCCACCATGAACTATCCTGAGAAAGACAGCCACCTTTAAAAGAATTACAAGCGAACAAAAACCCCTCAGCAAATCCACTCCTTTCTGTATGGCTTGAGTGTTGAGAGGGGAACTGGGGATAAAGCTTTATTCCCCTTCCATGCTTTTATCTATCTCTTTTGCTATCTTGTTTGTATAAGATACAAAATTTCTCCTCCTATTATCCTACTTACAGCTTAATCACATACTAATTGGGGACCTTACTTCTATTGCTCTGCTCTTTTTTGAGTCTCTGTATCCTCCCTAAGAACAGTGCACAAGTACCCTCTTCAATTAAGAGAAATTAAACAAGCTAAATGAAGCTAAAAACTCTCATCTGAAGGCTTTACATGATTCCCTTAGTTGACAGCAATGGGTTTGGCTGTAAAGTGGCTGAAATCTGGGGAGGACGGTGGAGGGGACTGGGCAGTGTGCTGGGAACACAGGTAAGTATTTCCCTGCAAAAACACGAGGCCTCAAAGCTGCTTTTTTTATTACCTCCGGATTCTGCAAAGGGCTGGTTATCTCACGCTGTGAGCCAGCATGATCAAAGCCCCGGGAAAGGTCAGGCATTCCTCCAGGAGTGACACTCAGCTGCCTGCCGGCAGCGCTCCTCCAGCTCCTCCAGCCCACAGCCCGGCCGTGGCACCGAACTGAAATCCTTTATCTTGTTAACGAGTGAACCTACAGATTAGCCAGCCCAGCCTTAGCTTGATGTGGAGAGCATGTAACACCTGGCCTGGGCCTTCTGAAGAGGAAAGGTGGTTGTTTTTAAAAAAAATAATGTTGTGGGGGAGGCGGCATTTCCTTCCTCTGACTTAGCGCGAGAGAGTTAATGCCGATAAAAGCTGTGCTCTGTCTGTGCTGCACCGAGGGGCTGCTCTCCTCATGTTCTCAGCTCCCAGTTCTGTGCAGTTGGTAACAACGGTGAGTGCCAAAATCCTGGGCAGATGAGAAATCATCTACAGTGCCTTCCAGTGAGAGGATATTGTTTTCTCACTGATTTGATAGACTTTTGATGGACTCTGTTTGATAGATTGGCATTCAATTTCTCACTTTGAGCTGTTGTCCCCCACAAGCTGCTTGTGCGTGGACAGGGAGGTTTGGGAGGGCGAGCAGAAGGAAGAGGTGTTTGAGATGGGCAAATCCTGTCTGTCTCTGCTTCCGCACACGAGGTGCTATAGTGTTGCATCTGTGCTGGTTCAGTGGCGTGGGAGAAGTACATCCCCTGAGTAGGGGTGACAGGGATTCACCCCATGGCTCATGGTCCTGTCTCTGGCTGTCTGCAGGCTGACTGTCCTTGTTGGTTGGCAGAGGGTATTTGGCATCTTTGTCTTCAGGCCTGGATGCTGAAACTCTGAGAAGGGCAAGGGAGACTCTGCCTGTTTCATAGTGTGAGTAGTGAGATGGTGGAATTATGTTAACTGCCTGAAATTGGGGGTAATTTTCAGTTTCAGATGAGGCTAAGGTATCCTTATTCTAGTTGTAGGATAGAAGTAAGAGGGACCATAATTTTTCTCCATCAGAAAGGGTACTTTTGTCATAAATAGGAAAATAAATTTAATTTTTTAGAGCAGAGCACTTGATTCCTTGATTAAAAGGCTTAAATGAATGTCCCTTAATCTGTCTCCCAGCCTGTTTCTTGAAAAAGGGGGCTGTAAAAATTTGCCTCATCTGCAGATAAACGTGGCAAACTGTGTGGCCGGCTGTGGACATGCAGCCTCTGGAGCAAACTCAAAATGTCTGTGTGCAGCATCTGTGGGGCCTGCAGCAGGAGTGCCTGTGTCTCCTGCCTGACTGCCAGATGATCCTCAGATCATCCAGCTAAAAACTCTGCTCCCTCTGCAGGGGAGAGGTGAGGGTCTGGTCCTTGCCTCTGAAATGATGGCAATGGGGAAGGAGTCTGCCTGGTCTGGTAGGAGCAGGGGAAAGCCAGAGAGGGCAGGAAGGAGCAGGGGAAAAAAAAACCAAATAAAAACTTGTCTCCAGTATGTGATTGCCAGCCTTGCCCACGTTGCTGGCTGGGGTGGCAGCTGGAGGGCTTGCTGGGTGGGAGCAGTGCTGGCAGAGCTTGCCCAGCCCCTGTGCCAGGCCAGACTGGGCACTGCAGCATCTCCAGGGTTTCCTGCCCCATGGCAGCCACTGTAGGATGGGCAGGTCTCATGCAGATCCCTTGTGTGTCCACACCAAAAAAGAAAAGGATTAAAGTTGCATTGGGGCATCTGTGGCACTCTTGACCATTTGCCCTGTTAGCAGTGGAGGGGGGTGAGGGCTTGAGTGCTTCCCCAAGCTCTCCTGGCATGAGCTGTTTTTTTGCCTGATAAATTGTTTAGTGGTGTTTTGCAGACTCTTAACACACTGTGTTTCTCCCAAGCACAGCCTTTATTGCAGTGAAAAGTAGCAAGGAGGGATGTAGTTATGATAAGAAATTGTCCATCCCAGCCTCTGCCATGCTTTGAGGGGGGAGTTAATTGCACAGGGGAAGACTAATTGAATGAAAAATCAAACTGTTGGTAATGACAGGGTGATGGTAAACTTTGGAAGTGCCTCTTTAATGCAGTCAAGCATAACTCTCATATAATGTTGTTTGAGTTTAGTAGGATTGAAATATAATTGCAGGGTGACCCATTATTACTAGTGGGGCTCTATGTGCAGCTCTAAGCCCATCTGGAAGGGTGATTTACTGGAGGCTTGGGCAATCTGGCAATTTAGGCTCTTTTTTACGATGTTTAGACTTCTACCCATGTTATAAAGCACAGCCCAGGGCTTTTATGAGGACATAGGTGCCTGCTGCACAGAACGTAGGTTGTGGGCCGAGTGTATTTTTTTTGTTTTTAAGAGTAATTTTTAAATTTTAAAGCCAGCTCTTGAATTAAAAAAAAAAAAAAATTCAAGTCTAGCAGCAGGCAGAAATATCCTGTGCACGATTTAAAAGGCATCACGTGTCTTGTGCATACCAGCAACCCTTTTTAAGCCCTGTGGCCAAGTGGGTGAAGAAGCTTAGTGGTAACAGACCAGATTGTGTGGGGTGGTGAGCCCCATGTTTCTTCCTGTCTCCCCCATCTCATGGGCTGCCACCCCAGCCACCAGAGTGTCTTCAGGTCAGTGCCCAGGACAGCCATGCACCTGCATGGGTAAGGCCTGAAAGCTGAAGGAAATGCCTGGTTCTGGGGAGCCTGAGGGTGCTGTGCAGTTAAATGAGCCAAGCATGGCCAGGAGGCCCAGGAAGCTTCCCAGGGGTGAGTACAGGGCAATGGAGCAGAGGCAAGGATGGGTGGTGCACAGGGCTAATGAAGAGTTGGAGGAGAGCCAATGCCACCAACACAGGGAAAGATGCATTTTCTTAGAATGATAGAATATCCTCAGCTGGAAGGGACCCACAAGGATCATCAAAGCCCAAGTCCTGGCCCTGCACAGGACACCCCAAGAGTCACACCGCATGTCAGAGTTTGTGTCCAAACACTTCTTGAACTCTTGTCAGGCTGCTGCTGTGACCACTTCTCTGGGGAGCCTGTCCCAGTGCCCAATCACCCTCTGGGTGGAAAACCTTTTCCTGATATCCAACCTAAACGTCCCCTGACACAGCTTTGCTTTAGGGTCCTGAGGACTCTCTGGGTCATAAGTGTGTGTTTCAGTGGGGATAGGCAGCTGTTAGGGGATGATCTAATTCCAAAGCTGATGTAGGAGCATCTCTCTAGGGCTCCTTTGTTGGTTTCCCTCTGTGTCTGGAAGCAGGGCTTGCTGTGAGGTTGCCATCTGCTTTTTGGGGAGTGGAAGAAAAACATTTCCTAAGCTGCCCTAGGAGAGATGCACACGGGCACAAAAGTGGGGTGCTCTATCTTATGTGGATATCCTTTTTCCACTCCACCTGCAAACAGGCAGCTTGCACAGGTCTATTATAATTACAGTCCTCCCCTTACCTCAGTCATCTCCCACCATCAGCCCATGGCTGGGAGGCATCAGTCTGGATTTTTTTTATGTCTTTTAAGATGCCATTTGGCAAACAAGACTAAAAATAATGAGCATTTAGTATTTATGTCAGTGGCTCAGCATCCAGCTGTGTTATGTGGTAGGTTTATTGCTCCTCCTTATTTCAAGAGTCCAAATGAAACATTCAGCATCAATGGTTTGGGCCAAAAAAAGTGTTTCCAGCCCTGCTTCTTTAAGCCCATGCCTTGTTCGGGTCTTAGCTGTCTGCTGTGATTTTTGTATTTTTAGCAACATAAAGATGTAATTTTAGGGCATGTTTTTGTGTCTCATTGATGTGACAAACCCTCGTGGGAATGATCTATAAAATTAAGTTAGTAGCTTTTCAACACTTTTGTTTGTACTGAAATCATCTTGCACAATGTGGTAGAGAAATAATTCCTGTTGTGACCTTCTACTGATGGTTCAAATAACCTGTCTAAGAGACATCCTGTTTCTGGAGGGCCCTATTGCTTTAATTCCTGTTAAAATTGGTTTTGTCTTCTGTGGAACAGTGCTGCCGAAATTAAGTACTTGCAAATGCGTTTTACCTCCAGATAAACGTTGCAGTTTGCATTTTCAATCCCAGTGAAGCTTTAGCAGACTGCTGCTTTTGGCCTAATCATTCGTACATTTTTAGGGATTTTTTTTATTTTTAGTTTAAAAATGAATATTTTATTTTAAGCCTTTGGACCATCTTGCCCACATCCAGTGATGGATGTCTAATGAGATGACTTTTTGCCTCCGCTAAATGGTTATATTGTTTGCACTGATGTATGCTAAGACTTGATGCATTAAATCTTTGGTCATTAGCCGATGCCATTAGCAGAAAAGTCCAAATCACTTAGAGCTGGGACTTAAGACTTTTCATTAAAACCTGAATTTGCATGTTATTGGATAAATCTGTTAATACGGTTTAGCCGGACTCAAGGAAGTTACTTGAAAACTTTTTACAGTGCGTACTCAGGGTCAGTGATGCCTGAGAGCCTTGAATTCAGAGAAAATGCCCCCTCTGAGGGCATGGATGCAGCAGCCCCTGCATCCCCTGCTCCCTGAAGGAGCTAAAATCCCAGCAGCAAGATCTCCTCACCTCGTGGCTAATCGGAGCAGCCACCTTGGAGCCAGAGGGGGTTTGGCCTCAACACTCGTTTCCCTGCAGGAGTCTTCAAGCAGCATCAGTGTGGTGGGGAACAGGGCTTGCCAGGAGCAAAGGCCAGCTGAGAGGAGTCATTGATGTCATCAAATATTTGTCACTCCTCTACCATCACATCCATTCCTATATTTTTTCTTTTTGTCTTTGGTTTTTTAGAGGGCAGATGTGGCAAGAGTGCTTCTAAAAACATCAGTCAGGTTGGGTAGCTTGACCAGCCCAGTGTGATCTCTGCTTTGCTAGAAGAAGATGCTGCCTGGTCAACCTCTAAGTTGCAGACTTAGCCATGGTAGACAGAGGTTTTGAAAATGTAAAGGTGTGCCAGGTGCTCGGACAGGTGTCGAGCCCTTGTCCTTGCCTCCTATGTGACAGAGCTAAGATGTTTTCCCAATATGTGTCATACTCTTGCATTTTCTTAATTGAGAACATCTCTATTCAGTGCACCTTGAGAACTGCAGCTCAGAGAGAAGTTGACCCATTTCTCAGTTTTCTGGGCCTCTGATAGTCTTTGTTATGACATATGGTGTTGGATAGGCTGTAATGTAGACTTAATATAAATACATTTAAGAGAGGTCCTATTTCAAGCACTTTTGATCCAATGTGTGTGCAGTGCCGAAAGGCATCTTCCTGTCACCAGGGTGCAGGATGGATTTTTTTCTTGGTTCCCCCCAGGAGCCGGGGTCTGTATCCTGTGGGACCTGAGGAGGCCGATGAGGAAAAGTCATCCCATCCTGTGACGCACGTTGTCTGCCACAACAGAAATGCTGGGCTTCAGAGGTTGTTGTGGGACACCCTGCTTTCACACAACACTTGTGTGCTTATGTGGCAGATGGAGTTTTGCTTGCCTGAGCCATTTCCAAGGTTTGAACATTGGACTGAAGCACATCCCTCTGCCTGTGAGAGAAGCACATGATCTTGTGAGTCTGAGTACGCTGGAGAAAATGCCAAAGTTGTTGTGAGAAGGGATCCTGATAACCTTGAGGCTAGCAAAACAAGCTCATGTCTTTGTCTCAACTCAGCAGACAGCTCTGGCGACAGAAACCAGAGCAGCTTTGTCCCTAGGAAACGGCTGAAGATGGCACAAGAGGTGACACCAGGATAGACTCCAGCCTCTTCCCCCCACTGAGAACCCCTGGGGGTCCCTGGCCACATTCCACTGCTCCCCCCTGGCAAGCTGCTGGGCTCTGGGCACTGGCTCCTCTGATGTCCAGTGGGCTTCTCTGGTGGCTTAGGACAATTGTCCTTATTGTCCAAGCAAGCAATAAGCCAGAACTCTGCAACCCAGGGGCTCAGGTTTGGGTTTGTTAAAACATTGCTAGGCCTCTCTTCTCTTTAGCCAATAACTAACTAACTGAAAGTGTTCTGGACAGGTCAGGAAACAATGGGGAAAACATCTTTCCAGCTGATGGAATTGCTTGTATGAGACAAGGATGCACTAGGCTAAAGAGGGGATACTGTGCAGGGTAAAGGCCCGTGGGCTGTGTCACCATCCAGAGCATTTGTAGTGGCAGCAGTCCCATTTACCAGATTTTTGGGGGTGCTATGAGACTCCTGGGGTTCAGTGTGTGATTTGATGATGCAGGTTCCTGCTTGTTGGGTGTGGGGCTCGTCTTTACATCAGGAGAAAGATGGGCTGTTCAGGATAGCCAAAGTTAAAGGACCTTCTTGCTTAAAAGTAATCAGAGCTCAAAACAAGCATTGGCTCTCAAATTATGGAGTGTTTGCTGGTGGCTGATCTTCATCTAAGAGAACTCATTGCTGAGTTTAGAGAGTGAAATAAGACATTGCAAAATATTGTAACAGGAAAAGTCTTTTCTGTGAGCATGTGGCTTTTCTGCTAATTAAATACCCTATCAGTGATATTTCCCAAACAAATGGGCTGTGTAAAACTGGGTGTAATCTCTGTATATGTGAACTCACAGTGCAGAAATTGACCTGGCTTGTCCTCCCCTGATCAGAGCCTTACTAGACCTGCCTGGCTCCCCACATGGTTCACCAGCATTCCAGGTCTCCTGACAGCCTTCCTGAGCAGGAAAGAACAAATAAATTAAGAAGTCATGGGAGAGAAGAAAATGGAGATAGCAGGGGATTTCTAATCAAGCTATTTTAATACTGGGTGTGCTTTAATCACTTACTTAATGGCAGTGCTTAATGAACACTTGAAATAAAGCATGTTTCTGTCAGATATTCAACACCCGTGTTTTTAAAGCTGTCTTGAGGGAACTCAAATGCTTATTACAACTTTTCAGCAAAAAAAAATCACAGTTGTGCTATATTAATTTCCAAGATTGAAGGGGGGGAGGGATGAAAAAATTGGAAAAAAGACAAAAATGTAGACAAGCCAGTAGTGGTGGTTTCTCACTAATGTTGCAATTAACCTGAATTTAGTGACAGATTATAATCCATCTATCCAGCTAGATCCTTATTCTAGGCTTTGTCAAATCACATTTACACTTTCTTTTGCAGTGCTCCCCTGGCTGTTGCACTGAATTTTTTATTGCACACCAACCCTTTGGGCTTCAGGCAGAGCAGTTTTCTCCAATTCCTCTTGCCTGTCCTTGAGTGCTTCCTGCACTTTCAGCCATGACACCCCTTTGCTTCAGGTGCTGATCCTTGTGCCTGTAGACTGTGCCATGGTCCTGTTGGCCATGAAACTGCCTTTCCTGTGCATTGCTGACACAGCTCCTGGACTTCCCAAAAAGGAAAGTGTTGTGAGCAACTGGAAAAAGGTCACAAACTTTTCCTGCTCACAAATAACCATGGGAAGCTCTAGCAAGCATCCTGGGTACCTCCTTTACCTGCTGATGATGTACTGTCAACTTCTCTCCAACTTCTGAGGGCTCCTGGCATGCTCTGGCTCTGGTTTCATGATGCAGTGTGTCCTTGGGAGATGGGGAAACTTTCAATAACTGATTTAGGTAACTTTCTTGTTCAGCCCTTTCCTGACTCCCAGCACTAAGTGCAACTTAGTTCCACAGTGAAGAGTTGAATACAGTACATGAGGAAAAGGAGGACTTTTTTCTGACCTCGTCAAGCCATCAGTCTGCCCCCTGAAATGTGTGGTTTTGATTTTAGTTTTGTTCTGATTAAGTGTTAGCAGTTGTGAAGCTGAAAGTTTCACATCAGCATCGATGGCAGCTTTTCACTGCAGCTCCTTAAAATGGCGAGTCCCTGGGGTGTCCCCCCTGCTGCTGGTAAGCATGAAAGGTCAGTGAGATAAATGGCCTCCTGCTGCCCAGTTGTGAAGCAGGGTTAAAAGACTGCACCTTTTTTATTTGTCTTTCATAAATCACAGGATTCCTAAGCCCCTGTTTCCTGTGAGCAGTGTGTTCCTGAAGGCATGCTTTCCTATCCCTGTTCCTTTTAGCTCCAGGTGAGGCTAAAAGCAATGCTGCAAGCCACCCCCCACCATACCCATTCTGGCATTTTCCCAACTGCACTGTCCAAGGACTGGAGAAGGTTTTGAAAATTAAGCATAAAATTATCTCTGCTGTCAAGAGCCTAGAAAGAAGCTGGCTTTGGACATAAAACTCTTATCTCCTAACAGTGGTTTAGGGACAGGGGAGTAACCTGAGCTCTCTTTATATTGACCTTGCTGCATCTTTGAGAAGTTGTCAATGAAAACAATTGCTCCCAGGGAGGTGGCAGATTGTGATTGCTATTACTGCTGGTGCTGATGAGCTTGTTTCCTCTACTGGTAACTAGTTTTGGCCAATAACTAGTTACCTCCTCCTTTTCCACCACTGGTAGTTTGCTGCAGCCTGTCCATGATGAACCCAGACGTGGGCCTGGTTTTGACATTGCTCCAAAATAACATTCTTCTTGATCTTGCATTTTTATTGCAACAGCTGGTAGGCAAAGGCATAAATACAGAGTTAGTTTAGCCATTAAAATGCTGTTGGTATTTTGACCAGACAGCTGAAACTGCTGTCTTCTGGGTTTGCTGAAACCTTCAGCCAAAGGATTTTAGGGCTCCAGAAATGAGAATAGGGTAAAAAAGGGACGATATTTTCTTGTCTCTTTAGATCAAGGTAGCCTCAAATTCTCCCACAATAACAGGACCATTTAGTCCTTTTATTTTGAGGTACTGCAATAGCAGTAGTGGAAGGGTTTGGAGATGTTTTGGTGATGGGTTTCTTTTTTAAGGAGCTATCTGTTGTGTTTTCCCCCTAAACTTAATGCTTGCTGTGAAAAAGTTGAAGCTGTTTCTTCAAATGACCCCCTCTTTCAGGAGTGAAAGGGAATGCGTGCATTTATTCATCCTTAAGTTGGTTTGGTTTTTTTTTTTTAGTTGACTTATTTTAGTCTTAATTGAGAAGACCATCTGCTAGTATCTGTAACTAATGCATAACTTACTGACAGAATAGGAAGAGTAGACAGGCTGGGGCCTTTTTTTGGCTTTTTAGAAGCAACTTCATGTTTAAAGAAAAGAGGAAAAATAAAAACCAACCCAGCACCTCTTTGGATGTTGACAAGGGACGCTCGGGTCTTGTGTGCGGAGCCTTGCTGGCCTCATGGTTCTCTGCAAGCTCCCTGCCTGCCTGCAACCTCCTTTGTAGATGTGTGTCCTTTGAAGGGTCATTAATTTAATATCTTTCTCTGTGCAGCAGCTGGAACAAATGGTGGCCCCAGCTCCAGCAGGAGCTCCCAGCTGCCTGCCTCGCCCAGCGCTGACCTACAGGCATTTTTGCCGTGGCTGTCTCAGGCTTTTTATAGTTTTTGCACACTTGTTGCATATAAGATGCCTTACAGGTGTGGGCCTTCAGTGAAGCATTAGCTGGCTGTTTGGGCAGGGCTTGAGGTTTGTTTTTTTCTGGGCTCTTGCTTTTCTTCAGAAGCATTTCAAAAATGAGGGAAAACTTACTGGGTTCAGACTGAATTTGTGCTGCAGCATTTCACCATGAACTCACCAGAGATTAATCTAAACTGTCTCACAGTGTGCTCCTCGGATGAGAGGGCAGGCACATGTCTGAAATGGTGAGCGGCTCTGTGAGTGCAGGTGCAGCACTGCCAGTGCAGGGCACTCGCAGGGGTCACCCAACCATGTGGCAGCAGCTGTGCCAGTGTCGCAGCCAGGGGATTTCTCACTCTGCTCCTTGCCCTGGCCAAAATTCCTGAGTTAAGTTCGAGCTTTACCACTTGCAGACCGTGATTGCTGTTTTCAAGGAAAGTGTTTGCTGTTGTCCTGACCTGTTCCTGAGTTACTTTAACTCAGCAATAGCTTTAAACAGGTGTCTGGTGCATAGCAAAGCTCCTGCTGGGATCATGCTCACTGCTGGGTCAGGGCCCTCTTCCCTGCAAGCTCTTACCCTTTGCCCACCAACATTGTACTGGGGATTTTGGGGTTTTGGGGTCAGTCATAAAACTGAATAGCAGTTTCATCTTAGCCCTAACTGGCCAAATAATTTGGCTCCTGCTGTTTCCAGTACAGTTGTGTCCTTCAGGGGACCGTCCCGTGCCTGCACTGCCTCAGTTCAGCCTGAGACCACATGCTTGGGAGAAATAAAAGATACCAACTGGGAAGGCCAAGCTGATGAGGAAAAGTGTCCCAGGGAGGGCTGCACAGAGGCCAGCTCCCAAAGGATGCTGGTGTGGTCTGTGCTGCAAGACTGTGCTCTGGGACTGGATCCCTGGTGGCCGTGTGGTCTTTGAGAAGGAGAGCACTGAGGCTGAGTCACTCAGGAGTGTCCCTTTGAGCTGAGTGCTGTGGGGCACAGCTGTGTGTCCCTAGGCCAACAGAAATAGGCTGTCCCTTTGCCATTAGCCTTTAGTGTTTGTTACAGGTAACACATGGATGATAAGGTGTCCTAAAACAGAACAGGAGGTCTTCAGGTTGTAAACAACAGGTGCTCATTTTTAGTAATTTACTTTTTTCAAATTGCATATCTTGTGCTGTGCTGTATGTCCTATTTCCCTTACTTTCCAGGTCGTGTAAAGAGCCTTAGGCAAAGAGAATAGAACTTCACTGGTGTGGTAATACACCATTTATGTGGCATCAGAGCTGTGTTAGGGATAGCTTTAACAAACGTTCAGCTTCTTCAGATTGTCTTGGAAATGAGAATAGAAATGGAAATTTAATCCTCATTCACTTTATTGTGGTTTTAGAAGCTACGTGAGTACCTACTTGCACCAAAATGCTATGTTTTGGTGGGTGGATGAAGTATAATTTCTGTACTGAAATACCGAAGAACCTCACGTAGGACAGTGCATAATTATGTAATTGTCTCATTGAAGGCATGTGGACTGATGGGGTTTTGCAGATTTTCAGGCTGTGCTGAGGAGAAAAGAAAAGATACTCTATGGACCATGCTCAAATTAGATATAAATGTCACCAGTGTGCCAGGAGGAGCTGGTTGTGAGCTTGGTCAGCAGGTGCTTAGCAAGCCATGGGGAATGGAGTTCCCCCTGCATGGAGGTCATGTTGCCCAAGACTGAATCTCTGTCAGTCTCTCAAATGTTTCTGCAGCTGTGTGCATTGTCTTTGGAGGACTTGGGGAGACAAATGTAGTAGGGATGCCATGTTTGTGGGAAGAGGCCGCCTGGATAAAGACTGGGAAGCAGTAGAAGCTGTCTCATCAGCACAGTTTTGTACCTCAGTGTGAGGTAGGATTTGGCCATGGTTCACATACCTGGAAAGCAGTAGTGCCCGCTGGGAACAGTAGATGGTGAAAGGGGCTTTGGCAACATCCCCAGTCCAGGTGTCTCCAGGGGAAAGGGTGCAAGGCAGTGTCCATGGCCTGGATGGGGTGCCTGGGGCCAATCCTTTGCTGCAGCAGGGGATGGGAGGGTTAAGAGGGTGGCAAGAGGCGCATCCAGGTGTCTGCATATGAGGTCTTGGTCTCCTGCCCTGAACCCTCTCTGTGAGGAAGGCCCAGATAACCCATCTGGGTTGCCTTGTAGGGCAGGTGCCGTGGCAGAACCATTTCAAGTCCATAGAGCTTTTGGAAAATATGTCATCAGGCCTTTCTCCTCCTGGTTTCATTGTGCATGTGTCACCCCGTGTGTCCTCCTGCTGTCGATCCCTGTGGCCATCTCGGGGAGGCTCCGCCTGTGCCCAGCGAGCCCCCTGGCTCTGTTGTCTCGCTGGGGCGTCCAGCAGGATTTAGCTGCCAGAGATCCCTGGGTCTTCACAAAGCAGTGTGGGGCAGGCAGGCTGGGAAGCTTTGCATTATTGCTATTTTTTATTGTTACTTTTTTTCCCTCCCAATTTCTGGCTCTGCAGACCCCCAAATGCTCTTAATGGAGATATGGCCCGTTTATATGTTAATTTTAAGCCCGCTGACAAGCGGTTTGCTTTTCTCCTGACTTCTCACGGTTCCTTCGCCCGTTGAAAGCCGCTGCCATGGCTTAGGGGATAAGGTGCCAAGAATTAGAAAATAAAATAAAATCTGCAGGATGCTGGAGAGCGAGGGGGTACAGGGATTGGCATGCTCCAAGTATAAATGGGTGATTTCTGAAAGCAAGGAACCCTGATACCAGGGGCATGCATGACAATTACATCCAGTACAATACAAAATGTTAATTACTAAATTTTGAGAAATTAATGCTGATTAGCAGCTGTGTGTGTGTGTGACCTAAATACATCTATTGCTTATCTTTATTCATAATATACAGTTTATTGTTGATAAAGTAATGGCTGAATGGTGGGCTGGCCCACGAGTCTCATAGCTAAAGACTGAGGCCCGATTTGTAAATCGTCTGAAATTTGTTGGCATCTGTTTTTTGTGGAATTTATACGGATGGGGAAGATGAATAGCAGTCTGAGCTATCCCCTTTACAACTCAACTCATAGATATTATTGAGAATTCATATTGCTTTTACTATTTGGTCACAAAAATGGACCTAATGCTTGTTGGCTTTAAAACACCTACTAGTGCTGCTTTCTCTCTCCATCTTGCAAAATATAAGACAAG
Source organism: Agelaius phoeniceus (assembly GCF_051311805.1). Classification (NCBI taxonomy): domain Eukaryota; kingdom Metazoa; phylum Chordata; class Aves; order Passeriformes; family Icteridae; genus Agelaius; species Agelaius phoeniceus. The sequence goes on from NC_135268.1 coordinate 27,727,684, forward strand.
GCCGAAGCTTAAATTAAAATCCTCAGGTTCTTATCTCTTTCCCACAGGAAAGCAAATCTGTGTTGAAAACCGTAAAATTAAGAGGAGAGCAAGGATAGCATAATTTAGCAAAAATTCATGGCACCAGATTCTGAGCTATATGACTGGAGGGATAGGTCAGACATTAAGAAGATACTGCCTGCTAATGCAAGTTCCTTAAGGTGGTGCTCTGGAAACAAGGAAAGCAGAAAATGCTGCACTGGTTCCCGTTTGCTTCCTTTCCTCTACTCCTACCAGCCTTAACAATAAATTGAGTTGTCCATTTAATAACCCATCTGCTTCCAGAAGTCCAGAAAAATCATGGACTTGTGCATGGAGCTATGTCTTAATGTCTGCTTTGTGCCAGAATTTCAATAGTGAACGCAATGAAAATTAATTTCATTGGCCTCTTAATTTTTTTTCTTTTTTAATTCCTTATATTTGACAGGCTGTCCTTGTTGTCAGTGTTTCTGTCTGAAGGATAGCTTTATTTTGGGGGGGGGGGAGGGGTGTTATTAAAAACCTGTTTGTTCCATAATTTTTTGTGCTAAGGGGCCAAGGCTAAGGTAGAGTGGCAGGGCACAAATGAGGAGTGCCTGTTACATACTGGCATCATCACTGTGGCTCATCCCACTGTGGAAAGAGCAACTTGAGTTTCAAGCAGCATTAATAATGCAGGATTTCACTGGGATTGAGGAGTTCCATTGTTTAGCAACCTTGATCTTAGGGAGTAATTTTGGACAGCATCCTTCTGTCATGCTGCCTGCCTCTTCCCATGTGCCTCTGAACTCCGGGAAGTGCTGGTGGGAAGTGTGCATCTTGCCCTGCAAGGACATCACCTTATGGCACCCATTTCAGCACCCTTGTGGGCGTTTGTAGCACTTTGAGTTCTCCTTGATAGAGTCAGCAGCCTCTCAGCTGTTCCTCGCGCTCCCGTGCCTCCCCTCTAACTGACCCTCTTGAGAGGCCACTGCCAACTGCTCCTATATGAAATCAGCCTTCTAAGGGTGACCCTTTAGTTACCCAGTAGACGGACAAGAGTTTTCAACCAGAGTTTGTAAAACTGCAAGGGACAAACTTGCCATTCCTCTGGTGATGGCAGGGGTTTGTCCCAGCTGTGCCATGCCACAGCCATGCAGGAAGAGCAGTGGGAAGGAAGAGGGAAGCTGATGAAGCTTTTAAGGCTGGAGATATGGCAAACCTGTACTTTAAGCCTTCTTTTTTTAAATGCTGTTCCCGTAACCAAAGGGTTTCTCCAGCCCTGCTGCTGACTCTGCTGTCCTTGGTGCACAGTGCCTGCCTGCCCAGCACATTGCTTCTCCTGCCCTGCAGCTCTCCATTTGCCATTTCCGCAGCCCTGTCTCAATGGCTCCCAAATGCCTTTCTTCCTGCTCCCGGCCCCCACCCATTTCCCTGCATTTCCTCAATATCTGCATCCCTCTTTGGGTGCCAGTGGTTTGAGGATGCCGATTCTGGCAGCAAACCTGCTTTCCATCCACTAGCCCCAATGTCATGTCTGTCCATCTGTTTCCCCCGCTTTAGTAATGCAAATATTTAAAAATAGCATTTTGGAAATGTTGGGTGGTTGGTTTTTTTCCTCAAAGCAGAAGCCTCCCCTCGCTAACACAATATATTTTTTGTTCTTCTCTTGCAGTCCAACAAGGTGCCCGTGGTACAGCCTTCTCATGCGGTTCACCCCCTCACCCCTCTAATCACCTACAGCGATGAGCACTTTTCCCCGGGGTCACACCCGTCTCACGTCCCCTCTGATGTCAGCTCCAAACAAGGTGAGCCCATCCTTTCCCAGCACAGTGCGGATGCAGGGTGGCCCTGGTGCCCTTTGTGCTGCTGACAGAGCCAATATTACCAATCTGTAATATTTTAGAGGGAGGCTTCCAGGTGCATATGCCCACTTTCAGACATGGTAATTCTGTCATGATGCTGATGCTTAACTTGGCTGCTTAAATTTTTATGTTCCTTCTAATGTGATAATTTGGGCTTGCTTTTCTCATCAAAGTCTTTCAAAATCTCAGTAAACAGCAGCCAGTCTTCACCATCTCCTGTGGTGCCCAAGGCTTGCGGCATGCAAATACAGAAAGGGCAACCATCCCTCACCTTCTCGAAAACAGGGGACAAGTGCTTCAGTAGTGGTGTTACTGGAAGCTTTTCTTTCACTTTATTTTATGTCCTTGTATTCTGGCTGTCCATATGTCAGTTAGCATAATCAAAGCATGGCCCATAAAACTAGTTTTGAGCCTGTGCAAGTAAAAGCTTTACAAATCCAACATTTTTTAACCTTCTTGTGGTGAGTGCCTTCTACAGAAAGCATCTTTTTAGATGTCCGAGTCATGGATGTCAGTTTTCTCTGCACCTCTAGGACCCCTTAAGGCAAACACAAAAGCCTCTTAGATCCACATCTGGGAATGTCAGACCAGCCCTGCTCAGGGTCAGTCTGCAGGCTCCCAGGGAAGAGCGGACAGTCTCCAAGGGGTCAATCGCAGCCTGTGCCAAGAGTTGCTGCCCAGTACCCAGGAGAACACAAGGGATTCCTGGGAAGGGTGTGCTTGCTTGCAGTGGGTTGCAGGAGCTGGGGAGGGATGTGATGGAAGCTGGGGAGGTGGAAGGGGATGGCCATCACAGGTCTGAGCCAGGGTTTGGTAAGAACTTGAGCAGAAAAAGCCTGCATGGGAGAGCTGGTGGTGAGGAGGGAAGGAGAGAGAGCAGAGGCTTTACAAAGGCATTCACTGTAGTCTGGTTATCTCTGCATGGGCAGGAAGCCTGTCAGTGCCACAACTGGTCCTGGAGGGTGCATCTCCCTGCCTCTCTCTGTGCTTGTATGTCCCACCATGTGTTATGGCACCCATTTGACAAAATCCTGAAGCTCTGCTTTACCTGGGCACACATCCATATGCACAGTTGTCCCATTTATCTGAAGAGGCTTTTAGTCATCATTGTTTAGGGAGAGAGACTTTTTTTTTGTTCTGTCTTTCCCTGACTGCCTAGGTTTTATTTTGGCTGTGCTATGGAGATAATAACGTGGGCTACATCCAGAAAATGCTATGGCCTGGTGGCTCTGTGTGGTTTTTGCTGTTTGTTGTTTAGGTTTTGTTTTTTTCTAGGGAGGGGGAATACAAAAAGCACTTTGCCTGGAAAGCCTGGCCTGTAAATATGTATACAATATCTGTTTCAGACTTGGAAGAAGCAAATGGAGACCTCCTGTCCTCATTTGTCTTCCTCCTTTGCATCAGTGTCCAGGAGAAGGATATTCACACTCATTCCTTGAAATCCCAGGGGTGCCACGCGATAAGAGAATGGGATTTCCACCTCTTGCAGAAGCTGGCTGTGACAGCTGGGGCACAACCCGCTGCTGCAGTTTGTGAGCTTAAGGTGTTTCTGCTTACTGCATGCTGAGTTTGCCCTTCTGTGCCCCATCTTTTTGCCTTTACCCCAGTTTATTTTTGTATTCCTGTACAGCAGACCCCAACTCAACAACGTTTGGTTTGTTGGTTTTTTTGTTTCTGCTGCACATCCTCTCTTCTGCTTCTTCTCTACCCTCTCCCCTGTCCAGCATCCCACCAGTCACGAGTGCAAGCCTGCTGAGGGCCTCTGCCAGGAGGCACAGAGCTCATCGCCCTCTGGAGTTCCTGAACGGGCTCTTGATCCCTTTGCTCAGTGTCTGGCAAAGATGGAGATGGATGATGTGGATAATGCAGGCTGGAGACTACTGGTTTTGTCTGGGATGGTCTCCTTGATGTGTGTGGTCCTTCCGTCCATGCTCCCAGTTTCGGCGCCACTGGCATGTGGGAGCAGCCGCACTGAAGTAGCCCATGCAGTTGCTGCAAAGAGAGGATTTTTTTTTTTCCTCAGGTCCTCTGCCAAACGCCTCCAACCATTGTTTCTGTCCTCGCCTCCCACTGTGGGTCTGGAACAAGGCACTGCCCTGGCGCCCTAGCCCTGGTGCCCTCCTCCCACCAAAATCCTCTGACAAGGGGGTCCACAGCAGCTTGCCCTCAGGACTGCCTCTTGCACCCAAGGCACTTTGGGATGGACACACAGCACTGCCTTCCTAAAGGCAGTCACTTCTTTATTTTATTTTTTTGATTTTAATTTTTATTTAATTTTAATTTTTTTCTTAACCCTCTCAAGAGAACTTGCTTTGGAGGGCACTGGCCATGTGGTAGCTCTGTGTGCTCCTGAGGGTGCTAGGTGCTGGTAGCCCTCCATAACGGGCCAGAAGTTTTGGATCAGCCATAACAACTGTGCATTAGTTCAGAGAGAACAGTGTTGTCTCCATGGGTCAGAACTGCAGATCCTGGGGAAGGAGTGGCCCAGCTCCTTGTGCAGAACCTGGTCTGGCTGGGGCAAGGTGATGTCATCACTTTCAGGAGCATCAGTCATCATCAGAGATGTGAGAGATGAGACACTGGGCTTCTTTTACACCTTGTTTGGTTTTCTTTTCTTTTAAGCACTCGGAAAGAGTGCTCCCTCACATGTAAGAGCCCTGGGATATGTAAAGTGTTTCCTTTCCTGTCAGCTACCAGCTGTTTTACACCTTTGAAAAGACAGCTGGCCAGAAATTCGATCCTCACGTAGGTTGTGGTTCCAAGTCTGAAAATCCAGGTTTTTTGAGACAATGACACCACTGGTATTATTTTCTATGCTTTCCTGTACACGGTCCTGACAGATATTCTTCAAATCTTGTAATTAAATTCAGAAGATTTAAGTACAAACTGAGCAGGGGAATAAATCAGTAATATCAGTCTATAAACTAAGTCTCAAGGTAGCACATGCTCAGTCTTGGACCTTTGGAGTGTCACCATATAAATATTTAATACCCTTTTAAAGCAGCTGATTTAACATGTGAAGTAGACTTGACAATTCCTTCTGCTTCACCCCCTCTTCCCCAAACACATTTAAATAAACCAATGTCTTTGTGGCCTCTGCAACTGTAATTCCATGTCTCCTGGGGGCACAAGGTTTAGGTGAAGAATGGAGACCACAGACCCTTTTGGGATAAGGATTAGCTTTAATCTTGAGGTGATTCTTGCAGTTGTAGGACTCTGTGTTCTGGGGAATGTGAGCTGATGGATCATTCCTGATGGGACTCTTATTTTTTCATGAAATACTACCATTGCAAAACAGATTGACCTTGGAGCCCACAGGAGTCAACTTGATGAAGAGCTTAGTTGGAACTGGAGTGACAATTGGAAGCCAAATGAATCATATCAAGTGTGACCATTACAGGCCTGAAAATGATTCTTAATTAACCACTGATCCTCTGTGGTAGCAAGTTTCCAAAATCTGTGAATCCATAAGGGAACCCGTGAAAATATAAAAGTAGCAATTTACCTAATCTAATAGCTCTGCTGTGCTGCCTCTTTGACAACGCTTTATTTTCCCCTTGTTTCATGATGTGTTAGAAGAGGTCCTCAGGATCCTGTTGGGTTTGGTGAGAGCATCGAGAGGACAGTAGCACCTAATGCACTTCACAGGAGATCTAAACTTGCACAGGTCCTTCCCCATACATTTATATCCTCCTTCCATGTTGTTTTTTCTGATATCTCCCTTTGAATTGCAGTAATGTGTGCAAATTGTTTTAAAGGTGGCCCGTGGAGCCTTTTGCTTTTAACACTAACCAAGAAGGTGGTTATTCCTTATCCACAGCACTAGTTCCACTGTAGTATCAGCTGGGAACTGTATAGGTCATATATGGAGTATATTGAGGAGTAGCTCACTTGTTCTTCTGTGCTTTTTAACAGGCATGTCCAGGCATCCTCCAGCTCCTGATCTCCCTACCTTCTATCCCTTGTCTCCAGGGGGGGTTGGACAGATAACACCACCTCTTGGCTGGTAAGATTTTTTAGCTTCTTTTCAGACAGGTGCATGTTCACACCATTCGCTGTTGTTGAATCAATTGCAGCAATTACAATTGCAGCAAAATAATAATAATGTCATTCCAGTAAGAAATTGCTACTTTATTTTAGTTGAAAAGATGAAAAATAGTTGATCTTTGAAATTAAATGAATCTGTTTTTTGAACACATATAGGAATTGAAGTGTGTAGATTTCACCTTGAAGTCTGTATGTTTCTTATGGCTCAGATTTGTGGCTCTTAGCTTTCAGAAAGATAGCAGCAAATGGTTCTCAAGTAATTAAATAAATTTTAATAAACAAAATTTCAATTACTGAGGAGAGGGGAGGTAAGAAAGAACTTTGAAGTGGAGGGGGGGGTAAATCTTGAAACTGCCCCAAATGGAGAACAAACTTGTAACCAGCTGCTTTTTACAGTTTCTGTACAGAGAGAAGCCTCTGTCACTGGGAGATCTTGCTGCTCTTGCTAATGCTCTCATGATCTCTTGCTTCCACTCAGGGTGTCATTTTCCTTTTGGAGGAAATGTGGTATTTTTGGAGGAATAGATTTGGCAGGGTGCTTCATGTCTGCTTGGGGTGGATATGTACTTGCCTTCAGTTCTCTTGGAGCAGGGAATAAGGCAACTCAGCCACAATTTCAGTGCTTTAGAATCTGTGTTGTGACTAGTCTGTGCCCATTCAATGAGGGATACAGATTTTTTTATTTTTTAATGTCTCCATGGGAGGGAAACATGATCCAGATGACAACAGGCAGAGAAAGTAGAGAGCAGAAGATGGTGAAATGTTGTATGGCTGGCATATCTTTCAGGAAAGGCCACATGCCTTTTTGGAACAAATAATTAGTAGATATCAAACTAAAATATGGAAGTATCTGACCATCTATTTTTTAATCTTTCACCCCCCTTTCCCCATTCTGCTGCTTAGCTGACTCCTCACTTCCACTGCCACCAGGCAGTTGCTAGCATGCATTTTCCAGATGTGGTCAGTCATTTCTTCTGAATGGTTTCTCAGTGCAGAAACTGGGGGGAGGGAAGAGGGAAAAGAGAAAGAAGAGGAGAGGCAAGATGCAACCTTACAAGGCTCAGGGATGTGTTCAGCAGCACTCACCAACAGTGGGACATACTCAGCTGTCCCTTATGCTATGGCTCCCTGCTGTGAGGTAGCACTGTTGAGACTTCCTTCAACTTTTTTTTTTTTTTTTCATTTCCTCTTCCCTTTAAGCACTGTTCATTTCCAGTAATATGCCCCAAGACTGAAATCTGTGTCCTGAGCCTTACAAAGGCCTGGTTCCATTTTTTCTCATCTGAGAGCTGATTGACTAGTCGATAAGCAACTGTTCAAAAAGGACTGATGTGTGTGGTGTCCCTCTGGCTGGCAGAGGTGTTTGGGCTGGTATTTTTTCATGTTACCATCGCATGCTACTTCAGGGGGTTCATTGTAGTCATCAAGTAATCAAAACGTAAAAATTAAAGACCTCAAGTGATGGACTGGTGGCAAAATATTCTGTATAGGTGAGAGTGCAAAGGAGACAAAAACTTCACACAAGCTTCTCTTACTGGACTGCAAAGTTTGATCTTTAAGTAGTAAGACAGGCTTGTGTCACTGGGTTTTTATGTGGTTGGGTTGGGGTTTGTTTATGGAATCAGTTTCTACTTAGAAAAGCTGTCCACTTGTACCTCACTATAGCATATGCTAATGGAGAGAGTCATAAGTTTTCAAAGACTTAATAAAACTGTTCAAAAGGCTTTTTAGCTTAATAATTCACCATTTGGTGTTCTCACTCTGATCTACAGTAGAACTATTCAGAATAAGATGCTTTTTTCTAAGAGCTTGTTTGACAAATCTGATTCCAGTGCTTCTAAAACTAGGTGAGAGAGGGATGGAGATAGAGAAGTGTGCATGAGTATGTGTGCCTTGCAGGGGAGGAAGGCTGGTTGTTTTGTTTTCCTTCCCAGTGGAAACTTAGATTGGGAATCTTTCAATAGCAAGGGAGAAAGTTCAAAGCATTTAAGCATTCATTAGTTTCATTAGCAGAACTCTTGAAAGTGTTAGCTCTTACTATTTATTTGTGACTAGTACTGAGTTCCCATCAAGAGCTTGTAACTCTAGAATAACGATTGAATACCATATCATATGATTGATGGGTTCCTTTCTTCTGTGACCTCAGGCAAGGTCAGCCTGTATATCCCATCTCGAGTGGATTCAGGCAGCCCTATCCATCCTCACTCTCAGTCGACCCTTCCATGTCCAGGTAGGTGTAGGAGGTGAATGACTGACTGGGGAGTAACTGCTGGCATTAGAGGGCAAGTTGCTCTTCTGCTTGCATCTTGGTCTGCCTTTGCTTGCTTTTCAGTCAGCTAAACCCTTATGCATTTTTATTTAACTTTTGTGTGTATATGCAGTTTGCCTGGATCCCACACTGGTCTCATTCAGAATTTTCTTGTCAGTCTCCGAAGTGTTGCAATGAGGAGCACCCAGTGAATTGTCGACAATTAATTGAGCTGTTTCATCTGAAATGAGTCATTAGTTCATTTCTAGATGCAACACATGGTGTTGTGCATAGCATCCTTGGGTTTTGCTCATGTCAGTATGCAGCCAGGTGGATTGTCACTCTAGTCTGCCTTCTCTAGTCCCAATTTCAAAGTTGTTGGTAATTAGTCTTGAATCACATAGGTAATGCTCTGTGTGGAATCTTGCTCACAAGTAGGTATTCCATAGCCCAAAGCCACTAATGGCAGGGGATGCCAGCACAGTAACTGTACTGGTGTGTGACTCAGGCACTGTGTCTTTATGCCTAAGTGCAAGCAAGCAATGCTAATTGAGACTTGGCCATGACACACTCCAGACCTCCTATGCTCTGCTTTTGCATTCTTAAGACAGCTTCTGCATCCTGTGCTTGGTGTACAAGAGGTTGCAAAATACAATTCTTGGGGTTTTTTTCTGTCATCTGTAGAGAGACATCCTCCTGCACAGGGATTTAAGGCAGGCCACTTGATAAGTGGTAGGTCCTCTTACCTCTTCGTGTGTGGGCTCCTTTGGATTATCACTGTCCCTTCACTTCTTTACAGGGGAATGATAAGCATGTGCCTGTCAGGGTGATTGGGAAGAAAACACATTCTTTCTCCATGATAAAATCACTTGATTTAGTTACAGGGCTTTGTGTTTCCTTTATTTTGATCACATGAAGGAAAAGGGCAGCAAGGAGACTAGGGAATGGTGAAAAGCTGGATGGCATTCCTTAGCCATCAATCCTTCAGCAAAACTTTAGAGCATGAGCTTTTCCACCAGTTTAAAATGCAGCATGCAGGTTTTCTGCTGCGCCTGAGTTTGCAATGCTCAGCACCTTCAAGATCTGTCTCAGCTGTCCTTGAGAACTACCTGGGTTAGTAAGGTGGGATTATTCAGTTAGTGGTATTTTTGTTTTATTTTTCATTTTCCTTCTTGTACAAATGAAAGGAAGCTTTAATTAGGACAAAAAAAATCTCTCCCTGCTCCCATCCTTCATCCAGGATGCAGGATTTTCAAAGTTTATTTTAAGCATTTGTGGTAAGAATAGTGGGTTCAGATGAAATGATGTTAAAACCTTTTACCTTAAGTACCTGGAAAAGTAAAGAGAGCCATCAGGGACTTCTTGAAAAGACTCTTCTTTCATTTTATTTTTTTCTGCATGGCAGTTTCCTCCTTTGCATTGGCTGGTGGTGGATATTTCAAGGATGTTTATATCTTGGTGTGGTAATACATTTTTTTGGTTAAGAAATGTGTATTTTTATTGCAAGATAGTGCAACAGTACAAATATTAAATATTTCTTGTGTGCATTGCTAAAAGCATTTGTCCAAAAGGTAATAAAACAACTTCTTTGCAACCAAAATGTTGACTCATTTTTTGTTTGTTTTTCTTGAATAATTGGGCTACAATGCACAAATCTTAGCCAAATATCTTTGGTGTGCTTTTTAAGAGTTGTCTTAATTGCAAGCTCCATAGCATTTGCATTCTTGGAGTGTCCTGCTGCTGTCAGACATGTTTGATGCTGTCTTCAGTGGGGTTACAGACCTTGCCTTGTTTTCTCTTTTAGGTTTTCACATCACATGATTCCTGGTCCTCCAGGCCCTCACACAACTGGAATCCCTCACCCAGCTATTGTAACACCTCAAGTAAAACAAGAACATCTGCACAACGACAGTGAGCTAATGCATGTGTGAGTCTGCCTTTCTGCTCTAGCCCTTGATGAATAAATGTTTGAGAACTAACTCCATCTGAAGAAGAATCAAGGATGCTTTAAAAAAGTGCCTTTCATGACCTCTTTGAATTTTAACTCTTCTCCTATAACTAAAACAGGGACTGTGGGCTGCTGTTTGATAAGGGTAATGAGAAGCCATTTTTCATTCCAGTCCAGCACTTTTAAGCTTTTGGCAACAACCATCTCCACTGAGCCATAATCATGGACCTGTCCAGATTTGACTGGTGCTTGAGTGTGAACTCACGAACTTCTGCTGGAGAACTTCTTACCTGCAAAATTCACTAGTAAAAAGCAGTCTCATTGCTTAGTACTCAAGGCAAAAGACCTAGGAAAGAAGGGGATGAGAAGCTATTCTCCTGCCTGTCTTTTAGGGTACCAGGGATAGCCTTTCAAAAAGAGAATTGAGACAAGTTTCGAGCAGATTCACAAGTTAAATGTTACTTGCTAGAGAATGTCAACCTGACGTCCTCCCTGAATTTTAAACTAAAAGATATGAACGTGGATGGGACATGACCACTGAAATTCTCATTCCTACTACTTAAGTGCTACTGTAATCACAAGTTATTAATTTTCCATTGGATCTTTTTAGGTTGCAAGCAAATTAATGCTTTATTTCCTTTCCTTTCCCTTTCCCAACCACGTTTTAGGAAGCCTCAGCACGAACAGAGAAAAGAACAAGAGCCAAAAAGACCTCATATTAAGAAACCTCTGAATGCTTTCATGTTGTACATGAAAGAAATGAGAGCAAACGTTGTAGCAGAGTGTACTCTGAAAGAAAGTGCAGCTATCAACCAGATCCTTGGCAGAAGGGTATGTACAGCAGGGTTTGTGAGCGCTCACGTGTGCTGCTAATTTGTGTTTCCCTTTAGCTGGGTGTGAAGCCTGGCTTTCTGCTTGAGGTGATAACTGATGTGCAACTATCAAATTAGCTATAGAAGATAAAACATGCAACAAAAATAAAAACAGTATCTTGATTTGATTTTCTTTTTTCAGCATTAGCAACATCATCAAATTTGCGTTTGTTCCACTCATGTTATGGTGTCAGCATCTCAAACATTAAATACCCTCAGTCACACATGGAAGGAGCATTCTAATCACATTCTGGATCCTCCCTTAGGATAGTGTCCATCAGGGCAGGAAGGGATCATTCAGAGATGAACACTGGATGCCACTGGAGTTGAAACTCAAAAGTGAATATAACGTGGTCCAGTTGTAGCCATGGTCATGTAGTCCAACATCTTCACAAAGCAGGTCCAGTTACATCAGGTTGCTCAGGAACCTTCCCAGCCAAGTTTTGAATGTCTCTGAAGCCATCAGCTGTGTACTGATGATCCCAGTTCATGCAGCAGAGCCATGCTGAGAGCTGTATGCTTCTGTGGCATGGTAGGTGTGTTTTGTGCATTCCAAGCTCACAAAAAACCCTATGCAGGCCAACTCACAGACAGCCTTTGTGCTCTCTGCCAGTGTTGTTCTTGCAAGGGAAGGCAGTAGAGGTAAATCCTCATTTTGCAATTGACTCCCAGAAATGAGGAAAGGGGTGACTTCTGTATTGATCTGAGTTTGAGTAGGGATTATTCAAATTCCCCGTGAATACTTCCTTTTGATGACTGACCAAAGCACTATTGAGAGGCACTGTGACTCTCTGAAAACCCTGTACTTTTAAGTGGGAAATCTGTACATGACCTTAAAGTGCTCCTTTTCTATTACAGTTGGAAGACTTTCCCCTCCAAACAGAGCTGAAATCTACTGGTACTTGTCCCAGTTCATGCAGTCTTCTGCTGTTGTTCTTGTTACCTCCCCTTAAAGGACATCTTGGTGCTTGCCTTTTCCATGCTTTCATGCAAGTCTCTAGTATCATGTATGGGCCATTTGCTTAAGAGTTGGACTTGATGATCCTCCAGAGTCCCTTCCAACTCACAGTATTCTGTGATCTGTGAATTACCCTTACAGGTGAAGGCAGTCCCAGATGACTGATCTTAGTTGCTTAGTGTGTCATCCTTGTTTTCTTGGCCTGAACCAGGGCAGTGGCTTATTTATCTCTGTTTTGGTAAGGAATCAGCCTCAGTCTTGTGTGCTTTTTCTGCAGCTTGGACTCCTCTTTTCAAGTTACTGTTCTCTGTGAAAGTACCTCAAATTCCACTTCTCCTGTGGTGCAAACGGGGCATGAGTTATCCAATTGCTTGGGCATTAATTATTGTCAAATGTTTTGTGTTCAGTCATCCTGGTCATTATTTACCCTGTGCTGTCCCAGAGGAGGAGCCACCTCTGTTCTCTTGAGCTGACACTTTGCATGCTGCTGGGCTCCCTGATGCCACAGCATTGTGTTCAGCACCTTCAGTTTTTGAATGTGCCTGCAGAGTTTGAGAGTTACAGACAGTCTGAGCTCCTGGGCTCTCAACAACACATCCAATTTGCCAAGTCAAGGCAGACAAGAGCCATCCTCTGCTGTGTAACCAAACAACATATTAAATCATACAAAAGTGATGTGATCTGAAATCTTAGTTCTGTATGTTAGTCTTGTATGAATGTCTTAATGATTTCTTAATGATTGTTTGTCTGGCTTTTGGATTTCTTTCATAACATGTCTCTTCTTACTTCCCCATGGATGTTGTCAAACAAGAAGATGTATCTAATGCTGCAGCAGTGGAACTTAATTCTAAATAAAAGGCCTTTACTCTTTCTGGTTCAGGGCTTTGATAGGTGTTTCAACAAGAACAAAATTATTAGATACTAATGTAGCTGGTACCTTTCCAAATGTGCAGGTTGTGAGGTATTTTTGTTTGCTTTTTTTTTTTGGGGGGGGATGTTTTTATTTTTAAGTACATGAAACCAGGAGATTTATTCTTGCTTGGCTACAGAGGTCAACTCATATAATTTGTAAGACTGTAGTTCTGTGATTTCTTTACCTTTGAAACTTTTGCAGTTGTCATTTCCTTTTTCAATCAGAAAGCAGGTACCTTAAAGTTCAATACTTAGAAATACCCAAAAGTTGATTTTTGAACAGGTTTGCTGGTGCACAGAAAGCCTTCTGTGTTGGCATTGAAAACTTGTGTCTAGGGGCTGCTTGAAACCAAGAGAGCAGACCCTTCTGTCAAGGGGAGATTGCTGCCCTTTAAAAGCAGCACAAACTCCCTCAGTTCTGTCAGCAGCTAAAGGCTGGGTTTTGTTGCTGTTTTCTTGTTGGGGTTTGCTTTTGTTTGTTTGTTGGTTTTTTTAAGTAGTGTTGGGAGAGAACGGTTCTGTGAGCAGATTATTTGGTGAGCCCTGTTTCCATAAATAATTTTGTCTTGCTCAAGGCACTTGGCAGTTACAGAGCTGACAAATGCCTGAAAGTCGTTAATAAACACAGGTGCTTGTAATTGCTAATGGATTTCATTTTTGCAGTGGGGAAGGACTGAATCAAAGTCACTAAAACACTTGCTCAAGTCATCTGTTGCCTAGGTATAAGTTAGTTCCTAGTCTAAAGGTGTGTTTATTTTGTTTGCAGTGGCATGCTCTCTCCCGTGAAGAACAAGCAAAATATTATGAACTAGCTCGTAAAGAAAGGCAGCTACACATGCAGCTTTATCCAGGCTGGTCTGCAAGAGACAACTATGTAAGTCACTCACTTGAAGGTTCTTTTTTAAAATTCACTTTCTTTTTGTAACTTCTAAAATTATTATTGTTTATTCTTTTTCTCTGCAACTTGTGGAAAGTTCTGGATGAAGCGATGGTGGACATACACATAACATAAACTTTATATTTGTTTTCACTTCAAGCACCCAGAAAACTTGCTATTTTGTTGTTGAGATGCTTTTTACAAAATTCACAGTTTTTGAGGGGAAAAAATAGCATGGAAAGTTTTTTTCCTAAGACAATGGCCAGTACTGTCTGGAAGCTCATGTTGTACTGTACAGCTCTGAATTTTCCCTCATTTTCTATCTGATAACTTATCCAGAAATCTTTCTTAGACCTGTGAAAAAAGGGATGTTTTATTTTCAAGAGAACTGCAAGCTTAGGGGTCTCAATGCAGACTAAACTTCAGCTGAAATTAATTCAGAATGGTCCATCTGTGCAAATCTTGTGTAAGTAACCTTCATGGTAGAGCCTACTGTTATACATATATATATATATATATATGTATGTATGTATATGTTAATAAGTTTTCTTACAGTTACTCTTGTTTTATAATTAAATATCAGATAGCCTACACTGCATGGTTGCACTCTGGTGCCTACAATGAGCTGTCAGTGTAGCCAAATGTGATGATATCAAACTCAGAAGCTGCAGTCCTGAGAGACTGATCCTAACCTGAGCTCTGAGCTCCTTTCTGTCCCTCCATTAGATGTGACACCACCTCCTGGGATAGGAAATGTACATGCTATATTTGGCTCAATTTTCCTTCTGTATTAGGGTGACAGCAGTTTTTCTCAACTTCAGTGATGTCTTTGGACATTGAGGATTGAGGTATCTAAACTCAGTGTTAACAGAAACTGTAGAAACTAGCAGAGAATGCATTGACACAGATACTATGTGATTATCTCTGAAGGAAATGCCCTGGTCTTGCTGACATGCATGCCTAGTTTTGTAAGCACAGCCACAGCTGAAAGCCCTAGCACCTTCTTTCTGTCCTTTTTATATGGCCAATAAACTGTCCTGACACTACACAGGTAGGGTTTATTTCCAGTAGCCAGACCGTGTCAACAGAGCTGCCTTGAAGAATAGCTGGGAACAAACAGGGTCTTAGGGAAAGACTCCCTGGAAACTAGGGGGTTTAGCTTGTCTCAAATTGACTTGCTGGAAAATCACACCACTTTGGAGTCTTGTCAGCTCGTGCTTACTGGACATCAGGCTTCAGGATGGTCCTCCTGTGCTGTTTGGTCATGTTGGCTTTGAGAAACCCTGTGCTCTGCCCCAGCCTGTGCCACACAGCACGAGCAGCGGACCTGCGCTTTCTGAAATGCCTTGACAGACATTTGGAGAGTGTGAGGTGGCACGTATGAGTTATCTCTTTGATGTGCTTCCAGCCTACATCCTGTGTGGAAGTATAGCTCTGACATACTCCAGTCCTGTATGTTACAATGAAGAACTCTGCTGGCTTCCTCCTGCAGCCCTCCCCTCTGCCTCTCCAGGAATGCACACGCTCTGCAGTGCTGGTCAGACAGTGATCATAGGAGAGCACAGTTTATCACTGAAACCTTTTCAGATATATGGCATCTTTTTTTTTTCTCTTTGGTTTTCCTAACTTAGGCCGTCAAAAAGTGAAATTTTAATTATTTATCACAGGTATTACTGCAGTGTTTTGAGGGTTGGAAGTTACTTAGGGATGGTTCTTCTGTTTCACAAAACAGTACAAGTGAAAGAAGTGTACTGTTTGGTTTTACTTCTTCTATTTTGGTTTGCCTGGTTTTAGGAATTTTGCCTGATTTTAGGAATTCGAAGAAAATGTTAAACATTGTTATTCAACTGTTGAAACTATCTTTTTCATATCTTTTTATTACTGGTACCCAAAGCAGTCATGCAAAATTGTGTGGTAGACATGAGAAGCACAATGTTACAATATTTTCACAATGTGAGGGTCGATGTGTGCTGCAGTTGTCAGAAACTATCTTACTTGGGAATGCTGACAACTAGTTTTCAGCCCAGCCTCCTATTTGTTCACTTGTGTTATCTCATAGGTAGATCTCAGATCAGCTTTCAGTTTATGTTTTAGCACTTGAAGTCAGCCTGACATAGAGAACAAAACAAATCTTCCTCCCAAGACTTTTCCGTGTTAACATCTGCATTAATGCACTTTCTCTCAAAAAAGCATTGCATTGGTGCCTAAGAGATAAAGCATATTGCTGGGAGCTCCCCAGAGCCCTTGAAATGTGTTTTCCAACTTGTAGTCTTGGTCCTGACTTTGGAATCTTGCTCACAAGGCATTGGCCAGCCCAGTTGCCAGCCTTGGGATAAATAAGGACAGGAGCTTGAGAATCAGGCAGGCCCAGACTGTCAGAGCAGAGTGGAGGCTACTTAAGTTCATGTGCTGGAGCTTCACCACAGTCTGTATTTGGAGTCCTCCCTTGCTGTCCTATCAATCAGTGAGCACTGCAGGGGTTTGAGGTGGTTTCTCACATCACCTACTGTCCATCCCAGTACTTTGCAGAGCCAGCTTGTGGAAAGATGTGTCCCAGCACCTCAGCCCTTCCCCTCTGAGGCCACTGTGTGTGTGTGGCATGCTCTGTGCTGGGACATGCAGCTGCCAGCCTTGAGAGTGGGGGCCAGAGGATGGACAGCAGGCTGCAGCCCTGCTCACAGCAACTGCATCAGCCTTTGCCAGAGCTCATCTGTTGCAGCCTGTCTGGTGGCTTCTTTAAAATATAAATGGATATGATTTTTTCCTAAAACACACACAAAACGCTTTCACTGATTATAGAGGGCAATAAAGACAAGACATATGGAGGAATATCAGTGGTGGTTAAGGTGATGCAAGATGATTGAGGTTTAAAATTGTGGGTCTAAGCTGACCTTTTGTTTCAGTTGATAGACTGTGTGAAGCAGGAGCTATGGCCATTTCCATAGATGGGGTGCAGGAGAAGGCTCAGTGTGTAGGTTGGCAGGCTGTGGCCAGTGTGGTCTCTCAGAAAGACAGCTGCCAGGCACTTATTTGTGTTCTGCACTTCAGCCATGTTAAGGGTGCTCTGCTGTACAGTCTCTGCTGTTTGGTTATTGCAGAGCGTGCTCTCTAGGCACAGCCACACCAGACTTGGCTTTGGTTCAGGTACCAGCATTATCAGAACAGTTTTTGTTGGCTGGTTTGCACCCTGGAGACAAGTGATGGTCGTCCTAGGTACTTTCAACACCCTGTCTGCTCCTACCATGTATGACAGTGTAAGTATCTGAATGTGTGCAGAGTTCTTGTAAGAGCCATAAATTATGATATCAACATATGTGTCATCAGATTATTGAGCGTGAGAAGTCTTTTCGGTGCTTGCAGCTGCCAGTGTTAGTTGAAAAACTGCCAGAAATTGTAATTCCATGTGGATATAAATATATGTATTGCTGATGTGCATATTTCTCCATAGATGCTCAGAGCAAACTTTGTTACCATTGAACTCGTTAAAATTGGGAGAGAAAAGCTACCCTGAAAATAATTGGGTTTTTCCCTAACATTTTCAGTGTCCAGATGACTTTTGCTGTGAGGTAAGTGACAAAAAAGAAGTTCTGTGAATGGCATGATAAAATTTCCTGTTTTTCAGGGGAAGAAAAAGAAGAGGAAGAGAGAAAAGTTGCAGGAATCAGCATCAGGTAGGCCATGACCACCTCGTACTTGCCATTCACCTCAGGTATATTTTAGAAACCAGGGCTTGCGCTATTTAATTTTTACGAGCTTTCGTCTAACACTTGCTTCTGATGGATGTTTGAAGATATTTCACTTGGAATGTAAGCTTGTGAACATGCACACAACCCATGCCTGCTTTCCCTTACAACTTTCTGAGTCCTGATGGCATCAACATCTTTGGCTGAACTTATGCATTGCTGCAAACCCTGTCCTGTTTTACCTTTGCTTTTCTCCTCAATCTGTGTTGTGTCATCTTTAGACTTAACTATGGCTCAAATACTGTGTGGTATTTTTGGACACTGGAAGCTTTACACAGACCTTTTGTAGTAACTGTATTTTATCTCACTGTATTTTACATTTCTTTGTACACTAACAGCTGCCTAGTAGGTTGGCTAAAAGCATCAGTGAGGTTTCCTCTTTGTCTTTAAAATATGTATAAAGAAACATCCTGTTTTCCCCAACAAAAAATGGCTGGTATAAGAACCATAAAAAAACCTAAACAACAAAACCAAAAAATACACACAAAAAAATTCCATGTAACACTGTAGCAAACAAACTTACTTGGAATGTGCAAAAACTCTGTAACAGAAATTTGTTAAAGGAAAACAATCTTCTACAGGTACAGGCCCCAGAATGACAGCTGCCTACATCTGAAGCATGGTAAGAACATCTCTAAAGCTTTCCTGCTGATAAAACTGAATTGTAAAATATGGCTTCTTATAAATTTTATGCAATAATATGGATTTAGCAAAAATTGCAAAACTACCATATCCCAAAGCTAATGTTACTTTGATTACTGATGGTTTTTATACCGGCTATCTATTAGATGTTCACCATTTCACTGCTTAACCGTAATATTTTCAAATTGATCACACCTCACTGACTCAATGCAAGTCTGCCTGTGAACCAGGGCTGGGTTTATTAAGTGGTGCAAGCCCTCCCAGACTGTCACAGCTCATATAAGAGCAGGGTAAATGCTGGCTTTGAAGCACATTTTATGTCCTGACATCAACAAGATTCTGGCTGGCTGGGTACACCTTTTAAAAATAATTTATTCACCTGTATACTAACAAAACACCTGCTAAGAAAATGGGACTGTATTTCAGTTGTTTCAAGAATTTCTCCCACAGCTGTAACAGTGATATTTCATTTGTGGTGCAGGTTGGGGTTTTTTGTGGTTATTGTATTTCCAGCATGTGTTTTCTTTCTTTATATCATATTACCTGCACTGAGGGTGGAATGCCTAGTGATTACACATGTGCAATAACACCATCTAGTCAGCTTGTGAGTGCACACAGTACCACAGTGAGATTCTAATTTCTCAGTGTCTGTGTTGGAAGGCTGGTCCTTCTCTTTCTGTCAGCGTGATGTGTTTTCTAGTAGGAATGGCATTAATTTGAAGTAATAGTAGCTTCTAAGCTACTAACCTATATTGCACTTGGGAGATCCCCAAGAATTCCAGGAATCATACAAAAAAACCAACAAAACCCTGACTTTTCCAAATCACCTACATGCTGTATGAGAAACGGGCTCTGTCCTCTTCCTCTGCCTTGTTTGGCCACGGGTTCCCTGTGGTACTCAAGAGCAGCCAGCAAAGCAGGCTCCTGTTGGTCTTCTGCTCTGCTTGGACTTTCTAGGCCTGAGAAAGCCAACTTCACTTTGCTGTGTGCGGTGTGTCAGTCAGCAGTCAGCATGATTCAAGCCTCTTCTGAAGTTATGCCATTATGCTGGTTAGTCTAAACTTAAGACAAGACTTTGGTGGTGTGTTTGTTGGGTTTTTTTAAGCTAAAGTAAAGTGAAAAGACAAAATTTGTGCTCTTTTTTTCTTCCTAATAAGCAGAAGTTTTTCAGGCAAGCAGGCAGCCTTACCCTTTGCAATGTGCCTGAGTCATGCTGCTTTGAGATGTGGATTGCAGTGTTGGGGTTCTGTAGCCTATACAACAAATGTAGCTGTAAAATATTGTTACTTAGAGCATTATACCTACTGAAAAATAAAGTGCTTTAACCTTGAGTTTTATAATGGATATTTCAGCTTAGTTGCCCAGG
Source organism: Agelaius phoeniceus (assembly GCF_051311805.1). Classification (NCBI taxonomy): domain Eukaryota; kingdom Metazoa; phylum Chordata; class Aves; order Passeriformes; family Icteridae; genus Agelaius; species Agelaius phoeniceus. The sequence goes on from NC_135268.1 coordinate 27,747,159, forward strand.
TCCATGACTGTTGTGAATATTTTTCACTTTGATCTTAACACAGTACCAGTAGGCAAAATACTCATAATTTTATCTGAACTCATGCAGAGTATTTGATTGGGATTGGAATACAACTAAGGTTCAAGTGACAGCGTAAAACCAGGAAATACTTGGTTTCTTGGATGTCTTACAGTCTTGCCTATGCTGACCTACTTTTGTTGGAGTTTCTCTGCATTTTCGGTATTACAGGTTGAATGTTCTGAGTGTGGAGGTTTTTTCTCTCCCTTTGACCTTTACACTGCTGCCTTCCTGTGTCCTCTTAGGCTTTGTAACAGTGTGGAAACTGTTGGCAATATCTGTCTCTCTGTCTTCAGGCAATTTGTAACACAGAGTCTGAGAACAGTAGTATGTTCTTCAGGGAAGGGGAAGTGTGCTGTTGACTCTATATGCATGTGAAGGCAGCCTCTCTTAAGTGTTTCATGCTGAGTGAATGATCTGCACTGGAGATGTGCAGATGTGCTCTTGCTGGAAGTAGATGCACAGAATGATTTAGGAAACCTGAATCAACCAGACTTCAAAGTAAACTTCTGAAGGTTAAGGCTCTTGCCCTCTGCAGGCCTAATCCAAAGAATGTTTTGCCCACAAGCATAATATCTTACCAGGCCCACAGCAGAGCTGTTGTAGTCTTTACTGGATGGAGATAATAAGTTTGGGAATAGCTTTCTTACTCGTGTGGATGGTGTAAGGAAGAGGGAGAAGGAGGGTGGGAGGTCTGGGAAGGAGACAAGCGTTCTGTTATCTGAGAAGAATCAGAAATGAGTAGGTGGCAAGACCAAAGAAAGAATCTCAAGATCAGCACAAAGGAGATCAACCAGGGCTGTAATTACAGTGATGTAAGTGAGAAGGATGAAATGGTGGGAGGGTTGTGTGGTGGGATGTTCAGAGGAAAGTAACGGAAGAGACATGCAAACAGACATGATTTAAGATACTGTGATAGTTTTGGGTGTGGGGTTTTTGTTGGTTTTTTTTTTTTTTTTTTGTCCATGAACATTCAGCAAGTAACTGATTTTTAAGGTGGACCTCTAATCCTGCTTTATGACTTGAACATGAATAGAGTGGTAAAGTCAAGGTGGTAGCATTAAGTTGCCCCTTTTCCAAGAGTTGTACACAGCGGGAGGCATCTTATGGCTTCACTGCTTAGGATTGAACAGAGTTCTGTGAACTCCAACCTACTGAAGGGCCAATCTGTAAAACACTTCAGAATGTACTAGGAATACTGTGACCCTCTGCACCAGTCTTTGCTATATTATCCTGGGTTACTCCAAAGTGTGTCCTTCAAGAGTTGTGGAACTGTCCCCGGAAGGATTTTGTTTACAGTTGATGTGGCCCAACAAACTGTTTGAAATAACTTTGATTTCTTGAAGAAATAAGTGTTATTTATTCTCTTCTTTTGAAATCAACCAAGAGTGGAACTAAGCTTGATAATGCTAAAAAATAAATTGAGTTGAGGCCAGGGAGGGAAGGAGAAATGAGAAAAGCTAAGGTAAAGGACAATGTAGAGATCACCTGTTGAGCACCTTTCTGAAAGGTGAGTGGTGGTTTTTTTTTACTTTAAGCACAGCCTTCTAGGAGATTTGTAAATAGAACCAATTCTGTCTTGGAAGTGGAGATTTCTAATTTCCTATCCAGTCTGACTTTTGGAAGAAAAAAAACCCAGTGATTTTTAGCATCTCATGAGTATTTTAAAATCAGCAAGGAAATAGAAGGGTACTAAGAAAAATTCCTCATTGTTCTGCAGCATGGAAGTACTTAACTTCTTATGACTTGCTCTGTACAGAACTCCAAAAGGCTCATCATTCAACATATGGCAGGATGCAATTGGGAAACTACATAATTTAACATTGTGTTTTGGCATATCTTCAAGGGCTAAAAAGAGTAGCTTTTAGATAGAGAAGCTTAATAGACATCTGAAAACCTGTGAGAAGTTTATTTGTGGCTTGCAAAATTCCATGACAATTAGCATCTACATTAGCAAAGCTTTCAAAACCAAGAAAACTTGACTAATACTGATTTGCAATCAGAAGTACTTAAAAGGATCAGATTAAGACCATTTAACTTTGAACAATGAATTATCTTAACATTTCAAACTTCCTATGTGGAAATTTGAGCCAAATTTCAGCACAGAAGTGATTCTTGGGCAGTAGTTTATGACTGGATTATGTTTTCCCTATTACGTAAAAATAAACTGGAGTGAGGCCGTGAAAGCAGACTATAAAATGGACCAGCCAGAATAGTGTGGAAAAGAAGTGTCTGATGACTGTGGTTGTGGTTGACCATGGGTTTCTGGCCAGCATCTGAGAAAGGAGATGCAAAGAGGATGTGGTACCTTCCTTTCTGAGGCATGTTTTCAAACCTGGGTTGTCTTGAAATTGCTGCTGGAGTAGTTCAAATTGAAACACATGCTCCACCCCTTTCCATAGCTCTTGACTGCTCAGAAGCTTTAAACAGAGCTTGGAGAACTTGCACAGAAGTTAGTCTCTGTGAGAATGTGTGTGGTGATGGTGGTGCAGAGATTTGTCCTGATTTGCTTTAAAAATTGTTTCCTGTGTGACCCATATTTCCCTATTCCCCATTTGCCTATGAATAGTGGCCTTCAGCACAGGCAAGAGGGACAGAATGAGCAGAAGAAAATTTTCTTGATCAAAATATTTGTATTATTTCAGATAGGTATAAAATTTCCATAGAAAATGAGTATAGCAATCAGACAGATCCTGGCTAGGATGGAAAGGGACCTTAAAGTTCCAATGCCTCCCCACCATGGCCAGGGACACCTTCCACTAGACCAGGTTATTCAAAGCCTCATCAAATCTGGCCTTGAACACTTCCAGAGATGGGGCAACTTCCCTGGGCCTCACCACCCTCACATTAAAAAATTTTCTTCCTAATATCCAATCTAAACCTATCCTCTGTCAGTTTAAAGCCACTCCCCCTGGTCCTGTCACTACATGGCACTGTAAGAAGTCCCTCTCCAGCTTTCCTGTAGGCCCCTTTAGGAACTGGAAGACTGTTGTAAGGTTTCACTGGAACTTTCTCCAGGCTGAACAAGCCTAACTCTCTTAGCCTGTCTGCAGAGGAGAGCTGCTCCAGCCCTCTGAGCATCTTTGTGGCCTTCTTTGGGATCAGTCCAATGAGTATGTGTGCTTTTACTGTTGGGGACCCCAGAGCTGGATGTAGCACTGCAGGTGGGGTCTCACTAGAGTGGATTAGAGGGGCAGAATCCCCTCCCTTGCCCTGATGGCCAAGGTACTTTGGATACAGCCCAGGATACAACTGAGTTTCTGGGCTGTGAGTGCACATGGCTGGGTTTCTTCCACTAACACTTCCACAGAGCTGCTCTCAGTCCATCCTCCACCCAGCCTGTATTTGGGATTGCTCTGACCCAGTTGCTGGACCTGGCACTTGTCAAATTTCACGAGGTTTGCACAGGCCACCTCTCAAGCCTGCCCACATCCCTCTGGATGGCATTCTGTCCCTTCTGTGTGTCCCTCCAGCAACTTAATTCTGATCTGACAATGATCTTGCTGGGGTGAAAGACAGAAGCCCTCCTCTCTTTCAGGCTTTCTGACATCAAGGAAAAGGTCAGAAGAGCAAACCTGAAGAGAAGCCATAGGTTTGCTCTTCTGACTATGCAGGTGGTAGGTACAGAGGGGCACTGACACCTGCTGGGAGAGGTGCAGCAGAGCAGACCCAGGTCCCTGCTTCCCATTATCATCCTGGTGGAGGGCCCTTGTGAAGGGAGGGAAAGAAGGAAGGAAGGAAGGAAGAGCTATTTTCAGTGCAATCACACTGTGGGAGGCATAAGTGAGGGTAGTAGCAAAGCATAGGTTTTACAAATTAAAGAACACAGAACACTTTAGACTAGATAATGAGCAACACTTTAGACTAGATATGGGGTTAGAGAAATAAGAAAAAATGTTAAGGATTTTTGCAAAATAAATGCAGTGTGGTCAGTTATGAAGCTTTTCATACTTTAAATTGACACTGACAAATGGAAAAAATAGGTAATTCAGGAGGTTGATGTATATGTTTGTTTTGTTGGAGATACTCAAGTTGCAGAACCTACTGTGAAATTAGAGATGCTGAATGAAGTTTGAACTTAACCACATCAACAAGTGATTAAAAAACCCCTTATTGTTTCACTTCTGAGGTGTTAGCTGTAGGTGGCTTGGGCTAGAATGAAGGAGAGCAGTGGGACAACTATTGTTCTAACTCTTCCTGTGGGATAGGGTGGGGACAGGGAGTTGACTGCTGGTGCACCATTCTTCTCTGGATAAAAACGGTATATTTTGGTGGATTTAGTAAACTCACCACCAGACTGAGAAGTCTAAGGTCATGAGAAAAACTCTGTAGAAACAAACTGTTTCATAAATAAGATGTAAGGTTTTGAAATGTTGTTTCATTTCCAATTGGAAGCAAACTTCAGAATTTTAGTGTTTTTCTCAGGTCTGCATTGCAGTTTCACTTTTTTTAGTGTATTTACATGAAAAATTTCAAAATGAGTTTTTGACACTGTGTTCCTGATGAGCTAGAAAGCAAGTTTTTATGGCACTGTCAAAGTCTTTCCCCTTTGTTTCTAAGAGAGAAGCTTGGAGACTAAGCTTGGGTGAAATCTGTCTTGTAATTTCAACAGAATTGTATTCAAATGCAGTTCTATCAAAGCTTAGCAAACCCTAGCATACCCTAACACTGAGTTTTGCTTCCATTTGCCTCTGATTTTAGAGATTATGATTAAAGAGCTCTTCTGATATACATGAATGCAAACCTAGCCATCCTGAAGACAAAACTAACCAAAAGAACAGAACAAAACCAAACAGTGTTAACCATGATATTGCAAAACTCACTGCTAACAGATCAAACCTTCTTATACCAGTCAGTTCCTCAATCCTCTACTTTAAGAATTTTTTTGCAAGTCATCTTTTAAATCTCTGACCCTTTACCTGCTTGTTAAGACTGCACCATGCAAACAGTTTTGAAAGCTTGCAGATTGGAAAGCTGTACAAGGAAGGAAGCTTATAGCATGACCAGCTGAAACACCACTGTCTGGCCAGTTAAAACATGAGCCTGGTGAGTCAGTGAGATGTTATGGGCTTTAGTGAGAGCTTTCAGAGCAAGAGCTTTCAGCTCCTCCCTCCATGGGCAGAAGCAAATGTTGGAAGCATTTGTGCAGTGAAGGTGTCACTGGCACTGGGGTGTAATGTGTGAGCAGGGTTAGAGGCAACTGAGGAAAATGGTACCAGTGACCATCTCTGAATTGCTGTTCTTGCCACAGGCATCAGTACAGTGGGATCAGGCCTTGAAGAGAATTAAGTAGGCTTAAGTGAGCAGAGAGACATAATTTCTGAAGTTGCTTCCTCCTTGCAAAAGTTAGAGGATATGTGTTCCCTCATTAATACTAAGTTGTATCAGAGTTAAACTGAGAGTTTATGAGTTATGAGAGCCTTTTATCTATCCTTCATCTCAGGGATACCTGAAATTGCACGTGGTAAAATATTATTGCCAAAATAACTACACAGAATTGGTTTCTATGGTGTAAAGGCAAATGCACACACTAGGTGGGACTAGATTTTGATGAACAGTTGGTTTTCTTCACATATGTGGGTCTTTTGAGGTACACAGACTTCCTGTTGTGTATTTTGGACCAGTAGAGATTTTATGATGAGATGAGTTAATTGCATCAAAGTGAAGTTGGTATGTTTGAATTCTGTAGTGGTTTCTGTGCACTGTTGTCTTATGCTTTTAGTGTTGCTCTGTGGCTGCCTGTGCGTAGAAGAGTTGATGGAAGCTCAAGAAGTTATTCAGGTTACATCTGACTTGCCTTTGGTTTCATGAAAGCAACTGTTTAAATTATTCCATATATCAGAAGATTTAACTGTTGAGATTGTCTTTCAAAGTACTGTAAATTCTAACCTATGTTTAATTGTGGCAGACAAAAAAGATCTAAAGAGGAAACTGTACCTGCATTATTTCTTTCTTCTGAAAGAATCTTCACTTATTGCTTTACCAGTACCTCATGTTCTTCTCTGTTACAGCAGGTGAAAACTGAAGTAGCAATTTCAGTGCTCCTAGCTCTCAGTCTAGAAAACAAATAATTTTAAAAATAGTCTCCTGAATATTTATTATATGCCATAAAGATACGAAAGGAGACAAGCCTGTTTCTTCCTCCCTCTTCCTCGCCTTTAGGATACTGTTCCTCTTTAAGAAGCTGCTAGAGACAGCTGTCTAGAGGCAATCTGGTTTTTATTATAAACATGGAGCCTCTCTCCCCTCCCACACCCAACAGGAAAAACATGTCTTGGGTCTTCCAGTAAGATAATTTAAAAGATTCTAGCTAAGTGATAGAGCTGGTAGTTTTGTGCTGCCTACACTTGGGGCCTTTGATAAGAGCCACACCTGCTTGGCACCATTGCCGTCAGCTGCACAAAACAGGAGCCCTAAAATACCTGGGCATTTTCTGTGTTGAAACTAATCTGCTCTGGAAGAGGCCTCTGGCTTGGGAAGGCTGGGGGAGGAATATTCCTGCTGCTCACTTAATGCATCTAGCTGAGGCCAAACTATGAGCACAGAAGTTAGGACTCCAGGCTCCACCTGTAGTCAATGAAGAGGTATTTTAGGGGCAGCTAATTCAGGGCATTTAAAACAACAGTGAATAATTTGCTGTTGGAGTTTCCATTCACAGTTAGCAGCAATGGACTGAGGTTAAAAGTAGCAAGGGGGATGGAGGGGTTAGACAGACCCAGAAAAGCTTCTTACTAACATAGTTTCAACATGGCAGCATCTGTTACAGTTTTATGGTACAATTTTATGTCATTTCTTTGGATACAAAGGCAGCTTTAAAAGTTTCCTCTGCTGCCTGCTGGTATCCAGCTCTTACAGAGAGGGCTTTTTCCTGTCTCCCGTAGGTCTCTCCATCCATGTTTTGTAACAGCTTGTGGGACCCTGCAGCAAATTGGATTACTTAAATGACTGGGGTTTTGTTGGGAGGTGCTTTTTTTGTTTAGAAACAACAAGGGTTGTGGAGTGTTTGTTTGTGTTTGCCCTGAACATCTCAAGGATCTGGTTTGGGCTAAACCCACAAACCATGGCACAGCTGGGCAGGAAGAGGAGCAGACGGCAGCGCTGGCTTCTATCTGCTTGTGCCTGAAACCCTCTCCAGCTCTGCTGTTAAAGAAAATACAGAGGGACTTCACAAACACCATGAACTGCCCTGATAAATAATGACCTGGTTTTGCATAGCCGGGTTTTGGGAGTATTGAATAAACCACGGCTGGCAGTAAGTTGAACATGTCCATTTTGGACTTAAAAAGAAAATGACAGTTTCAGCTTTTGGGTCCCTGAATTTGCCATGCTGTTTGAAGCACTGTATTAAAAGACAGGTTTGGATATGAACTTTTTTCTTTAAAAAAAAAAATACATGTAACTGCCTGTTATATGTAGTCTTGTCTCTCCTTAGAACTGTATCCAAACAATGTGATAGGGAAAGGTGTAGGAAAAAAAGTACTTCATTTTAAATGTTTAATATCTCTTGCCCTCTGTGAAGGGTTAGGTATCTCTTTTACTCAGTACTTATTCCTGTACTGATCCGGACATTCCTGACTTTCTTCAATAACCTTTTCTGATTAGCATGACCTGGATGAAGCTGCATAATTCTCTCCCTTGTTCTAGAAAAGTTATAAGACCAGAGGAGGAGAACAAAACTTTTGCAGACCCACCCTTCATCCATCTCATTCTGAAGCATGGGGAGGACTTCAGATCCCCTTGTGATCCCCTCAGCCACTGAGCCCAGGCTTGCCAGGAGAATTTAGTTTTACTGTAGCAATTCCTGAATTAGTTTTATCACTTCAATAGTAAGGCTTTTCTTTTTGCACTTCATTATTCTTGAATCTTACGTCTGTTTCTTACTCGAGGTGTTGTTTTCTTATTCTTTTTCCCCTTTCCTCCTGCAGTCAGATGTACACTGCAAATGGCACAGACAGTGCCTCCTATTGTGGCTCAGGCTCAAGACTTCACATATGTAAAATGTGACTTGCAGCACTTTCTTTGAAGCCTAACCACAGCCAGGGAGCTGTAATTGCAGTCTTTGATTTGTGCCGACTTCACTTGTGGATTGGGCTTTGCTAGGGCATGCCTCGCCTGGCGAGACTTCAGCTGCAGGCCCCCAGTGAAGCCTTAGATGTGGGAAGTCTTCAGTCTCCTTAGCACATGCCTGTGGTTTCTTGAAAAGAATCCTGATTTGACCTGTTTTATATCTGTAAGGCAACACCATCATCACTCATATTTTTTAGGTATTATTTGGTTTATCAGCAGTAGAAGCAATTTCCAGCGTGTAGCCTTAATGTGCAGCAGGGGAAAGGCTGCGTTCTAGATGCTGTTTTCAGGATAGCTACACTATAATTTGCTGTACTGCTTGGAAATAAAAATGCGTGGGGCTTCCCTGTGCCTGTCCCCTTCCAGAATCACCATGCTGTCTGCAGCCTCTCTGGAGGAGCTGGGCATAGTTAGGAGCTATGAAAAGGAGGCAGGCACTGCAGTGCTGCCTCTGGATTGAGAAAGAAGCAATGGCTGCTGTTGGAAAAAGCTGAGGACCAGAGCAAGGCCACGGTCGTTATTTTAACCTCCTGACTTCAAAGACAGCTTGCTGGTAAGGAAAGGGGGGAGGAGGCAGGGAACCATCTCAACAGAAGAGCATTTCATTTCCTTCAGTGAAGTAGACATTCCTGGCTGCTAATGGGGAGTAGCTCTGAATCACAGCGCTTGTATCAGACTGCTGTGAACTACTGGCCTGGCGCCTCAAGGCCATTCCTCAACAGGAAGCTGAATGTTTTCATGTAATACTGAGAGGAAAACCTTCCCAGGAAGAACAACCTGGACCAAACCTTTGAAAATCTGGGATGAAAAGGCACAAAATAAATATAAAGCTGCAGGGTGCTCTCCCCAGTGTTGCTCTGCTGTTTGCTTGGCCTCTCTTTCGTGCTCCTTGGAAAGGTAGAGCCCTTCGTAGCTCTTTGATCCGCACGTGTTACGGAGCACTGCGCTACTTTATAAAAAATAAAAAAAGGCAGGAAGCTCAGGAGGCTTTTTTTAGTTGGGACATGGGCTGGTTTTATGAGGAAATAGGAATTGAATTAGTCAATACAGACCACCTCTGTTGAAACTGCTGGTTTGCCAGTGGACTTTTAGCTGTGCTGTTTAAGAGGCCTCAGTGGCTTTAAATGTGCTTTTGTGGCTACCAGCAGCAGGTGTAAGCTATTCCTTATGAATCAGGGATGGCACTATGTAGGCAACAAGGGAGTCTGCATTAAATCTAAGCTATACAGAGCAGTTTGCTATCAATACATGCTGGTCTTTTCTACCTTAGTCTGCAGCTAAAGTTAAGTGTCCTCAACTTTCCTTTCTGCTGTAACAATAGCCACATGGGTGACCTCTGATAAGGAGTCAACTTGTTTAATACGATTTTCGGACCTCAGCTTATGCTGATTAAATTCAAAGGGTACAAAATCAGTTTTATAGGCTTTCTAGCCTGGACTACATGAAGCAGTGTAACTCCTTACTCAGGAGCTGCCATGCTCCTCAGCCACTAAGAGTGAAACACTTTGTGTGGTAATGGTTTACACGGAAGCTGTAGCGGATGGGAGGTGGGTGCTTAGTTATAAATGGCCCTGTTTAAATACTGCTGAAATGTAATGTAATGTAAATTTTGCTGATTAACTCAGCTTGTGGCTCTTGCAGGCTTAAGCAGTCTATCTATCATGATTAGTCTAAAAGAAGTTTGACTTGTGGTTTAAACCATTTCTTCATGAACTTGTTCTGTCTTGCCTTGTGTGACTCAAGGTGCTGGCAGTGTATCTTTATGTGACTAAGCATTTTGTCTTTCTTCTGGTAAAAATTCGTTTACCTTCTCCACTGAACTGCATTCTTGTGCTAATTTTGATCACTCTCAAAAGCTTTGCTCACTGAACCTTCTATTTGTTAGGCAATTGAGTAGTACATGGAGACCTAGAGGTTAATGTTGATTTTTCTGAAATACCAATAATACCCAAACAGTTACTGGAGAGCATGTGTCCATGTATGGAATAATGTCTAACTTGTTAGAGAGATTTTGGGTGGAGACCCTGTTATAACCCACTTGTCTGGATCAGAATGGCAAGGGTGATGGTTGAGTTGGCAATTTCATAAATCAGCTGTGATGTAACCCAGAGACCTAGACTGTGCTCTTCTGGATCAGCAATTCCTATTAGGCCTGTACTGTGGGCCATTTCACATGCTCTAAGAATATAAATCCTTCCAAGATCTAGTGAACTTTACTGCTAGGGAGGAGGCCCATGGGTCTTACACAGCTGGAAGATGTTCCCTACCCCACTGATGAGCAGAATAAATCCTCCCCAGTCATGAGGATGGATGGTAGAATCAGTGTTCACACAAGCCTCATCCACCACATTCCTCTACCAAACTGCTTGCAGAAGACAGCATTTTTTCATGTCTGCAGGGAGTAGAGCTTGAGGCTCTGAAACAGAGGTTTAATTGACCTCAACCACTGCACTGCAGTACTAAAGCCTGAGGATGTCTAATTTTGTAATGGTATCTGGGTCAAATGTTGTAGATAAATGAAATCCACTACTAAAGGGAAGAAATTCTGTAATATGCTGGATGTTTAAAACCCCACCTTTCTAGTTGGTATCTCTTTACAATGCAAAGTACTTCCCATAAATATAGTTGCAAACTTCAAGCAAAAGCAAGTAGTAATAAATTCTGCATTTAACTTTGACATTGTAATTCACATTCCACTAATAGAGCTGTAAGAGTTACAGTGACCCATCACCAGCTTGTTTGAAGAATTTTTTTTTTTTTTAAGGCTTCAGATAGTCTTTATCACACACTCTCCTCTCTCTCTTTCCTCCCCTTCCCTGTAGGTGGGAAAAGAAATGCTTTCTCAACTTGCAAAGCAAAGGCGGCGACACCAGGACCCCTTCTGGAGATGGAAGCTTGTTAAACCCTAGGTGTGTCCTTCATCCACACAGACCACCCCAAGGAGTCTGTCTAGGATGTCATTCACCCTGATGTCACTGCTAGAGACACTGAATCATAAAGACAATCACTGCCAAAATCCTTCACTATCACGAGGTCCAGCCCTGATATAAATAGAGCAAATGAGCTCCTGGGTCAGCAGAGCAGCTTTTGTCTTCACCTCTGCCTTGCACTCTTAAGCCCCCATCTCATCTGTGTCCATATTGAGTCAGCAAACACAATAGCATGGCTGTCTGTGCCTGCTTCAGCCAGCAGAATTCCGTAGACCACAGCTGCCCCACACAGCACATCGAGGGATGGAATTTGCCTGGACCAGGATGACGCGCTCAACCTTCTTTTTATTTAATGGTGCGACAGGATCAATTTTGGTTTTAGCTTTTTTTAAGAAACTTGAATGCTTTTATATTTTAACTTTTAGTTTGTAATTTCTTTGGTGTATATTTTACTAGGTATGAGCTTAAACAAGTGTCAAAAATCTGAAATACTTTTTAAATAAAAGGAGTTTTTCTTTTTTTTTCTTTTTCTGCCAGAGAAAAAATCTGTATGGAAAAAAGGTGGCTGTTTTGTTAAACTATTTGTAACAAATAGTGGCCTCTCAGTCTATATAATACAGTGTCCTATAGAACTAAATAAATGTAACAACAGTCAGCTGGTCAGTAGACATGTTAGTCTTGCATCATCTACTCTGTAAACATAAGCAATACATCCAGCAAATATGACTGCAGTGAGTTCTCCTTCTCACCCATTCCCCTTCTCCTTGTAAAAAGCCCAGCACTTGAATTATTACTTCAATTGTTCTGTATTTGTATCTGTTTTTGTTAGCCTGTTAGTGGGATTTTATGCCAGTTGTTGAAATGAGCATTGATGTACCCATTTTTTAAAATAGTAAGGCACAGCCTTTGCCAAAAATACTGTCAACCAATTTTTTTTTTGTCATTCCAGTTTGAGTTAATGTGCTGAGCATTTGTTTTTTAATAAAAGCTTTGTAATAAAATTAAATTTAACTGTCTTTAAAATTGGCTTTAAAAAAACCAACCAAAAATGGGTTTTGGTAGAAACAAGGTCAGGAAGGCACAGTCACTTATAAGGCTGAAGACTTTTGGCTCAGTCTTCTGTGGTAGGAAATACAATGTATCTGTTTAGCTGTTTGCTCACCTGAAGTGATTTGGGAAAATTACCTTTTCTTTGAAAAGGGAGCAGAAGTCTCACATCCATACCAGGAAGAAGGAATGGGGATGTCCCTTGTGCTGCTCAGTTAGTTTTGGCCCAAGTGGAAGTATTAAGTATCCCTCCATATCATTTTCCTTGCAAAATCTTAGAGAAGGACAGTGGTTTTAAGCTGATGATTACGAACATGGATTTGCTTCTTTCTGGATATGCTCCATGCCCACACAAGAGGTAGAGGCCTGCAGTTAAATTTCTTGTAGCTGTATAAATTGTTCCTCAGTCAGGGACTGAAGCTGGCTGCAGAATCAGCTGTGCAAGGCCTGGTTTCATGGTCTGAGATCCAGAGTCAGCATGGCTTGCCTGCTGCCAGTGGTGCCTGAGATGTTCCTGCCATAGCAAGCAGCACCTCTACTAAGGGATGTAAAAAAAACCAGACTCTGGAGCCACAGATGGAACTACTCCACCTGTTTTTGAGTGGGAAAGAAATATTATGAACTGTACATTGAATCAGCATTCTTTATATTCCAGCTCCCAAATCTTGTTTGGCATGAGGCTGGACTGAGCCAGGCTTAAGCTACAAGAAATTACATAGGTCAGTTACTGCCTAAGGAAGCTTTGGAATTGGATTGTTTATAAATGACCCTTTAACTCGGTTGCATAAGAAATTTCATAATTTAAAATGTTATAAAACAACTTCCTCTTAAACCAGTGTGCACTGCACACATGCCCAGTTTTAAGGCTGTAATCAGCATATTAGTTCTTGCAATATTTATTTCTAGCAACTGGTGATTACATTAAAAAAAAAATTTAAAAAATGAAAACAAGTGACCAGGCTCTCAGATGGCAGGAGAAAATATCTCATGAGAGAATAGCAACTGTATACTCGAGTTTTGCAAGACTTGGCTATGTTTCCATTCAATTATCCCAGCCTTTGCTGGGAACCTGTCTGGCTTTTGGTTTGGGGTTTGGTTTTGTTTTTTAAAGGGGAAAAAAGGCAAGCACTTAGTGCTGTAATTGTTCTAAATCAAGGATTACTGCAGTGAGATCTGCAAATTACATGTTCCAAAGACAACAGTTCTCTTTAGAACTTTATAAAACATGACTACTGTTTAGATTTTGTAATGGCTATTTAAAGAGCCATTTATCCATTCTGAAAAAAAATTGTTCCAAATGGAAGTGTCAGCTTCATGTAGCACATTGTCCCCAATACACTGTTGTGAACAGTTGCCTGCCTTAAGGACGAAAGGTCTTTCAGCTCTAATAGCGAAGAAAAATAATTTGGGAGCTAAAAATAATACCTCTACTGTTAACATACAGTGAACAAGCACCATGTGTTGGGTTCATTCATAGATCAAAGACCTTTCACATACAGCAGCTATGGGAAAGGTTAACTAATATGCAAGGCTTAGGATGCTGCCATGAGAGCACCTGAAATAGAGTAACCCTGCTATCCTGGAATACCCCTGTGACTTGGGTCTGTGTCCACTCCTGCCCTCCCCTGCTAATTGGCATTTGTTCCTGTTGGACTGAGAGAGCCCTCACTGTACTGTGCCAGCTGTCAGTGGAGACAGATGAGCCAGTAAAGATGGCCAAGCGATGATGGTGCTACCCTAGCAGTAAGACTAGGTTTAAATCCTTGTGACATGGAACAAGTTATTCCAGGTGAGACTCAAAACTAGCACCTGAATTCCTGATGTGCAATTTAGGCAGACATCAGAATCTAACCTTGTCTCTTTTGGGTGCCTAAGGAGATGATTATCATGTATTTCCCACAGAAAAGACCTTCAAGGATTTAAATGTTCCTACCTAATGGCTGAGTTAATTATCCAGACACTTCTGTACAAGCACTCACAAACCACTCTCTGCCCCCACACTTGGTTCTGTGCATGCACTAAAAGCAGTTCTTGCACGGATCACAGCATGGGTAGTCCAGTTCATAAACACAGAGCCTAGGAAACACACAGCCTTCCCCCTCCCCTCACCAAAACCAGCAGATACAGAACAGGGGAGTTGAGCCAGGATTATTTGCAGCTAATCAGGCCAACATCACAGGATGGTCTGGCTCCTCAGGCTTCTGGATCGCCTGGACCAGAGCCATTTTCCCTGTGTTACATAAAAGAACAATGTTTCAGCTAACTTTGGCTTCTTAGGCAGCAAGCGATGACAGATTCACTAGTTGTGCTTGTAGGGACTCACCAGCTCTACTGAATTATCTTCTCTTGTAGTTTCCACTTTGGATGGCTGGGTCAATTTGCAGAAAATGTAGGACCTTAAGGACCCAATGCTTGCTCCAGGCTCTAGGACAGCAGAATCCACAGCATTTGTATGCACTCCTTTGAAACCACTGCAGTGCACAAGGTTTTGAAGCAACCATTCTGTTTCCTGGTGGCCTCCTGCTCTCATCTACGTGGCAGCTAATCAGGGTAAAGCAAGACTGGCAGAAAATAAAGGACACTACTGAGATGTAAGAAATGCCCTGTATCCTCTCCCATAAGGCAGCTGCAGTTTTTTCCCTTCATTTGCAAGGGGACTAACATGCAAGGGAAGCCTCTCCTTCAGAACAAGGACCTAACACAAAGTAGAACAGTAGAGGGGAAATAAGTAAGTCCATAAATAGCCAGAAGTCTGTCAGCTATGAATACCTTTCTCCTAAGTCAGGTCAGTGAAAAACTTCTGGGCTAAAAAGGAAGGCAAAAGGAGAAGGTGTAACAGGAAAATGGTTGGCTATAAACACATTCCGAGATGAAACCAAAAACCTAGAAAGTATGCCCAAACACATTCATTTCTCCACGACATATCAGGAAGAGAAACTCTGGATTAATGTATGAATTTACCCTTTGAGTCTCCTCATAGATATGAAGCTCAGGTTTAGAAAGCCAAGCAAGCAAATGGGTTCTGCCCAGGAAAATCTGCCCAGGAAAAGGAACATATATTCCAGAAATAGGGGAAATGAACCTCTTAATCACCAGTTTTTGGCCAGGTCAAAATAAGGACTGAAATACTGCTCCCCATCCTCCTAAATAAACAGTCATACCTTCAGGCCATGAATTTCAAATGATGGCTTCTCTTTGGACACTCCTCCTGCAACAACCATGCCTTCACTGAATCACAGATGTCTGCTTGGCTGAGATAACAGTCACTGCATACCTGGTCTGGGAACCTTAGAAAACCAAGGTTTTCTTCTTGTGAACGCTGTTCTACAAACCACATTTTGATAAACTCACCCATCCCACCTCCCAGAAACCCAACAAATGCAAATAAGCAACAGGTTCATTAACCTGTCAGCTATGGAAAATCAGCATAAACCAACAGAGCTAGGAGAAGAATTTCTGCTTCATACTAGAAGAGCAACTCACCCAAGAAGTTCACTGTGCTGAGAAAAGGTAACTGACATAATAAAATCTTCAGCAGAATAAGAAAAATAACATACTCCAAAACTTAATGATGGTCAGAAGAGTTATTTGGACAGGCCATTCTTTGAATTTGTATAAATTGCCTACGGCTAAGAAAAGTGGCTAAAAAAGTCTACAGGATATCTATTTGGCTGAGTTAGGACATCTCTGTCTTTTAAGACAGAGAAAAAGGCACAGAAACAAGGACTCAGATCTTGACAAAGCAGAATGCTATAGAAGGATTAGTTCTTGGCACCTGTCTGTGAAAGCAAAGTGCTGGGCAACAAAAGAGGAGACAGCACACAGCACAACATGGCAGTGACTACATCCCTTGACTGAAAAAAGCCCAAGATGGACAAGATTCTCACATTCTAGTCATTGCTTTTGCTACCTTGAAATATGTTTCCTTTTTACTCTTCTCTGTGAAATGTTTAATTTTGTCATGATTAACATCACCAGCAACAATTTCTTTCATTCTACACTCTATTAATGCTAAATTAATAGGTAGTAATCATATTGGCAAACAAATCATGTGACAGAACAGCCACTGCTTTTTTCCTGTAAAGACCTGATAGCTTCAAACTGTACTCAACTTTTTATGACAATAACCTGAAAGAATTCACCATCAAAACATCCTCATCTAATTACCCTCAACAAATTTAACCATGAATGGTTTTAGCCACTGTTTGAAAATTCAAATTTTAAAAGGCAGATTTCACTTATGGTCAAATTTTCCCTTTGAGTGGGTCTGGTATAACTGCATGACCCAGAAATCAAACTAGTCACAGCACTTAGTTAATCACTGAGCAGTCTAATTCTGCCTATACTGGCACTAATATTTAATTGTTTAGTAAGTCTGAATTTACTGAAATTACATACTGAAGCAGAATTGCAAGCCATTTCTCAATATTCAAGTGGTTTATTCCTTTCTTCCTCTAGTCCATTTGATTTCACTTCTACTCTAGGGCTCTTCCCTCCTCCCTCTTCTCTCCTGTGTTTGACTGACTTCTCTGCTCTTGCCCTGCCCTCATTGGCAGGAGTTCCCTGCTGATGGAACAGCTCTGCTAACTGCTCTTGCCCACTCAGAAGCAGTCCCCCTTTCCAATGACCTAATGCTGGATTTCCTATGAACCTAAAAAAACTGACTTAAATCTAGCACAGGTCTAACACACTGTATTTTCATTCTGTCCAGTTTGGAAATAAATACAATTTGAAGGAAGAAAGGAGAGAAAGACTATTTTCTAGACAAGTAAAGGAAGAATTTCCCTTCATATGTGTTCCTCAAGCACATTTGAAGGATGGTACTTCCTTAGCTCCCAGGGATGTTGTGAGGATCAGATACAATTATTTGTAACTCATGTAAACCACATACAGAAGAATTGAGAGATATTTAAATGAGATGCATATAGCTATGCTACAGGTACAGTTATCAGAACAGCTACCACACAACCATATAAACATGGAATATACCGTATTTATCAACCAAAATTCAAAGAATTCTTCAGATCACCTTACTCCAGCTGTTGTCTCACTATCTTAATCCTTTGACATTTTTGGGCAGGAGCTAGCTCACTTTCAGAGGCAATGGCAAGGAAACCCAGACAGAACAGAAAAAACAAAGCACAGAGAAAGCTGATGGGCATGGATTTAAGAGTTTTTCTATTGGGCACTATTTTCTATTGGGCACTACTGCTACTGTAGCATTTACACTGCCATGACCCATGCTTGGGCTGGGGGTGGGACTAAGTAGAAGTAGCTCACAGAAAAGATGAAATGGAAAAGTGCAAATACCAGTTCCAACCACACATCACTCTCAGTTGAACAATGAAGACTAGGCAGGACTTTCTCACCTGTCTTTTTACCAGATTTCATACAGTTTATTTTAGACATTGTGGCCAATACTTAATTAAAGCAAGGAGAAGACAACTCCTAACCAGAATAGAAAAGCCTGCCACATTCCTTGCAGCATACAGGAGTTGGGGTTGAAGGATGTCCTTGCTAACTCACATCTTGAAATCATTTCTAGTCAAGGGTATCTAAAATCCTCTAAATATATGCTGTATTTCCAGCTGCCAAATAGCAAACTTTGTTACTTCTCTCTCCACTCCTCAGCAGATTCAGCAAGTTCTCCAAAGCCACATCCTTGCCTGCAGAAGGTAGAGAATATGGCACTCATTTTAGATTGATTTCCCAATTTCAATATAAATCTGTTGCAAGGTGAGCTATGTGCCTGTGGACTAGCACTACTCTCATAATATGAATGACATGAAATTCTGAGTCAAACCGATACCAGCTAAGCCCAGTCTTAACTGTTCCACTGAAACAGTTAATTCCCTAAAAACACAATAAAAGCAATTTTTCAAAGTCATAGTTTTCACTAGCAACTTTTCTCCTTGTAATGTTAGAAATGTCCACCACTGTGGAAAAGCTCTGGTCTTTGTCAAATGATTGTACAATTGGCACTATCTTTACCCACAGACTCATTGCTTTTTAGCATACTCATTGTTTGCCATTATTCTCCCCTTCCACCTCTACTTCAACTATCCCATGTCAATAGGCTAAGCAATGATTTCAGCTGTAAACATGTGCAAATAGTATTTTGAATATGACTATGTCTTTGAGGTAAACTATATGTTCATCTTTTGATCTATGACAACCAAATGTCCTTACAAATTTAGATCCAAATAACAATACTGGCTTCAGTTCATAGATTTGCCAGTTAAGCGTCAGCTTAGGCAACAATAGCTTTCAGTCTTTGCCAAAAATAAAATGCTAAGTCCCTAAGAAAGAGAAAGACTTCTTCCTCAGTTTTAAGTAATGTTTTTATTTAAAGCAATTAAAAAATGGTATCAGGAAAACCACTTATGTGAAATTCATTGCATCTTCTCCCTGTCCCCCCTATTAAAATAAAAAAATACTATTTTAAAACCCTCAAATCTCTAGTACTAAATTAATTAAATTCTGCAAGTATCTCTTCTGTCTCTTACTTTAAAGTAAGCTATTTAAATGCCCATTCTCAATCTCACACTTCACACACACTGCCATGTTCCTAAAAGCACCCTGACTGGTTTGAGAATCCACAGCCTCATTCAAATCGGCTCCCTCTCCATAAACTACTTCCCTGCACTCTATTTCACCCATGCTCTTCCTCAAAGGACTCACAGACATCTCTTAAGGCACTTAAAACATTATTGGGGTGTCCACTGCTCGCTGTCTGACACTGATGTCACAGAAGCACTCAGAAATCCATCCATAAGCAGATGGGATAACCCTCTGACTCAAAAGGAAGTGAAAGGAGGGTGAAGAAATCAGGAGGCAGTACTTTTTTCCAACCCTCAAAAGCACAGTCTGATTGCTACTGTCTGAAGTTACTAATTAGCAAGAACAGAACTTTGTTCCTGCAAGGAATTGTGTTCGAGAAAGTAGACAAAGAGGAAACAGATGAAGAAAAGTATGAAAGTTGCTGTTTTCTTTCACATTGCCTCAAGAACTGAAAGGAGGTGAGAGAACTTGCCATCAAAGTCCATGCCAGCTCTTTTCTAATATTCCCCATTATTTTGGAAATTAGGTTCAAGATTTAAAAGTAAACTAGGGCCTCCAAAATCAGGCTCTTCAATAAATACTTTTTTAAAGTTCTGAGAGGGATTTTAGTGCTGAGAAGAAATCATGATGAAGGAAGCTAGATGCCTCATCTGTTTAGGCATTCTGGAAAACATCACTAGGCTTCCTACTGAAATAAAAGGCTTTTAGAAATTTCACCCTAAATTGCAATGAAAAAAGAATTGCAACATCAGCTGTAAGGAACCCATTAGCCCTCTTGACATATTCAGAGAAATAAAGCAGTTGTCAGAAACAGTTTACCTTTTACAATCCCTTTAGAGAAAACTAACAACTGAAAAGCCTGTGAAATACAGATGCAGTGTATCTTACACCTGCTTATGCTTGTGGCTGTGTAGGAGTCAAAGCAGCAGGTCTCAAAGAAAGTTAATGTAAAGTAGGTGAAGATTCTGAGTTGAAGCAAGGGCTTTCTTCCAATGACTGCAGTGCTCCAATCCAAGTCAGGGCACCACTGCATGCCAAGGAGTCAGGGGTCAGAGTGGTCCCTTGCATAGGTCCTGCCACCAACAGACCAGAGAAATGTCAGCCTGAGCCCAACCAAGATCCACTTACTGTAAATGTGTGGTTTTACCAATTCCTATTGCACAAATGTTTAATAGGTCCATTTGAGTATGCAAGGATAATTAAGAAAAAAAAGGGGGTTTTATTTGGTGCTAATTCACCACATGCAAATTCCAGCTGTTTACTGTAGACCTACCACCAAGCATACACTTCTTCCCACAGCTCATCAGAAAGCCTCTTGCTGGTGAAAGTGGTTAATCCACAACATTTTTGTTGCTGAAGCCAAGACTCCAAATGGGGGGTTTAAGTTACTAATGACAAAAAACTTGCATTCTTTAACTAGCGAATACTGTAAGGGTTTCTCCATTTACAGAAAACCACCCAGAAGTGGTTGCTGGCAGAAAAAAATGGACCAGAATAGAAGAAGCTGTTACCAGGCAGGACAGAGATGCACAAAGCAAAGCAGCAGCAAACAACAGGCTAGGAAAAAATCCTGTTATCTGGCAGCATGGGACAGCCAAAGTAAGCGACAAGTTCCTTAGTGCCCGCCAAGCAAAAGCCTTGTGCTAAAATATCCTCCTGTGCCGTGGCCAACTTGCAGCCTCTGACCCCAGGCTGGAAACAAAGCTTGGCCTCACGCCTCACTGCGATGCCTTGTGCCACCACATGACAAAAGAAATGGCTCCTTTAATAACTAGGTTTGATGTTTTGTATTATTCCTGCCCCAGAAGCAACCAGAACTCCCAGCCAGCATTAGAGCTTTATGGTGCTGGTTTCTCTGCAAAAAATGCACTGCCGTGAGTTATTTTCAATTTATGGAAAACCAAATAGAAAGCCTCTAGGGGAATCAAAGAGAAGAGTGAATTAAACAAGTGCAAAGTTGCTCCATGGGCATACAAACCTAAATCTAATATATTATCAGTAGCACCTGACATCATCACAGACTGTTCTGTGATCTCATACATTTAAATTAAGACTCTGCATAGCATTGCATTTATAAATGAACAAGTATTGCATAGTAAATGGTATATAAAGAGCAATTTCAGTTTTGATGTGAACTATTGAGAAGATCATAAAGCTCAAGGCAGATCATTCTACAAATCATCTTTAGAGTTACCAGATTGTGGCTCTACTTAACCCTTCTTTAACAGAATTCAGTAGAAGCACATCCCTCTGGCAGTGAATAACAGAAAAAGCTACTGAAGAAACATGTAACATGAAAAGATATAGCTCTCAAAAGAATCACAGCATCTGCTGTTGTTACTGGTCTCAGCTCTTCCAAAAAGCACTAGGAGAAGGCATTATTCAGGTCAGTTTTCTAATTGCTCACATGGTCACAAACTGTAGTGAATAAAAATACTGAGATGTGGATCACTGCTGTGGTACTAGTTAGGAAAGAACGTAGCACCACAGCTAGAGGTGCCACTCTCGAAAAAAATAGCTCCAAAACTGTCAGCAGTAAATTCTTAGGAAAAGTTGGTGTCTACAAACTACAGAAGCTGTGTGTAGTTTGCCCACATCTTTAAAGTCACTTGGTACTGTAAAGGGGTTTTCTCTGGATGCAATAACAAGCATGCACTAAACAACAGAATGTCTGCTACTACCTCCGACCTCCTAGCACCACACCTGGCCACAGGAATACACTGCATGGCATTAGCTTACACCTAACTCACTTGCAGACTGTTTACTGGCCAAAGCCTGGCACAGAGTCAGGAACATACAGGGCCTTTTCACATCAAAATCACCTTTTGGGTAGGCAAACAAAACAATTATTTTTCAGATGCCTTTCTCATTCTAGTAACAGATACAGATTTAACTAGACAATTGTATCTCACTACGCTTCACTTTATACAGCAAATATCTTCTTTCTTGCTTCTTCACCCTGATAACATTCACTAATTTATAATTTTAAGAGGGTCTCCAGAAGAGATTGGTTGATGAACCTCAAAAGTTTCACAGATACCTGGAGGTGTATAAGAGCCCCATCCACAGAACAAGCCACTAGATATGGCACTAAGAAAACAAACCCAAACCACAATGGAATCTCATTCAGAAGCCACTACCTTGCTTTTCAGAGACCTGATTCACTGCTGAAGTGCATGGCTGGTAGTACTGGATCTCATGACTCTGAAGAGCCCATGGTAGATGCTGGAGTTAACTTCTGTTAATTGGTTTTTGAAGGATATTTGCATTGTCACCTCAAAACCCTTGGGCCAGATGGCTTGGGTGACAAATACAATTCATCTATGAAAGAAAAAAAGATACCTTTCCAAGTTATTTTATGCAGTTGCTGAGTCAATCAATTCTATACACTTAATTCCTTTCCAAATCAAACTTTACTGCCACCTCTTGCACTTTATTCTCCACAAGCCACTCCTGCAGAGCACCCTCCTCTGCCCAATAAAGATTCTGCTTTCAAGTCCCTGTTTAAAATTTGCAGCGCTCCCGTTTTCTCCCCTGCCGTGTCAGCAGCTAGGTTGACCACAGATGGAGCCCATTTGGCAGCTGAAATGACCCAGATGCTGAATCTGGAGCATCTTCCCAGCTGCAGTCGCTGGGCTCACGTCCGACTCCTCAGCTGCTGGCTGTCAAGCTGCCCTTGAGCTGTGCCAAACATACATCCCAAAGCTTTGACCAAAGTGGGGCAAATGCTCTAAATCTGTGAGGCCTGCTGACAGAAAGGATAATAAAGACTAAAGGTTTTAAAAGTAGGCAGTGAGGGAAAGCAAACACCCTTCCCTCCTTTCTCTTCTATCCCTCATTTTTTTCCACAACCTCTTTTCCACTATTAATAAAAATTCAAGGAGAGCTGAACGGTGAGAGCAGGTCTAATGTACCACATGCTAATCTGAGGTACTGACCAGCAGGAGATTCTCCTTCGTCCACACTGTGTGCAGTGGAAGGTGGCTCAGGTACCTCTGCTTCAAGTCACAGCCACAGCAAGGGATGGGAAATAATCTTTACTGAGGAAAAGGTGGCAACAGACAACTCCTTTATTTCATTACATATTCATTCTTTAAGCTCGCTAGAAATCTTTAAACTATCAAAGCTGTAGAAATTCTTGGAAAATTCAGGAGTGCCTACTTAATATCCTACTGGCTAATTTCCTAATTTTCCTCTCTTAAAAGGACTTCTACATTCTCCATGCCTCCCCAATGAAGAGCAAAAGAAAAGGCTTACCTTGTTTCAATGACTACAGTCATTCAATTACCATTCTGCATTCTGATCTAGATTTAAGAGGGAGCATTGAAGTTTTCACCCTTTACCTCATCTCTACTCATCCTGGCCCAGCACTCCACATGCTGATAAAATAAACTATCCCCACCCACCATTAAAGTACCTCTACAGGGCCTATTCTGCTAAAAAAAAAAAAAAAAAGTCTCTTCTCAAATAGCAAGTCCAACTCAAAAATGCCTCTATTTATTACATATACACATACTGTACCTTTTAGAGCTCCTAAAAGGAAAACACTGTTTTAGAGAAAGTTTATTTTTCTAAAATATCACATTTACTAGTGAAAAATATTTTTCACATTTAACATTAAATAGCCTATGTCTTGCTATAAACCTTCCCCTTTCCAAATTAAAGATCATCATCCAAGTAGAGGGAGCAGTAGCAAACTACTTCTACCTAAATGTTTTTTGTAAAAAACAAACAGCATTTTTTAAGACAGAAGAGCCATACATATTCCTATTTTTAATTACTACTGAAAACAGTAGTACTGAAGCTATCTTCATCCTGCAGTACTTAAAAGTCACTAAACTGAGCTACAAGCATTAAGAACCTTCAGTGAAACAGACTTCATATGTAAGAAGTGGACTGTATTCCAGTAAAACCAAGTCAGTTTAACAACATATTAGTAAAGAAAAGAGGCTGTTTATAGTACTGTTTTTTTTCTTTAACACCCTTTTCTTTGAAGACAAGGGGCTCAAAATTAGATGACATGTAATTAAAGACCAGGATCCAATAAACCAAAAATTTTATACTCTACTCAGAGATTTCTTATGTGATCATGTCCAGGAAACTAACCTCTGTCAGCACTCAGTTTCTATAGATGCAATCTGAATTAGATGATGGAGAAGAGAGGAAGAGGCAACTTGGCATTAAATATTTATTCATAATTTCTGTAACTAAAAATATGTATATAAGCACTAAGTTCAGAAAGTAAAGGAACACTACTATTGAGTTGAACTGGAACACCAATCCTCATGCCCAACTGCTCTGCAATACTTGGAGAAAAGACAGGATTTGATGCACTCCCATCATGGACAAATTCAGCTCTGCTAAGCCCCAAGGAAATGAAGTTGCAAAATAGAAGGTGCCTCACACAGCCAGACACACTTATTTGTTTACACAGCACAAACTCCCAACTGCAATCCTGAAGGTACTCAACTGCAGTATTGGTGTATGGTGTAAAAATGACACTTGAAATACAGCCAATTTACAGGACTCTAGAAAACATTCAGAAGCTTTCACCAGCATCCTAGCTTATGCCCAAGACCAGAAATCCCCTAGAAATCTTCATTATGTTTCTACAGCACCTAGCAAAAGTAGGCCCTCAACCATTAATTGAAAATGACAGAAAATCCCAATGCAAATCATGATCTCTGCTTTTAACTGTTTTATTGGGAACCTTTTGTTTGGGGAGCAGCTTGCCTTTGTGGGATTCTTTTATTTGTTTGTAAATATGTCCTTCAAAACATTATTGGTCAAGGCACTGTATTTTACATCTACAGATTAGCAGTGCACTTAAGAAAAATCCTAACAAAACAACCCACTGCCTTTCCAGGCTGCATTTGTCAGTGTGGGAAGAGGCTGCCACCCTGTGGGCTCCATCCCAGACATAACTGCAAGCCCTCACACTCAATACAAAATTGTTGAAAGTTTTATTTTTAAGAAAATGAGGTTATTTTTAGGATTTTTCCCATCAATATAATAACGTTTCAAATACATAAATTCACTTGTCATTCTGTACTGCACCTGAGAAAAATCAACATTTCATGAAGGCACTGTACATTGAAAGATTTTTTGGAATTACAAGAAAAAAACAATCTACCAAATCAAGCTTTGACCATAGTTAACTAGTGCAATCACTCAGTTCACAAGTGAGTTATGTTCTAAATGCAGCTTGTGCCACCCTTGGGAAGGTTTAAACACCTGTATTATGGCAATGCTGAATAGCATATACAGATTGTTTAACACCTCTTCAGGTCTGGAGTTCATTTGTATTTGTAAAATCCTTCTCCGGTCTTTTTACCCAGCTTCTTTTCTTCTACCAGTTTATTCAGGAGTGGGCTGGGTGCAAAAAGAGGATTGTTGGGCTCTAATGAATGCCACCCTGGAAAGGAAGGGAAGTGGATGAATTAGTAACAGTTCTGTTTATATGCAAAGATAATAGAGATCAGCATCTCCTTAGAAAAATATTCGAAGGTCAGAAAACTGAAGAAGGACTGGAACTTATTCTAGGCTGAGACCCTGCACTACAGCTCCATAAAGCCCAGATCAGTACTGATGATTATGCACTAATCTAAGAATTAGTCTTCAGGCTCAGTGTACTCCCAACACCTTATAATCTCCACAATTGAGGATTTTTTAAAACAATTAAGAACTTTTGAAACATAGTTAAGTAGAATGAAATAAAATAAAGGCTCTGCTGAAAAGAAATTCAAGTGCAAAGAAATTCCAAGTTGAATTTCTACCTGCAAAACACGTGGTGACTTAGAATAATAACACTACTCCACAGTACTGACTTAGAGCAAAGAGGTTCCACTGAAAATGCCATCATCAAAGTGACATTCTGCCTCAGAGAATGTTTAAGCTGCTCTTTCAAAAGAGCACAACAACCATCAACAAGCCATCACCATTATGTAAGTTTTTGTTACTGTATTGGCATTCGCCCACTTATTAACTGAAGTGACAGGGAGATGGTTCACTTACATCTTTTGAGATATTTGCTGGATTTCCTTTTAATTAAGAATGAAAATATGGCTGGTAGAAAAAGGATAGGGAATCTCAACATTTGTTGATTTTCACAGAATTCCTCACCTCCAGTACGTCACCTTTCCCACTGATTGTTTTTAGTAATATAAAGTACCATTAATGTTAATATCATTACTATTTTCCAATAACACTTGATGAAGTCAGCAAAGCCACCACACTGTTCTGTCCCCATGTACAAAGGGTACAAGCATGTAGCACAAATGCTGTACTCACACAGCATTCTGAGCTGAATCCTAACAGCAGAATCCTTTCTCCTCAACAGTTCAAAGGCTATACCATAAACATTCAGTTTAAATAATTAAGAGTCACATTTGCATTAAAACATCTACAATTTAGCTAGAAAGTGGAAAAGCAGAAAAAAAGAAGCATGCAGTACCATCTATAATGTATTTACTGGTATCCAACCCAACATAGTCCAGCAGTTCAAATGGACCCATGGGATAGCCAGCCCCAAGCTTCATAGCAACATCAATATCTTCCTTTGATGCATCTCCTAGAGAAAAGATTGACAGTTTGAGGAACAGAGAAGATTCCGCATCTCCTTGGCACCACTTATAAATAATTAACAGGGTGTTATTTCACCCTGGTGCAGCTCTTCACAGAAATCTCTGCATGTTTCACAGCCACAAAAACTGGAGTCAGCATACACATGCTGGAGCATAAAGCTGAACCTCTCACAAAAATGAAAGAAAAAAAGAAACAAGCCCTGCAGGCCTGCTTTCTATTTTCCTGGTTTCCTCTTGCATTTCAATACAGAGCACTGCACTGCTGATGGAGCCACAGCTACCATGCTGACCCTATCAGAATGACTAAAGGAAGAACTGGTCACTGTGAAGAAACAAGAGCTTCTTTTAGAGGCAGCAGAACAGGGTAAGTAAGGAAACAACTCAGTTTCAGCTCCATGAGATCAGCAGCAGCTTTTGAAAGAAGCACAGGACAGAGCCACCCTTACACTACAGCTGCCAGAACACAAGTGATATCCAGCTGATGGGTAAGGCAGGCATGGAGTGGGGGGCAGGAGCATCTGAGTAACATGCTTAGCTACAGCACCTATCACCAGAGGAGATCTGTTGGCATCAGAGATGGCAGATAACAGAAACCTGGAATGACTGCGCAGGTGCAGATGAATTAAAGAATTCCAAAATTACTTTAAAAGAAATAATCAAAATTATCAGAAATTTGTTACTTCTGCTTCAGTCTGAGCCTATAAAAATACGAATCCCGCTCTGCAATATTGTCACAGTAACTTTAACCTCATTCTTTAGCTGGGAATACATATTTTAGACTGTCATCAAAGCAGATGCACCTCTACTGCATACCTCTAACTCATATTTTGAGAAAGGCAGTGCACTTTCTCTGCAGATGCTACAAAAAGGATGAAGTTATACAAACCCCAGAGGTCCTTGTTAAGTAACCTCCGTGCTCAGGCATGCACGGTGTCCGGCAGCTTGGCAGACACAGCCTGTGCAATTTATATGCCTAAGATCAGAGAACCCTAGAAATAAATTTACAAAATCTCTTGTAAAGGTAACAACGTCAGTGACAATTCTGTATGAATTAATGATTTATACATACCTCCTTTTACTCTTTAAAGCTGACAATGTTTTTTTTAAGCCACATTTAATTTCTGAGAAGCTGCAGAGAGTAGTCTTACCTAGTTCTAGCATAATTTCAGTTCCTCAAATTCAAACACAGCTAAACCCTCAGCTCATTTGCAGCTGATGCAGGTATACAGACTTGTTCTCTCAACAGATTTGTCCCACTTTGTCAAATTTGGGACTTGGCCACCCAACAATCTAATTACAGCACAATAAAATGCAGCAAAAGGGCAAACAAGGGCTATATTCCTAGTTCATTCTAGTCTCTCCTAGTATAAAGCAGACTTCCATAGAAACTTAGCTGACTGCTTTTTTAGTTCTTCCACTAAGGACAGAGCAGTACAGACCACTATACATTAATATTTACAATATGCCCCGTTTAAGTAATTGTTAATACACTAAACATATATTGCTTATGGAAAAGTGCACATTTAACAGAATGAGATTTTGTACAAATAAAAACACAAGGACTAGCCCAATAAAATGGCATTTCAGTGCTTGGGGTTACCAAGAAAGAGACACAATTTCATTTAATGTAGAAGACAATCTGGCTCAAGTGCCTACTCTGAGAATAAACACAAAGGATATGATAGAAATTTAATTTGATTCACTCAAACATATGAATTAAGACAGCCATCAAGCTTCCCAAGACATCAACTAGCTTTTTTAATCAATTTCATTCAAGCTAAAAAGTCACAAATGAACTTTAGCAATTTTGTAAATATACTGCGGGAGAAGATACAAAAAGAATAAAGATTAAATCAAAATATTGTTTTGCTTAGGCAAAAGCACTCAGTTTTAACATACAAACTCAGTAACTGTTTTCTTCTGCATTTAATTAAAAGTTCTGTTGTCTCCTGAAATATGCACAATGATACACGTCACTTAACAAAGGCACCTCTTTTAAACACACTGAAACACCCATACACTTTATTCAAAACTGTGACTTTTTCTAAAAGAATAATGCCCCTTCACATTCATGCCTTTGCCTTTCAAGTCACTAAATTTGCTCTTTTCTCCCTTTGAGATGTAATTAGGTACATCTGTTGATGGATAAACAAGTAGTGTTGTTTTATTTTTTTTTTTTTTTAGAAATCAAACCATCCCTTCCATGTGCTTTAAAAAAGATTTTTAATATTTAAAGCATACTTGGTGGAATCCTGAAAACAGAGTGCTTTCATCTGTAAAAAGGCAGTGATTTCAAAAACAAAATGTTTCAAATGACATTCTTAGTAGCACAGAGCTACGAGCAGAGCGCTTGAAATAAAAGCAATTATAGTCTGTAATTTCATCTTTATCCACTACATTCATTATTGGCTTCTTTTCAAAACAAGCTTCAATGCTTTGAAAAATTCAGTGGTTCTTTGGGGATTCATAATTATTTTTACCTACATATTAATGTAAAAGAGACCAGCAGTGAGACAGGAGCTCCTGAAGAACCTATGTCTAAAAATCAACACAGAAGGGGAACAGGAAGTTTTATGTGGCAGTAGCTGAGCTGAAATCACTTCAGTGCCAGTACCACAGTGTGACACTATTCACCACTTACCTCGAAACTGGTGGTTTATTTCACAAGCCCCATATGAGTGAACTCAGGAGAACTTTACTAACGGTCCCATTATGGGACTTTCAATCACTTTTATCAATGTCTCCTGGGACACAGAGAGGAAAGCTCCTGAACAGGTGGCAATGGATGTTTTTACAATGGTTCTACACTCACCTTGTCACCTCCAAGCCAGAAACATTTTCCACCACCAGGAGTTTCACACACAAGTACCTTCCAACTCTGCATAAGCTGACATTTCAAAGTGAAGGCAAGGCCTTTCCAGCTACACATGTTGGCTCATATTTAACATTCTCTATTCATTTCCAGCCTCTAATGTCTGAAAATTTTGAGGGAATCCCATGGCTCTTCTGAAGCAATGTAACATTTAGTAGTGTTATATGTCAACATCCCTTGAAGTGAATATCCCACCAAGTACCTCTCTCAAAAAGACGAACAGCTTCCATCATATATGGCACCAGGAGACGGTTTACAATAAACCCTGGAGTGTCCTGTGAAAAATAAAAAAGGGATTCTAAGTAAACACTCTTTACCAGAACTACACTCAATGCTATGTGACAAATAAAACAAGTGGATGAAGACACTTACTGTATCATTACTTAAGATACTTTCTGATCTGTATTTTTCATCTCATTTTTCTGCTCAGTATTAAAGCATAAAATATTGAGAAATTCAATGGCATATAAACAGTCATCATGACTGAGAATAATAAGAGTGCTACAAGCCAAAGCAATCAATCTTAAAACAATTTAATATGGCTAGTCTTTTCTTTATCAAGAGTCTAATGATACAATTTCCTGAAGTTAGGAGAAAAGCAGTTCTTCCCTAGAAGGTTTTTTTTGTGTGTGTCCACTACCAGAAGCACTCCTGACTAAATAGTCTGCTTCTCCTCCACTGCTCACTGGTGATCCTACTTTTGAAAGTTAGGATAGCTTTAACAGCAAACATCAACACTGACAATGAAAAGACACATGCTGTCAGAAGGTAACAAATGAATACAAAACTTCTTTTGCACAAGCATCAATCAAAAGCACAATCAATCAATCAAACACAAGAGAAAGAGTTCTGCAAATATAATATTATTTTGTATATTACTACTGTTTCAGATATTTATTATTCATTCCACTTTATCTCAGCATTTAATCCAGAGAATCCCAAGCAACGTTTCTTCTATAAGCAAGAACTTAAAAAAAAGTGTTCAGGCACGAATACTGCGTTATTCTCTATCCAAGCTAAATTGTAACAATTCTTCCTATATTCTGCACACTGCATGGTACTAAACTGTGACAGAAATAGGAAAAAAGTCAACTAAGGCCACAGAACAATTTAGCCAGAATTCAGAGAACATAGCTAGAATTAGAGTCCAGCATCCAGCAGCTGAATTAATTAATCCAGTAACTACCGGATTGCAGGCCCTTCTTTTTATTATCAACTGTCTCCTGGGGGCTGTGAAACCCAAAGCAGTAGCTTGCATCAAGCTATCCAGACCACAGCTTAATGGATTCAGAAAAAGTGAGCTTTCAAAGTAGGGTGTTTCTCTAGAGAAAATAAACCAAAGCTGAGAAGAAATTAAGATGAATATGTGTCTAGTTACTGCAGTCTTAAGAAAACCTTGCAATGAGCACACACCATGAAGGATTCAGCCAACTGTCTCACAGTACAAGAGGCAGCAGTTTTGTCTCTAGCATGGCTAAAGATGAGCTCCTGCTTAAACTCTCCAGTCTATACTTTTGCAGGACTTGAAAAGACTCCATAACAGTAAGCTCTGATACCTGTGAGTTTTGCTGCTCTAGACAACATGTCCAGAGTCACTGGACTTTGAAGAATTTGTGGTAAATGTGGGTATTTTCTTTATCAAATTACTTTTAATTATGAAGACAAACTGGACAAGATGCAGCCTAGAAATTTTTGAAGTGCTCATACATCTACTAAAACCTATCACCTTAAAATTAACAGTCTACAAGAACAGACCCCCTGAACGGTATACTGTCAAAACGTACTCACCTTACAACTGACAGGACTCTTTCCTACTGCTTTACTGAAATCCACAAGTGATTCAAAAGTCTTTTGGCTGGTCATTGGAGTCTTGATGACCTGGGTACAGGGAAGGTAGAGAGAGCATAAGCATATCAATGAGCAGAATCTCTCCCATTTCCCCACTGCAGCAATGTAATCCAGAACACTCTTCCAGAAATTCACAAAATATTTTGCAGAAAACCACCTTGAATGTATAAATATGTAACAGACACAGAACACTATTTTACACATAGATACAGCATTTTGCAATGTTGTGTTTCTTTAAGACACTTTCCCACTCAGCCACTACGGAAGGATGGTGAAAGGAACCATTCTTTGAAAGCACACTTAAGATTTAGTGTATCAAAATATTTCTAAAAGCTACATAGTCTCTTGTCTTGGGAAACACAAAGACACCACCCTAGAGACCCATTTAAACAGCCGTAGTTCCTGATAGAACAAGTTCTAGCAGCTACTCCACCTCTCTATAACCCTCTCTCAGGTAATTTTAGGGAGTGATAAGGTTTCTCCTTGGCTTTCTCAAGCTAAACAATCCCAGCTCCCTCAGCTGCTCCTCCTGTGAGTTACTCTCTGGACTCTTCACCAGCTCTGTTTCCTTTCTCTGGACATACTCCAGCACCTCAATGTCTTGTAGTGAAAGGCCCAGAATTGGACACAGCATTCGAGGTGTGGCCTCACCAGTGCCAAGTACAGAGGGACTGTCACAGCCCTGGTCCTGCTGGCCACACTATTTTTGACACAAGGCAGGATAGCATTGGCCTTCTTGGCCACCTGGGCACACACTGGCTCATGTTCAGCAGCTGTCAGCCAGCACTCCCAGATCCTTTTCCTCTGGTCAGATTTCCAGCCCCTCTTCCCCAGCCTGTAGCACTGGAAATATTGAAACAAACACAACTGACTTTGTTTCAAAAGTGACAAGGCAATAAGATTTAATCTCCTGACATTTTCTATTTATTTCTACACTAGTATCAGCAATTCCTATGAATAAGCCTCCCTGTTTGAAATGATGGCTATAAACAGCACCTCTGCTGGAAGTTCAGTGGAGAACTCAGGAGCCTTGAGACTGAAGGAGTTACCTCTGTCTGTTAAACCTGCCCCTCAACAGAGACTGCAGTACCCTCTAATCATTACAGGTAGCAAATTCCATATCAGAGCAGCCACAAACTGAGATCTGCTCTGTCAATCTAACTGAAATCCCACTGCTGCCAATTGCACTGCTGGGCTGCAGCTGTAGCTGATGGAACATGATGATAGCAGCCCCTGTAAGGCGTGCTCACAGGACACTCACCTCCACGAGCTTCATCATAGGCACAGGATTGAAGAAATGAAGACCACCAAATCGGTCCTGCCTGGTGGTTGCATTTGCCATCTTCGTGATTTGCAAGGATGAAGTGTTGCTTGCAAATATCGTATGCCTGGGAATAAGAAATACATAGATTGCATAAAGGACAGTAGGAGACTGAGGCACTAAACATAAATAGACATCCATTGGCTAACCAGGCAAGAATTCTCAGAAATATCCCTGCAGTTTATCACGGTCCTTTTACTGAGGTCTAAGCACAGCAATTTAATCGAATAACCACTGCAAAGACTCTGTGACTTTCTGATTCCTGAGGAATTATATTGAATGCTTTTATTAGGGGCTAGAAAAAAGGACTGTGCAATTAGAAAATTTTATTTCACTCCCCAAATCCATTCTAGGTAATTCCTTCAGCAATCCTGGAAACCTAAGGGTATCTTAATTTGTTGTTAAACACATTTACACATTTATTGAAACCCAATCATATGCCATGTCAAAAATGCACTTTGGAGTCATACAGAAAATTTGCAATCTATTTTATTTTGAAATTATAAGTGATAGACATGACGAGGAAACCTACCACCAGAGCAAAGATTTAATAGGGAAAAAAAAACAGAGAAAATGTAAGACCTGCCATGCATAGGACATCGCAAAGGATCTACAAAATGCCAAGAATTTTAAGACATATATGAAGTCCTCCTCCAGACATAAACCAAATTTACTAACTGCAATTCATAATGGTTTGAGTATTTTGTTTGTTTGGGTTTGTCCTCCCAGAAATATCTCAGACCCTCAACAGCCCTGATACCACGCCAAAAACTTAGAGAAATGGCTTTTTCTTCAAATCAGAAAATCAGAAACTAAATTAGAGATTAAAGCCTACCTTTCAGTTTGGACTGCATCGTACCATCCCTTCAAAAAGTTATCCTACTGGACTCAGCAAATGTTTATCTATGTTGATATTTTGCTTACATTGTACTAATATGTAACTGAGCTTTGCAACAGAGCTTTCAGAAAAGTTATGTTCAAGTCATGGTGACATCTTATAGGGGCATTAAAGAAAACATTTCAAGACAAAAACATCCACTTTGTTTTCAATTTTTTCATTATGTTTTCTTTTTTGTTATAGTGAAGGAAATAAAAAATCCTGAAAATTCCTGCTTATTCTTCTTACAAATATTCTTTTATTATCTCTCCACCATAAAGTGGCCTTATACTGCTCTGAGGTGAGGTACAAAAAGAAGCATTCTACATTTCATAGTTTTGACCTTGTAAAGTCAGTGAATACAAAAGTCATTTACTCTCACCGAAAATCTGCCACTGTGTGTAAAAATTAAAATACTCATATAAAAAAGAAGCACATTGAATTGTGAAATATAATTGCTAGGTTTATATCTGAGTTCACTTAAGAGATTTTACCTCAGTACTTCTTCTGTAGCCTCACACAATAGAAAGCCTTGGAAAAAAGAAAAGCATTTGATTTACTGTGACTAAGTGAATTTTAGTTACACTTTCTTCTCTGACTAACCAATTGATTTCACTGAGTTTAGAATAGAATTTTCATGCCTCTGTGACTTAGAATTACTCAATCCACGCTTCAGATGACAGCAGAGTTGGGAGGCTTTGGGAAGCCAGTACTAGTAAAGCCATAGAAATGGCTTTCCTGCAGCAGAGTGCTTTCTCTTGGTGCCATCTAGTGGCTCATGGAAAGACGTCAAAAGCAGAGCCCAACACAGGAGAAACCTTAATAAATATTTCCAGTAAATCCAACTCTTACAGTCCAGCTGCCTTACACTGCAAACACTGAGTAATACTTCATTTTTTAACAGTTTTATAACACATTCATTCGAACACAGTGAACAGCTGAAAAACACTGGCCAGGTCCAAGCTGAGTTTCTACATCTAAAGGCAAATCCTAGACCAAGGAATATTGAGAGCATTTCCTACAATCCCAGAAAAAAAAACAGAAATCAAGCACAGAAAAGTTCTTAAACTGGAAATGCAAAAGTTCTTTTGTCATATTCATTACAACCCTGTTTGGAAAAGTGCTGCAGTGTCTACAAAAATCCTAGCCTGACCTTTTTCAAAATGGAAATGCAAGACTAACTCCATTCTAGAAAAGGAAAACAGAACTGAAGAATGGGTAGCAATGCTTTACTCTGT
The DNA here is from genome assembly GCF_051311805.1 of Agelaius phoeniceus. Classification (NCBI taxonomy): domain Eukaryota; kingdom Metazoa; phylum Chordata; class Aves; order Passeriformes; family Icteridae; genus Agelaius; species Agelaius phoeniceus. The sequence continues at coordinate 27,781,560 of NC_135268.1, forward strand.
TCCAAAGATGATGACCATGTAACACAGTAACAAATACCAAATATGCTGAGATTAATACTGAGAGGAATAGAACATACAATTCTGCCTTCCACGTTTTGCAAAGCTCCAAGATCATAAATTTTTGCTCTGAGAACATAAACCAGTATGTTCTCAGACTAATGGCACCAAAGAAACAGCATCCACTGTTTCACTTGGACAGTTACCCAGATGGGGAAGACTCTGAGTTTCCAAGGTTTTCTGGGGTTTCCAAATGCTCCTGGCTTATTATATTTGATTTGAACACTTATGAGAAATTTGCTCCCCACTCACAAATACAACTCCTCTCAGTAAAAGAATAGCTTTCCCATCCCCTACATGTTTAGATCCACTTTCAGAGGAATTACAGTTACTTTATAAGAAAAGGAATTATGTTAATTGTGCTATTGTAATACTTTAGTTTTATGCAGTTCCCAGACTTATTTATTTTCCTCAGAGATGTCTCCATAGTGCAAAAATGGGAGATAAACAAGTACATGTTGCAGCTGAGGAAATGCATGAAACATGAAATACATCACAAAAGAAGAAAAATGCAGGGTTTCACACACCTTGCATTTCACAGGCAGAATTCATCTTGTCAGAACAACTGTCATACATAGCCCCTCACATTTCCACCTGCTATCATCCACCCCTCTGGGAAGTCCTGAGATTTGAATGAAGCCAAGTCATTCCTCCACAGCATCCTGGTCTTTCCTGGTCTCTCCCTGTAACCCACACTTCAGAGGGCCACCAAAGCTCAGAGGCCCTCAGAAGCAAAGCTCCTCCTGATATTCAAAACTGTCTTTAAACTAATCCTGTCTTTGTTACCAATTAACCAGAAGTCTACCACCCCTAGTGAGCTGGCACAACAGTCAGTCCATACAATAGGTTTATAAATTTTGAACTATTCAGCCTTAGAAAAGGCTGTAGAATGCTTGCACTGACAGGGAGATATTTCTATTCCAGCACAGTGCCATGTGGGATGAGTAAAGCCTACTGCTTCCTTCTAACACATGGAAAAACACTCACTACAGGTTTGTGTCTTTCCCCACACTAAGCACACAATCTGCAACTCTATACGCTCTCACAGTTACAAATTACCCTTTGTATCCAAAGCTAATATTTTAAACACTTGACTACTAAGTTTCAACCAGTTTTTCTACTTTATCCTACACATATGATAGCTGCATGTTTATAATAGCTTCCAAATATCCTCTTAAAAAGGAAGGCTTCTTGTCTTAGCCATTTTTCCCAACTCTGCAAAATCATCCCTTTTGCAATGGGCAGGAGCATATTTGAACAACCCCCAGTATCTTTTAACACTGTGATGTAAAATTTGATGTTTTACAGCAGCTATGCTGACAAACAGCTCAGTCTTCCAAAAAACAGCCTCAGGTGTTCCAAACACACATATTTTTAAGTGAGGCTCCAAATCCCCATGCCCACATTTCCTTGCTGACTGGTTTTAGACAGTTTACCATTTAGTACACTCCAATTTGCTCATTAAATACTCCACCAACCAATGGTCTGTTTGCACAAAATAGGCACAAAACCACAACAAGGTACTCTCATAAACGTTGAAGTCATCTATTTACTTTTGTGTGTCAGGGTAATGGCAAGTTTACCCTGTGCTCAGTACATGGCTGCTTGTGATCATTGACTGTATTCAAAATTACCAGGTAATTTTAATTACTGACAGGAGGAGAAAGCTTGAAAATCTCCCCAGGCTGAAGTCAACTAATGATAAAATCTTTTTTCCCTTGATATGATATTCAAGGCATAGCTTGCCCAGTTGACAGGCCAGACAGTCTAGAATACCTCTTAGCCAATATATCCCCAAACCTACCTACACTAGTTAAAATCTCAACGAGCAGTCAAGGTCTTGTGATCCTGACTCATCAATTACAAGGCTCAAATTTCTGAGACTGCATGCTCACCTTAACAGCATTTTTGGCTTTGGATAATATTCAACAGTAGCTTCCAACAGTTATCAAATATAGTTCAAGGACATTTCCAGGGACTTCATGTAACTGAATGAGTACCTACTAAAATACTATTTATCCTTTTACATCACACACAATAACAAGCAATGGCTGTTTCCTAACTCCTGTAATACAAAGTAAAGTTAGTTCACTTAAGACATTATTGAGCTGACTGAGACTTCTTAAAACTTGTTTATGACAGGTGTGCTGGACACAAATACTTTATAATTCAAATTCCCAATTTAAGTATGGGAACAGAACATTAACAGTAAGTCATGTCCACTGGAACAAGTCAATTCTACTGTTCTGCATTTGTAGCTGCATTAGGATTTGAAATTGCCAAGTAGATAGCCAATCCTAATGACTAAACACACCTGGAAAAACAATGAAGCAATGCAACAAGCAAATGAAGCAATGCAACACACCTGAGAATGTTTATAACATATGCACCTGGCACAACCACTATTCCACACCAACATAATAGTCTGGAGCTAGTTTGAGACAGCAAAACTCATTCTTAAATAAAGCAGCTAAGAAAACAGAGAACTAACTGTGAGTGGAAAAACAGAAAATAGTCTAAGTTTCAAAATGTAACAGGAAAAATATACATACTCTGGAGCAAACTTATCCAGCGTCTGGAAGAGTTTATTTTTAACTTCCAGGTTCTCCACAATGGCTTCTATCACCAAATCTGTGCTGTGGACCACTGATGCTGCATCTGTGCTTGTTGTGAGGTTTTTCAAGGTCTTCTTAATGAACTCAGCACCAGCCTGAAACATTTTCAAGCAGCTGTAATGTCTATTTACAGTGATTTAATTTACTTTTATATGAGAATCCCCTTATGTTCTCTGGTGGTTTTGACCTCCCCAAAATGCGGACAGTCTGCCACATTCCCAAATCAATGAGAAAGTTCTAGGTCTGTAGAGGTACAATGCTTTCCACTGACAAAATTTTCCTAGCCAAACAAATCTGTTTTGAAGCAAAGAGGGGACCTTTAAACTCATTCTTTTAGGAAGACCATTTGCTGTAGTCCAACCTTCAGCACAAGAGTCTGAGTGATCACCTGGTTGGTCAATCATGGATAAAGTTTCAGTGAAAAAGTGGAGAAAAATGTTTCCTCACTAGTAAATCTGTTGATATAGCTTGTGAGGGCAGAAATCAAACAGAAAAGCAAGACTTTTAGCCAAGGGTAAATGGAGACACAGTACAAATAAAAATAAACTATATGGTAGAATATAATGTCATACAAAAAGTGCAGGTATTATGTGGAGAGTTTTCTTTTTGATTAAAAGGCTCTCCATAATTACATATGTATGCTCTACTTATCCTGGCATGTCCATACTCCTGCAAACAGGCTCTTTTTATTTCCTTCCTCTGCCGCATCGTTTTCTGGCAAGCATCAATACCAGTATTCATTGTATATGTTAATATGTATCAAAAGAAGAAATTAATCTGCTGAGGAATTTGGAGAAGCAAGCACAGCAACAAGTAACTTAGGATGCAAAGCTAGACTCACCAACTGCAGCACAGTGGCTGGCTGTATGCAAGACTGACTCAGCAATGCAAGTGCAAAGTTAAACATCTAACACATGTCACTTGCATTCTCATTTCCTTTGCAGTAATCCTGTGCCCAAGTGTTAGGAGGAGAAAAAAAAAAAAAAAAGACTCCTTACTCAGGTATTAAGACAATTTTGTTACTATTTGCTTTTGGACAAAATGGATGCACTCCCAGGTAAGCACTAAAAGACTCCTTGCTTTTGAGTTACGATGAATAATTTTATTCCATTTCACACTTAGCATCTGTTTTAAAAGATTGCTAAATTGGTTTAAATCTTTAGCTTAAAGCTGAAGTTTATTAAGGAAAGAAAATGAGGTAGCACATCTTTCAACCTCCCTAAATTAAAAATAAAAAACTAACTGAAAGTCCGGGTTCTTGAGCACACTGGGAAAAGTTTTCTTTTTAAGCAATATAATAACATGCTCTATAATGCAAAACTGCAATATCATAACTTCATTATGGCAGTTTTTATTCTTCCAAGTTTTCCTAGAGGAATAAAGAAGAAGGTGTCAACCTCAGGCTTATCTGCAAACTTCTTCTTTATCACTCTCTTCAAACTCTCTTCAATTCCTTTTGTAGACTTTTTAAGGATTTCATCTGACTGGTCAACTAACACCACAGTGTGACCACTGGCTGCTGCAACCTGGAAGTTAAAAAAAAAAAAATTCAACATCAATGTCACAAAATAACCAACCATATTGATTTGTGTTGACAGACAATATGTCAGGCATTTAGGCAAAAATTTAGAGCTAAAATACATTGAATTAAATGCACTTGACTAGAAAAATCATAAAACCCTGTATATAGCTGGGGTGATGCTGAAGGAATAAAGGTCTCAAACAATTTGAGGGAAAAGGAAAAAGAAATCTCTCCCTCACACTGTCTTCAGAACCTTGTGTCTGAAGGCATCTAAATTCTGTGGCCATGGCTACAGAATAAACAGGGTGAGCAGGTGCCACAGGGGATGGCCAACCCTGTGTCCCCAGAACCCAGCTCTGCTGTCAGGCCATGAGCATGTCCCTGCAACAACAGGAAGGTGACAGTGAAGCTGGGAGCAGGGGTGAATGTTTGCCACTCCAGGATTCCACACAGACAAGAATGGCTGCAAAGTCTCCTTACGCTGCACTTGGTGCAAACACTGGCTCAGCTACACACAGCACTACAGCACTACTGGATTGCCTTTTTGGTTGGTATTTAAATTAATTTCAAACAAGTAACATCACTGTCTCACACTGTATCAGCACATTAAAGATCAGCTGCTCATTATCTGTTACTTCACTTTTACTTTATTTATGTTCCTCTTGTTAGTTAGCAACAGCCTCTCTTCACTTCCAGAATCCTTGAACTAACAGAGCTGTGATTTAGTAACTGTGTAAAACAGATATTAAAACACAGTTCCACTGATGGTTTTAAAGTGACTCAACTTCAGAGCTTCCCTTCTGCAATCTTTCACCTTACATTTAACCTTATATGTGATGACTAAAGACTCCTGCACCCACAAGACCTAGTCCAACACAGCTAGCTGAAATGGAAAGTGCAGCTATCTCATGAAGAAAAGCATGGTGATATTCTCATCCAATTTGCCTCACTAACCCAGCAAATAAAGAAATGCCAGATCGTCTCTGGACAGCAGCAGTAGAGCTTTAACAAGGGGTCAGTCTGCAGACAGACAATTCTTTATGCAACTTGGTTTTTTATTTTCACTATGGCCATTCCATAAAAACCACTTAAACCAAACTTGTACTTCTACTCCTAACACTTCATCTGCTGCTGATCATTTATAACAGTGATTTTTGATCTGAAGATGAAAAATCATTACCAAACACATTTTTAAGAGCTGAGGGCACCGCGCTGCCCTCAGCTTCACTGAGGAACCATTTATGATATGGTCACAGCTAGTGACAGCTAGTGAAAAATCCTAGAAAAATTAACATCTCCCACTTCCCACCATATTTACATGGACAGAGAGGAAGTAAATGAGACAAGATCATACCATTTCCTTGCAATTCAATCACACACTTGCCTAAACACTACTATCCAATGATCTTAAGAATGTGTTTGTAATAAGAAGCACAAGTGCTGGGGAGTCAATTAATGCTTTTTTCAAGTGCTTTTCACAGGGCAAAATCAAAAAATGTGGCTTTCAGCCATACACTAGCAGAGGCTTGCTTCACCTGACAGTGTGAAAAACCAAGAGAAGAGCAGACACAATTTCTTTAGTGCTCAAAAAGGGATGAAAAGCAGCTTTATTAATACGGTACAGGGGAGACACCACTCAGTGTTATAATGACCTCTGCTTTGAGATAAGTTTGGATTGATAAATTGGAGGCAGATGGTCAGCAAAATAATCCTGGGTCCTTGACAGTGGTAGAGGCCTGCAACCCCTGTTACTGTCAAATACCAGACACGTTTCTCTTGATGAGCTGCTCTCTGAAAATATGCAGTCCAGCAGAACAAGATCAGCACACTTACCTGGAAAATGATAAGCTTTGCATAGTCTGCATCTTCCTCAAACACAAGAACAACTTTTTTCTAAGTTGTTCTTTGATGGTTCTCCAGTGGAAACCTCAAGCTCTAGTATCACGATACAGAGGAGTATTTTTATCAGAAGAGTGAATAAACAACTATTTTCTTAGCCAAAAAAATTGCCTCTGTATTCCATCTGCTAGAGATTTGCCAGGAATGTAAGAAATCTTTAGTTCTGAGAAGCAAGCCTATTAATTCATTGAAACGGAGAACTGCTATTCATGAGCTCCAGCTCCAGCCTCACTGTCAGTTTCCACTCGGATGTTTGCCCCCTTATTCTTTGTGAAGTTTGTGAGCTACCCTGGTATCCTGGGCAACAGGTTCTTTCTCTGAATTAACTAAGTGCTGAAATTTTTAATCACTGAAAGGACTCTTCAATTTAATGTCCTAAAGCTATCAAGCTAAAAGTGAACTTAAAAGCCAAAGGCCTGAGGTTAAACTCTGGGAAAATAAGTCCTATTTAAATATTAACCACTTCATAATTCTGAAGATGAATGACAGCTAAATGCTCATTTTAGCTGCAGCATTCTACATGAATGTAAAATGTCTAAAATGTCACTAGATCTGCTCCCTTGTCAAGTTAGAAGAATCTTCTTTCCAACCGACATTTTCCACCTATTTCCAGAACCCACTGTCTGTTAACAATTAGTCCACGCATTGTCTTAAGAACCACCTTAAGCAATTTAAGCCGTCAGCCTGGGTTCTCCCCTCCAAGCCGTCTGACCAGAAGATGGGCGGATCAGCAGGAGAAGTGTGAGAGTTGAGCAAGCAGAGCGGAGCAGAGCAGCAATGCCCCGGCAGCAGTGGAGCCCAAACCCGCGGCACTCGGGCAAGGCAAGCGCAGGGGCGCGTCCCGCCCAGCCCGGCCGAGAGCCGGCGCAGCCACTGCTTCCCACACAAACACAGCCTGGGAAGGCAAGCGCGAAGGAGTTTGACCACGGGCTGTAACAGTTCCGAGAAGCGCCAGGAGGGTTGTTATGTTTAGTTGTGGGCTTTATTAACGCTGGTCCGCCAGCTGACCGCTCGCACTCCTTAGAGCTCGTCCCTTCCCGCCCGGGGACAGCGCGGAGTGCAGCGCCACGGCAGGGCTCAGCTCCGGGCGAAGAGCCCCAGCGGAGCTCCGGGACGCAGGAGCAGCAGCCTGGGAAGGGCCCGCGCTGGCCGCAGGGCTCGCCCCGGGCCCCGGCCGCCATGGCGCCTCCGTTCCCTCCCGCCCTGCGGCCGGGCCGCCGCACCGCGCTCACCTGGGCGATGCCGGCGCCCATGAGGCCGCCGCCGATGATCGTGACATGCTTGATGAGCAGCTTCTTGGCGGCCGCCGTAGCGGCGTCGGAGGAGGCGGCGCGCACGAACTGGCGGGTGGCGAAGGCCATGGCGAACGCGCGGAGCGAGCGGCGGGGCCGCGACAGGCGGGGCCGGGCCGGGCCGGGCCGGGCGGGGCGAGGGCCGCGCTCCGCCCCGGGGGAAGGCGGCCGGTTCCGGCTGCCAGTCCCAGCTGCCCGCCCCAGCTGCCCGCCGACGGGGGAGGCGCGTTGGGTCTTTCACCTTCGCTGCCTCTGATATCTTAAGAGCCAAGCAGCAAGGGCAAGGTCAACACTGCCGGAACGCCCGCGAGCCCCTGGCTAGCGCTGGGCCGGCGGCCGAGGCTGCGCTGATGGCCGCCCTTTGCCTCAGCGCCCTTTGCCTCACCTTCCCGCTGCCGCTGCTCATGCTCGCAGAGTCAATGAGGCTGGAAAGACCTCCGAGACCATCGAGTCCAACCCATGACCAAACACCACCATGCTAACTGGACCACGGCACCAAGTGCCACATCCAGTCCTTCATTAAACACCTTCAGGGACGGTAACTCCACTGCCTCCCTGGGCAGCCCATTCCAGTGTCAAACCACCCTCTCTGTGAACACAGAGTTCAATCTAAACCTCTCCCAGTACAGCTTAAGGCTGTGTCCTCTTATTCTGTCACTGGTTGTGTGGGAGAAGCGGTCTGCCCTCACCTGGCTACACCCTCCTGTCAGGGGGTTGTAGAGAGCAATAAGGTCTCCCCCGAGCCCCCTCTCCTCCAGGCTAAACAGCCCCAGCTCCCTCAGCCGCTCCTCACAGGACCTGTGCCTCAGACCCTTCTCCAGCCTCTTTGCCCTTCTCTGGACACCCCCAGCACCTCAATCTTCTTCCTATTCACATCAATAAAAGCTCTCTCCCCACAACAAAAGTTTCCTGATTAGAAGGGGTTGTTATTTCCAGGCTAGGACAAGATAAATAATAAACAAATATAATAAAAAAAAAAAAAAACAAGAAAAAAAATTCTTCCATTATTAACACTAACAGCTGAATTATATCAGATGCAGACTGCCCTGATTTCCATCTAATTAATTTATCACCAGAAAGACCTGCACTTCAGCAGCAGCTGACAACACAGCAATTACTACTTGAGTCAGCATCAGGGTAAACATTAAGCAGCTTGTTTTATTCAAATAAAGTGTTGTATTCTCATATCTCTGCACTTTGTACCACAAATGTACTGCAAAAGAATTCGCCTGGATTAGGCAGGAGCAGGAAGTGGTTGTGGAAACAGCTTTATCCAAAGACTCGCCCTTAATGATCTTTGTGTATACAAATGACAGCGGAGTGGTAATTAATGAATTTCCCCTAAAAACAAACAAACAAACAAAAAAAAAATAGCAGTATACCAAGTAACCTGCAACCTAACTCCAGGGCATAAGACAGAAGATTTCCACCTACAGCTCTTTTGTGAGCACCAGTGCTGATAGCCACCCCCTCCCCACAAAGAGTTCAGCTGGCTCCTGCTCAGCCCCTTGCTCTTCCATAGGGAAGGATCTCCCACTTTCCCCTGAGACCCCTTGGGGGCTCTTGCCTTCTCCCCCAGGCTCCCCCTTGGCACCGCTTTCCCTCTCTGCCTTCTGCTTCCCTCTATGCCAGGAGTCCAAAAAAAACTACACCTCAACTTCTGCCCAGGTTTTCTTTCCTGCAGAATGCACACCTCCTCTTCATTTGCTTTTTTATCTTTCTCATCTCCTACCCTTCCCTCTTCTTCTATTCTAGGTAACAGTGTTTTTTAAAAACTTCTTTCTATCATTTGATCATAACATGCCTGGCAATCTTATTTTCCCAATTTCACTTTGTTTCCCCACCTCCTTCACTCCTCATCCAGAGCATTTTTAACATTTTCTCACTCAGAAGCTTTTTCTGCAAGATGTAAGATGCCAAACACCACAAGTTTAGTCAGTAAGTGGAACTCATTGAAATGACTTTGCAAAGCTGTGAAACACTTACTTGGGAATTACTTTATTCAAAATAAAAACACATTGAAGCAAAGTAATTTTAGAAATAAAGATGTTTGCAGCATTCACAAACAGTCACCCACTTATCTGAGCATACATTTTTCAACAAGGCATTTGAGATGCTTCCCCTGCTAAAAAAAGGAGAGGGGGAGGACACATTTACAAAAACAAACCAACTTTGCTACCACTCTTTACAGTCAGCCAAAGATGGCAACACACTTTGAAAACTACAGATTTTGCTGCTTTTATGCTAGTGTTTAGCTACTTTTATGGTATCCTGTGAAAATTTCAATGCACCTGGAAGGTATGAAAGACAGATGTTTAAGGTGTTTATTGTCTTTATTTATTCCAACAGCATCCTGTATTCTAGCACATCTTGACATGGTTGGAACTTCCAATCAGTAGTTTTAGCATGTGGCACATTGCAGCATTTGATCACAGGTATCACCAAAAACCACATTCTCAAAGTAGTATTTGTAGAAGGCTAATTCTCAAAGGTGGCATTTTAAACTAAACTCAGCAGGCAAAACAAGCACAAATATCTACAGTTTCACATACCAGGGGATTATGTGAATTGCATCTTCTTTGGAATCTGTAAAAAAATACTAAAGTGCTTTTCAAATGTGTCCTCATTGATTAAAAGGACAGGTATTTTGTAAAAGTGATCAGTTGCACACCAACATCATTATGTTGTTTAAAGAGGCATTTCAACAGAAAGATAAATATTATCAGCACTTAATTTTAGCTTCTCAATTAAGCATAATTTTAAGATTTCCAGACAAAAATCCCAACCCTATAGAATCTATTTATTCATTGGAAAATACAAAATTAAATTAAATAAAGTGCTTAATTCTCCAGTACTCTCAGGTTTTAGAGCAAGTTCACTAGCACTGGTACCAAAATCAACTTTTCATTGTACTAAATTTTCAAGAACTTCATACCAAAAAACCAAACCCACAAGCCTATATAGTCCAAAGTTAACCTAATTAAATTGAAAAGAATTGAAAGTTCTCACACAAACAGTGGGATATCCGACCAACCAAATACGTAATTCAAAAATTAAGGCACTCTGTTATTCAAAACAAGTAACAGAAAACCTTAATTTAAATGCAAAATAACCATTTTACAGTCTTTGTTAGGCACTACCTGGCTTTTAAAACTTCAAGGTTAAAAGTGACAAAACCAAACATTAATATAAAGCTAAAAGTTGTCTCTTCTTTTACAATTTAAGTTTTGTTTCTGCTATGGAATACCCAATTCTAAATTACATTCAAATTCACATTCTAGTCTTGTAAACTTGACATTAGGAGGGCTCTGGGTGTTCTCTAGATCTCCAGTGAGGGGAAAAAAATCTTTAGAAATATATAAGAACTTAATTAATGTGATATGAAATTCTGATAGATCAAAAGGAGTGTAAAGAGATTACAGAATGATTAAGACAACTATTTAAAGGTTAGTTGTTACACTGCCCCCCAAAAGATCACTTTCCATGTCTGAAATACAAGGCAAGACTGAGTGTCCTGTTCTGAAACAATCAACGTGAGGTTTCCTCGGCAGCGGGTTTGACAGTGCTTAAGAGCACTAAGATTCTGGATGTGACAAAAGTACTGATACACCAATGCTGCATGAACTACAGATTCTTTTACTCTATATGGAAAATGATAAAGAGAGAGCCATTATATCCAAACCTCAAGTTTGCCAGCTTCCTCCAGTTCCATGGTAAATGTATAAGCAGCACCTGTACTGCTGTAGTGATGCCATATTTGCAGACTCCAGTTCCCAAAGCCAGAGGCTGTGGCAGTACCGTCCACACTGCCTGTGGATGAAAAACCTGAGCACCAGCCTCGACTTCAGGACTACATACTGCAGACTCTTGTGTTTTCCCCAGTGAGCAGCTGCTAGTCCCATCCAGCCTGCAGCCACTGCTGCCATGAGGTAAACAATGAATGCCAGAGGCAGCACAGATGTCTTGAATGCGTTTGGCACCAGAGAGAATGGAGTTCTGCTGTTTCTTGTTAGAGAATTCTGCTCTCGTTTGTATTCTGAGATAAAACATCTGCATCCAGATGCTGCACACTCATTTCATGGTGAGAATATGGCATATTCAAGGATTCTTTTGGCCTCAAATCCTGGCCTTTCCAACTTGGTACCTGCTTTTTTATAGAGAGCCCTGAATCTCAAGGATATTTGGATCCAAGCTACTACACCTGTAAGTTAGTTGCAAAAAACAATCCTCCAAGGTTAAAAGTAATGTAATTTTGTAATTTCCAAAAAAATAAGTAATTATTGAAGCTCAATTATAATCTTTCTTTTCACAGAAAATGCTAACAATTCATTAATATTTTTAATATTATATGATGTATTTCACTCCTTTGGTAAATGAAATGTTTATGTGCGGCTTTCACAATTTTTTACAATTACTATTTGCCAGAACAGTAACAAATGTTTTGGACCATTCTCCCATAATCAAAATTTGACAAACTGACCATAATAGGCAGAGGTTAAGCCCACCAAGTTTTAATATCAAATGAAAAACTATGCTATCAGTTCATTTGTGGAATGCAACAGCTGACAAAAAAAATCTTTCCAGAAGGTTAAATAGATCATTCTCATTGACTAGGAAGGCCTAAGCAGTTGGGGTTATTTTCTGGAAAGAAAGTAACAAAATAAGCTGGAAATAGTAAAAAAAAAAAAAAAAAAAAAAAAAAAAAGTCTTTTAAAAGTGCAGTATTTTTTGCTTGATCTTTTTTGACACTGTATCATTTCTTCAAAGCTATTATGTTGAATGGACATGGAGCTAAAGTTAGACCAAATCTTCCCTCCAGAGATGGTTTTGCAGCATTTTCAGGGTACATAAAAGTAAAACTTTGCATAAGACTTGAAAAAATCAAGAACAGCTCCATTTTTGCCAACTGCTCTCCCATGCACACACGTTTACCTAAAGAACAGTCAGAAGAGAGGTATTACTAGTTTTATACAATTGACCTATTTGTTAACACACATGTAATTCCCCTGTGCTACTACAGTCCAAATAAGGCTCAAACTACTGTTAAGCTATGACCTGTGAAGCTCTGGCCTCCTGTATTTGAGTCTAAGCCTTGCTCAGCTGTTCTAGTTCATATTAACAGTATTTACATCCAAAGCAAAAGTAGTATCAAAGGACAATTCATAATTTCTGTCTGGTGACTGGCTATTTAGGAACCCAAACCATTTTGCAAGTCACCAACTGTAATAATAAATCTACTTCTATAATTGGTCCTATGTGCAACTTTTACATCTCTCACCCCCAAGGCCCTACACTTGAACCACCACCACCCACCCACCCAGCTAATGACTCCATGTGGATTATCTTACCCATTCCAAAAGGAATGAATGACTCTTTCTTCATTAGCTGGCCATTTTCATCCAGAAATCTTGATGGCCGAAATTCATCTGGCTTCTCCCAAATGTTTGGATCTCTGTGTACTGACCACAGGTTGGGCACAATCACACTACCCTTAGGAATAGTATATCCCTGGAGCACTTTAAACAAAAGCAGAGGCAGAGATGTGACAAGTTGCTAGAAGGAAACATGGGAAAAATAGCAGTAAAAAGACAACAAGAGGATGTCACAAAAAATTATATTGATCCCTAGCTGTGGGCTGTAAATGTAGCAAAAGCGATCCGCTACCCTGCTTGAGTCAGGATCACACAAGCCTGAGCAGCTGGAAAGACACCAAATTACACCAACAGCTTCTGCAGAGAGAAAGAAGCAGTAATTGTCAGAAATGTACTCTGCAGCACCCCAGTATTGTGACCCCCTTTCCTCCTGCTCCTGTGCTGTCACAGAGCCCCAACACAGTCAAAGGATGGACTTTGAACTGTTGTGACACAAGGGTTTTGAAATTACTAGTCTCATTTCAGCTTGCTGCACCTCACTCCCCTGCAAATCAAAACATTTAGAAAAGCAGAGCAATTCAGTAATAGGTTTAAAAGCTGAGTGTTGCTCTCTCACACTGACTTTGGCCAGTGCTCAGCTATGTTTATGAAAACACATAGGTGAGTTGGAAGATGATATTTCTTAATGTTTTCTATACCTCTGGAGGTCAGTGGTATAAGCCTTTAGCAAACCAATTATTCTAAACTGATGTTTTCAGACCTCTGTGTCAGAATGCCAAGAACAGCTCTGCTGTTTCAGGTACAAAGCTGCAGTCTCAGCTGCCAGCTATGAACTTTAGCACATTAGTCAATACATGCTGACCCCTAGAGAAGAAATCAATCGAGATTAGAAAAACTGCTGGATGTCAGCTCAGACATGCTGCTTACATAGAGAACTATGTCAAGGCCTCCTGCTTCCTATAAAGGGCATTTTACATATTTGTTTTACAGGTCTAATACATAAATGAGGTCTTTGCAAATTATCACTAGATATCCCATCAGATCTTCAGCTCCAAAGGAAATGCTGTAGTAACAAGTCTCTAGAAATGCTTACCAGCAGTTTCTGAGGCCATTCGAGGAATAGAAAGGGGAACAACTGCAGTCATCCTCTGCACTTCCATAATGGTTGCCTCTGTGAAGGGCATTTGAGCCTTGTGAGCAAGAGAGGGAACTTTGTCACGTCCTAGAACTGCTTCGATTTCTGCATGAACTTTCTCTATTCAAAGAGAGCCAGAAAAATAAAGAAGTCAAAAGACATGATATGTGAGAAGACATAATCGCAATTTCATTTGATTGTGCTTGCTTCACTGTTTACTTAGAGTTCTCAAAATTACTTCAAGATGTTATTCCTAGCAGAAACAGCTATGCCAACATTAGCCTTAGGAACAGACTCAGCCAAAGAGAAAACAACCAAGCACAATCTTGACAACAGTCAAGAGTAAAGCTACTGAGCTGACAGACATTGCTAGCACTGCAGTATTGGAAAAGTACAGGAAAAGTCTTGTTGCTACTCCAAATGTATTCATAATCTTACTTTAGGAGTTTAATTATACAGTAATTTGAATGATGGGAAGATCAAGCTTCTGCTCTGCATTTAAAAACTTGAACAGTAAGAGAACTGTGTGCAGTGTGTGCCTGAGCACAAAGAGATGGATGGATGCAGTTGCTTTAGATCTCTTATTCTGGAGCAGGAATTCTGGTGCTGTTACTGCAAGCACTGAAGCCATTTAACTTGTTAAGGCCATTTCCTACTTTCTATTCACAGAACCTAAACTCAGGTATTTCCCATTTCCCCCAAAGGCAGCAGCAGATGCTCCTTTCCCTTTGCAGCCCTTCTGCAAAGTCAAAAAAATTCATGAGCTTATCAACTTTCTCATTCATGAGGAGCAAAAAAGATCAAATTATTTGCTTGCCCCTTTCATTTCCTTGTATGCTGAAGGCACAGCATACAAATAATTCTCTTCATAGAAGTTTCCAAGATTCAGCATTTGCTTCACCTATGTATATACAGGATGATGTGCCTTTTCTTGCAGGTAACTTGCAATCTGGCTACACCACAAAAGACAATCTTGAAAAAGGACACCTCAAAACTAATCTTTATTCAATAATAATAGTCAGTTTTTATTTTTACCCTTTATATCCTGCATACTTTGTGGTTGTTCCGCTTGCCTTTTCCAACCAGGGTGCTGATACTCTGAATTTTTGCTCTTTTCTCCTTAGCAGTGATACAAGATTAAATAAAACCTCAATGCAAAAAAACTGCCCCAGTTTCCCGAGCAGCATCCTCACTTGCTGCCTGAACTGCGTCTGAGGAGGCGCTGCTGCCACCTACTGGGTTTGCCCCAGAAGAAAAGCTCATGCATGAGGAATATTAAACACCACAAAAAATACAGCAAGACACGTGATGACGGTGTGACTTTCTTTGTGGGGAACAAAGCTCTTTCTTTCCCTTCTGTTAGGGACCTGCCATAGCCCTATATTCAGGCATGTATGTTCACAGTAATCTAAACAAATAAATAAAGTTTTCAATATTAAAAAAAAAAAAAAGAGAGAGACTGTCTCATACCAAATGTCACACCAGGGCTTTATCCTGAACTCATTTGTTCATTGTTTCTAAAAATATGAGGAACTATACAGAGAGCAGCCAAAATGCTGCCCACATTTCCAGCTGCAAAATGTAAACTCCAGCAGCCTCTGCAACAGCATGTTATTTGAACTGCTCCACAACTTTTCATGTTTTTAAAAATCTCAATGATCTTCAGAAGTCAAGGACCAAAACAAAGTCAGGGAACAGAACAAACTAAATACTCCTCATGGCTTCACCATATTGTCCATCCACATCATTCTCTATTTCCATGTAAAAAGCAAAACTGTTTTCCAAAGAGAAAAATACTTTTTTTTCCTCTGATAGCCCTTAGTTTCCTTTCCATGACTGCAAGCAACTTTTGCTACTTCTAAAGGATACACAATTCAGGTATTTTCTCTAGGGAGGAAATACATTTAAGAGAAATGTATTACCAGGAATAAAAAAAGGGGCCCATACACAGCTCCAAGGCAATCAGGATATAAGGAATGGGATATTAAAAGTGATACAGTCTGAACTACTGAGCATATTTAGATTACTTGACAAGAGCCACAGCATAAGGGGAAATCAGAGAGGTAACAAAATTGTTAGAGATCAGCAGAAAAGTGAAAATTGACTAGCACATACACAGCACCAGTTAGAAGGAAAAAAGGTTAAAAAAACAAACAGAAAACTCTTCTGGATTCCATTTGTGTAATTTAGAATGCATATAATCCATGTAAGTGCTTATCAAGTCAAGCAGTGATAACAGACAGCATTAAAACAGAAGAATAAGCCTATGCAATAAAAGTTTGTTTCAGATTTGTCCCCAGTGAACTCTCTCCCTGTTCAGCAGTTTGTTTGACTTTGTGCAATAAACTACGATCTTGACCTATTTGAAGAGATTTTTCCAAACAGATCTAACTCAGGGTAGATGAGACTACTACCGGTCATGACCCACTTAGTTTTGAAAAATTCCAAAACCAGAGATTCTGTTAACTTTCAGGGCAATCTGTGTCACTCCTTTGCCATGTTGACAGGGCAATTTCTTTTCCTGGTATCTGATCAGAATTTTCTTGCAGTAAGTTGTTTCCACTGCTTCCCTTCCCTTCCCTCCACAGCACACTTCAGGGGAGACTGCCTCCATCTTCTTAACATCTTTTGATCAGACAGTTGTAGATAGCATAAGGTTCCCCCTCAGTCATCCTTCCCTAACACTGAACAAGACCAATTTGTTCTGCCTCTGTTTTTGTTCCCCCCATCCCTCATCATCAGCAACCCATCCAACTGCCCTGAGCACTGATGGGGAGAGGCCCTCTAACAACACTGTCAGCTGGTGCTGTGCGTTTCTGCAAGTCCAGTTTGCTTAAGCTGTCTCTGATTTGATCCTCCTCTACAGCAGGTGCTGTTTTACTTCCCCAGACTCTGCTGCCAGGTCCAAGAACCTCCCTGCTCAGGGAGCCATAAAAGCAAACCTTAGCACTATGGTCTTCACACATCTTCTATCACTACTACAAGCCTGGAATGTCACAACTGCCAAACTTTTTCAAACATGCTAAAGTTCCCTGGAATTGCTTGGGAAAGATAAAGTTGTCCCAAACTAGAAGAAATTCACAGGTTAAAGGGCTATTTAGCACTTAATATATAGCACTAACCCAGAAATCATCATAGAACAGCAGGATAGAAGATGCCTGATTACATACCAGCCTTTCAAATCACATATACAACACAAACTGCTGGCTCTCCAAATGATTCCTTGCTGTTGCTGCTTGCTTCTGTTTCTGAGCATCCATCTGGAGCTTTACAGTCTGGAATAAATCACCTGGAATAAAAGTAATCTTACCTTGTACTTCAGGGTAGAGAGACATGTAGAGCAGGCACCACAGCAATGTGTTGGAAGTAGTATCAGTGCCGGCGATGAAGAGATCACCAATGATAAAAAACAGGTAATCATCATTAAAACTGCTCTCCTTGTTGCCCTTCTCTTCCTCAGCATGGATGAAGTACATATCAATGAAGTCCCTGGGGTTTGCTGCATCCAGTGTATCCCTGTGCTGGGCAATGATTCTCTTCAGAAAAGCAGTAATGTCCAACTCGGTTTGCCGAAGCTCGCGGAAGGGCCCAAAGGGAAGGTAGTAGAGCCAGGGGCAGATGTTGACCAGGATCATGTAGCTGTTCACACTCAGCTCCAGGGCACGGGCCATGTTCTTCAGCATCGTCTTGAACTCATCATCTTCGTAGTTAAAGCGCTTGCCAAAAGCCATGGAACAGATAACATTGGACACCGCGTTGCGAATGATTGGGAAGGGATTAAATGAATCCTTCCCGTGCTTCAGCATTTCCTCCTTTACAAAGTTCAGCTCCTCGATGATTTTAGGCTCTAAGCTGTGTCTCCCTACTCCAAAATGACGCAGTGTTGACAGAGAGAATTTCCTCTGTTGCTTCCACACAGGGCCATAAGGTGCAAAAATAACACCTGAAAGAAAAAGGGAGAGACTGAAACCAAAATGCCCAACTTTCAATTAGAAATAGTTAGCCATGCCTGCAACCCAAGAGCCAGAAAAGAAGGAAATTACACACAGCAAATCTCTCCCAAGCACCTATCTAGGAGCTAGAGGAAAAACACAAGGTTCTTTATCATAGCTTTTGGAAATCCTGTCCCTCCTTTTTCTCATCACTGAAACAAATATCCAAGTTACATCACTAGTTTCATTAGACTTTGCAAGAAACAAATAGATGGAGAAGAGGGAACAGTTAGTCTGGGATATATGTTAGATACAGCCTTTTCTCCCCAGTATCCTGAGACATGAACTTTTTCAGCAAGACATAACAGAAGACATCAAAACACAAACTGATTTGCATTTTTCCCCTTCGTGTTATACAAACTTTTTGCCAGTGTGTCTAGTACAAGCAAGCTTTATTTTTAAGTTATAATAAAAATACAGGATACTCACACTGCAAGAAAACTGGGAAGGTGAAAGCAGGTTCAGAGACACTTGGCAAAATCCTGCTTGATATGCATCTCAACAGTTTTGATGCCTGCAGGCACTTGTTCTAGATGATTGTGTCATTAAGAAACACCATTTAATTCCCAATTACTCACTTTCAAACAGAAACATCTCTTATGTTGAATTAAAAGACCACACCAAAGACACCACAGGGTAACAAATACACAACCTGCAATTTCTAATGTACTCCATGGTTAACCTGAGAAAGTTTAGTCATGAAACATGATCTAGTTCTGGATTTGTTCTAGTAAAACAACACCACTTTTTTTAAATTATTTTTTCTGGAAACAAAAGTTACTTTGTAAAAGCAACATCAGTTCTTCATCTGTCAACTGCAAACCTTAACCTTGAATTTAAATGGAGAAATGGCCATAAGAAAATAGAAGTAGTACATAAGTACTAGAAGATGCATCAAGTTTCAATACTTAACATTACTTACATTTCTACTACAAGTTAATGTTCCAACTTCTTAATGCTCAAAGAATACAAACACATGACCTAGCTTCAAACGTCCTAAATGAGAACATTAGGAAGAGTCAGGACAAGCTCAGAATCAGCTAAATTTCATCTTCTCTGCATGAAGACATTCCTCAGGCAATCTATTCAAATGCCCACTTCCTGGCCTTTCAAAAAACAGAACCAAAATCTTTCCAGATTTTCTTTCTCAACTGTTTCCTGTTAGCACTGGTGTCCTCAAGTGGGTTAAGTGAAAAAACAGGAGTATTTGGGGCTTGGATTTGGCCAAGAACCAACCTGGATTGAATTTGGCCAAGAACCAAGAACCCTGGGTCTCCAGGGTTTGTGGCTGGGTTGCAAAAGAAACATGGATTTCTTGGAACAAAACAAAGTTATCACTGTTTCTATCCCACAACAACTATCTCTAAAACAGGCTATGCACCCACAGTCTCTTCCCTTTTTTTTTTTGGTTAGGAAAATTAGTTTTAGGATCCAAATACATTAAATAAAACAAAACAGATCTATTGTCTTGAATGTAAAAGAGACTTGCCCAGGCCCACAGAAAAGCTGACACCAACAACAAATGTCCCCACACATGGTGAGCCTCTCCAGCAGTCCTGCAGAGAGCATCAGTGTTTTCTGATGTCCCCAAACCCCAAACTGCTGCAGAATACTAACAACTGATTTGTAAATTGGGAAATAATTACATAGAAGACAGATTAAGGAAGAAGAAGAGCATAAAGACAGAACAGAGGAAAGAGAAGAAAGCAAACTCTCAACTGCATCCCTAGCAAGCTACAATAGTCCTTTGCTGATTTCAAAGAAAATCTGCCTGCCCTAAAAAGCCAAGTTACTCAGCACAGACATCTCTACTCTTTAAAAAACCACAAACAACAAAAAACAACCTCCCCTGTAAAGAAATTAAAGCAAAACAAAACAAACAACAACAAGAAAACCCTGAAGCCCACACAATAATAAATTCTGAAGCAACAATAACCAGGACTTCATGCTCACTACAGATGCCTAATTTCTATGAGCTGATAATGAAACTCTTTCAATACAACCAACAAACTCAGAAAACCAGAGAGTTCATTTTATTCCCCCTTTTTACACAAAAAAAATTAAAATCCTCACAAGAAGCAAAGGCTTACTTACCCTCCTCCATCCCCCACATTTTTTACTGCTAGCTCTAGTGCTGCTACAATCCTGAGAACACTGACAAACACAGCACTCACGACATTTAAAAACATCCAACTTCTGTGTTGCCAGATGTCCACATGTGGATATGCACAGGACAGGGCTATAAAGGCAGACAACCACTCTGACTCCATGTACTCTGCAGATTCAGTCTTTGCTACCTCTCAAAGCTACAGAATACAAAAAACTAAAATACTAAAATAAGACCACAGAAATGTCTTGTTTCTCCCCAGTCTACTACTTCTCTTTCTGCAAACATATGTGATGATGAATTAAGAATTGACTACTACCTTCTCCCTTAAGTTCTTATGGCATTTTCTATCAAGCCAAGAAGGCCTCCCTCACTTGCTAATCATGTTGCTGAAATGTAGTATTTGCCATTTCTGATACTTCTACCTGCTGTCCCCCAGGCACAATTATTTTCTTTTCATCTTATATGCAATAGAACCACACAGCTTCCATCCCATACCTGGGAGGGCAGCTCAAGGTAAAGACAAAATTATACCAGCAAATGTAGCTCACAAGAAAATATCTCTATAAGTTGTCACCACAATAGCTCACTTACAG
Source organism: Agelaius phoeniceus (assembly GCF_051311805.1). Taxonomy (NCBI): domain Eukaryota; kingdom Metazoa; phylum Chordata; class Aves; order Passeriformes; family Icteridae; genus Agelaius; species Agelaius phoeniceus. The sequence goes on from NC_135268.1 coordinate 27,802,147, forward strand.
AATGAAGGAACCTAAAGAACCCAAGGACATGCAGGAACCCAAAATGGACACTAAACCTCCCAGAGCTGTAGAACCCAAATTGTGAGTGGTAGAGCTGAAGTTACCCATCATCCCGCCCTTACTGTTTCCTTTCCTAGTACAAACAACTGCTGCTGTCCTGACCTGCAGAAACATCTCACCCACAAACCCCTGAAATTATCACCCAAACCAATCTTAAGAGGCCTCCAGTTTGAGTGCTGTAACCCGTCTGCCTCCCCCATAAACCACAGACGGAAAAAGCAATGCTCACTAGCACAAACGCAGCATGGCAGAGGCTCAGTCATCTCCTCATGCCACCACCAAACCCAAGGCAGCACAGGGACAGCACCTGCAGCTTCCACTGGCATTTGGAGAACCAGCTTGTGGGGGGCAGTGGCCCCACTGCCCACATTCACCCTTTGTGCACTCAGAACACACCAGCCCTGTGGTTCACTCTACAATATTCCTGCATCTGGGGCAATCCAGCATGCTGCTAACATGAGCACCTTAGAACAGCTGGGGATGTTTTATGGACCCCTGGGCAGCCCTGATGCTGCAGTCCTCATGCCTATGGTGACCTTACAGATGAAACCAAACCCAGAGCAACACAATGTCCCTGCCACAGCGCAACACAGACAGGCACCATCCCTGGGCTTGCTTGCAGCATGCTCTGCCTGTGGACAGCAGGTTCCTGGTACGTCCAGCTCTCCTGGAGCACCCACTGGTGGAAGCTGCCAACTGCCCTGGCTACTCTTCATATTCAAAAAAGTCTGATAAAAAACAAGATACATATGAAATTCACAGCATTCAAGGAAAAAAAAATCTACCATGAGCCTCAACATGAGGTTTTACAGCACTGCTAAAATTATCTAACTTCTCTTCCCTTTTCCTCCTCCAGTTCTTGCTGAAGTACTGCACCTAAAAATACTCACGCGTGATAACAACGTGCCCGTGAGATCTATCTTGGAACAATATCATTAAACCAACACAATTAATCTTTTTTTTAATTCTTTTAACTGATTTCAGCAATGGTACCTCATAGCATTTTAATAAACATGATCTAGTTCCCTCACTTTCTTCTCTCTTTACTAGGGCAATTCTGGTATGGGGGGGAAAAAATAAATATTCATGCATTTAAAAACCAGATTTTCCTAGCCTTGGAAAAAACAAAAAAAAGGTAAGTTTCACACAAGCTAGCACACTAACAAGCCTTCTGGGGTCCACCTCCTAAACTGAAAAAGGGTAAGTATATTTCCATAAACACGGAGATCAGTAATGCCCGAAAAACTAAACATGAAGAAATTCTACCTGCAGTATTGCTAGCATGTTTTTAAACCCTCCATGCCTTTTTCCTGCGAAAGCTAGTAACTCTCCTTTGGACTCCTAAAAAAAAAAAAAAAAAAAAAGCCAACCAAACCCAAACGTGCTCAGTAAGTTTTGACAAGCAAAATAACACATTTGCAAATATCTCAGCAACAGTAGCTTGCACAGGCACAGTAGCTGCACAGGCAGCGTGGACTGCGCAGCCATGGGACTCCACAGAAGCCTGATCTCTGCCACTGCTACCTTGGTAAGAGCTGGGGGAGTGCCCAATTTCATACCACTGCCCAAGTACTCAAAATTTCTTCCCCTCACACAGCCAAAATCAGAAAGCCCCCAGATGACAGACCAGCTCTGCCTTAAACCCCCGCACAAATGGCAGCCACAGAAACAATGAGGTTGGAAAAGAGCACCGAGATTGACTCCAACCCATGACCGAACACCACTGTGTCAACGGGACCATGGCACTGAGTGCCACAATCCAGCCTTCCCATAAACACCTCCAGGGACGGTGATTCCACCATCCCCCTGTGCAGTCCATCCCACTGTCAAACCACCCTTTGTGTGAACAAATTCCTCCTAATGCCCAACTTAAACTTCTCCTGGAGCAACTTGAGGCCCTTTCCTGTTGTCCTATCCCTCAGTACCCAGGAGACCAACCCCGCCCTGGCTGCAAGCCCTTTGCAGGCAGTTGGAGAGAGAGATAAGGCCTCCCCTTGAGCCTCCCCTTCTCCAGCCTAAACCAGCCCAGCAGCTCCTCAGTCTCTTTACTGCACACGGAGCTAAAGGCACCGGGCACTTCAGTCACCCAGAGACGCTCCGTGGTGCACGGCATCGCACTGCCAACTTCGCGGGGATGCTGCACCTCAAGGCAGGGCGAGTTTCTCTCTGTCAGCAGCAGGGCGAGGGACACAGGCGAAGAGCAAAAAGCAAGTAAACAGTCCGCAATTCGTGGGAGTTAGATATAAATTTCGGCAGAGCAGCCCCGATCCCGAGCAGCCCCCGCTCCGCATCGCTTCCAAGCATCACTCCGGGCACTTCCAGGCGTGCGGCAGCTGCCCGGGCGGGTCTCGGGGTGCCCCCGGGCGGGTCTCGGGGTGCCCCCGGGCGCTTACCCTTGTTGTGGGTGATCATGAGGACGATGGGCACGGAGGGCCGGTCGCTGAACACCTCCGCCTTCTGCACCAGCGCCTCCCGCACCGCCCCGAAAGTGTTGAGGATGATGAATAGGCGGTTGCCCACGAAGAGCCGGAAGATGCTGCCGTACATCTTGGTGAGGCCGGTGAGGAAGACGTGGGGCGAGAAGGCGGGGGAGAGCCGGTCGCCCTTCACATCCACCGCCCATCTGCGCAGCAGCGGAGGCGGCAGAAGGGCGAAGGCGAAGTTGCCCACGAGCGGCCAGGGCGCGGGGCCCGGCGGCAGCCCCGACAGCACCCGCGGCCGCCGCCGCAGCAGCCAGTAGCAGCCGAGCCAGCACAGGGCCACCAGCAGCAGCTCGGTGGCCGTGGGCGGCCGCAGCAGCCACGTCCGAGCTTCCGTGCTCGTCCCCACCATCTCCGCGGGCAGCTGCACCGCCGGCCTCGGCTCGCCGCCGGCGCGTAGCGGTTTAAGATGGCGGGGGCGGGCGGGAGGCGAGGCCGGCGGCGCCCTGACCCCGGCCCGCTGGGCCGCTGGGCGGGGAGCGGGGCCCGGCCCCGACACCGCCCCGCGCACGGCAAGGCGCCACAGAGCCCCGGTTTATAAAGGATTAAACATAACCCGCTGTCCTGCTCGTGGAAAAAAAACAACAATAACAACAAAAGTGAGCGCTCCTCCCCACCGCCCCTCGCAGCACTTGCTTTCAAATGCTCCTTACGCAAATGTCTATTTTTTTAGCTGTTTAGAAGGGAAGGAAATAGAGATGATCCTTTTTTCCGTTCCCAAACACAAAAATCCGGCAGTTCCAGGGAAAACACCGAAACTTTCTGTTTCCAGAGCCAAGGACGAACCTAGAACCGTGTCCCAGCTTTAGGTCCCCTGCTTGGCAAATGCAGAACAGCACAGTGAGGCTTCGAAGAGAGGCACTTAAATTTTAGAGGAAAAAGACATGTAGCTCTCCTCCTTTCCCTCAAATAACATAGTAATAAAAAACTCAAACACAGACACAAAGACCCAAAACACACCCAAACACCCCAATCCCCCAAGCCTACCCAGAAGTGGTTTTGAGGATAAATTGCCCCTCCCTCTAGTAAACACCTTAGTGCACTCTTCCCAGCTGATCAGCAATATAAAATGTGACCCCTAGAGAGGTAATTAGACATCATAAACTGCCACTTCTGATCTTCCCAATAATTTACTGCAGCATCAGTGGGTTTAGTAAGTGCTCTTGATATACCCTCACTAACAGAGAAAAGTATTCATGTTTTGCCCACAGTGCTCCTTCTATAAAGTGATCCCCAAAAAACAAAACAATGGACAGAATAAAGGGAGCTTTCCCAATAAAAAGGGTATTGCTAAACCATCTATTTTTTTAAACAGTTGAACATTCAGTAAAGATAGTGACAAGTTGCTCATAAAATAGTGGCTGAACTGCATTAAAAAGGTTTTATTGCAATTATACAGAAGTTACAGCAATTTCAGAAATACATAAAGCTTTAAATAGTCAAGGTCAGTTTTCCTCTGAGCAATTAAGGCAACTGTCTCTTTAATCTAAACAGCAAGTGGACATTTTACCAGCCATGGATTGAACAAAAGATAAAAACTAAGAACAGATTTAGACTGGCAGAATAGAATTCAGCTTTTATTTTGTCCATATTTGGCAGAAATTCAGCAGCTAATTACAATGTATACAAATAAAATGCATCTATTAGAAAAAATATATAAAAACAGATGAAAATTTAGCTGAACTAAAGATATTTTATATCTGAGTCTCCAGAAAAGTTTAAATTCTGTAGTGTGAAAATAAGAAGCTAAGGTATTCAGCACAGCTGAAACATATTACTGTTTTTGTCTGTTTTCTTTGTACAAGAATAATCTAGCCCCACTTCTTCTCAGTCTAGTCAAGAAGCTGAACTAGATTTTAAAAATGCCTTCCTTCCCTATGTATGCAGCTGAAAGTTTGGTTTCAATGGCATGTAGCCAATTCTAGGATGTCCAAAGATTAAATTGCACATTCATTTTGATAGAAAATGTGATTAATTTAAAAATGTTAAGTGATAAAATATAACTTTTCCTCTAACATACCAGTAGATAAGTGGATATTTTAATCAAGTTAATCTTTATCAAGTTAAAATAATAGCTGTTGCAACATTAAAATCAGTTTCTGCAATTTAAATTAGAACCAAATAGCCTCTTTTTAAAGCATGAAATTAACAGCAAAACATATCCAAGTACTTCAATAATATTCTGCATACTCCAATAACTACATATACAAACTACAGTACTTTCCATGGAAATCCTTCCTGTTCAGTCCTAGCATCAGTGTAATAAAAAACACACCCCCTTTAATTCTGCACTTAAGGAAACACCATTCTTCAAACTCTTTTACCCCTAACTGAGTAATCAAAGCATTTGGTGACTCCACTTTTAACAGGTCAAAAAATAGCTCCATATAACAAGCAAACAAACATCCCCACCAGAGTAAAGACTATAATGAAAAAAGCATTAAAAATAGAATAGTTTAAAGGAACTAATTTTTCCTTAAAGATAACCAAGTTACAGAGTTAAGGCCCAAGCAGAAGCATTGGAAGTTTAATTAACAGAGTAAACTCTCAAAAGCAACATAATCTTTGCTCAAACTTAAACTTTGAATCCTATCAACGCTTAGGACTGTTGACCAGCTGTTCTCTGCAGCTGCTGATTTAGCACCCATTCTCTTCAAGTATGGGCTGTGGTTTTATATGCTTTATTTGAGCTTGCATGCAACTTTTGGATTTTTACTTCCACAGGCACTTTATTCATAAAAAACACTCTCCTTGTCAAAAGCACATTGAAAGTATTTGAAAGTTCTGAGTTACACTAGTGCACTGAAACATGTTTCTGTAAAACAGCAGCTAAAGCTAAAAAACCCCACTTTTGGTGAAGTGCATGTCACATGCTCATAAAGGTTTTGTTTTTGCAGGGCATTGAAATATGCAGCCATTTGCCTCTTAATATTCTCTAAGTATTGCACTTTTTTTGTAAATTAAAAAAATACAATCCATTTTCTCTGAAGCATCTTGTAATTAAGACAGGAAAATTATATTTCAATGTGGCTTAGGACTATTATGGATGACTTTGTTCAATCTTTGGCTTTTCCAAGGGTCCTACTATAAAAGCAGGCACGGAGACAAGTAGGAAGACAATCCAGACTATTGTTACCAGACTACCCACCTTCACACAACAAAAACCCCACCCAGCCCTGGTTTTATCCTACATGGTGGGCTTGCTTCTGCTTTAAATTAAGTTACTCTAAACATGGACTATTCTTTACACTAATATAGAAGTTCCATCAAATAGATCTTAGAGAAGCCCATTTACTTCTGGACGTACTAGATGGAAGTGATAAAAGAGAATTTATTCTAGTATATGAAGCACAGCAGGGTGGGGTACAACCCTTTCAGAGCAGAGGGGTGTGCTTCAGTGCCACCAGTGCACCTGGGCACAGCACCTGCTCTGCACGTTCATGTGTCCAGAAGAATTAAGGGCATCATGCTCATCTAGGAGCTGACTCCAGCAGGACTGCCACACCTGTCACAGGCAGATACTTCACAACTGCTAAGCTCACAAGTAAGGGCCTTGAACAAGAACTAAAGGCTCTGTATTCTCTGTGGATAGAAAGTGTAGGTACTGCTGCCCAAAAATGCCTCTTGGAAAGATCTGGAAGTGTACTGTCCATTATATACAATAAAATCACAACTAAAGGCGGGGGGCAAGGCAACAATAACTTCTGCAACAGAAGGCACGAGATAGTTTTTCATCTTAAGAATGAAAAGCTTGTGAAGCTTTCAAACAAAGCTAGAAAATTACTCTGTTGCTTCACTACCTAAACAATCTAGTTTAAGGTTCTTTCACATGTTTTTATAATGTCCTACTGTGAACTGCCTTGGCAATTATGTTGTTTCACTTCTGTTCTTTAGACAGCTACATGGTCATATCCATCACTAGTTGTTTGGGGTTTTTTAAAGTTTTAGCAAAATACACATCTACACTATATAATCAGGGACCTCCTAAGAAAGCTTTGTCCATTTCACGTCCTCTCCCTCTGTCCCCAAGGCTTCAACAGAGATGATGAAGCCAGAGAATTATTTTATTTAAACTACCAGCCTGTCCCTTAATCCTACCTAGTGAAATTCTTATATTTTACACAGTTTCAGAAGATTAGCTATCCTAAATGTATGAAAACTTAGAATTTGACATGTAATTTAGAACAATATACACTCCTAATATTTTCCTGCATTAAAATACTATTTTTGCCATTTTTATATAAAACAGAAATAGAAAAGTGTTGTATTTATATAAAAAGCATTTGGAACAGGCTTAAAATGTAGAGAAATGTTATTTTATTGAAAGGTGTCACACCAGCTTTCCTTAGTGTTCATGTTTAATAAGAGAATAACAGCTCTTTATAATATTTGAGATTATTAGCACCATAAATAGATATAAGGTTTTTGATGTTTAAATATGTGGGTGGTTATGTAGAGAGTCCACCTGTACTCATTAGTACACAGGCTGACAATAAAAACTTTCAACTTGTATGTGCCAAGTAAATAAGTAAAACACATAGGACAATTTCTTCAACATGTTTTACCAAATTCACAGTTGGTAAAGTGACAGACAGTGAAGTGACCATGACAGACAGCACCTCTGGAGGGAAACCTACAAGATGCTCCCATTATTGCTTTTTTTTAAAGTACAGCTAGTGCAATAGTTGGTTTTGGTTTGGGTTGTTTTAACACAGTGAACTGATTGCAGCACAAATCACAACTCTAGTTCTAGTACCTCTTGCACGTATACAGAAAACCATAACACTCAGTTACCTGACAAAGTATGTTATAGTGTCATTCTGAAAGTTTTACAACATAAAAGCCAACTCTTGCTAATTGTGAAGAATTTCCATGAAAATGACACCCAATTTGCAAAGATCAGTAGAAACTAGAGCACCAAAGGTTTCTCAGTTTGTTATTGCAGTAGTCTGCTGCGTGGTGTTTGCAGAACTGGACCCTGAGGCTACAGAACAATGCCACCTTATCAGCTTCTTATCATGCACGCATTACAGCATTCTCATAATACCTTGGGGGGCTCCTCAGCAGCCAATGGCTTTTTTTGCCTAGTTTTTCCAAGGTTGGATATACAGCTCCAATTGACATAAAGAGCTATGGATACCTAGGATCCAACCTAGGAGAAGTCGTGCAAGAAAAGCTGTCAGCTGACAAGGATGAAACCATGTTGCAGCCAAAGTGATGTCCTGTGCTGTTTTTAGGGAAGTCTTGAGAGTTTTCAAAGTCACAAAGCATGAGAACCACAACCATCAAACCATTATTTCTGCTTTTACTTTCAGGTTCCTCAGTACAACCCTGACCTCAAAAACTAGCAGAACCTTTTTCACATCTCACATATGCTCTCCTGAATCATGAAAATAAACGCAAACAAATGTGCTAAACATTTAAGAAGCAAGAATTGATTCCTGAGGGAAAAGAAGTATGTCCTAGCATGTTAGGTTTCAAAACTTGAAATTATTATCAAGTATAAATTGCGCAAAGATGGGTCTGACAAGAATGCCTTTGGCTTTAGGATTAATTATGAAGCCTTCTCAAATGTAATTCTACTCTTCTGTATTGAGCCATTTAGAAAATACAATTAGTAGAAGCAGATGTAGGTAGACAGGAGTCTAAAGCAGCACAGGCTTCAGCATAAGCAGCATTTTGAGTGGCAACAAACAAACAAGTGGAATGCAAACCCAGTTTTTACAGAAGTAACTAAGCACTGCTAAGTTACTCCAAATGTAAAGAGGGATTGGAGTTCAGTAATATTGTTTAAGGTTCATGCACAAACACTTCAATGGCAGAGGTAAAAGTAAGCAGGGAGATAAATTTCCTCTTGGCATTCTCAGCACACCTGCCACCTTTAATAAAAAAAAAAAAAGTAGAAAGCAAACAGTCCCACTCATCTTAAATGCAACACCTGAAGTAACACCCAATTGTATGCTCCATTGAATTGGAATGCAGCTCCCTGTAAGTGGTTTTGCCTCATTTATAGTTTTGATTTTTAAGTGACAGCACTTTTTAACTATTGCCACCTTTAGTACTGCACTGTCAGTCCAAGAGAAGCTCAAAAGGACAGGTGGAGATGGCTCCCAGCCATCTGTACTGTACAAGTACAGCCTGGTTTGCCTTCCTAGGAAGCTGCTGTATTGAATCCAATATTGCTTATGCCAGAGAAACCCCTTCCACACCCATGTGCCTGCATGGTGCCTGACCCCAACTGCTTGAGATGCTTTTATTTCAGACTCATTTCTGACCACTTTTTCTCTTAATTAAAAAAAAAAACAAAACCAAAAAACAAACAACCCAAAAGTCATCTTCAAACATAGTTCAGAGATACTTTGTGAAAATTGAACTCGTTTGGCACAAAGGAGATTCTTCTGTAGTAATTCTTTGCAGTGTCACAAATGCTAACCTCCTAAAGATCATATTATGCTGAGAGAAAAGGCAAGAGCTAACATTATTATTTTTTAGGCACAGCTTGAAAGAAGAATATTTCTCCTAGAAGAAATCCATGCACAGACACCCTAAAACACCTTAGGTACTGTATCCAAGGGATCTGCAATTTTTTCATTGACATTTACCAGAACTAAAACCAGTTACATTTCACCATACAGACAGCAAGTAAAAGACAAAAACACTCATTCCTCGTCCAGCAAAAGGACTGGGTCAACCACTACAGAATCATTTTTAAAAGTGCAAACACTAACTATAATAGTATAATTCAGCATCTTTTTCAACTGTAGTACAGATAAGACTGCATGTAACATGCAGCCAATATAATTTTAATTCAAAAAGTAACACACTGCTCCTCCCAATAAGAAGCGGTCTGCCCTCTCCTCCTTCCTAGTTTGCATCTTAAAGGTTAGTACACAGCCAAGTGCCACAGAAAAAAAACAGCTAGCTATTTGCTCAATTCCAAGTCCTTTGCAATGAAAAAAATTTCACTGAAAACAACTCAAACCTTTGTGGGTTTTTAATCACTGACTTACAGTAGAAAGAAGGAATCCTCAACACCAGTATTTCATATTCACATTAGAGACTGCACAGTATTGTTACTTCATCTTTAAAAATCATTCAGGCATTGAGTGTTTAGTTAGGAAAGATGAGTTCAAAACTGGAAAGTTTCCTTGAAATACATTAACTACCTGTATCTAGCCTGGCATCCTCATGTGCTGCTTTCTAGATTAATAAGATTTAATCTTATGGTTAAATCCATGGAAACTGAAGCCAACTAGAAAAAAGCTTCAGTATGTTTTAAGCATTGCAGCACTTTGTTCTTGTTTTAGAAACTATTAGTGACAGCTTGCAGGAACAACTTATAAAAGACTGCTAATAACATTTAAGCATTTATCACTGGGTTGGGTTTTGTTTTTATGTTATAAGTTACGGATGAGAGCCAGCAGAGACACACAGTTGTACCACAGAATGATGTGCTTAATATTGCTGCTTCCTTATAGGGTTTTTTCCCAGAACTATTACACAATTTAAATCTACACTTCTTACAAGTTAGATGTAGTTTAAGCTCAATTTCATACAAAAAGCAATATCTGATCACCACCTACTTCAGTGTTTTCATCTTTTGTTTTTCCTTGTAAATACTACAACAAATGCCTTTGGTTCACAGCACTTCTCTCTGGATTCTAAGAAGCATCATAGAGTGGCACATGAAGGCTTACTTGTGAGCAGAGTTACTTGAATGGCATGTTAGGATATTTTTCTCATGTGTACTTAAGCAGCAATACCCATTTGAATGATGCCTAATAGGAGTATTTACTTTTAAGACCCCTATTCTCAGTAACTGAATTTAAGACATTGAACACTTCTGTATTGAAGTGTTCTATTCCAGGCATTGTAAAATCAATCTCATAGCATCACTCTAATGTTGTGTGCCTATGTAAAGAGTTCTAGCTAAGTCCAAAACATATATATTGTGAAAATATCAAGATGACAATGGAGTTTTACAACTATTACATCTGCCAGTAAGGCAAAATGGTTCCAGTCCATATGGCAGCTTGGACCCATTTTCAAAACAAGCCCATGAATCTTTAAGATTCAAGGTTTATGCATTAAAAAAAAAAAAAAACCAAAAAAAACCAAAAACCCAACAAAACCAAAACCACAAAAAACCAAAACCCCACTAACAAAGAAAAAAAATCCTGCAAGCAAACATAAAAAGTAACATAGAGCCACGGGAAAGTTCATTTAAAGTTAATGAGAAAGACTTCACCTTGCACTGAAGCTAGTGGATATGTGTCTAGAACATCCCATCTAATGAAATGAGAAAAAGAATTTGGGTTAGTACCAAAAAATTTAGGATAAACTGTCTAGCCAGATACTACTGATAAGAGAAAGCCAGAGATTGAACAGATTCTGATTTAAGACCCTAGTAAGCAGATTTGTAATAATCCAATTAAGAGAATGGTCTCTCATCTCTTTTAAGACTTCCCAGTTCTGTCTCTGTTGCTGAGCTTTATTTCTCTATTACACAAAGGTAGTGCATTTTAACAAACACTTTCTTTCGTTTCCTTCTCTCCCAACTAGCTTTTTTTAAGGAGGGCAGCAAATCCCGTACTAGGGTTCATAGCAATGTTTAGCACAGCTATTTTTGCTACTGCGCCACCTGTGGTGATCTTTCCAAGAAAACAGTGAATGATAACTAACAGTTAGTACCATTTATGTCCACACGGGAGTGCTAAGCACGTTCCGAAAAAGGTTCCATTTACAGTGCTTTCAAGTAGATGTTAACAATTTCTGGCATTAGGAGTAAGCATCTGTAGCATGACCACTTCGCAACACATTTCTTTAAATGCTCAAGTTAACATTTAAAATCCAGATTTAAATTTATGTTAGGCATTTTAAGAAAGCGCATTAGCATTTAAATCATACTGATATGTATGTAGTGGGGTTTTTTTATTAAGTGTCTGTAAATGTTCTTCAACATGTAAATGCTCTCCAGTCGAGAGGAGCATGTTATAGTCACAGGAAAGGGGCAGCTCATGTGACATCTGAGAAATATTACTGTAACTAGGAAAAAATAATTAGTGACACACTGCAAAGTATTGGGCATATACAGACCAGATATACTGACCACTGGATGGTAGGCCTAAAGGAAGTCCAAGTTTCTCCTCTTTACCTTACTGCAATCTCTTGCTTCTTATGATGAAACTATACTTTAAGCTTCATGGTATTTGTACACAATGATCACCAAGATGTTACAGTTATTAATTTTTACATAGCAGTTGTGGTTTATATTGGATAAATTACTATAACAGTGAGAACTAGAATATATCATTACTTACCCCATTTTATCACCTTACATATAGGTCTAAAGAGTCATTAAATACAGCTATACCATCCAAGTTGGTAAAAGCACTTAAAAGCTATTGAGAGGATAGAAAACTGGGGCTTTCTGTTAATTAAACACACACATACCCCTTTGAGAGCTTTCTTGCAATGGGTAAATATTAAGTACTTAAGGGAGGACTGAGCCAGAATAGGAATCAAGTATTTTGAGCTAGAGCTGCTACTCAAACTTTCCTGTTGTATTACAATAGAAGTCTCTATCAAATTCAGCAGCCCAATGAAAGCAGAGTCTTTACTTGGTTCTATTTCATCACTTTCACATTTTTTTTCCTTCAGAAATAGGAATTAGTGTAGAAAACCCCAAACACCTCATCCTGCATGAAGAAAGCCTGCTTTGCAGATCTATTACAGAAATCCCACTGTCAAAGTGTTTATTTTTCAGCCACCAGATGAAAACCACTGCTTAAGTTCCTTAGATAATGCTTTTCATCATGCTACTTTCAAGGCACAGTGACTACTAATGAAATCCATTCATAACTCCTAAAAGATAGTATTACTACAAGGGGATTAACATGACCATATTTAACATATCACAAAGCTTAGATTTTAGCTTTAAAAATGATGATCTATGAAGTAGTACTGATATAACAAGTATCTCGGGAGATCTACTGACTGGTGTTGAACAGATTCATTTATATCACAGAGAAAAAGGATTTTCAAAAGTTTTTTGATACTGGCTTTGTAGCTGTTCAAGGTCTGCTAGAAGCAAGCAAATGAAAGCACAGATATGCCCACATACACAGAACTTCAGGGGCACATTATCAGAGTCTGCTAAACTCATTTTAAATAATACAACCAAACCGCAGCAGAATTTCTTAACTAAGTTTTTCCAAAAATGTATTGAAAGGAACACTTTTTATTGTATTATTTTGATAATGCACAAAAATATTCTCATGTACAACTCAGAGAAAAGATCCCCTTAACTGAAAATTATTATATTTGAATACTCTATTTCATTTTATAACTTTAACTCTGGACTTTTTAAAAACAAGTTGTCATTATTTAAATGGTGTTCACACTTGTCACAGTTCAAGACATTCTTAAAATATGCAGCATTTAGTTTATATTAGTATCACCTCAAAACAATGCAGTTTTATCTTTTCATTAGGTTTTAGTGAGTATCTGAAAATAATATTGAGTTAACTGCAGAAATTAATACAGAATATAAATGGCCAAACATGGTGTGCTAATTTTCTACTTTGCTTTCACAACAATACATAACATAAACCAACAAGAAACAGGCAGCTGTTAATCTGTGGTTTTGTTACATGTTCACCCCAAGGTAGTTTCCCCCATTCTCAGCCAACTTGTTTAGATAGCCATTTTAGCTGGACTGCAGCCCTGGGAAAAAAGGTAATCTATTTTTGAGGTCTACCACAGTGTCATTTAATATGAAATTATTTTATGTTATAATTGAAGAAATGCTGCTGTTGTAGATATTTTATCTTAGCACTTTTTTGTTTGGTTGCTTTTTTAAAGTAAGTCACAGAAACGTGTCAAGAGGTAAAAGACAAAGAAATTCAATGGAGAACTATGGCTCCCAAGCAAACCTGCTACATAGCTTCAGCAAGAGGTTGCTACTAAAATTAAAATGTTTATTTTAAATGTAGCCCCATTTTGGACCTGGCCTTGCATTCCTCAAGCAGGTGAGAGCTGTACAACTTCTGCCTGCATCAAGAACTCTAGGATTACTCTTCCCAGTATGTAATTTTGTTTAAGGTATGTGCTTTTGTGTATATCTGCATCTATATACACTGACAGGCACTGTAGAGCTATATACACAAGGCCAGCTGTAATTCAAGATTCATATGTTGAAACTGTGTCTCTTACTAAAAATAAAATTTTAGGCTCCTTGAGCTCAGATGCTAGCAGCTGTTTCTAATTTTCAAATTCATCAGGTAACACAACTATTTAAATATAAAATTACTAATAAAAATGTAAAAATCGGTATATAGTAGAATACATGGGAGTTAACGGTGGTAAGTAGTATTTTAGGGTCCTAAGATATTCATACCCAGAGTGTGTAAAAAAGCCAGACTTGCTTCCAGCTGTACCAGTCACACAAAGGCCTTACCTTCATTAGCAAGAATAATGCAACAAACCACTTCCCACAATTGTGTTATTTTTTTATACACCTCAGTATGCCAATGTCGTGCCTTTACATATTAGCATGTTTTTGCCCTTACGCACTCCAGAGCTCTGAAGAGGAGACTTTTGGGTGCTTCTGTGGATGAGTGATAGTAATGGAAGTGTTACTGTGGTCTTTGGCACCTCTACCTCATTAATAAAGCACAATCCTGCTCCATTTTTTTCTTTAATAGAAAAAATCCCATCAGTGGTGCATTTCATTAGCACTGAAGAGTAGAATAGGTCTGTACAGCTGGATGAGAAGAAAACATCTGAAATGCAATATATGTGTCTACAATTGTCTTTCTATCAATTGCACAGAAGCTTGGTCCACTTCTTCAGTTACAGTCTTCTTAAGAACTTTGGTTACAGCATTAATGTTTTGGTAAAAAAAAATCAAAAATGAAAAAAACCAGAGCAGATGCTTTCCTTCTTTTCTTCAGGTAGATTTTTCATTGTCCTCTCCTGTCTTCTGAACCCTTGAATACTTTTTGCATGAAGATTTGAAGCAGCTGGGAGGCCAAGATATTGGCCAGGAAAAGCTGCAAGGAACAGAGCCTTGCACATTCTTCTCGAAGAAATAAAATATTGGATACCACCATGCTCGAGAGAGAAAATTCGTCTGCGAAGACACCTTTAAAGTCTGTATTGGCACAAGCATGCAAAGAGGAAAAGGCAACTGTCAGTTTAAAGGCTTATAATCAATTACACTGAGTGAAGACAACAGCAAAAATGCAATGGATGTGCATGCATTTCTGCAAAGACTCTGAGTATTTAGCCTAAAAACACAGAATTTAGACAGACATTAGAGTCCAAATACATACTACAAACTGAGCATCTTTACCACAAAGAGATGCTTTGTTGCAGTGGAAAATTTGGGGCAACAAAGCACTCAGGACTTTTCAGTATGAGTGCTTTCAGGCATGTCATCTTTCCACTGATAAGTAATAGTTGAGAATTAGACTAAATGGGCTAAAGAGGTATGCTTCTACTTGAAAGTGTTGTTGAAACAACAGCAGCAGCAACCTTGTGTACCTTTAACGACATTTACACAAGAATTGTCATTAGAATTGTAGCAATCACATAATCACAAGGCTCGAAGAGACCTTCAAGATCGGGTCCAACCTGTTCCCTGGCACCTCAACTAAACCATGGCACTGAGTGCCACATCCAGTCTTTTTTTAAACACATCCAGGGATGGTGACTCCACCACCTACCCGGGCAGACCATTCCAGTACTTTATCACCCTTTGTGTGAAAAACTTTTTCCTAATATCCAACCTATATTTCCCTTGATGCAGCTTGAGACTGTCTAGGTAATTTCAGTTATCCAGAAATTTTATTACTCAACTACTGTTTATTCATAAGCTGAGACAAAGAAGGGGTATTCTATACATCAACTACATTAAAACCTCATTAGCTCAAAAAAGATTAGCATTAAAACCTCAAAAACTCAAAAATATTTTAAAGACAAATTAATATTATTTACTTAAATAATAATGAAGCAAAATTCGTTGCCAATTCTGATTAAACTTCAATATGGAACATCTTTTTATTCTGAGATGAAGAACTTACTTTAACCTTCAGGCAATTTTAACAAATGCAGGCTACACATGGATTGTGAAGGCCACTCACCTTTTCATTAGCCATGGAGTGGTACCACCAGAAGAGCCGCGTGGTGATATAGTAGGCAATGATGACATCTACAGTATAGTGCTCATGAGCAACCAGGATACAAATGATGCCAGCAGCACTCATCAGCCAGCAGATTAAGTGATACCACCAGAAATGACGTGGTGAGTCTGTGAGACAGGGAAGTGACAGGGAAAAACACAGCAAAAAGTCATCTGTTATTCTAGCAATCCACAAAAGCAAGGGGAAAAGATAAAAAAATTCATTTAAGACTGCTAACTTTGAAAACATAACTCATATCACACTGGTACAGATCCCCTGTTTTGATTTGTATGAATCTACATAATGAATTACACAAACTTACTGCGGTGTTCTTACTTTTTAAAGTGAGCACAAGATGCTCATTTTAAAGAGCACTAGACAATACTGCCACCTATTTTCTAGTCAAATTTAGTTTTCCAGTTAAATAATTTCTAGAATTTAGGGTGCAGAGGAAGAGACAAAATTGAGGTAAAACATACACTTTGGTTATTTAACTTGGTTGTATTTAATCTTTTCTTTTCACAATCTGTTTTAGAGTAAACTCAAGTCTCTAGAATTGATATAACCTGAGCAGAGATCACAAATTAAATAGAAAGACATTCATTTTAATTCTTAGGTTTTAATTAATTTGCATGAAGCCTCACTTCTATGAAACAAAATGCACTGTGCAGAAAAGGGCAGTATGTGAACTTACACCTTTTAATGAAAGATTTAACAAATGGAAGCGAAGCTATTCAAAATGCATTTCAGCCACCTCAGTGGAAAAGTTCTCCTGTACTTCTTTCCCTATTGAAAAATGCCCTGAGTGATCATTCATAACTTCTGACAGGCTAACTGGCTTCATTTCACTCACAGTGGGAGGTTTTGGCACCTCTTGCCTTGTGGGGCAATGGTCAGCCTTTACTTTCACACAATACCAGCAGAAAAGTTACTGATCTCAACAAGCCTACCCAGTAGGCTCTCAGAGGCCTGTTTAAAACAATAACTGCAGTGCCACTTTTTGGTGCAAGTGTCAAAAATATTCTCTTAACTCTCCCCAAAACCCTGCAGACAGATCTCCACCTACTGATTTTTTTTTTTTTTTAAGATAAGAAGCCAAGTAATCTCAAGAAGTTGATGAAAACAGCATTGAGAAAGTCAGACATACCAAGGCTAAAAATATGAATAACTATTCTGGTGAAAAAAATGTGGTGTGCAGAGAATAAGTGAAAAAATGGGAGAGTATGGAAGGAAGAGATGAGCAGAGCAAAAACTCCGCTAAGCCAGACATAAAATCCTCAGAATGCATCTTATACCAAAGACATGTTACTGAAAGGGCAAAAAAGACCACCCCAAGCAGCCTCTAATTCACAGCAATTATAGGGCTTATGCCCTGGTTCAGATAACATTTTGATTGTTATATGGGAGGTAAAAAAAGGAAAGCTATGCATTTCTCACTTATAGAGCACAATTTCAGTGAAATATATGCCTAACAATTAGGCAGCAGTCAAAGAGCTTATTACAAAAATTTGTATGATAAAATTGCACCAACCCCTTTATATTATAAAGTACAGGAGAAAATAGCCCAGAAAATATTGGGTTGTCTTCATCTTTCCTGGTAAAACTGAGTATGTAAGTAGGATTAAAATACAATGTAGCAGACAAAACAAGGCCAACAACGATGATTCTTAGACCTAAGTCTAAGAATCATCAGACTATAATCAGCATCTTAAATCACTATTCAAAGAAGAATATCTCAAATCTGTGATTTGGAGTCTATCACATTCAAGGCTGAACAATTAGTGAGGGTGGACTGAACTGGCTGAATGGCAGGGCTTGGAGGGTTTTTAATCAGTGGCACAGTCTACCTCAACCCAAAGCTTCATACTGGGCCCAGTATTGTTTAACTTACTCATCAACAACTTAGATGAAGGGATAGAGTTCATCCTCAGCAAGTTGGCTGAGAATACAAAGCTCAGTTGAGTGGTGCTGTGCTGTCCTTCAGAAGATCTCACACATGGAGGGATGGGCATGGGCAGAACCTTTTGAAACTCAGCAAGGGCAGGTTCAGGGTCTTGCACTTGGGACAGAAGTGCACCACTACAGGGTGGGGCCAACGTGCTGGAAAGCAGCTCTGCCAAGAAGTACCCGGGGGTCCTGGTGGCCAAGCTGCCCATGAGCCACACCCTCATGGCTAAAAAGGGCAGAGTAGTCTGGGCTGTATTAGTAAGATCACTGCCAGCAGGTTGATGGGGGTAGTCCTGACCCTCTACTCAGCCCGGTGAGGCACATCTGGAGTTCCAGGCTCCCTAGTACAAGACAGACGTGGAACAGGTCCAGTGGAGGGCTATGAGGATGATTAGGAAAGTGGAGCACCTCTCTTATGAGTAACAACAGGACAATAGGCCTGCTTAGACTGGAGAAGTGTGAGAGGAAACCTCACCAATGTGAAGTCTCCCTCACCGGAAATATTCAAGAACTGTCTGAACACAATCCTGTGCAATGTGCTCAATGGAAATCTGCTTGAGCAGAAAGTTTGGGCTAGATAACCTACAGTGGTCTGTTCCAACCTTAACCATTTTATGATTTTATTACAGAGCCACAGTTCCATTTCCACTTAATTTGTGTCTCAAACCCATATAAATACAGTCTGTGTACAACTCACACAACTTTTGGAGGGCAGTAGTTTTACACATACTTTTGTCATTCGTTTTCCTGGTACAATGAATATGAACAAGAAAGTGCATTGAAGTACAATCACTTACACTCTTTGATGAACAGATAGACCAGCGTTAATACTACAGTGTGTCCACTAAACAGGAAGTCTCCACACAGGATGTGGGATCCAGTTATGGATAGACCACCACCAGAAATCAATCGCAGGATTCTCTGAACCTTTGCCTGAGAGTCTCCGTTCAACTAGAACACCAGAAAGAAGTATCATAAGTGACTCAAATAAACTTCTTGCCCAAACACATGTAGAGTCAGGGAGACAGGGATAAAAGGACAAATTATCTTAATTTTCTTCAGGTTTCTTTCACATATTCTTAAACAAATAAGCATGCATTTCCAAGTTGACAGGTGATAAAGATCAGTTTGGTAACACTAGCATGCTGTCTATACTTTCAATCTATATTCAGTCTATATTCCGTCTATACTTTCCCAGGCTATTTTAAAATATGCATTGTATGAGAATGAAATGCAGAATATACTGAAAAGGTAAACATAAAAAACTTGTAAGGTCAGATCTCTCATCACAGCAGTTGACATAATCAATGAAATCCATTAAAAACCAGTAACAACCTTGCATACAAATTCTGTTATTCTGTCCAGAGCTGACCAGTATTTCTACTGAGTAAAACCCTCAAACTCACTCCATTTTAGATTTAATAACAAACTCATTCAGGACTTAACTCCTATTTGGAGGATGTACATTTTTAAAGCATGTATCAGGACCAGCTTTTGATTTCTTATAGATATTAGGCAGTTTTATCTAGCTGTTTTAAATTAATTCTAGAAAAAAAAATCCAAGAAAAACAGATAACTGTTTTCCACAATCAGAAAACTATTCACATATTAAAAAAATCCAGAAGAATGACCATCAACTGTTTTTCCAAAGTTAAGTAATTAATCCTGGTTTCATGCTAGCAAAATGCACTTTCAGCAGACACATTTGCATTTTCCTTTGATTACCTCTTCTCACTCCTCAATACAGTCTATTACATAGTCATTCCCCAAGCTGCTAGAACAAAACCATTAAATCTTTACAATAGTGGCAGTTAAATAAAGCATTTTCAAAAAGACACTGATTTGCAAGAGAATTATTTCATCCACTATATCCCCAAGTTGTCTCAATGTATAAGACAACAGCCATGATGCTGTAACTCAAGACTAGAGATCTTATCCAAGAGGTGACAAATTTATTCCCCCACTAAACTGGCAATACTTTTTTTCAGTACAGCTAACACAACAGAGTTTGTTCCAAGGAATTTTAAGTCTACAACTTTTTATTAGTAACCTAAAGTGGGAGTAACAACTCCTTTATGTCACCATTTAATTCCAGTGTAATTAAATTTTTAAAATATTTTTGTAAAACTATTAGTACATCCATGTTTCTGTATGTATCAGTTCATGTACTTGTAACAAGTTCATGTACAGCTGAACTTGTTTAAGTCACATTCCTATCCATTTTGCAGGTTGGAAACCAAGACAGGCAGCTGACTTCAGGTATTGTAATAGCTCTTGACCAAATAGTGTGAGAAACTAGGCAAAGCACATAACAGTGTGGGTTTTTACAGGGATACAGCAACAAAAGCTTGCATATCAGGCTATGAATTACAGTATTGACCTTGAGTATCCTACCACATAAGAAAAAGATATTGCTACAGTATTAAGAGTGATTAGCTTGAGCCTCAGAAGCAAACTGATTGTTTAGTAGCAGCACTATTTCAACCTAAGATGTTCTGAAAGGGAGCAGCTAAATCCATCAACAATTTGAGGCTCTGTTATCACACAATTTTTGGTTTATCACTACATATGTTTCTGAAGACATCAACTGAAAGTAATTTGTGTTATTTAGTAATACCTGAAACATTATCTTCTATTTGATCTAAGGAGCCATCAGGACTGATGCAGGGACTAAGGCAAGAAGCAAGAGGCAAAGACTCTTACCTTAGGTGCACACTGAAAATGCATTCCAGGCACAGGTAAGGTGGTAACGTACATGGTGATACAGCGGTACAGATACAAAGTTCCTATTATAAAAAAGAACCTGCGTCCCACTATTGATCTGAAAGTAAGCAAAGGGGGAAACAGATTGAGTACAAAGTTTACATGCAGGATATTCAACAGTTACATTTGATAGCTGAATCCTTAGAATGAAAGAGCAGCTCCACCCCAGCTCTTCACCACACACTTCTCTGAATCAAATATTAAAATATCCCTCGTCCACTTTTAGTTTTGTTAGCTCCTTATACTGTGAAGCTCCCACCAATTTAAGATGGCCTCAGTCTAACTTACAGGTGTGGCCAGGCAGTTTTCCTCAACTCAGTGACCTTTCCTTTTTAGTCCCATACTATAACCCCATTCTTGACTTAAATATATGTAGTTTAAGAAAGACACAGGAGAAAACTTCTATTTAGCTGTAGAGGACAGTGGGTTCTTCCTCAAATTTGGATGAGGTTTTCTTAAACCAACATGATTTCCCCAGTTTAAACTTCCCCACTTCAGTAAACACACTTTGAAAAGCCCAATCTCAGAATTAACTTGACTAGTACAACATAGGTGTCAGAAATTCAAAATTCAAAAACATTATTCAGTAATCAGAAAACCTGTATTTCCATATTTGGCATAGACACTAGAACATTTGGTAAACAAGCCATCCCTTTGTTATTTTCCTGCCAGCCCTATTTTACAATATTGTAAAGTATTTTACTGTATGACTTCTTTCCAAAATGAGCAATGTAAACATACAGCAGAGAAAAAAAATATTGCTAACTTACTTGTATCTAAGAAACAACCACTGGAATATCCATAATCCAAGTAGTATCATTCCATTTATTTCTGATACAGAAAAAGCCCACTTCACACGATCAATGTAATCAAAAAATTTGTCAGGCAAGGGAGGGCTTAGCTCCTTTGGAGGTACTCTCTCATGGACCACAGTGATCATGACAGTTGTTAAGATCAAGTTGAAGAGAGCGTAGACAAACGCAATGCCTGTTTTCCACCATTCCAGAGGGAATTTGTTCCTAGATTCAGCAGGCATAGCAATCTGGATGTAATCAGGATACTTCTTGGCTGTTTTTCGCAAGCCATTAGACAAGCCCTTTGGTTTGCTAGTGCCATTTTGGTTCTCTTCATTGACAGAGAGAGTAGGTCGTGAGTAGCCATTAGAAGTCTCATTTGGCTGACCCTCCATGTGCTCTTCAAGCTTTGCTGTCTCAATGGTATTCATTTCCAAGCTGTATGGCCAAGGAGGCTTTATTAGTGACCAATTTCTGGGCTCTCTGAACTCTGTTATTCCTCAAAGTCAAATGTTCTTGTTCCTAGATGACTTCTGTAGAACTCTAAAATGCATCCATTGTGCTTTCAAAGGAATTCGTAAAGACAAATCTTTCTTCTAGAGCTGAATCATCTGCAAAAAAAATCCCAAAACAGATACTGAGGGCCTTCATAACTAGTAATGCAGCAGTGAACAAAATATTCTCAGAACAGGCATTTTTAAGTATTTCAATTCCATCATCCAAGTCTACTCAGAAACACAGTCAAAAGGCAAATTATTGTGAAATAATTCAAGCAAACTCCTACTTGATAAATCTCAGATCAGTTTAAGAACTATATGTACCAACTTAGGCTTGGGGTTTTTATAAAGGACAAGATCCACAGACTTTAATGATCATGACATCCCTTGCTTTATCAGTTATCAGAATTAATCCATATTTGGAGCAACATCCAAATTTGCTCCATATTTGCAGCAACATTGAATTTTACTGCTTAGAGATTTCTATGCAAAACATCCTGATTTTGACCATAGGATTGCTACAGATATTAATAGATATTAATATGGGTTGTCATTATATGACAACCCATCAGACAAATCCTGTCAGTTCAGGTGATGGGGAAAAAAAACCAGAAGGGTACTAGGGTACTACAGAATTCAACTTTGTAGGGCATAAATTAATTTAGATTCATCTAGAAAATCTACTCAATAGATAGCTCCATTAAATTTCATTAGCTCTAAATGAATATTCCATCAAGTCAAAAATGCATTTATATAGCCATTGTAATACCCACTAAATGTCTGAAATTTCAGATAATTGAGAAATATATCCCTGGATTCGATTCTTAGTTATGGTACACTACACACAGAACAGATGACAAATGAACTTGTGTTTGTCCTTTAGCTACTTTAAAAACAAATCTATATAGATGGTTTTTAAACAGGAACAAATAGAAAGAGTCATTATTACTCAGGATTTATTTCAGGCTGCATTTGCTAATTCATAAAAGTTTTGCAAGCTAAAACCAGGTGATATGTTTTATAACAAGTTTTTCTACAAGGAGCAAAGAATGAAGTTCATCTCTAGCAAAGACATCTTGCTGTAAAAATAAAGGCCATTTCCCCATCTCTAAAGTTCTGTGAAACCACTTACTCACCATAGCTGTGATGTACCTGTTTTTCTTACTCTGTTCAGCTCCTATGACAAAAATAGTATTACCATGTACAAATTGCTCCCCATCTACCAGTAAATTGTGATTCTCTCCTATTTTAGTGGTTCCTGCAAGAGAAGTTCAACACTGCTACCCCCTCAAGTCTCTGGATGCCAACTGCAGGTTGCCAGTTTGCCATGCTTTGTGTGCAATTAATTCACCATGATGGCAGCTGGAGCTGCCAGTCTCCCTAACCATACACCACAGGACTTGCTTAAGAACATGCCACCTGCTTACAGGACAATCTAAACTAAAGAGCCTGGAAAGTAAAGTGATTATGTTTTGATCCTTCCAGCCTCATCCCACCCAGAGAAGACATTTAACATGGTCAGCACGTAAATCTCACTGATTTTCTGGGTGCTGCTCCAACCACTGAAAAAGAGAAGTAAAAGTTCAGATCCCAAATATGAGATTCATATAAATAAAACTGAAATAGCTGAGAAGCATTTCTAAATTTATCACTCAGCAGTGTTTCTGAAATCCACTGCCATTAGTTGACATTCTCTAAATTCCTGATCAACAAGTGTATGATAACTACCCATACACAACACATGCAAACAATAGACACCCAAGAAAACAAGTGGTGATTTTTGATGCTTTTTCTCCCTCCTACCAATCATATCAGGATCTCTGCATCTCTAAGGGCATGTTTAACCCATTAGCCAGACCAGAACTTCTCTGATGCTTCCTACAACTAAAAATACCCTTTCAGAGTATCTACAAAAGCAACAGCCTTACTCAAAACTATACCAGAATAGTATTTCAGCTTTCACAAGTCTTTTTCTTAACATACACACACTCTTCTATTCCTTCTGTCTACTACTAAAGTTAAGCATATGACAGAACACTTCAGTGACAGTAGAGAAAAAAAACTGAACCCAATTGCTTATGTTTTGGAATGCATGTACCTAACATTCATCTACTAAGTCAAGACCCCACTTCTCACCATTCTGTTACATATAGCAGCCACTGAGGCAGCAATCAGCAAAACCTGGTAAATATTACATCCTGTGCAGTTGAAACATTATTAGAATTATGCATTAACTGAGAGCAAACTACCTTAGTTATTTCCTTCTCTTCCCCACAAATACCTAACCTAGTGCCTAGTGACATAAGTGAAAGATTTTACTTTCAGATATTTAATGTCATCCAAGCTTTAAAGATCAAAGAGTATCTGAAGTACAGATGAACAATAACATAAGAACCTAAAAAGTCAAGTGGTGCTCATGTTCTCATATTAACCTATTAAGCAAAACAATTATAGCTACAGCTTGCAGGAGAAAGTCGTGTTCCTTCCTGGTACTTTTAAATGGATTGTAAGGCATATTGATCTACCACTTCTGATGGCTCATCAAGATTATTTCAAGCAGAGTGCATACTGCAGCCAAAAGTTTGTTTACATTGATAATTAAAGGTGCTATATATCATCTGATGAGTGATGTGTAAGAAGGTAAGTGCTTTCCTTTATAGTACCTTTGCAATCTCTTTCTTCTATATTCTAAAAGAAATTAGCAACTCTATTGATGAAAAAGACAAAAGTCCCTCAGTCCCTTGCCAATCTGACTGGCCAGAGAAGTGACAGATACAGAGGACCACCAGCCTAATCATCCTCTGCAACTGGCTGTAAAAGGAACTCCCTAGAAGTCCACAGGTTCTTCTGCCAAGTTCCTGTCCTCAATTCAAATATAATTCACCACCCAAAGTGGTTCCTTTCAGCTTCATGTTGTCCTTATGATCCTTTTGATAAAATATCCATTTGATTTTTTGTCAAATCCAAAACATCCCCATATCAAAACCAGAAGATGCCCACAAACTGCCTAGTAGAAGGCCTTCAGCAACCAGGCAGCAATGCTTACATCTGGCCATCCTGCCAACACCTAGGTCTGAAAAGCATACTAAATTGCTCTAAAATAGGGAGCAACTACTGGGGAAGTCTCAAACTCACAAAAAACTGGCCAAGTAACCCAAAAGGATAAATAAAATTCCTATAAGGGATACCTCCAAGTTTTAGGAAAAAGTTTTCCTTTTGGAACCACTTCTATACCTTCTAAAAATGAATGTTACCTTATCAAGAAGCAGAGTTTCTTAAGCAGCAGCTTTACAGCAAAAATAATAACTGCCTCAAGGAACAACATTTCAAAGAAAATCTTTAGAATTAACAAGATGCTAAAAGAGGAAGTGCCGTAATATTTTATCATGAGCTCCGACCTGCTCCCATGCAAATAGCATCCCTTAGTTTTCTTCATCCCCATTAGGCTGTCATTTGAAAGAAAATAGTTGATGGGAGGGCACAGCTTTGAGACAAGCATCAGAAAGCATGTCTGCATTTGGCTCTTTATGCTAGAACTTAAGAATAACAGAGTTTTATTTAGCTTGTTAGTCATCCAATTTTCATCTAAAGGTCATTTTCACATAAAGTTAGCTCCCAAACGGTATTTCTCATCCAGTATTGGAACTTGCACATCTCTCAAAATATTTTAATTTCTATAATTTATGAAGGACTGAATAGTCACAATTTGCACAGGGTTTTCAAATAAGCAGTTCTTTAACCTACTGTTTAAATACTACTTGAACAAGAATATCCAAAACAGTGAGACTGATCTATTCTGACATAAAGAGAAGCTATACTTTCATATACAAAATAGAAAATACTTCTGATAGTACTATTTTAAAGCTTTTTGCTAAGGCTGGTAATCAATCAAACATTTGATACAGCTGTATTTGGTAACTGAAGAAAAAGGGTTTGCAAACAAATTACAATTTGAAGTAACTTATCACGCAGTTACTGGCAGACAATTTTTTGCTAGCTTGTATTTTGATCAGTTAAATTTTTAGGACTATCTATGGAACTAGAACTAAAAAAGCCAGATTACCACTGTTATCTAGACAGCAATGAATAAAAACTTCCTTTTAGGGGTTTCTCCTTAATTTTGATTTTTGAAAGCATTCCAGATCTCACTATCCCTTCTTCCAGGCTATATGTTCATCTCACAGCATGCAGGCTGCTGGAAAGAATTAAAAACAAGCCCACCACCACCCAAAACCTCCAGAAGACAACTGCTATGATGCTAAAGAATTGCAAGTAAAACAAAGCTGGATTACAGAAGTATTGTTCATTATCATCACATTATCACTTGCAGTAAATGTTAGCTTTTTTATAAAAAAAATTAGCTATTTACATCATATACAGTTATTTTCAGCAGTAGACAGAGTAGTTACTCTGTCTACCCTGAGAGGGGGATTTTGTAAGTCCCTCATTTAGGATTACTAATATGTAGTATTAGATTTAATACTAGAAGACATCTTTAAGGACTAAATCCCTACACTAAATAGAGTAGAAAAAGCTTCAAAGTTACAGGTTTTCCATTTGTAGAAACCAAGTTTTACCAGTCCTGTGGAATTCTGTTTCTTCATACCTCTTAATAGTAAAAAGTATGTTAGGTTTCATTTTCCTAGAAATTCATTACCCAGTCCCAGTGTGTTCTACAGACAGTGCCAGGTTTCTGAAACAGTATGTCCCAAAAAACACCCAAAAAACCCCCATTTGTAGCACTACAGAATGATTTGGGTTGAAAATTACCTTAAAGGTCATCTAGTTCCAACTCTCCTGCCATGAGCAGGGACACCTTCCACTAGAGCAAGTCCTTAGAGCCCCATCCAACCTGTCCTCAGAAACTAAACAAGCAAGGAAAAAAAGTATCTTTAAGCTCTTTTATCATTTTGAACACTGCTGAGTAGGTTCGCCTTAAGTGCTTGAAGGGATCTTCAAACTCTTGAACTGTTTGGTCCCCAGGCTCTGAAGGACTGTATTTGGTAACTAAGAGTCTCATGTCCTTTAAAGGTGACACCATGACATAGCTAGATTTTCCTTGTGAGTAGTATTACCCTTATCTTTCAAGAAACAATATCACAATAGCTGTCAAATATTTGTTATCTTTTAGTGCTCCCGTAACTCATTCTAGAAATAAACCATATGTACATGACAAAGTTGGCTTTATTTGCAGGTTAACAGTCTTCCCTAAAACAAGTGTTTTGAGAATGGTCAGTCATACATCTGTAGAACCAGCAGAACAAACAATCATTCAGGTTAGAAGAAACCTCACGAGGTCCCTGGGCCTCTGGCCAGGATCAGCAGTGACTCAGGGTTTCAATCCAGCTGTACTTTCCATGCCTACAAAGAAGCACAACCTCCCCAAGCAGCTTGTTTCACTGCATGGCTGTTCTCACAGTGAAAGCTGGACTTATTTTTGCTGTTTTCCTTGTTTTTTAACTGTTAAATCTACTGGTTTTGTATCTACTTCTTATTAGAAGTTACAGCCTTTGTATCTCCCCAGTGCTCTGAAGAGCCTGGTCCCCATGTTCCCGATGGCATCCTTGCAGGCATGAAGGGGCTGCAGTCAGGTGCCTCTGAGACTGCTCCTCTTCAGGCTGAAGCAACCCAGGCTCCTCCAGCCTCCCCTCCCAGGCCTGTGCTCCAGCCTCCTGACCACCCTGATGGTCCCTCTGCTGGCCTTGTGGCCATCTCATGTTTTGCCTGGGTGAAGGACCAAAAACCAGATACAGTATTCTAGACAGCCAAGTAGTACTGAGCAGAGAGGAATAATCATTTCCCTATAAATAATGACGATATTCCTATTAAATACAGCTCAGGACAATGTTGTCTGCCTTCACTGACAATGCACACTGCTAAATCCCTTTTCAACAGAGCTGAAAGTATTAATGTTATTCCAATGTTAAAGCCTAAAGACTCCCTCACAACTTTTTTATACCAGAAAAATAAGATTAAGTCTTCTTCCTGCTTAACCCATACTCTCTAAAATGAGACAGCTTCAGTATTTCAGATCTGCACAGAAAGGTCTGCTAACCTGAAGTGATATTTAGCTCTGAATCAGCTGCTTTTGAATAAAGGCAAAAAGGTTCTCTACCACTGCATATTTTGTAACATTGCAAAAAAACTGTTTGGCTCATAACCTTCTCCTATTCATTACAAAAGCCTATTATAAACACTGTACAAAGTATGGAAGTCACTGTTCTACCTCAGTTTCATCAGACAAAATGCCAAAAATGAGTGCCAAAATAAGCCTCTGGATTGGGCTTTTATGTGCAGGCTGGCTTCCTTCATTCTGCTAGAGTTTCAGAGACACTGCTTAAGCACCACTATCCAAACCAAGATTCTTCTCAAAGAGACAGCAAAGTCTAAAGATTTGTTAAGAGCCTAGCAGCACAACAAATGCCTCAAGTCTTTCCTAGCTGACTCAAAAGTTGCAGACACCGGCTGTGAGGTAAGGGGGATCCAGCACAGGAGGCAGGAATGTTTTAGACTATTTTGTGAAGTCCTCCACCTAGTTACAGAGGGTAAAGGTTGCACTTCATAATGGAAAGTCAGACCCAGAGATTAGTCACCACTTTCAGTACAGGGCAGTGAGAAGTCACAGTGACTAATGTGTGCTTTAAAGTGACTGTGTGGCAGCTTATCAGGCATCAGGCAGCTAGAAGAGGAAGTTACATAACAGTAAATTGATCTGTGATATACCCTAAAAATATTTGAGTAATTATTAAGAAGATATTGCCTGTCAAATTTTTCCCCTATGTTACTTCCAAAAAGCAGCTGTGCCAACACCAAAATCACAGAATCACACCTTCAAGATCATCCCATGCCCTAAAACTTCAACTAAACCATGGCACTGAGTGTCACATCCAGTCTCTTGTTAAACACATCCAGGGATGGTGACTCTACCACTTCCTCAGGCAGACCATTCCAGTACTTTATCACCCTTTGTGTGAAAAACTTTTTCCTAATATCCAACCTATATTTCCATTGGTGCAGCTTAAGGATGCGTCCTCTTGTTCAGTGCTGCCTGGAGAAAGAGACCAACCCCCACCTGACTACAGCCACCTCTCAGGGAGTGCAGAGAGTGACAAGGTCACCCCTGAGTCTCCTTTTCTCCAGGCTAAACACCCCCAGCTCCCTCAGTCGTTCCTCACAGGGTTTGTGCTCCAAGCCCCTCTCCAGCCTCGTTGCCTCCTCTGGACACGCTCCAGCATCCCAGTGTCCTTCCCAAACTGAGGGGCCAGAACTGGACACAGCACTCAAGGTGTGGCCTCACCAGTGCCCAGTACAGGGGAAGAGTGACCTCCCTGCTCCTGCTGGCCACACCATCCCTGACACAGCCCAGGATGCCATTGGCCTCCTTGGCCACCTGGGCACACTGCTGGCTCATGTTCAGCTGGCTGCCAACCAGCACGCCCAGGTCCCTTTCCTCCTGAGCACTGCCCAGCCACACCGTCCCCAGCCTGTAACATTGCAGGGGTTATTGTGGCCAAAATGCAGGACTCAGCACTTGGATTTATTAAACTTCATCCCACTGGACTCTGCCCATCCATCCATCCAACCATTCCAGGTCTCTCTGCAGAGCCCTCCTACTTTCCAACAGACCCACACACACTCCCAGCTTAGTGTCAGCACCAAATTTACTAATGAAAGACTCAATCCCCACATCCATGCCATCAATAAAAATATTGAACAGAGCTGGCCCCAGCACAGGCCCCTGAGGGACACCCCTGGTGACAGGCCACCAGCTGGATGCAGCACTGTTCACCACCACTCTCTGGGCCTGGCCATCCAGCCAGTTCCTAACCCAGCAAAGAGTGCTCCTGTCCAAGCCATGGGCTGCAGCTTTTCCAGGAGTGTGCTGTGGGAGACAGTGCCAAAGGCCCTGCTGAAGTCCAAACAGACAACATCCACAGCCTTTCCCACATGCAAGTAAGAGGTCACATTTCTGAGAACACTCTAGTGTACTTTCTGCAGCAACAAGAACCCTCCTCCTTAGAAGTTTAAAGTGAGAGTACAGTTATAGCTTAAATCTGCACAGCATTTTACAATATCAGCAGTAACACATAAAAGTTGCACAATCCAGAGAAAAGGCTTTTTAGCACTGAGGTGTACATAGAGGCTCCTCCCTCATAACTCGCTTTTTAAAAGCCTGAAACAGACAATAGTCCTAGAAAAGTATAGGACTGTAATCCTCACCCCACATGAGTTCTTAAGACAGGGCATATTTAAAACTAATTAGTATCATACTACAAGCTGGTTTCACATATCCCTCAGTTCATGTGGCACATTACAAATTGTGACTCTGTACATAGCAGCAACACTTGCTCTGTTCAGAGACTCAAGCAGCAGAAACATCCCCTTGCAGAAACACCCATATCTACACACCCACACACACCCTTGTCGGGTGGCATTCTGACCAGGGTTTTAGCCTCTATGCCAACAACAGAGGACTAGCACACTGCACACTGTTAAAACCGGTCAGAAAAGAATCAATGACTTGCTTCCCCCTCTCTTCTCCCTAAGAACAGTTTTCAGCTTGCTCAACTCGATGTAGTTGCCTGGAAAACTTTATGAGTATTAGTTAAGAGGGATGATGCTCACAGTAAACAGAGTGACTAAAACTCACCAAGAAACATGATGTAGTTCCTATTTCGGTCTTCCCCTCTACCTTCTTGCCACACCTACCACCAAGCAGCCTA
This sequence comes from Agelaius phoeniceus, assembly GCF_051311805.1. Lineage (NCBI taxonomy): Eukaryota > Metazoa > Chordata > Aves > Passeriformes > Icteridae > Agelaius > Agelaius phoeniceus. The sequence goes on from NC_135268.1 coordinate 27,832,595, forward strand.
AGGCTTGTGCATCACAATCAGCAACCCCTGTCAACTAGAGCTGGGAATATACAGATCACTCATTCAAGCTGTTTGTTTACAGGCTCAGACATCCAAATCTACATCTAGCTCATACACTGCAGTTCCCTGCCCCCCCCACCCCCAGCTTCTGTTGATACACTTTCAGAAATAAAACCTGGTAAATTTAATTCTAACACCAAGTCAAGAATACTGAGCAATTTCAGCAATTACCAAAATCAATCCAGACATGTTTACTTAGGGGATTAGAAAAGCAGCAAAGAACCCTTTCATAATATACTCTTCAAGCTTCCAGCTTGCAATAATCAAAATTATATTAAGCTTTCCATATGTAACTGGGTTTCTCACTGAAGTTCTATGCACCAACTTGAAGCACTACACAGTTAAAAAAAGGCATCACAACCTAAGCTTCCAATGCAGTCCCCTGCTTTTCTTTAAACTTCAACAAGTATTCCATTAGCTCAAAGCTTTCTATTAATAGAAGAAAATACTTTCCACATTATGCTGGCAAGAAAAAATATTTCCTTTTTATATTATTTAATTAAGAAAAGACAGTGTTTAGCTTTAAATACTAAACACTTAAGTACTATGCACTTCAACACTTCCTTCTTCATTTTTGTTTCTGCCACAGACTGATGAACAGAACACTTGTTTCCTTAGATTGCCAGGCAGAAGAAGTGATTATCCTAACTCCCCAGAACACAGGATATAATTGTTGAATAAATGTTCTGAGAGGATGTTAACAGTGGGGCAGCAATGAAAAATAATAACAATTATAATCTAAAATCTTTCTGTAATACCTTTCCCATATATTTTGCTATCTCCATTTCAGCCGCACCCTACAGGTCATAAAAAGAGGCCAAGAATCCTATTAATGTGTTTTTACTGCCCCTCACAGAGCTACTACTTAAGAACCTAACTAAACATCTCCAAAATAATTCCAACCTCTCTTCATTATTCCCTGTTGAACTGCAGCCTTTGGTAAGAACAACCCAGCATTAAACACCAGGCCAATAACGAAATTCCTTCATGTCAAGCAGCTCATGAGACTCAGCATAAAGGCTTTCACCATTCACATCAGTACTTTTATTTATTTGTCTTCCCCTTCTTGCCTAATAGTTTGAGAATTCTTTTTGCCTTTTTAAGAGCTTTTAAAAAGGATTTAAAGAACCAACTTAGAAAGGACTGAAATAAGTTGGTGATGTTCAAATTCCCACTTACTAAAAATATAAGATTAAAATTATTTCTGCAAGAAAACAGCTGAATAGCATCTTCAGCTGAAAAGTCATCATTGCTCCTAAAAAGCTATCATTAGAGTCTTTCATTGTAACATCACACAACTGCTTTGTAACACCTACATCTTGCACATCATGCACACACAGCATAACTAAAAAGGAACAAATTAAATTAATGACTGAAATTACATTGATCTTATCCTACCAGTTGGTAAAACCTGGTGTGAAAGTACTGAAGTGACTCTCAATCTACACAGGATGATGTATATTACACTGTATCATCATGTACCTCAAGTAGCAACTTCCACACCTTAAACCTTGTGTTTTACTCAGGGAAGGCTTCTGGTCACCACTGAACCTGTTATCTTTGGAAGCATAGGCAAGAAAATGATCATTCAAATCAATCTAGGCTGAATGTGAAGTAGAAATACAAGCTGGCCAATCAAACTGCCTGCTAAATGGCATTCATACCAGCAGCACAATGTGCTGCACTGAACATTATTTATCTTCCATTTCTTCATTTAAGTAACATGACTTAACTTAAAATTCTGAGTCAAGAGACTATTTACACAGGAAAAAAAAACCCACAGGCTGGAAACCAGGATCACTTCTGACCTTTGTTTTATTGTCCACAAAAAATCTTAGGGCAGAAGAAGTAAAGAATGAGTGATCAAAAAAGATGTTTCAGGAAGTATATTTGGAAAAAGTGATTTCCAAACATACATCCTTATTCTTGGTCACATTTTCATGGGAGGCCCTAAAGCTTACTTTAAAATAGAAAGTATTCTATAGAAATTATCCAAAAAGCATTTTATGGCATTCTCATCCCAATGTCCAGCAGGCATCTAGATACACATTGATTTGGGAAGAGGGAGGGAGGCCAAAGATGTGCTATGTAGACTATCTGAAACATGGAGGGCCAAAGAGATTCTGTAAACTGTTCCTCAGTCAGAACTGCAGCTGAAAAAACTGTTTGGGACAAAGTCAGTCTCATCTCTAGACTCCCTGAGACCAGTGATGTGAATGTGTGCTAAGTAGCCATGGTGTACAATAAATAAGTGGTGAATCAACTAATACCACGTGATCAGTTACAAAAGTCTAAGGACAGAACTAAGTGTTCAACTGGAAATAGTGCCAAGCAGTTTTAAAAGAAGAGAATGAAGAACTTGGCAAAATTAGGGCACAGTAAAAATAATTATTCTGGTCTACCAACTGTCTTTTTCCATGAAGGAGGACACTATCTTATTACATACTGCTATTTCTGCTGTGTTCCTGCATAAGTTTTCCTCAAAAATACCAAATATGTCAAAAGATCTGCATCTATAAGCAAGAACAGATCACATTCTGGCTTTACAAGTAGCCTTCTAAATTTAGGACAAATGGGCATAATCTGAGAAAATTGTTGTCTAGAGCATAGCTTGAATTCGAGACCCAATAGTGGCTTGGATTTCAAGAGCTTTCATTAACACAGCACTACAGCAAGCCAGGCCATTTTTAAGGTACTTACCTGGCTAGATGCAGGCCAGGACAAGGGCTTGCACAACACAACCTCTGCTAAAATCAGCTGTTGCAGGAACTGCTCCTGCATTTTGCAGCTAGAGCCACTGCAGGTGTCTTTGCTGTCTCTTTGCTACTCTCCTCTGGGTGAGTATCATCTTGCCAGGAGGAGGAGGGCACATCCAGCTATCAGTGGCACCAAGAATATCCTAAATTCACATCAATTCTAGACATACAGCAAAGGGAACAAAGGGAAGTCTCACACAGATTTAACCTAGAATTCCCCACATCGGCTGCACTTGAGCACCACTATAAAAGGTGGGTAACTTGACCATTTCAAAGGTGCACAATTGACGCACAAAACTCGCACATGGCAATATTAAACAGGTGAATGCCACACCCTGCATGACAGACATTGTATAACAAGAAACACCCCCACAGGAGCAATTACAGTCTGCAGAGGAGAGGCAGCAGCCTTCTAGACTCATGCAACCCAACTAGGAAGAAATCAAAATTCCACATTATATTAGGTTACAACCGTAAGTCTCAAGATGCATGCTAAGATGTTAATGACAGCTGGGGTAGACCAAGATGGCCTGAAAAATTCCATACCAATCCCAGCTCACGGAATTTCTTAACACTGCTTTATCAAGACAACATACAAAGATGGGGATGGTTCAGGACTGGCCATAAAAGCTGCCACCCAGGAAGACATATTTTATTTATTTGGAAGCAGAAGCCAGGCTGGGGTACTAGCATATTCCAGCCAATGTAAAGCTGTTCCACTGCCAGTGCAGCAGAATTAATTAGTTAAGCTCGTGCAAACAGTCTAGGCCATGCATGTTTAACTTATATGACAGGTCAATGTTAATTTTATTGAACCACATGAAGTGCAGTTATCCATATTGTACACCTGTATAAACAACAACAGTGGATCACAGGTTACCCATGCATTGGTAAGTTTTGCTGGTAAAGAACAGAAGAAATCTACCTGAAATTCCAGAGCAGATCCATTTTCTCTCCTTCCTAGTACTTTAACATGAAAAAAGTTTAAAGAACCCTGTTTTAAAAGAGTCTTTTAACACAAGGAATGCAAAATACTGTTCTAGCATAAGACAAAAATTGAGTCAGAATTTCAGTTTAAGATCTTCAGAAGAGAATCTATGCCCTACAGTAGGTATATTATTCCTCCCTGAAACCTTCCAGATGAGCTCCATATCTCATTCAAGACAAAGAGCACAAAAGAAACAAGTTTTAAACACAGCAGTGTTACAGTCCAGCCAAGACTGTAAACAAATCAGCCTAAAAAATAAGTCCAACCTCTGAACAAATCTGATTGCCTTTTCACATAATGCACATTTTGAGCTGCCCTAAGTATTGAATACTCAGATGTATGGGTCTGATGCAGAAAAGAAGTGCCACATCTCTAGAATTAAGGCATCTGCCATAGCCTACATTTTCCTATATTCCTGGGAGAGCTTTACAGAATACACTCAAACAAATTAAGTGTTGAAGTTTAAATCCAACAGCATGAGTAACTACCCTAATCTAAAAAGGATTGTTCAGAGAAAGTTCATGGCTTCCCAAAGCTTCCTCATGTCTGACAGTAATATTTATAAAACAGATTTAGACAGAACTGACACTTGTTCAGTTCTGCTTCTGGGGGCAAGAGCACAAACTGATCTCTTATTCTACAAGGAGGCAGTCAGGGCAATCACCTGAAGTGTCCAGGATAAAAACTTGCAGTAAAATTCCTTAAGCATATTCAGACACCAGAACACTGAATATTCACAGACACATACTGAGACACTTTCCAGGAAGAAGCTGAATTGCCACTAACCCTCAACATTTGAGCTAATGTGCAGACTTCACAGCAGGCAATTGAAAAAACAAACACAGAACAAGCAAACAAAAGCTTCCAACAGACACCAACTGGAACAGGTACTATTCAGTCTAACTACACAAACCACTTTCTTAACATTTACAGGAGACAGAAAATCACAAGACAAGGGGCTCACACACTTCACAGACTCCTAGAGCTGTAACTGTTAGGTAAAAAGCTGCATGTTCTTTGACATGTACTAGCATGAAAATCTGACTTACAGCTTGGTTATCTGCAAACGTATCTCATGGGCAATCACTGCACTGGGTGGGCACTGCCTGGCTGAGAGGTAAACAGACACAAAGCTCCTCTCAGACCTTTGAACTCTCCTAGACTGACAGGACTCACGAAAAGAGGAGATGAGAGGTGTGCAAACAGTGTTATAAAACAGTCATAATAGTGACAAGACAAAAACATCATCCTAAATAGCAATACATTTTCTGTCCACTAAGATTGTCTTTTTCTCCATCCATACACTATGACAAATACACAACACTAAAAACATCATCGTGCAGTTTATAAGCCTTTTGATGAAAGGAGAAAGCCTTTTTCTCTGATTCTAATTGGAAACTATAAAACAACTATAGAATATCACCATAAACACCAGGACATTTTTCATGCTACATTCTCAACAGTGCATGACCAAATTATAAGCTATCCATCTCAACAGTACATCAGACTAAAACCTTCTGAGTAACACAAACCATTAAAATCAGACGCATCTTCATAATAGTGTTATGGAAGATGAATCAAGATAATGGTTCTTCAAGCAAATTATGGAAGCCAAAGTACAATATTCCTCCTGTAGCTGTCCTTGTAACTGCAATAGAGACTTTGATAAGAATGAACTTTATCTGCATGTTACACACATCACAGTCACATTTTGACTAAACTGTGTTGCCTCTGTCACGTGTTCTAGAAAGGCTTGCAGTGCTAAAAGCTTTGTTCCCGATTCTACTACCACAGGATGCAGAGGGAGAATAGGAAGAAAACACATATGTGTGCACACTCAAGAGTTACAGTAAGGTAGGAGAACATGGTTCTAGTGTTTGCCCTTGCTGCAGAATAAAAGAACAGAGAGCTTCTGCTTTCTTACCACTCTCTTCTGCCCTCCAGGCCTTGGAAGGGGAATAGTATCCCATTTTAAATTCTGTCATTCAGTTCTGAGCTCTTCAAATATAGAAGAGGTAAAGAGTTTAGTCAACCTCTATGATGTTTAAGACTTTAATATATACTTCCTCTTACTACAAATTAAAGGAAAAAAAAACCAAACAAGAAACTTTTTATGGGAACATTCTGCATAGTAAAACTAAGCCATGCACCTTACCTAGTTCAGATTGTCTAGTGACTAGGAGTAATGCACACAAAGCATAAACTGCCTGCAATCTGTAAAATTACACTTTAAAAAACCCCAAGCACTTCATATCAAAGAAAAATACTTTAAGAGCAAGAAGTATACTTACTTAGCCTAACAATTTAAGCTTTGCTATTTGAGGTATTGTGTCTTGCGATGTTGATGGTCAGCTGATATTTATTTCATCCACCTTAACCTTTAAAAGTCAGTACAAGTTACTGACTTTACCAGAGAGAGACACATTATTCCACCCTACATTACATAGTTTGTTCCAAACAGAAGAATGAAGAAATGTTACTTATCTTAACACTTAGGCCTGTTTGCACATATGGAAATAGCTGAGCCATTTCTTAAGACCTGCATGGAGGAAGCTAATGACTATGGTTATGCAGAACACAAAACAAAGGCCAACAAGAAAATCATTCTCATTGGAAAGCACTAGCCATTCAGCTGTGCAGCATGTGTAGTATTCAGTTTCCACATCATAGTTATCACTAAAAAGATAAATTTTGAATAATCTGAAAACTCAGGATACAATCACTGCAGTGGACAGAAGTTCAAACTCATAACACTAAACTCTTCAATAAGATGCCTTAATATTAACTTCCAATTTAACTTCTAAGTTCACTGTGGCACCTTGGAAGGAACAATGCCTTTAATAATTCTTGCTTCAGTGCCAAACAGGATGCCACAGCCCTTCCTCACAAGACTGAAGTCCACCATGAAAGTTAAAAAAATTATCGGAAAACAAAAACACTGGAGTGCTGTTTTCCTATGTTAGTGCATGAGCACTTTTAATAGTAATAATAGGATTCAAACAACTTCAGCCAACGTGCTTTCTCACAGAATGGAAATAAACAGAGATTCACTTTGGAGGACCAGCTTTAGCTTTTTGGCACATTTTCCACATCAAGTAGACTTGATTTTTTTCCCAAAAATCTCAAGATCATTCCCTATAGCCGCATGCAAAGCATACACATGCTTTCAAAGTAACTTGCAAACAATTCTGTGAAAAACAGCATCTGCATTTCAGTAACACAGCTTAAGCAAGTGTATTAATTTTTACTTATAAATTAGAGCCAAGTTTTGGCCTCTAAAAGACCAAGATGATATGCCAGAAGACAAGAATGAACTCTTGTCAAGTGACACTCTAACAAATAAAATCTGAGTAAAATCAAATGAAGACAAGCTCATGGTTCTCAGACTGGCATTGTAAGGAACTCATACCTGGCATCCTTACAGGTTAGTACAGTATTATGAAAACAAGAAAAACCACAAGCTTTGGTAGGACTTGTGTCAGGCTGCTAAAAAACAGGAACTAAAAGTAATACGAGTTAACTTTTTATGCTACAACATATCCAGTTTCCATACACTCCTGAAAAAGTTAAGTTACCAGAAAAAAACAGCACCAATGAACTAATCCAAATGAAAGTCATAAGAATTAATATCTCTCAGTATTACAGAAAAAAAAAATCCCACCAAATCAAAACAGGGCTTTCAGAATTTCAGTTTAAATGCTTTTGATTTTTTTACTGAAACTGCAGTACATAAATTTGAACCAGAATAACTGTCAGAAACAGAATTCTACATTAAGTGTTGTTTTAGCACTGTTAAGACAGCAAGACAGCATTACAGCTTTCAAGATGTCCTTTTTAAGCAACTGCAGTGATGGGAACACTTTGCTCCAATACAGCCTGTGTTCAGTCTCAAACCAAGACATGGGCAGTAGTATTTGGCATAAAGCATCTACAGACAGCAAGTGCAGTTTCCCATTTGCAAGGCTGATGTGGGGAAGTAAAAAAAGAAATTTAAAAAATAATCAAATAAACTGTAATTACTCTAGAAGCATACTATAACTATCAACAAGCTACAGGATTATATCATGCCCTCCAGATGAAAGACAGAATTAATGACTATGAGGCATGACCTTCTCTACTGCTGCTTCTCTTCAGCAAATTATGTCACCTAAATAAGGAGACTGCCTCATTATTTCTGATTTAGCAGTAGTCTGGAATATTAAATGAAGCATATAGAGTTGAATTCAGTTTCCTGGATAGGACATAAGCATAACACAGCTGAAACTGGATAAAAAAAGTCTGGAGACCCTGTCTCCTTATTTAGCTCTGCTCCATTAACCAACTGGCCAGCACTAGAGTGAACATAAGCAGGAACTTGGGTGTGTGCATAAGTAAACATTTTGTCACTGTTATGTACCTTTCACATGGCTGAAACTAACTGTGAGAAGTCATTCAGCACTCATCACACAACAGTTTAATATCTTAGGAGGCTAAGCAGAATACACACTCTAAAGAGAGAAAGATTAGAAAATGCAAACATATTTCAAAATTAAAAAACAAGTAGTGAGACCAGGTGATTTCTTAATAAAGGACTTTTACTGACACAGGAGTTCCATTAAAGATTTCCTCAGGAGGTAGCATATGCCAAAATACTTCTAATAATACTTCAAGAAATTAAAAACATCACCTTGTGCTTAGGGCTTTAAGCTAGGTCTTATGAGATCCAAGAGGCCTGTTCTTAGAGGCTGGACAGACTTCTGCACTCTGATAGGATTAAAACCTCCCATTTATTTTATAGTTAACTTAGATTTTTAAAAAACCAAAACCACACAATCAAAACCAACCAACCAAAAAAACCCAATCAAATTTAAGTTCTATTATTAGAGGCATGAACTATGATCATGGATGTATGATCAAGCAAAACAAAAAACCCATCCTTCTCTAAGTTAGGCACTACAAACACAAACTCTAGTTAGTTGCGATAGCTCTTAGTGACACTTTCCTATCAGAACTTGCATAAAGACAGAAATAACTAATTTAGACAAATGTAACTAATATTGGGCTTTTTTATTTATATGTATTTAGTCCATATTAGTACTTAAAACTTCACTCTGAATATTTAAGCTTACAGCAGCAACAAGACTGACATAGGCCTAAGACAGCAACAGGCAGTCTAGGCAAAAAGGCCTTTCCCAAAGGCAGGGAGGTTACAGAACTTTACAGGGGCCAAACTGGTTTATGACAACTAACATGTAAACCTGTCTGAAACATTTCACAAAGAACATGATCAATTGCCTGGGAACCCTTGAAAACCAGTGATCATAAACTGCTGCAGGCAGTTTGCAATTCTCAGATGGGGGGTTAGAAAAAAATACCTTAAACATAAGTAGCTTCCTGCGGTTTACTGATATCACAAAAGAAATCAACGGAAGTGAGCAATCTCACCATCAAAGTAACCTTACTGTAACTGAAGATACAGTTAATCATTATTTGTACTTTAAACTTTCTTCCCAGTTTCAGCCATGATATGCTTACATCTTATCTGAAAAACTGAATCCAAATCTCTTAATTCCATTTAAGATTTCAGATTACTTCTAAATCAAGAATAATTCAGAGGGAATTTATTTTAAATTTAGCTATTCTTAAGCAAACATATTCCTAAATGCTCTGCACCAGTTCAGCTTAAATCAACCAAATTAAGCTGATGCAACTTTTGAAAACATTCAGTGCTGTGTCCAAGAGGCTCAGCATTTCCTCAAGGAAGAACAGGTGTACAACCCTAATCCTAATTTGCATCAGTAACCACAGACACAGCAACACTGCAGAGTTTACTGCAAAGCTTACTGAATCAGGATCCTGTGCCATGCAGTAAGATTCAGCCTGAGGAAATCACTATGAAGAAAAAGAAACAAAGGCCTACAGAACAGAGAAGAAAGAGATGAACTCTAAAAGCCAGGAGAAAAGCTAGGAACAGGAAGACATTGCAATGTGTGACTGCCAAGATCTGACTTCTGAACCCTCACAGATCTACTAATATCAGCAACTTCATTTTTGTATACAAATTTTATCAATAATAAGTGAAATGTTCTTAAAATTTATACATGGCAGTTGAAAGTTAACCTGTATCAACTGGGGAGGGTAAGTGACAGCAAGGGTAAGTGCCATCTGATTTTTTTGTTCAGGTACCTTCAAATAAACAGGACATTCTGCCATTCTGGAGTTACATATTGGAGAAACTATTTTTTTCTGAAAAAAAATAAGTAATACATGCTTTTTTGCCATAAAATTCTCTTGTCAGAATGAATGCAGTGAAGTTCTACTGATTAATGATGCTCATTATTTTCTCTGATGATCTAAACCCAAACACTGTTTCATTAAGGACCTTAATGAAATTTCATTAAGAATTAAGAAAGAAATGATTCATTATTTGCAATGATCACCTCAACAGCCTCAGACACTGACAAACTGTTTCTTCTGTACAACAGACTCGACTCCAACATTTTTAAATGCCATCAGACGGCAAGCAGGACCCACCTGACAGACAGTAAGCAGAAAGTTCTACTCAGCAACCACAAGCATGACCTCAAAGCACAGTAGTCCCCTTATTTTAGAGATACTGCATGTATGTTAGCTAGAGGGTAAGTACCATGTTTCCCTTAAGCTGAGTCACTTTTACTTCATATTTTGGTCTTATTAAAATTCCTATCAACAGCCACAGACTTCCAAAACCAGTTATATTTGTAAGAAGTACTTCATTCTCTTTATCACCCATATCCCCACAAGATCTGTTCTGGAGAAGAGAAACAGTGGTAGCTGTTAGTGTTAACTTAAGCAAGCATCCTCACACAGGAGATGCTTGTGGTTATTAACGTCCTGGAGCCTCACTAGAACAGCTGGGTTTCAGGAGAGTTAAGAAATGTCCAGAATAGACTTTCTATTAGAAACATAACACAGAGCTATCTGTGTTACATAAAACTTTCCCATTAGCAGCTCTTAAGGTCTTCAGCATCAGCTGGGACAGTGGTGCCTGGATGCCTGACATTCTTAGTGTGCACAGCATCTTTGGGGACAGTGGTGTCCATGGTACAAACAATTCTCCCAGCAGGGAGAGATCTCTGAAGACAGTAGACCTAGTGTTACATTAATCTTCGCAGCATCTGTGCAGACTAGTGCAATACCACAGCCATACTAAATAATATGTCACAGCATCTGTATTGTCCACTCCCCACAAACAGCATCAAAAACTAGCATAGGCCAACAGCCCACCAAAATTAGGAAAAAAAATCCAAACAGAAAAGGCATGCCATTTTATTACAAATACCTCTATCTTCAAAGACCATTTCTGTTCCAGGAGATTTAAGAGTAATGAGCCATTTCTTCAAAAACCTTCATCTACATTTTCTGCTCCTTTAAAAAGGCTACTTATTTTTTAAATCCATCATTTGTTTCAGTACTTATTTTGTTAATCCTTAAAAATCAATACACTACTTTTGTCTTCATACCTTTAACATGCTATACTCATACACTGTAAATAAATAACTCCAGGCTTTAGAATTAAAAATACCTAAGATTAAGTCTCTTATTCAGCTCTTCCAGAGACAGGGAGGTACGTGTGTGGGCTGAGTTTTTTGCATTGATAAGGAAATCTTAAGTTTTTCACTATACAGTATCCCTGATATAACACTTCTGATGTCTACTTGAAACATTCAGTTCTGAATTAATTTCTGTCTTACAGTATTACAACTACAGCACACTTTTACAATGCAGAAAAGGAGATGCTTATCAACATGCCATCCATGGCTCAATATTTGAAATATAGGAGTCAAAGCATTCTATATTGAGATTACCAACTGGTGACTTAAAAAAATAAACTGTCTTTGCTATCTTCAAGTTGTCATTTCTCTATTGTGTAAGTTCACTTCAAGGACAGCACAGAAATCTACTTCATTAGGGGCCTTTATCACCTTACTATTGTTGTCCCCTTAGATTTTCACCTTAAGTTTCTCCTGATCACCACTTGATTTGTCCAATGCTCTCTAAGACTGACATACTACCCAGGGTACACTGGAATATTTTTGTGAAGGACAGAGACAAGCATATGTTTTTCAGTAGAATGTGATAATCTCTGTCTGATTTTGAACTAGCAATCTAAAAGGAAAGAAATGTGGAAGCAAGCACATTGATCTTTCTAGTAAATTAAGCCCTAGATTATTTAAATTAGGGCAAAATAAGGAATAAAAGTTATTAATTTCACAGTGAGAAAGTATTTAGGCTATAGAGCCTCAAAAAACCTGCCTTGTCAAATAATAATACATCTAAGTAACTACATTAAATATAATTTTAAAAAGCAAATTGATTTTGGACAAAGCATTTAATAAATGTGGTTTAAAGTGAAACCTGCCAAAACTCCTGTAAGGCCTGGTGTCTCAGATGAAGAACCATGCACCTGCTCAGTTTATGCTAATACTTCTACGGAACCATTCACTTGTATAATTAACTGTGCATAAATTAAAAGCTGTCAAGTGGTTTGAGGACAGATGTTGGATTTCCTACGTGTTCAAATGAAACAAAATAAAATGTTTAGAAATGGACTAAACTGAACAAGAGATATTCTACATTGTATCCTAGTTTTATTACTTTGCCAGAAGACTATGCATTAACTACTTTTCACAAGGATTTCAAGCTAAATTTACACCAGAAACCGCACAACATTAAAAGAAATGCAACTTGCCACTAAGTCAAAAGTTTAGTTTAGCAGCAGTTCGGGAAGTTTAAGAGTGGCTTGAACAGAGCAGACACACAATAAGGGAAAAAAAACCACCTACAACAAAAGACCTTTACAACCGCCTTATAATAATACTTTATCTTCCTGAGCTGAAATTCCACGTTTTGAAGTCCCCTCCTGAGCAGCTAGGTATGTGGTACTGCTCTAAGAGGTATGTACACATTGCCCGCACCAAAACGATAGATTTTTACTCTCAAACTAGGTAAGTTCCACGTTGGCAAGAGAAATCAAAACAGCAGGTGCCCTCCCTAGCTAGAGGGGCCGCTAGAAACGGAAGAGACCACAAGCGTGGGACTGCTCTTCCCAGTCTCTATCCAGCTGACAGCTGTAGGTCTCCGGTGAAAGAGGGTCTCCAAGTGGGCACCTGTGGTACGCCACGCTTCCAATCCACTTACGCCGCTCCCAACTTACCTACTCAGCCGTATATGCAAAATCTTGCACTGCTGGCAGTTCCTCCTCCAAAGGCGGCTGAAGTCGTTTTTGGAGCCTCAGGGCTCCTGGGTTTGGGCTCTGCAGTTCCTTACGGGCAGACACTCCCACCAGTGAGGCAGCAGCACGCAGAAGCAGCTAGAAAGTTTGCCACAATCTCTACCTTCCCCTGCAATTTGCTCCTCTCCCAGCCTCAGCCTCTTCTCCCTCCTGGCGAAAGGGACCGGCTTTAAGGGCGGCGGCGGAGGCGACACTTCTCGCGGAGGTTTCCTGCCTCAGCAGTGCCGCAGCTGGAAGAGCTCTCCCGCTGGAGGGCGGCTCCGGGCCGGGGGGCGCCGCGGGCAGCGCTCGTTCGGGGCTGCGGCCGCCGCCGCGTTTGCCGCGAGCCTCATGCTCGCCGCGGTGCTCCCTGACATCATTCATTCTGCTACGCGCACGCCCGCCCACTCCATTTCCAAGCAGTGACTCACCCGGCGCTGCCGCCGCCGCTGTCCGGGGCCGGCCCGCCCGGCCCTCCCGGAGCCCCCGCCCGCCGCGCAAGGTGCCGGCCCCGCCCGCCCGCGGCCCCCCCGACGCGCGCCTCTGCGCGCGCGCGCCGCCCGCCGCCCCCTCCCGGCGGGGCCGCGCGCCCGCACCGCCCCGGCGCGCGCCTCCGCCGGGGCCGCGGCAGCCCCGGGCGGGCACATCCCGGCCCGAAGCCCCGCTCCGCTCCTCCGCCCCGCACGGCTCCCCCGGGAGCCGATGCCGCCGGGCAACGGCCGCGTCAGCCCGCAAAAGGGGGCGCCGACACCTGCCCTGCCCACCCTGACACACCGGCTACGGGAACGGCACCGCCCGCCCCCGCAGCCAGCGCGGGGGCAGGTGCCGGGGCCGCCCCGCAGCCAGGCCAGAGCCGAGCGCCGCCGCCCTCCGCAGCGACGGGCTTCCCGGTTTTGCCGGGGGATTTGATTTCCCCAGTCCTGCTCACGTGACAGAGGACTACCACTGATATCACTGAAACCCCCTGCTTGTCAAGTGTTTCACCCCCGCCTCTGGTCTCGGCTTTCCTTGGGTTTTTGTTTGGCTTTTTTTTGTTGTTTTTGCGGTGGGTGGAGAGGTATTCCCCCCTCCTTGTTTTCAAAAGAGTTCCCCCATCACTACGTAGCAGCCAGATTTTGTTGGGAGTTTTCCAGTGTAAGAAACACGTGATTGGCGGGGGAGGAAGGGCGGGGAAGAAGGGAAGAAGGTGTCAACTCATCCTCACCGAAACTCGCTCCGGCCGATACGCACCTGTCCTGCCCCAGTCACCCGGCTGCGCGCCGAGCGGGCACATGACAGAGCAGAGCACACACCCGGCACACAAGCCTGGGTTCGAGGAAGGCACCTGACCCTCGGTTCGTCACACCCCTGGAAAGCCCCCTTCACCCAGCTATTGGCTATTCTGCTTGGGTTGCTCACACTTTGTTTTTTTCCACAAAAGCTTGGGGGAAGGGAAGAGAGAATCTGCTTTATTCCAGCACAGAGTGGAAAAATTTTCCGCACTCTCAGATTTCTGTGGGACAGGGAAACTGCCCTGGTCCAACAGTGACAGCCAGGGCACTGCTACAGACAGGGTGCCAGGATTTCCAAGTTTTATCTCCTGGAGGCTTAATGCAAACAGTCTCTTATACCAGATAAACAATTCAGCAAGGCTAGTGCTGTTCCTGTTGCTAGGTGAATACACATATACACCTGTAGTGCTGAACCAAAGAGGTTTGCTGGAACCTCACAGCTCCCTTTACTGCCATTGTAATCTCCCCTCCCACCACACCCGACCCCCCCCCCCCCCCCCCCCCCCCCCAATTCTCCTAAGTAGGTAGTGCTTCCTTTAAAATAAAATCTAAAGGGAAAAAAAAAAAGGTACCATGGCCAGGGCATTTGTCTTTAACTGATTATAGAGATATCTACGTATGCCTTATTGCAGACACAATCACACACGTGCCTTTGCAGAATCATATCTTACTTCAGGCTGTTATACAGAGAGGATAATAACAGACAGAGTAACAGATCAAGAGTAGAAACAGCAATGCAAGTGGAAAAAAACCACATCTATCTACAGGCAAAGCAAAGAGGCCTCCCCTAGTCTTCTGTAATTGAAAAAGAGCCACTGAAGAAAGGTTAAAAGCAAAGACTGGAAATTTTACTGGCATTTTTCCAAATTGTTTAGATAGATCAGTGAGCTGAAACACCAGCATTACTCTAAAATAATATTTTCTGAAGCATTTGAGTAAGTAAAAAGTAGCAGTACATTTTCTTACTCTGTTCAAGACTACACTTCACACCGAACCCCACAAGCATGCAGATGAGAGGTTGAAATGTAGAGCTCAGGGGTGGATCTGTGAGGAGCAGCTTCCAGGAGAGGGTCTTTAACTAATCTGGTAAAAACTGTTTGCAACTCCTGCATAACAACAAACCTTCAAAAGCAAGCAGCAAATTTGTGAAGTCACAAAACTTGCTAGAGGAAATAGCAGCACATCTCTTGCCTTTACTTTAAATTGACTTCAGAAGATTGTTTTCAGACAGGAGTTAAGTGAGAGATAACAAGACTTACAAAATGATAACTCATTTTGAGGAAAAAGAAACCTTGCACACACAGACAGGATTCCACAGGGAGACTCACATACAAGTCACATTCCCCTTTGCCTCCCAGGGAGGCAGATGAGAAGGAGAGAATACAGAAACAGAGCTTTGAGGGGAAAAAAAATTACTGTTCCGTTCACTTGGAACAAACCCAGCATCTTTTTCATTACTGTTTACTTTTTCCCCCTTTCATGAGATCAGCAGGGATATTATTGGAAACAGTAATTCTATAAACGAACACAGCCAGCTTGTGCATTAAAATTCTGACTATTTCCAAAGAGACACTTGGGCAGTTTTCAGAAGTAGCTACCACCAGAATCCTGCTTAGTCCTACCATGGGAGAAGTGAAGCTGCAAGATTGGGTTTGTGGTGGGGGGGACCAAGAACCATACAGAAATTTCTAGTTCAAGCTGACTTTACAGTTTATAGACAGAATAAACAGTACTACTACTACTACTACTACAAAAAAAAAAGGAAAAGAAAAAAAAAAAAAGCTGTTTTTTTTGTGTGTAGCCAAGCCATAGCAGAATTCTGTGCAGAAACTGATAGGCAAAAACTATGTACCTGTGCTCAGCCTAAGTAGTTTCATAACTAATTAACTGTATAAGTACATATGTTCTTAGGTGCTCACATACATTTGCAGCCTTTATTGCAGGTGTGTTAAGGGCAGATGAAAACAAATATTTAATACTGAAGTATGCCATACACTGCCATAATTATAGCCACTTACAGTTCTTCCTTGCCTTTTCTTCAAGTAGCATATAAATCAGGGTAATCCTGCCAACTACTTCTAGTCAGGTCTAACATTTTATTCTGTACCCTGGTTCTCATGACAGCCCTATTATATCTGTGAAGGTGCTAGTTGATACTTCTACCTGAAAACAGATGGAGTAACTCCAGAATGATTTATTATTCCCACTCAATTAAGAAAGAGCAAAACACACAAAAGCCCAATGTAAGTGGATTATACCACAAAGAGATTCTTCATCAGTATACACTTCCTAAATCCTTAAACGCGCCCTAACAAAAATAAGTTCCAGAGTTTTTGAATTAGATGCATTTCAGCAATGACATGAATTCTAGGTCTCCAGATTATTATCTTTGATCCATTCACTGACTCTTCTTCATCTTCAAGGGCTTTAGAACAAGAAGAAAGCTTACCTTGTAAATTCACCATTAATGTCACCATTTTTTGGCAACTGAACAAGCGGATGAAAAGATAAACCACAATAGAAATCACAAGACAAGTTTTTCCATCATTCCTTCATAAGCACCAGTTCCAAAGTACACAGTCCTGCCCTACTACTGGAGAGACTGGGGCCTTAAGAAACATACTTATAAATCACCACAGCTGGATGAAGCACAAGTTCAGCTGCTTAGATAGCAAGCCTACCTTAACAGGTCGACCCCCCAAAAATAATTAAAAAAAAAAAAAAAGCCACGAAAAAAACCAAAACAGCCACCAAACAAAGAAGACTACTAGTTACTATGAAGCACTAAGCTGCCAAGCCAAGCGCTGCCACACTAAGCACACAAACGTCGCTCCAGCGCTACCAGCTTGCACGAAGCACCCACGAGCAAGGGAACCCCCGTGAGGCTCGCTCAGCTCAGAGGAGCCCGCGCATCCCCACGAGGGACCCCCAGGGACAGCGCTCCCCGCCGGCTGCCCGGCCTCACCTGCGGCCTCCCGCGCTGGCCCGTGCCGCCCCAGCCCGGCCCTGCTGCCCGAGTGCCGAGGCACGGCTGCCGCCCGCCCTTCCCCAGCTTTCAAAGGAGGCGGGAAGCGGCGCCAGGCCAATGGCAGCGGGAGCCGCCCGCCCCGCAGGTGCCGGCCGGGCTCGGGAGGGAGCGGCCGCCGCCGCCTCCGGGTCCGCTGCCGGCGGGGTCCAGCTTGGAGGCATCTCTGGAGACAGCAAATGCTTCCTCCGGCCACTTTCTTTCGACTTCCCGAGACCTACAAATCCGTGATTATTGTCTCCTATTTGCCTAACCTTGGTGCTTTACAGTTTACATTCTTCAAAAATTGCTGTATTAGCTTGTTTTCATAACCAACAGCTAGGCAAAGATATTACGTTTTAAAAACTATTTTTTCAAGGGCTTATGTGTTACTGAGAACATCCTTGGATAGTTTCAGGGAAAAAAAATGAAGTTTTGTGGAATTATACTTCTTGCTAAAGCTCATGAGGGAAAAAAAACCTAACAGATTTAGACTAAAGATTTTTTTAACAAAGCAGTAAGTTAAAACAAGCTTTTTACTTTTTCGTCACTATTTCACTTTCGGAAGCAGAAAAAGCTGTACCTCAAATTCATCCTATTTTTTTTCCTTTGGATATATTATGGGATCATAGAATCATACAATCATAGAATGGTTTTGGGTTGGAAGGGGATCTTGAAGGTTAAGGTCCAACACCCCTGCTGTGGGCAGGGACACCTTCCACGAGACCACGTTGCTCAAAGCCCTATCCAGAGATGGGGCACCCACAACTTCCCTGGGCAATCTGTTCCAGTGCTTTACCACCCTCACAGGGAAGAATTTTTTTCCTAATATATATAGGAAAGGGTAGGGGAGTGTGTGTTTTCTTGTTTGATTTTGGTCATTCTTTAAGTATTCAAACTATATGAAATCAGACATGCCTTAGAAGCTGTGAAATAAAGAGATCTTGGTTCAGTGTCTTTCAACCAGTTTTCTTAAAAACTGAAGCCAAAAATTGATCTTCTATCTAAAAATATGTGCATCCAAAATCTCTGTATCTAGTTTCAGAGAGCTTTCTATACACAACAGTGGCATACAATAAATGCTTTTCTTGTATAAAGCAAGGCTTTGGCAGAAATACTTGACAGAGGCTGTAGGGAGGAAATGGGAGAGGGGGAACAATGAAAATAAATTCTAATTTATCACCTCTATATGTGTGCAAGGTGATTCTAGGAAACTAGATGCAGATGACACCAAGTTGGTGATGCTGCTGACACACCTGAAGGACAGGATACCAACCAGAGGAACCTAGACAGGCTCCAGAAAGTGGGTCCATGGGAATCTCATGAGGTGTAACAAGGCCAAGAGCAAGGCGCTGCACCTGGGTCGGGGCAACCCCCAGTACCAGCACAGGCTGGGGGAGAACAGATCAGAGCAGCCCTGCTGAGATGGGCTTGGGGTACTGGTGGAAATGACCCAGCCATGAGCACTCACAGCCCAGAGAGCCAAACCTGTCCTGGGCTGCATCCAGAGCAGCGTGGGCAGCAGGGCAGAGAAGGGATTCTGCCCCTCTGCTCTGCTCTGCTCTGGTGAGACCCCACCTGCAGGGCTGCATCAGCTCTGGGGTGCCCAGCACAGGAAGGACAAGGACCTGTTGAAGCAAGTCAAGAAGGCCCCCAAGTCATCAGAGAAATGGAGTACATCTGCAGTGGGGAAAGGTTGAGAGAACTGGGATTCTTCAGCCTGGAAAAGAGAGGGCTTCAGGGTGGCCTAATTGTTGCCTTCCAGTACTTGAAAGAAACTCACAGAAAAGATGAGGCAAGATTATTTACAAGTGCATGTAATGAAAGGACACGGGTGAATGGGTTTAAATTGAAATAGAGTACATTTAGTTTAGATATTAGGAAAAAACATCTTTACTGTGAGGGTGGTAGAGCACTGGAACAGGCTGCCCAGGGAAGCGGTGGATGCCCCATCCCTGGAGGTGTTCAAGACCAGGGTGGATGGGGCTCTGAGCAACCTGGTCTAATTGAAAGTGTTCCTGCCCATAGGGATCTTCAAGATCCCCTTACAAGCCAAACTATTCTACGATTCCATGAAGCTGCATCAAACAGAAGTATGGAAAACATTCTCAGTCTCCTTCAGAAAAAAGGTAACGCTTTTGGCAACAAGTAGAAGATCAGAAGAATGATGCTAGGCAGCTAAAAAGGCTTATTAAAGCTTTTCTGTAACATCATAAGGATTTCTGGATATGATATTAAATGCATGAAAAATAAGACAAGACTGCTGCACTGTAACAATTGTCACAAAATCAACTGGCAGGTGAATTAGCCCATTTTCTTTGCTACTCAGCCTATCTACTGTATCTTCTCTTCATCCTCCTGAACAGCTTTCCTCTCTAACTCCTCTGATCCCATCTTCCTATGTAACTTTCTTTTAATTTCTCACCATTGGGATTTTTTTTTTGCAGCAGACCCATATTCTGAAACAGAATAGTTGGGCTAAACCTCTGACTACTAGACAACATCCTCTTCAACCAAAAGTTTATAGGGCTTTTCCCCAGTAATGCAAAACAGAAACCCATTAATTTTACTATAAACTGAACAGTAGCTGAGCAGATCAATAGATGATCTCTATTTGTCTCTCTGTGCGTGCTTTTTCTATGACAGAAAATTTTATCTGATTCAGCTGGAAAAGGAGAAAAAAAATAGAGGGAAAAGGAAGTAAGACTGTAACATGAATGAGCAATACAAAACTGCTAAGACTTACCCCTCCCCACTGAAGCTTAGGAGCAATATAATTTTTGTATCATTATCTTACATTTGAGGATTCTATTAGCGTGAGGAATTTTTTTACGCAAAAATTATTTTTAAACCTAAGCAGCTGACACAATTGCATGAGGGACAGGTGGCCTACTTTAAAAAAAAGTGACTGCTGTTATCATCTGAATGTAAATTCAGTATGAACCACATGGAGAGCTCTAATGTACTAGGGTAACCTCCTGTCTAATCTGCTGTCCTGGCTCTGATAGCAGGCAATGCAAGAAGCTCCAAGAGGGGCAAAATCAGTAAAAGCTCGGAAAAGGACAGAAAGGCATAAAGCATCCTTCTGTCCTAGGTGCTTATCTACTTACCCTTCCAAAGGAGAATAGCACCATTAAAGTTGGAAAAGACCTCTAAGATCATCAAGTCCAACCATCCACCTAGCACCACCACCATGTTCACCATTAAACCATGTCCTCAAGAACCACATCCACGCATTTTTGGAACACTTCCAGGGATGGTGCCTCCACTACGTTCCTGGGAAGTCTATTTCGATGGTTTACAACCCTTTCCATGAAAAATCTTTTCCTAATATCTAAGCTAAACGTCCTCTAGTGCAACTTGAG
Organism: Agelaius phoeniceus; assembly: GCF_051311805.1. Taxonomy (NCBI): domain Eukaryota; kingdom Metazoa; phylum Chordata; class Aves; order Passeriformes; family Icteridae; genus Agelaius; species Agelaius phoeniceus. Next base: position 27,853,271 of record NC_135268.1, read on the forward strand.
GACATTTCCTTTTGTTTACTTTCTGCCTAGCATAACAGGAAATGCATTTTCTCCTTTTAAATAAAAAGACCAGCAACCAACAAGTAAATTTTAATGAAGTATGCACTTAACACCAGAAGATTGCTGCTTTTGGTGCATTTTTCTTGTGGATAAGTTGTGATACTTCTCAATTATGTAAGACCTTAATACAATCCCATGCCTATTTGTCTAAGGGTTTAAAAAGTTTGAGGAAAAATACCAGAAGGTGTACAAAATAGTGTCAAAAGAAATTTTGTTATTATTTTGCACTAAACTGTAGAATAAAGTTGAACTCTGAAATAATGCCTAAAGACATTCTGACAGATGTCCTTCAAGTAAGTGAATGAGTCATGAACCTCAAAGGTAAAGAAGGAAAAGACAGAACTGACTCATATATCAATTCTGAATTTTAAATATGACATGCTTTTTTGACATGCTCTGTATTAGCTCATTAGACATTAACATGTCTTCTTTTCCACAGGACCCAAAAGATAAATGAGTTTGGTAAAAAGGCATATGTAGACTTTTGTTCCACTGTATTTGAAATATATTCAGAAGTAATTTGGTGCTTATTCTTACTTGGAAGCAAAATGCCCTAGTGTCACTTATTAAAGTTGTGGCCATGAGATTTAGCACAAAGGCCAAGGTCAAGAAAATGTTGTTTAATGGATGATTTTTTTAGACTGAAAAGCATTAAGTCTTTCTGCCAGTTTCTATGTATCATCAGACAGATATGATTAGATGGCTTCTGAAGGCATGAAGCCAAGGGATCCAGGTATTGTTATGTCCTGCCAAATGTGCATTACTGTTGTAAAAACATGTTCTCAAGTGTCTTTTCCTTTGATTCATGTTTTTAAATTGACTTGGAGTAGGATGCAGAAGGAGTGAGTTATAATACAGGGAGAGGGGTTCTTCCTATGTGATAAGAAAAAGGATGAAGCATCTTCTCAAGTGTCTAGCTTCAGAAGAGGGGCAGACCTCAGAACAGGTGAGGAGGCTGATTGTTTTCCATGAAGTATCTCAATGGAAGACACAATAGCACTGTCTTGACTTTTAGGTGCTCAAGTTTATACATGGGCAAACCTCTGAGATGTCTTCATTGTTAAGAGTCTAGATTCTTGTTCTGCACTTATAAATAAATCACAAGGAGTTGTAAATATAATGTCTCCAAGTTTGCACACATTAGGAAAGGCAATAGAGAGTATGATGGAAATGGAAGTATATTCAGCAATCTGATGTTGATGGGAATCTTGTACCTAGTATGAATATAATTGATACTGATTAATTATGCACCAAGCTGATTTAGCATTGTGCCAGTTCAGGGATAGACATAAAAAGTACAAAAGCATTAAAAATCCACAGTGTAATAGACTTTGAAGAAGGAACTATACTGAAACCAGAAATATGAGGATCCTTAGCTTCCTTTCAGAGTATGAAGAAAAGCAAAGCATGAATTACACTCTGACTGGACAGTAGTACTTCTTTCTGATTAATTAACAATGAGAAAATGGTGGCAGCCACTGCCCTCACAATAACATCCCTAGAAAGTTACTGACCAAATGTAATTAATGAAAAGAAGAAGTTTTTAAACATGTTTGCCTGAACCAAAAGCAGCCTTTGTCGATCACCTTATAGAAATAACTCCAGGCAAGCATTTTTCTAGCCCATCAGGAAAACCTGCAGTACCTGTGGTCTCTTCTAAGGCAAAAAAATCCAACAAACCAACAAACCAAAACCAAGAAAAAACCCCTCTGCAAATATCCAGTATGCACCTCTCACTCATATATCTTATTTCTACTCTGCTTGATACTTGTATTTTCTAAATATTATTTTATAACTTTGTTCATTTCTTCACAAAAATGTTGGCTAGTGAGAATACCAGAAAAATATTGCAACAGAGAACTATGCCACAGTAGGCAGTCATGGCTAAACACAGTACTGTGGTCACTGGGACCCCAGCTAGTTAGGACCTGTTTCTTTACCTTTCTGCCGGGGCCTGGAACACGTCAGCTGGGATGGCACAATCCACAGCACTAGAAAAGTATTTTCACATCACCCAAGAGTTTTAAGTGGAGTCTGTGTAATGATTCCTGAAAATTTCATGCTGCGGTGATTATACAAGTTGATTAAACATTGTATTTAGAGGTACTGAGATTTTTTAAAATTCTCTTTTTAAAACCTATTGCTACTTAATTTGAAATGCCTTAGTTTACATCTTAAGGTGTTATTATTTTGCTGTCATTTGGAGACAAGTAGAAAGACAAACTAGAAACAATCCCTTATATATATATATATGTATTCTTATTTGTGATTCTGACTCCAGTAATAGACAGAAAGAGAGGGAAAACAGATTTTTAAATTAGGCACAGGACATCTCCAGCAGCATAAAATATTAAATCTGGCACGTAAGGTGAAATACAAGTGTCTTATATTCCTCCTATCTCTGGAATCATCTGGGGATTAACAGCCTTTGAACCAGAGAGCTCTTGGCTAAGAGGTCATGATCTAACTTACAGTGGTCATCCTGGGAACAGAAAAACTGGAGCCCACCAGTGGCCAGTGTCAACCACTTATATTCCACTCTTTTCCTATACATCACAGCAGTCCACATCCTGATGCTTACAGGTTTATGGTCATGCAGTCCTTTATACAGACATCAGCTCCTGGGATAATTTTTGTTTCCTGTATATTTGTCTTAAAACAGTTGCATTATTTACTGGTCATTTGTACAATTACATTTTACATCTTATAATGGATTTGTGGCAATAACTTTCATAGACGGTGAAGGTTTTATGCCACTATCCTTTAAAAAATGCCAAGCAGGCTAGGGCACAGAAGGGATGAATGCAAAAACTGCTGACTGTGACTGCCCAATGAAGCTTGAAGGAAGTACATTTGTTCTACTTAGCTAAATTTTCCTTGAGACTAACAGAGCTCCATCTTGCTTTCTGTCCTTTCAACTTCCTCCTCAAAGTTGAGTCAACACAGTTGAGACAAGACTGCCCAGAAGAGCTTTGTCCAGTTGGGTCTTGAAAACCCCTGAGACCTCAGTCTCTCTGGGAAACCTGCTCCAATACATTTTCCTTGTATCTAGGTGGAACTCCCTTTCTTGATTTCTGATTGCTGTTTCTCATTCTCTTTTCTTGTCCCTCTGTAGAGCCTGGCATCAGACTTTTGGTTGGTAACTTTCTCCTGAACATTGGAAGGCTGCTCTAAGCCTTCACTAGGGCTTCTCTTCTGACAAACTTATTATCTACTTTAACTGAATATCTGCTAAATCAGTAAACTGTTTAGGGAGGTACTGGATAAAAAATTCTGTGCAACTCCATAAAGTTCTGCAGATTACTGATAATATTCTCGAAATCTTACAAAATTTATATATTATAAAATATTCAGAAATATGTTTATGTACTTAAAATTTTTTAGGAGAAATCCAACATTTTAAAGAGAAATACAGAATCATATTTTATCTCAGTCCTTAGCAACCAAGTAAGTGGTGGGTCATAATCGCCAGCTCTTTGTTGATCTAGGGGGAGTTTCCAAAATAAAATGGAAGAAAGCCCCATATATCTCTTTCTGTATTCTGGGATAATGTGAAAAAGGTTGAGAACAACAATTTCTCTTCTGCAGAATTTAAAATGACTACTAAAATTTTCTTAATCAAGAATAGAAGCTGTAGTATGAGAATAATAGTTATAAATACTTCATTTTCACATTGACTGTTCAATTACAAAAAACTTTAAGTCTGATGGTAGAATCCAAGGCAGTCATTAATGCACAAGCTCAAAGCCTTGAAGGATATACATTGTGACTGCTTCTCCTCCGCCTAAATTTACTATAATTTTCCCTGTTCATTATTATTTTCATCATCCTCCTCTGCTATTCCTTCCCTGTGCTCTGCAGATTTTTGAATGGCTGAGGTGCTCTGTGTATATTCTCGCTTACATTCAAAGTTTGTATGACCTGCCTTCTTTTCTTTACACAACTCTCAGGGTGACAAAAAATTAAGATTTTGTTGAATAACTTAAACAGTTAAGTCAGTAAGAAAATTAAGATATGGTTATTTTTTTTTACATATTGTAAGGGTGTCTTCTTTAAGTGCTAACCTAAGTCTCACATAGTTTTAATGTTTTCAATCTTTCTTCAAATACTGATATGTAATGAATATTCAGTTGATTTTTCTAATAATTTCTTATTAGCAATAAAATATTCAGTTTTTTTATCTTCAGGCATCCAGGCTTTTGTAGAAAGGAAAGTATGTATGTTTTTCTTAGTTACTAGATAAAAATGGGATTGTACAGTATTGACTTCTCCAACATTCAACTGCATATCAGAAAGAGGATGAGGTTTTCTGACTGCAGCTCAATTATCTATATACCACAAGCAAACATGACACAATTTTTTATCAGTGGGAAATCTAGTGCATCTAGAATAATAAATCTTGAAATTTTGAAATAAGCTCAGAATTAAAACATATTGAGACAGGGGGAGTGTCTGTGTGTGTGCTTGCACTGTGAGACAGATCACGCCTCTGGTATTTGCAGTACGAGAAGAAACTTCAGAATCACAAAGTGCTGGAGTAATCCTTTTAACATGACTATATTATAATATTATTCCAAGAATATTACAGCAGAAAAGAAGGCCACAGATGCCCACAGTGTTATGCTAAACTTTTTTAGCCTGCCAAACACTGAAATCCCAAACTTCATAAAAGATAGGGAACAGTGCAAATCTAGTATTTGTCTTAGGATTTTCAAATATAAGACTGGAATTCTATTTCTATGTCTGCTTTGCAATGTCTGGCAAGTTGCTTCTAATTATAGTTTACATATATTTTCACTGGTTTTTGACAGCCCAGTTACCAGGGACTGCAACCAGCCTCCTCTATCAAAGATTTAGATGGGTTGTGACTGTATTTTGAAACTGTTAAATAAGTTAATACGTATTTTTGGGGGGGGAGGGGGGAGCCATCCCCTAATTTTTCTTCCCATTAATCTGTCCATTTTTTAAAATACTTTTGAAATGTCACCTAAAAGGGAAGATCTGGAAAAAATTACTGTATGTCTGTACTTGTATTTCTGACTAGGAGGATAAAGTTTATACATTTTTTTGACTTCCCAGGCTATTTCATAAGTATATACTAAAGAGGTTGGTTGTTTTTTTAATATGCAAGTATATTGCATGTATTGTAAGTACTGCTAATGTTAGCTCAGCTAAGACATGGGCCATATCATCCTAAGCCTGAATGGATGGACACTTGTATTAGTTGCAATCATTACAGCTTTTAAAGAACCCCTTCTCAGTTTACAGAAATTCACTGTTATAAGGGGAAATGCAGGAACCTCTATGTTTAAACAGTATCTCCTGTATGGTTTATAAATAAATAAATAAAAATTTAAAAAACACCTTTACATCCCTTATACTAAGTACAAACATCAATATCAGCAATGGAATAAAAAAACGTGGATTCAAATAACATTGCTTTCCATCTGAAACTTGTACAGCAGTTGTGGATATTTCCTAAACTTACATTGACAGCAGCACTGAAAAAACAGAGATTCACCTTGCTAATGACCTCTGGTTTTGGCAAGATAATAAGTACGAGAAAAAGAGGAGATCATTCTTACCATAAACAGGAAAAGAGGCTTTAGAACAGCAGCATTTGCTAGCACCTCTAAAATTAACTCTGGGTCAAGCTTTCCATGAGAAATGCTTTTTTTAGAATTAATACAGAGCAGCTCAGCTACAGACACATCAGAGAATATATTTTAAATCAGTCAGTCTGGAAACCAGGTTTTAAAATAGTATGCATGGAAACAAAAACATAAATTTGTATGGAATATCCATTTTCTCTTATAAATTTTCTGGTCTAAGGTGTTTCTATCTTTCCCTGTGACTGAAACATAAGGTAATTTAGGCCACAGAGTTCTCTTTAAATCATAGCAGAGGTTAGAAGGCATCTCTGGAGGTCATGCAATCCAACCCATTGTCAAAACTGGGCTAGTCTTATATTTATTTTATCTGAACTTTAAAACATGTTAAAAATGTATATTTCACACTCTTTTTAGAACAAGGCAAATCTTTACTATGACATTATTTTGTAGTGATGGGTGGTAAACTGCATATATGTGTTCTAGAAATTGGTTATGAGGTTTCACAGTAAAAAACATGAATGTGTGTGGTAAATATACTCTATCTTAAGATGTTGCTGTTAGCTGCAACTAACCACTTACACTTGTTTCTGCCCATTTTTAAAGATCAGTAAGTTAGATTCCAGTTAGATATTAATGTCAATTAAATTTTCAGGTTAAATACTAGGGCATCACTGTATTCTAGATTCTCCTGGATTCTGTTTAGGTGAGTTGCTTCAGTTATAAAACTTAAATCTCATAGGTAGAACTTCAGATCCAAATAATTCTAGACAGAGCCATCTATCATCTTTCATATCAATATTAATTTTAGAAGTCTAATCATAACAGTATAAAGACTAATCTATGTACTTTGTAGAACATGAATATTCACAGACAAAGGCCTTCCTATGCATTTTGCTGCCTGGTTGTAACCAAGTAAGCCATTTGAGCCAAATAAGTGTAGGCCGTCTAAATAACGGCATTTCCTCATGTCCAGTTTTCTCTTATGCATAACTACATAAAAGCATAAATATGACAAAGTATGTATGAAAAATCTTGCTACTCTCATTACAAATATACAGTTTTTAACTATTAGCATATTTATAGAAACTTAAAATAGAAATAAACCCTGAAAAACAAATAGCCATTATTGTCCCCTAAGCAGAGCACTGAATAGCAGCTTAATCTTTTCTACTTGTATCTAACTCTGTAACTAGAAGAAAAATAAAATTAAAAAAAAAAATCACTATTAACTATTTAATTAATGGATAGCTTGTATGATTTAAAGAAAACAATCTGTATTGAATTGGTACATATGTTTGGAGTTTGTTCTGCAAAAGGAACACTTGGGGCATTTTGCAGTAGCTGGCATATACAGCAGTGGGTATGTTTATATCTGAATTGATCTTTTGTGGTGTCTTGTAAAAGACCTCTTTAAATTATTCATGTCTAAACCAAATTCAACTCTAGAAAAATACCTTTAGTGAAATCTATTTTAAGGGCAGTAGAATTGTGAGGTCAGCTGGCTTAGCTATAGTGATTTCTAACAATCATTCGGTTGCTAGTAGTATCCCAGTCACTGAGAGTGATACTGAGGGTATTAGATACTGAGGGTAAAAACCACCCTCAGCCACTGAATATAAAGGCAGTGGTGCAAAGTAAGTTTAGATGAGAGGCCTCAGAAGGAACCTTAATGGTCTATCCCTTTATCTCAGAAGAACTAGCCTGTTATGTTCTTTCAGGGCAGGAAACAAAACCAATGTGGATAATAAATGACCAGACCTAAAGCCTTGAGATTAACACCCTTCAACACATTGAAGGGTATCTTATCACATCTGTTCCTTTGAACAGGGGCTGTACTATTGAACAACTTGAAGAAATTATTCATGTTTGCAATTTTTTAAAGAAATGGAATCCGTGGGATCCACTGTTTCAGTGGGCACTCTGAAACAGTACTGGCCAAAGTCAACAGTCTTCTTGGGCTCCTCAGTTTAACAGTGCAGAAACAAAACCAAGTTTGTGGAGTGCTCATCTGAATGATGAGATGAATATGTAAAATAAATTGTTTATGGGAAACATATACATACAAGAAGTGGTAATATTATTTGAATACACTGATAATTGTTATCACTTACTCTGTAATGGCAGATATTTGAGTACTGGGGAGGGAAAAGGCACTGACAACTCGAGACCAGGAATAAGCATCTATTAATTTCTCTTGACCAAGAGATTTCTACACAGATACTCATAAAGAACTGGTAGAGTTTTAAATTTGTTTTTCTTTTCATGAGTGCTTCCAAGCCTATTGTGCAAGGCATTGAGCTGCCAGCAGGTATAACTATGCCATCTCCTTAGGCTGAGGTCATCCTGAGTGGCTGAAGTAATGTAGCTGTTGTAGCACAAGAGCTCTGTGCCAGCAAGTTGTCCAAATATTTACCTACCTTTACAGGCAGCTTTTACAGCTGACATGAACTGCTTGCTGCCATGGCTACGCTGTTTCCAGTAGCTGAGCTAGTTCCTTTGAAGCTAGTTTGAGTTTCACTTTAAAACTCTGCAGCTATCTCTCCATATCTCTACAAGGTTTGTGACCTTACTCACCAATATGCAATTTTTTCTGTTCACTTTCTACAGCATGTAAAACACTGGATTAGGATTAAGTTAAATATATCACAAAATCTTACATATAAAACATTATTACTCTGTGACAATGGTAAAGCTATAAAACAAGCTGAATTTAAAGGTGTTTGTCAAGATGTCTTAACACCATTAACTTCTCAGGATTTCAATTTGTGCTACAGAGAGTCTTTTAGTGTTTAGAATCTGCAAGCATAGTCTGTACTGTTCCCTTTTGTTGGTGGTTTGTTGTTTTTTTTTACTTTCTTGGTATGTATTGCTCCAGATCTAACATAACCCCCTCTACTGCTTTAACATAATACAATTCATGTTACTACAGTTAAAGCTGCACTGTTAAACTGTTGAATGGATGAGATGCTGGACAAAGAGTATCTGTTCACTACTCTGTACCAAACCCAGCTGTTTTTACTCACCCTCCATTTTAGTGAAGCATGTCTGGAAAGACCTGCAAGGAGGGAAGAGATGAACAAAACTAATGTTAATTACTACAATACAAAGCCCCCCATTTTTCAGTTACTTCATAAACTCTTATGTAACTTGCTTTTAGATAGATCACATTTATCAAGATAAAAATAGATCAACCTTGTTCAAATTATTATGGTTTATAATTTGACTTAAATGCCCTATTGTAAACTTCCCTTGTATTGCCTGGTTCTACATATTCTTCACTATAAACTCCTAAACATGTATATATTAAATATTTGTTATTTATTGTTAAATATTTATATATATACAGACAGACATTCATGCAGCTAGCTCTTGAAGGATTAAAGCTGCGTTCCAAAATTGTTACTCTTCATATGAAAGAGATGCAGCCAAGTTGCAGACTATGAAATTCACCTTGCCTGGTCTGGCTTTTGAAAATGTTGGTATTTACTGTAAGGCTTTCTCTACCCAATGTAAAAAGACTGAAATTAACACATGCCATTCAAAACCAGCTTTGATAAATATTTTCTGTTCTCTTCCTTGTAACTATAGCAGAAGAGCAAGCAACTAGCTTAGTTCTGATATGTTCCCAAGCAAAGTTAAATGAGATGAAACTTACCCTATCAGACAGATCTGGGTTTTCTGAAGAACATGTCAAAAGCAGTTTATTTTCTTTGTCCTGAAAGAGGCAATGAGGTACAGCTTTAATTTAAAATAATCTGGCACTGAAATTAGTGAACAGTAGCAAACAGTCTCTCACTTTGAATTGAGCCTTATTTTTTCCTCACAGTCTGTAGCACCCACTCAATTTTTGGTACTGAGAGGGGACTCTTACGATCTGGATTGCTGTCACTGGTGTTCTTCAACACAAAACATTTCTCTTGATTGTTTTTAAAGTGGTTCAGTGTGCACATGAATAATGTTTTGGCTGCACCAATTACCAAGTTGAGAAGCTTTTAGGCAGGATCAATATTTGGAGGAGAATTACATTCCAAAAAATACCTTATTCAGGCAGCTAATAAGCAACATTGAAAGACATAAGGAAAGTATTGTTCCTGAATTCTTTCTTTGAGCTCCATAGAGGGTCATCTTTGTTCCATCTTCATAGCTACATTTATTAAAGCTCAAATATTCTCAATAATCTTAGATGGTGATCTGATATGCAGTATTAGCAGCATGCCACAATTCAATTAATTCAGTGTTGAGTTTAATTATACATTAATAATATATACATAATATATACATGCTTTAGGGAGAGCCATTCTATTGAAAAATTCTACTCTCTTCCTTGGCAACTGAGAGCTTAGAACTCCTGATGGGTATGATAAATCCTAGGGCACATTCACAAGCACCCACACTTGTGCTCCTGAATAATCTCAGTAAATTATTTGAATAATTGCAGTTGGTTTCATGGTTTAAACTGGTTTAGTATTACTCCCTTCTTTTCTAAAATTGCAGAAGAGAGAATTTGTATGCTTTTTGCCAGCTGCAACTTTCTATTGCAGAAACATTAAACTTCAGGTTAGCTTGCCTATAAATACCTCCTTTTTAAAAAATACCATAACATAGGGGTACGTCTGCACGACATGTCTATCAATGCTGGCACATACCTATGCACATTGCACTAAGATTTAAGTAATTTTTAGATTCATAGTACAAATTTTACCTGCAGAGACAAGAGAGTAATTGTCAGAACTGCTTGAAATGCAGCCACACAGCTCCTATTAGGAAGAATTCGTATAACACAGTAGAATTATTTGCACTAAGAATTCCTTTAAACCCATAGTAACCTTCTGATGGAAACATTTGAAATTTACTGTTAGTGCATTTCTGTAGACACAAGGCTTCAAACAGGCATCACAAACTCAGCGTGGTTTCTTCTGTAATTAAAAATATTTTCATTTAATAGCTAAATATTTTTGTTCTTGTTCCAAGAACACACCACTGCAATCCAGTGTTTAAGCCAAACGTTTTCTTTTAGCTTTTCTCATATCCCTAGCAGCCAAGCTTCATATGACTTCAGTGGATTCTACTCAAGCTTTCCATTATAAACCAAAAAGCCTTCTTATAAATGTAGCAAAGAAGAAAAGTTGTGTCACACAGTAAGTATCAAGTCCTCTCCTAATGGAAAAATTTGTATGGGAGATAGCATCCTTCAGCCAGCTCCCTGCTGAGATAATTCAGATCCATTAAGGTGTGTCCATAAACTTCAGTAGACCAAAGTATACTGGAAGAGCTCTGAGATTTACCTCATATTGAGGTAAATATGCTGATAATATTCTAAAGTGAAATCACAATGTAGGAAGTTTATCAAAGTGTGCAACTTTGCTTAAGTTGGGAACATCACAGAGAACTGCAAATGAGATACACTGTGGTAAAAACTAGAAAACACAAAGTAGGTAACCTGATGATTTTTTAACACAGCAACAACAGAAATCTGGTCTGCAAATATAATTCTATCAGCTGCAATATTAGAGTCTGGTTTTGGAAGACATGACATGCTACAGTCTGGATCACAGCGAATTTAAACAGGGAAAGGAAAGGAAATCTTCCTAATTCTCAGTTTTGCTTTATTATATCATTTGGTAAAATTAGATCTGTAGCAACTGCTGCTTTCAATGTGCTCCCAAAAGAGCAGAAGTACTACTATTCTGTCTTTTTTGTGTTTTGATTTTTTTAATAATGGGAGCTGAGGTAAAAATTACTTTTAAAATTTAAAAGATTTTGGTGGAGTCATAGGAATAACATCAAGTGTGAGGAAAAAAGGAGAAAATAGGTGTATCAGATTGAAGGTTTCTTTCTCCCCACCAAAAAAAATTAGATTAAAAATGTATTTTATCACCCAAGTACAAGTCAAAAAGTACAAGTCAGAAATACTCATTAGCATGAATTTGCTTTTGGTTACTGCTTTTGTAATCCAAATAACTTGAAAATACAATTCCCCTTAATACTGTTTAGCTATATAGCAAACAAATGGATTTGAAAACTTGGTGAGGGAGTGGCAGGTGGCTAAATAAATACATAGAAATCCCAGTGTTTTGTCATAAAATAAAGTATAAGAGCACTTCAAAGTTTTGGATAGATTCCCTTATATTATGGGTTTAGGGTGTAGCTGTGTGGAAAATTGTAAATGTTGTCTTTTGGTATTTACTTTACAACCCTTTGTAATCTTCAGTTGTATTTATAGCTTCAAGTGGGAAGGAATCAAAATTAAAGAGGCCAGCTTGAGCATCCTTTGTAATCAAATGCTTTTCCCATTTCTCCTTAAAATAAATGTGCAGCCTGCACATTTGGCTGCCTGAGGAGACCACCCGAAGAGTTTACAAGCCGTGACCTTGCAGAGAAATAGTTCTGCGGAGAAGCACAAGTTGCACGAACACACAGAGAGCAGTCGTGGATAAACCAGCCGATGTTTTGAGGGCAGAACGAATAACTCGGCTTTGAGTTGGAGGGTTTAACTAGCGATAAGAAGGAAGGGGTGAGGTTCTCATTCCTGAGGCGCTGCGATCGCCACTCACTCTCTCTCAGCGGCGCAGGCCGTGCCCCGGGCCGGGCCGGGCAGGGCTGGGCAGGGCTGCGGCCCCGGCGGTGCCCCGGGCAGGGCTGGGCACGGCTGCGGCCCCGGCGGTGTCCTGGGCCTGGCCGGGCCGGGCAGGGCTGGGAAGGGCAGGGCTGCGGCCCCGGCGGTGCCCCGGCCCGGGCTGGACAGGGCTGCGGCCCCGGCCGTGCCTCGGCCCCTGCGCCCGGCCGTGCCCCAGCAGCCGCCGCGGGGCCGCCCAAGGCCGGCCGGAAACAGCGGGGTCGGGCCGGCAGCGGGGCCAGGCGACGCCGCCGAGCCCGGAGCTCGGCCAGAGTTGCCCCCTCCGAGCCGCTGCCCGAGCCAGGCACCGACCCCAAGGAGTTGGGCGTATTCTGGACTGGAGAGACGAGAGGAAGGGCTGTCCGAGGGGAAATCACTCCTGTGAGGGCATGGCTGTTGCAAGGGGATGAATCCAGTGCAACTGGCAGCGCAACTGTGCCAGCTGGCCAAGCCAGCGACGAGCACTCAGAGAATAAGGGCACCAAAATGCAGAGCCCAAGGCCGAGGGTGAAAATTTGGCCAGGAGTTACCTGAGAATTGCTTCTGTTGCTAAAAAAAGGGTATTTGAGAACTGCTTTTAGGTCTCGACTTTGCCCTGTTGTTTACTCAATGCTCAAGGCAACGTTTATAAAGAGAATTGCTTTTTATTGGACTAACTGCACTTCTTGGCAAAAACGGCTGAGCTTTGGGGCAAACAAAACCTTCAGACTTGTGCAGCTGTGGAAAGGTGTCATGGGTACATAAATTACAGGATCTCCTCTCCCTGTTGCCAAACACGCTTGGTCTAGGACTTGAAAACTGTTGCTGCAGAGGGAATATGCCTGGGGAGCAAACTGGGGGAGTTCGAGGTATACAGGAGACTTACTGAGAGAGGTTTTGGCTCTGGACTATCCGTGTAAAGAAAACACTATAACTGAAACAAAAGTAGAACTGCTAAGACAAAAATTTATCTCCCTTAGCAGCTTTGGGAACATCCCAGAGCTGCAGTTGGAAAAGCAGCACGGTATGCTGTGAAGGAAACAGGATAGGAACATTTTCCAAAATTCCAAGTAAGAGAGTTTGCCTTTTTGCCAGCTAACCTTGGTCGAGGTGATCAGATCACAGCTACTTTTCATTTAAATTTTTTTCCTTTATGTTTGGACTGAAATGTCCATTTTGCATTGTGCTTCCTCCATTGCTGAAGCCTTCTCATCTGCTTTATTTCTAAACAGAACACAGGATCAGAAAATATTTCATGGATGATGGAGCCTAGCTCCTTCCCTGCAGCAGTTACACAGGCCATACAACCCCATTTGTAAATTTACCAAGCTTTCATCTTAAAACAGGTTTGGGGTTTTTGCCCCCATACTCCCATTAGGAAGCTGTTGCAGCACTGTATGTCCCCAACAACTGGAAACTTTTTGAATCTCTGTGATGAATTTTCATGGCAATTTTCTCAGATGGTTTCATGTTGTGACAAAGTTCTACTTCAAGTATCTTTCTTTTTCATGTTTCTCTTGTCCTTCTTTATCCCCAGTATAACTGAAGAGAAATAATAAAAGAACATTTTAACAGATTTTAATTAATTAGCCTCAATAATGTAATGAAATGAAGGTAACAAGCTAAATGAAATAAGGTAATAAACTAAATAAGAAAAATCCTTTTTAGGGGAGGATTTCATAGCTTCATCTCCCTCATAGTATGTAGTTTTGCTGCAACAGATGTATATACTAGTTTTTTTGCCTTATTATCTTTTCTAAACTATGAACTATCATCTGGTAATAGAAAATTCCTGTTATTAATTCCGAGGCTGCAGCCATGCCCTTTGTACACTCTAACCTCATCCCCTTTCAGTAACTGGAGTTCAATGACCTGTATGATATTCCAAGCCTTTTCTAGTTTGACACTGCCTCCAGACTTTGTCATCAGAAAATGTCATAAGCACACGCTTACGCTGTACCAAAATTAGCCATGATACTATCTGCTATTTTTAGTCTCCAAGCTAATCCTAGAAAATTCTGCTGGTAACTACTCCAAACATACACTTCCCCTTTCAATGCAATAGATTGTATTGAAATCTGTTTGTATTTGTGAAGGCAGTAGGGTCACTCCAACACCAAGGAATTTGTGGTTTTCTTTGTAATTTTGATCTGATTTCAGTTAATTTCATTCCTCTAAATTATTATTTTCTCTCACAGTGAAGCCTTCCTCCTATTGTGGGCTAACTTTTGATGGGCTAATGTATAAATGGTTTAATAAGGTAAACTGAAAAAAAAGGAAAATTGTTTTTATCTGGTAGAAGGCCACTAGGTAGATCTCTCATAGTCTCTTTGACATAAAAGGATTATTTATCCTTCACTGTTTCAAATTTCCATTTACATGGATGTGTTAATTGTTCTTTCCCATGCTGTGTGTTTTTAAACCTTTCATAATATTAAAGTCATCTTAAGAGGGTTGTAGTTTAATTAGTTACTTCCTCTCCTCTTCCATACTCCATTTGCTCATCTTCAGTAACATGATGCAATACTTGCCTCATCCACTTAGCTAACCCTCTGCTGTTCAGTTCACCATTTCAAGCAAAGGAACAGATTTTTACAAAATTTTGTCATTACAAAAATAAGCTTTGTGAGGAGTAATGTGCTATTGGGAGCAGAATTGTGTTCCTGAAACAACAACTATACAGAACTCACTTGGCTGTGTGCCAGATGGTCAGCAAATTCACAGGGGTTGTATCTAAACGGGGGAATAGAAGGAGGAGCCTCCTGTAACTGTATCTCACTTAAGTTAATTGTTGAAATGCCTGGTTTTCCTAATCTTTGTTACTGGAAGTCACTGTGATTTACCATAAGAATGACTAATCAGTTTGGTCTGAATCGTTCTTCAGTTTCATATGCTACATTCTTAAAAAGTAATACTTTTTTCAGTTGTTTATATTATCTTAACCTTCTCAAATATATTTCGTAATTAACATGTGATATTTTCTTCTGTATCTACACCAAAACGGGAAAGATGTGCAGTGTTCTGACTGGCCAGCATTCTGGAGAATCTCGTTGGAATTTCCAAGGAGCACAAGTGAAAATGAAGGTTAGGGTATTCTCATCAGCTGTAGTACATATGGTACAAATCTTACTCCGTAGCAAATATTTAAAATTAAATTTATCTGTGTTGACAGACCACTGCAGAGCCCAGACATATGAAACTGCCATCCTTATATCTTTTAATGTGAACAGTAAAACTTTTCATTTAGATTCTTACAACATTTATCTCAAAATTATATAAACATGTTATTCTAGGATGAAACAATAATTTCATTGTTTGTCTTATGCTGTAAAAAGGAATGAAAAAGGATAATTGCAAAATTTTCAAGAAGGAATCTGAACTTCTACTCCTTGCATAGATAACTGCATTTTTCTTTGAGATACCTACTGTAAATGATGCCACTTAGCATTCCCAGTGATAACTCCAGAGAAATCTGATTTTTAGTTAGTAAAGAAAGCATATCAAGTTAGAATTTCTAAAGATCATGCATTTAAATTTTGACCACTGTCTGGTAATATGGAAGGACTTAATATTTTCTACTAGGTTCTGACTCTCTCACATATTTTTCTGTCTTGCTCTGTTAACAGTAATGGTACAAAGCCTTAACCACAAATCTGGAGCTGTCTCTCCTGAAGCCAGAGAATATGAAAAGGAAGCTCTCCTGGTCTGATGCCTGCCTTTCTCAACAGTGGTATTCAAGGAGATGAAGTAGCTTATTTTACATCTTTGAACACCATGTCTCCTGATGGCTGGTTTCTTTGGTTAATGTCCTGAAATGTAAATAGGAGGTCAGTGTGTACCATGTCTGCTATTTCAGGGACATAGCTATTAAGATAGAAGAAGGCCTCTGCTTTGCTAGGCACCAGACAAATGGATCAAAAGGGCCCAAAGCCTGTGGGTTTCCTCATTGCCAAAGAATGCAGTTTGCTTCAAAGTCTCATTTTAAATCACAGTGAATCAAGGGCTTCAAATATGAGTTCTGAAGTGAGAGATTACAGATTCTGAAGAGAGGACTGGCTTTTACAGATATATCACGCGAGTTGCTATAAATGTTAGGTCTACAAAAGAGCCCTTCAAGCCAGTGGCCTGAAAATTATAGTCTTAGATGGAAAGGGTGAGGCTGGAGTGGGGAGTAGAGGACATTATCACAATCTGCCAAAGTGTATAGGCTCTGAGGAGCATGGATTGCGGAGGAGGGCGTGAGTTACATTGTATGGAGACTGTCGATCTCATGTTTTACTTCAGTCAGAAGATACATCACCGTGTCATCTTGGTACAAGATGCTTGCTCTTTTTGTTCCTTATGCTATGATTCTTATGTGGTGTGAGGCCATAAAAACCACCTGCTGGAACTCAGCTACATTTTTTCAGAGTAAATAACCTGAAAAGCTTGCACTGTTTAAAGTGCAGGGGAAAGTCTGTGAGAAGTTGTGTTCTACATGTCGAACAGATTATTCTTCTTTACGAAAGATTTGTCAGCAAGCCTTGTGGTTTGAGCCCTCTCATGACACAGTGTCTGTAAAAAGAAATGACTGGCTTTATAGTTTGGTTTAATGCAAAGTTCAGGTTCTACACTTCCCTGATATACACAGACACAGGGATTGTTTAAAGAGAGATGTGTAAGTTGCTTATCTTTGCTTTTTCCTTTCTTCTCATCTGTTTTTGACAGGTTAACCCATACCTCATTAGTTACAACTTCGGGAAATTTCCCAAGAAACCCAAAAAATTCTCTGAGAAGAATGTGTTTTCTGAGCTAAAAAAGATGCATTAAACTGTACTTCTATGCTTTCAAATTATACAGGAAGATTATGAAGGTCATACTCAGATTTCAGATCTGAATAAAATTTTATAGGCTGCTGTGTAAATATACACAGTAGTTCTTATGTGGTTTCTCGTAATAGTTGCTCTAGGCTTTCATCTGGTGCAATTTTCACTGAGTGCCATAATGACAGGTTCCACAAAGGCCCCCTCATTCATTTTTAGCTCTACCAATTCAAAAAAGAAAAAAAAAATCAGGACAGAACAGCTGGTATGTAAACCAGACTGAGAAACAAGAACTTCTGCTGGTAAATCCTGTCTCCCCACAATGGGGACTGGTCACTCTAACTCTATTGAAAAGCTGTATGTGTAGACAAACATTTAGAATGCAGTGGAATTGAGATGGTTACCAGCACATTACGCAAGGTGAACGTTGAGTAGCAGCAAGAAATCAATTAATTTTATAGGACAGGTCAGTTTAACCAGATCAAAGGGACTAAGCATAAAGGCTAAGGATCAAATGGAGCCTGCCCCACAGTAGGTAGATGGCTTTGAAATCATGTTCTGGATGAAGTCAAGTAAGAACTTTACCAAGCTAAGCAACTCAAATCAATGTGAGCATATACGAAATAATGAGTTTGCTGGGAAGATACTATTCTTAAATAAAAGAATTTTAATAAAGCAGTAAAGATGCTCTAGAGGATAAAGAAAAGCTTTTTAAGCAAAATTAGAATGATTCAGTTAGAATGACCTTTATCTCTGTCCAAGCTATATTTTTTTATTTTTGGTTAGTTGGAGGAGATTGAAAACATAAACAGTAACATAAACAAGAAATGTGTATTTCCTGTCACAATCCTTTCCTCTGATCATTGCAGGTTACCTTTCTATGACAAAATTCTTCAAATCTTCACCCTCACTAACTAAAAAAAAAAAAAAAAGAAAAAAAAAGTTAGTTGAAATATGCATTAAACAATCCTGTGGCAATACTCTACCTTGTTCTAGGAAAGATCATGCTCTCCACTATGCTCTGCTAGCCAGTTCCTACAGAGAAAGATTTTAAAGCTGCCTTATCTCAAGGTGTAATTATTCAGGTAAGTTATTGAAATTAAAACTCTACATAGAAGCCTTTGGCTTAGAACCTAACCAACTAATCATGCTTCTGCCACTCTGTACAGTAGATTATTATGTACTCTGTACAGTAGACTGAATTTAGGTAGCACTCTATTAACTGCCAATTGAGATATATAGGTGATATTTACATGTGGCAAGCTAAACCTTGGTGTAGCCATTTTTCCTAGTCAAAACACCTGTGGTATTTAATCATCAGTGAATGTGTAAATACTGGAAGTGTTGAGATGATGTTTGTGGAGCAGTGATGTTTGTCTCTAAAATTAGCTCAGGAAGAACAATTTTCTTGAAAGATGATTCTGTATATGAATGCTTTTATTTCAAGTAATATTGATATTGATATTGATATCAATTTAATATTGATCATCTGCTTTTATTTAGAGACTAACAAGATGGGAGGCTTTGTATAAAGGAAAATTTGGATAGGAATACAGATATGATTCTGCAAAAGGTACACCTTGCTTTACAAATTCAAAACTTTCTTTGTTTTCTAATTATTTAACTTCTTCCACTTTGCTTCCTATTCAAATATTCCTCCTATTCAAATGTTCTCTTTTTTTTTCCAAATTACTGTGAGCTTTATTTTTCCTTGTCCTGTAACATCTTGAAAAATTGTCCTGCAGCACAGTTTTCTAGAGAACAAAAGCACACTACTGAAACGTTCTTTTTCCTGCATGACTGTATTTTATATCATTGAAGCCAACTCTGGGCAATAATGTTAATATGATAAATTATTCACCACAATAAATAACTCTCATAAGATTTCTCTAATTACTATGAGGCATTCTCTTGAACATTACCAGAGTCCTTTGTGGGAATTAGCTTGCAAGGGAATACATATTAAACCATGGATTTCAAAGGCCATATACAGACATAATCTTTATAAAGATTTAGAAATGTTGAACCAACTGCAGGCTCACCTGTCATGACCAAATGAAACACAATGTAACACAGGAGTTCATGCTGCCACAAACCAGGTCAGTCTGTCCCTTGGACACCTACCAGATTATCTGTTTGCTCCCTGTCCACTGCCACGGGGCCTGGTATGTGTTGAGCTTCTGGAGTCTGAAGAGAGTCCAGGTGCTTCATTTGGGTTTTTATTGTGGGGTACAAACTTTAGTGCTCCCTTCTGAAACTGAACATACAGTTCAACAGTCTGACTCCCATGCCTATTGTTGGCTCTTCAGGCTTTTTTTTATTGTTGTTTAAGTGCACTTTCAAGAAGAATTTGACATTTGGGGCTATGTTTCAGTTCTTGGGGCATACATACATATGAAGGAAAAGACTTGGTGAGCTGCAAAAGAACAAAAGAACTAAAATATGAACTCTATTTACAAGGTAGCAGATTTACTGGTTAAAAATCAGTATCTAAATGCAATTCACTTTTAAATTTCAAATTATTAGAAGTCTGTCTGTTCAATGTGACAGGACTTCTTCCTGCATTTTCTCTACCTGCTTTGGGTGAAAATGCCCATGTAGGTTAGCTCTTAATATTCTTTAAGTTCTCAGCCCCTCTTCCAAAAGACTTCTTCATCTTAGTTTTCACCTTAGGCAACCAGGTAATTTGTAGCTTAAATACCCCATCCTTTTCTCCTGCTGCAGACCAGAAAGGGTGCCCTGTAAAACAAGTATCTCCTTGTATAAAAGATAATATGCAAAATGTTACAATCCTAGACCAGCTTCCCTTGGAATTCTGCTTCAAAATGCAGGTATGAAAATGGCATATGGGCTTGCAATCAATGTTTAAAGTTTGAGATAACACAAATCATAATGAGGTTACTCTAATCCTTTATAACAGGTACATGAGTACAAATGTTTTCCACATAGACATAGAATATTCAGTATATTTATAACAATTTATAACAGTCATCCGGCTTATCTGATTGGATTCTATATCAAATGAACCATTTTATATTGGGAGGAAGCTTGATATGATTAGAACTATTTAGGACAGAAAGATATTACAAAAAAGAAAGATTCATGATAAGGACACATGATTACAGTGCTCATGAAGTAATGATTCATTTTTACTGAGACATTTTACAGATAGAAATTTCAGAGTAACTTTCCTCAAGGTATATGTCTTCTCTCCTAGTTTTTTGCCTCCTTTTCTTTCCATTCTTCATATGATAATGAAAGGACCTCTTTTTATTCTTCTCCTGCCCCAGTATATCCTGAATGTCTCCAAGGCATCATTCTTGGTATTATATTTTTTTTCAGCATTTCTTCCCTCAGTTCAAAATTTAAGCTTTTCTGAACAGCCAGGTACTAGCCTGGAACCATTAGCTGGTGTTGATGAATGAAATGTCAGATTCTGGATGCAAGCCCATCTGGTCTACTTGTTGAAGTGTTTGCCCAAGATTTTTCAGTCTCTTTCAGAATAATCCCTGATCTTGTTCCATGGGTGTCCCTTGACATCTCATTTAGCTCCACAGTTAGGGAATACGTGTGACTCAAAAGATTACTCCCATGAGTTTTTAAAGTTGAAAAAGTTTGAAAAGTCTCTGTTTCCAAGACCTTTATAAACGATTTCTCCATTTTTTACATTGTCTATAGTCACAAGAGAGAATTTTTAAGGAGTTAGAGAGGAGTCAAGGTCACAAGACAAATGGGTCTAACCAAAACTGACTGTGCCTATGGAAAAGAACAGTTAAACTGGCAGCTCTTTTTTTGTTGTTTTTCTTCTATTTCAATTTTTCAGGTCAGCATAGCATATAGTTTTGTTCTTGGACATCAAAAGGAATAAAAGGAAATAAATTATTACTGTAGCATTTAGAGAGTCATCTCCTGTTAGCTACTGGGCTGAAAGCCTCTTTAAAAGGGCTAAAACCTTCAGCTCCTTTTGATTTGATTAAGTGCACTAATCATCTGTTCAGCTTGAGTCAG
Organism: Agelaius phoeniceus; assembly: GCF_051311805.1. NCBI lineage: Eukaryota > Metazoa > Chordata > Aves > Passeriformes > Icteridae > Agelaius > Agelaius phoeniceus. Next base: position 27,874,348 of record NC_135268.1, read on the forward strand.
TGTGAGATCCAAGTACAAGCACTTCACAAGCTGTTCCCTGTGTCACTCTGACCACAAAGCCACAGTAAAGTCAGGCTGAGACCAGCACCTGCCCAAGGCACCAAGGTGAGAAACTGCTCCTTGGGAACCAAGTCAGCTCTTAGTTAACAAACCAGCCAACTGATTGCTGCTGCTGCCACCTTCAACCTGAAGAGGGGACAGGAAGTGACCAGATCTAGGGTCAAGGTGTCACCAAGACAATGTGCAGCAGCTCTGCTCTAAACTCAGGTTGGTTTTGTATCCCACTGGGGATTGAAGCAGTTATTCTGGGAAAACATGAATTCTGAATTCCTTAGAGATGACTCAAAGAAAGTATTTCAGTTAAAGTTGTTTCAGAGTTGCACATCTGACAAATAATTCAATATTTTTAGCTTTTAGGAAAATGTCTGTAGTTTAATTAAATACTTTAGATTAGAAAAGGGTTTTCCCTGCTCTTGAGTTGTTGTATTGAAGCACCTTTTAAACTGAATTAGAAATGTGTTTAGAGTCTCTGGTAACTTTGGCCTTTGGGTGTTCTCCACCAAATTACATTTTATAATTCTGTACTAGTAAATGCCACCATGGTAGAATAACTTTATTGAATGTATATGACATAATGATATTTTGGGTGCATAATGAGTCTTTGGTTTCAAGGCATTTTACTCAAATTAAGCAGCTATGGTAAAAAGAATGATTATTCTATGTTACAGAAGGACAAATTGAAACACAGAATGACAAGCCAAAAAACATATTAAAAAATAAGTCGTGTAGTAATTTTTCATATCTATTTAAAGCATTCATTTTTCAAGGATGTTGGCATCTACATGGCTTCAGTAGTTCTGTGTAGTCCACCAAAACTTATTTCAACAAGTCTGATACTGAAGAACAAATAGTGGAAGTATAATGTATAAATTACTTTTCTCCCTTCCAGTACACATTTCATGCTCCTAGTCCTCTTTTCCAACAAGCAGACTATTCTTTTCTGGAAACCTTCAATGTTTCACTTTTTCAGTGGTGATTAATGCAAAGCTACATTTCAAAGTTAATGGTTCTGCAGCAACTCACCATCTATCTTACAGTATCCACCAGCACAACACTTTTATCACTTTCCTACAGAATGTTTTTCCCATCTTTTGAAGTTGTGGGCAACATTCTACTTAAAAATTATCTTGGAACTTACTCCATGTAGAAAAAAAGTAAAACTTTAAATTACATGTATTTTTTTTTCAAAACTGCTAAAGCCAACTAAAACAACCTTTCTGAAAATTTCTTTAGAATGAATAATTCCTGGGGTAAATATCAGTTGGATTCTCAACATATGCCACAGTTGCATTGGCAATCAGATAGTGTGGCTCCTACAGCTCTTTCCAACAGGTTCACATGATACAATCCTCTAGTCAGCAGTCCAAAGGTCTTTTCAAGATGAGATATATATTTTTTGTCCCAAACATGTTATTCTTAGAAGGTGACTTTGCATGTTGAGAAGAATAAATTATTGAAAAGAACTCTAATAGTACACTTCCCATTTGTAACAAATAAAAAAAAATTTGAAATTGTACTACAGATACTTCTGAGAAAGGGGTCTTCCTCATTAAAGAAAATTTGTTTGAATTTTTATGACAAAAATGGTATTTTAGTTAAATGATGTATGAAGTGAGTAGCAAACAAAGTGGTAGAAACTTTTAGCTGGCGAGAAAGCAATTCAATAATAGACATTAGAAATTACTTTGCAAATATTTATATACAATACATTTACTTAAATTGAAAACCATCTACTCTTGGAAGGAACTTTCTTTTCAACATTTGTGATTTGGCAAAAACAGCCCTGGGGACATTGTGTCCTGACATTGTTGACAGGCATGAAAGTCTTCTGTATATTTCATTCCTAAGAAAACAAACTGATAGCTCACATTCACTTTCATTCTCAGCTTGAGTCTCCTACAAGGAGAATAGCTAAAAAGTCTGTTCCTTCTTTGGCTTTAGGATAAGAACTGCAACATGTAATTTCTTCATCTTTTGCTCATCTGACAGGAGCTTTAACTGCTCATTCCTCTCTTTGTTGACTTCCCTAAGCAACTTCTGATCTTCCTGCCTGATAACCTTCTTCTGTTCCACTCCAGCTTCAGAGATCCCACCAGGTTTAGCTTATTTACAGATTTGCCACAAGACTTTTTTACTCCCACCTAATGTCATGTGCAGAGATGTGGAAAAAGAAAGGAAAAGAAGTAGTTTTTTTCCAATGTTGAACAAAGGCTTTAATAGGAATAGGGAGAGAAAACACCTTCAAAGTTATACTGTCTTTAGTTCTGCTTCACTAGAGGTCCCTCTGTCTAGAGTTTATCAGTTTTACTCCTGCTTAAATAAACAATACACATGTCCTTTCTTGTATCTGACAAAGACAGGGTGACTACATGGCACCTAAATTCAAAATAGACCAAGTCACGTGGAAAAAAGATATCTGTCATACAGACAAATATTTTTGAAGTTTTGAACACTGGAATTAGGAGTTTTGGGGTGTTAATAACCTAAATACACAGAGGACACACAGCAAAGTATTCAGGTTTCTAAGTGTATGTCTAGTTCTCAAATTCAATAGCACTTGTGAAAGTGTAAGCAGTGACATAGGGCTACCTAAAATCCTTGTGTACCTACAGAGCACAGGGAGTGTAATTTATCTTCAGAAATTTAGTACTTAGCTCTCTTGTAAAGTTAATTCTTTATGTTGTTAGTGACAAAGAACAAAATAAAATAAACCCCAAGTAAGAACATCACTCGACAGAAAGCCTGAATTATTTCTTATTCATTGAATGACCTCTAGTGGTCATTCATCACGGCTTTTACAGCATGAAATGCCAGCTTGGAACATGATAAGCATTTTCTGGTGAAATATAGAGCATGAGAATAAATTATTTTAAAAACTGTGCATTATGAATTTTTTCTCTACCTCTGGCACTGTTAAAATTATATTTTATTTCACTTTATACAGTGAGCCCTGGGAGCTCTGCAGGAGTTTTAAGCCAGAGTTCTAGCACCTGCACTGCCCCTTGCTGTTTTCTCTTCACTAGCCAGTGCCTCCCTCAATCTTTGAAATCTCCCTCAGCTACTTTGAAGTTTGTCAGAGACACCCTTCTGTTGTCCAACACAGCCTTGAGTGTATTCTGTTACCTCAATGACCTCTGTTGAGCTTCTCACAACATCACTGTATTACCTGAAAAGGGCCACCAAGCATCACCTCTCACTGCTGGCCAAAGCAGACCACTTCATTCTGAACACAGATGGCACACGGAGTGAGCTTCTCTGTCTGAAGAGCAAACTCAGCAGATTTAATACTTGCAATATAATTGGGAAGAGAGCTCTAATCCTCAGTATTGTGGGACATGAAAAGAAGTCTGAGCTAAACATTCAGCAATATGTCAGAAAACAAATGGTATTCTCATCACTCAGGGGTTTTATCAGCATTTCTACTGATGTTTCTGTGGCTTCTTTAAACAGTTGGGCCAGATTGTCCTGCTGGACTTGCATATCAGTCTAGATTTTAAAGAATTTATTAAAAGCTTTTGTAAAAGACAGAAAACAGGTTCTGAGAAATATCACCTCTATTCCTATCTTTCTTATACAGAACTTCTTATATTTTATTTTTTATGTAAATGAACATATCTGCAATGCAAGCTGCATTACAGGTGAAGTATCCATATGATAATTTTGTTAATCTCAGGCAGCTTTTGATAGTTATCTTTTCCACTTCACAAACCTGGTAACAGAGGAAGAATAGCACCTCCAACAGGAAATCAGTGAATAAGGAATTTATGGTTAAAAGCCTTTAGAAATTGTTTCATAGCCCTACTTCCAGTATTGAGAGATACTTGAGAGGAACTTGAACAAAATGTTTAATTTGTTTAAAAGGCATTCTGAGATTCTTGCTTACTAGAATAGTGTCAAAAGAAGAATGGTTTATGTGAGAAATAGACTTTGGAAACTATGCTGGCAGAACAGTGAGGAGCCTTTTCTACGGAGGCAGCATAATCTACATTGAAGATGGGTTTTTTTCTCAAAAAAAGAAAAAAGGAGCAAAACTGTGAACAGCTTGTATGACTGCCTGAATTTTAGTGCTCTGGATATTTTGCAAGGAAAAAAACCAAAAGAACAGATCTGTAGATGAGCATAAGATGTCATCACAATTTGATCAGAATGCTTACCAAAGGAGCAACTCCAGTATTAAAGGAATTTCTTCCCTCATTTCTCATTCATTTTATTGTAAGTGACAACAGTAGGTGGATTCTAGAGAATGCTTCATTAATATTTTTTTTCTTCCTAGAAATAAGAGGACATGCATCTTAAAGGTGATATTTATAGCCAAGGCATTTCTGGGCTTGTACACCAAGTCATGTACAAGTAGATGGTCAGTCTTTAATCATTAAACCAAAGTATTAGAGTATACTTTGTCTCTAATCTGTAGTCAAGTTTGAATTAAACATTCTTCTTATGTTAGAATTGATGTCTAGAAGCTACTCAAAATATTTTTTCTAATACCCAGTATTTTTGAACATCTAAAGCTTGATTTATCTCTGTTGAAACAGCTTGATTTATCTCTGTTGTTTGGTGAAACAATGTAGTAAAAAGTATCAGGCAAAATAATTTTTTAGTATTGTAATTAAATACTTTTTCTTTGAAATGCTGAATTTTCTGCTGAAAATTTGCACATTTCTTTGGAATATAACATAAGAAGAAATCTTGTCTTGTTCCTAATATGATCAGTTGCTCAGATTTTAGTGGAGATTGAAACTGTATGGTACCATGTGCCTCCTCAGTAATTTTAAATTATACACATTGGGACTCTTCCTATATGTTTGGGATTGATTGGTACTAGATAATTTGCTTTGCAAAAGCTAACTCAGCAGAAAATTATTTTCTATAAAAGTGGCCCTATGTAGAATTGAAAGGATTTCCCTAAGTTGGTCTGGTCAGCGTGTCTGTGTGTACAGTTTGCTCTGGCTGAGAGTCCTTCTTCAGCGGTATTATGTGCATGTACCTTTGCCTAAAACTTCATCTGTGCTCAAAGACTATTTTTTTCCCAACCTTCATATCAAAATCTGAAACAGTTTCTTTAACTAGTCCCTGTGCTGGCTGTAAAGATTCTAGTATTTTTATTTTAACAAATAACTCAATTTTAATGTAATTTTCCTCCTTGAAGCTAAGCCCAAAATCAGTGGATATTTTGGGTTTGTTGCTCCTGCTAGACATTAAATCCAAATTTATTATTGTCATTTTATAGAGTAGCTCTTTGACAGAAGTATTCAGCATCAAAATCAGCTCAAGGATACTAAATCCTGGTGGTTCTTTCAGAGATTGAGTAGGTCTTCTTTTTGGGGAAATATAGCTCATGAACTTTTAGCTCAATTCTGCCTTCATTCTCTGAGCTGAATTTAAAATTTAGCAATAGCACAGCCTTAGCTCCATATCCAGCCCTGTTACTCCATAGAGAGAGGTTGCAGGAGCACTGTCATGAGAAGAGTTTTTGAATTCAGATTGGGTGAAGATTAAGAAATAGCAGCAATTCATATTGACCTGAATTTCACTAAGGGCTCCCACAGAAATGTGCTTTTAAAGTTCAGAAACTTTTGCATATGATTTTGCATATCAAAATCAATCCAATCTTGAAAGATTTCAGGAAAGTGGAATTGGAACCTACCCCTTAATAGCCCTGCAGAACTTGCACATTACCTTACAGAGAATTCATAGGTAAAGACTTCATTCCCCAGATCTTTGTACAAGTGAATATATATTTCCTTCCTATGTTTAAAGAAAAATCTTTTCATCTCCCTCTTTAATAGTTTGAGGAGGTTAAGAAGTTAAAGATGCAAAATGTGTGGGCAGCACTGGATGGACTTACATCCAGTGAAACAGCTTTGAAAAGAGCTGATGTGACCTATGCTTTTGACAACAGCCTCTGTGAAATATGTAAAAGTTGGTTATTGTCTGATATATTGCATTAGGAGGAGCATTGCCAGCAGGTCAAGGGATGTGATCCTCTCCCTCTATTCAGCCGTGCTGAGGCACATGTGGAGTGCTGTGTCCAATTCCAGGCTCCTCAGCACAAGAGGGACATGGAGCTCCTGGAGCAGGTCCAGTGGAGAGCTGTTAAGTTGGTCAAAGGTCTGAAGCATCACTCTTAGGAGGGGGAAAGGCTGAGGGAGCTGGGCTTGTTCAGTCTCGAGAAGACTCAGAGAGGTCCTCATCAGTGTCTGTAAGAATCTGGAGGGAGGGTGCCAAGATGATGGATCCAGGCTCTTCTCAGTGGTGTCAAGCAATAGGACACAGGGCAACAGGCAGAAACTGATTCACAACAAGTTCCACTTGAATATGAGCAGCTTGGTCCCTGAAAGGTGTCCCTGCCCGTGGCAGGGGGCTTGGAAGTAGATGATCTTTAAGGTCCCTTCCAACCCAAGCCATTTTGTGATTCTGATTCTATACAGAAGAACTTCTTTATTGTGCAGGTGAACCCTTAACAGATTGAACAGGGAGACTGGGGGGTCTCCTTCACTGGAGATACTCGAGAACCACCTAGATGCATTCACGTGTCATGTGCTCCCTGCTTGAGCAGGGAGGTTGGACCAGATGAGCCCACCAGTGTTCCCTTCCAGACTTACCTGTTTTGTGATATACCACATCCAAGTGTGAGCCTTTAATATTTTACTATACTATATATGCATATGTAAGTAGACATTATTTTAGAATGTTAGTGTAATCATAAAAGGTGATTTGTTTTAGGAATTGCTATTCAGAAATGGATTTTTTTATTACCTCTAAGATTATGGTATCTGTCTGACCACTAGTGTCCACATTTGCAGACATACTTCACATTTCACTTGTATATAGTTCATTCATCAGGGTTTCTTCAGCAGTTTCTGGAAGGAATCATGCAGCTCTCCACCTCCAGTCTGTTTGGGCAGTATTGTGTATACATGCTGATCAACACAACTGCATTTTCTTCTCTTGTGGTTTTTCAAACCGTAAATACCGTTGCCTAAGACTTCACCAGTGCTCAACGCCTTGTTTTCTCAACCTTCAAATCAGAATGCAACATTTCTTTAGAAGGTAGGTAGCAGAAAAGATCCTGTGATGGGATGAGACTTCTTGCTGTCTAAGAGCTGACCAAGGCTAAACTCCTATGCAGACTATTTTAAAAAATCTAGTGTTTTGCTCCCAGCCCATGTGTGAGTATTACAGGAGAGCCAAATGGACCTGGAAGAAATCACTGATGCATAGTTAAGTGGGCTGCCTTTGTTTTTGGATTTTACAACTCTTGCAAACTATGGTTTTCCCACTATTGTATCTCAGAGTGCAGAATGAACAGTACCAACTTATATCAATACAATCAGAATAAAATAACAGTAGAATTTTAAAAAGATCATGACCACAAATAACACTGAGAATTACTCTTAAATCATGTAAATCCATGTTGTGAAAGCACACGAACTGAGCACACCCTAGACATAACTGAATAGTCAGCAGGTGGAAGCTCTCAAGTCACTGTTCCACAGCAGTGTGCTGGTTCTCTTTCCATAACTGGGAGAGCATTGCATAGGAGGTTTTGCCCTGGCTCTGTCACTGTTTGTCATGATCAGAATACAGCCAGGGACCATCTGTTGAACAGTTACGTGCAGGGAAATATGTGGTATAGCATTCAAATCAAGCCTAAATAAATAACTGCATTTTTAAAATTTCTTAGTGACTTTGTATTAATTCCATCAGACCTTCAAATTGGCTGAGAGCATTTCTAACTGTTTTTCTTGGTTTCGGAGACATTATCCACTTTGCATAAGGACTTTAATCAGAGTATTAATACTTGCTTTTAAGCCAACACCTTCTTTTCCTTGTAGGGATGTCTTTCTGATATAGCAGGAGTAAACATTGATCCACAAAGAAAGCTTTATTTCCTGTTTAAACTGTCAGTGAACAAACATGCTCCAGATGTTGATTAGCCTAATGTTTTTACAGTAAATGCAACTCCTGTGATTACAGCACCATTTCCACCCATAACACTTAAGTGCTAAAGTACTTTCTTTAACTATTGTAAATTGACTTATATTTATACAGTAAATGCCACTCCTGTTAGCATGGCATCGTCTCCACCTTAAGATTAGCACCTAACTGCTAAACCAGTTCCGTTCTGGAAATAAGAACCTAAGAACTTCTGGTTCTAAATCCACAGTAAGAGACATTTCCTAGAGCGCTGCACGGGATAAGCTTTGTTTGTTGCAGAAATTTTTGTCAGAGAGTAATGCGACAGCCACTTCCCCGTACGAGCTCTTCCCAAGGGGCGCAGCAGCCTCTCTCTCCTGTGTGTATGAAGTGGAGAAGGTGGGAGGACAGCTCAGGAGAGAACATCTCCGCTATCAGCCTCTCTCTCCTGTGTGCATGAAGTGCAGAAGGTGGGGAGGACACGCTCAGGAGAGAACATCTCCGCTCTGCCGCCCGGGCGGAACGCTGTAGCGCAGAGCGGGCGGGCAGCGCACCATCAGCGAGGCTGGAAAAGACCCCTGGGATCACCGAGTCCAACTGTGACCGAACACCTCCCTGTCACCAGACCAGGGCACCAAGTGCCACATCCAGGGTTTCCTTAACACCTTCAGGGACGGTGACTCCATCCGCTGCCTGGGCAGCCCATTCCAGTGTCTCACCACCCCTTCTGGAAGGAATTGCTCCCAGCGTCCAACCTACACCTCCTCCCCTGGCGCAGCTTCAGGCTGTCTCCTTTCGTCATAGCTTAGGGGCTATGTCCTCTTGAATGAAGCGAGCTGCGTTCGTGGGCGCAGGGCCGGGCCGCGGGGGGTCGCAGGGACATGGACATTGGCAAGGACAGGGGAGTGGACATGGGCAGGGCTAGGAAGGGACAGGGACACGGACACCGGCGAAGGCAGGAGCAGAGGCGGCGGTGGCGGAAGTGGCGGCGGCCGCCCCCCCCGCGCACGTCACGGCGCGGCGCAGGCGTGCGGCGGAGCTGCCGTGGCTCCCGCTCCCCTCAGCCGCCTCCCTCCTTCCCTTCTTCCCTCCCTCCGGCCGTCCCTCCCTCCTCCCTCCGGCCGCCGGGCCGCGGCTCCTCCCTGCACCACCTTTGGCCGAGTCGCGGGAGTGCGCAAACGGCACAGCTCCTCGGCGGCAGCGGCTTCATCCGCGCCGAGCATCAGTCGGGAAGGCGCGTCCTCCTCCCCTGCCTCTCTTCTCGCTGCCCCCGCGGCCATGGAGCTGCCCGAGAGCCAGTGCAAGAAAGTCAAGCTGAGCAACAGGGTGCCGAGCTGGGTGAGCGGGCGGGCGGTGCGCCGGGGGGCAGGTGGGCGTGCGGGGGCAGGGGAGCGGGGAGGAAGCAGCGCCGAGCGCCGGGGTGATGTGGCAGTGGGCGGCAGCGGGAGCCGGGACGGGGGCTCCGGGCGCCGCTGCCCGCCGGGCCGGGAGGGATGCGGGGCGGGGGCGAGCCCGGTCACGGAGCGGCAGCGCCGAGGGCAGCGCGGCCGGGGAGCCCCGCGGGGCGGCTGCGGGGAAGGGCAGGAAGCCCCTCCAGAGAGCTCTGTAGGCTTCATCCCTGCCTCTTCCGCCGCAAGCCCTCGGCTTCCAGCTTTTTGGAAGAAGGAAGACTTAAGAATGCGATGTACAATGTGGCCATTCATAAACCTGGGTTGGCTAGAGACTGGGGTTCTTTGTATAGCGGGTGTTATGTGGAAAACTGTCGAGACTGGGCTTAAAAAAATCTAACCAAAGCCTTCATTCTTGTTCATAAAGATGGGGGAAGATCGGTTTACAGCAAAGACCAAAATGCAGCTATTTAGAAGAGACATTGCAGGCCTTTGAGAACATTTGATACCTCTGATGATGCAAGACAAGCGAAAAGAAATGAAAAAGAAAATATGATTTCTTTCAATCAATGCTGAGTTGAAACAGGCAAGATATAAGATCCAGAAAACATTTGATATGAATGTAAGAGTGTAAATCAGTCTTTGAAGTCTTGCTGTGAGTAGTGCAGGCCACAGCTTTCTTGATAAAAGCAGCTGTTGCCTGAAAAACGGGGAAGTTGCTGTCGTAGTGCTGGGTAGATGTTGTGCCTGTCTAAGCCTCTTCCACCGTGTACAAGCTCAAACTTGTTCACATAGGAGAGCAATAGGCAATTTACATTCTTTCAATTTCCACTAGGAAAAAGCAAAATCAGATGTTTAGAAGATAGTGATATAGACGATGTCTGCGTGGGGCTAATAAAGTGTATGCAAAAGTTACTCTGTATCATTTCCTTACTCGTAAGCAAAGCCAAGATAGGTTTGTCCAAACAGGGGCAATTCCTTAACGGACAGTAAGTGTTTGATGAGTTCAGCTGAAGTTGGCAACCCCCTCTATGCTATGTGGCAAGCAGAGGAAGTCTTCCACTTCTCCCTTTTTCTTCAGAAGACCTCAACTGCTCTCTATAAACCAATAAGCTGCACCAGGAACAAAAGTGCTGCTGATTCACATGCTCCACAGGCAAATGTTTGGCACTTCTGGCTCTGCTGAGAGCGAAGGCAAAGCAGCTTACCCTGATGGACTTGGCAGCCCCTAGGAGAGTAGGCAGAGCCCTGTCTTTCAGAATTTCTCTGTGTGTGTTCAGTGTGATTCAAAATACACCTCTGCCTGTGGAAATGCCCTTGCCAAGCCCACCTCTGAGCACAGCAAACAGTTACTCCCCATTTACAGGCCACAGCATAGCCACACTCACTGCCATTAAGTGTGGAGAACACAGCTTGATAGGGAGATGTGTGGAACACTTTCTTTTGAGTGGCTTGGATTCCTAACATTCCTAACAGCTGTTGTGTCAGTTTGCAGGTGACTCCAAATGAGAACTTGCTCCAATTCTTGTTTCTGAGAGCATATTCAGTAGGGTAGTTTTGGCTTCATTTTTTATCCATGCCCTCTGATGCCAGGCAGTGAGTCCCCTCCAGCACTGGACAATGAGCTGTCTCTGCTTTTGGTCATACTGGTATGGCAGCAGGTGGCAAGCAAAGACACACTCCTTAATAATATCTTTAGCACTGAATTTCTTCTATCCACAGTACTGGGGAAGATTCTGGGTGATTTCTGCTGCTTTGATCTTTCAAATTGTCCAACTTTAGAACACCTGGCAAAGGGGAGCTAGTCTGTGTCGAGACCATAGATTTGGCAGCTCGGGTGGTGCTTTATGTAGAGGTGTTTAAGTGCCTTATTGTGTTTAAGTGCCTTATTGTCACTGTGGCAATCTGCTCTCTGGTGGGCTATTGTAAGGATCCAAGTAAGAATTCTTGTTGTAGATGGGAGAAAATGTAATGCTATAAGCTATGGCAGAATATGGATTGGGGAATTATGTGTTTAAAAGAGTAAAACATATCATTGCTCAGATGTAATTTCTGGGCTTGCCCTTCCTTCTCAAGCACAGTTGTCTGAATCAAAGCACAGATTTTCAAACCAGAATTTGAGAAAGTAGCTAATGGAAGGTAGTCCTGACAGACCTTTTAGTCGTGAAATCTCATATAAATATGTAGGTATAACCTCTGTGGTAGCTGAATTTTTGTGTTGGAACCATGTATGTTTTCCTTATTTGAGTTTGTATGTAGACAAAAAAGATGGGCACTGTTCCATGTGTTTGAGTTTCTATTTGGCTATTGAGCAGCTATTGAACACTTTGCAGGGAATAAAAAGAAAAGTACCAATTAGTTATCAGTGCTGAATAATTAATGTCATAAAAATGTGTTGTTATCAGGGAGTCACTGGTTTATAAGAGCCACTAAACTACTTCTGTTATGATTGGGAAATGAGAAAGGCATTGAAAGTAAGACTGCAATTCAGAGGGGAGGCTGCTTAAGTTGCTTTTGCTAACTTATGGGGGTTCTTAGCTTGAGGAACCAACACTGTCATCTTGGAGCAGAAGGATGTGGAATTACAGTTTCTTCAGTGTATGTGGTTTATATGGAAACCATGTCTGTTTTCTGATCCTTCCAGCTCCAAGCTGTCCCAAATTTATGATGCAGCTTGGGGAGTCTCAGCTTGCCATGGAAAGATTTACGTCCTTCCCCGGAAGGGAGTAAATTGCTTTGTGAAACTTAAAATTTGATATTGATCGTAGAAGTACAATATTTTATTGTTGCTTGCAAGTAATGAAGAATAAATTCAGCTTATGCCAGTGTATATGCCATTTGTCTGTTAACCATAAAACAATTAAGATATAATCTCTTCTTTTGGCTGTCTTTTGATCTTGGCATTGCAACTTGGGTTTGCTTTCCGTCATCTGGTTGCCTGTCTGTGTTCTTCCATCAAAGGTGTTTGGCACTGATAGTCTGATTTGGTTTTGGCAGTAAAAAATTATAGCTGTAACTGGGCAAAACATCAAGAAAAATAATAAAAAAAAATGTCATCTCAGAAAGTCTGTACATAGAAAAGTTTACAGAGTTAGTATTTCCTTTTGATCCCCATCATTTTTCTTTCTTTCTTTTGTTCCTATGGTTCCAAGGTGTCTGTAATCATTAATTTCCTTGGTCAACTACCTGCAAAGCTACAATTTACCTTCATGGCAGGAAAAGTAAACAGTGGAATTATCCTTCCTTCTTTATCATTGCAGCTCTTCAGTGTGCATCCAAGAAAGGATTTCTCTAGTACCTTTTTTTACTTCAATACCAAGATGTCTGCCTGTTGGAGCAATTTAGGTTTCTTGTGAGAAATGAACCAGCATGGTGGGGGAGAAGAAAGGAGGGATAGATCAGCATTCTCAACTGACATTACTGCTATAATGAAACACAGTGGACTGAAGCACTACTTCTGTTTTATGTGGCAAAGTAGGAGGGAAAATATTAAGATGAAATGTTTGTCTACAGAATACAGAAGAAGTGTGTTTCAGGGTGGAAGACATATTTTTATGGGAATGTCAGAGTGGAAATATCCAATGGCAGTTAAAAATGTAGGTAAACCTTGGTGATTAATGCCCTTTTTTTCATTAGCCCCTTTACAAAAATGTAGTGTGTCCTTACAGCAGTGACTACTATAGTGAATGTAATTGGGCTTAGAATTTTAAAATAGCTTTTTAAAAGAGAACTTGCTCATCACACTGCGTTTTTCTATCCCATGTTTCCTTAGTTTCATTTTTTTAACATTCTTAATATAGATCTCCAAAGTGATGCTTTAATATAGTGTGAAAGGAAATGACTGTTCTTTATGTCTGGTATCATTTTGGTTGGTCATTTAATTTCATCAGTTGATAATCATCAAATTTTATATACAAGAATTTGAAGACTGGCTAAATAATTCAAGAGCACAAACAATATGTGCCAGTGACTATTTTTTTGTGCCACATCAATATTTGAAGTGAGTGTGTATGTCAGGGATAGTAATTAAAAACCTGGGTTGTTGAAGATACAATGTTCAGCTTGTTCAGCTATTTATGCTCAGTGGTGTGGGCAAATCATAGGGAAGCAAATTATTTAATAGGAAAGTGAACATAATTCGGGAACTACTTTTTTTTTTCTTTTTTCAGCAACGGAGAATGACTTGCTAAATTATTAACTTTTTAGAGCACCTCTTTAAAATTGGTTTTCTTTCGGAAGATAAGGGGGATTTGGGTACTGCTTTGCCCAGGATTAGAACTGAGCTGCCTTGTTTGTGTCCCTGTACACAGATACAAAAGGTGGGTCAGCTGGTGACTGGCAGGTGTGTTTGTTTTGAGTGCATGCAGACTCTTTGGGCACTTTAACCTTTAGTCTTAGGTGCCTGCTTCTGAAGTGCAGGTGGATTATTGTCCCTCTGCTCAGCCCGCTGGCTGCTCCACTGCACATGTGTGCCTCATCCTCTAGCAAGGCCTTCTCCTTGCTGTGATTTCTCATCTCTGCTAAGTAGGTATTAATACTTTTTTTTCATAAATGTTGTGTCTTTTTCATATTTTAAGAATCCCTCCAGCCTGCTTCCTCAGGGTTTCATGAGTTTTTTAAACCTAGTGTAATGCCCTGATTAGTTTCATTGCTGCTTTCCTAGTTTCTTAGAAAAGAGAGGAAGCTGATATAACTTATGGAATATGGACTTGAAGAAGTCTCCTTGAATGAGACATTTGACCTCTAATGTACGAGTCTGATAAGAGACTTGTTGCCAGGGTTCAAAAGCAAAGCATGTGTGGGTTTATGTCTTAATGTAAGAGAGCTTACTGAGACAGTGGCATGGGATTTGTGCTTTGAGACTGCTGTTTATCCAGTGCCTGGTACAGTGCAGTACAACTGCAATTAATGAGAGAGGATGTAGCTATTACTGTGTTAGTTTGAATGGCTGTGTACATTCATTATGCACTATATAGCTTTTAATTGAAGCACTTCAATTATTTGTGTTGGTTTTAATTCCACAATTTGCTCACTGAGATCTCTAATTTTATGTGCTGCATAATTGTTCCTGCTATAAGAAAAAAGATTTTGATTTTTTGACTTTTTGACTTTTGGTTTTAGTCAGCTGTACTGCGTGCACTTTGTGCAAAAACCAGCTTTGTTTTAGGAGATAAATTATTTGAAGTAACATGATCAGCATGGGTAACATCATTTTGTATGGTTATAACGTGTTTGCAGATTGTGGTTTCTTCTGGGTTGATATTCAGTGTTCATCTAACTTTAGTTGCTGGACTATCACCACTGAATTACAGAGTTATTGTGTTTAAAACTGGACATAGGTTCTTACCTTGAGCTTCTGTTTGTACTAACTATGAGCCTAGCCGTGTCTAGAAGTGGGGCATAAAATCACACAACTTCATGATTTCCAAATAAGTTATAGATAAACTTTGAATAGGAGAGTGATGTAGCAGCAGTCCTTGAAGCCACAAGTAGATACCATATTTTTGTTAATTCTGCTTTGTGGTGTCCCTCTCTGAAACTATGAACAGCTCTCTGCTAGTACTCCATAGAGGAATATAGTCCCTACTGTCTTTTATATTAAATATACTGCATGTTTTCTTTTTTGACTGGTACTGATACAATGATGAAAGAGAAGATAGTGGCAATATATTTGCAAGCAAGGGAAGCCAAAGCAGCATTAAAGATACCACTAATCCCTCTCATCCCCTGCCCCCCTTCTCTCTCTTTTTTTAAAGTCTTCTTTTTTGTTTGATTGTTCATGCATGGTCTGACAATCTAAGGTCTTGATCTTTCACAAACAAAGTTCACATAGCCAGATACTATTAAAGTCTAGGATGATGCCAAGGCTGATCTTCTGTGGGCTCTCTCACTTCAGATTGTGAAATGTGTTTGACAGCAGGCTCATCTTACTTACTGAATTTATTTGTAGAGCAGGTTATTATGATGAATAGTTTTAAGAAACTCGGTAACCAGCTTTATTTTAATTAAAATTATATTTTAAAACCCCTATCTTTAAAATAAATTTTTTTAAAAGTTCTTTGAAATAATACTTTCTTTAAACATTTAGAATTAATGATAACTATCTCTTGTCTGGAGACTGATGATACCACAAATAAAGGCACTTGCTTAACTGAAATTTGGAAGAGATGTACATAGCTTGCAATGAAAAGGCCTCTGAGGAGTTAAAAATGACCCAAAGAGCCAGTGCCACCAAATTTGACAGTCATGATCTGCCCTTGGTGAAGCCAAGTTGGCAGTCACAAATCACCTCCTTTTCTGTGTGTCTTAGCATAGTTTCCAGGATCTTCTGCTCTATGATCTTGATGGGCAGAAAAGAGAGACTGGTGGGTTTGCAGTTGCCCAGGTCTTCCTTACTTTCCTATTCAAAAACAGGCTTATGTTCCTCCTTTTTCAATAGAAACTGCTGGCGCTTCTCAAGTATGGTGGATCATGACTTAGACACCTCCACCACCAGTTCACTCAGGAGCTGTGGATGCATCTCATCAGGTCCCATGGACCTGTGCACCTTCAGGCTCTGTAGATGGCCTCAAACCTGGTGTTCTCCTACCTTGGGCAATGGTTCTTCATTCTCCCAGTCCCTCAATTTGCCTTTCATGACTTGGGTGGTGTGACTGGAGCACTTGTCAGTGAAGATCGAGGCAAAAAATGTCATTGACTACTTCAGCCTTTTCCATGTCTGGGGTAACCACGTCTCCCTTTTCCATCCAGAGAGAGCCCATATTTTCCCTAGTCTTCCACTTTCTGTAGGATTGCTTTTTGTGTTTGAGTTTGTTCAGGAGTTCCTTGTTCATCCATGCATGTTTCCTGGCTGGTTTTGCCTGACTTCCTCTTTGTTGAGATGCATCGCTCCTGATCTTGGACAAGATGGTCCTTGAATATTAACCAGTTTTCTTGGGCCCCTGTTCTGTTCAGGTCTTTATTCCATGGAACTCTACCAAGCAGATCCCTAACATTACTTGAATAAAAGTCAACTCAATCAGCTCTAGCAGTTCATCTCTCTTTCTTATAGTTGATTTTTCTTAAGCAACTTTTATTTGAAAGTAGAAGTTGATTAACCTGTCAGTCCCAAGCTTCACTGAAATTGCCCAAGGGGTATGGTTTTCTCTGGCTGACTGTTCTAATTTCATGTGCTGCCTTTGGTCCGTGCTGGAGCTGATGGAATGGGTATTGGTTTTACTTCATTTTTCTGTCCTCAACTCTTTCTTTGTGCCTGTGGATGAATTTGTTTGCTTTGCCAACTCACCCTTTATCAAAGACTTAATCGACTTCTTCTTTTCCAGGGAATGCAAAGGGCAACCAATGTTACCTACCAAGCTCATCACGTCAGCAGGAATAAGAGAGGCCAAGTGGTAGGAACAAGAAGTGGTTTTCGTGGATGCACAGTCTGGTTAACAGGTACAGCCATGGATTTCTGAGGATCCTTATGTTTTAGTTATTCCTTTGAAAAGCTACTTAGCTGTAGCTCTGTTTTGCATGCAAAGTTGAATGTTTGTGTAATCTAAGACCTTGATGCAATTTTATTACTATTTTTAGGTAGACTAGCAGGAAATTGCTTTGGGACAAATAGTAACTTGAGAATATATTTTGTTCAGTGCTCTGAGAAGGTTGTTTTTTTGATACTGTCTGCTACCTAATTCTGGTTTTCTTTGTGTGTGTTGCTTTTTTTTCCTTTATTTTTGTTTTAACCAATTCTGTCTCTTTGTACTGTCCATTTTATCTATTTAGAAATGAAATGCAATGCAGCTTTGTTTTTGTAAGAGTCTGTACTTCTGGATCTTTTCTGTAAAAGCCTCTTCTCTTTGGATTCTTATTGTCTCCTTGGTTTAAAATAACATTTCAACATAAACCTGTGCCGTTGGACAGCAATTGCATGTTTAGGCAATGCATACTGGCAGTTATTTTTGAAGTCAGCTCTGTGGGGCCTTTTTTTTGTAAATAGAGAAGATAAATACATTCTGGAAGACGTTTTTTATTTCGTAACAGTGAGGAAATTTTTTCTGTCTTTCAAAGTTTTTGGAAGCTTTAAAATACTTCCTGTAAAGTTGTTTTGTTTTTTTTTTATTTTTAGTTAGTGTGGTAATTTTAAAAAATAGCAAAATATATAATTTAATTGGCTTGTAAACATTTAGAACATTGTTGTATTGCAACATAAAAGATCCTCACAGAGTATTAGGGAAACTTACTGCATTTACATTAAGTAAAACTGATTTCCACTACTGTTAGTAAATGTGTGTGAAATGTAAAGCAGTCATTGATAACAAACTGCTGAGAGGCATTCCAAGCGGATTTTCTTGCTGTCATGTATTTCTTTGGGAAAAGAATGGAGCCCTTTCTCTCCCTGTTTCCATCACACAGCTCCAGCTTCTCTCAATGCTTGAATGATCTGGTGGGCTGCCTTTCTGTTTCTTCTGGTAATTCATTAATCTAATTTTGAAAAAGGTCATGATAAAAGTATGTTCTCAGTTATCTATATGGCAACATTTTCCAGTCAATGTTCTTTTTAAACAAATGTAATCTTAATGTTCAATTTCCTTTTTTTTCAGGAAGGAGGGTGGTGGTAAGATATCAAGAATATGTGTGGGAAGCTAGGTTATTGAAGATATTTGAGCAGTAATGTGAAAGGGTGAAAAGGACTGTAGGCATTGAAGTAAGCAATATTAGTCATTCTAGAACCATGCAAACATGAGTCTCAAAATTCTAATAGGTACTAGAATAAAAGCTGAAATATTGGGACACTCCAAGACTCTCTCACTTTGTCAGCACTCATAGAGTTGGAGTGTATAGAAAGATCTTTCAGGGATCACTTTTCATTTTTCAAGGTAACCTTTATTTGAGAGCTCTTTTTAAATGAATGTTGAGTCAGAGGGTCCTAGTAAAGAAAACTGAGGAATTTAGCAAAAACGTGGAAAACCATTGCTTTCATGTGTAAAATAATATACAATTTTTAGAGTGTAAGTTATTTTAAAGACTTGTCAGCTTGAGGAGTGTTTTTAAATACGTTAATGTATAACCTTAACTTTTGCAATTCATTACATGTTGGAGACCAAATGATGTGTGAAAAGACAGAGCATGTGAGTGAATAGCAAGCTAGATGTGGGGACAAAAATGGCAAGCCAAAGACCTCAGTGAGAAGTAAATGAAGAAGTTGCTGAAATCTTCTTTTGGACTGTTGTGCCTGTTTTCTCTGATGGGGGTGTACGTAATTGCTGCCAAAAGAAGACCGTTCTGTGTTTCCTGCCTTGTGTTCCTTCTCTTGCCTTGCACAGTCTGTGCCTCTTGCCCAACTCAACACTGAGCTGATTCAACTTAGGAAATCATCAGTGAACTTACCTCAGCCTCCTCCCAGATACACGAGAGGGAGAAAAAGGGAGAAACCCCTTTACCTTACTCTCTCTTTACCTATTGTCTGTGTAAAAGCCACTTGGCTTATATTCCAAGTAAGCTTATCCAGAAGGCATTGCTGCTGATGCCTGTCACTTTGGGATTTTCACAATATACATGTGCTACAACTTGCCTTAACTTGTTCCTATGCTTATATATTTATATTATTATTGACCATTTTAGGTCTATCTGGTGCTGGGAAGACTACAGTGAGCATGGCACTGGAGGAGTATTTAGTGTGCCATGGTATTCCGTGCTACACCTTGGATGGTGACAATATCCGCCAAGGCCTTAATAAGAACCTGGGTTTCACACCAGAAGATAGAGAGGAAAATGTGCGTCGTATTGCTGAAGTTGCTAAATTGTTTGCAGATGCTGGTTTGGTGTGCATTACTAGTTTCATCTCTCCTTATGCTCAGGTAAGTGTGAAAAACATCTAGATGAAGTGTAGGGAAAATGCAAAATATCATTCAGAATCCTAGTTACAGAGATCCATTTCTGAGCATAGCCAGAATCAAATACTTTTTTTTTTTTTTTTTAGTGGTATTTGTGCTTCATGGAGGTGATTACCCAAAACAGAAATATTAGTTTAAAACATAAAATGCTGACATTAGTATATAACTGGAACTATCCTTCAGTCCATTAGACAGAATTGTTACAGAATTATACAAACAAGCTCAAATGATGTTCCAAGAAAGACTCTTAAAATTGCAATATCTTGTTTGATCCATGTAGATTGCAGTACCTTATAAATATGAAGACTAGGTGTACATGTAACCTGAAGGCTTAAGTAAATTGCTTTTAAAAGCAATTTTTCTTTTAGTGAATGAATGGTGAGAACTTAATTTTTACCAAGTGACTTAAGGGAAAAGTGTTTTAATTCCCTATAGGTTCTTTTTACTTTACTTTATATTGTGTATACAAAATGACGTTATATAATACTGAAAATTATTTAAATCCATGTTCACATCGTTGTGTGAAGACTGTTTTCATCTGTGCATAAGAACTTGGAGAGGAGAGACAAAAAGGATGTGTGAACACCCAAGTATCTTGAAGAATGACCCAGGGACTTTAGCTTAGGTGTTTCACAGCATGAGAATGTGTTACTTCTTTGGTTAGAGTGGTGCAAACACTTCTTCTGATAATAATTTGGGGAACTCAAACCCTACAGTATAACAGAAGTCTGTAGCTATGAGAAAAATAACTAATAAACAATATTTAGTAAGAGAAGATTTTAGTGGATTTCAGAAGATTTTTTTTGTTCTCTCAGTGAAAGTCACCAATATTGTTCCAATGCTTGGCAAGTCATAAAAATAATATGATAAATTAATGCAAATAATACAATATTTTGACTACACAAGTCTTGTCAGAACAGTAAGGATAACTTACTTATTAAGAACAGTAGGGATAACTGGTGCTTGGGAGAGAAGGGTGGTTATATCAAGAGCAGCAGATAGCACCTCCTCCCTGCTGTACTCAACTAGGCAGATGTTATTCCTCAGACATATATGTATGGATATAGAAAACCCTGCATTCTGTTGGCTGGGTTTGGTTGTGGGTTTTCCTTATAAATCAAGTTTAATGTAAAATATCTTACATCTTCCTGTCAGCTTTTACCATGTGATGTACTGTAGCCAAAGTGATGTACCTTGCAGGGAATCAGATAATCAAATCACATTTCTCTTTTCAAACTTTGAAAGCTTGTTTACATTGGGCCATCATCTTCTTTAAAATGAATTTCAAAGGCAAAAACCAGTAAAAATATATGGGGGCAACCTTTTAGGATTTTTCTTTTGTTTTCTTGCAGGATCGTAATAACGCCAGACGAATTCATGAAGGGGCAAGTTTGCCTTTTTTTGAAGTATTTGTGGATGCTCCATTGCATGTCTGTGAGCAGAGAGATGTTAAAGGACTCTATAAGAAAGCCAGGGCTGGAGAAATTAAAGGTGAACCTAGATGTAATCACTTTGTAATCCTTTCTACATAAGTGTAATTATTGGTGTAATTAGTGAAACATTGGTATAATTTGACTCCATGTAAGTGGATGTGCTCAAGTCTGAGTGTATCACCCTTAAAAAGAGCATGGATTCAGGACAGGACTGAGAAGAAAATAGAAATTGACTTCTAACTCATGGAACTGATTAGTTAAGTGTGTAGGACAGTAAAAGGGAGGAAGTGGCTCACCACAGATAGAAAAAGCCTTGAGCATATTAAAGGTTGCAATAGAAACCACATAATGACTGAGGATTAGTCTGTCTTCTTTGTGTGTCCATTTACCAGTTAAAAAGAGCCTAATTCTTTCTAAGGTCGTTAAAGAACTGCATTCATAAAACCTGCTAGTTTCTTCTAAAAAGTAAAACATGGCCACTGCCACCTGTAAATACCATTAAGAACATCTCTGAAGATACTAACTTTTAAATCTGTGTTCTGTTCTAGTGCCCATGAACATTATTTCCTATTCCCAGCCTCAGGTCAAGATTTAAGTATAACTTGCAATAAAAAAAGCTTAACTATGCAATCATTCATTGCAAGTTTTATTGTTTATTTTTTCAAGTGCTGCTTTGCTCTGTTATGTTATAGTATCACAAACTGATGATAGATAGCTCTGTATTTAGTAGCAAAGCAGGTTTTTCTAAAGTAATCACTTCTGGGGGTGGAGTTTGCAGATGCTGTATGAATTCACTTTAATTAGAAGTGATACAAAATTCAAGAAGTTGAAGACATTCTGTGTGAGTGGTTGCTTGATACTTCTAGTACTACAAAATATTTTGTGCAAGCACCAGGAATAAATAAAGCTGAACAAAGATTTGTTCAAAATCAAAGCAAGACGGCTTGAGCTGACATGATACAAAGATACAGTTCTGTACAGAATCCTTATTTGTGCCTATTTTGTGAACATCCTTAGTATTTTGTTAATTTTACAAGCCACATAATGGAACTGTGTTCCTGAAGAAGTGGTAGTGAAGTAAACAGTGCCTGAGTAAGATACAAGTGGCTGTAGCAGTGGCTTTATCTTATGACTTATCTGTTATATGAAGGATGAAAATTTAAACAAACTTGCCAATTCATAAGATTAGTGAGCAACTGTTGTTTTCCTCTGGAAATGGTTATGAAACATTTTCTTTGTCTCATGTTCCCACTCCTCCAGTAATCAGATCCTTCTAAAGTATACAGGTTTTGGAAAAGGTACCAGCCTTTCTTTATCACATAAGGTACTGCAGTAATTGGTATTTTTCATAGAGGAGGAACTAAACTATTAATTTTGAGGGTATTTAAATCCAAAGGGAAAAACTGGAGTTCTAATGTTTGCATTTGCATTTGTGGAGGATGCAGGTGTTGAGTTGCTGAAGCCCAGCTGATATTCCTGATGCAGGTCTGACTTGTAGTGCTGATACCCTTTGCCTTTGGGCTTGATTTTTTCCTTGTTTATGCATGGTGGTAGAATCTCCACAATTTCAAAGCAGGTTGCTAGCTAAGTAGGCCAGAGCAAGTGTCACTGGTAGCTTGCACAGTCTGTGACAGCTATTATAATAAACACAGTCATCAATCTTACATTAGCAGCTATCTTGAGATGAGTATATTAGCTAAAATGTAAAAGGTGTTGGAATTCTTTACTTCAGGGTACTGCTTGGTGGTATGTGTGTGAATTTACATATATACTGGGTGTTCGTAATATTTTTTCATCCTTTATTTATTTTTTTAAGAGTAACAATCAGCTGATAGCATGACAAGCTCTGGGTTGATGTGCACAGTTCTTCTGTCAATGCTCTTTTTTTTATTCACAGTAAAAATCAAATAGCTTCACCAACAAGTAAGTGCTATGTGTGTAGTGCAGAATGCTGACGTTTGATGCTGTCAGATACTATGATTAGCAAAGAAGATAAAGAAAAAACCTGCTGATTTCCCTAGGAATTCCTGTATTAAGGAAGCTAAAACTCCATGTTCCTGCCTGTTGTGTTCATTTATATATAGAAAACTGTCTGTGAACAGCATTAAAGTCAAGTCATCTTTTGGAAGAAGTCACCTAATATTTTTGTTTTATGTTCTGTAGGTTTTACTGGGATTGACTCTGAGTATGAAAAACCAGAAGCCCCAGAGCTTGTGCTGAAAACTGATTCCTGTGATGTGAATGATTGTATACAACAAGTTGTGGAACTTCTTCAAGAGAGGGTGAGCAGAAATGAGACATATCTTAGAAACGTTTTTCCCAAGTATTTTTATGTGCAATCTGAATGTAGGTGCTGGGAAAAACAAAGACAGTTTTTGAGACAAAGGCTTATGCATCTTTCAATTCAAACTTTTAAACTTATCCTATTGTGTGTTTCCTTTTTAAATATAAACAATGCACAGCATTGATCTCCAAGTGAAATAAGATTTTGGCAAGTGAAAAATTAATTGATATCAATAACTGGAAGGGAGAGGAGGCTGTCTCAATTGTTACAGAACCAACAGTGAATGCTGACTTAAAAATGCTAGCAACCAATTTTAAAGAGTCTGAATTTTACATTGTCTCTATAGTGTACAAATTAATATATACTGCACATGTGAAGATACAGGAGTGCACTTACACAGTGATTAGATATCACTTAAATAGGGGCTGCTGTGCTTGTGTCTGCTTTCCCTTGTTTCCACTGTTTTTCTTGTACTAGTAGAAGTAGTCCTGCAGTTGTGTAATGACCAGCTCAGAAAGCTGATCTTCTTGACATGGCTGAGTTGCATTTATGGTCCATAGCTTCTGAAAAGGTAGATGTCTTTCCTTGTTCATGCCTGCAATCAACATGATCCCTTTTGAAGTCTCCAGGCCTTCTCCTGTTGCCCGATAAGTAGATTTGGCTCATTACCCAACCTAAAAAAACTCTCCCCCAACAAATGCCACATGGAAAACAAAACAAACAGACAAAAAACCCCAAACCCTACACTAAAAGTGAAGGCAGTGAATAGATGGCTTTATCCTCTTGAAACCATGCCCCCAGAATTTGCTAATCCTCATGTAGAAGAAATGTGTTTCCTTACATTCTTATCTATTGTCAGTGGGTAGTGGATGACATTCCAGACAACTATTTCTTTTTAATTGAGGTACTCTTGCAGATAATAACTCATGTTTTTTTATGTGAGTTGGATGTTCTGGAAATTTTGGGTATAGACAGTAGTTTGAGTTAATAAAGCTCTATGAAGTGTTGAAGCTGACACAAGCAAAAGACCTCATCATGCAGCCAGTACAAGTTAATTTTAACCCTCTGTGTAAGTACAGCTCTGGAGAGATTGTACTGAAATTGTCAAGAAAATTCCTCAAGGATGACTGCTTGCTCAGGATTGCATCAGGAGATGTGACAGGGCAGAAAACCATAGGATAAGTTTTGCCCAAATCTCCATCTGATTATTTTTTGGGAAGAAAATAGGAGGGAGAGCTGTGTAGGAGTCCTACCTATGAGAGATGGCAGTTCCTGACTGGGGGGTCCTGTGCCTCCTGCTCAGAACAATTCATAGTTATAGAAACCTATGTCACATGTGCCAAGATAATGATCCCTGAAGGCTTGCATTGGTACACAGTGCAGACTGCTGGCTCCTAGCCCAGTCAGCTTTGTTTAAGGCACATCTAGCACTTTTTTCCTTTTCTTTGAAGATAACAGTCTAATGAATGGCAAGATATCTTAGTGGTTGCTTAGTTCAGTGGAAGACAGTGAAATTGAAGCAAGGCTTAACTGGCACCATATTAATGCAGTGCTATCTGTAGATTTCCTGTAGTTTGAATAAGAAGGCTGGAGAAGGACATTTTAAGGGCATTTAGGGAGAGGGCAAGGCTTTAAACTGACAGGAGTTAGTTAAGATATCAGGAAGAAATTAATTACTTTGAGCCTGGTGAGACACTGGAACAGGTTGTCCAGAGAACCTGTGGATGCCCCATTCCTGGAGGTGTTGAAGGCCAGGTTTGATGGGGCTTTGAGCAGCTTGGTTTAGTGGAAGGTGTCCCTGCCCAAGGCAGGGAGGTTGGAACTAGATGATTCTTAAGGTCTCTGCCAACCCCAACCATTCTGTGCTTCTATGAAATAAATTGTTCAGCATTATAAAAACATTTTTCAGCATTATGGAAACATGTGCCTGTGCTGCAGAGAAAGCTACCTGCATGCTCTACTGTAAATAACAAGAGCATAGCCAGGGGCTTGAGAGAAGCAATTTGGCTATTATATGGCACTTGTAAGACCTTGTGTGGATACCTTGTCCAAGTTTGTGCCCTTCTCCTTCACCCAGAAGAAAACAGACATTGATGTGCTTCTGTGACATGAGATAAAATATGGGAGATTAAAATTAGTCATAGGGGAGAAAACCTTTTGCTATAAACATGGTCAATTATTAGAACAGGTTGCTTTGAGTGTTTGGGGATGCTCTGTCTTAACATCTCTTGTCTTAGAGATGTTAAATGCTTGATTGGCCAAGGTCCTGAGCAGCCTGCTGTAGTGGGACCAGTTTTGAGCAGGAGGCTGGACTAGATGATCTCCAGAGGCAATCAGCATCAGCAAAGAACCCACCACCCCAGTGTGATGAGACACATTTCCATAATGCATCTAGTTTATTTTTTTAAATTATTTTGCCAATTTTTTTATATGAATGCCTTGTGAAATAAGAGATATTGTGGAATATTCTTTAACTTGTCCTTTGGTAGAATTAAGCTTTCAGTAAAACTGATGCCTCAGAATGGTCACTAGATGGCTTGCTAGCCTAACGTTTTCCTAATTCCTAAAATTCATGCAGTTTAAAGATGCATGGATTTCTTTTGTTGTTGGTTTTCTTGTTTTGTTGATGTTTTTGTAGTCTAAGTTGATGTTTTAAGTACCACTTTCATGTGTGCAAGGGAGTCTAGGTTTACTAATCCTACAAGTTCTCCAAATGTCAGTTGCTAGAACTGTCTTCGAGCTGTTTACATTTGTATAATGAAGCAGATTGTTGACAGAAACTGCATTGTGAAACCTTTGTTTTGCCTGTTAGTGGGACACTAAAACCAGGATAATATTTGAAGAGATCTTTTTAATAGGCAAGTTTATTTTAAGCTATTGATGGTTTGTAAAATTAGGACATCCTAGCCTGGTAATGAGCCAGGGTCCAGAGGGAAATCTATGAAACAGGTTAATGTGCACTGCATCATTACAGTGTTGCTTACAGGAGGCAACACCTTCATTTGATTCTGGGGTTGTTGTTGTGACAGGAGTCTGCTGCAGCTCTCCTGGGCTGTCAAGCTGCTGCTCAGGCAGAGAAAACAAAAGGCTGATTTTGCCTAACTTACAATGTATTAAAATCTGCTTCCAAAATGATGTCTGATGTGTAATGGACCAAGCTTTTCCTTATAAAACACAATTTCTAAGTGCTAGTTTAATTTGTCTTCTTTTGATGTGTCTTTGAGCATATGAATTATGCAACAGGCAGTGAGACTGATCACATCTTGTTACTCCTTTAGTCGTTTTATCTCTCACTTGTCAGCCTATTCTACTGCCTTTGTTTTACTTTCCATGGAGGTAGTGCCTAAGGTCTGATAAGTGCCTTAAAATTCCTGAGTTAACTTTGTGTTTTCTTCAAGCATACCTATTTATTCTACTCTGCATATACTGGAAAAGTCAAGATAATTTAATTATTGTTTGTTGCTCTAAGAGTGAGCTTTTTTTCTCCAAAAGTAAAGCATTATTTTACAACGATTTCTCAAACACTGAAAAATGTGTTCTAAAAAGAATAGTCAGCCTCTTTTCACTGATTTTTTGCTACTGAACATCACTGGAACATTTGACTGGGTTTTGACATATTACACCATCCTTTGCTGGAGGAGACTCTTAACAGTTTTATTATGATGACCTTCTCTCTTCTTTTAATTATGGTTTTATCTTTGTGTTGATCTCTTCCAACAAGTTTAAAGTCTTAAGCATTGTGGAAGTGATAATATCTTGTTTAATACACATGTAAAAGCACTGAATTTTTTTTCAAATAAAAATATGTTGATTATAGAGCTAGATTTTGGTTCATTGCATATATATGCACACATGATGTCACATTTAAATATTCTAAGAGTTAGTATATAAATGAAAATAGTGGTGTAATGGCATTAGCTGTAGGAAATACTTTTAATGTGTACTTCTGTATTAATTTTCAGTAGAGAAGGAGATTTATGTATTTTGCCTTCATGTTGCCATTTCCAATATGCCTTGTATAGTGAATAACTTAAAATCATAAATGCTTAGTCCCTAAATCTTTTCTTACTTCTTCAGCATGTGTAAAAGCATTGAGTCTGCCTTTCTACTGTAGATAATGTAGGCATTAAGAAGTCATAAAAACTTCATTCAATTCAATAGTTAAATATTTACTAGATAAATGTTATATGGGTTACTTAAGGTTTAGAAAAAAACCTCTTGTCAGAATGTTTCACTTTAGCCAGTCTGCTGGCTTGAGTAACTAGCAATATATCATAATCTTGGAACAGTGCTGGCTTTTAGATGAGTAAAAATTGCATAATTAATAAATTCTTGCTGCTGTCTAGTGCAACATTAGAATTTTACTTCTTGATGTGTGTTCAGTGCCCAAGAGGCATTCTGAGCAAACATTAAGTTCTGTTTATTCTTTCTATACAGGACATTGTACCAGTGGATGCCTCTTATGAGGTGAAAGAGCTTTATGTGCCAGAAAACAAGCTACAGTTGGCCAAAACTGATGCTGAGTCTCTGTTAACCCTGGAAATAAATAAGGTATTGTGTGTTCAGCTGTCTCATTCCTGCAGTTGAAGGACAGTCTGATCTGTTGCTTAGTGTAAATAGATGCAGCAGAAATACCTGCACTGGTTACAGAATACACCTTGATAGACTTTTTCCCTCTTTCCCTGTGTGAAAGCAACAGCATCTGTGGTTTCTTTGTTTACTTACCAGAGATAATATTTCATGAATAATGTCTGGTGTAGTGTTACTTAGTTTATCCCCACCCTGGAGCAAAAATCTACAGTGATTTCCTCCCACGCTCCCTCCAGATCCATGGATGAAACCATGCCTGGAATGTCTTATATGAGAAATTGTTTCTAGAAGGATTGCTTCCTTTTTCTTTTTAGTTTACTTACATAAATCATTTTGTTGTGAATTGTAATTGCCTAGAAATATAGGGGAAATCAATTACTACTTCTTGATTCTTCCTGTTGGTAGCCTTCAGCTGAACAACGTTAACTTTTAATATGCATACCAAACTCAAACAGTTGCAAAGACCAGATCTAGTTTATTGCTTTTTTTGCTGATTAGAGCATACTTGTGCTGTGTTTCTAGTTTCCAGCAGAGAGAATATAGAAAAGCATGGAACAACTTGATCAGCCCTATTCTTATTTTGGTTAAATGCATTATTTTTCAACTCAGATCAATTAGATGAAGCTGCTTCTGGCTGTGTTTTTGTTCTACCTCATTCATTTTTCTGAATAACTAAGCCTAAACACAGATACAGGACATGAGTTTTTGCACTGGCTTTTTTTTTTTTTTTTTAGAAGTTAAAGCTAAGCATTTGATCTAGGAGCTGACTAAGCTCAGAGTTCAGCATCTATTGTGAGTAGACTTTGAAGGATTGGGGTGACATACTAAGCATTGAACTAAGTAATTTTAAAATTTTCTTGGTCTTCTACTAGTAATGAATATTGATACTTCCTTTCACCACATTTTACTAGTTTTTTTCACATAAATCTGTTTAGACCTATTAATTGCTTTGTTGAGGAATAAATACTTAAGGTCACCATTATTAAACTTCAGTAGGGTCCCATTCTAAATTGCTCCCTATCTAGAAAAACAAATAATTTCTCCCTTCACCCCCAACCACTGGCTTGTTAAATATCTATCAAGTATCTGATGTAAGTTTGGGAATAAACTGTGTTTTCTACTTGCCTCAGTATAATTAAACAGTGTAATAAAATTAGTCATGCCCTTTGCAAAAGAGACTTGCACAAGCAAAGCCTGTCCTTGTCAAAAACTTCACCAAGTCTTAGTAATGCACATGCAGAAATAATGGAGACCACACACTAAGTCATAGTGTGACTGAGTGCTAAGGAAGGAAATTCTGTGCAAACTGATATCTCATGCTAAAATAAGTACTAGTCCAGAGAGAATTTGAGTTCTGGATTGTCTCACTAATTTATGAAAAAGAATTATTTTGCATTTGTTTAAAGATTAGACCTCTTAATATTTACCTTCATAATTCTAATTTTTTTTGTGGTAGTCATATGTATTGTTATTACTTTTTCTTTTTAACATCTTTGTTATTTTGCTTTGTTAGATAAAGGTGAGTGGGATTCTTTAATTTTGCTAAGATGAACTTTATCAAGATTTATAAATAAAATTTGTTGTTGTGTGTTTGTTGGTTTGGTTTTTTTAACACATGGAAATTTGATCCAGTGTAGGGACTGGGAAATAGCCAAAAATATGAACAGTGAGGAACAAGTCTTTTTTTCCTTACTTGTAGAAACTTTGAATTATTTGTGATTAAAAATGGTAACACTGAGAAATCTTCCATTTGTACTGTCCTGCATTTTAGAATTAAAGCATGATCTATTATGATTAATACCTGATGCCAGTAATTAAGCAGCAACTTTTATCTGCTCTAAGCCTATCTCTTCATTTCTTTACAAGGTGGATATGCAGTGGGTACAAGTGCTAGCAGAAGGTTGGGCAACACCCCTGAATGGCTTTATGAGAGAGAGAGAATACCTCCAGTGCCTTCACTTTGACTGTCTCCTTGATGGTAGGGTAAAGCACACCATTTGTAAAACTGAACAAACTAATCATACTTCCAAAATATTTTTGATGCTTTGCTTCTTAGTGGTGGTGTGGTAACACGTTATCAGACTTGTGCACAACTTCAGGTCTGGGATAAGGGAATAGAATATTATAATAACCAG
Organism: Agelaius phoeniceus; assembly: GCF_051311805.1. NCBI lineage: Eukaryota > Metazoa > Chordata > Aves > Passeriformes > Icteridae > Agelaius > Agelaius phoeniceus. The sequence continues at coordinate 27,904,036 of NC_135268.1, forward strand.
TTTTAAATGGGATGGTTTTATTCTTTTTGTACCTACTATCATATTAGAATTTGAATATTTTGTCTTTTTGCCTTTACATTTTTTTTCAAATATCTTAATTTCTGAAAAACATTTAATTCTAAAGTGCATACTTCTAATTTGTGTTGAAGAAATTGACCTTAGAATTTGGAATTGCAGTTTAATTGTTGTTTAGCTCTGTGACCAAAAGATTTGCTGGTATTAGTAATGAAGGAAAGGACAACAAACTGACTTGAGTTCTGGAGCTGTTGCAAGTATGAAATCAGAATATGAGTATGAACAGTTGTCACATGTATTTGGATTACTATGATTTAGTAATTTCCTGGGATGATTTAAGTGAATGAATTTTATTTTGCATTACCAGTTGGCTAAGAATTTTGTTAAGATAATAAGTCATAACATCCTCCGATTTTGGAGTTTGATTGTGATCCTCTGTCATTTTTCATTTATTCCTCTTTCAAGGCTGTTTTACTCCAGCCTTTTTCCTATATTCATGCTTTCTTTTGCATCACTCTTGTCTTGCTAGAGACCAAATAGCAGAACAAAAAGAAGTCAATTTTCTCTCAATTCTGTAATACAGAAATCTGTCATCCTTCTTATATTTCTTAATTTCCTTTTGCCTAGGTGCTCTCCCATAAAGCATAATGCCATCCTGTTACTTTGCAGTATAATTTTGGGCTGCTAGTTTTGTTCTCATTTCATTTGCCTTCTGTACATCCATCCAGGTGAAAAGTCCTCTGCAGATGATATGCAATGCATTCAGCTGCTAAAATAGCTTGTAGGTCCTAATCCTGTCCTGTAATTTTCTGTAAATCAGGATTTTTATAAGCCATTTAAGACCTTGTATAGGTGAGTGTTTCGGATATAACAATATAACAATTTTTTAAACTTCTTTTGCTGTTGTTTTGAGTATTTCGTCTGTGCTGCAAAAAATACAAGTAATGAAAAATAGCAACTTATTGATGGAAACAATTTTCAGTCCTAAGCTTGGATAAAATGATTATGTTCCTCTAGATGTCCTGCTCCTGATTTTCTCTTTTTAGGGATCTACTACAGCACTTCCATCTGCAAATCTTTTTAGAAAAATGTGATTGCCTTAAAGCTGCTTTGCTACTTGCAGCAATGGCAACAGTTAAGTCAAAACAACATCCTCAAAGTTTCCTCCTTGCTTGTATGTTAGTTCTGGGTCTTACAGTAGCAGTCATTTTGCAGGGCTTTGATTCTCAAGAGAGGGAAATGCTTTATTACCTGCAGTGCCTCTCATCCTTTGGGCTTTAGAAGCAGAGTTCATAGTGACTGACTTCTGAGCTGTGCAGATGTGTTGATAGTCTTCCTTTAAAGATTAAGTTGTCTGGAAAAGTCTCATCCTGACACTGTGCTCATCTGTGATTTAACTTTGCTTCACTGCCTTGCCTCAGTTTCTTATTTGTGCAGTCGCTGAAGAAAAATGTAGAAGATATTATGTATTTATTTGCTGGTCATGGACAAAATAATCAACAGGTTTGACATCTCTTCATACGTTGAAATATTTATTTACTTGTCTGCAAAGCAATTTTTTATCCTTTTTGGGGTGTCAAGCCACTCTCTGTGACTGCTGCCAAATTCAATTTTATGACCTAGTTGCTTTGAAAATAACTGGGCACCAAGACTGAATTTAGGAGGAGATGCACAGCATGCATTATATATTTTGCATTATAAAAGAAGGGGGATCTATTTTTCTCTTAAACTTTTCATCTAGGTTTATAATTTTTAATTTCCTAAGAAATTTAATTTCCTAATAAAAAATGTATTGCTTAAATTATAGCAAAATTAGCCTTATTTTAGAGTCTTTGCAAATGCCAAAACCTCCATTAACTTTAAAGGATCCATGACTTTTCTCCTGGAGGCCACAAAAAAGTTTAGAACCCAGGCCTTTGTAGAAGACTTACAATATTTACTCTGCTGGGTTTCTCAAATCTCACTCTTGTAGAAAAGAAAAAGAAGACTTCAGCATCTGGCAGTGAAGTAGGTACTTAAAAAGAAGGACCACACAACCTTAAAATTCAGCTATATTGGCTTAGTTTTAGAAGTGAAGTAGCTGGTAAACTTCCAGCTGAACAAACTATGCAGAATGTTTGCCTGACTCACCATTTTTTTCTGGAAGGTAAATGCTTGAATCTGAATACAGTTTTAAGTATAGAACAAAAGTTACCTTTTGCAACAGTTCAGTTATGCATGTTAACTACTTAGGTACATTTGTCTGCTCCTATTGCAATGTTTTTTTTCTTAGGGGCCCAAATTGTGTCTACTGAGAATATGATTTCCTTTCTCCTAATTATCCACTTCAGGAACAATCTTGTCTGATATTTTAGATGATCTATTTTAAAATGTTATTTGTGTATTTCTACTTTTTATAGAGATTCTTAAGAAAGGTATTAAGTTTCCCAAAAACTAGTATCCTGCCAGTTTAAATATTTTTGTGCAGCTCTAAGTACTTGCTGTGTATTGTGCTTGTATAATACTGAGCTGTATTTTCAGTACAGTGTTTTCAAACCTCAGTGTACTCTTTCTCAAACCTCAATGTTTTCTCAATTTTATAGCATGTGTGTCTTATGGAAGAATGAGTTCATTCTAAAAGTTGTTTAATCCCTGTTAAATTAAGTGTTTCAACTACCTGTCATGTAGTACACTTACAGCCTTAAAAGTAACCTGTTAGGTAGATTTTCAAAACAACATTGATGACTGTTACTAAGGATAAAGGGTTTTTTTCTTTCCCTCTGCAGGGGGAGTTATTAATCTGTCAGTGCCTATAGTGCTAACAGCTACTCAAGAAGACAAAGAAAGGCTCGATGGGTGCACAGCAATTGCGCTGGTGTACGAAGGTCGCCGCGTTGCCATTCTCCGTAATCCCGAATTCTACGAGCACAGGAAAGAGGAACGCTGTGCTAGGCAGTGGGGAACCACATGCAAGGAACATCCCTATATCAAGGTGTGTGTTTGAAAGTTGAAAATCTAGTCCTGTTCGCTGTACCGCTGTGGAGCTGCAAATTCATTGAAGTGCATGTCTCTGACTGATGTACTTTGACAAAAAAAATACTTTGAAAATTAGTTAAAATATCTGAGCAGAAACAAAGGCAATTTTTTTCTGTGCAGCTGTTGAATAGTCTGTACTTAGTGTGAAAATCTAATGTCAATATGTACACATGAAATGAATTTAGAATGTACTGTAGAATCTGTGCTACAGAAGAGGGAACTTTGCCCTCCAGTGTGCCTAGGGAACACATCCCTCTGTGTCACCAGATGGATCATCAAAGCTCCTTAATCAGTGGATATATGCATTGTGAAGGATAGAAAACTTCTTTTCTGCCTGCATATGGTGCACGTGAAACCTGCCTGCTTTAGATGTTTTTCAAACAGGCCCTGTTCCTGGAGAGTTCATCATTTAGCTCTCTGGGGAGTAATTTCCCATCCATTGTGTTTGTTATGATTTTTTATCTTGGCCTTATGTGTATGTCCCACTGAAATGTTCTAATTGTAACACACTCACCACAATGCTGTGTTGGCTTATGCAAGCTGATGTGAATGTTACATCTCAGCTCTGCAGAGCCAAAATATATTTATTTCCCCATTCGTCTCTGAGGTATTTTTGTTTACAAGTATGACATAAAATTAGGTAAAGAGAAATCAAGCATACCTCAAATTATGAGCTTGCTCTTGAAAAGGGAAAGCCTCTGAAAAGTTGTAAAAGTATCTGTATGACTAATAAAAGGTTTTTAAAGCCCTTGATGTATTCTGTGATGTTGAAGATAAGATTATCCCTTTATTGAAAAATTAACATAGATCTAATAACTTACAAGAAAATCTTGTGCAGACAAAATTTGAATGGCTTCTATAGAAGTTAAGGAACTATGTTCTTATGCCTGTACTGGGGTGTATAGCAGTAACATGACAGTATGTTAATTTGGTGGCTGTTCTTAATCAGAAATATTTGGGTATCTGAGAGATTCTGTAGTGCAGAGTTTTCTCATCCTTGTACTACTATCACACCTTCCCTCCACCTTTGTAAGATGTCAAGATCTGGCATTTTCTTCAGGAAGGGAATGGTTACTGTGAGATCATTTAATTCCTGCAGGTCAAAGAAAAAATAAATTGAAAAATCACACCTAATTTTCACACCTTGGCTTTTAGGTTTAGTATGTAGTATCTTCTGTTATATCAAGATTTATTATCAGTTCTAAATTGCATAAGGCTAAAACAGTTATCAGAAATGTGTATGAAACTTGAAAGTTTTTTGATTTCATCTTCAAAAGAAAATGCATTCTTAGAAATTAAAAGTTTCACAGTAATGTCTATGTCTCTTTGTAGAGTATGTTAAGCAGCTTGCCATAATTATTTTTTGATAAAGCATGAGGTGATATTGAAAGATATAAAAAGAAGTGTAGTGACTGTCCAACATCTGTTACTTGGGTAAACTGCTACCATGAAACAAGTCCAAAAGCTTTTCTGCTTGAAAGATTGTGATTTTATTTGTAGATTAAAGTGGGTGAATAGTTAATCAGAATTGCTATGTTTGTTACTTAATTCTTGACTAGAATCTTGTAAACTACAGAGTTCAAATGCTGCAATAACTTGTATTGCAGCATTGTAAATCTTGTATATTACAGAGTACAAAAGCTTCAATAGCATTTGCTTCTACCAATAACTATTAAGTGTGCAACTTTGTTGTATTGCTATATTGTAATTAAATTTTAAAATATGTACTAATAAAAGTATATGCTAATATATGCTAGATAAATTGTAATAGACAGGGCTTTCAAGACTCTATCTTTGTTTGTCATGCAGTGTTGGTTAAGAATATTGGCTATTTGCATTTCTTTATATTATCTCAATTTTGAAAGAAAGGCCTACTGAAGGTTTGTGTGTCTCTCCTGCATCATGGGATAACATGTCTAGACCATGCTCCAGTGATTTTTTTTTTTTCATTTTTTAACACTGATGCTTTACTTCCAACTATCAAAATTAACCTGGAACGCAGTCCTTGGTAAAGATGTGTCCCCATTGCAATGCTCTTGATAAGAGAAGCTGGTAACTAATCCTGACATGGACTTTGTTTTTTTTTCTTAGATGGTTATGGAGCAAGGGAACTGGCTTGTGGGTGGAGATCTACAGGTCCTCGATCGTATTTATTGGAATGATGGACTAGATCAATACCGCCTCACTCCGGCTGAACTAAGGCAGAAATTCAAGGAAATGAATGCTGGTGAGTAAATTTTTTTTTTGTTTTCTTTCTTCCTGCAGAGGCTTATCCAAATGTCTGCTGCCACCAGTGTGGCTGGCATTGTTTCAAGGGTGAAAATTTTGAATGCTCTTGTATGTGGCATTCTTTGCTTTTAATAGAAATTATTTCTATGATCTGAGGAATTGCATTGCCTAAATACGTAACAGAAGCTGCTAATGCCTGAGGTTCTGAACTTTTATCTTTCCATGCACTGTAGACATGTTAGTAATGCAAGAAAAGATAATGTTAAAATGTGGTAAGTTGTGATTTAAAGATCATGTTTGGCCAAAACTACAGACGTATGGTTGAATGCTGCACTTTCATGCTCTGCTATTTTAAAGTCTGTTCCATGCTGCTTCTGGGAAACAAGGCTTATGAAAGTAGTGCAGGTAGGCTGGTGCCAAGTTTCTTTCCAGCATAAGAAATAAAACACTTTTTTTTACAAAAGTGGTTGTGTTAGGCAGATAAGTAAAAGGCTGAGGAATGTCATAAAGCAGAGAACAAACATGCTGCTTTCACTGTGGCAGTGACTGGCAGGCAGCTGCACTTGTAAATGTGAGGAGAGAGATTTACATTAAGAATGCAAAGCACAACTGGTCCTGGGCTCCTGTCATTGTTCTGTGTGATCTGTAGGTTCTATGTAGGAGCTGTAGGTCTGCAATATCAGTCTTTTGGCTAACCCCTAAACAAACACATATTTGAGATCTGAAAAATCCCTATTCTCTAGGTTTCATTGGTTCCATATTGGAAAATCTCTCATTACAGTGGTTTTGCTGTCTTTCAGGGCACTTAAGTTCATCTGAATTTGCAGGAGAGAGAGAAATCCTGTGGCAGGGTTTTTCATTGAAGGGTTTGTAATACTCTGGAAGAGCAGTTAGTTTTGCTTGGTTCTTACCGTGCTTAAAATCTTCTAAACTAAGGTGAAGGAAACTTAGTAAGAAACATTAAATCCCCTTTTATGAGTTTTGTTTCAAACAGCTCCATTTGTTCTCTTGATGATATATTTAACCTTTAAGATAGGTAGCATAGTTTTATTTCTTATTAGAATACAATACCCTTATGCAAGTGAAAAGTCCAAATAGAAGTCGGAGAAACTAGAGTAATTCTGCAGAAAATTCAGAAGTTAAGGAAGCTGATTTTTTTTTTGTACAGTTGTTTTTAATTAGTTTTTCTTACTAAGTGTTATGAATATGAACGAGACCAAACTTTCTCTGGAGAAAGCGCTTCTCGTTTATTAAAATAGCTACAAGGAATGGAGTACCTAGGATAAGCCCCAGCACCCACACAGCGAGCCAAAACCAGAACAGTGCGCTACCCCCAAGCACACTGAGTTCTCCCCAGAAAACAAGTTTCCAAAAAGAAGAACCCCAAGCCAACCGAACTTCCCCCATTTATAGCTGCCTTTGAATCCAGGATTGGTCCATTTTGGATCTGCATGGTCATTGGTCCATTTCCAGGTTTCCCATTGGTCTTTAACGCCATCCATTCTGGACCAATCGCTTCTGCAGGGCTTTGAATGATTGGTCAGACCTTCCATCCAATCCCTCTTCGACTTCGTCTTGCCCCATTGGACTGCCCTTCCACCAAACCCTGGACCCTTTTCCTAGAACATTCTAATAACCCCCCCCCACTCTTAACATAATACAATTAATATAACATAATTAATATAATATAATTGAACTATACCCTAATTTAACATAACTTAACTTTTACTTATAACACTAAGAACAGTGATTTTGTAATAATTGATAATTCTTTAATGACCTGCGAGCACTGCTATTACACTTGTTTAATAGACCTCAGAGAAAAACATATACTGAAGTTTTTTCCGTGCCTGTACACCTCCTGATAAAATAACTTGCTTCCCTTATACCTTTTGTCTTGTTTTTTTTTTCCTCCCAGATGCTGTCTTTGCATTCCAGTTACGCAACCCGGTGCACAACGGGCACGCGCTTTTGATGCAGGATACTCACAAGCAGCTTCTGGAACGCGGCTACCGGCGCCCAGTGTTGCTCTTGCACCCCCTCGGGGGCTGGACAAAGGAGGATGATGTTCCTCTCATGTGGCGCATGAAGCAGCACGCTGCAGTACTGGAGGAGGGGATCCTGAATCCAGAAACGACAGTGGTAGCTATATTCCCTTCCCCCATGATGTATGCAGGACCAACTGAGGTAAATACATCAGGAGTTTAAAGTGAAACAAAACCCTTTTGATATTTTCGTGCGACGTCTGATGTTTGTGTGTTGTGTTGTTTTAATGGAGGGAGAGAGGGACTAATTTTGCTTGGGAAAGCAGATTATCACATTTCTGTCAGATAACCAAAACATTATCTTCTGAAGAAACTTCTGTATTGGAGGATTTTGATGGAAATGGTTGGAGAAAATACTGTGTTTATAGGTTCCTTTCTTTACAGTTACAAGGATATGATAATAATTTAATCCTTCCTCCTTTTTTTACAGTATTTTTCAGAAGCAATTATAAGATCTGTTAACATACCAAGTGATTGTTCTGAATGTTAAAAATACCTAAGTTTTATGATTGTTAAGCAGGAAATTTATATGTTGGAGGGGCATTCACATATTAAGAAAAAAGCAGTCTGTTTATTTTTTGGCAAACTTAATTCAGAGAGAATTGTTTCGAGGCTTTTGTATGAAATAATTCTTTGGCAACACTTTGTTTAGGAGCCAGGTCTCGAGTTGGAGTCCCTAGAGGTTTGTGGGAGGCAGCAGAAAGAATAAATGTTCTTAGTTGAGGACAGTTCCTTGAGGGGATATTTATTCTCCATCTCTTTTTTTTTTTTTTTTTTTTTTCCCCCCCTCCTTGCTGGCCTCCACCTTGACTTACAGAAGTTCAAGTTCTGACCAGGCTCTGAGGTTACTCTGGGGGAGCTTTTTTTTATAGATAGGAGATCTTGCCAGTGAAGTTAAATTAGACAGATGCCACTTATTTTCTGCTGGCCAGTTGACTGCTCAAACAGAGCTTTTACTGCTTTTCAGTCCAGAGAAAGAACTGCAGTTCAGATCTAGTGAGTGAGTTCATGTGGGGAATCTGCTGCTGTTCTCCATAGGCCTTTTATGAGAATTAACAGAAATCTTCTACCTCATTCTTGTATGTGTGAGGAGGAGCAAAATCCACATTTCATATTCTGAACAGGATAAAATTTTTCTCCTTATGTATTTTTCTCCTCATATCACCTATGAGGTCATTTCCAGTGACCTCAGAGTACAGCCTGACAGTAATGTTTGTTCAAGTAATGTTTGTTCAAGTAATAAGAGAGATTCTTTCTTTAATAATTTTCCATGGTTATTTAAAAGTCATTGGTACTAGATCTGTTTCTATAGCATAAGTGCTTTACAGAAGAACAAGCAACTGGTAATATGGTTATCTACAGGGTGGATGTGTCCTTCCAGTATTTAAAAATCCAAATGGACAGCTTTAATAAATATCAGTTTAGGATTGTTTTGTATTTTTAACATTCCTGACAAGTGCCTTTGAAGAAAATCAAGAGTTCTGTAAGGGAAAGCTGTGTCAAAATGCAATAAATTCACCTGCTTAGGAAAGTTAATCTATTACAAGCATTCATGTGCAGTGTGTACCTGGTTTATATGTCCTTTGGGTTTTAATACTCATGCAGACAAAGTGTTAGTTCTACCTTGAACAATATCCTTGCCACATGTACAAGTTGAAAATGCTGAACATGGGTGGTTTTTCATTCTGAATGTGTAGATGGTGCTGAAGTAACTTTCTGAGTACCTACTGTGCAGATAAAAAGGCGACAGTATGTTTTAGCTGTAAGTTTGATGGTGATCAACTTAACTGGTTCTTTATTATGTTGTGGCTCCATAGCAAAAATCACACCTGATTAAGGAAAATGTAGTAGTTACAGAGTGCATGCCCATTTTGAGAGCTGCAGTTTTGGAGCCTTTTCTTCTGTTAATTGTTTTTCCTGTCTCTGTTGTAGGTTCAGTGGCACTGCAGATCCCGGATGGTTGCAGGAGCTAACTTCTACATTGTAGGGCGAGATCCAGCAGGGATGCCACACCCTGACACTGGGAAAGACCTGTATGAACCAACCCATGGTGCCAAAGTGCTCACAATGGCTCCAGGCCTCCGAGCACTGGAAATTGTACCCTTCAGGGTTGCAGCCTATAATAAAAAGAAGAAGTGCATGGATTATTATGACTCTGATCAGTAAGTTGTATTTTCATTTTAAGAAAATTTTGAGCAATAGCGGCCTCTTACCCCTGCCCACATTAAAAAAAAGTGTTTATAATTAAATTTATATTGCTCAAATAGGGCAGTGTTGAAGATGTGATTTTAGATCAATGTAGCTTTTAGACAAATGTAGCTTGATTTCAGCATGATTTGGTTCACAGTGCAGCTACCTGATCTAACTTCAGCTGCCACATGAAGGCTCCCCAGGTACTGGGGTTTCTCTGATTCTGGAACATAATGGCACAGATTGGTAAATCCAGAGAAAGATATTATTATTTATTATAATGGTAAAATTAGCTCTCTGCTGCTTTGTCTTTCTAAATAAGCTTCTCAGGTGTCAGGTGTGCATCAGATAAGAGGGAAGAGACACAGTGAGAGTGTGCAGCATGGAAAAGAAAGGGGACAAGATGGGGTGACAAATAGCTATTAGTAATAAAGGACAATGATGCCCTAAGAATATTCTGTGTCCCAGGGTTTTCAGCTGTTTTGTTGTTTTTTTTATTTTTAATCCAGTTACAGAACAGTTCATTTAATCTTTTGTATGCATGCTTCAATGTTATTTTTCCCTTGTGTGGGATAGCAGTGTTCAAAACTTTGTGTATGTGTTGCTCTGGTGACAATGAATAATACTGGGAAGATGACTTGTCATTTTAATTTAACTCTCTTTATTCAGATTATTGACATGTACTTTTGTTTTACATCAAACTGCAGTTGAAATTGGTACTGAAATGCAAACTTCTCTGGGCAACCTGTTCCAGTGCCTCACCACCTTCACAGGAATTAATTTCTTCCTAATATCTAATCTAAACCTACATTCTTTCAGTTTGAAGTCATTCCTCCTTCTCCTATCACCACATGCCCTTGCAAAAAGTTCCTCTCCAGCTCTCTTGTAACTTTCTTTAGGAACATGAAGTTGCTATAAAGTTGCCTTGGAGCCTTCTCTTCTACCGACTAAACTACTGCAACACCCAGCCTGTCTGCAGAGGAGAGGTGCTCCAGCTCTCTAATAAAATTTTTTGCCCTCCTCTGGACTCTATCAGATCCAAGGACTTTCTGTGTTGAGGTCCCTAGGGTCTGGATGCGGTACTCCAGGTGGGCTGTCACAAGAGTGAGGTAGAGGGGAAACATCACCTTCCTGGACTTGCTGGTCATGCTTCAATACAGAAAGATCAAAGTGAAGTAGTTTTATTGGTATATCAATTCTTACTAAATTAGAATAGTAAGGGAGTATGTGACAGGCCAAAATTCAGAATATTGATTCTCTGATCATCAATACTGCACTCTTAGCAGGATAGTAATTTGAATCAAGTAAAATTAGTAAAATTATACCTCTGTCATTATCTGTAGCAAATTAAAGAGATTAAGGAGAACCCAAACAACTCTTGGAGATTTTTTTATGAAAAGCGGTGGGAACAGATTTTGCCTTCTGTCACAGACTGCACATCATGAACACCCTTTTATCCTTTCACTGTGTCTATGAAGCCTTGGTTTGGGGCATTTTTTTCCATGGTTCTATAACGGTCATGGAAAAAAGGCCATGCTGCCACTAATGTGCAGTTCTGCCTTGGTGCTGCCCATTTGTTTTGTCTCTCCCTGGATGCTGTTTGTAGATGGGCTGGTGTGTGCAGCAATCCTCTAGGTGGCAATGCGGACACGTGCAGGGTCCTCTGCTCCTGCCTGCCAGACGGAGCACTGTGGTAGGCTCCAGACAGAGTTAGAGCCTGGGTGGGTGCAGCTGGCTGCCTTTCAAGATAGTCTGTGTAATGCTGAAAATGTGGCAGACTCCTGGACCATGTGGTGTTTGACTCTGCAAGAAGGATGGCAGGGAAGAGAGGATTGCCTGGAAACATGAGATGATCAGTACTCGTGGAAGACCCTTGGATGTGAAATAGTGATGTTTGTGGAAATATTTCCCGAGCTCACTAGGTGAAAAACACAACATGAAAATGTGGAAGGAGGGTTGTATGCATAGAAGCATTGCTGTGACTTGTATCAGAAAAGGGTAATTTGGTTATCTCTTGCACCTTTCTCAGTTTTTTGAGGCTTGGACATTTGACAGCCAGCTAGACAATTCCAGAATTTACATCACTAATGAATGTGTGGAAGCTTATGGCAAAGTGGTTTCCCTCAGACTGAGCTATAGCTGGCCATGTGTCTTAGCTGCTGGGTGTAGTTATTCTTTCCCCATGTGGTCATCTCTTCTGTTCTTTCAGGCCTCCTGGACTCCTCTGTCTGGGAAGGTGCTTGTGAGAAGACCATAGTAGACCCCATCTGCTACCTTGAGTGTGTCTGTAATTTGGTAGAGTCACACCCACACTAGCTTGGCAGCAAAGACATGCAGAGGTTATTGCAGCTGGGCTCTTTGCTGCCATTAGTGAAATACATTTGGCTTCTGAGGAAGTCCTAACATGAGGATGGTGGGAGATGAATCTTTGGCTCATGGTGCGAGGTTACCAAAAGCTTGGTCCAGCTGCCAGAGGGATGTCTGAAAAGCTGTGGCTGCAGAATTAACGGTGGCAGAGAGTTGCTTTGCTCAGCTTTTTTGAGAAAGGTGTAACACTTGCTGATAGCAATCCTTGTATGCCTGTGGGGATGGGTTCAGAGGCTGTGTCACCACTGGTCAGCTGCCTCCAGTAAGGTGCTGAGCAACTGTGTGAGACCTGGCTGTGCCTGAGCTGCTCATGACCTTGGGAAGCACCAAAAAGCCTACACTGGCCCTGCCTCCAAATCAGTGCCAGAGGCCCTCACTGCTCTGGTGTGCTGCCTGTGATTCCAAGAGGTTATTGTGCTTAAAGTCTTCTGCTCCCAGAGGTGACCATGCAAGCACAGTTTTGTGGAATTGGTGTAGAAGGTCAGTTTGTTTCTCACTTCTGTTAGTACCCTCCAGAACATGGGCTGTCCTTCGAGCTTCAGTTGATCCAGTGGCTGCTTGGGACCAGTCTGGAGACTGCTGACTTGGTGTGTCAGGACCTCATGCTGCTGCTTAGCAGTGCTGAGCTGCTGTGTGGGAGCTGAAGTCACTTGGCCCCTGTCAGTAAGGAAAGGCAGAAATATCCTGGTTGTATTCAGGATAACAGCATTGTCTGTGAGGAAAGGGAGTAAGGAAAGACTGACCTGAAAGCCTTTATAACAGCTGCACAGCAAGTGTAGTTGCAAAGAGATGCACAAAGCTTAACTTTTATAAATTGTTTAAATAAAGTTACCCTTTAGAACATTAAGAGATGAACAACCAATGACTTGGAATTATATTAATGTTTTACTTCATGAAGCCAGCACAATTTTAAATTTGTTTCTTGGACATCTTAGAACTAGGTTTAGCACCTCATGAAACTGAACTCTTGAAACTTATTTTTTGAAAAACAATTTGTCTGAAACTTAGATCTAGGAGAGTGATTTGAGGAATGCATTTGAAGTGATGTATAGCAGCACAGGTAGAACTAATTTAATTTTCTATTCCCTTTGGTCAAAATGAGGATGATAAAAATAAAATTGCCATTTTTGCTGTTGCTCAAGTCAGATAGAAAGCCTAATCTAACTTTCTGTGTGGGAAGCTTGAGCGTTTCCACTTGCATAGAATTCTGAATTAATGCATATAAAAGCTAGCAGGAATATTATTATGGTCCTTATCAAAGTTTTTGCACTATTATATTTCATAAATTTTTTTATCTGTAATTGAATATATACAAATGTGTTTTAGAAAAGCTTATAGGAAAAACTCTAGTTATAATGGAGTAATTAAATTGAATGTCTGACCTGTAAACAACTGGTAGAGTGAAGTGTAAAGAAAACAACCAAAGCCAACAAATAACACCCCTACCCAGCCACCTCCCCTAAAAAAAAGCTTACCCAATGCTGAAATTCCTTCAGAAAATCAGTTAGTGTGCTTCTTCAGCCAAAAAGGCCTCACAAACAGTTACCACAGACAAGTGTAATTTGGTATTGGTGGCTTAATAATAGAAGTTGGTTTTGTGAGCAGAGATTCCCAATTCTTTATGGAAGATCAGTCCTATAAAATGCAGCCACAGACTGCTGCTGAGAAAAAACTCAATTAAGAAAGGAAATTAGTCTGGCAATTAAAAAAGCCACAACACTGTCTGGAATTAAATTACTTTTTTTTTTCCTGAAAGAAAACCAAAGAGAACATTTTGGCTAGAAGAAACCCATAAGTTAGGTGACTGGAGCAGATTGTTCATGCTATCTATAAAATATAAATGAAGCATGGGTATCTGTGAAGAAGATTTTTTAACTTTATATCTTTTTTCCCTGGACCTTTAATATGGTTGCCATTACTGCTTTAATCCTATAAAATCATACTTATGGGGGAGCTGTTCCAACTAAGTACATACTGTTCTCAAATTTGTTTTTTAAAGTGGTAGTAAGAGGCTGCAATAAGCTCACTTGACTGTTCTCCTTAATTTAGTTAAGTAAAATATGGTTTTTCAATTACCATTAGTACATAACCTAGGATACACTGAAACTCTGCATCAGGCCACGAGACTTAAACCCAGCCAGTCAGAAAGGAATTAGCAAAGGATTTGCTTTCATATGTTGATATTAATCACAATATTGTGTTCTAATTTCACAAACAGTTTGTTCCAAGCTGGTTGGGGTTTGAACCTAGCTGGCACTAGCTGGTTCATTCAGCATCATGGGACATTGATTCCCAAGGCACAGTGTAGACTTCCTGTAAGAGTTATGGTGTCATGACTTGATGCTGCAAGGGCAAGTTTAAATTCAGAGAAAGTCCTTCTGGAAGAAGTTTAAGGTTAGAATTAGACCCCGGAAAGAGAGGCTGTGAATTGTCCCAGAAATTAGCCTTAAGTCTAGTACCTGAGTAGAATATCACAGTTGTTTTGAAGGCAGACCAGGGTGAATAAGTCATGTTATCGTTTTATTTCCCTATTGTTCTATTTACCTAAAAAAGCAAAAGGCAAAACTGTGAATGAATGGTCTATTTTTATCATGAGTCTTGTATTTAAGTGTAATTCTTCAGGACCTTGAGAGCACCAGACTTTGCCTCCACAGAGAATGGGAATTCCTAGAAGATCATTTGCACATACCTGAGAGAAGGTCGGGGTTCCCAAGATTATGACTGATCTTTAGTCATCTTTAGTCTATCTCCCAGATGAAAAGTCGACTCTGTAATGTGGCCTATACCTAGATTAAATTTGTAGAGAATACTGAAGCAGAAGAAATGTTCTCTCCAGTTACTGTGTTAATGCACTGTATTGACACCTCAGAGGTCCAGCACAGGAGGTTCCCTGTAGGCCCGTGGCAGTCACTTCCTCCTTGCAAACTAATGTTGTCCTTGTTTTGTCCCAGGACCTGTAAGGTCTCTGTAGTCCCTGTCCTCCATCAGTAAGAAGATTTCACATTGTGTGTAGGTATGGGTTTTTCCATACTCTGAGTGTAGTAGAGTTCTAGGATGCTATGCCACAAAGCAAATACCAATCCTCAGTGTGAAATGTTCCAGGACTGTTCTTCTGTTGACAAATTTTTGTTGTGGTTCTATTTCTGCCTTCTTTTCCTCTTTCTTTTTGGAGAATGCTTTTAATTGCAGTGGCACAAAGTATTGTGTTAGTACCAGTCAAACTCAATTGGCACTAAAGTTAGTATCAGTCAAACTCAATTGGCAGTAAAAAGTCAAGTCAATGTTATAAGTATTTAGTAGCATCCAGTGTGGCTAAAAGAAAGCTGATTCCAGCAGCTACTGAGTAAAATTTTCAAGGGCACTTAAATGCCATATGCAGAAAAGGCTTGTGTTAAGTTTCATTGAGGGTCATTTCAAATCTGACAAGAATGGAATTTGAATGACTTTTTTTATAGCATCTTTAATGGTGAAGTGTTTCCTCCTCTCATGTTCCACTCAAATCCACCTTATATAGAGTAACTCTTAATGTCCTCAAAATTCACTCTGAACGAAATTTCTTGGTGTCTCCTTTTACTATTTCCTTCTACTAAAGCAAATTACTCATACTGATATGTTTTATTTCAAAATACTTGTGGGTCACATCATGCCACAGTGGTCACAGTACTGATAAGGTTTTTCTCCTTAGCAAGAATTTCAGTTTCTCAAATTTTATTGAAATTTGTAAATGCAGTAATTTTTTAAAAAGGCAAAAAATACTTGTCTTTGCTGCTTATATATTGCCAAGGCTCCATGTGAGTTACTTTAGCAATTACTAATTTGAGTAATTTTTTTTTAAAGAAAAACCCTTTCAAAATAGACCTTTAGGATAATGTGTGGGCATCATTAGTACATTTTTAATTTTTAATAACGTTTTGGAAATATTTCTAGAAATATTATGACATGCTGAATGTACTATGTTTCTGATATGAAGCTCACTCACTTTTTTCCTTTCATTTTTTATAATTTCTGTAGATCTCTTTAGTGTCATGTTTCTTTCTTCCTTGGTATCTCTGCTTCTTACCTGCTTTTTGTGCTACTAGAGATGAGAAGCAGCTAAAGGAGTTGTATGTGTTATTGATGCAAACTTCTATGACATATCTAAATGTAGTA
The DNA here is from genome assembly GCF_051311805.1 of Agelaius phoeniceus. Classification (NCBI taxonomy): domain Eukaryota; kingdom Metazoa; phylum Chordata; class Aves; order Passeriformes; family Icteridae; genus Agelaius; species Agelaius phoeniceus. Next base: position 27,920,046 of record NC_135268.1, read on the forward strand.
GTTTGGTAGCATTATTTCACTTGCAGGGGATGGGATAAAGTTGAGTGCTTTTCTGAAAACTTAAGAAACAAGTGGAAATAAAACACCTTTTTTTTTTAAATGCTTCAACTTTAGTGTGGAGAAACCACACATGGAGTAACTTCATAGTACTTGCTTTACTCTTCTCTTCCTGATCATATGAAGACTTGGTATTTTTTTGACAGAATTTTGACAGAATTAACCAGATTTATCACTTCCCCACATATATTTTATATAAATAGTTCTTTGCAAAGCACTCAAGTTACCTTCAGGCAGCATTAGTGAACAGCAGACATCTCTCTGCTAAGGCATAAAATTTTCAGATGTTATAAATAGCAGTGCCAACTTTTTCTCCCATGGAGCTACACCAAGTTTAATTTTTCATTTTTATGTGATTTTTATTTTGTAGGACTAAAGCACAGTAGGGTTTTTTTGTCTTGTGACACTTCAGGAACCCACAGTCCCAAATTTAGAGCAACAAGAAAAGAGCATGTATGACAGTGCTGGTGTGTAAATGTATACAGTCCAAATCAAAAAGTTATGGGGCTAGTGTTATTGTGAAAGGAAACTGTGGAATGCTTTCTGCATCTTGCTAACTTCCATACCCCACTGAGCATAGACCAGCACTTAGAGCCAAGTTCTGCCCTCTGATGTGCACACTTGGCTCCTGTCTCTGTCTAAGGCATGTACATCTGAGATCAATACTTGGTTTTTATTTCAAACAGACAAGTAAAGAATGAGTAATGCATACATGTTGCAAATTGAGCAAATGGCATAAGTAAAATTGCATATTTAATTTAGAAATACATATTTTTTTCCTTTGGAACATTTGATAGAACTCTGGCATTCCTGTCTTGCTTTTACTTTCAGTCCTGTGAGGAGTAATTTAATTTGTGGAGTTTTTGCTGCTTATGACTACATACCTGAGAAGTTAATAATAATTTAGAATCTTATGTAAACAATGGTAAACAATCCTAGTCTGTCTTCAGTTTTTCATTTGTCCAACAGAATTTTGTTTTTTAGGGGAAAGGTGTCTTTAGGGGAAGGTATTTTTATTATTCCATTGCTTTTCTCTTTATTTTGAACTGTATATGCCACGTTGTCAATATGCATAAATATGTGTATGTGTGCTCAGTGTCTTGCAGAGGCACAGCTGAGAAGCTTGCCTCTAGATACTACTGAGGCTTTTACCTTCTCTGTTCTCCAAACAGTGCCTCCCTAAGATGTACAATTTTTTTTTACACGTTCTCTAGTGACACTGAAATGACCTTCTTGAACCAGCACAGAAATATTCAGCCAGCTCATCAGGCTGGTCTCCTGCCCTGGCAAGGCAAGGTGTAAATCAGGATGGCTGCTGTTGCCTTGGCAGAGGGCTCAGACAGTAGGTAGAGTAGATGGTACTCCTTCAACAGGAGTTTTTTTCCTCACAGAGAGCAAGCCAGGCTCAATGGAAGCACAGACTGAATTCAGTCCACAGGGGTTCAGTTGCACCATGCTGCTGTATTGTAGATGTTTGCCCCTGATGAGGGAAAGGAATGATGAGGAGGACTCCCATCTTATCAGAAGGCTAATTAATTACTTTATTATACTATATTATTCCATATTATATTACACTATGTTACATTACATCTAAACTGAATCAGCCAAGCACTCCACTGCACTGAATCTTGTGACTGTCAGCCAAGAGTCCCAATACACACCCCTGGATCCAATTGGTCAGTGAATCAAAGCACTCACACCAGAATCCAATTATCAATTCCCTTCAGGTAAACAATCTTCCACGATGCATTCCACTTGTGAACAAACACGGGAGCAGTAAATGAGATAAGAGCTGTTTTTTCTTTCTCTGAGGTTCAGAGAATGTGAAACCCAGAAATATTCTTGGGAAGAATTGTGCCTTGCTTTTCTCTGTGAAGAGAAATGGGGCTACACTGCTAAAACCTCAGGAGTTACCAAAGCTGAATATTGTAGAGGATGTATATTCCTGAGATTTACTGGCATTGCTGGCCTTGAAATGGCAGCTGCTATACAGCATTATACTCCCAAGAAAAAAATGTGTAAAGTATCAAGAAAGTAGAAGGAATATGAGCAACTTTGCCTGCCTTTAATGTATGTTCTTTTTTTTTCTTCCCTTTTCCTCCACCTCTACCCTGTCAGCCATGAAGACTTTGATTTTATATCGGGGACCCGCATGCGCAGGCTGGCTCGGGAAGGACAAAACCCGCCGGAAGGCTTCATGGCTCCCAAGGCTTGGACTGTGCTGACAGAATACTACAAATCCTTGGAGAAGGCTTAGGCCTCTTATTAACTGCAGATCAACCTTTGACGCCTGATTTATTTACGAGAAGGGGACCACACAGTCACCATTCATGTTGCTTTGTTGTGGTGTCTGTCAGGAAGTTCTCTGAAAACAGACTCTTTCTTCCTAACTTAGCATCATTCTTTGCCTGCCCTTATGGGTTCTATTATGTCCTGGCACCTAACTAGCTGCTGGTTTTAATGTCTTCTCTTTTATTACAGTTAATATTCTTGCAGTAGGATTTTTAACTCCTGTATTTTTTTTATATTTTACTGCCTCTGTCCTGAGTTCTGCAGCTGTTAAATAGATGCAGCTTTTTCATATGTTATTTAAGCTGCTGGGTAGTGTCTAGTTTTAGTAGTTTGTAGGAGAAAATGTAAGAGTTAATCCTTTAACTATGGATAGATTATCTAAAAATCAAAAAAGTAAAGAATGTTTCAAAATATCTGTAAAAGTGTCTTCATCTTTATCTCATTATTATCATCTCCAGAAGCACTTAAAATTTGTTTCTGACTATGTAATCAAAAAGCAGAAGGTTTTTTTTATGTAGCATAATGAAAATTTTGCTTTCTTTGTTTAATTTTGGAGTTTATTTAGTTGTACGTTGATTCTCTTCTGCTGTGGACCTGTAAAGATGGCCAAGTAATGAATAAAAGAAAATACCTAGTTTTCAGTTTCAATTGTTAACAAATTCACATATTGTTTTTGTATATGCTTGCTGCCATAGGTCTCAGTAGGGTATGTTTTATTTCATTTGATGTAACTTACTGGTTTTTGAGTCCAGATATACTTAATCAGCCTACTACAACTTTTTAAAAAGCATGATAGCCCAAACTTAATTTCATGTTTAATAATTGCAAGAAAAATAAAGAAAATCCTTAGATTTTGGTATTTCCTGTGGTAAATATGCTTTGTTCAGATATTAATTTTCTGTCTATTTTTCAAGGTCTCCAAAGAGTAATCTTGTGAGTCAGCTTTGCTTGCTTTAAAGCAAAGCACATGTTCTTTTAGGATTTTTCAAAAATCCTAAAGAAGAAACATAAGAAATGAAAAGTAAAACATTTCTTCATGTGTAGTAAGAAACACTGGTGTCTTTAGGTGTCTTTTCAAGCATTTGCAGGTAACCAGTGGAGCAGTCATAACCTCTCTTAGCTAGAAACTACCTCATATCCTTGTCACAGAAACTTTTCTTGTTGAACAGTGTATATAGGAAGAACCAGCTCAAAACTGTTGTTAGAATGTTGATACTGGATGAAGCATGTGTTCATCTAGATTAATTTTTTTATGCCAGGAAGGTTGTGATGAGGGCATCTGTGTAATGAATTGGATGAATGCTACTTGCAGTGTTTGCTTACTTGTTCCCAGTAGCATTTAAGACAAATTCTTTGAGACTGACCTCCTCTTTTCTTCCTCTGTCTCTGAAGAGATGTAGAATGTATTTTTTAGTGGAATCTTTACTTTGATGGACAGTAAGGTGGAATTGGGAAAAACAAGAGGCTTGTTTATTAGCAAACCACAACAATTGCTTGAGACTGTTTTAGTAGTGTCAAGCTTATTTCTTCAGAATGACTGAACAGATTTTCTTCAAACTTGGCTTTCTTTTTAGGTTGTATCAATATATAGGATGTATAAAATCCAGAAGAAAGAGTCCATTCATCCATGTGCAGCTGTTCATGGAAAACTTCAAGTTTAACCATGAAGGTGAACTAGAGTTGTCAGCTGCTAAAATGGGATTTGCTGTTGGAAGTTGCAGTTTGGGCTCTTGCTGTCAGGTTTGATTCTTTTGCTAGCTGTGATGAAAGATAATATTTTAACAGAATAGCAAACACAGGTGAATGTCTACAGAAGTTTATGTTTTTAAAATGCTATATGAAGCCTGGAAAATAAATGGGAGTGATGAACATGAATTTGAATCATCCTGTGAAGTGAATTTAGAAGCAGAAATGCCTTCAAGCAGATTAAAACAGTGATAACAAGCAGATCTCGTTTTCTAGATGTAGCCCATGTTGTTGTTACACTGCCTCTGCAAAGCATTTCTTGGAGGGCTCTGTGTTAAAGAAGCTGCAGTATTTTGTGAACCTAAAGCCACAGCATTCCAGCATAATGCTATTGGGAACAGGAGCATCTGATCAATTTGTAGGCAGGACTTGCTCTATACAATAATATTTTCCTGTATTATAGGAATTTTCACTGTAGAGTTCAAATTTTTCCTCCTGTCTGCAGCTTCCACATTTAAGGAAGCCATACTTACAAGAAAGGGCTATCCTACCAGAAACTATTCTTTTGCCAGTGTCTCTAGCTGTTGCCTGTCTTCTCTCAGTGGATAGCATTATCACTTGACAAGTCCTCACATTCTGCTTTCAACAGTAGGCTCAGCTTCATTAAGGGTGCTATGGCATTTGAGGTTCTTCTGAGACAGCAGTTGGGGTTCTCCAGAGGCAGCAGCAGGACTAATGAGGTGAGGGTTATTGCACCAAACATGTGCCTTCCCACCTGCTCGGGCACCAAAGAGCTGTGGCCTCAGGACATTTCATGCAAAAGCAATAATGTGATCCATGGATCACTATGTAATCCTATCCCATATGATGGTAGGACTACATTTGATAGGATTACATTTGATCAATGTAAGCAGGACCTAATTTTGCAGCTGGAAAATTAAAAAGCTACATTGTCTCCCTTCTTCATTTCCTAAAATAATTTTTTTTTTTAAACTGGAAAAATTATGGTATGTATGGGAATCATGTATCTAAGCAGTTGTATAGGTGTGTTGCTACAAAGAGCAACAAAATCAAACTTCCAAGCATGCCATCTTTCTAAAGGTTATTTAGCAGTCAAGAGGAATTTTACCCTGTTGTCATGAAGATGACAAATGTCAAAAAGTGTTCCCCCTTCCTGATATTTTCTGCCTCTACATTGATTTACCTTATAAATGGTTCTTTACCTGCTACTGTTGTACAGGATACTTTATGGCAATTATCCTGTACTTTTTGTACAGTCTTGAGGTAATTATTCTTTTCCAGAGGATCATTCTGATGTATTGGGCAAGTGATCTATGAAAGTAGTAACTCTCTTGATCCGTATGGCCAATACAAACACAGTCAACTTTTCAAATTACAAGATGAGCAAGGTAGGTGGAGATTGCCAAACCCTAAACCTTAAAATAAATGGTACAAAATTACTGCATCTCCTAGGTGAAGTAATTCCTGCAGTACCCATAAGCAACTAAAGAAAACGGAAACTTTTTCTAAAGGACCTTATGACTGAGAATTCATTTTTTTTCCTTTGTGAGTTCTTTTATGCCTTTTTTTGACTGGCATGAATATTCAGGGTAACTTTTCACCTAAGGATCTACAGGTTGTGATGTAAAAATAGTAGATAAATGCTGAGGATGCTGATTTCTGATTTTTTTCTTTCAATAGGGAATCTGAGCACTAGCAATTCAGTAGTGCATTAGAGATGCAAAATGGAGAATGCAGACTAGGTCCCAAGTTGTTTTTCAGATGCAGTTTGGAGCCAATCAAGCTTCTTCATCTGGAATGCAGTAGAAATCAGAAGGGGAAGGAAATGAGAGGCTGTCCTGGCATTGTGGTTGTGGAAATAGACAAGGGCAGTCAATACTCTAATTTGCCTGAATTTAACCCTCTCTTGCATTTCAAATTTCTGTAATTTTAAAAAGTTTCATAAGTGGGTCATTCAAAGCATTAAACTTCCTGTCTTTCCATGCTAGACAGAGAATAAAAGTTACTCTGAGCATCCCAAACAAATATTAATAGATTTTTAAAAGATTATTTTTCCTTCCCAACAGTTTAAAGGTGCTAACCAGTGTATTACAGCCTTTCCCTATAAATGTTGACAGCTTCAACAAGTGGGTGTGTGTATTACTTTCAACATTCCTTTTATCTCTAGTCATGAACCTTAAAGTTATTGTGCTAGGGATTGTAGGAACCCAGAAAAAACCTCTCAACTCTGCTTTCCTGAGAGTCGGAAGATCTGTTACTTCCATCTATGGCACCATCTCCAAAAACAGGGAAAGGTAAAACTAATCCTTCGCTTAATATGGGAGAATGGATAGGGAAGAAAGAAGATGGAAACTGGATCTTCATCTAAGTTTGCATGTATGTCTATAGGAATGATAGATTTAGATTCTAACATTTTTGATGTTAGAATGTTTGTAAGAAATGTGTAGAGGTGGCATTCTACTCAAACCTGACATAGAATCCCTTCACCATCACCAAAAGCCAGGCACTTCAGCCTGGAATGAGCTGGCCAAATTAAACACTGCAATAAAAGCAACTGACAGCTCAGATTAAGCATTTTGTTTGTCTTTTTGAATTGGTCTTTGAAACTTACTTACCAAAATTCTTGATTTAAATGCTATTAAAAAGAAGAGTGACTCTGGTTCCATTTTTTTTTTTTTCCCATGCTTGGGTTTTTACAGATGGAGCTGAGACGCTAGACTGCAAAGAGGAAAATTAAATTTCCAGTTTAATGGATATGAGAGTTCCTTGATAGCAGCTAAACAAGTGCCAGGTAAACATGTGATTTAAAGGGTGACTGTGCAGAGGTTTCTGCTCATTTGTGTTGTTTTTACCTTGAAGAAAGCCTGAGGGCTGGAATACCAGCGCCTCTTTTAAATTAGCCTTTTCATTCACAAAAAACTTTTTGATTATGAATATAGCTGGATTTTTACTAGGCTTTTGAAGTGTCCATTGAAGGGGTTTCTTTGTTTCTCCTTCAAGCTCTGTGTCTGTTCTTGTGGTATTAATTTTTTTTTTTACCTGTATCCCTTTTCATTATTTAGTCTTTATTAAAATCACTTTTTTCTTCTCTATGGAGGTTATATATGCTCATGAGCCAGAATCATGCATTCAGTATTTCCAGAACTGTTTGCCCTAGAAACCCCATCTTGATATAATTTTGAAGTTGAGGGGGAAAGGCAACTACACTGAAAGCTAGAAAACACAGCTTTAAAGCCACATCTGGAATTCTTAGACTGTTAGTGGCTCCAACTTTAAGCAGAGAGTACAGAGATTTTATATGCCATAAAACTCAAGTAGCCTTGGATCCAGTATAAGAGTAGTCACCCGACTGTCATGTTAAAATTCATCTACACAATGCTTTGAAGAGTGATACCTGTCTATGTATAAAATGAGGAAAAAATATCAGTTTCAGTATAACTTTACAGGGCTGAAAATAGTGCCCAAATCTTGCTTTTATCCTCTGCAAGCAAAGCTGTTTTTTTCTGTGGAGTCCTACATTCATCACTATAAATTCCATCATATGAGAGGAATACAAATATTTTGGCCATATCCATTTATTTTCATCTCATAGCAGCAGTTATGGTGCATGTAAAAAAAACCCTTTCAGTCTAAGCTGTGAGTTTTTATATTTTACTGAGCACCTGCAGATCTCCAGGCTTTCTACCCAGATGACTTGTGCTTGAATTGTTGTGATCTAAATCAATTATTTTTGTAATGCTTGATATTGAAATTCATTGCAAAAATTGCATGAGACAGATGAGAGACAGCAGTATCCATGTGTTAATGTTCCCTGAACATTGTTGATACATTTTATTTGTTATAAAACATGGCAGTTTTTTCAGGACAAACCTACCCTTAACACGGAAACATTTCTCTGATTTCAATAGTGCTCCTTAGAGAATGCAAAATTATTTAGGCTTTGTTTTATTAATTTGATTTCATCGACAGCTCTCTCAAGGACTTAAGTGGAAGCAGAAGAAACTCCTTTACCCTTAAAGATTGGGTTCAAATGGGCTGCCTGCTGTAGAATGGAAAACTGTAGTTGATTAGTCAATGGAAGGTTATTTGCAGGATTGCTCATGTGTTATTGAGTTCTGCCTTGTTTATAGTTCATCTACGACCTGTGAAAAACAATATTTTAATGATTTGATTCAATTGTTTCCAGACAATGAAGACAATTATGAGGCAAGTTCATGTTTAACTTTCCACTAGGAAAAAGTGTTTAGTGTTATTACTGCATCCTAGTTTAAATATAAACTGTCTGAAAGATAGAGTGTTGCAGTTATATGAGCAAAAATTTCCTATCAATCATACTATGTGACAGCAGAGCAATAAACATACCATCAGAGCCAACATCGTAAGTACAGTGCAAAATGGTAAGTATTATTGACACTTCTTCATTAGAGACAGTTATTTATAACTCCTTTGTTCCTCATTTCTTCAAGGAAAAATACTCCCTCTTCCTGAAAACAGAAAACGGGTATTCCTTACTTGGTAGTTAGAGACACTCAGAATAGCAGTGGTTCTTTGTAGTTTTTCTGATTTGCTGCAAGTATTTTTAAATATATGGATACTTCTGAGCTCTACCATGAAATGGATTTGCAAAGAACATTTAGGTTTTAAAGTTTTTCTTAGTAATTATTCTTGGCTATTTTGCTTTTGTAGTTGATAATTTTCCCTTCTGTACAAAGTTGTCTTCTAAACATCAATCTCATGTAGAGATTGGTGAATTTTCATCAACTATCAAAGCAACTCTAACCCTTTCCTTTTTCATATTAGCCTTTTGTTCAGGGATTCATTCGTTTCATGAGGATTTCTTGTCAAATACTTTATGGGCTGGAGAAAAGTATATTTAAAGACGGTGATTTGGTGGTGGAGAATTCCAGGATAACCTTATTCAAGCACTGACAATAAAAACCCACATCTTGTAACATGTGGTTTAACCCCAGCTGGCAACTAAGCCCCACACAGCTGCTCACTCACTCCCCCCATGTCTGGATGGAGGAGAGAATCAGAAGGGTAAAAGTGAGAAAATTTGTGTGTTGAGGTAAAGACAGTTTAATAGCTAAAGCAAAAGCCACACACAAAAGCAAAGAAAACAAGGAATTCATTCACTGCTTCTTATGGGCAGGCAGGTGTTCAGCCATTCCCAGGAAAGCAGGGCTCCATCCTGTGTAATGGGTTCTTGGGAAGAAAACCACCATCACTGCAAATGTAAGCCTCCTTCCTTTCTCTCCCCTCAGCTTTTTATGCTGAGCATGCTGCCATATGGTATGGGATCTTCCTTGGATCAGCTGGGGTCAGATGTCCTGGCTGTGTCTGCTCACAGCTTTTTGTGCACCCCTAACCTCCCCACTGGTGGGCTGATAGCAACCAGCACAACTTCAAAATAATATAGTGCTGTTCCTATAATCACAATTAAGGTTCAAATGAAAATTTAAAGCAGCATGTTCTACCTAAAACATGTGCACGTTTTTCATGTGCTTGAAAATTTAAACATAGAAATTCTGATTTATGCAAGTGTCCCCTCTTGATAGGGGACCAATGTATTTTCTCTCTCTTATTCAACCATTTGCATAGTCTTCAGTTTGAGAACTTGCTGAATGAGAATTGGCAAAGGACTGAAAATCCTGGTCAATCTAGACCAATCCTGCACTGGACAGTTTCAAACAAGCAAACAAATAAATAATTGAATTTTTTCACCTGTATGCAGTAATTCCTCATTTGAGATTTTCCTATGTAACCATGTAAGTACTGAAAGAAAATTCAGCCTCTCTATGCACTCTTGGTTTGATTATTATCCTACATGTCTGTGGCCCCTGAAGCTAGTGCTAAGGAAGTAGGTTATTTTCCATGTTCACTTTCTGACTTTAAATCTGGAAGACATGTTTGATGTTCATCAATGTGAAGCTGAAGAAAGATCTGTCTGCCTGTGAAAAAATTCATCTGACTGTATTGAGAGCTTCCTGAGCTTCTCTTTTTCAGGCTGCGACAGAATGTTGGCCTACATAGAGCTTTTATTTTGACAGACAAGGAGTTAGCCACTGGTTTTTTAAAAATGAGACACAATTGCATTTTCCAAAGAAACAGACTTATCTTAACAAGCCAAATAAAGACAAAAATGCAGCTTACAAAATGATCAGTACAAATTAAAGAAGGTCTGCCCACTAAACCCCAGAGTTTTGTGACTGTATGCTCCCCAGGGAGACTACCGCTAATGTCAAGAATTCCAGCGTTGAAGAGGATCTTTTGCAGTATGAATTTATTATGGATTTCATGATTCCTGTGGAATTTTCAATGTCTGCTCCATCTCTGCGTGCGATTTTAACGAAACGTCGTACATTCAGAGATATTGTAACAGCGTACATTCCCCTCTTGAATTCTTTTCTTCCTTCTCTCATAAGATACTATCATTGTTTCTGGCTGAAAATTTTCTCAGCTCAGATGTTCTGAGGGAAACATCACAGTTTAAAAGGGAACTCATGCAGTTTCATCGGTCAGCTGTACAAACTGAGAAAGAACTGGAGAGTGTTCTGTGACAATGGAGTTTCTGATGTTGGTCAGGGTCAATATAAAAGGAACATACAGTCTGGTTTTTTACAGTCTATTACAGCTATGTTGGGATTTTTTTGTTTGTTTGGGAGTTTCTGTTTCTTTTAGTAAGCATCAGTCAGCCTGTCATCTTTTAATGGTAGTCTATGAGCCCTTCGGGGAAGTGCAGCTCACAAGTTTTAAACCATTGCTCTACAAGAAAAGTTAACAAGTTGTCATTAATTTTGCCTATGTAAAATTACAAAGTACAAATGTCAAAGAAACAAGAACAAAGAGAAAGAAAAAAAAAAAATAAATTGAGTAGGCAGCATTTGAAGGGTTAGCATGTTTGTAAAGAGGAACTGAGACCCTGAACTCTGGAATTGGATCTCTTGTGCACTACCTACTGCGTTGGAGCCAAAGCAAATACCACTATTGCTCTGGTAGAATATTCATCTAGAATAGTCTTGTCTACACAATGTGTTGAGCCTTGTCATTGTAAGAAGAAAATGTAGAGTATTCATGTTGTTCTATTTGCTTTTCTCTAGAAAAGCAAGCATTGTCTGCTGTGTGGTTGCACATTAATCATGGCTGCTTTGAGATTATTGGTCTTGGACCTGATTCCCTTGACCTTTCATACTTTGGCTTTACCTGGACTGAAGGGGCTCCAGGAGCTTCTCTTTGGACTCATCTGCTTCCTAACTGTGGCAGTTGCTGAGGCCCTCTCACAGCCAGAATTTTTGGGTTTCCTGAGCATGCTTTTCAGTGAGCTTTGCTATTTTTATTATTTCTGGAGCATATTTTTGTGGTCTGTGGTTTTGGGCATGTGGTTCCCCCTCTCCTTCATCATACATGTGAAGCTGAAAACAAGATACTGTAGTATAAACCAAAATGTCCTTATTTACCATCTCTCTCTGCCTCTGCTGCTCTTTTTTATGTCGCAGCTTCCAGTCAACGGCCTACTTGCTGAGAAACAGCGAATGCACACATTATCCAGCAGCAGCTGGATAGTACTGGTGTGCTACAATGCTGATTAAGTTACAAATACAAAATACAGTGTCATAGGAGCTAGTGTAAAGAAAGGTATTTCCCTCCCAAACAAACCCAGTAAACCTTTGTTTCTTCACAAGAGCTGTGAATGTTGGAACAGCTTTAGCTCCAGATATCCTGGGATATTTCCATATTTGGCAGAAACTGCTCTTTTGATGTAGCCACATAGTAAAGGCAGTTGCAATACTTGTGACTGGTCTAATTCCATTGCTTCTAGCTCTGTTTATGAAAGATTCTATCTGTGGAACACCTAGTGGCAAGGCATGGGTGCAGCCTGCTGAAAGAACTTGTGCCAGATCTGGAAGCAGAACACTGCATTTATTTGTAGTTTTTTTATTCTTGCCATTCCTTTTGTTGGTACAACAATGAGAGTGGTTTCTCCTCAAAAATGAGGAAACACACTACAAGTTCAAGTGATATGGAAGCAGTTGAACTGAAGGAAGGAGCTCTGAATTGCCTTTTTCTCTTAATGTCTCTAAATAATACATACCTCCTCTTTTGACCTCTTTATTGTTCTATATTTTGCTCTCTCTAATGCTTCTCTGACGAGCAACATAGATCAAAGAGATTAAACCTTGTGTGCTACTAATCTGACACAAAGGCTGTGATTCGTCAGTACTTCAAGGTAAAATGATAAATAACCATGGTAATGAGGAGAGCCTTTTTGTTTGCAGTAGGACATAATTAACCTGCATCTAGTAGTAATTAATTTGCAAAGTGTTCACAGAACTGTTCTAACACCATCTGTGGAACTGATGCAAAACCTGGGGAATAGTCAAAAAGTCTTTGTTTTTTACAGGCTTCACTGGAAACAAAGAGCAAAAGAGAAGCCCACTCTTTTCCAAGTTGAAACATGCCAATCCTGCAGTAAGTGGAGAGGATGGGAGAACATAAAAATTTCAAATCAATACAGACAAAACACTAAAAGAATTTAGTATTTTCAGTGATACTTTTCTTAATCAGATTTCTTTATTAAAGAGATGATTGCATAAAAGTGGAAAGATTAAGCTTGCTTAAAGAACTGAGTATCACCATTTTTTGTTTTTAAACTGATTTTCAGTTATCCAAGAGCTACTACATTTGTTTTAATTAATAACACTTTTAACTTGTAGGGGGACAGAAAAATGCATTTGTAAAGTGATAAATTTCTTAATGCTTCAGATTTTTCCTTTGTCTCTGGTACCATGACTGTTTTCAACCCAGCCTGAAAACACAACACTTAATCTGCACATTGATGGTTATTACACATGAGCATGTCTCTGGGCTCTGTCAGAGCCTCTCTGAGGGCTGTTGACCTTGCACTAATTAGAAGATGTCATTCCCAGTGGGCTAGCAGCAGATCTGCCCTTAGCACTCGTGCTCTGGGATTAATTTAATGGGTGAAGTGCAAAATGCTACATAGATTTCTGTGAAAACAGGCTACTATGGGAACAGCTGTTTAAGCATGTTCTTGCTTTGGGAGGCTTTCAAGCCATTTGGACTTTCTGTGGCAGCCAGTGCTGGCAGATGCCCTCTTATGTTCAGAGGTGAATCTTGTCCCTGGAAAAGTAATTCTGTAAGTGCAAAGAAAGTGCATTGTGGTTTCACTGCAGGAGTCAGTACTTGGTGTTTTCCTGACACTGCTGAACAAGCCTTGCTGTCTTGTATATTAGACTGACTTAATTGGAGGAATAGAATATTGTTGAAAACTTAGTGGTTGATGAGGGATTTCTTTTTCCCTTTCTGTCTTAGTAAAATTGAACATTCTCTGTTTATAAAAATCTTCTCTTTGCAAAGTTCTGCTGAATAAGCAGGACTGTATCAATCTTCCTCAAAATGAAATACCAGCCAGACCTGCTGTTCATATGTGACATGCTTATTTGCATTTTCTCTGATCTTTTGCCCAAATAAAAAAGCAGGAACTGAATAGGATTTAATTACAGGCTTATTTGAGCTTTGTTTTATGGAGACAATCATGAAGTGTCATATTTATCAGAGTAGAACTTATGAAACGTCCTTTCTACTCTCTCCATTTTATCTTCTGCAGAAGGAGATATCTGATGTGTGCTTTTTTGTGTTTTGTTTCATACACATACATTTAGTGTAATGAAATTAGGGTACTTCTGTCATAAAGAAAATAGTGCATTAAATGAATAATTTTTTTCTCATTGTAAGTCCTAAGCAAAAAAATTTGCATTTTCATTTTTAGGGTATGTAATTTTTTAGGGTTCTATTTCATCAGAACATGAGGGGGGTAATATCAGACTAGATTAATCTTTCTAAAATTTGATAGGGCTTTTTATTGCTTCTCAGGAGAACTTGTCGAATCTAACTTCTGTCAATTTTGGTTTATTGGTTTCTCTGGATTTCTACTAAACCATAGTTGTCACCCATGAACCAAACTATTTTACTTGTGGCTTAACCATTTCAATTAATGTTAAAACCATAAACATAAAAATTCAGCCATTTTTAGAAGCAATTTATTTTTCGAACTAGTTTTGCATGAATTTTTTAATGTTGTGATGTTTTTCTCATTTATTAGAAAAGTGCACTAGATATGCTGGTCTGTTTCCACTGGACAATATGCCTGATGGGTGAGTAAGATGTACTCAGTGTGGTGAAATCATGTTACTAGGTGAGTTTTCTCCTAATTTAGGCCCAAGAGGTGAGTTTGTTACTGATGTTTTTTGGCTTGCAGAATTAGTTCTGTAGAGTTCTAGTGCAAAGTGTTATTTAGAAGAAATCACATATTGAGAAATACAAGGGACCTTTTAAAATAAAGCTCTGCCTTTTTATAATTTTTTTTTTTACATGGAGTGATGACTGAGCAGCATTTTTTTTCTTCAATGTTGTTCCCATTCAAGGAATACCAAGGTATTTTTTAAATGTTTGTTTATCCATGTAGAGATAGAAGGAGAGAGAGAGAGATTGGGAAAAGAGAGAAAGCGTCTTAACCACAACATATGTTTCTCTGGAAATTCATCTGTTTTCTTCAGTGACAAAGCCACTTGATTATCCCTGTTGGGATTGCAGGCTAACACAGCTATGGAAGAATGAGCTGGATGCCATATTGCTTAATTAGCCAAGTGGTTGGTTAGTCTGTTATTTTGTGCAGAGGACAGATGCCATAGTCTCTGGCAGAAACAGTATAACATGAATTTTCAGATTCTGTCATTCTTTGCTAACAGTTGGGAAAAAGATACTTGCTAGGCAACTAAGCTTGAAACTTGGACTATTGCAAACCAGTAGAATGAAAATCAGTGAAGGAAGGGCAAACAGTATCTTTTCCAGAGTTGGAATGTTCCTTGGATATTAAGGGATTATGCATAATATTATTTTAAGCACTTTCAGGTTACTCAATTCAGTTGTCAAAGTTACCTTGACAAACCTCGTAGGCCTCTTAATATGGCCACTACAGAGCAAAGCCAAGATTTGACACACAAAGGAAAATTTTTAGAATTCAAGATAGCATTATCCCAGCTCAGAGAAGCACACTCAATGTGGGTTTGCAATAGTTTTAACTTCATGATGTGTGTACAATGACACAGACAGAATAGATAATACCACTGAGAAAAGCTTTCCCTGCTAAGCAAAAGTAAAAATCTTTCACCACTATTGGGTTTTATTATTGTTCAGGATTTCAGAAATGCTTCAAGCAAAGCTCTTACCACTTTTTCCTCTTCTACACAGAGCAGAAGAATCCTGGTTTGAATTAGCTTAGTATTCACTGAGAGTATGGTGAGGAAAATGCATACAGTTAACTTTCATTTAATCATTTGTTACAATTCAGTTTGGTGTCATTTAAAAGGAGTAATTCTAGTCTATAAGACAGAGGAGTTCTGCAGGAATTTATCTGCTGAAAGAGTTGTCAAGCATTGGAATGGCTGCCCAGGGAAGTTGTGGAGTCACCATTCCTGGAAGTGTTTGGGAAACAACTGGACACAGCACTTAGTCCTATGGTTTAGTTGATATGGTGGTGTTCAGTCAAAAGTTGGACTCGATGATCTTGGACACTTTTTCCTACCTTAATGATCTAATGATTCTGTAATTGACTTTTCAAGTGGGTATAGCTTTGTCCCACACTTAGGAATGGAAAATCTTGAAGACATTATGTCCCAGATGATACAAGCATTTTCTCAGTGTCTGTTTTTTTAATTAAGTTGCAGCAAAATGAATACTCAAGACTTCATAAGTCTGGAATGTCCTTTTCTCCTATGCTAGAGATTATGCTGGGTATATTAACAAGAAATGTTTTATACCTGGAGGCAGTAGTAAAGGAGGAAATGGGAGACTGATATAAAAGAAAATTCATGAATATATGCACTTGTGCATACAAAAAAAAATCCTGATCTACTGTTACATAATATAAATGTCATGAATTGAAAATAATCTATTAAATGAAAGGGAAGATCATAATGGAAAGAAAAGTCATGTAGAATAGTCTGTAACCTTTTGAAAAATCAATCAATGACTTTTTTTCATCATCTTTTCTTGTTAGTATTCTGTCAGTCACATTTGCTTCTCTAATTTGATCCTCTTTTATTTTGTTCTGATGTGCAGCTATGCTTCTGTGTTCAGGACTATTATGGTTAAGAGGTACAGAGCTTGTTATTTTGTGCAAACTTATTATGAGCTGAAGTAAAGCATTCTGCACTTGATTATGTGCTAGCATTTAATGTCCTTGACTCTATTTAATATGTTAGATTATTAGAACCTGTGCTTTGAATACAGGATTTTGGCAACTATCTCATCTATTATAATTTTTATCTGTGTTAAACTTTGGTATTAGATAATGTCAAAGTGAATCTTATTTATTTAGCAATGATGGCAATAGAACACTTTTGGAACCTAAGTGCAGCATGACAAATGGTTATTAGAAGGAAGCCTATGCTTTTTTATCTTTAAGTGCAATGGTAAAATCTACCTCTGGACAGAAGGTTCTGCTCACCACTTGAGCAGAAAAAACACACTGATGGAAGCTGGAGTTGCTCTTCTGACTTCATGGGAGCATTACAAACAGGCACTTATGGGTTTGGCTCAGAAACTTGTAGTGATGTGAGTCCTTGAAGGTTCAAGTGGAGAACAGGCCTTTTGGTCTGGCCTGTGCACAAGAGATTCATGCACTCTGGGTATATGGATTATCCTACATGAAAGGTCTTCATCAGTTTTTGCCATATGGTTAAAACATATATACATATTTTTGCTGTTACATCCAGGCACTGTGAGGCAGCTGGTATTAATGAATAAAAATAGCCAGCAAAATCCTGGCATGTGGTTGCTAGAAGGAACAATTTATAGCCAAGGGTCTTTTAGATTACTAGAAAGGAGAAAAAAGGAACAACCCCACAACACATGACCTTTGAAAGTATGCATGAACTTGAAGTTTCATCTGCATTTTGGGCACCTGTATTGCTCAAGGCAGCAGAATATGGAGCTGATTATACGATATTAATTCTATCTATTGCTAAAAATTATCGGGAAGGCAATTGAGGAGTGTGGTGTTTTGGGTTTCTTTTTTAAACACCATTGCTCTAGTTTGTCTTTTAGCTGATGTTAGTATCAAGACATTAGTTGCTTCATGAAGAGCTTGGGAGAGATAAGTTTCTCAGAATAAATGAAATATAACGTACAAGGTGAGCCTTGGAAGGTGGTCTTACCGTAATGCAAAACTGTGAGTTCTAGTAATTTATTTAATAACCCTGGTTTAGATTTTTGCCTTCTGAAAAATAAAGCTGACCTTCCTTCTCCACCGAGCAATGACAAAATGCAAGATTCTTATGTTTCAGAAAATAACTCTTTGGAAGTCCTTAGCATTTCATAATTGATTGTTACCAAGCACAGTGAGGCTCATCTTATGGGTTTATGTTGTTGGAATTTTTTTGTCTGTTTGGTTTTTTTGCCTCATAAGCACTGTGGTTCAAATAATAGGATGATCAATATAGCATGCAAATGCTGTAGAGTGTGATCACTAAAAGCTATTATTGTGTTGTTGCGAAAAATATGTTGCAACTTTATTCACAGTGTGGCTATATTGGCTGCTTCAGTTCTTAACTTTTATAAACAGGCAGCAGGAGCAGTGTTAGGATCAGGGGTGGGATTCTGGTGTTCCACAGAACCATGAAGACTGGAATTAGATTCTATCATGGATTAGCAAAGAAGAGAAAAATTAAAAAAAAATATCAAAATAAGATCAAAATAAATTTAAAACTGGCAAACATGATATAGAAGTACATTTTAAATGCTCTGTAATTCATTCAATTAATTCAAAAAGAAACTGAGTTATGCCCAAATTATGTTAAAATTGTGAAGGAACAGAGAGAAACACAGCACCGGCATGCTGTGTTGGTCAAAGAAATTAAGATGAGAAATAGGAATGCATTTTTTTAGTTAGCATGATTATGAGTTGAATTAGATTACCTAGAGATGTGATGGTTTCTTTTTCTTTTGTTTCACAAGAAGGCCAAAAGCCTTTGAAAGGTGCTTTAGACAAAACAGGGATTGATGTAGGAGAATCCAGGTGAAATAGTGTAGGTATGAGGAGCAGCTATACAATGGCATAGAGCTGATCCACAGGAAAGACTCCACAGAAAATATTCATCTCTGCTAAAATTTGTCCTGAATGAGAAGTTCACAGATTGCATTTGTCACTCTGACTGCAGTGACAAAGGAACAAGACTTGCAGCAACATTGAGATGTGACCAAATTTTTCTTCCCTATAAGGCTGAGGGGAGCATAAGCAGGATACTGATGTAAAAAGTGGAACAATTTGTTTCCTGATTATGCATCTATGAACTCCAGAAAAGCCAATAGGGGTAAATGCCTGGTGGTTTTGTGGCTTCATTACAGAAAACCTCTTGGAATATGGAAGTCATAAACAGCAGGCAGGCAGACTGACTGTTCTAGTGAGAACTCATTTCACGGTTAAAACTGCTAAACTGTGTTTTAGCTCGTTTTTGTTCAAAAGATAATGCTGCTTACCATTGTTAAGTTTGAATTTTTGTTACCCACCGTTGTTGGTAATGGCTTGTTAGATGTTTGAAAATGTGCATATTATTAAACAGTAATATCCGTTCTACACTTCTGGTTGGCAAGTGTGAAATGCACGTGTGTGGATGGTTCTAATACACTGCTTTGGCTTTGTGTTTGAAAGCTAGCACCTGTACCTTTTGCTGTTTTCCAGTGACTACTCTCAGCAACCATTTGCTGTGAATATCAGAGAAACAAGAGAACCTAGGAGAGACACACTTTGATTTTTCGGCAAGAAATACATGAAGATGGAAGGTAATTCTAGGTTGGATGTTCATCTAATTCTAACAGAAAATGTAATTGCAAATTAAAAAAAACCCAAAACACCTTTATGAAAATTAGTGTTTCTTGTAACACAGTATGAATACAAGCCTTGAACAAAAAATTCAGGTTCACTGTAGTTTGCAAAGATGGAAATAAATGTCTGTGGTAGTGAGGCACTTTAAAACCTCTTAGAACAAGTGTTTGTATATAGAATTTTAGTCCATAGAATTTTAGTGTTTTTACCAGGCAAATGTCAGTTCCAAAGCTCCCACATGTGAGGCATTTCTAATTTTACCCAGCTGAAATTTATGATGGTGGCTGCCAGCCCTGAGTGCTGTGTTGTTTTGTTGCTTGGAGAGGGTTGTAACTCTTCATTTTTGGAAAATCCATGCTCATAAACTGCAAGTGATTCTCCATTGTGGCTGAAAAAAATATAAAAATCCTTGAATGTTTTATATCAAATAGTGCCCTCTTAACATACTGTTCTTACTGATGACTTTCTGCGGAACTGCTGCTTGACAGGTTCTGGTGTACAGAGTGTTTTCAAAAGGAGAGAGTTGATTCACTCCCAGAGGTCAGTGGTGCAAACTCACAGACTGGTAGCAGAGTGATTTTATCACAGAGGGAACAAGCTGGCCCCTGGAAACTGTGTGTGTGTGCAAGTTCTTACCTCTACTGCCTCGTGGTAAGTTACTTTTCTTTCAGAAGGAATAACCCAAGTGTGTACATCCAGAGGTTTTTTTGGAACAGCAGAGTTGCTGTAGCCACACGGTCCAGCCCCTACCTAGGGCACTATTATCTGATGGTAGGAAAATGAGTGGAAAGTAAACATTTATATAAAAATCCTGGGATGTATGTGCTCTGTTATGCCAGTGTGATGATATTACAGAGAGCAGTAGCAGTATAAAGTAGGTGCAAGACAGAGATTAGTAAAAAAAGTAACTCCTGTCCTTGCCATGGTCAGAATACCTTTCCTGATTGATGAAACCAAAAACCAAAAGCTTTTTTTTTTTTTTTTTTGCATTGAAAACATTGTTTACAAGAAACGGAAGCATTTCCATGGCTAGCCTAACACTGTAATTTAAATAAATCCCCAACTTCAGCCCTTGATCAAAATCCTGAGGGCTCTGAAGAATGGATTTTGATGTCACCATTGGACAGTGGTGTCACACACAAATTGGTACCAACTCTACTGTATAGAATATTTTGGATGTTTAAATGTGCTGCTAATCCTGATAAAGAAACTTATTTTGCCACAGACTGTAATCTTAAAAATGTGGAGTCTTAGAATATATCTGTCTAAAATATAGAAAATAAGAAAAATATATGTAAAATCACTCTAAAAATCCAGATAAACTATTGCATATTATTGATGTGCAAGTACATAAAATATTTCTTCTCTGTTCTGTATACTGGGGAGTCCCTTCAGATGTATGGGTTGTCATACTTATTGATGCCTTTAAATCGACTGAAATGAAAATAACTTCTTAAAATCTTATGGTCCAAAGTGTGCTGTTACTTCATTCCATTATTGAGGGTGAAAAGAATCTCAGAGATCTCAGGGGCTGTTTTATTGCTGGTGTACATTGCACATGCCCACTGAAATGATCACTGTGCTCTAGAGTGAAATGAGAAGCAGTCTGCTTCCAGACCTTTCAGCCTTTAAGTATCGTACAAGAAGAAAACGTGGCAAGATAAGAAAATGTAATGGTAATAAGGCATCCTGTGATGAAAAACAAATGCAGAGTACATTTCTGATTTATAAACTTCTTGAATTCCTCTATTTTATTTCCATGCCTGAAAGAAAACTGTACTGTTGTTTACCCTCAGAGCAAGGCCTGAGGTGGTGATTTGATTAATTTTGATAAGCAGTGCTAGGTACAGTTGTGGGAGGAGGTCAAAGGTTCATATGAACACCACCTGGCCCCATTAGTTTTACTACAAGTATCATAGTTTTTTATGCAAGTCAACTCTGGGAAGACTTACTTATCTATGACATGCAAAATTGAATAAGTGAACATAGGAATGTAAATGTTCAACATGTTAGATGAAAATGTTTAAAAAATTGTAAAGGTTGCTTTGTAAAGGTTGTCCAAATATTTTAATACATTATAGATACTTTTTTTTTTCAATGCATGATGAGGATAGCATAATCTTTTCCCCAGAAGGCCTTTCTGTCAAAATAATTTCTTTATAAATTCCTCCTGCGTCTTCGTATTATGTAAGATAAAAGTCCCTTGGCTATAATAAGTATTGGTTAGCTGACCTTTTAAGTCAACATTTTAAGTAGTTTTTTTTCAGCCCAAAGTTATTTGTAAATGAAACAAATGAAATTATTGCACTTATTTATTACCCACATTGAATCAATTCAATTTTCCATAGAAATATGATTATTAAGACATGGTATTGAACTGTAAGTAAAGATACCTGATTCATTACTCATCGTGCAAGTTTATGGTAGAATAGCCCAAATAACACATGCAGGAGTGCTGTTATTGTAGTTTTTGTATTCTAAGAGCATTTTTGAGACTCTTTGAATCTTTGCCCAGTCAGCTTTCCACAATTTCAGACCAGATACAAGCTTTTCAGGAAGAGAACTGATAGAATTCTAAGACCCTGCTAAAGAAAAGCAGTAGGATCTTTCATAGGAGTGCCTACCTAAAATGATGATTTTGTTGTTGTTGTTTTAAGGTTAAGTGACAACTATTCCAAAAAAGGACCTGAGATTCCTAGGAAAGATGAAGGAGGACATGAAGCAAGTGTGGCCATGCACTGGAACGAGCCCATGGGAGAGCCACCAGTATCATCAGAGAACTGTAGCACATGAAGCACAAGAGTAGAGAGCAGGCTTTGTTCAGCCTTTGGGAAAGATAAAGGGAGACCTTGAGTCTGTCCACAGCTACCTGATGGGAGGGTTTAGAGAAGACAAACAGGCACCTAGCAAAAACTGAGAGGCATCAGACACAAGTGGCAGCAAATGAAGTTGTTAGGTATTAGCAAAAATCATATTCACAGCAAGGGGTAGTCAAATATTTAAACAAGTTGCTCAGAGAGAAGGTGAAATATCCATCCTTGGGGATATTAGAAATTCCCCTGGACAGGGTTCTGAGTAACCTGCTAAGAGCAAGGAATCAGATGAACTTCAGAGATCCTTTCTAAATTATTCTATGAACCCTGGAGGAGAAAAGGGAAGAACAAAAGGGTTTCTTTAAAAAAGAAATCTTATGACTCTGATGTGAATTGTGTGTTGCAGTGTTAAAACTGACCCATGGAAGAAAATCTGGACATTTTGAGAGATATGTCATGGAAAAAAAATCCAGATGAACTCTTCCTCCATCCTACAATTCAACAGAGTTATTTATCTTTGTACTTCTTCACCTTCCTCAGCTGTAGGGAACATCTGTTCAATGGGAGTTACCATCTCTTCATTAATTTATATCTGCAGATGGGAAAAAAGGGAAAAAAGATAAGAAAAAATGAACTTCAGAAAAAACCTAGGAAAAATAACATTTTCTTGATTGTTTTCTCATTGTAGCCTTTCTCACACTTAAGGAAGTTGTCCTTGCAAATTGTAAGAAAATACTTTGTAACCAAAGATTGCCTTAGACCTCCTATGATTGCCATAAAATGGACTCACATGCTTTTAAGACCAAGGCAAGGTGTTGCTACAATAAAATAAAAAAACCCCAAGTAATAAAAATAAAAATAGAGTAAATAACTTTTTGAATAAATGAAAGATGGTTGGTAATTAGAGGCATGACAGGTTCAAAGGTTTCCCCTGCTCCCACTCCCTCTTAGTTCTTCTGTCTGTTCTGTTTTTACAGGCTTGTCCCTACCATTGTCAATTCAGTGTCTCTGTCCCTTATATGAAGTTTTGTGCTGCAACTCTTTGGCCTGCTGCATCTTGTAATCCCTCTGGCCTTCCTCCACTAATCCTGCCTTGTGTCTGCCAAGCACGGTATTTTACACCCCTCTTCATGTAGTCCACCTAATTTCTTAGAGGAGCAATGAAATGTAGAAAAAATAAAAGAAAATAATGGTCTTGTCTGTCACACAAGGTTTAGGCATAAATCAAGTTTCTCTTGTTATGAGTTTCTCTGTAAAGGACATCTTGTAAGAAGGCATGGTATGGTGCCCATGGAGAAGGAGAAAGGATATTAAACTACCATCTTGATCTGTGGGCAGAAGAAGGAGTTTGGATTTGAAGGTTTACTTATGTTGTTGGACAACTGAGTTTCTAGATTCTTGAACTTGTAAGTCAAGAGGGAATGAATATTTTGCTCCTTCTTTTCCACTATAAGCTCATTGTACTCGAGAGATAACTCCTTTCATCTGTATTCTTATTTTTACAGGAAAGGGACACATCAAGTGTGTTTTGTACCAGGGCTCAACTGTGTTGAACAACTGTATGCATATTGTTTTATTATTTTATTTTTCTCTTAGCCTTTTTTATGATTCTGTTGTTCCCTTATGTGTTCATTCTAAATAAGTATCTACCAACTTTCCTTGGAGCAGTGAGAAGCCACTAATGAGCTGTTACATAGCAGCTGTGTGACATTACTACCAGTTTCCAACCAAAATCTCTGCCCTTCTTGCATCTGCTCCAGAGCAGCACTGGAGATTTTTGACTGACAATGAACTCAAGGGTTGCTAAAGCACTCAGTACCACGCAGATTCAGATTTATGATTATATCCAAGATGGACCTTTGCTAATGTGTCTTCTGAATGTCAATTATGGACATATTTATTTCACAGAACAGCCAAAAGCTTAGGTCTTGTGCAGGTTCATGCTATAGAGCAATAGGTAAAATCAGAATGATCACATCTAGCATGACTGTGCCAGATTAGGATGCGCTTTTCTTTTCCATTTCTGCCTGATGCTTTGAATGCCATAAATGGTCTCCTTGTTGAGCTGTCTTTCACCAACTGCTGTCATGCCTGTGCTCTTTTCATTGCCACTCTTTCTTCTTCTCATCCCACAGACAGCTGAGCAAGTTGCATGCCAGAAGCTCAATGGGAGCTGGAAAGAGCATTAAAGTGTCCTGGCTTTATTTCAACATCTTTGCCAGATCCCGATGTTGGGTGGAACCCGGAAAGTATTCACATAAAAAAGCAATTGAGAAAATACCATGGATAGTACTAATTTGGTTTTTAACAAACTTGAGACTGTCTTAAAACTTGGAGTAACCTTCTACAGTGGTTTATTTGCTTGATGTGGTTACTAATTGATAGTGAGTGTAATTTTTTTATTTTTGACATAGGAAATCTGGAACTGAAGTTTTGTACTTTTTAATGCTTGATGTCTTCTGGATCAGATGCATTAGTTAAAAAAACAAATTAACAGCTCACATCCACCCCTTCAACCTCCACCCTCCCCAACTAAACTGAAGTCCCAAAACAAAAGACGCCCAAACTTTCTGACTGCAGTGATGACTACTGCAAGGAGAGGGGGAGCTGCATCTGTGTCCTAGCACTCGTGCTTCTTGTCTCAAGGTTGTTTGTACACTGCTCTTATTCTAAATCTAGTAAATTCACCCTCCAAAAGAAGGGCTCTCTTACGATTAAGAGCTAGACGGTGTCTTGGAAGAAAGATGGTGCCACTGGTGCACCTGCACCGTTGGCTTCGCTGCCTCCTTCCCTTGTGATCTGGAGCAAGGAACTGCACCTGATGTTCAGAGGTGTCCAGCTGAGTGGGTTGCAGCTTTCCCACACCCTGGAGACCTCATGCTTCTCTGTTCTACCACAGCTATTGCTTCTGCCTTGTTGGTGAATCCACCCCTTCGTAGGCTTCTAGCTCCTTCTGGTTTCATTGTTCCTAGCCTTGCATTATTTGTCTGTTGATCTTTTCTCTAGAAGGAATCTCTTCCTTTCTATTTAAATATTAAGTTTTATTGTAACCCAACACCACTTCCCTGTAGCTGTTAGTGAATGGTATAATGCAAATAATAATGTCTTTATGGAGTTGAATTAAAAGACATCTCTGTCAAAATTGATGCAGAGAATAAATATTCTCTGTACTATTTCTGACTCCTCAATGGATAATTTTAAACTTTTCTAGACTCTATTTAATTACATTTCCAAGTGTGAAGTAGTATTGAATATCATATCAGTACCTAGTCTTCACTGACTCATGTTGGAATATGGGCCTCATGTTTAAGCAGAGAAAATCATAAACAACATTATGGAAATTCAGAGCCATCTCCAAAAGTGTCACTGCATAACAATCCAATGTGGATGAACAGTGAAAAACTAAAACCCTGCCATACGAACACATTTAATAGTGGTAAATGGTTCTAAACATTCCTCAATGGTGGAACTAAATGAGTGAGAAATACAGGGAAAAAAGTCATTTACTGACAATGCACAGCAAGCGAGGTTGAAGGTCAGAATTAATCCCAGATACTTTGCTTTCTAATCTGTTGGCCTAATAATTATTACTTCACAGTATTAATGAAGGACATGAAGAGTAGTTTAAAGGATCAGAAAATTCATCAGATACTGAAGTGCTCTTCAGAAATTTGACAACACTACCTATGGCCCCAGAAAGCCATCAATAGTCTTGTCAGTGTTTGAGATAAAGCAGATAATCCCTAATAGTTTTTAACTTGTTATGGATCCTAAGAGCAGTAATAATTACAGTCCTGCTTTCTCAGAAAAAAATTCCACTGCAGTTCCTCTTAGTGAAGACTGGAGGATAGGACATCTTTTGTGCTAAAACTCAACACTATCTTTGATGTTGACTTCAGAGTTGTTTCCAACAGGTTTTCCTTTTAATAACATGCTTGCATCAGAATGGCAACTTTGGCTGGCTAGTTCATTCTATTAATGAAAGATTATATCAGAGCATGGACCTCACTGAAGTGTTTTTTATCTCTGGCAATTCAGCAAATAATAATCTTTTATTTTCACTCAGTCTTGATCCAAACTGTTGGAATAAACTGTGCTTTTTTTGCTGGAATGAACTTTGCATAAAGACACTCCACTAGCCAACAGTAAACTGTATTTAAAAAAAAAATCTGTCAGTGGTTTGTGTTTTTAAAAATTGTAAGAATAATCTCTATCTGCAGTCAAAAGAACTACACTCAGATGTTTTACAAGAATAATTTGCCAAACAACCAGCTGAAGCAGGAGGTTCCAATTTTTCAGAGCTTTAAGGACTCCTGTCAGACAGGAAAGCTGTGTTATATACATTCTGACAAGTACAGGATAAGCAAGCACTTGCTGGGATGTTGTTGGGTTAATTGCCCTCCAGTGTCTAATCATGGTCCCCCCTTGGGAGGTCAGCACTGAGGATGCAAGTTTAAGTCAGCCTCTTCTACTTTTCAAATAATTGCACATTCTGGCAGAAAAAAATAGGACCTGCCTTAAAAGGGGTGAAAACTACAATGACAGTAAAACTCAAAATAAACATCTCTCTGTAAACCAGTGTCTGAGTCTATGATGAACAAAATTCCAAAAGCAAATGGCTCTTTTCAAAGTGAGTTAAAACTGCTTAGGCATTAAATAATTATATGTCATTTGTATAACAGACAACCAAGCAAAGCTTCTTGATACCTCCTTTAATACACATAGGCACATGAAAGGAATCTCTGGTAGTGTGTGAAAAATGAAAATTTCTATTAATGTAAGTTCTACTTGATGTTCTGTGGATTGAAGCAGATTCTGTTACATTTTGGTGTTTTCTTCTTTATTCCAGCGATGAAGTCATATGAGGAAATGTTACCTATCTGGTAAAGTGATTATAATTTTCTACTCTTGGACATGAAGAAGTTGATCTTGTTGCACAAGGAAAAAAAATGCAATCACTTTATGATGTGCTAATACTGTAGATATTTGCCCTTGAGGGTAGGTGACATTACAGTCATGTTAATAATATATAATTGTGTTCTCTCTGACTTGGAAAAATACTGCTGATATTTCTTTCAGTTCCAATTTCCATGTTTTCACTGTCAGTAATTGAAAAGGCCCTACTTTTAATTTTAACCAGGCCCTACTTTTAATATTTTAATTATTATTGATTTCTTTGTAATTACAATATCTAAATTTCTCTTCCGTCTTTGTAATTATAATATCTAAATTTCTCTCCATCCATTATATTTTTCCAGTAGTCTAACTGTAAAGGGCACAGTATAAGAGCACATTGTTAACAGCTGTGACTTTAACATAACTAACAGCAGAGGACCACCTCTTTGGTCCTTGACCTGATGTAACTTTGTGCCATTCTTGCCTGTTTTGCTCTCAGAGAAAGATGTCTTTGGGGACCAAGCTCAAGCTGTTTGTTTTGCTTTGTTTTGTTTTATTTTATTTTTCCACAACTCCTAATACATTAGGGCAATGTTCTCAGCAGGTCTTCCAGGCACTGTTGCAATATAGTTACACAATAACATTAACTCCATTTGATAAATCCTTCCTCCAGTTGATCGTTGGTGTTATAATTTAAATTTTATACAACTACCATTCCCCTTCTATGTTTATTACAAATCAATTTACAAATTATTTTTTGTAAGTTATATCTCTGGTTTTAATATTCAGAATATTTCCCAGATCAATATAATATTTCATATTTGTTGTTGATTTTGATTATTAAGTTTAAAATTGAGAGATAAAGTGTTCTTATCTACTGTGATATTTTGTGTGGTTGTGGTTTCTATGTTTCTTTGCTCCCTTGAAAACTTCTGATTGCAGTGATAGAGACTTGCTTAGAATGTCATTTAGATTGGAGGTTATGTGCCTGAGAACAAGCCTTACTCTCTTATAATGGAAGAAACAGCATAAAATCCAGGCTTGTGATGTCTGTACTATGCAAATAATACAGGACAAAATTTTTCTCAGCATAACCACTGAGCAGATCAGTTGCATTAGTCAACAGGGTCAGTGAGTCTTTGTTATTTGCTGTAAACCATGGTGTCACTCATGAAAATGCACTGTGAAATCTCTGAAACTTGAGGAACATTAGCAGCTG
Organism: Agelaius phoeniceus; assembly: GCF_051311805.1. Taxonomy (NCBI): domain Eukaryota; kingdom Metazoa; phylum Chordata; class Aves; order Passeriformes; family Icteridae; genus Agelaius; species Agelaius phoeniceus. The sequence goes on from NC_135268.1 coordinate 27,947,935, forward strand.
AAATCATGCTGTGGAGCAGTGTCCCAGGCTGCTTGCTGTGTTCTTGCACTGTTTCCTTGTCATGTCTGACCACTTTTGGAGACAGGAGCTCAATGGCCTGTTGATGTGACCCCCTGTGCCTGTTGTTGCACTCTGCCAGAGTCTACCAGAGCACATTTGTGCCCCACACACTGTCCGTGGGTCTGTGCTCCCCCATGCACCTCCAGGGGCACAGCTGCCTCACCATGGGCTGCACCATGGGCTGCAGAGCAATCCCAGCTCTGGCAACTGGAGCACCTCCTGCCTCTCCTTCTGCATCACCTTGGTCTGCAGGGCTGCTCCTCTCACTCATCTCTTCTCTGCCTGCAATAACTTCTAGGCAATAACTTTTGTTTCCTTCTTCTTATCCCAGAGCTGCTGCCACCATCAGTGGCATGGCCCAGCCTTGCCAGCAGTGGGTTTGCCTTGGAGTCTGCTGCTGGTGGCTCTGTCAGACATGGGGGATGCTTCTGGCAGCTTCTCACAGAAGCCAGCCCTGTACTCCTGTACCTCCCTCTACCCCTGTGTTACCAAAACCTTGCCATGCAAACCCAATCCAGCATTCCAAAGGAAAGGATAATTTGAAGGTAAGTGAAGAATGGAATTAAGTACAAAATGGGTTTACCAAATGTAGGTCACAGCCAACTATTCTGACAGAATTTTTAAAAATTATAATATTTGCCAATGCAACACACTTGGATCATAATAGCATTCTTCTTGAAGTCAAATACTGAAATTTAGCAGACATCAGACAAAATTGAATCAGCCCCAGAGCTAGTTTGACAATAATCATGCCGTTATTTCTGCATGATTAATGTTTGTCTTCTTCATATTAATGTTTGTCATTAACAAAAATAAAGTTGTCTGGACAGTTTGCCATTTTGCTGATGTTGGTTTCATTGGCTTTCTAGTGTTATGCTAATAAAACCTTTTGTCAGCAGATGCAAATTAGACCTTATTTAGCAACAGCAAAACTTTCTGACAAGCCTCTTTTTTTTTCCATGCAGAGTTATGTTTTAGTGCTGAATGGAAACCACATGAATAAGGCAGATATAAATTTCTTAATGCAAATCTGCAATGCTGTTTTTGCTGGTTTTTCCTCCCTCCTGCTTTCATGTCTAGCCAGGTATGCTCTATTAATGTAAGTCTTGCTTTCCACAGGCTCTTAGAAAACTCAGACAAGATCTGAGGAATAAAAAGTTTAATTTGACTAAAGTCAGTTGGAAAGAAAATGCAAATTAATCTAAAAAAAATACAGGATCTTCCTGCAGTAAAGGTCCAAACTTAATTGCTTAGGTCCTTACTAAATGCTCTGAGACAGCCTTGGAATATTACTTTTTATGTTAAGAAAACAAACAAAACTTTCCTCCTTTATATGAGAAATGAAATCTAATTTATTATGTTCACAAAGGCACAACATTACTCATATTTGAGACTGAAATTCTGTTGAACAGCAGGAAATTATGGCTGGGCTTGGATACAACTGTGTAGCTGTCACGTGCTGCCTGGGATTCTGCATTATCTGGAGTAGTAAAGGTTTGTACTTTAATGAAGGAAGTCTTATTACTGTATCACAAAGTTCTTAGTTGTAAAAAATTTATTACAATAAATATGTTTACCAACATGGTGCCGTATAATATGTAGAAAAACTGCCATAAATGAACTGTTCTATAAATGATGGCATGGTGAGAAGAATAATTCTCCTTAAACATCTGAAACTGAGCTGAGAAGAAGAAATATATATATAAAATGAAGAAGTGGATTCCAGCCACCACTTCTTTCACTTTACCCAGGCAGGAATAAAAAAGCAGCCACCATATCTCCCTTCATTTGATCAACTTTGTGATCTGCCACGTGCCAAAAGCACTGGGTATATTCTTTGGAAGACCATCAGAAAGATATGAATGTATTTTATCCTTTGGAAGACTACCAGAATTATGCTCATGTATTTATGTTCACAGAGTATGAAGTTAAAAGGTAACAGGCTCAAAAGGGAGCATTAGAGAAGCTGAAAAATTGCAAGGATTCCCACTAATCTTGTTTGAATGCACTGACATCCTAACACAACTCAGGCCATAGGTAGAAAATAATGGTGCCAAACAATGCATATAAGCTGCAAACTGCTAACATTTTCTATTGTATGCAGTTAAATCTGTTCACTCTGGAGATTAAAAAAATAATCTAGAAAATAGGAATGTCCTTAAACCCCAGACAAATTCCTTAATTAGGGTGTTCTTTAGCTGGTATATGTTTAATCAGAAATGAGACCTCTATTCATATTTTCTTTGTTTTCTGCATGTTAGATATCAAGATATTTAGATTACAAAATAAATTTTAAAAGCAGGTCCTGCAGTAGGAGAAGCCTTTTGTGTTCCTTAAGGTTCCTATGTTTTAAGTACCTACAGGGAATGCTTTTCATTAGCTGGAGAATGAAAGAAGCAAATGTTATTCTGCAGGCCCATGTTTGTCATTTGTTGATAAGCAGTCAAGAAGTCAATGTGACCCATATGTCCAAACAATATGCTGCTGGAACTGCAAATGAGATCATGCATTGTTTAGCTAGCATATGCATTTGTTCTCTTATATTTTCCTTTGTAGAAAATGGTAAAATAATATTTGGCACAGTAATGTAACCACTTTTCTTCCCTTATTAGACTTTTGCATGAAGGGCAGAGGTAATGTGATTGGTCCCCTTCCATCCAGCTATTTTCAGCACAATGAATGAGAAATGATCCCTGTGAATTATTATCCTGGTTCATATTCTAGACTACCTGTGAAAATAGAAGCAAATGGTGGATAGCAGAAGGGATTTTCTATGTGTACTTGCGTCTGTGGTGTCACACAATACATGAGCACTGGTGAGGCCACACCCCAAGGGCTGTGCCCTGTTCTGGTTCTCTCACTTCAAGAAAGATACTGAGGTGCTGGAGTGTGGCCAGAGAAGGGCCACAGAGCTGGGGGAGGGTCTGGAGCACAAATCCTCTGAGGAGCAGCTGAGGGAGAAGGGGTTATTCAGCCTGGAGAAAAGAAGGCTCAGGGGTGAGCTTATTACTCTCTACCTCTGCCTGAAAGGAGGCTGTAGCCAGGTGGGTTTTGGTCTGTTTTCCCAGGTGCCAAGGGATAGGACAAGTGGAAATGGCTCCAACTTGCACCAGGAAAGGCTTAAATTGGATATTAGGAAAAATTTCTTCACTGAAAGGGTGGTCAAGCATCGGAAGAGGCTGCCCAGGGATGTGGTGGAGTCACCATTTCTGGAGATATTTAAAAGATGTAACAATGTGGCACTTAGAGAAATGGTTTAGTGCTGGATTTGGCAGTGTTAGTTTTACAGCTGGACTTGATGACCTTAAAAGTCTTTTCCAAACAAAATAATTTTATTACAGATACAGGCATCTGAATAAAATACTTAATTTTAATTTACTTTTATTTTACTCCAGGGATTTGAAATTGGACCTTTTAATTAGTTATCTTAACACATATTAGAACAAGGAACTTTTCATTCCTGAACAAAGTTTGATGGAAATTTTTCAGCATTGCCTTCTGGCACTTTCTTTAATTATATAAATATATGTAAATGTGTGCCTATACATGAGTATATAGATAAGCTGTCCCCAGTGTTTTGCAAAACTTGGACATAAAAATCCTTCATCTGTGGCAGGGATGGGCATGATTGAAGGTCAGTAAGTCATTCACATAGTCAGCAGCATTCAAACACTGAGAAAAGCTTAGAGTAGGATGGACTGAGAACCCAGAGAACAGTTCCTAGAAATACTGTATGATGTGCTAAAATTGGCCAAAAATACTGATTCGTCTCTTAGTTGTATTCTACTTTGGAATAGGAAACAAAAAATCTGCTTTCAGTTGTACTTATGCCTTTATGAACAATTCTGAAAAATGCAGAGGAAACATGGATACCAAAAATGGATGAGGTGCTCCCTTGTGCTTTGTTCCATGCAGAGCTGAGATCCTGTCTTGGCTCTCCCCTGTATTCCCTTCTTAATACATCTGAAAGGCATGACAGTTTCTTAAGTCATAGCCTAGCTTTGAGAAGTTGGTTTTCATTAATTCAGTTTTCTCCTGATTGTTGGTCCCTGTCTTGTAGGTATGGCCTGCATGTCATAGTCCAAATGCATTAGTACATATTTCCCATAAAAGAAATTAAAAGAATCTGAAAGGAGGCAGGTTACCAGGTTACTAGGAAATTCAGGACTGTTTGTCTTGAAAGCCTGTCATCCTTGTAACTGCTGTATTTTACTATAACTATTGTCATCATCCTTAAGGACTTCTGGAGTGTGTAGACAAGGCCTATTTGAGTGTCATTTAGTACTTCAGAACCCCACATGAGTAATGCAGTTTGATGTTTTTTCTAATACTGACACTAACACTGATTTTAAGCCTTCTAAGATGCCTTTCTCTTGCTCAAGATTTAAACTGAATGTGATGTAGAATGAAATCAGAGATGTCATAAAATTCTGTATCTGTTACATCCATGCAGTTACATTTTCTGGAATAAGAAAGAATTCTTTGTGTCTTCGTTAAGAGTATTCCTTTCTCAAGCACTATCAACTGGCATTTGTTACCTTTATAGGTTCAGTAGATGTCAACTGTACACAAATTTATTAGGACAGCCTGAAAAGAGGGACTAAGAAGAAATTAAGCACTTTTTTAGGGTCTTAGATTCACTATCAAGGATTCTGAAAGTCATTGTAAAATATGTTTGGATATGAAAATTAGAAAAGGCAGAAGACTCCTGTTAGCTCTCCATTAAGTTAATCCAAATAAGTTTAATGCCCTGGAGTCCTCTCAAGATATCTGGCCTACTGGTATCTTGTCTGCTATATAATACATAGTGAATGAAGTCTTCAGGGATTTTTTTGACACTTATCAAGATCCCAAGATTAATTAAATATATATACACATATATAATTTCACCATCTCTTGAAGGGCACATTAGAAATATTTGTTTCATTTTAATTTTTAAATGTTGCTTCACATTATTCTTGATTTCTTAAGTAGTGGATGATTAAAAGACAACAACTAATCTGATGATAGTTTCTTTGCATCCATCTTTTAAACAATTCACTCTTTTATTTTGTTCTTTGTCCATGGCAGAAGAATATCCTTTTCAGTTTATACTTACAATTTGGCTTCCAAAAGCCCCAGTTATGGTATGTTGGTTGAATAGCTTCACATGTAATACTCTTTTGATAGAATATTACCAACTGTATTTTTCTTCTGCTTGTATACTCTTTGCTTTCAAATCTCAGTCAAAGATGATTGGTTTTCCTTTCTTACTTTTAATTTCCTGTTTTAATTTCTTATGACTTTGTAAATAGTGCAAAATGTTGGGAAGTATTAGTAGATACTCCCAAAACATAGTATTTTGATTTTCTGCATGGTCAAATTTCTTGTTTTATTCTTTTCTAAATTAATATGTCTTAATTTTTTTGTTAGGTTAAAATGCCAAAATTTAACTGAGAACTCATACCCCTCTACTTCCCCACCCCCATTTAATCCAACCAGATACTAAATTTTCAGCTGCTCAGCAATGTCTGGATAGTCACTAAAAGCACCACACTTGGCAAATTTGCCCATTATGACAGAGAAGTAAGATCAGGTATTAGTAGATTTGGGGTGTTTTCTCATTTTTTCCCCTGCCAGGCCCTTTCTCTCATCCTTATCATCTCATAGGAATGTTTGCTCCCTCTTTATTTTCTGGCCTTATACTACCAGAAAACTATTCTTTTGGATTCACACTCTTGGTTGTGAATTGCATGACCAATTGCACTTTCCAATTTCTTTAGGGCCTGTGCTCAGCTGAGGTTTGGCCTGCTGAAAATAGAATGTTCTTTGGCTAAGGACAGCACAGCAGAAGTAATGTGCAGCCCAGGAAGAGGAGATTGATGTGACAAGAATAGAACTTTAAGAGAGAGACAGAGGGAAAAGAAAGGTGAGAAGGACAAGGCAGCTGAATGCCTTCTCCAGGTGTGCCTTCATTAGGTCTGGCTAGAATTGGGTCTGGCATAAAACATTGCTTGGACCTGTGTTCATACAGCATTGGATAAGATATAGAAGCATGGATAAAGTAAAAATTATAAAGACTGACATGCCAGAGGTGAGATAAAGAGGCCTCCTTGTGCAGTGGAGCAACGATGTGCTTTGCTTGTCCCATTCCTTACATAGTTTGGACCTCCCAGAGGTTGCCTTACCACTCTTGGCTACAGTGTTCATGTTATACAGTTGGTTTTTGTTTGCACAAAAAAGCATGGTTTTAGAAGATGAGATGAACTCCAAAATGTAGGTCCTTAGTTTAATACAAAGACAAAAAGGTGCCATGAGCCATTTTCTGAGAGTGAAACAACATTCCAACAATGAATGGTAGAAAAACCCCCGTTCTGGCAAATTTTTGCTGCTGGTATTCAATCTGTTTGGAGTAGGTATGTTAATAGTGGCAGCACTGTGACTTTTTAGTTCAGATCTCACATACAGTTATTAAAGAAGCATTGACTTTGTTTGCAGTTTCTCTAAACATTGTGGGTTTTTTTGTTGGAATATACTGGTTAAACAGAGTGTAGTGTTTTTTGTGGCCATCTGTTTTTTAAATGTCTGTTCTGGTGATATCTATATATAAATAAAAAGTAGTATCCTTGTTAACTGAACATAAAAACCAAATTCAAATGCCAAAAATTATTTCTGTTTTCTTCCAGTGAGTGAGTCTGTTATGTCTTTTACAACACTGAGAGATAAGTTTATTGCTTCTGAATGGTTCTGTAGCCACCCTGCAGTCTTTGTCAGGTTGTTGCAATCCAGTAATGGAAAATCTTTGCATCCATCCTCATTAATAATTCCCACTTCAGAATTTGCATGGAAGGGCTGCACCTTAAAAAGGCTCATCATGATGTCTCAGATTAGTTCCAGTTGCACTGTCTTGTCTTGCTGGTTTTACTTTGTAGGTGCTGAATGTAACAACTTTTGGTTTCCCACAGTGATTCTGAATGCCTTGCTAAGAGTCTGCAAGTTCCAGTGTGTTTTCAGTTTTGGACAATCAAGTCCATACAATTTCTGTTACACACTGCAAACACACTGAAGAAATTAAAATTGGAAAGAGTTTTTCACCTTTTTTTGTGAAAGGAAAATACATTTTGTAGGGTTTTTGTTTTCTTCTTTTTAATGTAACTACATAGTGAGGAAAAAAACTATTGGTGCTAATGAGTGTTTTTCCCAGAAAAGGTGGAGAAGGAAAATCTCTGGGTGAAGAAGTATGAACCACAATATTCTGAAACAATGAAGAATAAATTCCTGCATCTATCTGTGACAATGAGTATGGTTCTAAATGTTTTTTAATCTTTCTGCCAGGTATCTTTTAGAAATCACTAGTAAGTCACAGTTGCTCCTGCTCAGTTTCTGACTTTTTGAGCAGAGTGAATGCATTCAAGGGAATGGAAAAGAGCTGGATTGGAACGCTAGTGATTTTATGTTTTAAATTAGACACAGATCATACAGAATGCATAAGTAATTCAAATGGAGCATATTCATTTGTATCTATAAATAACTTTGAAAAATAGATGTGTTTCCAGTTTTATCTGGATATTCTTCCAAAATATTTGTCTTGTGAATATGTGAAGGAATATATCTTCATTTTGTTATGGAGTCTTAAGTTTCTTAATTGTAAAAACCCCTAATTTTTATAGAATGAAGGACATTTTTATGCTATCCACAATCAAATTGGAAGGAGATCTATCCTTATGAAGACTGTGTCAGGCAAAATAATTTAATTTATTACAACCATAAAAGTACTATTGGTGCACCAGTTGTAAGAAATAAAATTTTAGAGACATGTCCTGGCTATTTTCACCAGCCACAGAGTTCAGGAGGAGGCTAATGTAATATTTTCTTTTAGTTTGGAGGAGCAAGAGAAAATGAGGGTAAGCTTTATTATTACTGTTATTATTATCGTTATCATTGATCTTATGAGAGGTTGAGAAAAAGCTATGTTAAGCCTAAAAAATGTTGATACTTTCTTTCAAGAGAATGAAATGCAACCAGAAATAGCCTGTTTTTAAAGATACTGTTAATGCATACCCTCATGAAATAATGCAAGCACTTCCAAATAGCTGTTTTAATTTATTGCATATTTAATATTGCTGAAAAATGAAAGGAAGTGTTTGTGAAAACTTCATAAAGTTAAAGCAAGGTTATGAGAAATGCATTGTGTTCCTTTCACAATAAAGCTCAGTCTTCTGATTGTTTGTTTTTTAGGGTCGTGTGAAGATCTCCTAACTTTTTTAGGTCTAAACCAGCCTCAGTTGCTTTCAGTCCACTTTTACTGTACACACAACACCTCAAGATCAAACCAATCACTACAAAATTCAGTGAGACTGAAATGAATTTCTGTGTCTGCAGTTATGACATCCCTTCTTCCAAACTGCTTCCACTTTCTTTAACATCAGCCTCCATGTCTGAACCAATAAGCTAGGGTAGAAAAAGATGTATAATTTAGATGATATAGGCATGTCTGTCTTAATTTTTATAACATTTTTTTAGACCTTCAGAACCTTTTACATTTACTTACTACAAAAAATATTCTCCTTGACTATGCTTAATTTTATCATCTTGGTTAGAAATAGAAGGAGAGTAAAAAACTCTAGGCTGGTAACACTTTAAATGATCCAGCAGTGACCCAGCAACTAGAATAAGATCACAGGGAACAAGAGGAATCCTATAGCACAAGCTACTACAGTTTTAATAAAAATAGATTTATATACTTCTTGGTCAGAGTAAATTGATGCTGCTACTAAGAAGTCAACAGATTTAGACCTTTTAACTTCATTCAGGAGTATTAAATCCTTGCTTTCTGTATATGAAGTGTCACTTTCAAACAAGTTAACAAACATCAACCCATTAAACACACAGAAAAACCTCCATCCCAAAACAACTCCCTCCCTGCCCTCTCTAAATTGCTGGTTTACTTGTGCAGTGTTCTTCAGGTCAGTGCCATGCACTTGCTGCTCTCCACATGTGTGAGCAAGCTTGTGGGGGGTCTCAGACCTAGGTGTGTCTGTGTGTCTGTCCCAGCCTTGCTGCCCTATCCTGCCACAACTGCCCTGTCCTCAGCAGGAACCAGGGCAAACTCCCTCCTGCTGCCCCCAGGTGCATCTTGCTCCCACAGGCAAGAGAGAAGCAGATGAGAGGACAATTCTAAGGTTTTTGGGTGCTGACCCACCTATCATGCTTTAAGGCAACATGCTTGGCTTAGTGAGTTAATAAATCGCTATACACCCATGTGGGATCCTGTTCTGGTTTTGAGACAAAACGAGTTTGACTGTTCAGCTGGGCTTTCCCCATGCCAGACCAGGCTTCCCTGTGATCCATGATTCTGTGAATCTGTGGATTTACAGAATCACAGAATCTCAAGGTTGGAAGAGCCCTTAAAGATCATAGAGTCCAACCTATGCCTGAACACCTCAACTAAACCATGTGCCACATCCAGTCTCTTTTTAAACACATCCAAGGATGGTGACTCCACCACCTCCCTGGGCAGACCATTCTAGAACTTTACCACTGTTTCTGTAGAAAACTTTTTCCTAATATCCAGCCTATATTTCCCTTGGCACAGCTTAAGGCTGTGTCCTCTCATTCTGTCAGTGCTGCCTGGAGAAAGAGACCAATCCCCACCTGACTACAGCCACCTCTCAGGGAGTTGTCCTACTTACCCATCACACATAGCTTTGGTTTATGTGTGCAACATTCCTTGCTGAAGCTATGTAGTGTCATGTGTCTCAGCATGGCAAAGTAGTGGAAAATTAAATTACTGTTGTTGGACTTTTTTAATTTAATGCTTACGGCTGAGAAATCTGAGGTAAATGTTATGTTACCACTAGGCTAGGAAATCACCCTGTTTCCATCAACCTGCTGTTTGCAATGTGATATGGACCATTGTTCAGCTCTTGGGACAGACAGGCAGCTTAAAGATAAAGCTGTCATCCACCTTCTGTCCCCTGATGCAGTGTGTTTAAAAAATGCATGGGCAAGGTTTCTCACCATGAACAAGAGAAAGAATATTTCAATGGAACTAGAGTTCATCAAATCTGACAAAACTGTATAGACCCCTAGAAGTAAAGTGAGTGCAGCTGTATTCTCTGCTTTTGACTTTATCTTGTATTTCATGGGTACACATAACAATAGGTAACAAAGTTTGTTTTAGTTATACTGCTAATGCTGAGTGTGTGAGAATTAATAACATGGCGATGAGTGAATCTCAAAATATCCAGAGGTTTGTTCTAGTTTGGATAGCTGTAAAAAGTGCAGATGATGGTCTGAATGTATTGAATCTCTTAAAACAAACAGGGGACCCCAGTACAGAAAAATTTTGGCCACTATGAGAATTAATTTGGAACTGAATGGAGCAGTGCGCAAGGCAGCTGAAACCAAATGGTAGCAATCAGTGGCAAAGACAGTGAGAGAAAAATGCAAAAACTACACAAGATATGTAGCCAGTTTCATTCTGTTTAACTCTGGCATGTTTTTTCTTCTTGGCTCTGCAATCACTTGGCACGTAGATGAAGATATCCAAGCAGTTTAGGCAGAGATTTACTCTTCATCTCTTTGAAAATGGTTTATGCCTGCAGTTAAGGAAGTTCAGTAGAAGCCTGCATTTTCAGAGTGAGTCCAATGCCAAAGTTTAGTCTGTCCCATCCATACTGCTTCCACTAGAGCAGCCTGGCTCCAGACATCAAGCTCCCTTCAATGTCTGAGGACACCAAAGGAGAGTAATCTGCTGTCCAGTGTGGAAGCCAGAAGCTGGGGTAGAGAGCTGGCATAAGGAGTCTGAAACTCAGCAAAGTTACAGGATGAAACATAAGGAGCTTAACTAGAGATTTCCAGATTTTTTGACATGTAAGAGATGTGTATTTTAAATAACAATGTATTCTTAATTTTAATTCTGTTTTACCTGAGTATTCTTTTTAAGAAATGACTTTATTTTTACTAAAATTCTACTTTGACACTAAATTGACAAAAATGACTGAAAAGTTTGCAATTCTACATGTAGTGAGACCTTAATTGCATCAGAAATTCACATGAGGTTGACAGCTCTCTAAGAAGGCTATCTAGAGCCTACAAGTTCAGTGAGCATGTTTCATGCCTAACTTGTGAGGGTTTTAATTTATTGTCAAAACCTGGACTTAAAATAAAACTAAAATATATTTCATCTGGGATACATAAACCAACCATTCATTGAAGAAACCCTTTTTGGTTCTGTGATAGTCAAGGGTTTTAAATGAGGTTTTTAAATGTGGTAGTTTCTCTACAATGAAAATTAGGACTAAGAGTTCATTAGAAATCTGATTTGCCAGTATTTACCTTGTATATCTCTGCTGGCAAAATTCTTTGGCCTAAAAATTCTGCCATTAATCCCTGGGTGAATAAGATTTATTTTTAAGTGTCAAATAAATTGATCAACCCCTCCTTTTTTTTTTTATTACAGAGCTCTGTAAAACTTGCCAGATGTTGCTGATGAGGGGTGGTTTATGAGGATGCTTATCAATGGCCCAAGGTAGCATGGAAGTACAAGGTCAAGTAGGTTCTTTTTGAATGTGCAATGAGATATTTTGTGTTTCACATTTATTTTAAGAGGGATAATGGACTGTGTGAGGGCATTTTAAGTCCCCAGCTTTTTCTCCTGATGGTTTTGGGTTATTGTCTTTAAACAAAATTGGTTTGTTAGGTTGGGGTTTTTTTTTTTGGCTTTGTTTGTTTATTTTATTTTGTTTGGGATAATGAGCAATGATTGTCTGAAACTTGTCCTTTGTGTCTATGGGTACAAAACCTTTTGATCACACCCACTGCTCAATAATTACTAAACATGTGGTAACTGTCCTGCAAGTTTGTCAAAAAACTATAGAACTTGGGCTAATTTCTTAGACTTCATTCAGTATGTTTGTTTTTGGTCACTTGAATCATCTGTGGTTCTTAGGGGAAATAGAAAAAATCAGTGACAGGTTTACAAGCTGAGATGCTGGTTATATGATATAATTTACTTCCATAATGAAAAGCTAACAACAATATGAAAATTTTTCATAAGGCATGGCAAAGACTGTAATTTTCACCAGTTGAGTCAGGGAAGTTCTTGAACTCCGTGCCAATCATTTCACATATATCCAAATAATTAATTTTTTTGGAAATAGCACTTTATGCCCATTGAGGGCTCATTAGCACAGGAATTTTTTAATCTCTGAATTCTTTAGCTTTTGAATAGGAAAGAGGGGAGAGAAATAAGAAAGAGAGTATAACTTTGAAACAGCACCCCCACAACTCGAAACTTTCAGATTTTTCAGTGTCCTAGAGTTAAAAATTTGTTTGTCTGATTGTTTTGTGATAAATATCATCCTCTGGGTACAGGCTAGACAGGAGATATTTTAAATGGAAAGGCACCTTTCCTTCCCTCTATTACAGGAATGTAACAATCCAGTGTTGGGGTTGTGGTTTAAAGGAAGCCCTTACCTTTTGACTATAGAATTATTGGCATGACCTCCTAATAAAGGGTTGGAAAAGGGTTTTACATTTCTTACATCCAGGAATTTTTCTGGTCCCTCCACTTTAGGGAAGGAAGTGAGGTTGCTCAGGGAACTTGTTGACTGCATTGGAGGAGCTGGTGGAGAAAGCCCTCATCCAGTTGTTCTGGCACATCCATCAGCAGAAAAGGATGCAAAAGAGACATTCCAGGAATAAGGGATAAATTTGGCAGCACTCATGTGGCTAGTCTCAATGAAGGGCAACAGACATCAGAAAGGCAGAGCAATTTTATTTTGTCATGACTTAAATAATAATCTTCTAGTTCCATTAATTTAAATGTAATAAAAATTAATATGATGTTGCTTATATATGTACCCTTTAGCCATGTAAAGCCACCATCTACATTTTAGCTACTCAATCAGTTTATATATTTGAGTGATATTATATAGGAAAATTCATCTATGTTAGGTTAAAAAGGGGAAAATTGTTCCTTACCTCATTCTTTATGGTGCAAGCTGACACAGTTTAATGAGGGCAAAGGAAGTTATCCAAGGAATTCAATTTGGCTCTACACACAAAAACCAGAGAGGCAGGTCTGTAGCATGAATTTTAAAGCTGTGCTTCAGAACATCATTTATATGCACCTGCATGAACAAGAAATTTTATTTTCAAGTGGCTGGTTTTATGTCCACTAACTGCACATAGTGTTTGTCCACTCACCTGTGTACTCCTCTTGGGAGATGGCACAAAACTTCCAGTGAAGCTGTTGGTTGCTTCCAGAAAGTTGATCTGAAAGTATGAGACAGATAATGTCAAACTTTGAGGAACCTGCATTTTTTTATTGGAGTAAAGTAAAAGATACCATATTTTGCTGGTTTTTTTCTTTCTCTTTTTATATAGTTATGGTTTAGTGATTTGCCTTTATTACAATGTGACTGTGCTATGCCTAGGTCCTGTATATCCAAATATCATCTTAAATTAAAGCTGAATATAGTATTTGGTTTTTTTTGCCCGAGCTTTGATGTTTTTCACTTTGCTCAGGATTTGAAAAGGAGGGAAAATGCTATTTTATGACAATCTGTGGTCTCAGGTTGAAAACCAGAATCATCTCTAGAATGCAGACTGACAGCACATTTCTTTCTCTTTAAATTCTGTCAGCTATATAATAATTTCAAATTAAAAGTGGATTGAAATCCAGGTCACTGGAAATAAGCAAGTTAATATTTTACTGAAAATGGTCCTGTAGAAATTTACTGCACTTTGTTCTGACCACTTTAAGCAATGTGTGGTTGCTAGAGTCAAAGGTGGAACCATATATATATGTTGAAGCAAATGAGTGGCACCATTAATTAATAAATATCTTATTAGAGAGATGGAGAAAGAATGTTTATTTTACCACATTCAACTGAACTATACAGATGGATATGTGATTCCTACTGAAGTATGATCCTCATGTGAGCTGAGGTTTAGGATTGTGTGTTTATCATGTGACAGTATTCCAGAGCTCAGTTAGTTCCCAGATAACTAAAGCAGCAGCAGCAGCAGTAGTAGTAGTAGGAGTAGTAGTAGGAGGAGGTGCAGCATCCTGTCAAAGGATTATATTCTTGTTAGGTGTTCAAGAATACAAATTCTGGAATCATATGAGATTCAATTACATGTATGTTCCAATGCCAGCACTGTAAAACTTCTGCTTTTGTTGTATCTTGCCTTCACTAAAACTTCACTAAAGGATGATTTAATAGAAATATATTAAAACTACATTTTTATTATCTGAAATCACTGGGCAAAGTTCTGTTAGTTTGAGATAGTAATTTGAGACCATACAAACAGTATGAACATGTGGACATTTATTGACAACAGAAGATAAAATTGGAGCACTTACTTGTCATATACCCTCTTTTGACATTTTTTCAGGAGAGAAATATGCATGGATGTAGCTTCTGAAGACAAAACAAAAGGCTGGTACTAAAAATTGAGTTTATCCAGTAAACCTGTCTGTGACCTGAAGGAAAGGTAGGTCTAGTCACAAGCAGCTGTCTTAAATGGATTTTAACAGGCTTTTGATCAAAATCCCATAAATCTTCATTGTATTCATTGGCAATTCTGCTTTGTCTTGTATGAGCCTGAGGCCTTTATGTACCAGAGATGGAAAATGGGATTTCTGACCCACATTATTCTTGGACACTGCAACCTGCTGTGTACTGCTGCAAAAATATAGTCTAAAGAGGAATCCCCCAAAGTTTTGGTGAATCCATTTAATAAATCATGTAAAAAGGAAAAAAAATAATTCCCTAAGCCAAAGGGAAGTGATGAGGAGTGTGTGGGTTCATCTGGTCAGAGTCATGTAAAGCAGTGTTTACTCTTCATTTTACATATTCTCTATGTGTTGATATGACATCATTCCCTATAAAGGTAGGAATACAGTGCACACATAACCACGAGTTTGTATGAGATGCAGTGACTATCCCATGAGAGAGGGAACATAACATAACTTAAAGCTGGAACCTGAAGTGATTTATGAAAGTCATTGTCTTACTGATTTAGATACTTTCCATATGTTGTTGTGAAAACTCAGTTTTGTATTGGATGTGTAAAATGTGTAGCAGATTAGTTTCAATACAACTTTCTTCCTCCAAAATGTTTTGGTTTTAAAATGTTGATGTGTTTTTTATCTCTAGTTTGTGATATACCACTGCATTTTTATGGGAAAAACACTGTAAAGTAAAAGATTTTGAGGGGACTTTGCTAAAGTTTGGAGTGGTGGACAATAAGTGCTGCAAGTGCTTTTGATGCTAAAACAACCTATTGCACTGGGTTTATGGCTTGACTTCTGTGCCATACTTAGCTGATATGGAGTATGCCCTGTGTCATGCTTGAAGCCCTGACATACTGTCTTAGTATGGAAGGAAAAGAAGAATTTTTCTCTTACCAAGTGTAGCCCATTATAATTCTATCTCATCTTATTTTGGAAATTATTTAAAGATGGATCTAGTTACATTAAAATTATGTGTTGGTAACATGATTACAAAAAAAGACATTACTGCCTGAGGCATTAAAAGACTCAATTTAATTTACCATAGTATATAAAATAATTTTATTGCAGGGAGACTTTATTCCAGTGGTTGCTTAGTAAGTGAACGGACATTTATTAATCAAATAAATCAACACCACCCATGGCAACCTGCCCCAGAAATACCTGCTGAGGAGAGATGGATGAACAAAGCATGAGGAAAAAATTATCTGGTTTGTGCTGTATGTTTCTGCTTGCAATTTTCCAGAATTTATTCATTGTTCAGTATTATTCACCAAACAGTGTCTGCAGAGTAGCTTGCTCAGAAGCAATTTGTAGCAAGTATTCAACATATACTTCAAGCAGAGATAATTTGTCATTAATATGGGGGTCAGGTTTGTTTCTTTGTGTATGATTCCTTACTCTAAAACAGTTTGTTGATGACAAATGAGGCTCCTAAGTATTACTGTGATACAAATTAATAATAGCATGAATTATGATATCCCTTTAGCTTTGTTTTAGACCCTTCATAGTGATCTCCATAGACTTCAGTGGTATTCAGACCAAGCTCTAAAGTGTTTTTATCAGCACTGACATTTGGGGCAGACACTTTAAAATAGATTAGGCACACTTTCTGTACTCCTTTTTTATCACTCTTTGTTTTGTGTCTTTGTCTGTCATTAAAGTTTTTCCTAAGATGTAAGACATAAATCCACCTAAAACAAACAACTCAAATACCATTAGAAATTGTGAACTTTCTTTTCCTGCAAATGCAAACCAGGGTATACATTTTATGACTTTCTCCCACCTGCCTATCTTGTAAGGCTTTTAAATGTGAAGTTGTGTGAAATAGCATAAACCAGACTCATACGTACCGAGAGCTCACTTTGCAATGGTTTAAAACGCATTTTCAGAAACATAAACCACCATCAGTGCTGAAAACCAGCAACCCAGTCCCTTGGTTAATGCACCACCAAGGAGCATGCAGCTGCAGCACCAGCCGCGTCCCTTCGCTTTGTTTCCCTCCTTGCAGGGCAGCCGCGGAGCCGGGGCGGGCGCGGAGGGCTGGGCTGAGCCTGCTGCGGGTGGCACAGTAGCAATCCCTTGGACATCCTTCATTGTATCCTCTGCACTGCTCATGCCTCGGTCCCCCGTGGCTCTCCAGACCCCCACGCTGCGTGAGCTTGCTGCTGGGAGGGCAGAACAAACGCGGCTGTAAAGCTTTAGCATCTGCAATAGGCGCGAGTGGTTTGCTGGATGACCGCTCCAGCAGGTAGGACAGCCTGTTCCTCAGCTCTGGTGTCATTAACCACAGCCACTGCTGCTCACCCCCTGAGGATTGCTAGTGGCTCTTTTGGGGATGGGGAAGAGCTACCCAGACAAACAAATATTCCCCTCAGAGCCTGAAGAGCAGGACAAACAACTCCTGCTGAGGCAGCTGTGGGAGCTGCTGCTCCATGCCTAGGGATACAAGGCACATTTGCTGGGCAGAATGAAATTTCTCCACTGGCAGGGGACTGGAACAAGGCACATGGGATTCCTCCACCCTCAGGAGAGCGTCTGAGGTGTAAACATGAAGTGAGGGGACAGAATGCTGACTCTCTGAGTGGGATGCAGTGATGCAGTGCTTGTTCTCAGGCCTGTTTACCAGAGATTAAAGTGTTATGAGCATGTCAGACAGCTAATTCAAAATGAGTCTATGGTTGTCTCTTCCATCTTTTTCTGAGTGCTTAAAACAATTTATCATCAGCTGCTTTCTTCTGCCTGTAGGAGAGCTGGAAATCCCATTCCAGTCTCCCTTGTGTTCTAATGTCAATCAGTTTCATTTTTCTCTCCATGGGGGATGTGTCTAACTAGAGAAATGGGAACTACCCATGACAACTCAGGGAGACCTAAGTGGAGTCCCCCCCAAGGCAAGGACTGCACCTCTTGTTGTCACTAGCTTGAATTTACCTTCTGCTCGATATTTCTCTGTTTAAACGAGTTCTCTGTTGCTCCTCTCTTTTTCATTGAGGCACAAAAGCGTTACTTTTTCTGACACTGTAATGAGTCTTTTCAGTGGCTTCATTCAGGTCCTCAGGTGAAATGAAGGTGGGATCCAAATGCATCCACAGCATGGAAAAACTTCAGCTGAAGAAATTACTAGTTGTTTGTTTTTTTTTTTCCCTTGAAGGTGCTCTATTTATTCCTGAACCCGCTGGTCATTGTTGGGAGTACCTTTGCTTGGACGCTTTGTCCCTGGAAGGAACAAACCAGTTAAAGCTGTGCAGGTTATTTAATAACCTTACAACTGTTACATCTTACCACCTTATATCTGTTATAACACAGAAGGTTACTTTTTCCAGCTGCACGCCCATATTGGCCCCTGCCCGCTGCCCCTCTCCCGGCCCCAGGGCGCGCGTAGCCCCGCGCCGCAGCAGATGGCGCCCCAGCCCCTGGAATTCGCCTTTTCCCAGCGCGGATTTCCACCTCAGGCTCTGCCCAGGCCGGGGAACGTGCCCGGGTACCGTCAGTGTCCTCAAACGGATGACGAAGCGGGAGAGATGGGGAATAAATAATGAAAAGGAAGGAAGTCTTGGCATCAGTGAAGGTAGATTGGGTATAGATTGGTTATTCACTTAGAATGTCTGTGATCCAGGAAAGGATGTGATTACTATTCCTAATGTCCTGCTCTTAGCAGGAAGCCCTTTCCAGTATAGGGAGCTGCATACCTAAGAAATACATTCAATTATAATGAAAAAAAATTACATGGGGTGATGGAAATCCACACAAGAAAATAACTGAGCTACAGATGTGCAGTAATAGTTGTAGCTTTTTACACAAAAGCCAATGGTATTACTGAATTACAGCGTGCTTTTTTGATGCTCTTTATCTTTGCTTTCTTCTTCTTTTTTTTTTTTTTTTTTTTTTTCTTCAGGAGAGGCGACCAGTTCTCCTGTGCCAAGCAGAAAAGGCTTTCAGGAACACGCTGCTCACTTTTCAGTTCAATCTAGCAACAGCATGACTTCATTTCACCCTGTTTATCAGAACACAAGGAATTTGGCAGTGCTTTTGTACTGACTGCCTCCTCTAGTGACTAAAACAGGGCTAGGCATCTCAGATACTTAGGGCCCTAATGAATGATTTGCAGCATTAATAATGCAGATCTGGTAGGCTTTGGCTCTCTGTGCAGTTAATGGAGAAAGTAGATGCAATTCCTCAGGCACAGGATGCTGTGCACCATGAATGCATATTTCACAAGCATCATTTTGGCAGTAGTTTTCTGTTCTTTGAATTAGCACTCACTGCCTCCCAGTGCTTGATAATCCCCTCCCTTCTTTTTAATGAAAATGTTCTGAAATAACTGGTGGGAAGAAGTAAATGCTAATAGAGAAGCCCTAAGAGAATGAAATTAGACATCTCTGTAAAAAAAGGGTGAAGAGAGAAGATGATCTGTCTTTCTGGGTCTAAAAAAATAATTTGCAAGCAGAGTCAATGACAAAAGCACTGACAGGAATGTCCATCAAATGTCCATCCTGGTGCTGTCCCAAGGTGAAGTCAGGCTTCACCTCCGTGGCCTTGGAAAATAAGGAAATTGAGCAGACTGCAAGTGCTGTAAAGATACAAAAAAATGAAGTGACTCCTATGACATTAACCATAATAACAAAGAGGATTCCAGCTATAAAATAATAGTGCATTGCAGGATTATTCTTGCAAATTGAGATATAAAAAGATTAAGAAAGAAGTATGTTTAGCCATGTTTTGTGTGAGGGTCAAAGGGATTTTTTTTGTAAACCTGTGGTTTACATTTAATTTCTGTCACAAGTACTGGTTTCTAGACCTATAGTCAAGTCACCAGAAAAAGGAGAAATGTGTAATAGAAACATACAGAGCAGTAAGAGAGTTTCTACTGATGGGTGACAGAGCTGAATTCAGTCAGGAATCTGACTTCCATACAACCTCTCTGCAAGAATATTTCTTCTTTTCACTTAGTGCTGTGTAATTACTTCCTTAGAACCACTTAAGGTCATTACACAGTCATCATCATAAAGTCTGATTCCTTTCCAGAAAGATATCAGATATCTGGTGGATGATCAAGTATGTTTTACAATATGATTAGTTATCATATTGATAACTAATTAGTCTGGTACTTCTGGTCTGTGTACTTTTAGACTGGAGACACACAATACTTTTTTGTGTCTAACTTTGCCATACTTACTGCTGTGTCGTCACTCATGGCTTGGAATGGAGGCAGCCTGGTCTCAAGACGTTGGACACTCTACCTGAAGGGACATGATCTGAACCCCAATTTCCTGGCTGCATTGTTGACAAATATATCCTAATGACCTTGCCAGTCCATTGAAGACAAATTATAGCTTATCATTCTCCTTTTAGAGGAAAAGGAATTAATAACTTTTTCTTTTCCTTTTCTGTATTTTAAAGAATGGGCTCAATACCTTTTTCTGGCCTCCATCATTGGTGAGTATCAGGCTCGATCCTCCCCTGCTTTCCATTCTGTATGGATATTACCCTTTGTCCTGAGAAGCTGCAATATATTACCAGGTCACAAGAGTAACACTTAAAACCTGTTTGTCAAAAAAATAAATAATGGATGACTCTAGTAACTTTGCTCAAAGGTCCTGTTCAAAAAGCACCTCACCCAGAGCTATAGTATTAATGGTGTAGAAACAATTACACAATATACAACCCTCAAAAGTAAACTCAAACAAATAAATAGCATTGTACATGTTCTACTGCTAAAAGGATATAGAATTTAAAAAAACACGCAGACCCCAAAATCTGTGCCTGTTTTTTGTTATCAGTGCACATTGTCAGTCAAGAAAGGCTTCAGCATACAGAATGTTCTAAGTGTTAATAATTAAGTCTGTTCTAAGGAAAAAAATAGTATTCTATGGTGTACAGTTGAAACTTTGAGCCTACCACAAATCTCAGAAGCTCACATTCCCAAAACAAATGCTCTCCAGCAAATACCAAACAAAAATAACTTTTCAACAGAAGATGTCTCTGGAGTGTAGAAAAATACCAGCTCTTTAGGACAGTCATGCAGGAGAAAGTTGGTAAATAGTCATCATAAACTCCAGCTTCTTCTGTGAGCTCAGCCAATAACCATCATGCCTGGGTGGTGGCAAGAAGAACAAGATTATTTTCATTTTCTCTATGTGACAAATTCCTCTGTTCTCCAGATTAAATGAAATAAAGCCTTCCACTGCATCTGGTGTAATAAAATTATTCTACTACCCCCTTCTAGTCCAGATGAGGCAATCAGAAATGAACACTTTTCCCTTACAGCTGCTGCTGCTGCTTCTTTTGATCAAAATTGCTCTGTGTTCTCAGTGACTGTAAATCTGAAAGAGGAAGTGTTTTTAGGAGACAGAATAGACGTGCATCACCCTCTTTGGTAAGCATTCAAGGCTTTCTGTACTCTGGGGATTGCAAAAAAATCTCCCTGTATATTTCAAGGTCTCAGATGTTGTTCTTTATTAATGGGATTTTCCACATCAAAATCTCCAAGCATATCATGGATATTATTCAGCCCAAATGAATTCATAATTAAGAGTTCAAACAATGCAAAATCCAGGAATTTTTTTTTGAGAATCTTAATAGATCTCACATTACTAGGCTGTTACCAGCCCAATCCAGAAAGGAATGAATAATGCTTAAACCATTAAGCCATTAGGGTTTTTGAGGAAATGGAAAGCATCCACCCTATCTAAGAAATCAACTCCACAGAAATTTTTCCATTGTCAAACACTCTGGGAAAGCAAGTCCATTATTTTGTTGTGTTTTTTTTAAGCTAGCAGCGTTTCATCAAGACAGCTTCTTTTTTTAACTGTGCAGTATTGTGTACAATGTTTCAACATAAGCTGAAAAATAGGATGCATTCATGTCAGGTGCTGTCACATGGGCTGCATTCCCAAATGAGACCATACTTACAAACAATTGGTGACCATGAATTCTCACTACCTGCAGCAATAACACCTCAAGCCATTTATCTGGCTCTCTGCCCTCTCAGAGTACCCAGCAAGGATACTGTGTACATGCTGTGTGTGAATGGAGGTAGGATCACAAGCTGAAAGGAGCCTGGAAAGAGGAAGATGAGGAGACATTGCAGCCTCATGGATTCATAGTGAGTAGATTGGACTTTATGAAATCCCAGCTTAGAAGGAATTTTTAAAATATTGTGCCTTATCTGTGGTTTATCACAGGAGGTGCACTTCACTCAAATATCCCTTTTCAAATCCAACCACTTTGTATAAAGAACTTCAGACCAAGCAGGAGATGAATTCATGGCAGAAAGAAAGCAATGTTTGAGGCTTCTGTGGTGAGAGAAACCCAGGTGAGCACTATATTCCTCAGTGATCTGTGAGGCAGGAGAACTTCTCCCACAGTCTTTCGCAGTCCAGCCTGGGGGAAGAATAATTTTATGACATCAAACTTAGTGGTTTCCCTGGTCCCAAGAATTCAATTGATATAAGTTTCCATTTGAGTCTGTAAGGTCAAGTGTGCTTTACATCTTTGCCATGTGCTCATAGACTTTCCTGGCTAATGCTGGCCACTAGGAAATTCTTTTTGTGCACATGATTCTTGGGATACCAGCTTGAAAATCAGGCAGTACAGATGCTATTTGGTTAGAGCCTGCTAGCTTTTGGACAGCTTAGGATGATGTGAAGGGGAGATGAACACTTAGTAATAGGTCCAAATTCACACAGTTTCACACCTGCCATACTGCTGGCTGAAGAATAAGTAGTTAGGTTTGTTATTATTATCCTTATTATCTTTAACACACTGTGATGAAGTAATATGCAAACAGAATATTTGAAAGAGACAATACGTGTGAAGGCCTTTTAGAAATGTAGGTTGAGGAGTGTAAGAAAATCTCAGGTATTTTGTACCAACATAAAATTTGTAAAGCATCTCTTTCATCTGAAGAAATTGATGTAGGCAGTCAGCAATTCTCTCATCTCAGAAAAGAGCCCTTCCTAATGGAGTTCCTAGCCAATATTTTTTTCTGAAAGTGATTTAGAGGCATCATGCACATTCAGTCTCCTGTCAATTCTCTCTCAGCGAGGAAATTGTCTCTAACTTACTCAGGAAGCAGTTTAGAAATTCCTCCCATTAAAGGCAGTCCCAGTTTTTGGAGGTGTGAGTTCTTTGACAGGCTCTACATCTTCTGTGCATGACTGGCCTGCATAACATTCTCTGACTATGACTTTCCTTCTGCTTCTCTGGAGTGCTTTCATCTAGGTGCAATATTATAACCAGACAGCTTAACACTGAGGGCTTTGGGAAGAGCAGCACCCAGTACTTTTTTTCTGAAACAGAAAGTGAGACTAGAGATGTAAGTAAGAAAATTCCCTGTTCCCCTCAGGGAATCAGGTTACCTGGCCCAGTGTCTTGTCTCTGGCAGTATTCCACATCTGGTGCTTTTGATGAAGATGGAAAAAAACCCCTTATGCTATGGAATATTTAGCCAAATACATATATTTATATCACTATGTAACTTAGGACAGTGAAGTTACAAACTCCTTGAAGGTTGTGGGAAGAAGGCTGAGTGGTGTTCCCTGGGAATGGGAGTTTAGAGATTCAGAAAGTGAGATAGAGGTTTCTGGAGAAGTCTGGGTTTTGAGAAGCATCAGATTTACAAGGAAGACACAGAACTTTGTCTAATGCCTCTCAGTGAATGTCCTGTCTCACCTCCTGCAATCTTTGTTACCTCAGAGACAGTACTTTTCATCTTTTAATAGAATTTTTAAGGCAGTTAGGTGAAATAATTGGTAATCTTATTCATTACTAGAAGCATTTCAAGTGTTATCTTCATTACAGTATTATTTGGAACTTGAAGACCTTGAACCTGTGTGTTTCAGATGGGAACAGGATTTCTAATTCTAAGGTCAAAATTACCAGTAAATTTCCTTAAGATTTTCCATGTTAAAGGTTTTGGGCTTGAGATTCCGACAATTACAAAAAGACAATTTCCTTCCAAATTGCTCTCCTTTTGAAGTGCATGTCAATACTTCTGGATTTTTAAATTAAAAAAAAACCCCAGCTAACTATTTCTAATTGGGTCTGTTCCAGTTTCACTGTCAAAAATATCCATATTCCATAATTGGTGTCTTGTATTCTGTAAAAACCCACCTGCCTTCCAAGCAACAAAACCTCTTAAGAATTGTTTAGCTATGGAATTTGTTTTAATACCTCATCTATCTCATGCTGTCCATTTGAAAATCATGCTGTTGGTTTTTTACCCCTATGGTTTTACAGTTAACCTCTAGTGATTGGATCTATTTCATAATCATTCTTATGTCTAGAATAGCAAGGAGTTTCCTTCCTTTTCTGTGTCAAGGAGTGATTTATACCTGTGCTTTCCAGGGAGAAGTGTTAAGGGTATACCTTCCTTTTCCTGCTGCTCCAGAAACCAGGAAATTTCTTGTTTCTAGTCCAACATTGTTCAGGGCTAGATACTGTTAAAAACATGTATGATGGAGCAGTTCACAAATTACAGGATAGTTTTAGGGATAGTCATATCATAAAAGGGAGGTATTTAACAATACTCAGTTTTCACTGATGCTTGTTAGGATCTTCTTTAGAGCAGAAGAGAAAAAACACTTTGGAAAATGATGATGTGGTTACAAGAACAAAAAGCTGATCTGAAGACTTGTGGCAGTGTCCTGGTTTCAACTAGGGTAGAGTTAATTTCCTTTCAGTAGCTGTTCCAGTACATGTTTAGGATTTGGAATGAGAATGGTGTTGATAACACTGATGTTTTGGGGTTTTGCTAAGTTGTGTTTATCCCGAGTCAAGGACATTTTCCTTGGCTCATGCTCTGTCAGTGAGGAGGTGCACAGAAGAAGCTGGGAGGGAGCAGAGCTGGGAGAGGTGACCCAAACTGAGCAGTGGGATGTTCCACACCACGTCATGGGCAGCATCAGCTGGGGGAGTTACCTGCAAGGGAGGCCAGCCTGGGTCTGGGAAGCAGGCCTGGCATTGCTCAGTGGCTGGTGAGCAATTGCACTGTGCATCACTGGTTTTTCCTATTTCATTACCAATGTTATTATCATTTGTCATTATTACTGTATTTTACTTTATTGTCAATTATTCCATTAATCTCAACCTACAAGTTTCACTTTGATTCTTCTTCCCACTTCACTGAGGTGGGAGGAAGAAAGTGAGGCTGAGTGAGTGGCTGCATGGTGCTTAATTTCCAACTAAGCTTAAACCACAACAGGAAGATAGGCCAGGAACTAAATTTATCTTGTTCAAAGCATTTACTAGATTTTAGGATTATGGTGACTGTGTCAATTCTGACTTATGAATATGGTAAACTGGGTACAAATTGAGGTGTGTATATTTGCATTGCTGCATCTTATATGAATGAATGTTAGTATTTATGGAGATGTGTACAGATTGTGGAGAAATAGAATAATACAGCTGTCATCATGTACGAGATGTGAACTTTGGACATTGAAGGAATGAGACAAAAATGATTAAGTTGTCTATATGTTACATGGATTTGAGTGTAAGATGGAGTCTCTATATTGGAAAAACACTGGCATGTCTAGCTGAGAAAGCTTTACATTTGCAAAGTTATTTGCAAAGAGTGTTAAATAAATGGCTTGAACAATTTGGATTAAATTAACAGGAACAAGTCAAAATCCCCAAAGGAAGTCTTTTTCATTATAATCAACACAACCAAGATTTCAGGAAAAAGTATGTACAACAGGCTGCAACTTCAATTTATAAAAGAATAAAGTATCCTGCAAAATATACTGTTAAACGTCTATTATGAGACAGCACATTATGTAAATGCTACTTTTTTTTATCCTCAAAATAGAAGAGGAGCAAATATAAAATGCTTCTTTGTCTGGTTCAGGCATAATGTCATTGAGAAGATGGAAAGCCCAAAGAAAGCTCAGCTCAGCTCAAATTTTATGCACTTATGTGGTGTCTGATGTTAATAATAATGATCTGTAGCTAAATAATTTTGCAGTGTTGTAAGGTGTGCTAGGAGAATGCTTATTATTAATGGTCATGTCTGCACAAAAATGGTTTTAAGGAAGCCATTAAGGATGATAAATGACATTGGAAACATAGAAAGAAGACAATGACTCCTTTCTCAGTGAGCAATTGCATCTATATAAGAACCTAGCTTGCCTTCACTGCTCAGTGTGAGAGTATTGCTCAAGCATTTGTGTGTTTATTGTCATTTTGCAGAAATGACAATTGAGGAAGAATGTGCCCTGTTTTACTATTACAGTATTTTAAACCAAAGGAATTTGCAATTTCAGTGTGATCCAGAAGGCAGACACTTTCAGTGTTTGTGGAGACTCAACAAATGTAATTTTTATGTCAGAAGATCCTTCAGGTTAAGGGGATGTTTATTGGTTGTAAATGGCCATGAATATGTAAGCTGGTACAAGAAACTTTAGTGGCAAAAGAGAGGAGTTTCTCCACTCTAGGTGAAGTTTCAATGGTCTAGTCTAATCATTATTACTGCACAGGGAGGAAAAATGGACCTCTTTCTAACATCTCTAGTTTTCATTGCTTTCTTTCTTTTTGCATTTATTTGTATTTCTGCAAACCTTTTTAATAATCTTTTCCTTTATTTGAATCCATCAGTTGAGTCCTGGAGATGCTTCTACAGTCAGAGACCTCCATCAGGGAGATGTTTCCCCCTCTGATTTTGTGAGGCAGCAAAAGATGAGATAGGCAGTGGTTTATGTGAGGACAATGCTGCTGAAGGCAGCAGATGGAGGCAAAGTGCAATAAAAATTCTCTTATGTTCCACTTCAGTCTCCATTCCAGGGGCATCCCTGACTATTGTTGCAGGCAACTTCTGAATGCCTCATGGAATAAAGCTGCAGCTTGTCCCAGTGGCCAGAGACAAATGGAAGGCTGGAATAGAAGAATTTTTCTTGGTTAAACAAAAAGAATGCCCTCTGAATTGGGTTGCTATCTACACATACCCCTCAGAGGTACATACAGAGAATTTCCTGAAAGCAAGAGATGGCTGGGGAAGTAAAAAGTTCATGTCACAGGTGCCTTCTTCCTGTGACTTGACTGTGGAAGGACAAGCTGGATGCTCCACAAGTAGAAGGATTTTAGGAGCACTGGCTGTTATTGGGAACATTGCTGGAGCACACAGTCCCAAACATGAAAATGAGGAAAGTATAGGCGAATCTGTGCAATATTTGTATTTAGAGGATACTATAGATGACAAAACATATATATTTGAAAATGCCTTATAAATGTCTTAATTGACTTTAGATTTTGCCCAGATATTGCAGGTGGAAGAAAAGAGCATTGGAACAATTAAAATGTACTCTTTTTTCATTATTATTTTGTTCAGAACATCCAAAGAGCAAAGGAAACAGAGGTTTCTCAAACTAGCCAGCGGAAGAAGGGTTGTCATCATTCTCCTTTTGCCAAATAGCTCACAGGGTAAGGAATGCTTTGAAGATGCTGTCTCCTGCAAATGTGATGTAACCAGCAAGCTGAAGAAGGCTGATCATTTTACAAACATCACCAAGAAACTGTCAGGCTTCCTGAAGTGTAGGAGTGGTGTGATACCTCCTACCAGATAATTCTAAGGGAGTACCATCCTGCACTGACCTCCTTAAACCCTCCTGCTCAATCTTCTCCCTCTCTTGGGAGCTCCTAGGATGAGTAGTCTAGAGGTGGGGGAAGAGGGGAAAATACCCAAGTCTTAGCACAGAAAGAATCTCTAAAATGTTCACAAGACAGCAGCCAGGTGTCCTTGCAGTCAGGCTGGATGGGGTTCAGCTGGGGAGGGGTGTTTCCCATCTTCTTTCAGGACTTCCAGCTGCAGCAGTGCTGTACAGTGTGGGAAGTTCAGCTGGGAGGAGGAGGAGAGGCTTCCCCCATGTGCTGGGTGAGGTCTGTTGGTTTCCAGTGTTGCTTTTGTTTAATTCCCCTGGGATTCCTGTGGGTGGTGGAAAGGTGGCTGTTTCTCTTTGTGCCACTGAACTGAGTTAAGCAGCTGTCCTTAAGACCTGCTCCAGTAGGACAGCACAAAGAGGGGCTGAAGTCTGGCCTAAACCTGGATTTTGCTATTCATTTCTGAGGTTCAGG
Source organism: Agelaius phoeniceus (assembly GCF_051311805.1). NCBI lineage: Eukaryota > Metazoa > Chordata > Aves > Passeriformes > Icteridae > Agelaius > Agelaius phoeniceus. Next base: position 27,975,566 of record NC_135268.1, read on the forward strand.
TTTTGTCCTCTTGCATCTGTGTAAGTTATTTGGGCCTTTTCAGTGTTTGGATATGACACAAAGGGGAAGTTAGCTAGACATTACACTTTATTTCCTTTCTCACCCCATCTTTTGACATTTTAAAAGTGATTGACTGGAAGGAGTATAAAGAGGATGCATTAATATTTAACTATGCTGAAACAAATAATTGAAGTTTTTTAAAGTTTTCTTTCATTCAGACTGGTCTAGAGCTCTCTACCCTAGTTTATTTCTGATTATAGAAATTCATTTCACTTAAATCATTCTATTATCAGCAGGATCTGCCCACATTTGGGCAGATCCTAAATAGCTCTAGAAACCACAGTGTTTTTTCCAATTGCTTTGAATCAAAGTTGCATTAACAAAAAAAAAACCAACAAAACTTTTGCTGAGGTTGACCTGGATCTTATTAATGCAGAAAAATCATATTAAGGGGTCTTTAATGTGTATCTTCGATGCTTTGCTAATCACAGCTTTATCTTAGTTTTGAGAAAAGTCTACTGAAAATCTCTGGTTTTCCCACTTGAAGTCTTGCTCATGCTCATGACTTGAAAGCTTCTACTGTTCTTTTATTTTACCACTCTCTTGATCAGCAGTGTCCTTTAGTTCCTTCGGTGCTTTACCAACTCTTGTCTTTTGGCAGGTAAAGCTTACAGGTCAGAAATGAGAAAAATGTGTGTTATTTTTTCAAACAGCTGCATTTATGTTGTTGATACATCTGCTTTTACTGAATGGCTTCATACTGCTATGTAAGACATGTAACATTCATTTTATGAATCCTTCATGGGTCTTGTCTGATCTTGTAATTGAATATGCCATCAAACATTGAGGGGGTCTTGAGGAGAAGGGGGAAGTTGCTGGGTTGTAAAATTGGGGTGGTCTTCAGGTTTTTTGATGCTGTAATATTGGTTTGTGAATTACTCCAACAGTAGAAAAGGTTGATTTCAGAAAGGTTGAAACCAACAAGTTGATTTTGAGGTTGTCTTCTGCACAGCTCTTCAAGACAGAATCGGTAAAATACCTTAAAGCCAGTGAGAGAAGGACCTCTGAGTGACACTAAAAAGAGTTTTAGATCTGTGCATAACACTACAGTCTTGTACATGATGCCAATATGGGAAAAGGTGATAAAAGCATTCTGTAGATTTACAAGGCTATTTTTCAGCACTGGGTCATGTTCTGAATCCCTCTAGTCCTGCCTGTGGTTGCATTTGAGTATTGTGATGGATTTACAGAACTGCATCTTATCTCTCAAGAGCAACAACCAGATGTCATAAGTCAGAGAATCCCCATGGTTGTGTTTATTTATTTATTAGTGTATTGTCTTCTGAAGTGTCTTTTTTGTTCTTGGTAAATAAGAGTATTGTTTGTGGTCTGATCTTCAAAATTTCCCCTGTTCTATTTGTGTATCTGGTTAGTTCCTGTATGGGAATGTATTTAATATATTAGTTGCTCTCTAAGTTCCTAACTTGCATGCCATGTGTTTATCCTGTTGGTGGTCCTAAGTTTGGAAATGCAGAAAGTTTTTTACTGCTTCATGGCAGATGAAGATCATGTCTTGTATCTATTGAAATGACTCCTCCTCCTCTTGTTGCACAGTTGTTCCTGCTTTAATTGTCTGAAGTACTGAATTAACACACTCTAACAATGTTTAAAATTTATTCCAGGTGAGATGTAAATGACATTTAATCTCTTTGGGGCTGCATCTGTAATGTATTAATAGATTGAATTCAGGATCCTGTCATTCAAAAAATTATTTATAAAGTACTTTAAGTTGACTTATCTTTATGGATTTCTGCTTTAGCATAAATAACCCTTGACACAGTGCTGAATGTCTGAGATTGGTGCTCAGAGAGAGTCATATTAGATGTAAAGTACCTAAAATAATTTGCTTTAAAATATATATTATATTGTATATTGCTAAGTACAGTCCTCTTATCTCTGGTTACTACTTTTAGTGTAGTCTTCAGCCTGGGAAAGAAAATAAGAATCATCATGCACTGTATTTCGTGTTGAAATGTCATGTTCTGCAGGCACTGGCTCTGTCTTAGGCTACCAGTGCAATGTGGCCCATCACCCTGGGGTTAAACTCTGCCCACTTGCAAAACAGTCTTGTACCACGCTGGCAAATTTATTACTGCAAAAAATACATGAAGTGCAGTTTTCTCTGTGGTAATCTTAACATTTTGTGATCAATTTAGATGTGGGAAGTAGAAATCCCCGTGTTCAAGGAAATTAACTGGGATATGGGAATGTTTCTTGTGCCTCCCATCATGTAAAGGATGTGTTGTGGTTTTATTGGGAACTGAGTGAAACAGCAGCTTTTCACAAGTGAACTGGATCTGAGTCTAAATGGACAGCTGTTAGGAGAACACACATGGCACCAGCAGGGCACACTCCTCAGTTTGCTCTTCTGTCATAAAGATCAAAATGGCTATTCCTTAGTTTTAATGTGAATATTCCTCTATCTTCTTGTTGGCACAAAGTTCATGTTAGTTTCACAACCTCAATCCACATTGCTGCACATTAGAACTATGAATCCATCTGTTTCTTGCACCCACTTTCCCATATGAATCATCTGGAACCTGATTTGGATTTGTTACATGGCAATTCCAGGGAGGGAGAAAAACTCAGCCTTGGATAAAAGGGAACCATAACTGGGGAAAGTGGAACTGAAAAATTCTAGCCAAAACATTTTTTTGGGAAAAACAAAAAGAATCCAAGTTGTAGGGGAAAAAGAAGTCCTAGTGATGAGATATATATTATGCTGTGGAGTAGTTTCTCCTGGTTAAATTCTGTTATAGAGGTTTTCCTTTATTTAAATAAAATTTAGAAAATTACCAATTAAAATAAATAACAACAACAGTTGAATTAGTACCTAATTTGTACATTTTTAGGAGTTCCAGATTGGGCTGATTGGTCCAGTTGTTCAGTGTTGCTTGCCATCGTTCTCACAGTAAATATGCAGTTATTTATACCTATAACAACTTTGCAAACCAGATTCCTGAGAGTTCACTAATTGTACATGCTCAAAAATTACAAGTGCCTTATTTATGCCACAGTTAATTAGCTATGTTATTTAAAAATGTTAATTTTCAGAACATTAGCCTCAGTGCTTGAGCCAGGAACACTCCTTTAATATCTCCTTTAATGTTATTGGGAAAGGTGAGCATAGCTCCTGCTGTACACTATTAATAACGTTCTTATGTAGTCTCTAAAGAGGACTTTTGTTTTGACTCTCAGACATGGCTTTTCTGAAGAACTCTGCACCTCACATGTATTAATTATCTAGATGTTGAAGTGAGAAAATGTTCCTGCATTTTAACAAGAACCCTTTTTCCATTAAAAAAAAAAAATGTTGCCTGCAGTTAAACATTAGTATGATCTTTCTGAAGATTTGGTTCAGAAAAACAAAAGAAAAAATAGCAGCTGTCATGGCAATAATAAGATTGACTTTTATAGTAAGGAAAAAACAGTTTCTGTGTCCACATTCTGTGGGTTGTGTTTTTCCTCTCTCAGTTATGACTCTCATGCTACATGCTGTAAGCAGTCCAACCTCACTAACAAACCACATTTTGGGATTGATCTAGGAGTTTCTTCTTCAATGTCATGTACAATAGGAACAGGGGAATAAAGCACACTAATCTCCAGATGAATTTGGCATCTCTTCCTCAAAAATCCTTTTATTTTCCTTTGGACCCCCTTAAAAGTCAAGTTTATACAATAATGAACTCCAGGAAGGAGCTGGAGCTCATTTACTATTTGAATAGTACAAAACCTTTCATAATAGGTTGACATTATTCAGTATGCAGAGAAACAGAACTGGTATAAAACTGCTTTTTTTTTTTTTTCATAAATACTTCAGTTGTTCATTACTATGAGAAGAAGAGATTAGTTTAAAAATTGTTCATCTTTCCTATTCACAATTCCAGAATTTTTATTCCACTTGTCTCTAGCTACTGTGTGCAATTACTGTGCAGGCTGCCAGGAAGAGAGACATAATGAAATAGAGTGTCCTTCAATTAACAGTGGCAGGTTGAATGGAAAGTATTACCAAGAAAACATTTCCCAACCATCCTTCTTCAGGGCACAAGAGTGTGATTAGGGACTGACACATCCATTCTGCTTCCTGTTGTAAGTCCTATTTATTTGAAACAACCTGCTTAGGGTGAGAAATAATCCTTTTGAAAATGTAGCTCATTTATGAAATGCAAAGCAGCCAGCCTGGAACTTCTGGATTTACCATGCCCTAATAACTAACACACATCATATTCTAATAAATTCTTACCAGATTATTGTCTTCTGCAGTTTGATTAAATAATTTATCCTTTGTTTAAAAAAAATACATAATTTCATAAAACAAGGAGATTCTATTTGTATTTTTCAAGAAACTGTTGTAATCTGCAGTACAGAAGATTGACATAATTTTCAATGACAAAAGTAATCTGTACATAATTTTCTTTCTTTAAGAATCCCTGCATCAAATAACCTAAATTATTGAAGATCCACAACCACCTCTAATTATTTATTTGGTTCTTTTGGATTAACTGATGTTCCAGTTTGTTTGAATACCACCCCAAATGTGTGGAAATGGCAACATTCCAGTTTCTTCACAACCATTCTCTTAGCATCACCTGTATTCCTCAAATGCCTTTATAGTTCTATAACAAGCAGCTTACACAAGGGATACACCTTAGCTCTCTCTTAAGATATGTGGTCCCTGATGAACAGCTATAGGTCCATTTCACTGTTCAATCTACCTGATTACCAGTCACACTGAAAAAAATTAAAACTACTAATGATTTATCAAATTGTTTAGCAAAATCAAGGCAATCCAACAGCTTAAGTCCAAAGGTTTTCATTGTCCTTGAAACTGTTTTTTCTACTCTGTTTCCTTTTTTTCAAAGAATATGGTGTCTGCAAAGATGACAGTTCAGGAAGATTCAGGAAGCAGTGCAACCTCACTTACTAAGAAGTCTCTGCTTTTCCATTAATAAATAGCATACTGTCTTCAGAAAAAAAATTCTGCTTGGATGTGTACACATCAGAGGATATGAGTAATGAAAAGCCATGGACAAATGTGGTTGCTTCCCTGAGTGAAGAGAATGAGTTTAACACACTTACTGATGTTTTCTTTGTCTTTATCTCTTGAGAGCTGAATATTATTGTTCTCAAATCTGTGTTCCTCTCTTTGGTTATTGCAACAGTAATTGTTCAGCAACTGAACTGGGGATTGCTTATGTTGTGCATGGCTTTTGGGATTTTACTTTGCTTTTGGAGATCCTTCCTGGGTTTGATGCAAGTTTGAGGGAAATGCGTGCAACAAATAATTTATTAGAGATGGGTCTGAAAACCAAAATCTCTTATGTATTCCTAAGTGCTAGAGCTGATATTTGGCTTCTGTGCTTAGGACCACATCTGGTCAAATGTATTGGAAAAAATTCTTGTAAAGCTAACTTTTATGATTTGTTCAGATTTATGTTCTGAAATAAATGGCTTCATTTTGGTCAGTTCCAGGCCTGTAGCAGTAACATTTTCTTGAAAAAGGACCTGCTTAGTGTCCATTAATGAGGAACAACAGAGGGGAAAATAAGCAAGAAAGTTGTTGGGGTTGGGTAGCAGAAACAAGTCCTAACACAAGAAGCTGAAGTCACAGGGCATCACAAGCCTGATTGGGTGAGCTCTAGACAAGAGAAGAAAATGGAGACTTTACTGATAATTCAGTATTTATGGTACAGTAATAAAATGGAGCACAGGACCAAAGTACCAGCGGAATAGCTTGTAACTAAACCTCTTGTCTTGCCTGCTTATGGTTTTAGAATAGTCCAAATTGTAATTGAGGAGCTCAGGTAAAATAGAACGTGGCCTTGTACCCGCTTTAGACATTAATCTAACTGAGTGCATTCTCTTCAGTTTATCTTGGTCACTTTACACCTTTTTTTCTTACACTGATACTTTTCAATAGATTGATTTATTAATTTGTGTTCCACTTATCTGCAGGTCCAATGACTTACCATGTCACAAGGAAAATAACACAAGTAGAATCTGGCTTTAGCAATCTACCGAAGTGATGTGCTTCTAAAAGTTTTCACTGTTCATCTAATTCTGTGTCACTGACTTGAATCCATAGCAGCATGGGTGGTGTTCTGAAAGGTAGCTGCTTGAGGGTTTTGTTCTACTAAGTTGATTGTATATATGGATCTGTAAATTCCACTAGTTGATGGGATAATTTTCTTTTACACATCTTTCCCATAGATGTTCACAATTCTTCTGGTACCTCAGGGATATGTCAGGCACTTCATCCTTCACAGAGAGTTAAGAAAATTCTCATGTATGATGGTTACTCTAAATATACAGAATTTGGAGGCACTGGCTTGTCTTGACTATGGGATAGTTGCAAAAATGAGTCGCAAACAAAAAATTTATTTTTGTTTTTGAGAGCATGATAAAACAGTATGTATGGTTACAAGAGAGATACCTAAAGGCTTCATACAGTTTTTACTCTGGCTAGAATTGGTAGCTCCTCTTGTAAAGCTCTGGCTCCTGGCAAGGTGGATTTTGTGAAAAGTGCCATTAGCAGCTGAAATCAGACATTAAAAATCCCTCACTTTCTTCTAAGCCTTTCATCAAACTTTTACAAAGCCAACTATTGCAATAATGCACACAGTTATCTCCCAGTTCAGCCCAGAACTCTCGTGGTTCTCCACTTAGGAACGAGCAGGGAGGGCAAGTTAGGCTTCATTTTGCTTTTTGTACAAAACATTTACTGCATGGTGCTCCAAGGCTCTGAAGGGAAGCCTTGGCAATAATTCCCTCTGTTTCATCTTTTCTGAACTCAAGAAATATGTTATACTTCCTAGTATGCCCTTCTGCAAAGATTTTTGTTGGTTAATAGCAGCTGAGGAACAAGTGGGCCTTCCCTCTTTGTAGTGGATTTCATGTCATTCACCATTTTCCATTGAATGTTTGTGTTTTCCCCATATCTTTGAACATGCAATTTCAGCTGAATATGCTTTACATAATTTATTAGCCTGATTCTTTGTTTAGCTGCCCTGTGGAAAAGGGTCAGCAAACACAATTGTAATGGCTCCTGAGGAATTTCTTTGACGATTGAATAGCTCCAGAGTGGCACAAACCATTCTTTCATCCCCCGAGTCCTCCTACTCTGTGTGTTTCCAGTGTACAAGGAACACAGTTCCATTACTTCTGGGATTCAACTATTCTCTTTTCTGTATTCTGGAGCAGATTTCTGCTTTTAATTAAGCATTTGCAGCCTACACATAAAGAAGGATTAATTGACTGTCCTTCCCTCTCCATTTGCACTTCCTAATGGATGTATATTCAGCTTAACAAGCTGACACTATGTTTTTTCAATTGAATTCTATGACAGGACCAACAGGCAAAGTGTGGTTGTACCATAGAGTGGTAAAAGTCAATTTCTGACGAGATGAAGAAAAACAAAACATGCAAGAAATATAGGCATGAATGGATTAATTAATGAATCTGATCAAATACTGAATATTTCCCAGAGAGTTATAACAAGGTATAGCTGCATTCAATACATATATTAATAGCTTGTGTTACTTGGTCTAGGGACATCAAGATTTCACTCTAGGCAGTTTAGTGTGCAGCTGTGTTTTAAAATGTAAGTTATATGGTAAAATGTATAAGGGTGAAGTATCATATGGAAAATATTAAAGGCCTTCATAGAAACATATGATGCTGTATCATTTAGAATAATTCTTTGAGCTAGTTATCTTGTGGAAAAAATTACTCATGCAAGTAAAAGAAATTAAAATGGAAAGGCTAGAATTGCTTCCTTAGACAAGAGGGGAAAAGCTGCCATAAAACTGTAAAAAAAGGTTTCAGAGAGAGTAGTGCAACAAGGGCACATTCATGACAATTCAAGGAAGCAAATTCAAAACTGATGAAAAGAAATAGCAACAGAATGTGTGGTTAGACTGGAAACTCCACCATAATAAGTCAAGGAAAGCAAGAATTGAGTGAGAGTCAAAAAAGGAATGGAATGTTTTATATAGATGAAAAATTAATTTTCTGAACTGGTTTTAGTAACTGCAAAAGTTCTGTTTGTTCTGTTCCATGTTCCAGAGATTATTTGCAATTTTGTGTGAAAGAGTAAATGGATGGAAAGATCCTGGGAGCATGAACCTTGACCGGGACACAGCACAGCCATCTGCATGCCCAGTTATTGTTTTTCCTTTTTGCCTGTCAACCTTCTGGATGTGTTCTTTACTAAATTGAGGTCCAGATTGAAAGGGTGCCTAGATGGAACTTTTTTCCCCTATTTACTCCTAATTTAAGTGTTTTGACACTTTGCTGGGTGATGGGAAGTGTAAGTTTGAATCTCCCCAGTCTAATGAGTGGATTTAAGAAAGGTTTCCCTATATTTTTGGTAATTTCTCTAACTTCTTTTCTATTTTATAGTAGGCAGAAAGCATTCCTCTTCTCTAGAAAATATTTTAAATCTGTTAAATCTATCTTCAGCAGGAGTGGACTTAAGGTTTTGTGAATGGAAGGCCTCTCTTCTTTTGGTTCAAATATCTGAGACAAAGAAAGAAACAAGAGACAATGCACGAGAGACAAAGAAAGAAATCAGAGTGTAAACATTTCCTAAGTTTAGATTCTGTCTTAGGGCATAGACAGAGGAGCAGAGGCTGCAGATACCACCTGTGGGTGTCCAGAGCTGTTACCTGTTACCTGCCCATCTCGTGGGCACACACTTATCCCATATAGACCTTACTCAGGATTTTGGACCAACCTGCTCTATGAGGTGCTGGTGACTGTAAATGTTGGGATACAGATCTACTGGATTTTGGGTCCAATCCTCCATTTCAAAGTCACCTGCTGAGTATATACTGCAATAAAACTGAATGTAGCATTTTGTTCTTCATGTACTATGACACTAAAACCACACACAAAACCAAAGTCACAAATCAATTGTTTCCTCTAAATCAAAATAAGGTGAAGACCTTGGTATGGGATCCCATCCAACTTGCAACATACTTACTGACAGTCTTTCATTTATTTCAGAGACTGTTGTACACCTAAAGATACAGCAGTAAGAGAAAAATTACACTAATGTTTTTCAAATTAAAAATAAATAAAAATCCATAGTTCAACATTTTTTAAATTTCATGGTAACAAAAGTGATTATAGAGTTGAATGATTTCAATAGATGCTTGCTTGTTAGGCTTTGTGCAGCACAAACAAGACAGCAATGAAAAGAATAGAATCTCAATTCACTGTAACTTATTGACTTTTCAAAGAACATTTATTATTTTAAAAAGCTAGCTAGTTAAAGTATGAAGATTATAGCTCCTAGATACAAAATGCCTTCAATCAAACACTTAAGCTTAAAACAGTGATGTCTTTTATGTAATCACCTTCCTCCCTGGATTAATTGTTTTCTCATGTAAGGAATATTAATTCCTTAATGGCTGGGAATTTGTACTTCAAGCACAAATAAAAATACTGGACTTTTTTTCTGGAGAGAAAAAAAAGGAACCAAACATCAAATTAATCAAAAAGCAATATGAATAAAATAAAAGCTCCATTTGGGAGTTTGCACATTTCTGCAGCCTCAGGGCTGCAGTATACATTTCTGTCAACACTGTTAATGTGAAAAATGGAATTGACATAATGTAATTGGTACAGTAATGTAGCACACAGCAGTGTATGATCACTTAAGATATAAAATGGAAAGTTTAAGATATTTTATTTGGACAGTCCTGGTGTGTGTGATACATCATTTTTTTTCATATAGGCTTGGGTGTCTATCTGTGACCACCCAAAATTACCAGCATGTTGTGAGCCTCTGTCTGGGCAGGAGCACATTGCAGGTTCATCAGGAGCAGGGTGGGTGAGCATGTGACCAACATTTGCAGTCAGATTTCAGGGATTCTAAATGCTCATCAGCTCAGTAAAAAATGAAGTAGGGAAAAAAAAAGCCCATGCCAGAATTTTACTCTTTGGTACAGAATTTTCATAAAGTAATGCTATCTTTAGGATGAGATTATTATCCAGTTAATCTTGGATTTCTGTTTCAAATTTAAATGTTAGTAAAGAAAGTGGTATGTTCACAAAGGAGAAAAGTTGAGCAATTTTTCTTTTTTAAATTTTATTTTTACTTAATCATCTGACTAAAAACTCTCCTTTTTTTTCATATCCCCTAAAAAAAAAAGTTTTTCACTTTTCCCCCTGTATTCCTGTTGGTGTTTCTTCATCTGGTTGGTTTTGGAGGTTTTCTTTGTTTGTTCTGTTTGGTTGTTGATTTTTTGGAGGGTTGGCTTTTTATTTTTCTTGTTTCCTTTTAACTAGCACTTTATATCACTTTATATCACTATATAGAATGTGGTATAAAACTTGGCACATAAAATAATGCATAGAAAATAATCTCTTTTCAGAAGAATTATTTAGCAAATTATTCTTACTGTTTTTATTTTTTTTAATCAACCAGTTGCAACTGGCATCTAAACAGCAAGACTTGGATCTTGCAAAACTCGAAGTGTAAATTCTGCATCTTAATTGGTGCTCATCTCTCACTCTTCTTATTTATTTTTAATCCTACTTCATACTGTGGATTATGAAGTGTAGTTTACCATTTACCACTTCAGTGACATGATTCCCAGTCTTTCCTTCTTCAAATAGTCTCTCAGCACCATAAGAACTGGTGGTGAGCTGTATTGTCTTTATAATTCAATGTCTTTGTCTGCCTTAGGTCCCTTATAACACATTTAATTTGTTTTACACCTCCATCTCCACTCCTTCATTAGTCTTTATAAAAGCTGCCTCTACCTCAAATAGATTTACTGGTTCAGAAAAAAAAAAAGAAGAAACACCCATTTTTTTTTCCCACTGGGGCTGTCTTTCTCTCCCATAAGAACAAAAATAAGAATATCATGTTTCTGAAGTTTTGTATTTTTAGGGGAGTTTTTGAAAAGTACAGAACTTTTTCTTTCAGAGTCTCTTTTTCCTAAAATTTATCCCCTGCCATTATTGAAGCACTCCAGAGAGTGCTTCATATTAAGATATTAAGAATACATGTATGTAGTCATACTTTTTGACAATTACACTGACATTATTGAGTACCCAATAGCTGGCAAAAAGAGGCAAATGTGTTAGTCCATTTTTTCATGGTATCACATCTATACACCTCCTTAGAATTATCTACATACTGCTATTTTTGGTCCAGTTCTGTTCCACTAATTGCGATCATTACTTAGCCAGCTGTAGAGGAGTTAGGGAGCCAGTTGAGAATGTTTGTCAGCTATGTTTTATTTTTGTCTATAGGAAGCACATGTGTCATTCAGCATTGTCAATACATTACTCATATTATTTAAAAATGGCGGACTCATATTTACAAGAGATTGTAAATGCTGGAAATATGTTTTTAATACACAACAGTAATATATTGCATTAGAAATTCATATTTCTTTCCAATACATCCTTGAGGAGCTGAATGGACACTCTATACCTCAGGATTCATCTCCATCCACATTCCAGTGTCCCAGGCAGGCACATGTGCCTGATTTGGCTGTTTCCTATAGGTACATGATGCTGAAGCTGAGTGAGGTGCACATATATCCACCTGGGAGTCACACTGGCATGAACACAGGTGTGTGCCTACAGGCACATATCACTTTCTACTTGGATGAATGTTGTGCAGTCTACCTTAAAAACATTCTTTGTGTATTTGTCTCCATGCAGACAGTCTGGTTTTTCATCCTTCCAAAGTTACCTTTGCTTAAAGCATATGAAAAATGCTCCCTGTTCCATAAGGAAGAAGCTGAAAATGCCTGATAGTTCACTTTATCCTAAGTCTTTCTGGAGCTGCATCAGGAGAAGGGTGGTCCATTTGTAGTAAAAAATATGCAAATGTTGCCTTTTTTCCAGTTTGCAGTCTATTTAAGTGCAAGGCATGGATTTTTATGCATTTTTTTCTTTGGTGAAATTGCTGAAAGGACGTTTCAAGCAAAAACTTTGGGCATATAAGTTGTTTCCAAATAATGTATTTAAATTGTCTTTCACTATTCATTATTTATGAATTGATGTTAATTCATGCCCACGTGGATAAAGCTTTCAAAAATGTTGGGAAGGAAATCAACAGCATTTCTCAAGGGTGTGCAACCATTTTTGGGCTGAACTTTCCCACATATGGGTATTTATGATTTTGATAACTTTGCAGAATCTGTGTGTATCTAGTGCATTCTGGTTGACTTCATGGAGTTATAAGACTTTAATTTTTTAAAAATCTCTTTTGATTGTGTTTCTGATGCTGCTGACCAGGGCTTAACCACATTCCCTGCAGAATACCTTGTAGAAGTCAGTTGTTAAGATGGAAATAACTTGTGACAATGGGCTAAGAAAGCCAAGGCTTTTTTGCTTCCTATCTGCAGGCAGGAGTTTTGAAGTAGTGGAAAATTTATAAAGGCAGAACAAAGAAGCCAGATGTTGTAAGAGGCACTAGAGGAGATTCAAAAAATACTTTCAGCAGAATGAGAGAAGATTTAGGCATGCTTACAGGACGGGAGGTGGTTTTGTTGACCAAGGTCAAAGACAGTGAGCTGAAGTCGGCTGAACTCTCTTGTTCTGAAAACTGATTCTAAATATTTGGGATGGTTTCACATCATTGGTGGACTTTCTCAAACATATTGAAACATAGTGAGTTAAGAGAAATGGTGTTTTAATCTTGTGTGGAGCCAGTTTGTATATCTGTTTGGATATCTGACTGTCTATGTGTGCAGTGTCCTCCAAAAAAGTAAGTGGAACAGAGGAGAATAACTCAGATTCTCCTTCAGGCATAGAACTACAGAAAAGCGTTAGCTTAAACTTTGAAGTTGCCTCAAAGACCTTCCTCAGGTGAGATCTCAGGAGAGAATCTATGCCCCAGAAATACTTATCATTTCATAAGTACCAGAGTTTGGTGAGCTGTGTGCAGCATGGTGATCGGCCTAATGTCACAGAGGTTGCAGCATTGTCAGTTCTTCATCACTTTTATCCAAAAACATTTAAACACAGCAAGGGACCAACACAGTATGACTAAGATCTTCCACCTCTATACTTAGTTGACAACAAGTCTAGAATTATGGAAAAGACTCTTTTTAAACTGTTGTCTGCTTGAGCCAGAGAAGCTGTTTCATCCATGAATAGAGTATAAATTTTAGATAATTCTTTAGGGAAGACAAAGCAGTTTTGGAACTGCAAGCCAATAACATCTATTATAGGTGCCATGGATCTTGCAAGACATTTTACTTTGACATATTAAACTATTACTGTCAAAGTAATCCATGTCTATTGGCCAAACCTTTTCATTAGGTGAAAAGCATTTGCTTGTATAATTAACTTGTGCCTGAGTAATTTGTTTTTCTCAAAATTACCAAAATAAGATAGCTTTGGGAGAGTATGAGATTAACCTGGTAAAGGTTTGTGGATGAATAGCACCTGAGAGGATGCTTAATGAAGATAAAAAGACCGATGCAATGGCATGACTTAACCATCTTTTTGGTATAATCTCTGGTGTATTTAGCAAGTAAATAAATCTGGACTAAATCATTCCCTGATAAAGCAGTAGTATCTGTGGGACTCCTGTGTATTTATACAGATTGTAACATGAAAAGAATTTTTGCCAGCTGATGTTAATGTATTGAATTGTGGGAATTAATTAATGTATTGAACTCTGTGAATGCTGTACTTTTTACATGTGTTTTAAGTACATGAATGGTTTTCTCATGCACTTTGCAGAAGATGAAAATGCTTCTTTCAGGCATTTATTTTGGCATTGATGTGAAAAGGAAGAGTTTTCAAACAACCATTCATCTTTTTATGTAATTTGCTCTCTTTACTATGTGATACATTTCTTTAGTGTCAGGATATATTGTTTATTATAATCTGAACTGTTTAATACTCTAACCACTTAAAAAACCATGTCTCTTTAAAGAAACTTGGAAAAATAATTGAGTTTGACAATAATAATTTGAAATCTCCTTTTTCCTACAAAAGTAATTTCTTGATGTAGGGAAGAACTTTTAGCTTAACTGCTCCCATCCTATCACATTTTTCTTTCTTACAAAGTAGTGCATTTCCATTTTTTATGACCAACAAGTGCTGAACACAAGGGTGAATGCACAGTAGAAACAGGTGAATTCATATAAACAGCTGGGAAAGCCAGACTTCTTAGAAAAACATTATTTCTTTTCTCCCTTTTAAGCAAGTCTTGAGGAGTCTGGGTGTTTTTAAAACATCAAGGGACTTTGCATCCTTAAGAAGAACTTTAAATCCATATCGTTTGTCTATTTTATTGACATTTGCTAGTAGTATCAGCTTTCCAGAGACCAAGCTCTCACTTTTTGGTCTCATGTCCCTTCCAGGCCCCTGATAACACACTGCCTACTGCACATTGATCATGGGGTCAGATGCAGAATGTTTCTACAACGTGCCATAAAGTTGTGAACTGTTTAAAGTACTAACTGCTAATAATCTCTTATGAATGGGGTGAGGAGAAACCTCAAGGTTAGTATTTTGTGCTTTTCCAAAATTGTTACAAGCAAGAGGGCTGCAGTTCAAAGAGCATTCGGTAGACTTGGAATGTAACCTTGAGATGTTTCAATGCAAAATAACCATGAGATGTTTCAATGCAAATTCTGTTGCTTATTCAGAAAAATTGTTCTTTTAAACATACAGTTATTGTCTTTCTCTAGGGAGCTAGACAACAAACTGAGAATAGAGAACCGAGTCTGTGATACACAATGATTTTGTGTTTAGAAATTACTCTGGTGCCAGGGAGAACGTCCTTGAGTCTTTCTCTGCAGCATTCAGCAACCACCACCTCTTCCAGCTTCCTCTGGAAACTTGAGCTGTGAGAAGCAAAGAAATTATTTAGGCTCCAGCTCCTCTCAAATACTCATCTTCTGACTGTAGAGTTCCTCCTGTAGCAAAGTTGAAAAAAAAATCTGTGAAACTTGCAAGTGAAGGATAGAGACACCATATTCTTAAAGCAATAAAAACAGAAGTGTGAAACATTTCCACAGTGAACATAAATAGCCGCAATTGTATTAACAAGAATAAAATATGTAAGGAATTGTAAAGTTTTGCTTTATGACATGGGATAAAGGCAGCAACAGCAATGTGTGAGCTCAGGATTTACCAGTGTAGCAGTCTGAGATGTATCTCAAATTGTCCGGCTTGTTGGTTGGGAATAACACTCTGCTTCTGACTCTGCAGCTGTAAGAACAGATGGCTTGTACATGGAATGGAGTCTGATTCTCCAAAGCAGTATGGATTTCCTCTCATCCCATTTCATCTAGGTCTTTGGGTCCCCGCCATGCACAAAGAAGTTAACTTGACTCTGAGTGTCATGTCACTCATAACCATGGCTCTGAGTGACAAGGTGGGCTTGTTCTGGATGGAAAGGGCTGTGTACACTGAGCTCCAGCCAATCTCCTAAGCCATTCAATCTCTAATATCATTAATGAAAGACTCCTGGAAATTATTACTAATTTTGGGAAGTTAATAGGAGACAGAGCTGCTCACATGTGACTTAATAAGATGAACAATGTTAGAGGACTTCTTTTCTGTTAACCCCATCTTGTCTGCAGTTAATTGCATGACAGTTTATAAACTTGTGCAATGGAAAATCCCATCTGCCATTCCTGTTGGGCCAATGACAGATAGGCCAGTTTATGCTTTTTAAAAAATCCACCACTATGATATGTGTTGTGTTAACAATATTATT
Organism: Agelaius phoeniceus; assembly: GCF_051311805.1. Lineage (NCBI taxonomy): Eukaryota > Metazoa > Chordata > Aves > Passeriformes > Icteridae > Agelaius > Agelaius phoeniceus. The sequence continues at coordinate 27,991,332 of NC_135268.1, forward strand.
TTAGTGTATATTTATTAACCAGTAATACAAGACATAAGCTCACAACAGAACTATTATCATGTTTTACTGAGGATAACAGAATCTCCTATATAGGAGAAATTTATCCCAATGGTTATATAATTTTTTGTTTATACTAAAACTGATGTATGTGAAATACAGAAAATTTATTTCCTTCTGTTCCATGAAAAATAATTAATATTATAAGAAAATCGGCTGCTTGGAGCTTGTAATAGGTACATTTATTTTCCTATCTTACTTGATAATTCTTGGATCAATGAAATGATGGTGAAATCATATTTCTCACTCTTTTGCTACTAGCCAAGAATTTGGGAAAAATGTTTCCTAAAAAATACCAGCCTACTTTTAAAAATCCTTTTATGTGAAATCTTGATCTCTTGGTTTGAGGTCTGTAGCTGATAGGTTCTATATTGAACTGATGGCTTCAACTGATCCTTGCTAGAAATTTCTGGAAAGAAACTGACTTAAGTCAGTGCCCTCAACTTGTATAAAAATGATATGAATTCAGATACACTCTCTATATTTTTGTTTATATTCACCTTTAAATCATGTTTGAATATGTGATAAAAGAAAGGAAATGAGAGGAGAAGAGGGAAACAAACCATCACTTCTCTAATTCTCTGGGCTCATGAGTCTTAGGTAAAAGTGAAAAGGAAAGATATTCATAACAGAGAATCTGATTAAAAGGTCTGGTTTAGATTGCAGTGTAAGCAGGAAATGATGAATCTTGGCAGAGTCTCAACTGTGAAACAAAGCAGTGAAGAAAGCTGATGCTGATGCTTTGGATAGACAGGAGAAAAAGAGGACTCAGAAAATAGGAAATTACAGACATATTTCATTTTGGCAGAGCCAGAGAAATTGGTTATTATTACCACCATTGTATGAACAGTTACTTATTATCTGTCCTGAAGAAAAACAGGGGCAGGTTAATTCTCTAACCAATAGTCTGAAAATAAAACCAGTGACTTGGGGATTGAGTGCTAGCATAAAATATAGCCAGGCTGCTTTTTCTCTTTTTGGAGAAACATAATTTTGAGAGGAAAATCACAGACTTGTAATTAGCCTTAGGAAGTTCAGCATGGGCATTGGGGTCACAGTAGAGAAGTTCAGCAGCTGATATGCCTAATCTTAGTCAATCCTCATCCTTAACATCAAAGGGACACTCAGTGAAATATATGCTTTTACCTTTATTAATGGTTAATTTCTTTTTTTCTCTCTGCTTTTAAGAAAAAAAAAAAAAGAAGCAATATGCAGATTATTCTTTAAATCATTATATAGTATTCCAGTAGAGTAAGGAAATTCTAGACTTTCTTAAAGAGAGAAAAACCAGTGACACCCCATATCTTCAGGCCAGTTCCATTGCTTGCTGAAACCAAAGGAAGAACTGCAAATAGGGGGAAATGACAGAGTTGTAATACTCTAAGCATACTTCTGTTCTTATGTTATCACACAGGAAGATTTGAACTGTTCAAAATTCAATATTCAAAATTACCTGAAGAAAAATGTTGGGAACCTGGTTTTAAAACAGCATGCTCCTTGCCTAATGATCTGATGCAAAATGAGATGTACTTAAAATGTACCTGAAAATATAACTATAAAATATTTATTCCTCATCTTGATGTTTCCTACAGATAAGGGCTCTCTTTGTTTCTGCATGTGATCTTCTCTGAAGTTCTTTTAATATTTACTGGATGAACGTGCTTAGTAATATTGGTCATTTACACCCTTTGGGCAACAATTTTAGTGCTCTTTGACATATTTGAACTAAAATTGCCTTACTTTATAAAAGAGAGGGTATTTTCAGCAAAACACTTTATGTCCAGGTGCTATGATTTCCTTCCTGCTTGCCAGAGATGACATTTGTTGACATCTTCACTTTGTGGAAACCACAATCTTTCATCTTTCTGTGAAATATGAGGATGAATGGTTCTACTGCATTGTGCAGCAGTGCTGGATTGGGATAAATCTCTGAAATGTATGGAACGCCTGCTTTTATTTTCTTGATGAACTGTATTTTTGAGTTTATATTAGCAGTGTATTAAATAGTTCCTGCAGTCTTGGAAAATGCAGGTATAATAAGCAAGGTTTCAAAGGATTTATAAATGTGACAGAAAGCAGCACTGTTGCTGACTGCCACATAGGAATTTTCCTAGTAATCCATAAACACTGTGTGTGTGTGTGCACTGGAAAAGAAGCTTAAAATATGTGCTGGAAATTTTAAAGGAGAGGAATTAGGATTTTTGATGCATGTGGGATGGTGTTGGTTAAGTCCCATGTTCATCAATAGTCTCTCAAATATTAAATACTAATCTGTTACCCTAGGTGCAAGGTGCCCTGTGGATTTGCAGAACAGACCTGAGCTGTACTTCCTGGAGCATCTTCAGTTGTTTCAACACCACAAATGGCCAACATATTTTCAGCAACAGAGTTTTCAATTTATCATTTCTCCTTGTTTATACTTGGAGAATTTCCCGCTGAAAATTGAGAAAATTTCTGCTTATGTATTGGCTTTTTCTTCCATCTCTGTGCTGGCCAGTGGGACTCCCCTAAAAGGAAAAGTTGCTTCTGTCTAGTCCAAAGAGCTCTTTGTGGCTGACCCACCACCTTTTTTATCTCTCTCAGTCCCCACCCAACGTTCATAAACATCAGGGATGTTTCCTGTAGTTGCAAAATAAGTCTGGTAAGATTTAATGAGGTATTAAACCTTTTTATTCTTCTGAAATGTTTCTGCCTGTTGCTGAACAGATAATATACAGAAAATACATTTGCTAGAACTTGGGGAGTTTATAATCCTTGGGAAGATTTCTGCTCTGGTTGGTTGAAATCTTTGGATTGGTGCAATCATAACAGGAGTCTTAGAGGGCCTACCCTTGAACATGGTGAAACTTGGAAGCAAGTGATCACTGTATTCCCATTATTATCTTAATGATGTTGTCTTGAGCTCTGTTACAACAGTATCAGAATGACTCTTTAGAAAAAAAAGGTCTTAAATTCAAATGAAACCATGCCAGCTCTTACGAGTCTCTCTGAGGGTTTATGGCTTTATGTAGAACCCTTAAACTCTGTCTTTGAGAAGCAGCTGCATTTGCCACACTTAGAAATCTTTGCTAATAATTTCCCTACTTATGCCAAGCTAAAATAAAACACCTCTGGTTCTCCCTCTGAAACTTTCCACTCCGGATAAGGCCAATGAGTATTTTTGGAAATATTTCTTAGAAAGGTTGGTATAATTAGGCTTGCTTTCTTTTTCACTGTCTATTTATATGGCAAAAGACACTTTTTTTGCATTGATCTGAAAGGGTAATATTCCATCTGGCCTCAGACTCAGCCTTCACCCCTTTCCTCAGTCTGGGCTTGGGAAACTGTCTCGTAATGTATGTGAGAATTTAACCTAATTAATCTCTCTGCTTATAAATAGCTACTTTTAAAGTACTAGTTTGTAGTGCATGTACTTGTATAGGCAGTTGCCTGCTTAAGAAACAGATTCATTACCGACCCTCCTTTTGCAGACTCCTGCTGTTTGTGATAATGTTATATATTATTAATATAAATGGCTGATGGCAGATCTTTCTTTCTCCCCAAACTGGGTGATAAAATAGAGAAACTGATGATCAGACATTGTTTACTCTTGGTCTTCTGTATGCCTGGCAGTATTCTGTGCTCTGTACATTTTTGCTCAGCATTTGTAATTTGCACTGTTCTATCAAACTCCATCATTTTCTTCCACGAAACTTTTTGATAGGAGAGACTAAATTATTGGAATAGTGAGCAATATAGTGTTACAAAAATGTTGCTGAAATGGTGGATTGGAGCTTGATAGAAGTCAGTGCATTTCTCATGTAGCTTTGATTACTCTGGCCAATCAATTGTTTTCTCCACACCCAGACAAAGAAAAGGAAAGCTAATGAGAAAAGTCGAGGCAGAACAGTAGAGGAAATAATAATGAAGTAGTAAAGGACTCTGAACCAAACTTAAAAGTTGCCTAAACTCAAGGTTCTAGGCAAAAGGATATCTTGAAATGCTATTTTGGGTAGTAAATGAGAAATACTTCCCATATTTCAGTTTTCCTGGAAAAATTTATGGAAAGAGGCAGCTGACCATATTTTGGATCCAAGTAACTGCTTTTCTACATATGTTTAATCCCAGGAATTTGGAATAATTGCACTTGGTAGAAGATGCAAAGGAAATTCAGACCTTTGATTTGATGCCTTCATATGAGTAGAAGTTTCTAATGTTGCACAGGTCTGAGTAGTTTGGATAAGGGGTCTAATTTGTGACATCTGAGATTGAATCCCATATTTTTGGCAGACATTGGAAAATTCTCCAACTAAAAACCTAGGTGTATTTGATTTGCCCCAAGCAATGCAGAGCCACATCAGACTCTAATTTTTCTGTCCCTTTCTGCAACTGTAAGAATTTCTCACTGTCATTTTCTCCCCCTTGTTATCTGCACCATTTCCTCCTCTCCTCCCTTTCTCTAGCTTCTCATTCTTGCACTGCTCAGGCTCACCAGAATGCACTGCAATGTGAGCAGGAGGTGTGAGGCTGACCAGTTCAGCAGCAGTGGAGAGTAGAAACAGCTGGCAGGACTTGATAGATCTCTTGCCTCCTCTTTGCAGAATGAAGCATTACTATAATGAATAGTGCAAGCATTTGGGCTTGTTTTACTGAAATCTCGCTGCCTCTGCTGAGCAGTAGGTTCTTAAAAAGCTGAATTCCACTTCTATTATTCCAGGTCTGTCTTTACTTATCTTATATGGCAACATTTCCTTCTTACACATTACTATTACCTGGTTTATGCGGAGAGAGAATTAATAATACCATGGCTTACCTGTATTCTTTGAAATGGCATAACTAAAAAAGAAATAATTAAACAACCAATGACTGATTTTTGTTAGCATTTAGGGTTGAAGTCATGCTCAAGATCTGTAAATCTTACTGAGCTAAGTCTCTTTGACTTATTTACCTTTGTAGTTGTGGCTTTGTTCTCTTCTTTGGTGAGCTATTTTCCACATTGTGCACTTCCTAGTCTTGGCACATGCATCCATTTGGAGAAGATACTCTCTGTTATGATTACAGCAGCTGCTCTGCAGATACCTGTTTGCCCTGGCCAAAGCAAAATCACCAGTCATGAGTGAGCAGCTTCAGTTCTGGTTGTTTTATGGACAACATGAAGATCTTTCACATTCATTGGTCATACAAATGATTGATAGACCTCATTATTTTAAAAGAACTATTGTACTGTAATGTTTCCAGATGTTTTCCAATAGAAGCTGTGTTATTACTATAGGGAAGTATCAATCAGTAAATAACCCATGTCACTCGTTGCCCTTCTATGCAATCACAGTGTTCTGATCTTGTGGTTTGGCTCCATTTACAAAGGACTCATCAATTCAAATGGATTATTGTTCTGTGTGTTGCACTGCAGAGGGACAGCCTGAGTGCAGGAGATGATCAACCTACTATGAACTAAGTGCAATCAACTGTGATCAATACTCAAGTGTAAAGTCAACAAGCAAAACTGAAATGCTGCAAAAATATTATTTTAAATGAACTGGTGGAGGAATTTGGCCATCTGTTATTCAACCTTTGCACCACTGTTGTGCTAGAAAGCACTCTGCTCCTCTTTTCATGAAATGACTGTGATGCTTGCAACTAGAAAACGTGAATTTGTTTGCAGCAGTCTGTTTATTTACAAACACTGCCTTCAAAACTATGACAGTAATTGTAATGTGTAATTGTAATGTTTTCCTGACTGATGTCAGTCAGGAAAAAGCATAGATGCATTGATTCTCAGTGTGAGCACTAGAGGCTTGGAGGGGTTTTACTCTCTGTGGCCCTCCCAAATTAATATAGACTTCAAGGTTGCAATTAACTGAAGTAAAATCAAGAACTGAAATATTTTTCAAGAGCTTATGAAAATCTGTAAAACCTAACCTGTAAACACTGTAATATCAAACCTAAATGAGTTTGTCCAAATTTGTTGAAAACAAGGATTAGGAACCCTTGCAATTTCGATGCTAAATTTTGTGACTTTTAGTAATACTGGTTTTTAACCCTCAGTCTTTAGAGCTGTTTTTTTAAAAAAACACAAGTGAAAATATGTTGAAGGAAAGGTTCTGTCTCTGGCATACATGAAAAGTGATATTTGCATTTTCTAGTTATCTTGAGGTTCAGGATCTGACGAAGAAGAAAAGAGATTAAATGGGCTATGGTGAAAAAATCAGATTCATTTTAGCAGTCACACCATTCAGAAGGACCTGGCCCAGGAATTTGCAGCACTTGGAATGTTCTGCTCATAGAAATTGCTTGCAGGAGGGGGCTCTGCAAGGCTTCACAAAAGGTTACTTATGGAGCTGTTTCCAGGTTTCCTCTGTTCTGATGGTTCTGTGCCAGTTCCAATAGTTCCCACCCTCTGCAAGCAGCACTGAGGCCTGAGTAACCATTGCTGGTAATTTCTGTATTTTCTGTCATGGGCTTTGCAGTCTTCATTCACCACCTGGCTGTGTTGGTGATTTGCTCAGCCTTCAGTTACTCTCCCTCAGAAGGAGAGAGGATAGAGGGTAAAACAAGTGTGTCCATTCAGTAGCTCTTGAGTCATCATGTGAGAAGCAAATATTGATTTGTCATGAGGCAAAGTGCCTTGACGGAAATTTTGGATGTGTTCTGCATCTGGATTGTGGGTTGCAGTGCTTTAGCACCAATGCATCACTAATGGAGAAGGACCTCCCCCCAAAAAATAGTACTTGATAACTAATAGTACCTGTTGTAAAAGAGATATTTTGAATATATGGATTTTTATGTTGCTACTGAGGTCTCTAACCCAAGGAATCTATTGCTGCAATTGCTGAATTGGTGCTGGTACCAGTTGCAGGTTCCTGCATGTGCTAAGTCCTCATGACTGATGTTCCCTTGATTCATTCAGTGACAAAATGATTCTTCTGTCTTGTCTGTCCTTGACCAATCTTTGTCAGCCTGTCCTCACCCTTGCCTATCAAATTCAGCATTTTTTACACAATGTTTTCACAGAGGTATGTGAAATTTTGTTGCACATGCTGGGATGGTGAGTTTATGTGTGAGTACGTGGTTATTTGGACTATATAAAAAATTAATGTGTGAAGTTTGAGATCTTCTTCATTGCTTTTTACTATTTACCTGGAAAGTGCTAAACTTGTGTGTAGGGAAATGACTGGGAGAAGAGCAATGCAACTCACAACATACAGAACTGAAATGGATGAGGTGATCTTACCTGTAAGATGTCTGTCTGCATCATAAAAACATCTGGAATGCTTGTTTTTCTGGATGTGACTAACTTCAGGAAAATTGAAAAATGTTATGAAGACTGAACTCCATAAGAAGAACTTTTATTAACAGTAATCCCTGAACAAATATTTGTATATGGACTCAAACTACTTGAAACTCCATATAAACATTCCTTTTCATTAGACTTTTCCTTTCCATATTTCCTTTGAACTTCCTTAATAAGTTTAGAATTTTGTTTCCTCTGAGCCAACTGGGGCCAAATGCTGATTTCATTTACACTGCTTTACTAATATTACTTTCAAAAGACTGATGTCTTACGTTTCTTTTGCAAGAAGCATTTTCCTATGGTGCTTCACTACTTCCAAAGTGGCTGAATACACACACAGCAGCAGCCCAATTAGCTATTCAAATATGCCAAAACCTGATGTTTTGGCTTCACAAAAAAAGTCTGGGATATTTCTCAGAAAAAACATTGATTTACAAAGTGCTTTTATTTTACCTAAGCTCCTTTGTATTTCTGTAAGGAATCTCTTTGCTCCAGCCTTGCAGTGAGTTATCAGACTTCATTTGCCTCTTGGGAAGGCTTTTTCTGGTTTTTGATTATGCTCCATGGTTCTTTTTTTGAAAAGCAAAGAATTTTAACTGTTCTGCCACTAGAACCTCTATGGTTCTGTCCCTGGTTTTCTATATTAACTTTTGTATTCCCATCTTGTCACAATCTCTTTGGTCCTTGACAGTGGCGATATCTTTTCTTTCAGGCATGCTGACCTCTCTCATTCCCTTTGAAGCACTTAAGATCACATCCAAGAGCTGCATTCCAGCTGTGGCGCCTTCTGAGGTACTGAATATATTAAGATAAAAAGAAATAAGCTCAGCTATATTAATAAGAAGCTGAAATGTTTATGCAGGCATGAGCTTTGAGAAATTAGATACTCAATAATAAGACTTTAATAGGAAGGATGAAGTAACTAAACTGGAAGTATGAAGAGAGATGCTCCTTTTTCAACATGTTCTGGTCCAGTCAGTGCTCATCTAACATTTATCACTACTGTAACTATTTAATACCTAAGTGAAAAATACTTTTCTTAGAGAGCATAACATGAAAAATTTGAAAATTCCCTAGAAGTCCTTTGACTTGTTTTTTAAGTTTAGTGAGGCGGTTGTAACTGGCCTCTGTTCTCATATCTCACGTGTCTTATGCTTCATAAGGATATACAAACCCATGTGGGGATAATTTACATAATCATAAAACAAATTCAAGAAGATTTCTTTTTCCAATTAGAGCATTGCAAAGTCTGTACTCTGCTCAGAATCATATCTGACTTCAAAGCTGATAGGTGTTGGAGACCAAGAAGTAAAAATGAGGAGTGGTTAAACAAGATGCTAAATCCAATTTTAGGGTCCCCAGTATAGGCTCAAATATGTTGTTGGTAGGCATTATAATGGATCATACTGACCCAGAATAGTTCTACTCGTTGAAATGTGCTTGAAGAGGGTAACTTTGCCCTGGTGGGTTTAATTTCCTGGCAGCATAGGAGAGATCACAGGTTCTTTGGGCCTGGTATTGCTGACTTGTGTGTTCAAAGAGAGCTCAGGACTGAAAACTGCCTGTGGCTCCATTTTTTTCTGTGACATCCTGGACGGCTAACAGGAGGCTCACACACTTCCTCCAGACCATGGTAGTGCTCAGAACCCTTTCTCTCAAAGCTGCACACAGAGCAGTGATTTCTTTCTCCAGCATAGATGAACTCATTAAACAATGAGGAATGCTGCTGTGCCAGGACTGGCTGCCTTTTTTGGCCAACTCAGAAGGTACCACCCTTAAGCACATATTTCCTGTATCTTATTGAATTGAAGTCAAAGAAGGTGTTTTTCTGACTCACATCAGAGGAAACTTACATATACCTAAAGTTCCAGTTTGGGAATAGTTCTGTTTTAAACCAATGCAATCAAATCCTGTCTTTAAAGTTATGCACATGTCTAAGTGCTTCAGCGCACTGAAAACTTTCAGCATTTCTAAAAACATTTAGTTGGAATTTTTAAATTGCCGTGTTTAGTTTCTGTTCTTAAAATTGGAACAATTGTATTTTCATCATGGCAGGAATGAACAGAAACCAGAAATAATGACTCCTCTGAAATTAGTTCAGGGGTGATATACAGAGCAGTGGGACTTGCCAAAGTCATATTCTGACTCTACTTGAGGGGAAGACAGTTTTCACTGTTGATACTCAGGAAAAGAAAACCACATCTGATACGGATGGATAATGAGATTTTATTTTTCCCAAAACAATTTTTCCAGGAGGTGAAGGAGTTAGAGAGTTGTTAAGACTTCCTTCTAAGGAAGGATCATAAATGTACAAACAGGTGAAAATCCTATTGTGTATTGCTCAGTATATACCTGTGTGTCATGTCAGCTTCAGGTTCTGAGGATGTGAGCAATGCAAATGGCCTGACCATTAATGTGACTTTTCCCATAAATGGAACATCAGTAAACAGATGAGGAAAGCAAGTAGAAAACAGTAAACTTAATGAGAAATAGGTTTGCATATCACAAAACAAGTTTATAGGGTTATTGTCTGAGGGATGTACAAGAAACATCTCTGCTTTTTTAAAGTTTCCTTTTGACCACAAAGGATTTTTTTATGTGCTATGCAAGAATGAAGACCTTAGACTTCAGATGTTGCCTTCTTTATTTCATTAATGTTAATACAGGAAATCAAAAAAGATCACAAAAACACTATGTCTCATTATCAGGATGTTTCTTTTGATTCTGAACATGCCAGCAAAGCATGCTTGATCCAGCAACATCAAAAGATGAAGCCATTTGTGCTTCGTTCGTTTGCCTCAGATTTTTTTTTTCTTCAAGGCAGAAGGTTTAACTTTTTTACTTAAACCCCAAGCCATGAGACTGCAAGTGTACATCTCTTATTGCATCTGTATTTTATGGGAATATCTTACTTGAAGCACAACAGATGGACTCATTTTAGCCAAGACTCAGAACCTTCAAGTGTTACAGTATTGATATGTGGATACATAGGGCCATACTTTTATTACTGAGGGGCAGAGATTGTTGATTTTAGTGCTTCCATACCACAGAAAAATGGCCAACAAAAGAAGGCTTGCAGCTATACTTTTGTTTTTAATAACAAAAATGATTGCATGAGGAATAGTTGCTGAATCAATTGTTTACCATTTTTATATGGCTACTGCATTACAAATTTTACCTAACTGACCATGCAGATCACTTAAAGTTGTTTTGGTGATTTTAGCTGTTCAGGAGTTGTCAAAAATTCCATGCTGGGTTTCTGCCAATGCTTGCTCCACTGCATTACAACACAGATTAATATCATAACTAACACATATTAAACTTAGAAATATATTCCAATTAGCACATTTTAAATTACAGCAATGCCTATATTTTACTTCAGACCATGAGCCAATGGCTGTGTTTCAAGTATTCAGAGAGCAGTCCTGATCATATTGCAGCAGAAATAAAGCAGATTTTTGCATAGGGGGTATAACAGAACTTCCCTTGTAAGTTCCTCAGAACTTCCATTGGGTAGACTTCAGTGAGCTGGTACAATTTGCTACATTTAACCATCCACACTGTACTGAAAGATGCACTGCAGGCTAAGTGGATGGCATACACACTGCTAAGATCATGCTTTATCACAGTGTGATAAAATATATTATCTGCAACTCTAATAATATCAAAATTCCTGGATTTTTTTGTTGAATGGTTTTGACCCTTGATGAAGATTCTGACAGGATCACTGTGGCTAGCTGCAAGTCAGTAAAAATGGAGTAGGGAGACACCTGAGAGTTAGTTAAACATGATGAAGTGATGCTTTGCTTATTTTGCCAGTTTGGAAGGTATCTATTTCACCTCTTGACAATTTTCCCATAATATTCCACATTTGATGACAAATCCAAGGTGACAGTTGGAAGACTCTTTCTATTGTTTCATGCTTACCAGTATGCTTGAAGTGGATCAAGGTTGTAATGAATTCCAGAAAGCCAAGAGAGTTTCCATCGTGCACAATATCAAAATGTGGATCTATACTCAACAAGAAATGCAATAATGGAACAGCCCGTGGGGCTGGGGAGCATGGGGGATTCATAAAGGGAAATGTACCCTCTTGTTCACCTTTCAAAATCCAGACCAGGTGAGCAGCAGCTAATAGATTTTCCTGTTAGCTCCTGGGTGGCCTTTGTGAGGAGAGAGTTGCACTGAGGAAAGAGGCAGGTTGAGGGATGGAGGGTGCAGATGATCCCAGAGACATGCTGGACACTCCTCTGTGGGGGCACCAGGAGGGCCACAGGTGGTTCTGCAGGAACTGGGACTGCTCTCCTACACCCACCTTCGCCAGAAACTGTGTGTGAGGAGCAGCCAACCTTGTAGTCTCCCATACAGCAGCTGCAGGGTCCAGGTGCAAGCAGAGGGATGATTCCCAGCAACACCAGTGTGTCTTATTTGCCAGGACCATCCCATGGAAATCCTGTGTGGGAAGCCAAATAATGCAGGGTGCAGCTAGAAATAAGGGCATGGAGGGAGCAGCCCTTCCTTGATTTGCCATCTCATCTCTCCAAGTTGTCTTTCTCACAAATTACCCCTTTGTCTTGACTGTTCCCTCTTTAGTGCTTCTCATACTGATAATTTGCACTACCTTAATTAAATACCACTTCACTGAAGCAAGATGCCTTTCAGGCTCTGAAATGTATCACCTGTCTCAGTTAAGTTGGCAGCTGAGAAGTGACTGGACAGACATTTAAATACAACTGTGCTATAGAGTTTAACTCAAGCATTTTCATTAATTCAAATAGCTGGTAATTTTAAAAATTTGTGCCATCATTTTTACATCTCAGTTTTCCCAATTCTTTGGTGAAGTAGCTGAGTATTTTCGCTTCAGTACATGGTTCAAATTCCTGAGGATGTGCATTTGCCTCCTTTCTTTTCAGAGAGTGACAAAAAGAGTTTTCAGGCCATTTTTCTTCCCCTGTTTAAAACTGCTCACAGAAACTGTGTGAAATAATCAAATCAAAGTCTGAAATGCTAATGCTTTAACATGTGCTATAATCTGAAAATGGGTAAATTTGTCTGCACTGGAAATTTGAAGCATGAGGCTGACTCCAGGAGGACAATATAAACAAATGCTACCAACCAAATATCTTATTTAAGGACTTATTAAGGACTTGGGGTCTTAAACCAACATGGTCTTGTTACAATACTGTGCTGATATGTTTTAGGTGTCAGTAGAAGTTCTTTTTTTTCAATGGTTGTCTTGCTCTGACTTAAATGTACTTTACTAAAGCCAACTCTGTTACAGGAAACTTGGGAAAATTTGCACAGCACTTCTGTGGGAACACCCTGAGCTAAATAAACCTCAAACATTTTAGTTCGTGGTTTTTTAAGTGATCTTGGATTACTCTTTGATTCTACATGAAATTATATTAAGTTTACATGATTAGGTGGCTGGAACATTCAACTACACAAGATCTGATGTCTTGGCATTTTGAATATATCAGGGTTAAACTGTGAATGAAAACTTTGGGGGGGGGGGGGGCTGAGGAAGGTTTGCATGTGTGGGAAGTAATAAAATCACTTCTGCAAAGAAGTGACCAAAGGAAATACTTGCCTGAGACCACAGGCTGTCTTGCACAGCTCTGATTGATAAAAACTGAGCAGATCTCATGATATTTTATGATACAAACTAACCAATTAAATATTTCTGTTTATACATTGTACTTTTTCTACTCTGTTTTCATCTGAAATGTCTTGATAAGAAGCAGTAAATGTAAGTTGGGGTCACAAACTTGTAATATTTTGGCAGTAGATAGCAGTGTGAGAGCAAATTTGAAAGAAAGTGTTAAGCTTTAAAGGTCTGCAGTTTGACAGGCTGTTATCTTTTATCCTTCCAGCACAAATCTTTATGCTGACTTCTCTCGTATCCCTTCATTCCCGGAGGGAACTCGAGTTCGTTCACATGTTGCTGGACAAGAGACAAAGAAGATCTGTTCAGCACATGCAGAACAGATGCTCAGGGGAGGAGGGGGAATTTTCCAGTGCAGTTTCTGTAATATCCATTGCTGCTGTCTTGCTCCCTGTGTAAGCACTGCTGGCCTCTCCAGAGCTGATCTTGGGGATTTTCCCATCTTGGAGACAGCCCACCCAAGTCAGCTGCTCCTGAAGACAATTGCCTATCAAAAATACTCTCAAAGAGTGTCACCTGCTCCCATACTTCCTTTTCAAGAAGGGAGCATAAAATAGATGGAACCACTGAATACTTGTTTCTCAAAGGTGCGGCTTAAGGTATGCAAGATACAAGGTGAGGAGAGAACACACCAAGAGTGCTGCTGGTGCTCACTCACAGCAGTGGTGCTCAACTTTGGCTTCCCTTTTTTATGTTCTGGGGTTGAACAAGTTGTGTACTTGTTCCAGCAGGAGGTGAGGAGGTGTTATGACTCCTGGGCTCATCTGAGGCACGTAGGCACATGACACAGAAGGCACACAGTGGAGCAGATGAAGCTAGAGCTATGGCTGTTTGAGAGTACAGTAACTTCTTCAGCAAGTACTTGATCCTGTGGAGCAGGGACAGGCACTGTTCTTGATGTGAAAAGAGATGAAAGGGAAATGGTCTTTGCAATTTTCTAGCACCTTTTGCAAAGATCTTTAAAGGAGTTTTCTGCCACGGTGGTCAAACATAGATTTAGTTGTGGTGAGTCCTCTGAATAACGGCACTGAAGATGATGATAGCATAGAGAAATTGAAATTAATTGTTAGCATAGAGATGCTGAAGGCATAGAGAAATTACTCATAGGTGTGAACTGTCAGTCAATTATGCTTAATTTTTTCCTGTTGTTTCCAACAGCACATGGAAACACATAAAAAATGGATGCAGAAAATAATTTTCTCTTTTTTATCAATATCTCTAATGTTAGAGTCCAGCCCAGCCTAGCTAAAACAGCAAATGCACATTCTGCTTCAGCTCACTAGAGGATCAGAAATTAATTAGAAGTAAAAATGCAGCCTACTGCTATACATCACTTTTCCCCTAGCTCTGCCATTGCATCTGACCAACAGAATGAAGAGTCACACTTAAAACCAGCCATAAACAAGGCTGCTATGGCATTGGATGACTACTGAATGGCTTTATCACAGTGCAATAAGGCTCCATTATCACTTGCACAAACCAAACTTTGGGACCCCTGATTAGAGCAGGGACTTAGGGACTTGAAAAATTTCTTTTCACACAGGACAAATATTTTAGGTGGGAAAAAATTTGCACAAGTTCCTAGGAAAGAGAGATGTTTCCCCAAATATTGACAATAAAGAAAAAAAGAAAAGACATCTGGCCTTGACAGAAAACAGAAATGTCCTTGTGACACATTGAAACCTGGCTAAAGTGGAGAGTGTGAAATCTTACCACCCAGCCTGGAAAATGGTCCAGGCTGCTTCCTCTCTCTCTGAGGAAAGCTGTGCAGAGCTGCATTTTTGTATGTGTGCAAACAGATACAATAGTTCAATGAGTTTATTTTGTTCTCATGGGCTGATGGAATGTGTTCTGGCTCCTCTAGACCATTTGGGTTCCTGAGTGCTCTGGGACAATTGAAACAGGCTAAGGCAGCTGAAGCATTGCCTGGAATTGATGAGTTGCAGTATATGATTTTATTCAGATGATTAAGACTGGAAAAACCCCAACATTCAGAGAAAGTGCCTACTTTCCGGGTAGGCCCTGCCTTCCCATTTGGAGAATATCTCAGCTGGCCTGAAGGAATTGCTTGTGTTTCCTCCCTCAGTAGTCGTGCTCTTTTGCAGTATTTTCCTGTGTGATGTTGACTAAGGGGAAGAAATGGCATGTGTTCAATAGTTGTATTTGTTTCTCTCTGAGACATCCCAGAAGTCATCCTCTTTCCTCTCTTCTTATTTTGTTACCTGGTTCTGTCTTGTTACAAGCAGACTGACTGCAGTAGGTGATGAACTGTGCAAAGTATCTAGTCATCCTTGGCTGGAAGGGCTCTTTGTTGAGATATGCTGGTGCTGGATTAGTTATTGCAGCTTCCTAACTGATGTACTTCTCAGCTCAGAATGAAAAGTTGAGCAGGATGTTGTCAGATCTCAGGTTAAATTGTAGCTGTGCTATGTAGTTTTTTACTTTTTTTTTTCTTCTGGAAATAAAGATAACACAACCGGTGAGGCCACAGACATTGGGTGACATCAACAACATCTTGAAACAAAGTTGCAAGAAATACAATATATTCTGGTGGTTTTATTTATTTCCTTTTGTTCAAATGACTGAGGGCTTTAAACACGTGATGCTGAATGAGACTTCAGAGTATTTACTTATTTGATATGGAATATTTTTAAATTGTTAGGCTCAGGACAGTGAGCTGTAGCTTGAGACTGTGATGAAACTCATAAATAAACTCATAAATGTGAACTCCCTTTACACAAATAGGATGACCAAACAACAAACCAGAATGTGCTTTGAGTGATAAGAGTCTTTAGTGATCTTGAATTTTCATTCACTTTAGGTGGAATTATTTACTTTCTTGATTACTGAACCAGCAAGTAGTTTATTTATGACCTTTCCTAAATAGTTTTCAAAAATGTTATTGCAAATGGAGCTGATAACAAGCAAAAAAATCTCAACAACCTGCATCAGGGAAAGAAAAAACCCTGTAATGTAACAATCATTTCAAAGTTTAGCAAAATAAAATGGTGAGAAACTCAAATTTTACAGAACATAAAGGGATCTCTATGTCATGGAAATATGTATAGATTTGACTTGTGGATTTTCTGGAATATATTTTCATAAAACCAATAATATGGTCAAGTGGTTTTACTCTTATGGTTTCCTGGGGCCACTTCTAGTTTATAGAGATTAGGCCAGGGAATATTCCAAGTTTTTTATTTTTATTATTCACACTTTACACCGTGGTTTAGATTAAACTACCCCTTGCCAGTTTTGGAAGACATTCTCTTTACTTTCTTGATGCTTCCTCATATTATTATTCTATTAGATACCATGGTGAGTTCAATTTTTGAGAACAATAACCTGCAAACACAGCATTTTCTTTTTCTTAGTCTGTCCCTGGCCTCCTGTTTAAATGAACATTCAGTAGCTTTTTACTCACTTTTTTTTTAACATAGTTGAATCATAGCGCTTATTAGTGGTGGCATCTGATTTCAAAGTAAAAGCTCTTTAGCTACAGAGGCTACCTTTGAATCCTTGAACTGGCAAGCACAGCACTTGCCCAGTTTTAATCACATCAGCTGGACTTCAGCCAAATCTCTTTGAGCTTAGAGTTCCTGTGTTTAAGCATCTCAGTTGTGATTCCAGGATCAACTTCATATGGTCCAGAATATTCTTGCATTTAAGTACCTTCTAGTTCTGGTTAAAAGGGATCATTTGGACCTTCTGTCACTTCAGCTGGTTGTCTGAGAGTATGAGGCTCCTGGCTCTGCTAATGCAATGAAAATAGGGCAAGTTGCACAGCTGTGGTTCATATAGAAGGATGCTGCATTGCCAATACTTTTACAGGATGTTTTTTGAACTTCTTGTTAGTCTAAGCTTCTCTCCCTTTTCCTGTGCTCCAGTGGTTGGATATTAATATATATTAAAATTTAGGATTACTCTAAAAGTTATTTTTGAATGCAATGTGAATAAATATTGCTTAGAGGAGACTTGGTATTCTCATGCCTTTGGTATTACTACTTTATCTATCCTGACTTGAAAAAAAAATAAGGGGGAAGGAAGAAAGGTTCCTCTGACCCTGAAATTCCAGATGCCTGAGATTAAAAGAAAGAACTGGGTTATCCCATAATCTATGCTGGCACTATAGCTGCTAAGTAATTTAATGTGAATGCTGTGGAAATGATGATGTATGCCATCAATTGCTGTGAACACAGCTGTGTTTCATCAATCTCTGTTTCCCATGAGACAGAGAACTATCAATGACTTTTACACACTTGATGTCAGCATTTGGGTAGGTCTGAAGTTTAATTATTTTATGGAGTTCTGTATCCGTTGGTTTTTGGTCCCCACACCTCTTATGATTTTTATTCAGTAGCAAGTGAGCTATAGTTTTTTAATAGCTAACAAAGAGAAATCTCATAAAAAGCCCAACTGCTTTCTTCATAGGAACTGAGAAAGTGACAATATCTCACTTTTTGAGCAACTTGGCTGTTCTGTCATTCATCAAAGGACAGTCAAATCAGTTCTCTTCCTGACTGACAAGGTTTCCCAAGTCTGGGGTGTTCAGCCATTGCACCATTCTAGACTAAATTTTGCTTGGCTGTGGGCTGCCACTTGTCTAATTTTTTTACTCTCACTGCTTCTTTCTTTTTCTTCTTCTTTCTTATCCTAAGAGGTGCTTCTTTATCTCCATCTCTTTTTACCTTGACACCATTTAAAATTAATTTCCAGTAATAATTTTCTTTTCCCCAGAGAAAATTTTCCTAATCCTTGCCTCAAACTGTGGGGAGAAGTCCCCTCAAGCTGCAGCCTACTGACAGCCAATAGTCCCAGTGACAAAGTTCTCATCGTGCTGCACTAAATGGACAGAAAAGTCCTAAAGGAGGTGGTTCTGAGGTTGCTACATTTTGTGTTTGTTACAGACCCAAAAAAGGAGTTTTGATTTACTGTGACTGAGTTCAGTCATGACATGGGGCAAAAAGCTTGATTCCAATTGTTGGAAGGCCCTGGATGCAATTCTGCCTCCCTGCCACGTTTCAGGTTTTATGCAGGAGCTGCTGCCAGGTTGCACTACATGCACAATGTGCTATGGAGTGTTCCAGTGGAACCCTGGTTATCTAGATCAGGCAGGGATTTATCCTTGCTGGGTGATTTAAAGCATTTCATATATTCTATATATTGCTTTATTGTGCACCAGCTCTGTTTATCAGTTTCTCATACACAAAGAAATAAAACTCTCATGCACTTCTCATAACACCTTTGCAATACATATCAGGAATATAATATGATTTCAACTCAACTCAAACCTGGCCTTCCAGTGTTTTATTTACATCTACCTATTGGAGTAAAAGTAAGGTATGTTCATTTACACTTCATCATATTTTGGCTTCATATTAGACTGCATAAAAAATGTGAAATCTCCACAGATAAGAGAAAAGGAGAAAACTCTGCATGTTAGGGGTTTTCCCCCGGTTTCAATGTTGAAGATTTTTACCTGCAGATGTTTATTCAGGAAAAAAAAAGTATAATACTTTGACGATACTTAGACATTTTTAAAATTAGCGCAAGTGGAAAAAAATCTCAGTTCTGCTATCTTGGTGAAAATTTCTAATATTAATACTCCTGTATTTATACATACATTTATTTATTTATATATTTATAGCAGAATGACATTTTTCAGCCCTGTTTTTTTGATCACTTCTGCCTTAATGTCTCTCTCCCTCTTAGTCCAGAAGTGCCTCATTTTGCCTACTATTTAGGTGAAGAGTGCTTTTCATTTATAAGCATGCAGGATATTGGGCTGCATTGTTAGAATGTTAGAATGTTCTGGTGCAAACTTGATGTACAGTACTGGTGGGATGATGCAAACTGATGGGATGATGTGTGCAAACACTGACAATTCATTACCAGATTCAAAACTGAGTTAAGTAAGTGTTGTCACGTGGGTGACTCCACAAAGCACATCTTACTTGACAGTTGTGATGCTTTGGCACATTTGGTGAAATGTATGAGGTTAGAGGTGGATTTTTTAGTTACCACATCACATTTTGCAGCATGAATTGGACTTGGAAAAAGGTAGAAAAGGCAGTAAATAATATTTGGGGTTCCATTTTTAAGTATTGCTGGGCCTTGGTCCAAATACTAAGTATAACTTAACCAAGGTCTTTGTAAATATGTCCCTCAAAAATAATCTCTACTGCTTGTCTTTTGCTAGAGCAGAGATACATGTCTCCCCAAGTAAGCCCAGAAAGAGACATAGAAATCTCTATAATATAGTAGGATTTGACTTGCAAGGAGAAGTGAGTTATTAAAAGAAATAGAAGAAAAATGAAAGAAAACCTATGCCTTTAATGAACAGAATAAAGGAGAAAAGAGAAGGTTGATTTAATCTATTGATTTGCTGTGAAGTACAAGAACAGATGTTTTTTGTTAGGTCCCTGGATAAAATTCAGTAGGCGCCACTAATACTTAGGGACTGGTGACTCCTGATAAGATTGAAAATTGATGTATGCTCTATTGTAACCAAATGGAGATGGCAGGTTAGGCTGCTTTAGGTGACTCATTTCAGAGTACTTGAATACAGAAAAAATATCTCATTATTCTAGGCTGAGACACAGATGAGAAATGTTTTACCAACAGTTTCCAACTCCAAAGATGTCAGCCATGAAGAGTTTAATCCTTACGGTAGGCAGTGGAGCACATAAAGCTCCTTTGTTGTAGGTCTAAATCCCTTTGGATGAAAAGGGTAGAAAAAATGGTAGATTATCTTTATTTGCCTGATTTCTGTTTGTCAATCACCTCTTTGAATGTCTAATCCAATAATTATCTACAGAGGTGCTCAGGGAGATGTGATTACACTGCAGAGGTGTTGGAAGCAAGTCCATTTCAACATTGGCCCAGTTTATCTGACTGCCTCTCCTTCGACAGATCCAAACATTAAACAGATCACATTTAATGGAAGTTCAAAGACTTTCCCAAAAGGTTCAGAATTCTCTGTGATCAAGGAAAGAAAAAAACCCATTTCTCGTTTGCCTTCTTGGAAACCGCTCAAAGCAATGTAATTCTGGAATTTAGATTGTCCCACAGTGCTTTTTGAGAGACCTGTGCAAAGACTGCTGAGGTCAGTGTGTAGATATTCCCAGGTGTCTGGTCAGCTTTCAGGCAAGGAGAGCAGAAAATCCATGCAGAACACCCTGTGAATGCAAAAGAAGTGCACATGTGGTGTGTGTGTGTTACATACATGTGTGTACATATGTCAGGCAAAGGATTTGAATTCTTGCTTTCAGTATGAAATCCACCTCAGAAACTGCAGTACTAGGCAGGATCTTTCTGCAAATCTATTTCTTTCTGACTGGAATCTATTCTTCACACTTCTCTTACAAGGAAGACTAGAAGGCCTTCCTCCTCAGCCTTCCTGAGATTTTTGACATGGGGCTTTTATGTATTTAAATACATGCACACCCCCTCATATTTACACTCATGCCTTGCTGCTTTTTCTATGCCTCCTCAAAGGTGCTGTAA
Organism: Agelaius phoeniceus; assembly: GCF_051311805.1. Taxonomy (NCBI): domain Eukaryota; kingdom Metazoa; phylum Chordata; class Aves; order Passeriformes; family Icteridae; genus Agelaius; species Agelaius phoeniceus. Next base: position 28,011,830 of record NC_135268.1, read on the forward strand.
GCTGCATAGAGAAGTATTAAAATAACAGAAATACAGGTTTGAAATCTGTGTTTTTCTGATGAAGTGACTTCTAAGTATGTGCTTGGACTTTTTTTAGTTTTGCTGTTTAGTTGTTTTGCAGTAGCAAATGCTCTGAGATGGCAGACATTTGGATTTTGATATCACACAGAGAGTGTGGCTGTGGCAACTGTGGGACTCCCCTGCAAGGTGTGGGGTGTAAAACATGGTACTTGGACTCCAGCCTGGGGCAGATTATTTCCTACTTGTGGGTGAACTTTGTAGAGAAGACAGAAAACTTATAAAGAGTTCTAAGGCCCTTAATGAGAGACTTATGTAGCATAAAATGACGTACTCTTTAAAAGACTTGAAGAAAGCGAGGAAGAATTTGAGAAAAAGCATGGCATAGTTTTGATGTGATGTCTTAGGTATGAGCTAGTCAATACTGTTTATAAATCTCCCCCTTTTAATGCATCAGGTCAAAAATTATATTGACCTCTAAACATTGCTAACTAGTTGAAATGAGTCTCAAATATAATCCAGCTGATGTGTAATAGGCATTACAGGCTTGGAATGAAGTCAGATGAATGGAAACATAATTTAACTTTCCAAGTTTCTTTTATTTTTAAAGTATTTAAAATGTCTGATTATAACAGATCCTGTACAGAGTGGTTTACTTTCAGCTGTTAGGCAGATCCACATCTCTAAAGAGGGTTTCCTGAGAGTCATTGAGAGCTGGGCAATGTTCCCTGTTCTTCTTGAGAAAGCTATAGGGTTTTTAGCTGCTGTATGATCAACTTAGAGAACGACATCTGTAACCTCCTATAATTCTAACAGTGGTCTTGTGTCAGTATAACACATAATCCCATGCTCAAATCCAAGCCATTCAGTTCTCCTGTTGAAGTCAATAAAATTAGTAAAGAGAAAAGGAATTGTTCACATGCTCAGTATTAAAATACAAAGTATTTTTGAATTGTGAAGGACAAAAATGTTAAAATTATCTAGTCAGGTTCTTTGCACAGTTCAGCTTGCAGATCATTAATCTGTGTTTTGTATGGTTCTTCAGGATCTGTGTGGGATCATAGAAAATGTATTTTTGAAGAATATCCAATGCTGAATTGAAGGCTTCAAGTGACAGTCAGTGATTGTGTATTGGCTGGCTAAATGGTTTACCTTCACTCAGAAAAAAATACACTTCTGATTTCTAACCTGAATTTTTACAGATTCAGCTGCTGAATCTTGTGTTTTATCTGGTTCCAATAGCCCTTATCCTCTTCTGCTCAAATAGACATGCAAGAACATCAACGTATTCCTCTCTAACCTTCCTTTTGAAGAAAGCAAGTGAGCTAAATTGTGAAACCTTGAATAATTGTTGTACTTCTTTTGTTAGCGTGTTCCAATTTTGTTCTGTTTCAAAATGTGTTTGGTAACTCTTTTAAATTGAGAGCAATGTGCCTTGTCTGGAGGGAGAACTTACTGATGAGCAGCAATGCCTGATGCTAAGAAGCATGAGCAGCTTGGTTCAGATAAGGACATAGAACTGCAGGCTGGTAAACAAACCTCGTTCCAAATTCCTCATGCGAATTCAAATATGTACTATCCGTCTAGACTCTGCACGAGAAAAGCTCCCTAATGTTGCAGCAGAGATTCAGGAGAAGATATGGAAACAGGGAACAAAAATAGGTGGGAATGACAGCAGTTGTGCCCACAAATCTTGTGTTTCTTCCTAACAAGGAGAGTTGGCCCTTTTGTGCAGGGCTTGAGTCCTTTTGACGCCCGTGTTCAGCATCAGCGTTTGAGACCACATCATGTCTCGCAAGGCTGGGTGCTCTGCTGGCAGGGAGCTGAAACAGAAACAGAGCTTTTTTAAGTGCTAGCTGGAAATTCATTGAAAAGGCACATGCTAATCTGTGAGCATTCCTTTACAGCCGAAATCTGTGCCAACAACATAGCTTTATACTGGTGATACAGAATCAGGCAAATGACTTGTCTTTGGTCGAAGACTAATCTAGAACAAACTGCAGCATTATCGAGCTTCTGGCGTCCAGTCTCCCATATGCAGAAGCTCTGTCCACCTGTTCTGTCTTTAATATTTGTCCCCTGGAGTTCAGACCAACCGTCCACATCAGATTTGCTCTAGGAACTTGCTGAACTGACTCGAGTTTCTCGCCGGGAATAAGAAATACGTTATCGCGAGCGTCTTGGAAGGATATTGATCGAGCTGATGGCCAGAAGCGGAGGCTTGCCCGGCTTCCCGCTGGATATCCATCCCCGCAGCTGCCGTTCCCTCTGAAGGAATCCCGGTGCTCCCGGGGCTCCCGGGGCTGGGAGGCAGCGCTGCCGTTCCCGCGGCCGCCAGCAGGTGGCGCTGCTCACTGCGCGCTGTGGCGGCCCCGGCCGGGATCGGCCGGGATGTGTGAGACCCACAGCCGTGACCCCCCTCTGCCCTAAAGCAAAGTTGGAGAGCTACATTCTTGTCAAATGGAACCAGTGGGAGCCGCCGGTGTTGTCAGGATCCCCAGGGGTGTGGGGACAATCAGGGAAGGTGTCTGGTGTGCTGGTTCCTTGGACAGGCCGATCAAGGTAATCTCTTCTCTCTGGTGACTGGCGGCAGTACTCGAGGGAATGGCCTGAAGTTGTGTCAGGGGCAGTTTATGCTGGATGTCAGAACAAGGTTCTTCTCCCAGAGGGTGTCTGGGCACTGGAACAGCTCCCCAGGGAAGAGGTCACAGCACAGCCTGACAGAGTCCGAGCAGTTCCAGGCTGTGATTGTCAGCCATGTGCTGTGCAGGGCCAGGAGCTGAATTCAGTGATCCTTGTGGGTCCCCTCCAGCTCACCTTGTTCTGTAATCCAGACCCAACGAGGGACATGCCAGAGCTGCAAGGAAGCCTCGCAGTCCTGGAAGTGCCAGAACTCAAACCAAACTCCTGTATAGGCCTGTATAATCCATTCCTATTTAAAGAACTAAAAACCTAACAAAATAAAATAAAATGTCATAGATTATTGGGAATTTGATTTGATGTTAGGAAAAGGCTCTTCATCCAGAGGTTTGTAAGGCACTGGAATAGGCTTCCCAGGGAATGTCACAGCACCAAGGCTGACAGAGCTCAGGAAGTGTTTGCACAATGCTCTCAGGCACAGGGTGTGACTCTTGGGGTGTCCTGTGCAGGAGCAGGAGCTGGACTCGATGACCCTTGTAGTTCTCTTCCAGCACAGGTTATTCTATGATTCTATCAGTGAAGAATGAGGAAATTAGGGATTATATCCTCATAAAATTGAGGTGTTGCTTTCTTTGAGTGATGTAAAATTGTAAATTTAGTGTTCAAATAAGTGTTTACAGGGGGAAAAAAATATAAGTGTAGCAACCGTGAATTACTTTTAGCATATTCACTTGGAAGTTATGTGTGTACATGTAGCTTTGCTGCCTCAAGTGTGGCAACACAGACATAGAATTTTAATTTATGATGTAGAGTTAACAGGTGAACTTTGGACTTTCACATTTCCTTTATTTCTTGGTTGAAAAATTATTTGTATACAGTGTACAAAAAAATCATAGCATTGTTTCAGCAAAATCTTTGCTCTTGCAATCTTTTTATTAATAAAATGTCATTTATGATGACTTGTATGTCTAATCAAGAAAGAGTGACTTAACCATGGAGGTGGTTAGCTTACTATTTGTTTTAGAAAAATACATTACTATATGATTTTCTTTGGGATGTAGCAGAAACCTATTTCTATTGAGAAGAAATACATTTGACATTTGAATTATAGTAACCTGTGGGCACTCATTTTTCTTGAAGGTTTTAATCCATTATTTTAACCCTTGTTCAATTTCCCTGTATTTTGGGAGACATCTTCCATGCAAAGTTAGATACAAAATTGTACAGCTTCTTTGCAAATAAGCCTCAGGCCTCAAAAAGGCCCCAAACCTACAAAAAACCAAAAATCCCAAAACAAAACCAAAAAGATCCAATCTAACAAAGAAAACCCACCCCAAACAATAACCAGTGTCTTTTTGGCTAGTGTTCCTGGAATATATTTTGTTAATGTTACTGGAAGTAACACAGATTAAAAAATTGGGATATAGTTATATTATTGCAGCATGAAACCAACAAAGAAAGGAATTTCTTCTTCCTTATTCTCCCTATAGGCTAATAGTATGAAATGTGAAAAGTCCCAGCTCAGGCTAGGTGCCTCTGCAACGAGTTACTCTCATCAGCTGGGTTAAAAAAATAAAATTACAAAGCAGTAGCTGCAGCCAACTTGGGAGCATTATCAAGTGGGAATTTCACACAAGTGCTCTCCTGACATCTGCTGTCCTTCAGAACAAGTGTCCACAGGGCTGAGCTTTCAAGGTCAGCTTGAAATTCCTATTCATTGATTTAGAGGTCTGGCTGAAGGGCATATTAAATATTTGTCTTACAGTCTCTTTCTGAGGGCAAAATGGACACACTTTCAAAAGGTATAAATACTTTTCAACTTACAAATCAACTGTAATTAGCCATAGAATCTTATGCAAGGAGCATCCTTAGATATGCTTTGAGTTTTCTAATATGAACAAACACAATATTTTCTTTAAGATGCTTAATCCATTTAGTAAAATTTAATTAGAAAAAAGGGAGACCAAACTATTCTGATACATTTTATGTCACTGTTTGTGATGGATTAAAACTGGGAATTATTGGCTATCTGTGACTAGCGCTCTCTCAGAAGCCCTTTATTTGCATTGCTGGTCTCAGTAAACAAGATGGTACATTTCTTTTGAATGTGTACTTCAAATTAGTTGCAGCTCCTACTTGGAAGAGGAATATTTGCAACTGACCTTTTTTGTTTGCTTATTTCTTTTACTGATTTGTGAGGCTTTGATTGAAGACTTCCATCTCTTGCTTTTTGCTTTAGCAATGGTAATTCACATTTGAATGTGATTAATTCAGTGGTCACTCCACAGGAGGGTATTAAGTAAAATACTCAGTGTCTTTCCCAGAGACCAGGTTCTCTGCAGGGAAAAGCACCACGAGAACAAGAATTAGAATGAATTTTGGTCCTGGTGGAAATTTGTGAAAGATGCCTTCTGCAGGCAGTCTGGCCACTGGGAAGGGGCTCTCCATGCAAGGCTGGAGGCAGCTACAAGGGTCAGTCTCTGATCCATGCTTGCTGGTGACTACCTTCGTCATCCTGAGCTGAAGCTGCTGATCAAAGTTTGTGTTTTTATTCTCTTTGGTAGCTACTGCACAGAGCTTTGAAGTATCACAGCTTGAAACACCACAGGGCTTTTCTCTGCCAGCCCAGATTACTTATGGGAAAGGGATCAAATAAAACTGATTTAGATACTGCAGTTAGCAATGCTGATATCAGTAGTGCCCTTCCAATTCCTCTGTCAGCTTTGACTCTCTTTTGCTTTACTATTTGGAAATGGCATTAAATGCTGATGAGGCAGTGTATATTTCAAGTTTCCAAAGTCCTGTGAGTCACTCTTAGACAATCAAACCTTTTTTGGGGTACAGGTACCAGACATTAACTGCTCCTGATATGGTGCCTGATCACATCCAGGAAGCTATTTCGATACTGCTGCATTCCTGCTCTGGTTGGACAAAATGCAGTTTATCTTTTATTTCCTGCCCATAATTGGATCATTAAGTGAGTTTTTAGAGCTTTAGGAGACTTTGTGCATCTGAACAGAATCTTAATTGTTGGTGTGTTCTTCTTCAAAGTGAAAGATGTCATGGCTATGGGATTCTGAATCTAAATCTCATGGAAGCTGAGGTAATAGAGGTTCAGTGATTTGGGTCCTCTTTAAGGTTCTAACTTCTAGTTTGTTCTTAATCAAAGTTGCATTTCTTGCACAGGAGAGAAGTGGCTGATGATTATAGAAAGCTTACAGAAAAAGACTGAGGAGGGAGACAAATATCATTCATGACTCTTTATCCATAGTAAGGGTGCAGATGTCTGTTAGTGTGCATTGTTTGCTAAATCCATTCCATTTCCTAATCTTGTGCCACCTTGCACAAGTTTGCAATGGAGTTAGAGTGCAGCAATTCTGAGACTATCTGCTCAAAAACCATTTATCACCCTGCCTCTCACAGATGTCTCTGCCTTCACTTGAAACATATTTTGAGCTGCACAACCCCTGGATTTTTTTAAGATCTGAGATGAAAATGGATGAAAACACATTAGCATGAAACAAATTCTCTAGTCCTTTTGTCAATTTTTTTATCAAGTGTCAGCTACTAAGTTAAGAAATTATGGTGTTTGAATGTAAAATTGTATCTTTGGATTATTTCTGCCTAATTTTCTGAAAGAGTAGCATTATTTCTTGGAAATTAACAGAAGGATCAACGATCATTATGTTTCTTAGATCATACCACATCTGATTAGCTGCTCTATGCACATCACTGGAAGACTGTGAGAGAGTAAGTTTAGTCCAGGTTCATTCACATTGTATCTTCTATTCAGTTTAGGACTTCAAGGTTTTGTTTAGCTTTCTCCTCCTCAGCCATACTTTTGGTTGTGAAGAATATTTTTCTTTGCATCTATAAAACTGACTTTGGTTGATGATTTCTCTATGGACTGTTACACTACCGCCTATGTCAGTGTCTTAGCAGAGAGAGAACTTCAATTAAAATATGCTATTTAAACCCCTTTGTTAAGATAATAAGACAATTTAATTTAAAAATATCTGTCCCAAGGGTTGTTTTAATTAAGATAACAAACAGCATGAAAAATGGAGGATTTTTTTTAACTAAGTGCAAGTTTTATCTGCAACTAGTTTTGAATACTTTGGGAATATGTTGCTTCAGAAATCACCTCATTCTTTTGGTGGAGTGACTGTGCTTTTTAGGTATGCCTGAAAAGACCAAAAGCCATTTTGGATGTAGAGAGCAGGAGTGCAGAGATCATCACACCCATCAGCACCAGGTTCTTCTTGTTTTATGTTACAGCTATGTAATGTTTAAATAAAAATAAATTAAGTGTTAAGTAGAAAGTCTTCCTGCCCTAGTGTGAATAACAACATACTCCTGGCATGACAATATAGCAGTTGTTAGCTCTGTGCTGGAGATGATCTCATAGTTGGTTTAATCAAAAATCTAATCTATGCTGTTGAGAGGGCCATAGCTTGGGAAATTCAATCTTTTATCGTTTTGCCAAGAACTTTCGTTGTGTCCTTTGGGTCACATTGGAAGGCTCATTTTGTTGTGCTAGGGTTTTCTGAGTGAGAAATCACACAGAGTTTTTGTTGTGGGGCCTCAGAAGGCTTTTCTCACACAGGCTGGGATGCATTAGGGAAATGAGTAAACTAGGGTCATATCATGCATGCCTACTCTGTCCTCTGCTGTCTGTGTGTTTTGATAGATGAGATGAAAATGATATTTATTTGCATTGAATACTGTTAGTTTTCTTTAAAGAGTTAAAAATCCTCAGTAGACTTTTTTTTTAATAATGGTAAACGACTTAGGAATCCACAAAGTCAAAAGCTTGCTTGTAAAATTTTCTAGTTCCTTAACTCGAGTGCTTGTAAGTTGCAAATGCTGTTGTTTTTAGAACAAATGCTGTTAATGAGCAGGCTTTTCCAATCAGTTTTGAATGGAATATTGAAACATGAAAGATAAACTGTAGTTACATCAGTTTTAATTTTCTTTTCCCTGAGTTTTTTAAGAGGCAGATTATATTCTGTTGGGAAAAGTCTGTTACTGCAGTCTAGAAAAAACCCCTTTTAAAGGAGAAGGGAAAGATGCCTGAAGTGTTTGATGTGGGAACTTCTGTCATACTGTGTTACCTGGAAATAAGGATGGAAAGTCACTGAGATTCAGCTGTTACTACCAAAGAAACTAGAGAGGCAGGAAAGGAAGAATCCTGACCACTGCCAGATGCAGTCTTGGGTGTCATAGAAAACCCTTTGAATCCAAATCCTATTTGCATTGTGCTCAATAGCAAAATTCCAGCATAACAACAGATTGGGAAGGGGCCTTATCAGAGCCTTATTTCATAGCCTGTGATGATGAATCATCTTCCTTAAACCAGTTTTCATGCATTTCTGTATGACCTCAAACCTTCTCATGTAACTACGAAACAGCAAAGAGATATTTATTGTGCAAAGGCTAATGTAAGGCAACTGTAAAAGTAATCTGCCTGCAATGTTTTATTTTGCTGGGCTGTGGAGTTCAGTTTGGTGTTTCAAGAGTCACACAGCAATCCTGCAGATTCTTTGCTTCCCTGAGGAGTGTGATGGCAAAGCCTTGCACTGCTCTGCTCTCCTCGCAGCGGCTGGGCCTGTGTCCAATACTTGATAAGCAAGTTATCCCTCAGAGTGATACAAAGCTCCTTTTGATTTAATGCAAGAGGACATTTTTCTGTCAGTCTGTAGAAGTTAAAGGTCCACAGGTTCTGGATCCAAGCAGACACTTAGGGGTTCTTTTATCTCTGAGCATGCAGCCTGAGCAAGTCAGAGACTCTCACAGCCTCATTGACATCCCCAGGATTCAGCACTGGTGCATATCTCCAAGGTTTATTGGTGCTTCCAGGAGGTGTAAATTAAAACCAGCCATTCAAACAAGGTATTCTCAATTCCACTTTCATGAGCCACACTTTGTCTTTATCACCTGTGAGTGTTTCTTCCTATGTGTTGCCTGTATCTCCTGATAGTGATGAACTGTAATTCACTTTGATAGAGTTGGGAGTATAATTTCTTCTCTTGGGCATACTATTTCCCCTGAATGCCATGCTAGGAATGTATTAATATCTCTTTTATATGCCAGAGGAATGTGGAATATGCATCCCAGCAGTGTGTTTGGAGCCCAAGGGAGGGCAAGTGAGGAGAAGGCCGGGCTGATGGAAACGCTGTTCCCTGCGGGAGGTAGGAGTGGTGGAATTTGCTGTGCCACACTTTCATACTGAGCCTCTTCTCTGTTTTGCCAGTGGCATCCCTACACAATATTATATCAGCTGTTCCCAGCCCTTCACTGACACCACCCTCTTCTGTGTGACCTTGGGTCACCCCTGGGCAAAATACAAGGAACTGGATGATGCAGTTTCTTTCTGAGCTTACAGTACATAATAACAAGTGTGAAAACAAGGAGGCAAGAAGGACAACACAGATCTGTTTCATGCCTCTTTCTTTCTTTAATTTTAGCTGTCATTTATGCATTCACGTTGTGCTGCTCTGGTATTGCTTGAAGCCCCATGGGTTATTACAAGTTCTCACTAATTAAGAAGATGATATATTTTCCTGGCAATTTTTTTTAAGCTCCTTGCTTTGTGTGTCTGACTGATGGTAGACTTTATCAGCTGTATGCTCTTTCATGTGCTTCCCGTTTCTGCTAAATAAAAAAGTACCTTTTCCACTCTTTAGTCACAACCCTGGATGGATGTTGGTTTTGGTTTTTTTTTTTAACGGGAGTATTTCTCAACATTATCAGCATTGTTATGAAAACTAGTTGTTGTCTTCATTGTTCTTGTAGCCCTTTTCCACTCAGAGCATTTATTTTGTTGTCTTCATTGTCCTTGTAGCCCTCTTCCACTCAGAGCATTTATTTAATTCACTTAATGAAGTTATAAATCAAGCCATTAGTAAAAATGCTGGAAATACCAAACTGAGGACAGGTTCCTTGGCTGCATCTACACACACACACACACACACACACACACACACACACACACACATATATCATGTTTGTGCATATTTCCAGTTAGTGAGCCTCTAACAAGAGCTTCTTGAATACAGTGCTTCCTCTAGTCTGTCTGCCCTGGTGGCTTATGAAAATGTCAAGGAAGACAGTATTAAAAGACTTGCTCTGCTAAAACTGTATGGCATCTAGTGCATCTCCACTAGGCATGTATCCTGTTACAGGAGAGAAGATTGGTTCATTTGACATGGATTCATGTCTGATAAATCTATATCTGTAAAATACTAACATTTCTATTTAGTAGGAATGCACCCTTCCTTTTTCGAGCTTAAGCCTTCTGCTTCAGACTGCTGTCTCATAGCAGTTCTTTTAGGTCTCAGTGCTAGCTTTTCATTCCTGTTCAAGTATTGTGATGAGGTAATATTCCACCTTTCATGTTTCTGGATTGTGGTGTTTGTTTGTTAGTTAATTTGTTTTGGTAGGAATTGAATTTATCATGTTAAATTTAAAGCTATACTTGTGATACTTAAACTTGCTGGAGAGTATCCTTGTGATTTTTTGAGTGCTTTTATCAGTGATAATCAGTAATAATTCAGAGGCTGGACCCTGTGATAACAAAGGCATAATCCCTCTGGGGTCCTTGGGAATTTTCTCTTCAAAAATGACCATGCAATTACTGTCAGGATTTCTGTCTTCAGACAGTAGCTGAATGGGCATTTGGACAGAGTACTATTCCGGTTGCCAATCCCAAGTTTCTCTCCCCACCCAAGTCAGAGAACTGTGTGCAATTACTGCTCCATAAAGGGCTTAGCCAGCTGTGGGATGCTGAACACTCAAAAATCCCATTAATTTGAGAGGGAATTGTTGATCTTGCCCTTTCTCTAGATGAGGCTGTATATGTTTCTAACTAGATTGCTCCAGAGACCTGGCAGTGAGTCTGGAGGGCATTTTCCTAGGCTGTTACTCAAATATCTGCTTGCAAATATGCAAAATATTCCCAAAGGACAAAATGTTGTTGGTAACATGACACACCCTCCCACCACCCCAGAGAATAATGTCTATTAAATCCTTTTTAATTAGTTGTGGTATTATAGATCCTGAGCAGTGCATATTCACAAAACAGTTGTGAAGCCACTGTCCTGTCCCATTTCTCCCTAAGAGGCCTTTGATGCTCTTGGTCCTATTCCGTGGCTCACCAGTGCTATTCAAGTCATTATTTAGGCTTTTCAAAACCTGCCCTCAGGCTCTCAGCTTCTTTGAACATGCCTCAGCTTTTCCAGTCTCTGAGTCCTTTCTTCATACTCTGTACCATGGAAGACTGTTGTGAAACACATTTTCTGCATTCTTACCCCTTCGAGGGCTTCCATATTGAAATGTTCTCCAAACCACTGTATTTGAGGATAAAGCTCCAAAGTTCTGAAAGTTCTGATTTTATAGACTTGAGGGGAAAACCGAATAGGACCTTAAAGGGGATCATCTGTAGATTTTTTTGAACAGCAGTCTTTTGTAAAAAATAAGGTTTTCAGTTAATATTTGTTTTAAATGAAGAGTAGTCCTCTTGCAACAATTGCAATAACTCAGTGACAAATAGTCAGTTTCCATTGTCATCTTATTTTGGGCTTTTAGAAAAATAGATTGAAGATATTTTTTCTGGAAAACTGACATTCTGAGCAGCTTCTACTTACTTGATTAGCCCTAGTATTGAGATGTTGGCAAGAGTCAGAAGAGGAGAGTGGCATTTTAGAGAAGAAAATGTTGGATAGCTGAAACTTTTAAAAAAATTTTAGTGGGAAAGGAGTTGAGGCAATGGATGGTTAGAAGGAAGAGCTGGCAATTTGACTTGTGTCAGCCACAGAAGGTTGAAATGTGAGGGGGCTGTCTTCAGCTGGAATGCTTGTGAGAAAGACAAGGATTTAGCTTAATTCGAACAAAGAATTGAGGACTGAGTTAGCTCTTCAGTAGTAAAATTAAAGTACATTTCGTGTTTATACTTAGTGTTTATTTTCTTCTTGACATTTCCCTCCCTTCACAAAACAAAATTAAATACATTGGATGAAAGCAGAATTTACCTTAAAATTTGATTTGATGGATTTTTCTGAATGAAAAGCATGTAGGTTTCTGCTCCCTTCCTCTACATATGTGGCAGTACAGGATGCATGAGTATAAATGTCAGGCAGCTGGGAGCTGTTTGTTTTTGGAGAACTGGAAGCTCTTTGAAAACTGCAGGAGTAGATATGTTTCTGAAGTTTTATTTCATTGTTTAGCTTTCTGTCATCCAGAAGTGCAGTGTTTACTTAAACGTTATACAAGCTCAGTGTTGTAAATTAACAAGTACTGTTGTAAATTAGGAGTCTTGGCTTTAAACTGCTGGACTCAATGTTATAATTGAAAACATCTCCACAAACATTCAGCTGTTGAGTCCTAACTTTATAGAAATACCTTGATTTCAGAATATGATATTCACAAGCAGGTCTGAAATGTTATGCAGAACTAAACCTGAGGTGCACCTGAGGTGTTCATTTGAATTTTTTATCAATGACATCTGCCATGCAAATCTGAGAAATCCATGTAATCTTGGGTTTGATTCCCTCTTCCTGTGGCAGAGCTCCTGTATAGCTCCTGTGTGTGTTATTGATAAATGTGTACACAGCCCTAAGCATTAGATTTTAATTTATACAGTTTAAAGACTGTCTTTTCTTTCTGAAGGAAAGTTTGTCACATTGACATTCATGTTTCATGTCAATTTTTCCGTCATGCTGGAGGTAAGGTAGCTCTAACCCTAAATAAGAGTTAACCAATCCCAGAGAGGTGTGTCTTGCAGTAGAAATGTGATGAAATAGAAGGAGCACAAGTCAGGACATTAACACTGTTTCAAAGAGTACAACTGCAGGAAGAATCAAATAGGTAAGGAAAGACAAAGCAAAGTTGGGAATGTCTTAATAAGTAGAAAAAACTTCAGTGTGCACTCTAAATCCTATGATCTCTGTTCTGACTTCCCTTTAAAAAAAGAATGTATACATTTTATCCATATGTGATGGAGCTATTTATTTAAGAGGGTAGCAGAGTGTGAACAATGGCAGTGGAAATGACTGAGCAGCGACAGGATAAACATTTACCATACAGAGAGGTCTTACTTCCAAATAGGCTGTGTGCTTTCTGTAAAATAAAAAAAAGAGAGATTTCACACAATCACAGAGTTGTTACGAAGGGATCTCTGGATATCATCTAGTTTAACCCCTGCCAAGGCACCTAGAGCAGGTGACACAGGAACATGACCACTTGAGTTCTGAATGTCTCCAGAGAGGGACTCCACAACCTCCCTGGGCAGCCTGTTCCAGTGCTCTGACATCCTCAATGTAAAGGAGTTTTTCCTCACATTGAGGTGAAATTCCTTGCATTTTAGTTTATGGCCGTTTCTCTTTGTCCTTTCAATGTGAACCACTGAAAAGAGTCTGGCACCATCCTTTTGACTCCTGCCCTCTATAAGCATATCCCCTTATGAGATCCCCTCTCTGTCTTCTTTTTTCCAGGCCCCAAATCTGGGTCCCAAAAAGGTGCAGATCCCATAGTCTCTCCTCATAAGAGAGATGCTCCAGACCCCAGATATCTTTGTGGCTCTCTGCTGGATGTGCTCCAGGATCTCCCTGCCTCTCTTGTACTCAGGAGCCCAGAGCTGGACACAGCACCCCAGATGTGCCTCACCAAGGCTGAGTAAAGGAGAAGATCACCTCCCTTGACCTGCTGGCCACACTCTTTCTCGTGCAGCCCAGGATACCATCAGCCCTCCTGGCCACAGGGACACTGCTGGCTCATTTCAAGTGACAGATGTAAGTGAGAGGTTTCTTTAAATGATGCTGGTTCAGTAATGGTTTTCCTTGTCTCAGGTATTAAACATGAGGCATCATGTGAAACCTAGGATGTTTCAGAGAGTAAAAACCAGTCTTACTTGTTTCTCTCCCCATAATGGTAGAGTGTGGTACTTTCAGGTTTCTGAGTTTTGGGGAGTGATTGTAGGAAGGGAACATGTCATGTGTTGCTTTGTTTGGTCAAAATGATGGCTCAGGCATTTTACCTCCAAGTCCTCAAGGGATGAGCTCCCACAGCTGCGTACATCCCTACATATGCTCTGGGCAAAATTGCTGGTATTGCAAGTGTTGCAATTTCTCAAATCATGAGACAAATACTCACTTTTAGTTGCTTTTCTGATATTTGAAATTACAGAGGCAGCTGCTGCCCTGTTTTTCTGTTTGTGTGTTAAAACCCCTCCAGTTTACCTACATGCAGGCTGGACCATGCCATGTGGTGTCCCTGCTGGTATTGTTCCTTGCTGTGAGAAAAGATGGTTTGTTCTCCAGCTGTCTCCTGCTTCCCTCACTACAGCAGCACTCAGCTTCCATCCTATACCTTGGAGCAGGATGTGGCTGAGGCCAAAACCACCAAGGGTGATTTTGCAGCTTGGAATTTCCCCGTGGCTGTTGTGTCCATCTTCTAAGTATAGCAGCAGGAAAACATTCAATTCAGCAATTGCTTTTGTAAAGAGCTGATTTTAAATGCTGAACATTGCTGCTGTGAACTCAGCTTTGTGTCATTGCAATGATGTACCATGATTTGGTTGAGCACCAGGCCCGTCAGAGCTCACAAAGCATTTGGACAAGAAATGTCAAAATTTTTAGAAACATGTCATGATTTTTGGGGCTGTGCTGTGCAGTGTTGGACTCTATGATTGTGAGTCCAACTCTGTGATTCTATGATAACTGCTCACTTTGTTGGCTTTTGCTGAGAGGTTTTTAGGATTTTTGTGTCTTATGTATCTTCAGGAGACTAAAACACTCTGTGTGAGCTGCCATACACTATTTTTCAGTTTTTCATGGCAAATAAAATGCTTGCTAGACCTTAAGTGCCTCTGTTAGGATGAAGTTACATGGGAAGTTACAAGGCAGTATTTACATGACTTCCTCATGTGAATTAATGTATTGGTAACTTTATTCCAATAACAAATAAAGTCAAGACCTCTCAAGTGTTAGCCATAAACATAAAACCAGACTCTTTTATATGAGGTTGCAGAGGTGTCAGAATTAAATTCTTGCCATTCAAAAGGAAAAACATTTTAAACAATATTAGAAGAAACCTACACCATTTTTTCAAGCCTTTGTTTAAGTAGGCTTCTTACTAGAAGAGGTTATATAATTCTTGGCCTCATTAGAAGTCTAGTGAAGCAATTTTAATTTAGCAGCTAAGTGAAAAAAAAAAATTAGTGTGCTTTAATTAGTGTGCTTTCTGTTTGCAAATTATAGCACTCAGGTATGGTCAGTTCTGGCACACCAGTCTGACACACCTTTAGAAATGCATTTAAGCCTTTTTTTTTTTTTTTCGTCTGTACATCCAGCTATAGGTGGCAGCTGACATAGCAAAGCATATAATCAGGTGTACTCAAAATTGCTGCCAGGGTGAGGAACCATCATCTCTCAAAGCTAGAGCTACAAATTTTCATCTTGAGTTTTTCCTTAGCAGTGATAAACATCTTCACAGCACTCCCAGCTCTGCTTTCAGTGGTATTCTTGGGATTTGATTTATCAATGGTTACAAGCATTAGTGTAGCTGAGAGCCTGTGATCACAGCTAGCCTTCCCTCTACCACCCATTGCTTGGCCTTCTGACTCCAGCAGTTTCTTCTGCTCCCATGCTAGCCCCCAGTGCTGCTGATGCTGCTGCCATGTGGCAGAACAAGTGACATTATTGGCCAGCCCTGGCCTAAAATAGTCCTTTTTCTGCTTTCATTTGTGTAAGATTAATTTTGTAAACATTTTTGTTTGTGTAAAATTGTTTTCTTTTCCTGGTTTTTCTCATGGTCCTATGGAAAACAGAACCAGCTCAGCTGAAAGATGGCATGGGAAGAAGGGAGTATGAGGAAGGAGTTGCCTTAACTGGCCCTGATGCTAAAAATCAAAAATCTGGGACTGGTGCTTCAGTGTATAGGTCAATAGCATGGTGGCTTAGCTGGCAAAGCCAATTTCCCTGTTCCTGCTGTGCCCCACCAGCATTTTGAGACTCACCCTATCTCAGGTGCCAACTGAGCTATTTTCCTGGAGTTAGTCATTACTAACTACTGTGCTTGTGGACTTCAATACAGAGCATACATGAAATTGGTCTGGATTCCTTTGAGTCTTCATGTGTGAATTCTTTGTCTAAAATGAGAATTTTCTAAATACTGGTATTGAAGGGGAGAAGTACTAGAGCTCTCTGGATGTTATGTGTCTGGTGATCATCCTTCTAGCTTTGTTTATTTTACATATCGGTGATTTTATGTAAGAAACTACAAAACAAATGAATCCTTTGTGCACTGAGGAGAGCAGCAGACTGGACCTCAGCCATTGCTGCATGGAGCCCTCTGGGAATTCATTTACATTGCAATGCAAATTTGCACTCTTTTGCCTGCAGCCTGTGCTTTGCTTGTAATTCAGGACTAAATATTGACCTTCTTCATTTCCTCTCTTTGTCACACTTTGTTTATGGCTCAGAAGCAGCACATGGAGGGTAGAGAAGCATGCATTTTTTCCTGCTTGTATTAGCCATTGAGTCTAAATCAAGAAATATGTGATCAACGTTTATTGAACATGATCAATTGCAGACAAGTAAGTTCACATCACTTCCACTAGCATTTTTCCATTTAAACTCTTAATTCTCCCTCTTGTGACCTCAAAATGGGAATTTATCACAATCTGCTAGCATTTGGACATTTCTGATGTTATAGACAGAGATTTGTGGGTGTCCAGGGCCTAGAGGATCTCAAGCCAGACCGGCAGATTGCAGATCTGTTAATGTAAACTTTGGGGACTGTTTTTACAAAAAGAAACACTAATTTCAATGACAGCTGACTCTACTTTCAGGGTTACAGGCTGAAATGTGTGCCTGTACTGAGCTGTGTAACAAGCAGAGCATGTGGAAACTCCCATTGAATAAGCCAGAGCAAAGGACCGGGGAGACCTCTGCTCCAGTGCCTTGACTGTTTTTTAAGAACCTGAATCATATTGTGCCTGGTGATTTGTTAAATTTGCATTCAAATTTGAGTTCAAAGCTGAAACTGTGGCCAGCCTAAAGTCACCTGGAGTTTTGCCTTTGACTTCAAAGGGCCACACTTTTTATCCAGTTCTATGGTTGCTGAGTGATTTGAAGGAACTCTTTTACAGCTCCTCTGTGCAGACAGGTCTTTTTGATGTACAGCTCTCCACCATAGCAGCAAAATCTTTTCTCTATGAGGTTTCTGTGCTCCCCTCACTTATTCCTTCTCCTGAAGTTATAAATCTCTGTTTAGGGCAGCAAAATCCTTCTCTGCAACAGCTGGTACTGATTTCAAGGATGCTTCAGGTAAAGAAAAACCACCAGCAGAGCAATGTAATTCCTGTTGGCAGGCATCTTCCCCATGATATTAAAAAAAGAGAAATGGATCTTTTCTCTCTGTCATGCTTGTTTGTTAGAAGAAAAAGCATGCAAAAAATATCACCTGCATCCCCAAAGTAGTGACCAAAGACACTTGCCATCATCCTCCATCCTGTCCCTCTGAGAAATGTAGGACAGGTAGGAGAACTGCAGACAATGGTGGTGTGAAGGGATGCAGGACTTCCCTAGGGAGTCATAGGGTAGGTCCCTTTTCATGTGGGTTTTAAAAGTCACCTACAGTAACTTGGAACAATGCTGTCCCACTGTAGTTCTCATGGCTGAAATACTGAACTATGCAAATAGGCAGGATACTTAATAATTTTCCTTCTTCCTTCCTCCCCTCCCCAAAACTGTTACGGAGGCTCTGGCTGTTCTCTTAGCTCAAATAATGTTTGACAGTTCAGAAACAAGACAAAAGACAACCTTCTTTTTTTTTTTTTTTTCTTTTTTTTTAATCCAGATAATTTAATACAATAAAGAAGCAAAGACATCAAAGCAAGGAAACCGTATACATTGTACAAAGCGTTGGGAATCTGTTCTCTTTTCAAAATTTTGACATGTGCTATGTACTGCGGTTACAGCTATTAAGAAAATACAGACATCTTTCCATGCAGTTCTCTTGCCATTTAAAACAATAATGTGAAATCTGTTTTGATGCTGCCCAGAGACACACACAGAGCTTTATTGCTGGCTTTAGTGAAGGTGGGTACAATAGGTTGGCCTTGTACTTCATTAGAGCAAGAGCGTGGCAGTTCATGAGAGGAATGAGAGACATGCATGAGATTTATGACACAGTGCAAGTTCTGTGTATGCAGACTGCTTTCTTCTTCCATCTTCAGAGCTCTGCTTAACTTCTTTTGAAGCAGGTTTCATTATCCTTTATTGCCTGGGAGGGTGTTTTTAGAGATTTTCCTGCCCTACACCATAAGACTTAGGCAGGAATGCTATTGGGATGTAACAAGGAAATGTACAGGATCTGCTCTTATGATCTCTCCTATCTAGAGGGCACCATGTAAGCCTGTGCCAGCATCATCTCTAATCAGCTCAACAGTTCCTGAAACACTTGGTGGATACAAGAAATGTTCTAACATTGCTCACAGTTTTTCAGAAAATATCTCTTTTATGGACCAGGTGATGTCCACAAGACCCCCAAACTTCTCTTTACCTTCAAGCAGTTAAATTATATACACACTTGAACACAGGGAGTAACATAATTTAGTCCTCTTGGGATGAGAGGATGAGCTGTAATTCATGTCTTCTTCTGGGATTCCAAATACAACTGCCTGGCTGGTTTATTTTAGAAGTTGAGACTGAGTTATCTCAGTTACCAAATTGATTATGCTTAATAGGCTCAGGTTGTTTTAATTATCATCCCCATAAGTGTTTTACAGCTGTGGGGAGATGGTTCTAGAAGATAACTAAATATTGAAATTATGAGAAGGGATACAAGGTTTCAGATGGGGAGGGATGAATGGTACTTGTTGGGCTGTATTATTTAGCAGTTTATAAATTAATTATTTTGCCATATTATGTTGCCTGTCTGCAGGTTCAGGTGAAATTTTAAGTGTGAAAATAACATTTTCACAGAAATTTAATAGGCAGGCAGTATCAAATTCCAAAATCCTGCTTCTTGCTTAGGTAAGGAAGGTGAGACAATAAAACTGATATTAAAAATAAAAATGTACTTGTGAAAATTACATGTGAAAACACTAGGTCAGGGCTCTCTTGAGCAGATTTCCAGGTCCCTGGGTTACCTCAGGATCATGAACTTTGTAGTTTAGTAGGGATATATGGTAGATAGGAAAATTTAACAGACCATTTTTAATACAAGAAAGAAGCTTTTCTTTCCTATCAGGTATAAGAGGAGTTGTACTTTCCCCTGAACTCATTCTGATCTCTGCTTCTGGGTGAAAGCTTTGGAAATAAACACTCATCTCTTCTGAAGGCTTCTAATGTGAAGAGTAAAACTTTGTGGGTTTTTATCCCTTTGGTTATGAACCATGGTGGGCTACAAAAAGAAAGTAGACCATATTTGGTAAGGATCAGATTTTGTTGCTAGCAAATTTTATTCATATAAATAATGTGTCTTATTGCTATAAGGTATTGGCTCAAGAGACAGGCTAGACATTGACTAAAGAGATAGGCATCCATCAACAACAAAACTGTGAACCAGACCAAGGGAATATAAGCAAAGGAATGGGGTTGTTTTCATCTTGAATCTTTAGATGGATTCCTGAGATTATTTAGTGCTCTTTTAGTTGCTTAAGTTCCCATTGAACTTGGATTTGTCTTGATCTAGTCCATTCCAGACATTGTTACTTAATCTTTTACATATCCCAAGATGTCACTTGGATTACTAACCAGACTTTTTTATGCTGTCAACCATAATTTCCCTTGGAATAACTGCCTTGCTGCATCCAGATAAACATCTTCATATGAAGAACATTTATTGTTGCCCAATATGGAGAAATTCCAGCTCCTATTCCAGTTAGGATGACAAGATTTTCAGACAGCAGTAGTAACTTCTAAGTAAACTCTTACAGAAAGGATACAGACTCATATTAAAATCATATTTATAATCTGCAGATATTCCCTATGGAAAGGGGATTTTAGGACTGATGCATCTCTTTGGGTTGGTGAGCCCATAATGTCAGGCTGAAATACATTCAAGCCACCTGCTAAGTGCACAGCTGAACCTAACACAGCTGAAGGAGGACTTGGGGTAAATGAATGGGTCACAAGTTAACAGCTGGAAAATATGCCAAAGTCTAACAATTGGAGAGGGCATTTGCTATGCTGCTTTTTGGTATGAAGCTGGTAAAATGGCAAAGGAGGGAGTGACAGTTACTTGTGTTGTGTAACTGGATACAACAGTTCCTCATTTGTCACATGAAAAATTAAATTAACATTTCAAAAAGGCATTTTATACTTTTCAGATGAGACTGGGATTCCAAATGTCATATATAATCTGCAAATCAGAAGTTCATTTTTATGATATATTATGTAATTTTTGAGCATGTCTAGAGAAATAGGATTAATTTGAAATTTCCCTCTATCTTTTTATTTCTTGCTGCTTTTGGTATAACTATACTGCATTTTTTCTTAATTATGGAGAATGATGATCATAAAACAGGAATCCCATGTTCCGTGCATCTCTAATTTGTATCATGGGAATAGGAAACTTCATTATTACCATTGGCAGTTGCAACAGCAAATCTTATTCTCTTTATATGAATCAGGCTTTATTAGCATCAGGCCAAATATTATGGATTATGACAGAGTAAGACTCTTTAAGCATGTGGGTAATTGCAGGGTCACAAATAAGCAAAAAAGAAACTGCAGGAAACTTTGCGTTACCCTGTGTTTTAATCGAATCCTGTAAAGTTTCCAGCACATGTTAAACTTTGCTCATATGAGTGGTGCAGCTGATGGCTAAAAGCTGAATTATCTATCTAGAACAAGAGCATGGTTTTAAGGGGGAGCTGCCAGTCTGTGGCATAGGAGGCACATGTGACCTGTGAAATATCTCCACATATCTGAGAGCCCCCTGAAGAAGTGATGGAGTATCCTCCGGTCAAGGGTTAGCATGGGACAAACCTGCTTGCTGCAAGCACCATTTCCTCAACACCAGCAGGGCTCCATTTCCAAATGGCTGCTGCCTAAAAGGGGACAGATGAGCCCTCCTAGAAGGACGTGATACAGAAGATCCTTTCCCAGGTCCTCATGCTGGAGGAGATATGCCTCCATCCACTTCACTCAGCAGTGTGTAAGGAGGGAGAGATTCTTTCCAAAACAGGGGAGAGCATGGCCAAGCCATGATGGTACTGTGTATATTAGTACATTTCTTGCAGCTTCTGGGCATTTATTTATTAGGTTAGAAATCTTTTTTTTTTTTTTTTCCCAAAGAAATCTGAAAACACTTAGGAAAATGTTCTTGATACGCTGAGCCTTTGATACTTAGCTGAAGCAACAGGGCTTTAGTAGTTTCCAAGTCTAGCTTTGCTTTAAATGCTGCTCACTGGACTAAGTATTTCTATTCCCTAATTCAGAACATTTTCTTTCCTGGACTCAAAAAAGGAACTCTCAGAAGGTGCAGAAGACTTAAGCATAAAACACGAGACAGCATAAAACATAAGCATAAAACATATTTCCTCACCTTTGTGAGGAAAACAGCACATGGTAGTGTAAAGAAGCATCTCTAAAACGAGGTGACCACTCTCCACCTACCGAGATGCACTTGCTGTGTAGCTCACTAGAGGGCATGTGGCCGTGCTTTATAATCCTGAAGATAAAGAAATTCTTATTAAGTAGGGTGGGACGGGGGGAGAAAAAAATGTATGAACCAGATATTGCTTCACTGAAAGCAGAAAATGTTAAGAATTGCACTCATTTCAATTGCTCATTCGAGTCCATTGTTTGGAAAAGAAGTTTAGATTAGTCTTACAGTATGCATATAATGGCTTTTCTTTACCAGGGAACGGAAGCGGAGGTATGTGCTGCAATTTACTCTGAATTCATTTTATGCTATTCTTTTCCTTGCTGTTTTTCCTGCTGTTTCTCTGGGAGAAAAAAATGTAGATGCCATAATGATCCCTTCTTATGGAAGCTGCCAGAATAAGCAACTCAGATATTTGCCATAAATATTTCAGAATATCTAGCATTTCTATTTGTAACCACTTAATCTTGTACACATGTTAAAGGAAATCAATTTTTAAAAACAATTATTTTAGATTTAAGTTTTCTTTAGGCAATAGAAACTAGAGGACCTGGTTATTTTTAATATGCCCCTACCTTGGAGCTTTAAAATATAGAGGCATTTGGGTCAGTTGTTTTCATTTGCTGTATAAACAACCCCTAAATCTCCTGAATTTCCTATGTATTTCCAGTTGTTTTCAGTTTTGGGGGTAAAAAAGTCATAATCCAAATAAGTCTAGCAAAACCAGTTCCCCCTTCATTTTTCTGTTGTGTCTCAAAGAGTGCAAAGCTCTTTGTCCTTTACAAGTGTGGCGAGTTTGCATTTGCTGAAGTAAGAGGACACAGGTATAGCACCTGTCAGTTAAGTATGGATGCAGAATGAAATATGACTGAGGACATTTCTTTGGGACCCCTGGGCCAAATTCTGGACTGCTTCACTTAGCTTTTTGTTTTAGCTGAAACTCTTACTAGTACAAACAGAACTTCATTGAGCAGTGGCCTGTGTTTTGCCAAAACATCGTTCCTCATCATCTTCCAGCTCTAAGACCGGGATCTAGAAAGGGGCAAACAAAGAAAAAAAAGTATAGGAATTCTATAGGACTAGGAAGTGAAAAGCATTGCAGAAGGACTCTAACTTTGTTTGCTGAGGTTTTTTGTTGCATCTCCTGTCCATTTCTAAGGAGGCAAGTGGTGAAATGTTTATGTGGTCCATGAGTGGCCACTGGAGCCTGTCAGCTGCCCTCTGAAATGCAGTTCAGTTGGAACACAGCTGCTAATTTTTTCTCCTTGACCCGTGTCACTATCATGGCACTTCTGTCTGTTTTTTCTGTACTCTGGGTACCAGTGTCTGGTTAGCATCCAGCCCCACCTAAGCTTCCAAAACTCTTAATTTGCCTTCCACCCCAGATGCGTGCACTGTTATTTTTCTGAGCTCACTCCTCTGCTCAGCCACTGCATCACCCCAGATCTGCCTTTGCACAGCTCACATGGCTTTGTCTCCTGCACTGTTAGTGTAGCCTTTGTGAAGGGATAGCTCTGAATTTCATGGGGAAAAACCATAGTGCATCTGAACAGAGAATGTTAAAAGCAGAAGAGAGAGAAAAAGTGAAAATTTAGAATATCTTACCCTCCTTTATAATTTCTCAAGGTTCTCTATTTCAGCAGTGCCTACAGAAAGCTCCTGAAAGATGCCGTGGCTGAGTCAGAGGAGAGTAGCTCACACTGTGGCTTTAATTGTAGCATAAAAAGATGCAAAGCACAAACATATGAAAACCAAATATCAGTGGCTATATACCACTCTCACACCCTTCATTTTGAATGGCCTCCTGTTTGGGCCACAACCTGTGGTGAGCCCTGGACTGCAGGCTGGTGGATTTGAAGCAGCGAGGCTAAGGGTCACGCTGGTGCTGCTAGCAGCCGAGGTGGGGCAGCTGTTGGGGCAAACCACGAGGCTCTTGGCTAGCAGGGCAGGTCCCCCTGCTTTCTGCTGCAGCCAGCCTGCACACAAATAGCTCTTGTTGGTTAATGAGACATTGCCCTGTGCTCTCCTTGTCACATCTGCCACCTGGAGAAGGGATGTGAAGCTGGCGGGTGCACTGGCAACAGCAATGTCACATAAAAATCTGCTCTGGGAGATGGGACAGTGGTGGCACAGCCTCTGCAGAGCGTATTTGTCATGTAACAAAATTCCTTGGTTATATTCTCCATCTCCTCTGCATTAAGACAGAAAACAGCTGGGGTTAAGCTGAGGCACTTCAAAATTGTATGTAAAATCAGCTAGTTACACTAATGAAGGGCTGGTACCGACCATCTCCTGACATTACTTTACATTCTGACTCTGAAAACACTAAAAACCTGATGCTGTTCAGCCATAATTAAGAAAAAAAGAGTAAACAAAAGCAGTCTCTCTGATGAAGAAAATTAATTTGATGTATCAAAGTAGCAACAAAAGTTTTTTTTCCCCCTATATTGTTTCCCTTACTAAAGAACCCATTCTGCATCTGCCATGAAGATTTGGATGGTGGGTTGAGATCACACTGAAAGTCAGGGTGGCCTACATCAGAAAAGTTGCATTTCACAGAACATTTGCTATTGATATGTTGGGAAAGTGTCAGACTTGTGGGAGGACTGGAGAGTATTTGCATGATACATTAATAAGAAACAGTTTAGTATACTAGATTACTAAAGCATGGTTAATTTTGAAGCCAAAGCCCACACATTCTTAACTTTGTTTCCCAGCTGAAGAGCCAGTGTGCTCTCATGTATTGTACAGAAACTGGAGTGTTGTTCTTTGAAAGCAAACCCAGTGTTTAGAAAATGCAAAACTGAGCTAACAGCTCAGCATATAGGCATCACACAGGATGTTATTTTAAGCTGTAATGGAGAAATGTCAGTACAGTCAGTATTTGTATTTGCAGCACGTGTATTTTGAAAAAGCAGGTTACATACGTTCTTGCTTTACAAGTCTTATGAAACCGAGATAGTTTCATTTGTCTTGGGAAGTTCAGTATCTGACAGGCTGATGGGAGGTCTGCTCAACAGTTCCTAGAGGCTTTAATGTGCCAGTTTGATGGGGAGCTGCTTTTTGAGACCATGTTCCTCCTCCCAGGAGTATTTTGAAACAAAATTTTCTGAACTTGAGAATTTAACTGACTTTAACCAAGTTTGCTGTACCACATCTCCAGCTACTGTACTTGTCTTCTGGAAGTAGTATTAATCTTTTCCACCTTGAGAAAAGCCCTGGGCCTATGGGAATGAATGTTTTCTGGAGCTATTGAAAATGTACTCCTATTTCCTATGATCATATAAAGAATTAGAACTAGAGTCGATTAAGTTTCTTCTCATTTCAATTTCAATCACTGCAATCAAAAACTAATACAATCTTCAAGTCAAAACTTGGGTGGCATTGTTGCTTGAGAATGAAAAAGCTATCAAAAGGTGCTGTGATTAGCTGGTCACCTGTAAATTCAGTGTTTAGGAGCTGAGAGATAATAATGTTAAAGTCAGAGAGACACTGCATGTGAGTAAGTTTTAATCATCTTGATTGATTTTATTGGGTTTTTTTGAGAGGTATTTTTCTCTCTTTGATAATGAATGCAGTGTAACAGTGGCTTTCATTGAAGCAGCAGAATTCTACCACCCAGATGCTTCGTGCTGAGCTTGTGCCTTACAGTTAATGTCACTGTTGCTCTTGAGTTGTAAATGGTGTCCCCTCAAAAAGTGCCTTAGTTCTTCCTCCTTTGGTTTGTTAGATTTTTTACATTCCTGTCTGAAAAATACCTAACTCTGGGAATAACCATCTGGACTGCTTTGATGGTTTGTTGCTGACCATGTGTGTGGTTGTGTGTGGTAGCAAATTAAAAAAACCAGTGTCTTAGCCACTGATTAATAAATAGTACCATACAATTTGGAAGGGTGTTTTTTTCCACAGAGAAGCTCCCGGCTCCTGCCACGGACATACTGAGTTGATGATCATCTGTAAACTGGTAGGAGCAGAGATGACAAAAAACTCACATAATAAAACCATGTGAATGGTAAAAAAACACTAATAAAACAGGTACATCAGTTAACCTAAATTATTTTTTCTTTGATTATGCACAGAATCCCTGTGAAGAACCTTCTCTTGTTCAGTTTTAGATAAAGTGATTTTATCATAGTAGTGTTCTTTTGAGGTATAGAGGCATGGATATAAAGGATTTTTTCAGTAAACATATACAGAATTTAAATATTTCTGTCAGAATTGATGCTTTGCTTTAATAAGAACTATAAGTAGAAATTAGCACTTTATTTTTTTATTCATCATTCCCCTTGTTTCAATGTTGTGGGCTACTTACTGTTGTTTTGTGAAAAATTCCTAACCAAGAAAGACTAAGATTTAGCATGTCTCGGTACCATATTGTTTTTCATTTGGTATGTAAAATTGGGAAGACTGCATAGCCTGGACATAGAGTATGGGGTAGAAGTGAGATATTCTTTCTCACTAGCAATCAGAGCCAAGTCTACACAGATACACAGAAGTAAAAAATTGGAGGTTTGGAAAATATAAGTTAAATGTCCAAAGTTGATCAGACTGGTGAAGAAAACCAGAGTCAATGTATTCAGCTGCAGGTTTGAAACCTTGGGGACACCACCTGCAGAGCTGTGTCCATCTCTGGGGTCCCCACCACAGGAAGGACATAGACCTGTTGGAGCAAGTCCAAAGGAGGGGCCACCAAGTTGATTGGGAGGGATGGAGCACCTCTTGTGTGAGGAAAGGATGAGGGAATTGGGATTGCTCAGCTCAAACCAGTCTGTGATTGTATGATTCCATTTAAACTCTTCTCATCCCCCATAAGTCATACCTAGATTATTATCTGGTTCACTTTTTATGTTAAATCTCTTAATATTTACTCTGTTTCTTAGATTTTTCTCTCTTCCTAATAATTTTAATTCCACTGTTTTAATAATTAGTTTTCTCTCTACTGATACTTTATGCAAAATTGAGATGGCTAGTTGCACCTTTTGTTACAGTCAATCTTTTCATGGGGATTCCAAAGCTATTATTATTGAACTGGGCAATATGAGTGATTTTAGTACCTTTTGTGTCAGGACACAAGTTTATATTTTAGACTATGAACTAATGCTTCAAACCTCTAGGGAAGAATAAAGGATCAAGTCTGGGCTGAAAGAATCAGAAACTTGAAATGAGAATCATTCAAAAACCTCACATTTCCATGTTTCCATTAATTTGTTATGTTATGCTCTGAAAAAAGGAAAGTCAAATTCAAAGACCAAAGTCCACATAGCTTTCTACACACAAACTAGCATTTCATCTAGATTATACATATAAATAAAGTTGCAGCTTGCTCCTAAGACATAAAAAGCAAAGGTCAGATGATGGAAATAAAGGGAAAAACATGTAAGTCTGTTTGTTCTGCATTTCTTGGCAGCTAATATATTCAGTATTCTGGTACTTGTTATGTAGAAAAATAGAGCTGCCTATTGTGGATAACAGCAAATAAGGCAAAGGACCGGTTTTGTTCCTCTTGTAACTCCATCAGTGTCAGTGCACTTAAACCAGGAATTCATTTAGCAGGGGTCTCTGAGTCACCAGCTGAGGTTCCAGTGCTAACTTCTTCTAAGACCCAGAGAAGTTAAGCTGAGTAAGGCTGGCAAAAAGGTGCAATTAACCCTTTCAGCTGGAAAACTCTGGGACAGAGCAGGCTCTGGAGCACAGTGATAGATGGAGCCAAGCCTTGGGAAGGAAGCTGAGGCTGAGGTTTACACAGTCATTGTCTTTGAATTACCAAAGGCTGTGAGTGAAGCTGGCTTACCCAATGCCAGAATGGGAGTAAATTTAGATGCTCCCAGGATTATTTGGGCTTTGAGCAGTGAAGCAAGCTCCCTTCTCACTAGCAAACTGGGCTGCACACCAAAGAGGAGAGCCTCCCTTTTCTTCTCCTCACCTTTATTTGTCATTTTCCTACACCAAGAATAAAATGGGGAAATATCTACAGCCAGGGAGCTGTGTATAAATATACACTGGCCAGAGGAAAACTGCAGCACCTTGTTCTGACCTGTAACCATTGAGCTTCACAGTTGCTCTCCATCACCTGTGCATTAAGCCAGGAATGAAGCCTGCACAGTTCACTAAATGGCTATCCTAATTTTACCTTCTTCAAAGATTTTAGGGAGAAAAATGTACCATAGTCCTGCACTTTGCTCCTACTCTGTTTAGAAGATGCGTAGACAATGTCTTCAAAACAATATGGACTGAACTCCTTGTCTTATTGCTGTCCACTTTCAGTGACAGATAGATCAAAGAGCTATGGTATCTTTAGTGCTGCCTTGAGGTTCTTTTTTCTCTGATATGCAAGCAGAAAAATAAAATACAGTTCTATTAACCTGTTAGTAGGACAGATTTTGAGTCTGTTTAATGAACTAGCCATTAAGCATAAATTCTTTTATTGTGGGCAAGGAATTATTTCTGTCATATTATCTCCAGATTCTAAAGCAATATACTTGTGGTACACAAACTGGGGGGGTGGGAGGATGGAAGGGGGCTGTAAAGAAGCTTATTTTAAAATATTTATCTCTTTATATTTTAGTTATTTTTTGAAAATAAAGACAGGCCATAAATTGAACAGTCATACAGAGAAGGAAGAAACCACAGTTATTTATAAAGCAGAGGGTCTGGTGTTGCCCTGACAGTGGGATATCTACAGCCACTAGATACACCATCCTAACTCCAAAACCATATATAAGGTAGGTTTGAAAGCCAAAGCATATGCACAAAATATGCACATATTTTTACTTTTGGTCTTTTATACAGTATTCAGTTGTGACTGCTGAAGACTACATGAAATCTGTTTATCAGACAACATGAAATAAATGTAAGAAACAACAATCAGTTTTTTCAGTACTTATTATAGCTAAGGTTGCACAACGGTTTCTGTTCTAACTCTTTTTAACCTTGTAATTTTCTACTGCTTTCATTTCAGAGAAGGGAATTTTCCTTACGGTTATTTTTCTTCGGAAAGTTTGAGTAACTTGGCTCAATATTGCTAAAAATATTGCAAAGAAAATGGGTGAATGTAGGCTTGCTAATTATAGATATTTTTCTTGTTTTAACAACTCTTCAACATATGCAGCTGGGGGAGGGAGAGAGGCTGAAATTTCAGCTATTTCCATATCAAGCCAGCCGCCTTTCTGAGCTACCGCGGATTCATGTTTTGGTTTGTGAGTTGTGATCTTCTGGAAAACCACGTGCTGAGCGTTCCCAGTGTCGCTCACAGACATCCTCCCCACGGCTCTTGGTGCTGGGGAAAGCTCTGGTGGGGCCAGCAGCATTCCTGCTCACACACACACACGGCAGGAACACGGGGAGTGCTGCCTGGCCATTGTGCTGCATGTGTGGCTGGCCCCCAGGGAGATTGTGGAGGTGGCTGGGGGGTTTAGCTTGTGGTCTCCCAGGGGTGGGACCTGCCCCTTCATTGTGTTTGGCTGAGACTTTCCTTTTGGAAAGAACTTTGTCTGATCAGTGCTAAAATACAGGTGGCTTTGGGAATGTGGTCAGGTGGCATTTAGTTCACTGACATAGTAAAGGAGTTTCAGAGAAAAAGTGAAATGGCTTGAAATAATTTAAGATGACCTATTATTGCATTGGCTTTTGAAGCAATGTTTATCAATGGTTATTAATTTTGATGGGCTGGGAGTGCTTTGCCATCCTTCCAAGAAGTTGGTTATTCCTGCTCCAAAGGGTTAATTGTTGTCAGAGAGGCTGATTGAAATCCTGGACTGCGAGCAACCAAGCTAGTCACAGCACACTGTGTTGTGAATTAACTCTGACACCATCCTGGCCTGTTTTAATCAGGAAAATGAGTTATTTATGAGGAATAACTGTAACATTCAGTACTCATATTTTTCAAAAAATATCAGTGGGAGAAAAAAATATAAATAAGGATTTCAAAACAGTTTTATTGCATCATTTGCCTTTCTGCTCAAGAGGAGCATGGTGCTAGGAATTAGACCCAAAAATACAGAAATCAAAGGACGTGATATTTCTCCTCCTGTTTCCGTGCCCGGGGTTGCACGCTGTGAGCCTGCCGCTCTCCAGGCTGTGGTTGTGCCTCCTGCTCGGGCTGCAGCTGGAGCCTCCCGTCACGACTCAGCCGGGTCAGGCAGCAATTACAGCAGTGGCTGTGCTTGCTGACAGTTTTGGGGCAAGGGGAACCTTTGGGGAGGAAGAGGTGAGCCGGGGCTGCTTGATGTGGCCGGGCACGACGTCAGCCGGGGGATGCTCCGCAGCCGGCACCGAGCTCCTGCCAGGCGTGTTGTGGTGGCAGCCAGCGAGCGCTGGCAATGCCACTGCTGGCAGTGCCACCGCTGCCAGCATCTCCCTGCACCACCCTGCAGGGCACCGACAGCCTGTCCCACCACACTGAATAGTAAGGGATGAAAGCAGAGGAGGAGGAGGAGGAGGATGAATTTTACTCCTCTGGCCGTCTGTCCCAGCATCTACAGCAGGGTTTCCGTGGCGCTCTTGGCTCGAAGGGTTATGGCAGCGGCTTTCACGCACCATCTGTCAAGTGGGAAAGAGGAAGAGGAGCAGGGGGACAGTTCCTGGGGCAGGAGCAGTCCCACCTATGGACTTCAGTGCAACGTGGCATAAGCTCTAATGAGGGGTGGTAATATAGAAATGTTGCCCGTGAAGAAGAGGTTTGTGCTGGCCATGGGTTGCATTACTGTGGATTTCTGGACACCCATGTCATGGCTTCAGGCCCCAGATTGTCCTCCAAGGGCTTTGCTAGGGCCACAGTCCCAAGCCATGAGACATTTGCTGGAAGTGCTGGAGTGGGGGCGTCCTGTTGCCCTTGGTCCCCATTCCACCAGCAGTGCCTGCACACTCTTGCCTGTCTACTGCTGTGCAAAGCCTTTTCTGTTGAGAGGGTTTGGTTGTGAGCTAATTATAGAAATGGTGAAAAAAGGAAGGAGGAGATCCTTAAATGTACTTTAAAAAAAATAACATTGTTGTGCTATAGCCTTAGCAAAAGCAACTTATTGTTTGATGGTCCTGATTTAATTTTTTAGTCAAAAATATAATAAAAGACATAATAGGCCCCAAGAGCAATGCTAGGAGAGATTTGGCCATATCCAAATTGTTAATGTGAGGGGCAATGGAAATTCATTGCAGCTGGTAAACCTAAAAAATAATAACAAAAAACAATGCACCTCTATGTAATAGAATGTCTTTTGGATGACAAGTATTCCTAAATGCTTTATATAGAATTAAAAACAGATTTAATTTGAAGAACAGGTAATTTTGTTTGTTTAAGGGAAAGGAAAACATAGGACATTAGAGTTAACTAAAGCTGGTGTAAATCAAAAAGGGTTCAACTAAAGTCACATGGCTTAAAATATAGATGCTGTAAAATACACAGGATCGTAATTGTGCCCGTAATATTTTACATTTACAGTGTGTAATTTTGCCCCTTTGGAGGAGGTCAGGTAAAGGATCTCTTCATTACATCCTATTTCTCTTTTGCCTTTAAATTTGGTTTATTAATTTCTTGTGTTCCTTCATTTCTTGCTTTTGTCTTGACTTCTGCTAGATTCTGCTCTTTCCAAATATTTAGTCTTTTAAAACTTTCAGTCAAAGGAGGGGGAAACAAGAGGACAAATGGTTGCTTCTTTTTCCCATGTCTCTCCTGACACCCTCCCCCACCAAATCCTATTCTCCTCCCAAGAAAAATGAAAAAAGGCTGACAATTAACTTAATGGAACTCCCTGGCAAAGAAAAACAAAGAGACAGTAGAAAAGGCATTAAAATATTGATATCTGTGAATGAAAATACCCCAAATTTAAATAAATTTTATGCCTTTTTTTGTCAAGAATAAGAAAAATTCTGGAAAAATTCTGTAAAACTTCTGTTTGCTTAAGGCCACTCAATTGTCTCATTAAATTTATAAACAAGTTTAATTAAAAGAACCAAAGCATTTGTGAAATAGAAGTATGTGTTTGAACCATTTAAACCTCCAACATTTGTTCAGGGAATGAATACCGGCTTTAGAAATAAAGAGAATCTCTGTGGCGTGTCTCCTCTCCATGGGTGCAAGTGAGACAAATGAAAAACTCTGTGTTGCTTACAGAAAGCATGCTAGTTTAGCTCCAAAGAGATACAAATGCAGACTTCTGTATTGCAATATATATGGTTTTTATGATGAAAGGAGAGCTGAACACTTGTGGCCTGCTGATGTAGTTCTCAGTGTTTGCACTGGAGGTCTCACTGGCATTTAATGAGCGTGGCCCTCTTGGCTGTCAGGCTTCTGTGCCTGGGCTGTAACCAGCTCAGCCTCTCCTTCTGCCTACTGGAATTCTTCAGGAAGAAACAGCAGTTAATGTGGAATGTACCCAGAGTCAAGGGATAAGTCCCACCTCTTGAGCATCCCAGGAAGATTTGTGGTTATGTATGCAATGGTGAGGAGCAGATTCAGGATGGAACTTGGTGAGAGATTTCTTGTGACTTTCCCACATGTGCTGTAGGATTTGCCATTCACTGGTTTTGGTTTTTTTTGGGTAGTGCTGCTTCCATTATTCTGTATGGTTACTTGCAAAGTGTCCTTTTGGACACAAAATACTGAATTGCTCTGGGTAGTGTGACTAACCACACACGAAGTATGTGGGCCTTAGCTTCTCCAGAATAGGCATCAAACTTAGTGGAGAACTTAGAGGTAGACTGTGTTTCTGCATGATCTGTAGTGTGACCACCTCTGCTTAGTGCACTCCATGCACTTGGCTCTCTGGTAGAGGAGCCCCATGGTGAAACACAATGTCCCCTGGGGCATTTTTATGTTTTAGAAGTTCTTGATGTTTCTCAAAATCTAAGTTGCAGTGGCACAGTCATAAATCTGAAAACAGAGATGCTTCTTGATATTTTTGCTTCCACACTACCTTATTTAAGTGGATATTGTGAAATAAGTCTGCATATAGACACTGAGGTGCATCAGGGCTGCTGAAGTGAGGAGCACAGGTAATTTACGTGTCAGTTTGGAAGCCTGTATTTGACCAGTTTGAAGGAGCAAAGGCAGGGGTTGAATGCTAGTTAAAAGTGGGGGAAAAAAACAAAACAAAAAATTCCCCATCAAACTACCAAATAGCTAGTTTCTCTACAGGTATTTCTCTACAAGTACAAGCTTTTGTTAAGGGGAGAAAAACAAAAGCTCCTCCCTAGCAGAGATTTGGTGTCCTGCCCATCTACTTCTGCTTTCTGTGGTCTTGAGCATCCTGTTGGCCTGGCAGCAGCTGCCCTGCAGTGAAGTGGGTTGTTGCTTCCTCTGGAGGGAAATGTCTGTCAGGCTAATAAAGCAATACCTGTTCCCAGTCCCTCTGAGATGCTGCAGAATATCTTCCCTTCAGAGCAGTGAGTCACAAGATAGGTCTTGCCCTGTTGTAAGGTTACCCATTTCTATTCCCACTAAATTTAAATTAATGCCCAGAAACTTAGTTGAATACAACTGACTGATGAACTTCATACTTCAATGAATCCAGACTGATTGACAAAATTAGTTTGGGGCACCTGTTCTGAGATAGCTGAAAAGCTTTGATCATTCCTTCCCAGTTTTCTTCAAATTTCTAAGTGTTGTGGATGTACAAGGACTTTGTTATTTACATCTAAAGACTTGTAATGTGGCTTGAGTTTTCCATGTATTAATGTAAATAAAAATTTTAATAAGGTATTAATAGACATATATTTAATTAATTTAGAGTCTACTTATTATCTGATCCTTTAGGTGCTCTGTGCCTCTTTTAATACCACCCATGTCCATTTATTTCAAGAAGAGCTGTATGATATTGGCATGAGGTCATTGTATTGTGTTTTTAATGGCATGAATTTTCTTCGCATGTCTCATCAAATTATTTTGTTCTCTTTAGAATCTTCCCTTATTCCAAGAAACTCTGGTGGATAATACTCTACCACTGACTTAAAAATTTGTGTTTGTTCCTGGGTGAGAAAAACACAGGTGAGATAACAATTTTCCATGTCATTACCTATTAGAGCTTTTCCTTTGGGCATGTATAACTGTTTGCTTTTGGGTTTGGGAGGGCTGAAGTGCCATGAGGCCTGGGTGTCAAAAGCCAAGTCAAAAACAATCAAAAAAGACTGGCTTACATCTCTTTCCTGTGAAGTAGCAAATTCCTTTCTGATTTTTCAGAAACATTTCCTTAAAAATGTCTCCAAGCATTACCAAGGATTAAGTCAGAAAGGTAATTTTAGTTTATTTGAAGCTGCACAAAGATAGAAAAAAAGGAAATGCTACAAAGAAGACAAACTTGAGGGCTTTTTTTTTCATTCTTTGCTCTTTGCCAAGCTGAGTACAAAAAAAAAAAAAATTAATTTTGAACCTAAGTTTTTGAAATCAAGTCAAATAAAATTTCTTTCAGTTTCAAATCCAGTAAACACAAACTCATCTGAAGCCTGAGTCAGAGCAAGTGCCATACTCTGTAGAAGAGTTTAAAACTCAGTCTTGACACTGACATGTCATTTCAGTTGTTCCTTAAAAACAAAAAAATTAGTAATTCCCTAAAGAGATCCTTAGATAAAGAAGATAAAATATCCAAAAACTGGCCCAGGAGATGGATTTAAATTATCTCAAACAATTCTAAGGTTCTGAGCTCTGGATAAAGACAGAAATTACTCCATTCTTCACAAGGTGCTCTGTTTAATATAATACAGCCCATGAGGTTAGGACACATTGCTACCACTCACATGATGCTCGCTGGACAACATTTGACAGACCTTATCCAAGGTGGTGTGGTTCCTGGGACATTCCTGCTGAGAGCTCCCAAGTTCCCAGGAGGGCTTCTGCTCACTGCAAGGGAGCAGCAGCACTGGAGGCCACAACGGTGCCTGGGTCCTTTCTGGTTTTTCTTGACTTGGCAACTGCTGTTTGCACAGCAGTTAATTTACAGTAAATGAAATTTCGAAGTGCACATTTCTTGTTCCCCCCCTTCTGCTATGTAAAGGGCTAGAGTAAGAGGAAATGATTGGTTAGAGGAGGGACCCTCCAGAAGAGGGGAAAAGCATGAAAATTCTCTCCACTGTTCCCAGACAAGGTAATGTTCATACAAGAACATGTGGGACAGCAAGAACGCTGTTCCTCTCACCATCTTTTGTTCCCTCCACCCCCTTTCACAAGCCCAGGGGAAGGACAAGGGCTTGTAGCTGCTCCATGGCAGTAACTGAGTGCCTCGCAGTGATGTTCTCTGCTTTGTTCTAGAGCTTTTGCAGGGAAAAGTTAAGAGTTGTACTGTTCTGCTAATTTTATACTCTGTGTCCCTGTATACCTTCTGTTTCTGAAACTCGCTGTTTTGGTGCTGCAGCAAGGCGATGTCTTGGATGCTGTGAGTGTACTTTGTAGCACTGGGGATTTTACAATCGGATGTGTGCTCAGGCCGAGGAAATGGAGAAGGTGGATACGAAGAAAGTGTTCTGGGTTGATGTTGGCACTGTGGTGTGAGAAGGGGCAGGTGGGGAAGAGTGCAGCACAGCCTTCTCGGCTGGACGTGCCCTGAGCTTGGACATCGCTGGCTGGGGCAGCAGGTTCGGCAGGGTTCGATTGCCGCTCCCGCCCTCCCAGCTCTGCGGGTGTGACGAGCTCTGCGCGTCCGAGCGTTTCGGGCTTTGCCGGGGCACCTGGACACTTGTTCCGGTGCGGCAGCCCGGTGTCGGGGAGGGGGCACGGGGGGCTGAGCCCCGAGCGGGGCCGGGCCGGGCTGACCCCGCGGCAGAGAGGGGGAACCCGCCGGGCTGGGGGGAACGGGTCGGGAGGCGCTGAGCGGCGTGTCCCCCCCGGGGATGGGATTGCGGGCTGCGGAGGGGCCAGCGAGAGACTCCGAGACCACCGAGTGAGAGGGGCAGCGGCGCAGGAAGCCCGGCGGGGGCTCTTCCTCCCCTGCCGGGTCCCGGCGGGCCGGTGCCGGGGCTGCCCCGCCGCCGGATGCCCAGAACCCCTCGCCCCGCACCGACCGGGCTGCAGGAGGAGGAGGAGAGGAGGAGGAGGAGGAAGAGTAGGAGGAGACCGGGCGCTTTCACTCCTGCTGACTGCTGAGGCAAAAGGCAGAAAAAGGAGGAGGGGAATAAAAAGTAAAGAGGGGGGAGAGAGAGTGAAAGAAAACTAAGCCCAGCTTTTGCCGGTGCTGCTTGGATTGGATCTGGTTTGAGTTTCCTCTCTGCTGGCTTGAGCAGCAAGAGAAGGAGGAGTGGGGGGAAGTCGCTCACTCTTCCTCTGAAGCTGTAGCAAACGTGCTGGTTGGTGCCTGTGCTGCCGGGGAGCTGCCCGGGTGCAGTTCCTTCGCAGCATATTGCTCTCACTGCCTGGACTTCTCGAGGACCTGGAGGAAAAAGACATCACAGACCTGACAGTTGCTCACTGCCTATAGACTTGTCACATTTTTTTTGTTTTTTGTTTTGTTGTTTTTTCCTAGGGGAATCTTTTTTTAAAGTATTTTTCTCCCGTGTCTCAGAACAGCAGTTCCTTGAGTGGCTTTGAAGTCCATTGCTTCCTTATCAACTTCGGGAGATATTTAGAAAAACTTTTACCCCCTCTCTTCTGTTCTCATAGCCAAAAAAAAACCCCAAAAACCAAACAACAAAAAAGGACAAAAAAAAGATAATCCTTTTTGGGGGAGGGGAGATGATCGTGCTGATGTGGAATAAGTGCTCCTGCTGTCTCCTCTTACTAGCCGCGGTCCTGATCGTGGAGAGCTCCCAGCTAGACAGCTCCAGCTCCAAGGTGAACTCCATCAAGTCCACCCTGATGGGGGAGGCTCCAACTCAGGCAACCAACAGATCTGCAGGCATCCACCAGGGACTGATGCTTTCTAGCAGTAAGAAGGGCAAAATGCTAGAGCAGATGGGAAAACCTCCCAAGCACTATCACCGGCAAGGAGAGGTAGGACATGGCTTCATTGCTTGAGTGTCTGTCCGTGTGCTGTATGTAAATAATTGCTGGTCTTCCCTTTCATATTATTTTCAGAGCTTTAATATCCTAAATTAATTAATTTACTTCATTGGGCTTGCCTGGGACAATATAATGTCATAATAGATGTTAAGAACTGTGCAAGTGGGAGGTTTAAACCATTGATTTTTATCTGTAGGGTTAATAACTGGTGGAAGAAAGAGCAATCTAAAAAACTATCATCTTTTCTTTTTTTCGACTCCTTCAAAAGGCTGCCAGAAGCAAAGGAAGAAATTTCTTGGTAACTGTCAAGACAGTAAATGAGTTGAATTTGAATAGGTGAGGAAAATTTGAACGTGAAGTAAAAAATTCACAGCAGTGTAACAAACTTGGTTTTAGAAATCACACCTGGCAAGTTGATCTCTGGTATCTTTATCCTTGGTAAGAATAAAAAAGCATGCTATCCCTGTGGTATACTTTAAGGTACAGTCCTTTGTTTAATAAGACAGAAAACTAATTCTATGTTCCTTGTCCAGAATATGCTCCAATGATTGTGGAAGTTTTGTTTGGTTATGAGAGTTGGAATGTAAAGAAGATAGTAAAGGTTATAGAAAAAGAAAAAGAAGGTTAAGGGGAAAAAAACCCAACACTCTAACTTGCTTGTGCAGTCTTCTTTCCTCCTTACCCTATCTGGAAACTTGCAAGTCTGGTAGAAAATAATCTTCATTCAACTGTCTTTGCACTAAACTATAAAGCAGCATTTTAAATCATCAGTCCTGTTCTTCCCTCTCAAGTCTTAACTTGGATGGTACGAATGTTCGTGTTGTGATGTTGAAAGAGGTAGACTTCTTCAGAAAATGTAGATTTTATTGGGTATTATTAGTATCTCTAAATACAGCTGCTTTTCATAAGCAACATTGTAGCAGCAAGAGAGTGTGCCAACATTCAGCACTAAAAAGGCAAAATACTC
The DNA here is from genome assembly GCF_051311805.1 of Agelaius phoeniceus. Classification (NCBI taxonomy): domain Eukaryota; kingdom Metazoa; phylum Chordata; class Aves; order Passeriformes; family Icteridae; genus Agelaius; species Agelaius phoeniceus. Next base: position 28,048,984 of record NC_135268.1, read on the forward strand.
AATGCCTGAAGGGTCTGTACTTGCTTAAACTTTCCTTATAGCAGCAGAGAAGCTGAAAATTCAAGTAATCCACTGAATTTGCTAAAGTGTTTCACATCAGCTTCCTAATAATTGAATGTTATAATTTGGTTTTGTGTGCAAGCATAGTAACAGTAGTGGTAGTTTTGGTTTTTGTGTCTGAGAAATTTCCAAGCTTTCTTTCCCTAGCCACTCAATTGTTTTATAATTTGCGCAGAATTTGGTTGCCTCTCCTTACCTCTAAGCAAAGTTTAGCAAGAGATGCTGTGATGAAGTTTCATATTACTAAAGTACTGTGCTCTTCTCTAGTTCACATTTTACTAATTACAATTACATTGCTATGTTGAATCACCTTCAGGAGATAGAGGTGCCCAATGCATCTTCTTATACGTTCTCCTTGGATTTTCTTTTGTTTTCAACGTATTCACAAAATGTCCAAATACAGGTCCTATTTTCCACCTGAGTGTCAGCAGTCTCATGAGTTTTGTGAGTCTCTGCTGCCCAGCTTTTGCCTATGGAGAAGTCTTGCCACCTTCCCCCATGTACAGCATCCTCAGCACTTCACTGTGTATTCAGCGCAATGTTGAAAATATTTGATTATAACTCACCCAGTTCCTGAAAAACAATTTGTGCTACCCACTGGTTGTATTTGCAAGATTTGCCCCTAACTTGCCAGCCTGGACTGGGATTTCTGGGTGCTTCTAGTTACTGGCATGAACTCACAAGGCACACTTCAAGGGAGAGACAGCTCTGTAAGTATCTGTAGTGGTAGAGGAGATGTCATGCCTATTAAGATTTCATGTTTGTAGCATAAGCAAAGACCCCCAGAGAACTGGTGGCTGTGACTCCCTGGGAGTGAAGGCTGACCTCCCATCAAGGGCTGTCAGCACTGAATTTACCCTGAGATTCTGTCCCCAGATCCGGCATGGCCTCACACATGTGAAAATGACACAGATTTGCTCCCTATAATTCTAGATGCTACTTTTGGCCATCTGCCTGAAGCAACACAGTTAATGCAGAATTGCAATGGAAAGAAGAAAAAAAGGAAAAGACAAGGAAAAGAAAATGAAAGAGAGGAAAGAAAAAAAGGAAAAGAAAAAAGTAAAGAAAAGAAAAAATAAAAAAGAGAAGAAAAGAGAAAAAGAGTATCTTTTCTGAAAAGGTTTTCTCTTTGGTGATACTTCCAGCTGTAGGGCTGGTAAGCCGCTGCATTTTTTAACAGCGGGGTCATGCATATCAACCAATTAAGACATGATATTTTCATAATCTTTTTTGAAGTACTCTCATATTAGGTTAGTATTTAATTTGTTTAGATTATGGGACTTTGCACTGAAGTTTACCATGCCACTTGCAAAAGAGCAGGCCTATGCATTTCTTTCTGAAACAATCTGTTTAATTAGTGGAATTTGTAATGTCTCAAAAGTAAGAGTATCTTTTATATCTTGGCAACATTAGATGGTGAGTTGAGAGTCTTGTTTACATCTAGGAAATAGTTTTATTAAGGACCAAGGATATGCATGTTAAGGATAAATTAATAGAATTTTGCTGTTGTAAAATCTATGAGCTGTGCTTTCAGGTCTGGATTTACATGTGGTGGAAATCACCAAAACTGATGAAAGGATCATCAACCTACAACCTATTTACTTTTCAATTATGTTAATTCTCAGGACTTAGGAGCAACTTGGGAGTGTTTAATCAGTGATAAATCAACCGATACAATAGCTGATGGCTTATCTGGAGTGTTGATGTTTTTCAGCTGGTAGTTACAGTGCTTCTGCCCAGAAAGGGAAGATCCAGTGCTCTTTTGTCAGGCAAAGTTCCAGTTTAAATTAATGAAAATACTCACATGAGCAAAGCAAGTTGATCCAGCTTGCAGAGAGACTGGCGGGGCAAATGTGGATTTTAGTAAGACTTAACATTTTTATGTCTTTCTGAGGAATATTATTTATTTTCTGGTCTTATTCCCTTTACTGCCTTGGATCAGCAGGGAATGAGAAGCACTGATGTGCTAAATCAGTGAGATTTCATTCTCTTCACTGTTCTTTACTGTCACTGCTGCTTTTCCTTTTCTACAAGCTGTTAATGTTTCCCCAATTTCACGGAGAATCAGAAAGCGTCCACAGCATTTGCACAAGGGAAATTTTTGCTCAAAGCCAGTATTGTACAGTGCATGCTAATCTAGGTTACTTTGGGGGGGTCGGGATTATATCCTGTCAGCTATTTATTTCCTTTCAAAACTTGATTTAGAGAAATGCTTCTAGGGATATCCAACACCTCAGTTCCATGACCTGTCTGTGAAAGTGTTCTGGACATATCCCCTCCCTAGGAAAATATGATACAGTGAACAGAGTCATAATTGACAGTGAAGATAGATTAATTTTTCTGTGTGTTAGCTATAGCTTCCACTGTGTTTGGGCAAGGTCTCCCACGTGAGTGATCTAGCTCAGCTATAGAGATGCAACCTGAAAGGAAAAATAGAACATACTGTACGATGATGCTTGAAAGGCATAGCCATTCCACAGATTCCTGGTTGATGACTTTGTAGCCTCTTTAATTTGCTTCACCATCTTTTAGACTTCTTGCCTCTGGGTTTTAGTCCCCTCTCTCCGCTGAGACGTGTGCCCTCTGTCAATGCTGGGGTTTTCGTGCCTTCACACTCAATTGCCTTTAATGATCTGGCAGGTTGTGACCTACCAAGCTTTATTTCAAGCTATTGTCTCTCCTTAATCTATGGGTGCTATTATCTTCTTCCCTTCCCACCTCCTGGCCACAAGCTGTCGCTTCAGTTCATTCCCCAGATAGATGTGTCTCTCATTCCCTTTGTCCCTTTGCTGCTGCATATCTGTTTGGGTTTGTGCTTCCCCTTGAGACTTTCCCTTCCCCACGAACATGATGGGAGCAGTAGCAATGAAGGGAAGAACTGGGACATCCAGTGGAGGGAACTGACACATCTGTGGGGCTAAGGGATAATGAGGTCTGGAACAGGGAGAGAGGAGTGAAAAGCTGGGACAAGTTTTAGTGCTGCCGAGGCATCACAGACAGCTATCAGATAAGCCTTATTATTCCAAATGCACTCGATTTAATGCTAAGATATGTTTATTTTTTTTAAATTCTATTGCAGCTTGAGCTAAGATGTTTGAGACCACAGAAGCCAAACCAAAGAGGCATTTATTCAAATTACTAATTTGATACTGATCTCATACCTATTAACGCATGGACATACATGTGTTTCTTGGACAGGACATAGCTACCCACAAGGACTTGCTAGAAAATGTTTGGATGATGCTTTGTAGTGAGTAAAACAGCATGAGATGTAGTAATTGAATGCAGTGCCCTGACAATGTTACAATAAAATGTACCAAAGACACCAAAAATGTAACCACAATATCTTAAATAGCTAGCAACCAAGACAGTAAAAATTATTTCTTCATGGGATTAAAAATAAATTAATTAAAATAGCTAGAAATTACATCCAGCAATAGCTGCCTTTAATTTTTTTATTTAATTAAAAAAAATTGAGAATTGCTAAATCTGCAGAGGCCACCAGAGGATTAATTCTTTGCTCTTGCTGTTTGGTGTTAGAAATCTGGGTGATATACTGCTTTACTGGCAGCAGTCTTGCTAAATAACCTACTGGCTTCCCTCTTAACTGCAAAAAATGGGGTGCAGAGTATTATCTCCTTCCTGGGTCATGCTTGGTGTCTCCTTCAAATTGCTATTATTAACTGATGTAATAATATAGAGCAAAAGCTCCTATAAAGTAGCTTTACTACTTTATTTCCTATTAGCTTTGCAACAATGCCTAGAAATAGTATTTCCTATTAGCTTTGCAATAATGCCTAGAAAATTTCTAGGACTCTGATGTGCGCCTGGGTGTGCAAGTACTTAGGAAGAGTCAGTTTCTGTATGGAAAGTCTGTCAGTGCTTAATGACAACACAGATGATGATGAAGCATGATTACATTTTCCCCTCAGAAAAGTGAGTATGATTAACTCATTATGTTTGATTAACTGATGCTTTGCAGATGCAAATATAGCACAAGTTTAATTTTGATCTTAATTATCTCAACACCGGATGTATCTTGCAAGCACTTTGTATCTCATGGCTTGTCAGTAGAGCCTTTGGTCCTTTTACACTTGTTCTTACAAATGCCTCACCCTGGAAATGTTGTTCAGGAGGAATTTAGCTCTGCAAAGGAGGAGCCCCATGAAGCTTCTGCTTCTGTTTGGTTTTCCAGCATGGCTTTCCTCTCCAGGTTTTGTATATCTGCTTATTTTTTTAAGTATATCCAAACAAGTTTTAGATATATGTAAAAATGTTAATTTGGAGAACACTTTCAAAACAGAGAGCTTCCTCTCCTGCATGTGGTTGCCAAGGTCCCTACCAAGTTCATGCTACCACCTGCATGCACACACAAGCTGTGGCTGGCAGGAATTAGGGTGTGGTGGGACACACCTGGAGCCAGCAGCCCCTGCTTGGCCCATCGTTGCCATGGGGGTTGTCACCCTGTCCTGTCGAGCTTTTTGTTGGTTTTGGCACTGCAGTCATGAAATGTTTAAGATGGATTTAAGGAGCTGGAGTTTGTGTGACACCATAGACATGGTGGAGAAAGCTAGAAGCCATCATTCTGCTCTTCCTGCACTGGTAAAATTCCAAGTATATTAAGAATTTTATATTTATTTTTTTTCTTTTAGTGAACTGAAGATAATCCTTTTGAAATCTTTGTGTTTTACTGCTGTGTTCTAGGTGGTATTTCTGGTACTTTTAGATTGAAACCTATAGGAAGCTTCTATGAGCTTCATATCCATGGATGTGAAAGGCCAATACAAAAGCCAAGAAGATCATAAGATTTGCTTTGCTCCTCTTTTAAAATTATTTTTGCCTGCAAAAGTTTTTATTTACATTAGAGACCATGAACTTCGTCTCATCTTTTTTTCACCAAGTGTAGGATGTGCATTGGCAGTGTGTGTCCCCAAACCATCACTTTTCTTCAGTGTAACTTTTCCCCTTTTTGGTTGAAGGTCAAATTTATTCTAATGGAAATTGTAATCAACATTAAGCAATTTTCAAATTGTAATGAAATGTGGAAATAGATGATTTATGGTATTTCCAAGCTAATTGCAGAATCCTTTGCTCCAGAATGTAGTGCTAGAGAGCGAGCGAGATGGCTTAAAAGGATACATATGTTCATACTAAAGGACAGCATAATACTAAATCACAGCAATCTTCAAATAAAATAATGAGTTTTGTTCATCTTGGTTACAGTTTTTTGGGGATAGGCCTTAAATGCATCTGTGATTTATACATTTTTGTTCACACAAACAGAACCTGAGTTATGAAAATAAATGGAATACGAACACGCAGTGGGAACATGGAGTTCACTCATTCAGCAGCTATTTTGTTCTTACTAACGGAAAGAGCAGAGCAATGCTACAAAAAAGGAAAAAAAACTTAAAAGTTGTTGGGTTTTCCCCCCTCAAAGCACATAAGCACACGGTTCAGCCCCTTGGGACTTTCTTAAAGCTAAGCTTTGATATGATTGAATTTTCATATGCATAGTAATGAATCTTTGAGACATGCATGTTGCACATGTGTAGTGCAAATGGCACTGGTTTAGCATTTTTAGCAGTAAGCAAAGGCAGACTGCTCTGCACATGCTTGGGAATGAGGTGTTGCTTCACTCTGCAAGCCCTCTGCCTCATTCTCTGTGCATCATGTAAGTGTGAACCAGGCTGTGCATGCTTTTAAAAGCATATTTATCGGTCCAGTGAATGAGAGGACAGGGTTCAGTTCTACGTGTTTTGGCAGCTTGCCTTGAGTAAAGCAGTGACTTGCTGTCAGCATGATCTCCTCTCTGCAATCCGAAATGACTACAGTGGAGATCTCTTAAAGGAACTGTGAACACAATGCGTTGATGTTGCAGCAGGAAACTTTTATTCTTGGAATCTCATTCTTAACTGGAACAGCATCAGGGAAAGTAGTGCATCTGGCGGGGGAACATCTCCTTTACTTTTCCTTTTGCACAGAGCAAGGTAGCTTCCCAAACTGTGTTAGTTTTTGGGATTTTTTTTTGCTTTATGTCCCTACAGAAAATGGTGCACCTCTTCTTGGCAGTCTGAAAAGATACTAAACTGGAAATTCTGCTGTGGCCTGAACAGTCAGGATCAGTACATACTGCAGTGTACTTGCCATATTTCTTTGTTTCTTTTCTTCTGGCTTGAAAATGAGAGCAGAAAGTCCTCCCACCCAGTTTGTTGTGGACTCAGGATGCTGTTTTTACCTCAAAAAATAAAAGTTTGTGTTTCTTTCTATCTTCTGGGGTTTAAGGTTGCCCACACAGAGACTGAGCTGTGAGTCTTTTACTCTCCCTCTGGTAGGAGTACTGGGTGCGTACTTCCTTTCTTTCTTTTTCAAACACATCTCCCTCTCATTCTTCAGGAGGGAGGGAAGACAGGACATAGCAAATGGTCATGTTTTACCAGACCTGCCATTCTTAAATTTCAGTTTATCATCCACTGAGGTAGCAATAATGACACCATCTGGCTCACATAACCAACCACTCTGTGTGAACTGAACGCTATGGGGTGCCCAGTGAGACTGAAAGTTGCTCTTTCAGACCTGTTCCGTTGCTGTTACTCCCAACAAAGATAAATTTCCATTTGTATATTATTCATAACCAATTCCTGTGGTAGGGTGAGAGAGTGTGGGTGTAGGTCAGAATTCAGGAATGGAAATTTTGGGAACCAAGGAAGAACCATGAAAATAGGAGGTTGCCATCTTCTCTCCACACTTTCTCCATATGGAGCTATATGTTGATGTTGCTTCATGTCATCTTACAGGTAAAGAGAAAAACTGCCTAGGCTTGGAAGTCTACTTTATAGTTTGGTGGTTAGTACTAAACTGCTTAGCTGCATACAATGTTTTTGTAATTGTTTAAATAAATACTGAGTTCTTAAAATGCTCTTTAGGAATGCTTGTAAACTTCTGTGCTTGGATTTTTCCCCATTGCTATCTTCCAGACATCCCACTCCTCGCCAGGAAAATGGCTTTTTAACAAGAAGAATACTCTGGAGATTACTTCTGAGAGGGTCCTGGCCACAGCAGCTGCAACAAATTGCCACTGAACTTCAGTCCCAATTGATTTTTATTGCTAAAAGGATAAGTGACCAAGTGAATACTTGCATTATAGCTTAATGACAGTTTATTAAGTATCAAACTGTAGTGTGTGATCTTGTCTAATCAGAAGATTAAGGCTTTCTCTGCAGAGAAAAATTTCCCTCAGACTTTGTACTGATGCTTAAGCTGCAAGAGGGTGTGAAAGTCCTGCCAGTCCCAAACTGTTCTGTGGTTAGGCTGGCTTAGGGTTTTCCTCTGCTGGGGCTGGTCGGTGATGTCAGTACGAGCAGAGCTATAACAGCATGAGGTAGCTGAGAAGACAAAGCACTGCAATCCATTGCATGTTGGTCCACCTCCTGCTGAGGAAACAAGTCCATGGGGGGCATTTCCTGAGCAAGAGGGTTTTGAGTGGCAGCACAGCTTCAGCATAGCTCAGATTATGCTAACTGTGAAGCATTTTTGGCATGATTTTCCAAATAAGCAATACAGAGCCCAGGAAGGTAAATAAAGGATGAAGCAAAATCTTGAGATGGTACAGGAGGCATGCTTGTGCCCTTGAGCAGGATTTGCCACCTAGAAAGGAGTGCAGGTGTGCTTGCCCTCCTCGCTGCCTCTCTTCTCTAACTTTGAGGATCCCTCCTTCCTCAGACACGCCTGGCCTCGCTGTCACTGCTGCAGCTTTGGGGCTTGGGTTTGGTTTTGTCCAATGCATTTAAAAGGATGATGCCTTTTCTTAAGCACTATCCTCTCAAGTTATCAGTGAAGAATAGATAAGAGAATCTTTATTTCAGGCATACATGTGCACTCCAGGTGCGAAGGGAACTCTTAAACTGTTTATGAGTGCACAAAGCCCCATGAACAAAGAGGGCAGAAAAGAACGTTGTCATTTTAAGGAAAAATATGTTTTAAGGCCCTGTTAAGAAATAAAGCTAAAACAGAACTGCAAATGGGCTGCAGATTGTCTGTGTAAGAGAGATTAGCACCCTGAAAATCTCTGATAGGCTTGTGCCACAGATAGTCCCAGTTAGCCAAGATGCCATTTGAGTGGTTATCCACTGTCAGGCTCTTGTCTTGGAGAGTTACCCACAAAAGCCTCTTCCAATAGGCATACACAGATAAGCAGTATGTCACTGCCTTGGCTCTGTTTTAAAGGTTTTAGATGACTAGAAGTCAATGGAGACATTGTATGAAAGGTGTGATAGTGGGGTGTGAGTTCCAGATCTGGGTGCCCTTGTCACTTTTAAGTTTGGTGGGGTTGAAATCTATTTTACTGTTAAAGGGGTCAGAAGGGTTAAGGACGGTTAAAATGATAGAAAATGCATTGCTTTAACAGCCATGTGAGGATATCTTAATTTGTTTCTAACAGCTTTGAGGTACACTGGAGGTAGCATCCATAGTGATGGTGACAATTCACTACTCAAACAAAAGTGATGTAACTTGCTCCCCTCCTGCATTGTTTTTCAGCAGATGGCACCAAAAAATTTGGCCATAGACACAAATTCATGCTGCCAGAAATGCTACACTTCAGTTCTTTGTTCTGCAAAATATGCTGCTTTATTGCCCTTCTTATCCAAGAAGTGCCACACACTTCTGCACAGAAAACCATCTCAAAGGTTTGGCCCTGTTTACTGACAGGATGCGTCTGAAATGTATTTATGTACCTAACTCCCTGAATGTTTTCAGTGGGAATTAGGTTCTTCCTGCATTTAGAGAGTGTAGTCATGGTCTTTTCCATGCACAAGAGGAATTCAGAGGAAGTCGTCTGTCTGAGACTTGGTGCAAGGCATGCTCAGGGACAAGGATCTCTCTTCTCCTTCATCACCTATCATCTATGTTTGGTCATCAGAATAATTTGTTATAATTATTATTACAGAAAGTTTAATCAGAATAATTTATGCTGTTCCCTCAATGATGAAATAATTATCTAAAAAATCAGTTATAGGTCACATCTAATGTAGCAGACACGGTTACACCAGCCCTTCTCTCTGGGTTACAGTCTTCATCCAGAGTAACTTTTTTCTTAAACCAGCATATCTTTTTCAATTTTTTTTTTTCCTGTAAAACTGGACATGGATGCAGAGATGTTGCAAGGAGAGCTGTAGTGCTTGTCTTTAATGAGCCTCTTCCTGACCCACCCTGTGTAAAGCAGTTGACGCATCATGTGTTGTGCAGCTGGGACGGCTACCCTGGCACATATCTCTGATATGTGAACGTTTTGACTTTGGCCTTTTGGAAGCCCTGGTCCCATGCTGTTCTCCAGAGTCGTGTTTAAGTCATTTCCCAGATACTGTGGATATGGGGCCGGTAGGAGCAAAAGCTGCAGTGGAATTCACGAGTACAGATTTAGCTGATTCTGTGAAAACAGATTGCACAACATAGACTGACAGTTTCTGGATTTGATTTTCTCTCTTTCCTTGGTTTGACCTCCAGTGCTCCTTCTGTCAGCTGGTCAGTATTTGGTTCTGTAGTTGTAGAGTTTGTGCGATGTGTGTGTATGTGTGAATGTTTTTTTTTGTTTGTTTGTTTCAGTTTTTTTGTGGGGTTGTTGTTTTAATTTTGCAATGTAGCCCTTTCAATTTGAATTTTACCCCTTGATCAAAAGGCAGGCCAGTTTCTGTGAGGCAGCAGCTGGAGGGCTTGAAGGGTGCTGAGGTTGCACAGGGGTGAAATTCAGGCAGGGTGATCCGCGCTGCTGAGCAGTCTGAGCAGACAAGAGCAGCCATGGACACAGCTCATATCCTGTCAGTGGAACAATGCACATCTCTGTCCCTGTGGTACAGGGAGCTCAGCTGCTCCTGATGCTTTTGACTCTACTGGAAGTGTTGGTTCTTGTTTCCTTTGACCATTTGTTAGTAAAATGGCCACTGCTTTCACTTTTGATCCCCTTCTGCCCTAAATGAGCCTATTGTCAGGAAATCAATTTAAAGAGTAGCTACTAGAGAACATTTTGTGAACATTTGATCAAAATCAAATTGCTCCGTCTTTGGTCTTCAAATACTTATGCCAATGGAGCTATAGCTCAAGTACAAAAACTTTAAAGAAACAGAATTGCCAAGGTATAACCCATTTTGTAACTGATTAGAATAACTGATAATTGATCAAAAATAAGCAGGATTAAACAGCCATATTTCAATATACAGGGAGGTTATGAGCAAAGCTTCACATAAACATTTCAGAACTGATGCTGTTCAACTTAGGGAGTGTTGACTGGCAAATTTTCTGGAAAATGGGAACAGAAATTTTGACAAAAATTTATTCACAACAGTAAAAACGTAAGTGAACCACAGAGTTGCAGTAAATGCCAGTATACTACCATCTGAAAGACAAATCCCATGGGTAAAATTCTAATAGTGTAAAGCAATATAATATGGCACCATGTGATGGGAATTTGGCACATAAGTGATAACCTGTAATTTAGAGTAAATTTAGCTATCTTTAACGGTGAAGTCACCAGAGAGACAAAAATTAAATACTAAGAACATATTAAAAAAATAATCCAAGTGGAATATCAGGAAGTGAAAAAAAAACAGAGGGCATTTTTAAACTAGTTCTTATCTCATGGTGCTGAGTAACTGTTAAAAGATATAAAAGCAGTCAGGATTAAATGGAGAAGGGATGATCATAACACCAGAACTGCTTAAACACAGGAGAAAGTAAATAGAATGCAAAGACCCAGTTTGGAAAAGGGATGCCCACAGGTGAACAGAATAGAGAGAAATAAAGTACTGAAGAGTCAGAAGAAGGTGAGTGGGGAACAATTGCTCAGTGTTTGCTGTAGAAGAAGAGCCAAGAGCAGACAGTGTGAAATTATCAGACAGCCAGGAACTACTTTTTCATGTTGTGGATCTCATTGCCACATGATGCTGTGAGAGCCATGTGTGGGAACTGCTTACATGGAGAGGAGACAGGCACAGAGATGAGAGATGGCACTGGTAGGTACTGAACTTCCAGCCTTGGATGTGCATAAGGGCCTGTTGGCTGAAACTGAGAGAATGCAAATGGGAGAGATCCTTCTGTGTTTGCCTATAATCTTATTCCTCTGAGTATTTGCATCTAGCTGGATGCTGGCCTGGCCACTTTTCTCTGATAGGTTATGGCAATTTTTATGTACTTATGCAGTTAATAATTTTCATCAACATAAAATCAATTTTTTTTTAATCAGTATCATAAGTATTCCAGCTTGTTGCCTTAATTTATCAGGAAATTTAAGCATATCTGGTTCAAAGTAAGCATTTGTGTTTTGTGTACTTCTGTTAGGATCTGCATATACAAATATGATGCAAAAACTTAACTTCTGAGCTGAACCCAGTCCTTGGGTCTATGACAGTGGGCACTGATTTTCTTATCCTCTCCAATACCCGTGGACATCAGTGTTAACACTCCCACGAATGCCAGTGTGGCTTTGTTATCCATATTTTTAGTCAAAATGTTAAATAGTACAAAGAGATTGCTGCAGCAAATGGAAAACATGACTGCAATGAAAAGGAAATGGAAAGAAGAAGAAAGAGGCAAAGAGGCTTAGAACATATTTACAAAGTATGTAGGATACACAAGTCAGGGGAGTATTTTCAAAGATTTTTGCTAAAATTTAATCAGCTACAGAAGTAAATGCTTTCCAAAAAGAGTAAGATTTTCAAGTAATTCATTACTCAGAACAAAGATTTTTGGGATTTGGGGGGGGGGGCGTTCGGGGTAGGGTGTGTGTCTTTTTGCTTTTCTTTCTAATTTCCTCAAGAATTTTTGCTTTTCTTTCTAATTTCCTCAAGAATTTTGCTAACGAATAAATTCTTCCCTTGCAAATTATCATTATACACACGGCTGAGTATCTTTAAATTTTTGAAAAGTCCAATGTTTCCAAAGTTGTTACAGTTTTGATGGAAACTACTCTGATGCCGGGGAAGTACAGGGTTGGTTGGCTCTGTCTACAAATAGATAAAAAAAGCTGCGGACAAAGAGCAACTCAGAATTACAGTCAAACTCCAGTAATCACCTGTTTTATCTTTGAAGTAAATTTGACCAGAGATTTTAGGAGCCTAAGTAGAATTCACAGTGTTGTAAGCCCTGGTATGTGTATGTTTGTGTGCATGTCTTTCCCTGCTTTCACCAGATCCTTGTCTGCATCAGGCAAAAGTTGGAGTTCACAAAATATTGTGTTCCCTCTATTGTTTTCCCCTTGCAGCAGTCTCTGTTCACCATCTCTGACTTAACGAGTATTGATAGTATTAAAAAAATAAGTTTTAAACCCTCCTTTGATCTTCTCTTCCACCTGCAAACTCCAAAAGAGTTAAAAGCCATGGTTAACACACATGTTTAAGTACTTTGGCATTCAAACTTGGGTTCCAACCATGCAGGTTCAGTAAGAAACTTGGCAGGACTGCTGCCTCTCCACTGTGCTTGACAGCAAGGTGTGACATCTTGTCACCAGTTGATTGATGTGAAGATACTTGGTGCATTAAGGCTAATGCATACATGAATTTTGGTAGATGAGACCAAGTCCAGTCTGCTCCTTTCTCTAAAGCACACATAGAAAGGAACTTGCTATCCTGAATTTGTCTGCTTGTTAAAATCTCTGACACCTTTTTTGCTGGTTAAAAAAAAATCCCAGCTAATGGTGTGTTATTTGTTCATTCTGCTGGTTCTCTGCATATGGTGTATTAGCTATCTGAGCAGAGTATTTTCAATGGCTCTGTGAAATAAATTTACAAGGGCCACAAATGCTTTGTTGGTTGGACTTCAAGCATAATACTTGGTTGGCTCAGTCATCAGTTATGCTAAATTTCTATGGCATTGATTCAAAAAAACCTGTCAGTGTATGCTATCTGAATTTCCCCATCAGAAAAATGCTCCTCTTTGAAACAACTATATGATATTTCAAGGAACTAAAAGCACTTGGAAGATGATAACATAGATAACCAATCCAAACATTTACACAATAGGGAGTATTTTTAGAGAAGAGAAACACAGAAGAAATTAAATGTCATAAAGTTTAATAGGAAGTGCACAGGTTGAATATGGCCCTGCTTAAGTCAATATGCTTTTAAACAGTAGTTTTTCTAAACATGCCTTGGAATATTTTTATTTTTAAAAATCCATACCTAACAAAAAAAATCTTGGAATAAAAGATTTTTTGTTTAGTTGTTCAATGTAAAAAAAAAAAAAAAAAAGGAGCCATTTTCACAATTGGTACAGATTCTAAGCAGAAAAAGATCATAATTTATTGCTGAAAGGAAGAATATTTGTTTTGAGAACCTGCATTTGCTCTTGAACAGCAGGTTATGCTGCATTCATTTCATATCCTTCTCAGCTTTCATGCTCTCTCATCCATCTCTTTCTGATATTATATTAAACTCTTGAGTGTATAGAAATTTAGGTTCCCAGGACTCTGAGTTAGACTGGAACTCAATTCATCTGACAGACTTTGGAAACTGGGACTGTAATTCCCAGTTCATTTAGATTCTTAATGATCATTCAATCTTCTGTCTGTGTTTCTACTTGCTCACTCACTTTTTACACGGTAGGAGTCATTCAGTCTTCAGATCAGAAGCATATGGTACCCCTCCAGCAGACAAACATTTTCCACCAACATTTTTAAGAGAATGAAAATCTAAATAAATAACCCCCAAGGCTGAAAGCAGCCTATTCACCAAACAGCAATTCCACAGGAAAAATAAATGTTCAGCAAAGTGATCTTTCATTTGAAAATTGGATCCAGACTCTACAAACCGAGAAGGGTGAGCGACTGTGTCATATGTGGTGCAATGCAGTTTGTCTGCAAAGTGTGCTGCCACAAGGTACTGATGTTCTGCTTATGGAGAAAAGCAAATTGGGCAAAAGTTAAACAGTTTGTTTGTCAGCAAACTGTTGAAATCATGATACCATGGATATTATCCCTTATGAATTATAAATGGTTAATGCGTACGGACCATCCACCAGCTAGTTCAGAATGATGCAATTCAGAACAGATTCATCTTTCAACACTTTGTTTTGAAAAGATTAGATTTTTGTTCTTTGAAGAAAAATGGTAACATCTGAAAGGCAAACAAAAATTAGTCTTTTGGAAGGTCAGACACATAGTTCCATGTTTTTCTTTTGCTCTAATATTGTAGTTTCTCGGTAAATTAATCATTGTTGCCTTGGCTTTTTTGTAAGGAATTCACTTCTTCCATGGAGCTAACTTCAGTAGTAGTAGTAGTAGTATCTTATTGAGGATGGAGGGAGGAAAAGTAGTGTAAGGACTTAAGTGCCAGTTATCCTGTCAAAATGCAGTGTTATGACTTGGCTGCCTTTTCAAGTACCCATGTGAACTTGAAATCAAAGGGATCTTTTCTGAAAAGAAAAATCACTGTAAGTATTATAACTTAGAAAATACCATTTTTCTTCAGTTGCACTGATTTTTTTTCCACCTGTGCAAGTCATCTGAATTGAAAGGAAATTTCAACAATATATAAGAGCTAAATCCCATATCTTTGGGCTTCAGGCTAAGGTGAATTTGTGCTTAAATTGATTTAGCAAGTGATCAGTCAGAAAAAGATTTTAAGAAGGCAACTAAAGCATTTCTACCTTTAAAATACTTACAAAGTTTTAGCCAAGGACATAATTTTAGGGATGGTAAAGACAATATCTATTATTTTCCCTCTGTAATAGCATATGCTAATATGATATTTTTTATATTATATATGACTTATATATCTGTACATATGTGCCTATATACTAAGACCATTTATCATATGTGGATTAAGCAGGAAGTTTAAAATTTACTTTCTGGGGGGTTTTGCTGATACTGTGTTGTTATTAGAACTGCTTTTGCAATCTCTAGTAAAAAGAAAAGGGAAAACACCATAAAAGAAGTTCAAGAAGTATTGATAGAAACACAAAACCTTGAGTTCTTGTAAGTGGAAAAAAACCCTTAAAGAAATTTGGTCTTTTGAAAACTAAATTATTCATGATTTTAAAATTAATTTTTCAGTCTTACTAAATGCTCAAAGCATAGCAAATTTCCTTTTCTAAATAGTTTTGAAGGTAAGGTTGGAGTCTGGAAATAAAGTAAAAGTATTATAAAACAGGTTGTTTTAAAAAATGGCATAATGTGCTTTAATGTGTATTGTTTTCCAAAGTTTAAGTTTAGTCAGTTCACAAATGGGATGAGAATTATTCTATCTCTTGGAGATTAAACCTTTCCTGAGATTAGGCTGTGCACTTTTTCTGGTTCT
Source organism: Agelaius phoeniceus (assembly GCF_051311805.1). NCBI lineage: Eukaryota > Metazoa > Chordata > Aves > Passeriformes > Icteridae > Agelaius > Agelaius phoeniceus. Next base: position 28,064,328 of record NC_135268.1, read on the forward strand.
CTCATTAACAATAGTCATAATTTTGTGATTGCTTTTTGGTCAAGAACTTTGCTGTTCATGCACATGCTAGAGAATATTACTGTCTGGATTCAGGTTAATCGGTGTGATAAATGAGGGGAAATATTTACTGTGTTAAGGAAATTCAGAAAACAACTGATTTTAGATAGATCTGATGGCACAATTTAACATTATCCCTTACTTCAGCAACCTGATTTCAGATGGAAAGACTAATTAGGACATTTGTAGTACAAAGCTAGTGTTTCTTTGGCTGAAGAACCTTTGTTGAAGCATAAAATAATTTCTACTTGAAGGGAGGGACTGCTTTGACTACGCCCCCCCCCCAAAAAAAATAACCACAGTAATAGTAAGTGTAAGATTGGTCTCATATAGATGTGCAGAAATGTGAATTGTTAACTACAATCTGATTCCTTGGTACTACTTGTCACATTCCTGTGGAAATTAGTGGGAGATTACAAATTTCTACCAACAGCAAATCTGGCTCTGCAAATAATTTTATATTCTTTTAATTCCTGTCGTTTTAAATCACAATGGCACAAAAAAAGCCTGCATTAATTCTTTCCTCTTATAAGTGTGCATCTTGGCATATCTGACATCTAGCAGTAGTTAGGACTGCCAACCAGCCTTCCATGTCTGTTTTTATAAAGTTGTATGCCAGTAGAAACTGCCCTACAAATATGTGTTGTCTTTGTCCTACCCCTCAGCTTCAGAGCCACATTTTAAAACATGGTTATAATGCTTTTTTGCTTGTATAGATAGATCTGTTAGCTGGTGTTTCTGTGTTGTGTTTATCATGAAAACTTGTTGGAAAACTCGGTTATATCAAATTATTTCTAAACCACTTCCTACTTGGTAAGGTAAGGATGGGATTGATAAAACAAAGAAGTGTTCATTTGATGTGTGGTTTTGTGACTCACTGGGTAAAACTATTTATGCTGTGTGACTCCAGTAGGTTTTCAAACAACATCAAGGAGATATTTATTGGCAGTGCTGGTTTTGTGGCACTGAGAAAAGAATAAGTAAGTGTAAAGGAACAGCTGTTTGAAGTTCTTCTAGGAGAATTTAAATCCCATATTTTCCAACAATGTGAATGAGTCTGCATTTGAATGCTAAACCAGAAAGGTTTATGGTGCATATGGTACCTATTTGAATTTTTTAAATGTCTAATTTCTGCCGTGGAAATGGAGGCCAGCTTGAGTTATTTATTGTGGGATGCAGAAGGAAATCACGACCCTTTGCAGGGACACGTTAGAATCCCTGCACCATTCAGCCAGTTTTCTCCTGTCACACCTACTTAAATTTTCAAAAAGAAGCTTTAATGTATTGAGTGTGCTCTGGATCTTACTAGTTCCGAGCACTTATGACAGCTTTCAGAGATTGCTGGTGGCTCCCAGTAGATTGTAATTCTAGAAACAGGAGCCTGATGCTAAGCATCACCACCTGTTCCCCATTATTTTCCTTCAGAAGAAAACAATGCAAGTATAAGATTACATACTAATGGAACTCATTTTCACTAAATAGGTACATTTGGTCACATGTTATTTGGTGGCCCATAAAAGAAAAAGAGGAAAATAGTATGCTGTTTTCAAAAGGGAGAGGCAAATAAAACTTAAATTCAGAGTTTCCTAACTAGGATAGCTAAACCAAATTCTTCCATGGCAGGTATACCAATATGCACTATGTAAGTACATACAGATTGCTTGTTGGAATAGCTGTGTTTTCAATTTGATTTGTTTTCCTATCCTAAAAGGCTTTGGACTTCATTAATCTCTTTGTAAATTCCCTTTAGAGCTAGATTTGAACTTTTTTGGCATTTGCCCTGAATTCCTATTTATGCTTTGCTTAAAACAATGCAGGTCTCATCTCTAACCAAGGTTTCTCTACTGCCCCTCAGTAGAAAAAATTATAAGCAGATATAGCACGGTTATAATGACACTTGCAAGTTAAGTAGTTCTCTGTAATATTCTGTTATTATTTGCCATACACCAGCGTGGTCCCATGTTGTATCTCTGCTATGAAGTCATGTGACATATATCTAGGTAATGAAGAAATGTTTAAAATGAACTCATCACTGCTTTTCTTATTAGGTGAGAAAAGGGTTTAGTATGGTGTATGCACATGTAGGCAGTACATTTTTCAAGCATGGGAGCATGTGTATGTCTCCATCCCTGGAATCCTGAACACATCTGCTTTCATGTAGAAGTTGTGATAGCCTGGCCTGCTCAGGGGACTCACCAGTCCTGCTTTTGGGTGCAGACCAGCCTCTAAAGTTGTATCTATATATCTGCTTCTTGGCAATTCTTGTGGCTGTTTTCCCTTTTGCTAATATCTTATTCCCAAGACCGCTCTAAAAAAAACAGCTTTTTTTTTTTTAAGAAGGTTTTCCCTGCTTGTGTTGCTTGGTGATTCTTCTCCGAGAATCCATGTCAGACTGTGGGTAGCCTTCCTTCTTAGTTTTGTTGTTATTCTCCTTTCTAGCCTTAGTCTTGCTTCTTGCAAACTGTTCAGTAAAAAGTGGTGGGTTTTTTGAGATAGCATACTTTTTGAGGTGTGCTATTTCCTGATTTTTACAAGCAAGGTTCAGCAGTTCATTGGATGGCAGCAAATTAAGGGTGACTTTACCCACTTCTTGCACCTTTGGGGAGATGAGGTATTATTAGCAGTGTTTCTTTGCTGCGTTCGTGCTTGGGAGACAAACCCTTCAGTCAGTAATCCCATCAAAATTATTGGGGTCATGTCTGTGGGATGCTTCGTAGCTACTTAAATAAATTTTCTGGAGTAGGTTTGGTGGCTGTATGAGGCAGCCGAAATGGAAGTACTGTCTCAGCCATAATTACCAATAGAAAAGACTTAGGATCAGGCCTTTGATCTGGTTTATTCTCTCAGATGTTTGTTCTGTAGCATTGGACTGGATTCTTAACTCTGAAGCTGGGGTTTTGCACAGAGGAAGCAGAAATAGATTTATGGAGTGCTCTATAGCTGCTTTTTCTGAATGAAGTACTGCTCTAATGACATTTATTCAGGGACTAGGTTTGTCTGCAAATCAGATTATTTACGTTTTTAAGAGTTTCATTTCTGATGTACCAAATGGATTTTGGTGGACATCATCAGACCATGACATTACTCAGTACATAGATAAATGGATATGGTGTTTCTGAAAAATTGACAGACATGGTCTTAGCTTTTCTGTGATTAGAACAAAGCATTTCTATGCCTCTTTTCAAAAGTGTGTCCAAGTTGCTTTAAAATAACTGAAAGTGAATGCTTCCAAACAGCAGAAAATTTACATTTAATAATTTTTCTTCTGCCATGTATTGATGACTGGCTCTTCAAATCTTTGATTATGAGGTAAGTCTATAATGAGTAAATCTGTTTTGAAGCTCAATGAAACCATGGTATCACTGTGAGGACTACTCACATTAGGGAGAGATAACAAGATCATGTCTTTTTAGCCTTTTGATTTATCAAATAACTTTAAAACTTTGTTCTGATTTTGGCTGGGAAAGTCCCTTTGTTGGCCAAACACAAAATTTCCATTTGTTTACATCAGTTTTTTTCTTCCAGAGCAGATAGCAGCAGTGCTGGATTCAACATCTAAAAGCTCTCTGGCAGGATGGGTCCTTGCACCCAGCCTGCTAAGCACTGTAGCTTTACTGTTATTCATGTAGCTCGCTAATAAAAACAGTGATCTGGGAGAGTCATGAGCAGAGTTCTGCTTAATGGAGTCTCATTTAGACTTGTGGCTTGCTGCTTTTCTTTTGAACGTCTCAAAAGTCCTTCTTGAGTTACACTTGATAGGAATGATAAGGGTACTGCTGCACGTTCCTCAGCAAATCTGTAACACACAGGGTGTTTTTCCACTTAGATAGATGTGTATTTACATGGAAGTTGGGCCTAAGACACAGTCTTGTTTCCAGACCAGATGTGCTTTGACTTGAAGACTCTAAGATCATTAATTTTGATTTTTGGTGCATTGTAAATGACTGTGGCTTAGGCATTGGTAAAAAGCAGCTGACGCTGAAAAGAAATGAGGAAAGAAAGTCAGCAAACATTTTTATAAATAGCTGAAAGAGGTGCTGGGGAGGATCCAGGCATTTGTATTTTGCTCTTAGCATGCACTCTCTACTGGCCATCACTCTACAAATGGCTGGGTCTTAGTGGTGTGACAAATTGTTTCACTGCTGCTAATGCTGATATTGTCAGTGCCTCCCATCTTGCTTCATTGAGTTTTATAATGAAGATTTAAACTACAGCAGAGAAATAGGTCAGTGATTGCAAGGGGGTGTGTGTAGACCTACTTTGTCCTCTGTTTAAAGAAAATGGACTAACTGCACTAGGATGTGCTTCTTCCTGGTTTTTTTTTTTTTTTAGGTCGCATGATCAAGCGTGGTAAGTCTCGTTAATACCAGCTAAGGAAAAATAAGAAAATATTTGGAAAGGGATGTTTTGCAGCAGAATGATTATGTTCTCTCAGAATGTGTTAGAAAAACATCAAAATACCAATGTAGCTGTATTTTATGTTCAAGAAATATTCTGAAGCATACACAGGCCTAACTGATAGACACTACACTTATGACATGTTTTACTGAAGGACTACTCAGTATCCATGCTCTTTCACTCAGTCTACATGTGGGCTTCAGCCTGATTGCATTGGTTTAACTGAGGAAAAAAATCTCTTTTATTGAATAAACCTGGAAAAATACACTTACATTAGATTAAGTCTTTGAAAATACACTATTTGCTATCTAAAGCTTGAGCTAAGTATTGAGTAATTAATATATCCTATTGTTGCAGGTGAAGATAGCCTGACACTCTCAAACCAAGAATTTTGACTGATAGTTTATTTATACTGACAAAATTTACCTCTCTAAAATAAATTATCTCTTGGCTGTTAACCCTTTAAAATAAGCACTGACTTGCCTTTGGGCCAAGACCTGAAGTGACATGCCTAATTGAGGAACTTTTGATTAAAATGAGAATAGTGCACCAAAATGACCAATTATGGTCATTTTCAAGCAGAACGTAGCACAAGGCTGTACCCCAGTGCCTCAGTTTAGAGAGATCCTCTGAGTAGGCAAAGGGCTGAATGCTCCTATCTCATATGAACCTTTGAGTTGGTTTCAAGGAAAATCCACCAAATTTAAGATAAAACTCTAATTTTTAAACAGTTGTTCTTACTTAATTTATGGGCTGATTTTCCTACTTGGGAGAAAATTCTTAGGACAATAGGAATTGTACCTGTTTTGAGAATGAGTGGTCTGTGGAAAAGGGGTCATTTTCTGTTTTGGTTTGGGTTTTTTTTTTCCCCTGTGATTTTTCCCAAAATATGCAAACTCTCAGGTGAATTTAGTCACTTGGCTATGCCAAGAACTGCCTAGTGGGTTTTGCAGCTCTTCCAACAAGAGCAGGTGTGTAACCACCACTATGTAAGAGTTGGTTTAGTGCAGGTGGAGGGAGATCCTCAGGGCCAATTGCTCATCAGAGCTAAAGACATGGCCCAAAGGAAATTGTGCTGTCTTCTTGTTTTAGTTCTAATGTGTTCTGAGCAATCCTATCTCCTGGAGATTTAGACGAGCAGGAAACTGAAAGGGAATTTCTTGACTTGGGAAATATCCTTCTCATGACTAAGGAAAACCACCTAGTGTTCATTACTTTTCTGTGATGAAGTACTTTTAATTCATGTCAGCCTGGTCTGTTTTTCTGCCTCCTTGTCATGTAGGAAAATAATCTGTTGCCCAATAGGTGAATCACACTTTGTGTACAGTAAACTATTACAAATGTACGTATATTTTCAGAAATATAAATATGCAAATAACATCAAGGATCTGAATAACATCACTACTGCTAGTTGAACTACCCAAGACTTAGTTATAAATAGTTTTATCTGTCTAACTGAAATTATTTTTTTTCCCTGGAGCGTCATATGAAGTATAGGGAAACAGTAAGTCATATCTCCATATCTTCCAGCAAACAATGTAGCAAAAAGTAAGGAAGGAAATCTTCTCTTGTCATGATTACATAGCCATGGTCAGTGTTTGATTTAAACATGAAATTTAAGGAGAACTCTGTGCATAGTCATGTTCTGAAATATTTTTCCAGTTCTGAGTTTGTCTGTAAAATATGCTTTTAAAAATCAAGCTGTTTCTCTAAAATATGCTTCCATGGGTATCACTCAAAAGTAGGATACATTTTTTTTCCCACTTGTCTGGTAAATATGGTCATCTTGATTTGTGTTTCTGTCTCTCTGTAAAGGAGATAATTATTGCAGTTATTATCACTTATATTTAGCACATCTGAAAAGAAGGGTACAAATTCAGAAAAAAAAGAGAAATAATTATACAGTTAAATGAATTATTTCTGTTCTTTGTACTTCTTATGTGGCCTTGGCACAGCAAGCCATTTATACCCCACTACCTTGGGGGGTATAAAGGAAATAAGAAAGAAAAAAATAAAGGTAGACAAAACCAATGAAGTAAAACACTTGAAATCTTTTCTGCCCTTTCTAGTTTCGCTGTGTAGGCTATCTAGCAGGTAAAGAACTGATCATGCACAATTTTAAGAAAGCACAGTACCTAGACAGCGCAGCACTTAGAGGCTGCCTCTGGGCGAGGTTACAATGCCAGCAAGAGGAGGCCAGATACAGGATGACTCTGTGTTTGCAATCCAGGGCATATAAATGTGAAAAATGCCTGCTAACAAAGCCTGCAGTACCCTGGGGAATGCAGCTCATGCAGAGTAGAAGTTGTCAAGAAGGTGGTGCAATATTACCATGGTTCCTGCTTCTTTACCTTTCCTAACAAGAATCAGATATACACGGAAGTTTTCACTACAATAAAGTTGCGAGAACTAAAAAGTAGTATCAGGTTGCTGCATCTGGCTTAGCTTTAGAAGTGGAAATATAGTAATGGGATAAATGAAAGGGCCACCCACTATAAAGTGTGGGTGACCAGTATAAGGAAAAAGCACCCCTGCTTTAATGCTTATTTATTCCAAAGGCTGTTACAAAGAAATTGCTCTCAGTCTGATGTAGTGCCAAACACAGGGGATTAAACTTTTTAATGACTTTTTGTTGACCAACATCCAAGACATCGAGGAACAAAAGAAATTCTGTAACTCCACATAAAGAATATTATTTTCAGACAAGAAGAAAGTGCTTGAAAACATAAGTTCAGAAGATAGGATAAAAGGTAGCAGGGAAGAGGATAAATGCATGTCTCAGCAGCAGAACAGTTTATTTTGAGGGTGGAGAACAGATTTAGAGGTAATTCCATGTTAAATGCCAGAATTCAAGGTAATTTCTTGCTAACGATGACTAGAATAGGACAGTGTCCATTTTGGCTGGATTCAGAAATTGTATAGGATTATTTTTCTTTCTTTCTTTCCCCTCTCTTTTTTCTTTCATTTCCTTGGATTAGGTGGAGTTTTTTTCCCTACAAATCGGATATTTTCTGAAATCCTACTGTTCTGTCTCTTTTGTGTTATGGTCCCTAGCATAAAGGAGGCCTTGCTTGAAAATGGAAAGGGGCCCATAAGATTGAGAAGAGGGTGTAGTCAGAGTACAGTGTCTGGAATGAAAGATGGTCCCCCAGTGACTATTGCAGACTGAAACTAAGAGCAGTCTCTACTAACTCAGGGACTGCAGACATAAATGTAGTCTGAAGCCACCCTGTTCTTGCCTCCTGGACTGCATGTGCTCTCTCTCTCTTCTGAGAATTGGGGTCTGGGTTTGTTTGAATTAATAGTGAAGTCATTACACTATGTAAATATGTTAGTCTTCATCTGGTTTTACTCACAAGCTATTCTTGCCTTGCTGTGCTGTTCCTGTTTTCTTGTTTGTGCAAAATTAACCAGGAGCATTTTAAAAGAAAAGGGGGTAAAAGGGTGAATAGTGTTGAAACCTTGATTGCTACGTTATTTACCGCAGGCTGAAGTTTGGTAGGCAGTTCCAACTTAATCATATAATAAGAGTACAATGGCATTTTTAATGGAGCTTTTAGGAATCCTTTCCCTTTGTCATCTTTGGCCTTCTTTGAGTAAACTGTGATAATTTGCCTTAATAGCCTAGAATTACAATTTTTCATTTTTCTCTTACTGAGGAGTCAGCTGAGCAGCAGTATGAGTCTAAGCACTTCACAGAGGTTGCCTGTGCCCTCAGGGGGCTGTAACCAAGTGTTTTCCCAGGACAGCTGGTTTTCTGCAGGTTCTCCCACTGCAGTAAGTACTGCTGGCTCCTCATCCAAGCACAACTGCTCCTAGAATGAGTCAGGATGAGAAGCTACACTCTCATACTGTAATTCTTCTTGGTCCTATGAAAAGGAAAGCCCCAGGCTGCATTATTGACTTGTCCTGTTTGTCAGTCTCACTTGTGCAGACCAATTCTAAAAACTGAAGAAATAATAACTTTTTTTGTTTCTTTCTTTTTCCTTAAAACTCATGGACTTCTGTGGCAATGCCTCTGAATCACCTGTGGTACAAGAGATTGGAAAGTGGGAGCTGGTGCAGGTACCTCAGAGTTGGTTGGTTGTTCTGACATTAAAGCTGGCCTGATGGAATTTCATGTCTGATTTCAATTCTCTGTAGGTGCTTTGGCATTCTCAGCTCCCCTTGCAATGGAGCAGTCACAGCCATCATGTTGCAGAGGGACTCATGTAGAACAGGAAAAGAAGGAAGGTGTTTGGAATATCAGATGTCAGTGGTGGTTTCTGACGCATAGAGAAAGAACTGGGGGTTGGAAGAGGCATATGAGTCAGGTGTTCCCACACAGACGACCATCAGGGAAGGAGACTAATGCTGACATTTAGTAATGATGTTAGATTGTGGTCAGCAGTCTGCCGAGGTGGAGACTGCAGTTCATCCTTCTCAGACATAAGGCATCTGGCTGTCTCTCCATCTGCCACAAACTCATGTTTTCAGGGCTGTCCTTCTAAATATGAGAAGCAGAGAAAGCGCATTTTGAAAAATGGTGTCTTAAATGCTTTGTATTCTGCAATGCAAAGTGTATTCTGTAAGGAATAGCAAAGAGTCATTTCCAGGGTGAGGACTGCAGATGCTGCACAAATGTTTATAACCTGAAAGCATTCTCTCTCCAGGTGGTGTAGCAGACAAAGAAGAGTTTTTGCACTGACTTCAGTAAGACAGGTTTTCCCCCTCGTTTTTCTAGAATTTGTGAATGTTTGAAAGCAAAGGCAGTTTACTTGCTTAGTAGGAATACTACAGAAGGTAAAGCTGTCATCTCATTTTTCTTGCTCTGTATACATGCTTGCAGAGATAGCTCCCAATAAAAGCTCCACCTTGACAGTGTGCCATGATTTGTAGATGTTCAAACCCAGGTGTTGAGCAGTAATTCGCTGCCAGTTTCCAGGAGTGTTATTCTACACCCAACCACATCATCTGAGTATTTCCCTCTGTTTTAATGCCTGGTACTTTAGGAGCCATAGGGTCTGCTAGCTGTTTTCATCTGGATTCTTAGTATTCCAACTGCTCATCCATTGCAGTAAACATGTTGATCAGGAAGCCAGAAGACTCTCATGCTGAAATAGGTGATAAATAGCCAATTAGAGACAAAACTAAAAAGAAAAACTTTCAGAAAAAGAGTGGGGAAAAGGCAGAGGTAAAAGGGCAAGAACAGTCTGCTGAAAAGACTGGACATAGAACAAAGTATGTGTTAACAAACCTTCATTCTTTGAGCAGCCTTTGGTGATGCATTTGAAAATGACATAAAATCAAGACTTGGAGGCTTCCTGTCATATTGATTTAGAGCTACACTGTTGACTTCAAAGATTACCTAACATTGTTTTGATGCTCTGTTGTGATGCTGCTGCTGGTAGTTCACCAAACAACATGAATCAGATACATTGAGACAGACCCTGTAAGATTTGAGGTCAAACTGAATGTTCCCCAAATTTTTGTACCTTCTTTAATCATGTCTTCTGTAAGGTCCCAGTTCTACAGAGCAGGAAGCCACCTTCAAGATCAAGCAGAGTAGGTGTCTCGTAATCTCTCCAAATGTTGAGGAGGAAACACTGCTATGAAATATCATGGTCACAATACCAGGTAGACAGGGAAAAGCTGAGCACCTCTGTATGTACACTGTGCATGGGGCAGGAAACATAGTTTGCTTCCTTTGAGAAAGGAGGATTCTGCAGAGTGATGCCAATATGAACCTAAGGGTGATAATTTGTCTTAAAGAGGGGATAGAATTGGAAAACTCATAGCTGTGCTCCCTCAGGGACAACAATGTATATGCTGTATTCTGGAGCAAGTTTGATGCTGTTCCGTGATAAGCAATGTACATCTGTGCATATTTTGGGCATACTGTGCTGCCCTTTAAGTTACTTGGAAATGTAACTCATTTCTGGTTTTACCTGGTTTTACCGAGGTCAGCTTCCACCTCCTTCACAGTCATTATTTTAAAATTTATAGAAGTATGGTGAGGAATTGAAGGTGAATTAAGTTCAATAAAATTTTAAGGTGGATTATTCTAAAAGTGTTAAACATTTGTGTTTATACTTTTGTGCCACATGTAAAATGCACTAAATTAAGGCAGGTTTAACTGAGATAGTGTCCTCCAGGAAATTTTGCTGATCCACTTGCATTCTTTCAGATTACCTTCCTCCATATGTCTTTCTGAAGCCAAGGCCAGCTTTAAACAGACACTACCTTCTCCCAGTAGGACACTGTCATAATTTGAGAGGAAGTAGGTTTTCTAAGATGATGTGGTCACACCAATGGGTGTTCAGATTTAAATATTAGCACCTAGTGTGGCCACTGAGGACATTGGATACATCTCTGAGAACACAGGGGTTAAAAACAGAGCACTCCTGTGGGAAGCCCTCTTGAGTTTCCGCGAGGGAAGCAGGTCAGACCTCCCCCGGCCCAGCTGCTGGCTGGGCAGGGGAGGGGAAAAGCCGTGCAGCAGGAAGAGGTAGGCCTGACCCCCCAAGGGTGGAAGGGTGGAAGAGAGAGAAGCACCAGGAGGCATTGAGCAGCCCCCCAAGGACACAGAGAGAGAGAGAGAGAGAGAGAGAGCCTGTGCCACCTTGAAATTCGGTATCATGTCCTGGCAGCACAGCCCAGCTTGCAGAGAAGGGGGGGTGCAGTGAGAAGGTGTCTGGCCGCTTGTGGGAGTCCCTGGGTGGGCAGAGCCCAAGTTTTTAACCCCGTTTTAGACAATAAAAACTTTACAGAACATTAACCTTTCCTAGAAGAGAGATAGAGTAGAAGATGAAGAAAGAAATGAGCAAGTGTGATGAAGGTCTGAGCAAGGGAAAGATGTTGGGAGAGAAGAATCTTAAGGGAGAAGAGATGATAGAGTGGTTTTAACTAGACTGTCCTTGTTATAGCCATGGACAGAACCATGTTTCCTGTGACACAGAGACTGCATCTAGGGGGAGGCAATGGCTCAGAGCCAAGAGGGTTCAGTGTTGGTACCCCTCGGCCCCAGGGGGTGAAATCTGGGGGAGACAGGTGTCCCAAAAGTGAGACTGTGCTCTTTTTGGAACGGGACAAAGCATCCTTAAAAGACAACCCTAGAAGCAGCTCTAGTCCATGTTCAGTGGTGAGAGCACTAGACATGAAAAGAAGTCATGATAGCAGATGTTCTCCAAGCGGTGCCACAAGTAACATAAAAACACACGAAGTTTCAACAGTGTTTCCAGGAGAAGCCTATAGCACAAGAAAGACTCCTCTCCTCTTGATGAACTGAGAATTAATTGTCTGAAAAGTAGTGCTAGACCAAGAGCTGAAATTTGGGAGATAGACATATTAGAAATTTAGTGGGGACAAGAGGAAATGTATTTGTAAGGTTTTCATTTTTCCTGTGTGTTCCTTTTTACATATAGTTGTAGTGTAGTTAATAAAGTTTTCTTTATTTCTAAGTGGGGGCCTACTTTGCTTATTCCTGGTCACACCTCACAGCAGAAACCGGAGAGAGTGTATTTTCATGAAGGCACTGGCATTGCGCCAGCGTCAAACTATGACAGACACAAAATGTAGGTAGTTCTGTAAGAGAAGGTGTAGATTTACAGATGTAGAATAGGTTGGAGTGATCTAGATAGTCTAGACCTAAAATGCTTGTTGAAATTCATTATGTGGGCTGAGAGTCACATTGAGTGAGATATCATTTAGGAAAATCTTTGGAGGTCTTTTCCTGTCTGCACTGGGAGAGTCACTGCTAACACTGACCAGTGCTGTGTGAAATAGGGCAGCACAGCTCCCCTGTTTATTTGGAGGTCTCTGAACTCTGTTTCCACCAGATGCAGCTACACACTACCCCTGAGCACAGCTCCCTTCACAACTGCCTAGTGCTTGCAGAACAGGATGTTGTTTTCCATGGCATTATTGTTTGGACAAGGAAAACTTATGAGACGACCCCTGTGAGTCTTGCCTCAGTTGGTTCAGAGGGACCTCAGTGAGGTTTGTTTTCTGGTTGTTAAGATCTGAGTTTTCTTTGGCTCTAGCAAATCATGAGAGCTGGACTACTGCAGGTCATAGAAATGTTCTTTCCCTGGTGGTCTAGCAGTGGATTGAGAATTCCTTTGAAAAATGAATATTTATTGTTTAATAATGTAGGCTTTTGGGACCATTATCCACACAGTTTGAAGGAATGATCTTTGGAAGCTGCAATATATGTATCCATGATGTAGCACTCTGTGAATCAGACCTCATGTAACAGCAGTGTTGTGTTAAATTGAAGAGTTAAAAATAAATTATCTCTAGAAGAAAGTGCTTGTACTGAATCTAGAGGCTGAATATGGCACTTTTCTCTTTAGGTCTGAGAGAGAAATGGGTCAGAGTTATATTAACAAAAACAAGGTTTGGTGAGAAAAATTGAATCATTAAACTTGCTATGGCAACTGAAAGAAGTAAAACTGTTTCATTGCAACTACTGTTAAGTTTTTCTTTTAGGAAGGATCTGTGCCACAGCAGTCACTGAGAGTTGAGAGTTTCTGGTTTCTCAGTCTGAGACAGGATCCATGTCTGGAGCTGTCTGAGAGCACAGCATGATTTCCTCTGTGGGATAAATTAACCATGGCTTTGTGCTTGCACACAGTGAGATCCCTCGCTATCATCTATGCCTCTGCTGAGCTAAGAATAGAAAAAAGCAACATCAGCAGTGCTGTGGGAAAAATACATCACTCCAGATGGCTGCTGATAAAGGCTTTTCTTGTTTGGGATTAATAATAAAATAGTAAATAATGGTAATTTCTCATCCACATCTTAACCTACATGTCTGCTTAGCAGCTAGGAGAAAGTTAGGCTGGAGTCTGTCAAAGGTGGATTTTTCTGGATACACCTGAGAAGCTCTCAGTAAGTAGTTTAGTTGCCTTGCAGGGAAAAAGACAACCCATAAAGAGCTGGGAGTTTGCTTTGTTTGTTGGTTATTAAAAGGCTTTGAATTACCCTCTTAGCCCCTCCATTCTGCTTTATCACATTGTATCCTGTGAGATCATGTTAGGATTTCTCTCAGACTTCTTAGAGAATCTTCACTCTGTCTCCAAAGAGGCGAGTAGGACGAATCCCACATGTGATGTATTCATTTAGCTCTACAGGCCACATGTTGCATACAACTGTCCCACCAATGTTGATCTGTTAAAAGCCAAAACAAATTTGAGACCCAACTCAGAATCAGGCCCAACTGGGGAGCCAAACAATGACTTGCATTCTTTGTAGTTAGTCTTGACAGCAGGCTACTTGGTTAAAGCATATGTTTGCATTTCCTAATTTATTGGCATGCTTTTAATTTGGATTACTAATTCTTCAGAGAAAGAGAAAAGAAAAAGAAAACATGGCACCCCTGTGGCTATTTCATATGTTTGCTCCATGGGGATCAAGTCCTTTCTCTGAAAGATAGTTCTGTCCTGTCCGAAGCAGGATGGGAAGGAGAGATTCTCACCATGATTGAGCCAGTTGGTTGCTTCATTGTGCCTGATGGCTTTGGAATATTAAGCAATATGCCCAAGACTAAAGGCAAACAAGCTCTTTTGTTCATCTCTCAAGTGGAGGTTGGAAACTCTGTCCTCTTGCCTATAGTTCAAGACAGTTTTGATCATCTAGCCAGCATATTGGCTACAGAGAGTTCAGCTTCCATCTCCTTCACAGTCATTATTTTAAAATGTATGGAAGCATGATTAATTGAAATGGAGAAAATAACTTTTTTTTCCTTAAGTAACAAGTGAGTAATAAACTGAGTTGCAGTACCAATTCATTTGTGGCAACCAGTCTCACAGACATTGTATAAATATAAAAGATTGTGTAGATGTGATATAGAAGAGATTTTGACAGCAGAAGATGTCTGTAGTATGTGGTAGCACAGCCTAGTGGCACAGGCATTTGCACAGGATATTAATAAATAGGGATAATATGTACAAAACTGAGTGAAAGCCTAAATTAGTATTCTGACATATGGGTACCAGGGAAGCAATTCCTGGGTTAATATATGTGTCCATTTCCTTGGGTCCCTTGTCTCACCTTTGAGAGACATATATAGCTACTGCCTCATTGCCAAGTGAGAGAAGATGATGAAGGACTGACCTGGGAGCTCTGGAGAGCTCTCACTTCCTGGTTGTACGACTGGTTGTAGCTTTTCTCCTCTTCTTCCACTCAGTCCCTACTATAATCAGGGAATGATAGCATGGACCAAATCTGTCAGAGTATGCAGAACAATACATGCAGAGGTACTGTCATTTCAGTGGTACGTGAGATTCATCTGTCTCACTGAGTGCTGCTTGGCATCCGCAGTGAAAGGCTAATGGACAACCTCCATGCTGTTTCTTCTGCTGGGAGGGGTAGTAGCCATGATTTTCTGCCAGGACTGACTCTGCACTTGGATTTTATGATGTGTTTTTTAAGAAAAGTTAATTGCTTCTGGGGGAATCACTACTGATATCTTTTCCATCAAAACACCTATTTGGGCACGGCTCCTGTCAGCGTTGAAGGCGGGTCTGAAGCCAGCAGTGTCTCAACTGCTTGTGCTGGATAAGTGATGACACAGTCCAGGTAAAAATGCCAGTGGCTCTTCTGCCTTTCACTGACTCGTGATTATCTAATACGGTGTGGAGTACTTCAGCATAAAAACAAATGAAACATCCTAATACGAGCAGATGAGAGCCTGGTGATTAAGACACTGGCTGGGAATATGGTCTTCAAATATTTGCTGGAGGCCATGTTGAAATTCAAGACATTATCTCCCAAAGCTCAATAAAGTATGTTTGCCATCAGTCTTCTCACCCTTCAGCACATTACAGCGTCTGTCTTACTCTTCCCCCTGGAGTACTTCTCCATTACGTTTTATAGTGCCAGACAGAGAGACTCAAACTGTTTGACTTCTTAGCACAACAATCTCACCACTTAATATTGCTACAGCTTGCAGTGAAACTCTGTGGTACCTATAAAATATGCGTGATAGCAAATGACTCCAGCAAAAATATCAAGAAAGTGTCATTGCACTGAGAAAAGGGGCTAAGAGCTTCTGTCAGAAGGAGAAAGACAAAGGTAAGCATAAACCTCACTGCTGCATGGTTCTCAAATCATGGGAATGACATTACCCACTTAGCCACAAAATGTAGACAATCAGTTCCTTACCCAGCCTTCCTGGGAAGTTAATATAAAAAGGAAGATCTTAGTGCTTGGAACGACATGTTCAACTATAAAAATCCCCAAATTTTGTCCTCTATCCTCTGCATAATTTTCCTTGAGTATTCTATCATGCATTCATGAAATTTTGAATATAAATTCAGAAGAGAAAAGAGAAAAGTTTAAAATCTCAGTATTGTTGTGACTTGACTGGTAAGGGTTAGTCTTGGTGGACTGATGCAGGTGACATTTTGGTGCAGCACAAGCAACATCCATTTCAACATCTAGCCTGAATCCCCCAACATTGCAAAAATGCCTTTGCTGTACAGTTTTGGACAAGTAATCAACAGTGTCTTTTATACAAGGATACAAAACTAATTGGAATGGCTTAGGAAAAACCATGTCAGTAAACAATGCTCTTAATCAGAAAACACATTCTGAAAATGTGACTCATTATCACAGGCACATCTAGTTCATGTCATGCTACGGGTGACTTGATTGCCTGCAAGCGGGATAAAAAAATAAGATTGTTTAAATGCAGCTTCAGAGAGGGCTATGTATTTTATCTCAGTTTCATCTGGTTTCCCATGCTATCAAAGCTGTGTTTAGTGGATGGAGATTTACAACCAGAAAATGATACATGTAGCTGAAGAATGTGAAGGGATGATGTGCCTTATAGAATTAGTTATCATTGCTGGGGAAGTAGAGCTGGTTTACAGCTTGCTTCTTCCCTCTCCATCTGGGACTGATCTGTGTCTTTGTGTTGTATATAGGAAATGTTCTCTACAATTCTCTGAACGTAAAGACTCTGTTCCAGGCACCGTGGTGCAGGAGATTTTGGAAACCTTGACTTATACATAGATAATAGTTAACATGCACGTTTTTACAAGTATGTTTTCTCTACCCTGTATTTTAAAGAAGTGTACCTAGATTGACTCAACTGACAATAAAGGAATAATTATGGATGCATTTCCCTCCTGCTAGCCAAGGCTAAGTACACAATATGTTATTTTATTTTTCTGTTTCTATAATGAATGCTACACAGCAATAGGAATCACTCTGCTGAGAGCAGGAATTATGTCTATTCTAATGAATGTCTAGTGACTAGGAAACAGACCCAAGGCTATATAGGCATTTTTGTTTCAAGGTCCTGTGATTGATAGCCAGGCTATAAATGGATTGTGACTTTGGCAGATCAAAATAGTTGGTGGCAGCAGGCATTTGCAAGAGGGTTTCTTGTATGGCTGGCTGGTCGCTGGTTGTTTGAGTGGACCTTTTAGTTATTATCTAAGCTACATGTAACAGTCTTATTTTTTGATGTGCTGCAGTCATTTGCCTTAGGTAGGTCAGTTTTGGCTTATCGTAATTCAGAAGTATTATTTTTATTTAGGAATGGGCTCTAGATTGGGAAGAAAGGCTGGGTTCTGTTGATTTTCCTAGCAATTTTTGAAGTTTTCTTTTGTTACTTTCACCATTCTCAAGGACAGAGTGTAGAGCTGACAATTAGATGCATATCTTAAAATGTCTTTTTCATGTCACTCAGCTTAAAAGCCAAAAGTAAAACAATCACTAGATATGGTATGTGAGAGCATTCATTAGCACCATTCAGGATCAGGGAACTCTTTTTTTTAGGAAGCTATTTGAGGAACCAAAATAAAACTGCAAGTAGGCTTCTTGCTGACAAGTTGCAGGTGTATGCCACATGCCCATATTGGAAAAAAGATGCGGTTATGAAGGTCTTGATGACAGACAGGGGTCTAAAATGCCTTCATCTCCAGATTTTAGCCAGTCCATCTGTTTCTTATTTGCATTTCCTCCAGCTAGCAGAGTTAGTATTTTCCAAACTCAGTATAACCATGCACAAATCTATATAAAATCGCTTTATTTTTGCATTGTAAGATCCATAGGTTAGTAAGGTACAATTTAAATAAGGAAAGTCTTACTTTTATGGTAACTATATAATAAATTTTAAGTCAGTTTTATTTATTAGTTTTGGAAAAATGAGGGACAGGAGTGATGAGATTGAGGAAAGAGCACTTTAGCTCCACTTTGCTAGAATAAGTAGAATCTGCTTATGCCTTAAGAGTACCAAAAAGGTATTTCTATTTATCTCTTATTGGTACTTCTAGCTTAAAAGATCTGGCCTTTGATTTCATCCTCTTGAGGAAATGTCCATTCTTAAGGCTAAAAGACTTCCACATAGTTCAGATTACTCTGAACAGCTGCACCCTGGAAAAATTCTCAAAGGCACATATTCAGAGGGCAGAAGTAATGAGGCAACAGCACTTGGGAAATACCCAGCCAGCACTTTTGGTACTGTAAAGTAAATTTTGACAAACAACTCATGAAGTCACATGAGAAATGGAATAGTTTCCCCTCCCTCTATTGACATGAGAGAAATTAGGTTTTCTTTGAAGACCTCTTGTTTCTTATGTGATTCTCAACAGAATTGCATGAAGATAGATAAACAAGAGTTTCTCCACCTAAAGAAGCAACTTTCAAAGTGGATTCCTAAAGACCTGAGAGAAATATATGTCTTGTTTTCAAAAATTATTACAGTTAAGTAATCCTTCTACACTGGAAATTAGTCAGTTGAGCTTTTTTGTGGGAGGATGAGCAATTAATTGCAAAATCATTTTGAAAAGCAATAGTTTTATTTATTTGAAATACTGAAGAAAATTAGTTGAGGAAATGTAAACATAATTTTCCAGGAAGTGCACAAAATTTATGGTCATCTTTTTTTATTTAAACAAATTCTTCAAGAATAATTTTGAGGAATGGAAAAAAAAATCTATAATTAATTTTACAGGCAGTAAAATTAAATTTAAACAGATAGTATAGTTGTAGCTGTGTGGGAGCCAGCAGAAAGCATCCTGGAATGTGGCAGTGTGTATTATTGTGTCTCTTTCAAGAATCTTCTCTTTTCCTTTTGTAGGAACAAAGTTTTCTTTATCTTTATGGGAGAATGCAGTGCTTTTGCTTTTGCTTTTTCCTTTTTAAAGTCTGTTTTCCTGTGAGGTAATGCTGGTTTTGATGAATAGAGAAGAATTTTATACCCATGTATCTGCTTCTAGGGAATTATACGTGCAAGATATTTTGTGCTCTGTAGTACATTCCATACTGCATACCACAGGGTGTGGTTTAGCAGGTGGCAAGTATAAGGAGTATACTGAGACCAGAAGGGAATGAAAGGTTATCAAAGTGAAATGCTGACCAGTGACGTTTGGTCACTTCCAAGGAGTCCCACTGGTGTGGGCCAGGGATGAGTGCTGCAGTTACAGACATTTCAATGAGTGTGATGCAGATACTCATGGTGACAACACTGAGCTTATTATTGGTAATAAATCAGTGTGTTTGACAACTGCCAAAGGAAGAATGCCTCCTCAGAGTTTAAAATTAAATGTTACCTTTTGGTGGGTGTGTTTCAGTATTGTTATTGGCTTTCATGGCTGTATTGTTTGTTCATTGTGGAGTTTTAAGCTCTTGCCTATGAATCAGATCCCTGAATCCACAAAAATATGAATTCTCTTGTGCCCATATACGTTTGAAGATGAAACCATGAGCAAGCATCTCTTATTCTTTATGGAATGACCAGCAGTTGTGTGAACTTAAAGATTGCTTTGTGGCTGCAGTGGAGCACCCCTAGTTGCATCTCCTAGCCCTGTGAATTGTTACCTCAGCTACTGTTTTATTTTGGAGGTTTCAGTGGCAGTTTGTTTTCTTGTATTTTGTTTGTTTGCTTGTTTTGTTTTTTGTTTTTCTAACAGGCTGCATCCATTCCTTGTGCAAAGGCGTGCCTCACTGTAGACCTTTCTGTTCCCCTCCAGGCCTATCCCTGCAGTAACGACAAGGAGTGCGAGGTGGGGCGGTACTGCCACAGCCCTCACCAAGCCACGTCCGCGTGCATGGTGTGCCGCAGGAAGAAGAAGCGCTGCCACCGGGACGGGATGTGCTGCCCCGGGAACCGCTGCAACAACGGTACGGTTGCCAGCCCTGGGCTTTCCTGCAGAAAATCAACCTTCTTGACATCGTCTCTTGCTATGAGTGCTCCCAGCAACAGTATTTTTTCCTGGGAAGTAGCTCTTCTTTTTCTAAGCCAAGAAAACTTAATAGTCTGCTTTGATCCACTCTGCCTAATTTTCTTTAATAGTATTTCTATGTTTGGGGCTCAGGTATTACCAGTCTTTTCTTATATTTTGTGGTAGAGGAACACAAAAATGCTACCTAAAATCACAGCTCTAAATTCAGTGTGCTTTGATTCACTGGAAGACTGCACAGAAGTCATATTGTAAGGAAGCAAAGGAGACTTAATGAATCCTGAATCTACTCTCCCTGGGGAGGGTTATAACCATACTGTTTGCATTTCCATGGAGACTGGAGAGAGACGTCTGTAAGGAGCTCTCCAGGGGCTCAGGCCATAAAGCCAGCGTGACAGAGAGACTGTCTGACAGTGAGCGAAGCAGAGCTGTGGTAAGGCTAAGTGCCAACAACCAGAGGTGAACGTGTGATTAGAGCTGAGCTTCACTGAGGCCAAACCCTGGTGCTTTCATTATCCTGACCTGGTCAGTACATGTCTCTCAGCTGCTTTTCCTCTTATTCAAATCTTTGAGTGGCTGTCTTTTCCTTGCAGGTATTTGCATACCAGTGACTGAAAGCATCCTTACTCCTCACATCCCTGCTCTAGAAGGGCCACGCAACAAGAAGAATGGTCACTATGCGAGCAAGGACTTGGGATGGCACAACCTGGGGAGGCCCCGATCCAAGCTGTCACACATAAAGGGTAGGATCACATTTGGACTGGACTGCTCTGTTCCTTCATGTCATGAATCTACTGCTGTTAAGATACAGCAGTAGAAACCAGAAATAGGCAGTAATTTCACAGGGAGTGAATGTCTATTGTGAGAGATCACAGCATGACTCAGAAAGTGATGTAATGTCAACCGACAGTTTCTGTGATTGAAACAGCATCTGCTTTCTTCTCTGTATCAGATGTGGACTGACAATCATGTTATCAGTTGTGCAAGACTGCAGACATCCTCCTCTTGTAGCAGCCATGTAATTGAACACTTGTAATTCTGCTTACAATCCTGCAGCTGAATTTCTCCTTACTAAGTCATATGGCAGGTCTCATGAATTACACCCTTGAACCTTCCTAATTAGTATTTTCTCATGTGTTTACATCCTTCAAATAGCCACAGGTGGAAATATCACGTCTCCTTTTGCTCAGTTTCATTTGCATAAGTCTGCACTGAATCTGTAGTTTCACATTTTTCCATGAGATAAAGTAATTTGGTTGCTCTTTTTAGGACATGAAGGCGATCCCTGCCTACGGTCATCAGACTGCATTGAGGGACACTGCTGTGCTCGCCACTTCTGGACCAAAATTTGCAAGCCTGTGTTGCATCAGGGGGAGGTGTGCACCAAACAGCGCAAGAAAGGCTCCCATGGACTGGAGATTTTCCAACGATGTGACTGTGCCAAGGGTTTGTCTTGTAAAGTATGGAAAGATGCGACCTCCTCTTCTAAATCAAGACTTCATGTGTGCCAGAAGATCTGAATGAGGATTGGGAAGATAGTATTGAGTGACTGTGGCTTTATGTGTTTAATGCATTATGGCATGGTGGAAAAGGGGGACTGCAAATGAAAGTGGAGTGGCTAAAGTAACAGTTAGAGTATGAGTAGAAGTCACACCAAATGCATTTCTTTTTGAGCTGGTGGCAAACACAAGTGTAGCTGGAGTTCACCTACCGCGCGGTTCTCCTGTAAATAATTCTCCAGTTTGTGGGAAATGCTAGCATGCAAACAAGTAGAGTGGAAATGAATGTCACTTACCTGTCTGTGTTGTCCCACGATGTTTCAGGGGTTCAGTGTTAGGGCTACAGTGGGTCTACAGCGTGGTAAGGATTTTCTACAGAAATTGTATACATTGTACTCCTATAGGAAGCAGTGCATGCCAGGGAGACTCATCTGTCAACACATTATTGGCCACATTGCAGGTGTGAGGAATGGAAATAAAGTTACTGTGAATGTCCATATGCCCTCGTTATTCAGGGCTGACATTCAGCAAGGAAGCACTCCTGCAGGACAAGAGTGCTATGTTTTCCAGGCCCTTATGAAGAAGGTGAAAACTGGCCATCTCAAAATTTCAAGAGAGCAGCAGTTTACCTAAGAGGAGGCATTTAAACAGGGTTTTGCTTCCTATACATGGGTAAATTGAAATGCTTTATGTAGTTCAATGTCATAGTAAGGCACTTAATTACTTGTATTTTTCTCAGTTTACTGCTAATATGCGTTGGGTTGAACAGATGAAGCAAATATGTGTGCATGCTGAATCCAGAATTATATACAGGCAGTTCCTCATTAGTCCTAAATATACTTTCCTTGCCTAAGCATTCTTGCATTATAGACAATTCCAAAAGAAATAGCAGTGTTGAAATACTGAACATGAAGAGCTTTGAAGTAGTTTCTCTGTTGCTGTTATAATATAATATATTCAACACCTCAGCGTTTGTTGAGGTGTTTCGAGCACAGTGCTACAAACTCAGATTTTTACAGCTTATGGCACTCTGCAGCAGTATAATGGATTTGTTCTCGAGACAGCAGAGAAAAAGGAGGTGGATCTTGTGAGCATCTCCTCTCCTGCAGAAGAGGATGTAAGAAGATGGCATGACCACAAATGACTTGTTAAACATCATGTGATGTCACAGCATACCAGCCTCCAGCATGTATTCAGCCTGAAACTGATGTCCTCTCACTCCAGAGTGTTCTGCCAGGAATGACAGAAGCATGTAGACTGTGGAAACAGCTGCCAACCCTACGTTATTTGTGTACTGGTTAAAAAAGGACAGCCTCTCTCCTGTGACTTGTCTCCCAAGTCTTTTCAAACTTTTAAAATTTTACTTATTTTCAAACTTTTAAGATTTTACTTATTTTCAAATATTACTTTGTATAAACTTTGGTAAAGAGACTGATATTACTTTAAAGAAGTCTGATTCTATAATTGACCTACTGCTAAGTTGTAATTACCCATTTTTAATTACCCATTTTCATGTTCTATGATACAAAGATAAAAAGATACTTTTCTGTTTATTCAGTTCTGCACAACATGGGTAGGCCAGTATGTAGTTTAACTTTGAAGACCACATTACCATTATCTGATACATTTTTCCACCAGTGGGATGCCTTAAAGCTTTAGCTTAGCTACACTACTTGACTCAGCCTTCCTAATTAGGACATAGACCTCAGCTTCATTGCCCTTATCTTTCATAAGACTCTAAAGCACAAGAGTATTTCACACACCTCCTTCCCTACTGGAAACAACTCTTACTCCAGCATTTTCCAACGTCACTGAAACAGGAATAAGGCTCAGAAATTGCAAAATACTAAGAAAGTCCAGGAACCAATTTTACAAGTTTTATTTACACTGACACAGCACATACTCAGAAGAGGAACTCAAGCGCTCTCGTTGCTTCAAGTGCTCACTACACATAAAAGAAAATGAGCAGGGGAGTTGCAGAAATGGGGTCCCAGCATTTTTAGCTCTTCCTATTGGCCTACCCACCATTTTGCTCTTGTAAAACACAGTTATTTGGGATAATTTATTTACAGGAAATGTTTAATGAGATGTATTTTCTTATAGAGATATTTCTTACACAAATCTTTGTAGCAAATATATTTGCAGCCTGTTGAATTTAATGTAGAAAAATGTATAATAAGATTAAATATATTAAATTTCTTTTCACATTCCTCCCCAAGTATCTTACCCATATTCTTTTCCTTACCTGCTGCTTAAGAAGAATAGTTCTTTACAGAAAGACATGCAAATCAATTGAAAAAAACCAATCATGTATCTTAGCTATGCAAGTAAAAACATCTGATTGTACTTATGTCTGTGTGTAGGCTGAGTTCTGGTAAAGAACATGAAGGTCATCTTAAAATCCCCATACATCTTTTCTACAAAACTGGTTTAAGTGACAGCTACCTGTATCCTTCTCTTGGGTTGGTTTAACCCTAAACAATCAAGAATGCATTTTGAAAATAATGCACCTGGTTGTGTCATGTAAAATCAACCAGGTTAAGTGGGAAAGGTATCCAGACACATTTCCTGGATAGTGATACATACCAGAGGGACTCATGCTGGATAAAGGTGGTATTCAAATTACATAGTTGGAGGCTACAGCATGCAAATGCGCTCCTGCAAAATCTATAACTTGCAGTTCTGAAATAGCAACTCACAGCATTCAGCTCTAATAACATGAAACAATCCATGTGACACAACTGCGAATACCGTTAATAAAACCAGCCAAGTTTTGATCCCAGGAAAACTCCTGCAGAGCACAATAAATATTGCAAAATAATGCCTGTGGTTATTGAGCAATGGTCTTGATATCCCTGTTAGATGTTTCTGGTAACCCTTTGCTCCAACAGATGTACATTTGGGGGATGGAATGGTCTCCAAATCACACAAGTGACTGTATAAAATGAAAAAGGTTAGCTACTGTCATTTGCGATATTTGGTTGGTAGGCCTTTGAAAATTCCAACACTTTTAACATCAACATAATGAAATTGTGAGCATTTTCAGAGCCCAATGACTTCAGGAAAGACTGCCAAAGCCTTCAGAGATTTAATCTGTGAACAAAAACAAGAGGCACAGGCAGTTTCTTGCACCCCACAAATGCTGAGCCACATAGCTGAATGGAGTAGCATGCAAGCAGTTTCGAAAGACTGAACTTTGGTTTTTTAGAAGACAGTCAATGTTTTGTGGAAATATACATCAGTTTAAGAATAAAAAAACAGCTACATTTTGGGATAATTGGGATAATTTGCTGTCACTCACTGTGTCACTCATCACGGTAATTAAGAATGAGTTTGGTTCAGTAACGTTTCAGAAATCTGCTGTCATGACACAAGTACACAAGATGTTATTGCTGAACAATTCAAATAATTTTCCTATTAGCCTAGAATAGCCTCAGCAATGCAACATCTCTTTGGAAATGCTTACTAACTTTCCTAAAAATAATTGATTTCTGCTTTGTAACTACATATATTTGATTTACAGTATAAATGTGGGTGTGTATCTATTACTGTACTATTTGCTTTGTCTCATTTTGTTTGCAACATATAGTATTTATGATTTTAAACATTTTTTAATGAAAACAATTAAAATTATTTATCTGCTTCTATAACAACACTTTCAACAGCATACATCCAGCATCTACTACCTAAACCAGAATTCACTGAAATTTAAGCCATCTTCTGCATATTCTGACTTTCCAGCTCATTGTCTCAGCAACAGCAAAAAAAAAAGTCCTCACCAAACACCCAAAAATATCTTGGGCAGAAGCTGAGAAGAGACATTCCTAAACTATTGCTGCCCTCTCTGCTTTTACTTTGGAGCTCTGCATCACCACCCCCACTAGCAAAAGTGCTATCAAAGAAAATTTGTATTTTTCATCCCGTCCAGTTTGCTTTCTTTCTAGGAAAGCCTATTAAGAGAGAGATCCTGAAGGTCAAAACCAGCAGAAACTCATATAACAGAGGCTCTAAGCTCAGGATTTTAAGAGTTTTGAGACCTATCCTCTAACTTTCAAAAATGTAATTGCTAGGAGAATTATGTAATATCAAGACCACGTTTATAAAAAATAAAGAAACCTTGTTCTTTGGGTTGTCAGTCACATGTTCTGAAAATAACTGCCCACAGTGTTGGAGTAAAAACAAACACTTCTTCCTCACCCAAGCAAGCTTACCTGTAGTCCCTGACAAAGGGAAAGCATTTGTTTTGGATTTCTTTTGCTTTGGGCACAGTGTACACAAAGGAATCATTAATTTTGTTTTATAATAAAGTTATGGTTTCTTACCTTGCTTACCAGTCTGAGGTATGATATCTCTCTTTTGCTGCATGAGACAGGAGTGGAGAAACAGAGTTAGCTTCATGGTCTGTGCTGCCTCATTTAAATCCTAGTGTTTCACTGAGGTAAACAAAGACTTTCAGCTCAAGTACCTTATCAGCTAATACAGTTTTTCACATGCTCATCAGTACCAAAGAATGCTTACAGTACAACACACACCCTGTATCCATTCTTACCATTTGTTCAACTTTACCTGGCTTCTCTGAGTTACTGAGAAGCCCCAGATGTCTGCTGCAGCCCCCTCTCACTGCTCTGACAGCTTTCCACAGCCCTGTTTGCGGCAGAAATGCAGGAGGTGAGGGGAAAGCATTGAAAAAGCTGGAGGTGGCAAGGGTGGGAGCCAGCCCAAAGCTTGAAACGGTGGGGACAGGGGGCAAGCTACTTCAAAAAGTGGTTAGATCCTATTGCAGACACTGTGAACATTAATGGTATTCCACACAATAATTAAGAGCGGGGAAAGGCAAATTCCCTCTCTTTGTTCCTGAGCCATGACCCCACAGTACTGACCCAAAGAGGGGAGGCATGTTTTAGTGACTCAGGTCCCTCAAAAGCTGAAGTGTTGAGCCTATTTCCCCTGGAAGTAGTATGCCTCTCACCTTGGTCCTCTGTGTCCAGATCCCAGCAATTCCAGAGGCTTTGGATTCAGGCACATTGTTTGGATAACATTGCTATAGCTCAGAGCCTACCTGTGCAGAGGGATCCTACTGAAAGTCTTTGCAGAAGGAAGGAAGAGGCAAAAGCAAGAGACAACTGCTCTTTACAGAGCTCCAGCTGGTCCTGGATCTGTTATTTTGACCACCACTGATGGGACTGACCCGGATGGATATATAGCATTGGATAGAGCTCGTTGCAAATTTGTTTGTTCTGGCAGCTCCCTGAGTTTTTTTTGGAATTGCTTATTGTTATAGCATGAGTGTCAATTACTTATTTACAGATGTCTGGTACCAATAAACTCTGCTTTTTGCAGTACCAGCTTGCAGCTTGATTTAGAAGTGGTTTGCTGCCTGCCAACTTCCTGAAGCAGAGGAAATAATTTTTTAGAGGAAACTAAGATTTGAATAAGCACAGGGTTGATTTTGTTTAAGTTTTTTTCTTTCATTGTTAGGAAAAAAAATATTTAGAAAAAAAAGAAAAAACCACCATTAACACACAAAGATTTCTTGACACAAATAGTAGTTTTGGAGTCTTTGGCAAAGCTTGTACTGTAATTCTCCACTGCTGTTATCAAAGTTGGCTGAAGAGTAGTTAACAAATCAGAAATGTATACCAGTGTGGTTGCTATGGGATGGTTGTTCCAGTTTTCTATTCCTCATAAGCTATTTATTTCTGAGAGTACCTTATTCAGCAATATTCACTCAAACTTACAAACTTTTTTTTTAAATCAAGTATTAAACATTCAATTATTCAGTACAATTTTAGTTGCAGGGCTCACAAGTATTGTTTCTTTCCTTAGTGAAGGTAATTTTCAATGGAGCCATCAAAGTATATAGATACATTGAAAGTACTGAATGACACAGTGAGTTCTGGAAGAAATTTGCCAGGAATTTTGGAATGCAGCACTCTAATGAATCCAATGACCACCCAAAGCTTTAGAAAAATCCACCTCAAAGTTATTTGGGCAATGTCTTTTTCTCAATATCTGAGCCGTTTTGGATATTGCAACAGTGCTTAAAGGAAAATCTTAATGTATGTGCTCTCAAATGAGAGTTACCTCTTCTGTTTCAAGAAACATTTAACTCTTCTGTGAAGTTCAGAGGAGGGTGATAACTGTGCTTGCCAATGCAGCACACAGATAGGTGGTAATACTGTACATTTGGAGACCTATTGGATGAAGTTATAAAGAATTTTTGATTACTTGAAAGCCAGTGCTCTTTATCCTGGAGCTTCCTTCCAGCCTGTGTGGAGATCAATGGTTACAGAGGGAACATTCTGCAGGTCATAGATGAATTTAATTAGATGAATAGGAATAGAAATTTCATTAGAAATTTTTCAGGACGGCTGTAAATAACTCTGGAGCTAGAGGCCTTCCCTCTGCTACCACAGCTTCCAGTGAGAAGTCAAAATGTATCAAAACCTATTAATTCATCAGATTAATTTTGATTTCTCTGCATCTCTGGATTTTGCCTTTTGGCAGAGTCAGATGTGAAAATGCCAAAATACAATTCTCATACTATCTCCAGCATTTAGAATCTCACAAAATCACGGCATTTATAATCTCACAATAAGTGCCATTGCAGAACTTGTTTCCATGAGATTTGCAGCTCAAAACATTGATCCAAAATGTTCAGAAGCTTTGAAGCAGAATACAGAATTCCTTATGTTTATTCAATTACCAACTCTGAAACATGTGGAGATTCCCATGTTAGAAGCTCTTGTAGAAATGTATCCTAATGTGATTGCAATTGAATACCATATTGTGCAATGCACAATGTACATATTCAAAAAACAGAAAAGATCAAATTAAGAAATTTTCTTTCCACATCTGATGCTGAAAACTAAAAGTCACCCACGACAGAGTGTGAATATTCAGCACTTGTATTGTACAGGGACTATACTAATGATTCAAACCAAAAATACAGAAGTGTGTTAGCACAACTCACTTGAATGCTAGAGTGACACCAAGACTGCAATATTAAATGCAATATAATAAATAAATAAATAAATAAATAAATAAAGCAATATTAATATAAAAATATATATGTAATAACTAATTTCATGCCCTCCTCACTAACTAATTGTTGCACTACTGTATACCTGTCAGCATTTGCAGCAACAGGATTTCACCCATATGAAAACTATTTGTTGAAAATATTTGGTTGTAAACAGGCAATTCCCATCATGGTGCCATAAACCTGTCCATACAATCTGCTTGTTGACAGTCATTACTATAATTAGTAACAATCCCTATAATTAGGCAATCAGGAAGACACTCACATGAAGGAATGCTTTGCATGCATTCATTTTAACAAAAGCTGAAATCACTTACCTATAATAAGAGTCAACTTCCCTGGTGTTGCCTTTCCCATCTGGACAAAGAGATTCATTTTTATATGACCAAACATATTTAATGAGCTTCTCAGCTGTGTTATCAGAGCAATTGTCCTAAAAACAACACAGGAAATTAGTTTTCATTTGTGAGCTCAAATCTAGTTCTATTTTTGATTATACGTTCACAAATCTGCATTTTTCTAAAAAGATAAACTGTCCTAGTTTTCAGACTGCTCCAGGTTTATTCCACCTCTAACCCAGTTTCAGAATTTAAATCAAAGTAATTGCATGGAATGTAGAAGTAAACAGAACTGAATGATCATTTCTAGTTTCTACTGAGCACTAAAAAAATCTAGTAGACAAACTGTCAGGGAAATGTGAGATGAAGCCTGCAACAGCTTGAAATAAATGCTAGAATTCCTGTTTATTTCAATACATTCTGAGTGTTTCCTGAAATACATCTCTGATATACAAACACTTAGAGTATATAGAGACTGACCTAGTTATGATCCCCTCACTTCAGTGATCAGGAGTAGCAACATTACAGGAACAGAAAATAGTTGCAGGAGAAGATTCATGGAGTGGAATAAGTAGGTTTGGTTCAAGGGTTGAGGGTTTATTGACTTTTTAGAAAGAGAATTACTGTGAAGATGATGATGAAGTGCTATAAAGTCATGAGAGATTGAAAGAAGGTGACCTGATGCAGTAATTAAAAATTCTTCATGTTAGAAAGAAGCAGTAGGTCATCATAATGCTCATGTGCATAATGAGATACTTTATTTTACATACTTAGCCCATTTAAACAGTCAAGAATACTGTCCTGAAGCACAGCTCACACATGACACCAAATAATATCTCCCTCAAAGTCATTTCACTTTGAAATCACTAAGATAGAAGGTGGCTTGTTTCATGTTTAAATACATCTGTTTTATCCCCATTTGGTTTAAATTGGATTTTTTTTCTGTCTGGATGAAGAAGACACATCTAGCCACTCACATTTCAATTCATCTAGGGAAATTGGTGGGACATGCATGTTTGAACATGCATGAAACTGCTAAAGTGATCAACAGCTCAAATCAGCTTCATTGACACTTAAATTAGTAACTGTGGAGAAACTCAAATACGGTAGTTTAAAGCTCATCAGAACTAGAACTTGTGGCAAAATCTATGGAAATTTTTTTTACTCTTTTACTGCTTCTATTTGAGGCTAGAAAGTGATGTTTTTATCAGTGATTTTTATTTTTGGATAGCTCTAGATAAAAATTCCTTTTGAGTACTCCTTCCAGCTTTGGGGCCTCAACATAAGACACACATGGACCTGTTGGAGTGAGTCCAGTGGAGGCCATGGAGATGCTCACAGGGCTGGAGCACCTCTCCTCAGCAGACAGGTTGAGAGAGCTGGAATTGTTTAGTCTGGAAAAGAGAAGGTTCTGGGGAGACTTTACAGCACCTTCCAGTGCCTAAAGGGGGCCTACAGGAAAGCTGGAGAGGGACTTTTTACAAGGGCAAGTAGTGACAGGATAAGGGAGAATGGCTTTAACTGACAGAGGGCAGGTTTAGTTTAGATGTTAGGAAGAAATCCCTTCTTATGAGGCTGGTGAAGCACTGGGATGGGTTGCCCAGGGAAGTTGTGGATGCCCCATCCCTGGAAGTGTTCAATACCAGGTTGGATGGGGCTTTGAGCAACCAGAATTCATGGAAGTGTCCTTGCCTGTGGAAGGGGAGTTGGAACTAGATGATCTTTAAAGTCCCTTCCAAGCCAAAAAATTTTTTTATTTATCCTTAACCAAGTGTTAAATAATGGTGTTGCATCTTTTTTTTTGCCACAAACAATCAACCCACTACAACACTGACATTTAGAAAGCTTCCTTACATGATAGCA
Source organism: Agelaius phoeniceus (assembly GCF_051311805.1). NCBI lineage: Eukaryota > Metazoa > Chordata > Aves > Passeriformes > Icteridae > Agelaius > Agelaius phoeniceus. The sequence continues at coordinate 28,094,698 of NC_135268.1, forward strand.
AGAAATGTAAACTCCATGCCTCCCTAAGTCACAGGAATGGTTTCCAGTTCTTAACAGGGAAACATTAGCAATGAGAAATTAATTGTAACTTCCCTTCTGTTTGATATAAGGATTGAAAATACATTGTCTTTAGAAAAAGTAGTTTGGATTATTCCTAGAAACTTTAGTGAAAAAGTTTTGTAGAAGACTTTTTGTATTAACAACAAAAATAATAACAACAAAACATAATAACAGTAATAATAATATTTTTCTAGTTTGCTAGAAAATTTTACTACATTTTAAAATATGTTATTTTTAAGGCTTAAAAATGTACAGGACTTAATAAAGGATTTAGCCAAAGAGAAGACCTGGCACAGGATTCCTTTCAGCAAATTTTAACTGTCTCAAGGTAAAGTGTCATGACAATATTATCCAGACAAGAGACACTGAAAAAATCATTCACCTGCCCCATGTCAGAGCCTGCTTCTGTGGAAGACTGCCTGGTGCTTGGTGCTTGCCTTTGTTTCTCCATTGAGTAGAGGGAGAGCTTCAACACTGAGTTCATACCACAGCTGCTGCTTTCGGATGGGTAAGGAACAGAGAGTATGAATTGTACCCTTTGTGCATAGGAGGGGAAGGTTTAAGCAGTGTATGCCCAGCAGGAAGAGTGGGTCAAATACTGCCTGAGATCAATATTTGAAGATATATAACTGTCTATATTTTAAGCTCCCCATATCTCACGCTAGCATGGTGCAGTTTTTGCACCCACCTAATGAATATTTTATAAACTGCCTCTCGTTGCATCTGGTTCTAGATCTGTTCTTCAAACCTCTAACAGAGTAGAGTGCTGCCCTGACCCTTGAGGGACATCTATCATGTATCATGCCCTCTGAACATCCCTCCCTCCTGGCTCTGCCTGATGATGCCCCTCACTAACTGATCATTAAATCTTCAGCCAGAGTTTTGACTCTCATTAACCCTTTTTTTCTGGAAGATACTCCTTGAAGACACCAGGATATCCACAGGTGTCTTTGACATCAGCTGAACCGCCAGCATGGCCCTGTCGTTTTGTTTTTGCTTATTCCCCCACCAGCCTGCAGCCATCTCTCTGAAGTCTAAACCCTTTGGTGCTGGGGCTGAATTTTTCTTCTGTATTTGTGCAGCACTTAGCACAAGAGCATACAAATTCACAGACAAAGGTCTATTACTATGCCTATTTTTACTACTATATCTTTATATTTACTACAAATTTCAGATGGGATTATTCTGTTTACAATTCCTAGAGGCAAATGAATACAGAGCATTGTCCTGCCTCCCACTACAACAGTTTTCAAGTTGTTTCATGACCCTCCCATGTTCAGAGACCTTAAACTAGGAAGTATGCCTGTTGTCAGTAAGTTGGAAAATAATTAGGAGTTTTCAAACCAAAAAAGGCAATAAAAATATTGTAAAAAAAAAATAAAGAAAGAAAGGAAAACCTCATACTCTGCGCAAAGGTGATCCTAATACAGGCTCTGGGAAGCTGCTCTGCCTTTTCAGTGAGAATGTGGATCAAGCTGTGGGTATCCTGGAAGAGAAGCTGCAAACACAAGCAAGCTGATGGCAGCTTGGCTCAGTGTCTTCTCACAGGGAGGTAGAATTGCTGGTTCTGCTTCTCAACATTTCCATCTACAGCCAAAACACTTTAAAGTGTCTTGCCATCACACTCGATATCATGCTAACTGCAGAAACTCTTACTATCTGCTGTTCCCATCCCATGAAAAGCATGACTTCACAATAGTGGGATTACAAACTGCTCCTCAAGCAATCTGGTAATTTAAATTCCATTTCCCATATGGACAAGGCAAACAAGCTGTAGATGGACCTTCCAGCTATTCTTTCTTTTTAATAACTGATGCATGATGGTCATATGCTAAACTCATTCGTCAATCTTATTTTTTTATCTATTGCCTGGAAAATACAGCAACTTAACCCTGGATGGATGGATGGAAGGGAGACTTCAGGGCTGTGAATTAAAACCAGCCTGCTTGGAGAAGTGAGGACAGGTGCTGGCTTTGGCCAGCTGAGCAGGTGGAGGAGCTGATTGTGAGCAGGAAGGGTCCAGACAGACCCACTAATTAGGAGGGTGATGAGAGCAGGGCACCTTGTGTAGCCAGTTTCAAACCCTGTAACCTTTCACCTGAAGCACCCTGGCTGAGCCCAGCCATGCCCAAGGAGCTGCACCTTGCCCTGATGATGTGCTGGTGAGGGCTCTGCACACCCGGTGGTCGCGGCTCTTGGAGCTGTTCCCAGAGACGTCGAGCTCTCAGCTTCAGTCCAGCTGGCAGCCTCAGTTTGCTCTAATGAGACCCAAGGTGGAAATAAGCTGGAGAGGTGCATTCCTGCTTTCCTCCTGACCAGTGCCTCTCAAGGGAGCTGCTTGCATGCTGCTGTGGCCATATGAGCTGAGCCATCAGCTCACGCCACCCTGGGACGAGAAAAGTGACACAACCCAGTCATCACACATGGGGAAGGGTCTCCTCAGGAAAGGAAGAAGCCATGCGCACCTGTGGCTTTATTAGGAAAAAAAAAAAAAAGCCTTAAGGACCACATTTCCATATAATTAAAAAAAAAATTCCACCTCTTTTAAATGTTTTCAAGCACTGACATCATGTTTCTAACAAAAAATAGTGTAGTTCTACTTGTATTAATTTTGTCCCTCAGAGACCTTTTCATTGTATTTCAAACACATCTGAGCTAGGAAAACCAAGGAGAAATTTAAAAAATCTGTATTTGGAGACACAAATTGGGAAACAGTATTTTGGAAATGGATTTGATTGATGAAAGGAAAGACAGCCACTTTAACACAATACATAAAAATGTTTTTGGAGTATATTAGACAATAAACAGGGTGAAGAAAGATATTTACACTACTTAGCTGTTCTAAAGCAAGGCATGCTCTTAGCCAGAGTTTAAAAACACAGATCCAACAATCTAATTTACATATTTTGAGCTTAATAAAAAAGGCTTAAGCTTTTAAATTACTTTAATCTTATAGAAAAAATTTCAAGGGCTAGATTTCTACTGTGTTTTTTCTTGTATATGCAGTAAGTTGAACTAATCTTGTCTTTGAATGAGTTCACATTTAAAATGGTAATAATGATTTAATTGAATTTACAATTCTAGGAAAACAAACAAACTTTCCAGTACTTGTTTCTACAAGGTAAGTGTTTTTCAGAGACAAAACACTTAATAAGTTCTAAGATACCAGTCCTGAGATGGGGGGTGTTTTTAATTTGTCTAAGATATCTGAAGATGTTGAATTGAGACTTTCAGAAATATTTACCTTTTAGTAATTCTCCTAGCTTTTAAGTTGAATTCTTCAATAATTTACATTAAATATTTGTTTCTTATGGCTGCTCTTGCAACCCCTGCACCTGTCATATCATTAGCAGATATACCTTCAGAATTGCAACTTGAATTTATATCCTATTGATAAACTTCTAATATCCTGGGTATAAAAAGAGTCCATTTACTCTTGTAACACTTATAAACCCTGCATATCATGCCACACTTCTTACTCAAGTGCAAGATACACTCTGCATGTTTAAAAGCCTGGCTCAGGTTGGGAGAGCAGCTTCTCAGGGGTTCGGTGTGGAGGAGAGGAGAGGAGGGAGTCCTGGTGCCACAGCCCATTTTCCCCCTGCAGCACGCTGTGCCAGGGGCTGGAACACCCTCTGTCAAGGGCAGTGTGTCCCCTCAGACAGGATTTCCTCTGACTCAAGCCACAGAAGCTTTGAAAAAGGAACTTTGTGGAGTCAACAACCAGGCACTGATACCGGCAGAGAAGATGTAGAAAAAGCAAAGCAGGAGCTGAAAATATTCTCTCTCTTCAGACTGGGCTTAAGCCATTCTTGATGCTTGATCCAAGCTTGTTCCAATCTCATCTCAGTCCCTCCACCTCTGTAGTGCTCCACAGCCCTTATCTTCTCTTTCCCTATTCTTTACTACAAATTTCCCCTATTCCTTTTCTTTCTAATCCCTAAACAATATTCTTCTGCCAAAAAGGGAGAATTAACATGCCATTTATCATCACAACATTAATAGCTATGTATTGCTGCTCTCCCCTTTTTGTCTATTCCTATACTACTCTCCAAGGCAGGAAGATTACCTCTTACCCTACCCTTTGTATCATGCCCAGCAAAATGTGTCTGGTTTTGGTCGGTCCCTCATAAATAGCACAATCAGTAAAACCTCTGCAAGAAGAAAAGCAAGGAAACTTCCTCACCAGGATTTTTGCTGGTGATGAGATATTTTCTCAAGCTGTACTCTGACAGAAAATACCATGTTCCCACTAAGTAGAAAATTCTATTTTAGTCATTTGACTTAAATGGGTGAGTTGTTTATACTCACAGCACAGGCTATAATTCTTTGCTCATGGCCTAATAAAATGCTTCAATTTCTGAAGTTTACCACCTTTTCTTTCTCAATTTCTCTTCACTATTCAGATAGCATAGCTACAATACTTTGTTTCTTGAAAACCTAAAAACCAAAGCAACACAGACTTCCATTTGTCCCAAGCTCCTGCATGTCAGTTTTCTATGACATTTTTAAACAGAATAATTACACCAAGACCCAGATAATCTATGTAACATCATGAGAAATCAGACAGTATGAGAAACATTCTGGAAACCTGTGAAACTTGTTCCAACGAAGCTATAAAAACAAACTGCAAGCAGTGCTTGCCAGTTCTCCTAATGTCCTTACCCATTGTCTTTCTCAACAGGCACTTGAGGCTCTTCAGAGCTTCCATTTGCCCGGCCCTCGTTCCTGTGCGCGGTCGGTCCTGCCCCCGTGGGCACGTCTCGCTGCAGATCCATCGCTGTGCCTTCCCTAAGCCATGGTGAAACGTGCAGCACACACCATCTGGGCTCCTCAGCCTTCTGCCTTCTTGGCTTGCCCTTCCCTGAACCATCTCTCTTACCCTCCTATGGACACTGTCCCTTTGTTACTACCTGCAATAGCCACAAGCCCTGTGGGTTTTATGCTCCTGGCCAGGCTTCAAGTTCCAGCGCTTCCCTTGTTTCTCACCCTCCGCACACTAATCAGGGTTTCCCTGGTGGGGTCTGGGATGTAGATGCCTGTTTAACTTCTGTCCTCAGCATTTCAAAACCATTAGTCAGGGCCTGGACTGTGGCCATCAGAATACTAGTACTGTAAGGTAAACAGTAACTCCCATATTTTCGTCACCCCCTGCATCTGGAAGACAAATAATGAGTCCCACAGTGTATTGTTTATTCTCATCCCATATTAATTTTAGTTATAATGGTCAGCTAATAGCCATTTCCTGGACATTAGGTGGAGCACGGCAGGGTACCACAAAGCATGGAGATGGGTACCATGAGATGGGAGCATGGCTGGCCCCTGCCTTCACACACTTCACCATATTCTGAACTTTATCTCCAACTAGCAATCCTGGTCATTGTCACTCTAATGAGCTACCTGTGACAGTCTGTATTACCTGCAAAACAAATGCTTGATCCAGACCAACCTGTGGTCAGAGCAAGCTTCTCTGAGTTAAACCCCATGAAATCCCCAGGTGATCATGCCTCTACCTGCATTGCTATAAATAACATCCAGCCCAACTGTTAAACTCATCTGCAAGCACTGAGCCTTCAGCCCATCGCTGTTAATTCATTCAGGCTCCCCTCTTCTTCATTTTAGGTAATGTCAGGTTGCTTCTCCCTTGGGTGAGATAATACTGTGCTTACTAATTCCCAGCTTGTGGGAAGGACGGAAGACAATAGGAGCTTGTAGAAGGCAGACACAGTCAGAGAAAACTTGAAGACAATCTGCAGTTCCCCTGTCAGTCTCAGGCTTGAGACTTTTGGGGTCTATTGGTTTGCTTAAATTTTCTTTTGGTAGCAGCCCTTTCCTAAAATGGCCTTAATTTCTCTCATCATTTACCAAATCACTTCACTTCTATATGTGCGAGTTGCCATGCTTTTATTCATTTTAACTTGTCCCTTTACTTACCAGTACCAACTGTTATTGAAGATCAGCTTCTAAAATGTGCTTACATTTATATTGCATAACTTGCATAAAATATACTATAATTTAACAAACTATGTTAAAATACAGACTTGTCAAACTACATAAATCCTAATAAATATCCAAACCAAAGCTTTAGGGTCTCTTGTACTCACATCTGTTACCTAACAGACCCACCCCCTGTCTTTATCATAATAATAAATCCTGGTCCTCAACAAGTGTCAGTGAGACGTGCATGCAAATTGATTTGTTTTCATCAATGCAATACCTAATCAAATTCTGGTACACATTAATGGTGACCTTCATCATAAAAAAAAAACCAAAAACAAAACAGTGAACATGTGAAAATGGAAACAGATGTTTTCCTAAATACCATAATCAAGAAGACCAATTTACAGAGTAGAAATAGTTATTTGCATGGTCAACAATGATGTAACAGATCATGTATCTTCTGCTACATGGTATAACAAATACCTCATTTTTTTGCCTTAGGATGAAGGATAAGGCTCTTACCCAAATAGACTGAGGAAAGACCAGTGAAGGAATTGTACAAAAGCATTTTTTTTTCAGTTTTATGCTTATGTTGTTTTCAATATTGCAATCTTCATCATTTACTGGTAAAGAAAAAAAAAAGAAAAATGTTATAAAAGATGAAATGGTATTTTTGACACAATCTATTGCTATTAAAATGGTTATAAATCACAAAAGCACTGGATCTTGATTTGTGCCCATACTACATGCAAAAAATTGGCTTTGAATGCAATGGAAATCAATCCCTTCTTGGAATAATATTTTTTATAGACTATGTGTTCATTTGAATCATGATTTGATACTTGAGGGCACCAAATTTTTATGACAAATCAAAGAAAAAAGAATTAAAAGGAGAAGTGTAACTGTATCTAATATTTCAACAGGAGGCAAGATAATGACTTATGCCTCAAGACTCCAAGGTCCAAACTACTGTCACATCTCACTCATTAGATAAAACATGAAATCTCTCCCTGTTCCCAAAGAAGTAGGAACATAAGACCATGGACAAAGGCAGTTTTACTAGGAGAGGTCTGCACAGAGAAAAGTTGTTCCAAAGAGAGGCTTGAATGACACAAAGAGAGATCCTTGGTGCTTGACAGATGGAGAGTGGGACGGCATCATAAAGATGTTAAGCTATGACAGAGAGAAAATAATAAAATCAGAAAGGAGTTACTGGTGGTCAGCAGGGAGTAAGTGCTCTCTGGGGATGTGCACCCAAGCCCCTAGAAGTTAACAGGAGATTAAATATATCTTTGTGTAACTGGAATATAGACTGAAGCCAAAAAATTTTGCCCTTAGCTTCAGCACTGTCAGGACTTCCACTTACTTCAATGCATCATCAATATAAGAATACATTTAGCCTTGGTGCTAAACTGCAGTCACACGAGGAAATATCATCCAAAATCAAACTTGATACTGAGCTACGCTGATTTATGACATGTGTAGATCCAAAATTTTCAGAAAGAAACCTTCAGCTCAGAAATAATAAAGGAACGTGTAATTCCTGCAAAGCATCAAAATCAAGCACTTACAGGAGGAAGCTGGGGTCCTGACAGCCCTGGGGGGAAGCTAAGTTCCTTAATTCAGGTGGCCTGAATCATCACCTGGCAGGTCCCCTCCACTCTGCAGGAAGCACCAGCCCTGGGGCTTGGCAGCCCCTCTGCCATGTCCTCGGAATGCTCTTTGTCCAGGTAAAGAGGAAGCAGAGCATTGCACAGATCCTCAGGTCTTACTGAATGCTTTGCTTTTCCTCTGAAGATTACTTTCTCATTCTCCCACAATAAAGTTTAAAAATGTTAATGAAGAAACCTACATAAGTTAATATGAACAGAACAGCAGTCACCTCTCAGTTACGCAGTTGGAGTGTTACATAGTTTGTGCACAGAGCACAGAACAGCTCTGGCACAAGCATTTCACTGGATTTGCTTCCCTAAGGAGCAGATTCACTCTCTCTCTCTACTCCCCACAAACGGATGTAGTAATGAAATAAACTATCCCAGGCCAGAAAATGCAGATGTGCTGCTCTGCGTGCTATTGACACCCAACGCTGCGTCCAGCGAGAGTGAAGCCAGAAATGTCCACCACACCCAAACCGTCTCTGAAGAATCAGACACATATACCCTTCCTCCACCAGATAAAAAAACCTAAGAATTATAGGTTTTATTAACTGCTTTCTCCATTTTTTCCTTCTTGCCTGTCAGCCCATTTATCTGAATGAAGGCTCCTCTGAACACTGTTTCTCACAAAAAAACGTCTTCTGAGAGATACTTTACATTTTTTCCAAGAATCGCACTTCGGCTACTGCACGGTACACCTTCTGTTTCACACACTGCTCATCTTAGAATACAGCAAAAAGCAATAATGATTGTGGGGAAAGGAATGCTAGAAGAATGATAGGAGAAGGAATTTTCAAAAAGTAAAATAAACAATTTCTCGAAGTCTCCTGCTGCTCCTCTTCACTCCCTCTCCCTCCCTACCTGCTTCTATCTCATGCACAAACATTGTACTTTGGATAAGTTACAAAGTTTTGCACAGAATGAAGAGCAGTTATTCTTACTGACAGTACTATATGAAGCCAGTAACTAGGAGTAACTGGGACCAGGTCCTTTGGGAAAAAGGTCAGCAGAATTCCAAGGTATTTTTTCTGTCAGCACTAAGCAATCCGCAGGGAGTCAAAATTTATCATTATACCGGACTCATGCTTGAGTCTATCAACTTTTTCTTCCAGGAACTTTGGTCCATATATAAATATAGACTAAATATATTCTTACATGCTGAAATGCTTGGCTTTTGTTTTTGCCACAGGCATTCAAATACAGTTATAAAACAATGAACATGAGGAAGGATATATGCACAAATCAGAAAGAGTGCTTAAGACATAAATCTATGTCTAAGGAAAATAAGTTTTTCTTTAACCATGTGTAACAGATTATGAACTTGATTTTACTGAGAAATTGTATTTACTCATTTGACATTTGCATGCAGTATTAGAAAATTAATCTAAGTTTCTTTATAAAATAAATATATTTTTTCTATCATATAATTCTGTGAAAACAGATTTGATGGAGACACATGGAACAAAAAACTAAAAAAAAAAAAATTCTGTGTAGAACTGCACATGGTCAAAAACCTACAAAATGCATACGGGGCTTCATTGCTAATAAAATGATGCAACAATTATTATGAAGCCTGTGCTTCCCTTCCCTCAAAAGAGCAGAAGAAAAGGCAAACCTGAACTTTTGCAGAAACACCCAGAAAACCACCTCAATAACCCTGTGCTGGGTTAGAGTTAATGTTCTTCACAGTGGCTGGTGTTTTGGATTTGTGCTGAGCACAGAGTTGATAACATAAAGATGTTTTTGTCATTGCTGAGCAGACTAAAGAGCCAAGGCCTTTTTGTATGGCCATGCTGGCAAGGGGACTGGGGATGCGTGGGACTGGGAGGAGACACAGCCAGCACAGGTGACCCAAACAGACCAAAGGGATATTCCAGACCACATGACATCATGCTCAGTGTGTAATGTGGGAGGAAGAAATAGAAAGGGAGGGGCATTTGGAATGATGGCGTTTGTCTTCCCAAGTAACCGCTGCACGGGATGGGGCCCTGCTCTCCTGGAGGTGGCTGAACACCTGCCCGCCCATGGGAAGCACTGAATTCTTTCCTTGTTTTGCTTTGCTCCTGTGTGCGTCTTTTGCTTTCCCTATTAAACCTGTCTTTTTCTCAACACACGAGGTTTTGACCTTTTACCCTTCCAATTCTCACCCCAGTCCCACTGGTGGGGGAGTGAGCAAGAGGTTATGCAGGGCTTGGCTGCTGGCTGGGGTTAAACCATGACACAACCATACATTCCCTTGGCATAAGGTAACCAGTTCCCCTGTGTACAATTTCCCCTCAAATTCACTCCGTAATTCTTTTTTCCCCAAAAATGATAAAAACTTCAGCCTTGAGAAGAGGAGACTGAGAAGAGACCTTATTTTGGTTTTTAATGTCCTCACAAGGGGAGACAGGCACTGATATCTTCACTCTTGTGACCAGTGACGGAACCTGATAGAATGGCATGAAGCAGAGTCCCAGGAGGTTTAGGTTGGACACCAGGAAAAGGTTCTTCATCCAGAGGGTGTTTGGGCACTGGAACAGGCTCCCCAGGGAAGTGGTCACAGCACCAAACCTGTCTGAACTCAAGAAGTTCAGACAATGCTCTCAGGCACAGGGTGTGATTCTTGAGGTGTCCTGTGCAGGGCCAGGAGCTGCACTCGATGATCCTGATGCGTCCCTTCCAACTCAGCTTATTCTGTGATTCTATGACAGAGGAGCTAAAACCACGGAAACTCAAGGATGGTTAGTACATCCTCTTCCATTTTAAAACCAAATCAAGAGCCACAAACTTTCTCAGGTCCTCAAGCACTTGCTCTGAGCCGTGGGCCATCATACACTTTTAGTTCGGCATCAGTCCAGCAAAGCACTTACACATGCATTTAACTTTGAGCACTTGAGCAGTCCCATGGATTTCAGTGGGACTTCTCACAAGTTTGATGTTAAGTGAGGGCAAAAGTGACTTACCTGGACCAGTGCCATAAACTGGAAAGCCCGTACTGCTGAGACTGAATATTTTCATGCATGAAGTGCCTGTCCTATTTTGTGGGAATGGATACTTAGAGATAATGCTAATAATAACAAGAACCTCTGTTATTCCAGGTACAGGAGGGAATGGAAGATTTTTTTGGACAGAAAAGAAAACAAACATCCATCCAAACTGGTATAAGAACCACCGTCAGGTGTTGCGTCTGTGTTTCCTAGGACAACGAAAATAATATTATTGTGTTTCCAGAGCAACACAGATGTATATGCCATGATGCAGAATACATTCACAGTATGCAAAGGAAAAAAATGTCATATATATAGTAGCATAACAGATGAAAGATCCCTATCCAGCTCAAGGACAGTTTTTCTTCCCAGTAACCCACACAGAATAAAATCAATCTAGCATTTACATTTTTCTGTTTCTATGCTATGCACTGACTCTGACACAGATCTACTGTGGATCCGTGAAGCAACACTTTGTTTTTTTGGGGTTTTGAGCCCAATAGGTGCTTTACTTTGTGTGGTTAATGAAGGACATCAGCCAGGAACTGTTTTCTTCCTCTGTTTCCAAATGTAGATTGGAAATGCTTTTCTGACCCTTTCATTATTTTAATTTGATAAGTCAGGAACACTATAGAATGGACAAATAAATAGCACCATGGACAAAAAATGAAGCTTGAAACTATAGGCACAGTAAGGATTGGCTGGGTCTTGGCTGTCAGACTGGGCCCTAGAGGACTCAGCAGTGCTCAGGTGCAGACCAGCACTGTGATTCACAGGCATGCAGCCAGCAGGGTGTGAGGGGTGCAGCACACACCAGGCTTTCCAAGAATCACCCCCGTGGTGTGAAATAGAATGAGTTATTTGTTGGTTGGACTTGTTGGTTTCATTAGAATAGCCTTACAGGGAAGATTTACCTGCACAAAGTCTATGCCATGCACATGCAATAACTCCTAAACACATCATGTACGCAGAGGTTGCTACTCATATCTCATGGACCACATTTTTCTCCAGGATGACTCTGGCAGACATAGAAAATCTTTATCCATCACCTATGAAAAACCACAACCAAAATGGTCACTCAATCCTTAGCAGAGGTGCCAGTAACTGAAAGGTATGGAGATGGAAGAAGTGATTTTCCCTACAAAACCATCTTTCTGATGGTGCATGCTGACTTACTGTTGCTCTAAAATCTGTGAAGAAAAGGAGAAATTGTTTTCATTACTACCAGACTACCCCCAGTTGAACCTGTGCACCAACAGGATCTTATCAACTGTGAGTGGGATATAACTGAACCAAATTTATTTCTGCTTTGAAAAAGTCATAGCCAGCATCTTCTAGGAGTCAGTTCCTCATAGCTCTGTTCCTGATTTTACCATGAAATGTCAGCCTCAGGTTACAGCAAAACTGAAACAGAACTGTGGGACAACTCAGGAAAGGTTGGCTGGCTGAACTATTTGTGAAATATAATTATTTCATTTTTGATGAGAAAAGAGTGATCAGGGTCACAGATACAAGTATTTACAAGTGCAAGCTATTATCCTAAGAACTCTAGGATTTAGCTAGGGAAAAATACATTTACTGGAATGAACACTGACAAGTAAAATATTTAATCCCTAAAGTTTTATTTCCCCCTAACATAAAATAATATTACTTTGAATGGTCCATAAATAACGTTAATGGAGAGATTTTGAATGGTAAATCTCTAATGATATACGAGAAAGGACTTAAATAGGTTTAACTGGGCTCTTTCTCAAACTTGGCAACTGTGTTACAAATGGTTTTAGGGTTTTTTAAGCAGCATTATAATCTGTTATCTTTTTGGATCAAGTCCTAAAAAAGCTTTTTGTTCCAAATTTGCAAACACCATCAGTGCAGAAGCAACTAGAGGAAAAGTACTTTTTAGTGCCCCTACCAAGTTCAGAGAAAACACCAAGAGAAAACCACTTTAGTGCTCTGTGGTGTGATGGGAGCTCTCTACAGATGCCAATGAGGGGTTGTGCAAAGCCTCAACTGGGCTTCAACACATGGAGTATGTAAAGGGAAGCTTTGTAGCAAACTTCTGCCAACAGAGCTGCTACCTGAGTCCACATCTAGAGCCCAAATGGGTTAAATGCTTCTTTTTAAAAATTAGTGTTCTGATACAGCGTTACTCAAAAATAGTCTGAGATAGTCAAGGGTTATCGATCATACTTTTGTAAGTTAAATAAGAGAAACAGAAAGATGGAGAAGAGTTTGTCCAAATTAGCATAGGAATGCTTTCCTTCCCACCCACTGCTGAGCCCCTTCTAGTCTTCAACTCTGTGCCTCAAGCAAAACTAGTAACACTGGGACATAAACCACAGGTCAGAATTTAAGGTCATGTGAATTGACAATATTCCCCCCACACGATAATTTTAAGCAAAATACAAATTCCATCAATAGTGAGTCATCAACAGAGGTTCAGTCTAAGATCAGAAACAGGACTAAAACTGTGGCTGGAGGAGGAAACAGCCCAAAGCACTGTCTAAGAAAGCGTGCAATGAATTTGTGTGGAAAAGGCTTCGGCCGCACACACTCGCAGCAAAATTGTGCATTAATCTATAACCTTCTCTGGTTCACATGCTGAACAATTTTAAATGCAATAAAATACGAGTTAAATTTACTGAACTGATGATATATGTATGCCACAGCTTACCCCTCTGAAAATATAAAACTGTATCTTATATAATTTAGAGAAACAATTCCGAAAAAGCATGTTGCAAATAAATAACAAATTGAAATCCCTCTAACTAGCAACCTCTTAAGCATATAGAAGAAGAGAATTGTTCGAGAGTATAACTATAGAGGGAAGTCTGGTTTTAATTTTTGTTTTGATATTATTTTGATTTTGGTTATGTGTCACAAAAAAAAAAAAATTAAATTTGTATTTAGCATGCATTACCTTGGTTAAAATGCCGTACAGAGGATTTTACTAAGCCAACATTAAGATACCTTAATTCCAGCATTAGAAAGAAATTATCTAAAAATACAATAAATTTTCTACTCTGCTGTAAAATTTCTGAACTACCTAGATGTTATGCTTTATAAATATTTCTACACTGTGAATACAAATTAAGAAAAAATATCCACAATCAGAAGTTCCACCTCTCACTCTTCTTATAACATAGACTTCCAGAGTAACTTTCTTCATCTTTATCAGCTGTTGTATCTAAATATTTTTTCCAAAGGACTTCCACAGTGTTGGAAGTCTTTTGGAAAAAATATTTAGATACAAATAAATTAGATAAATTTAATAAATTAAATATTTAGATAAATTAAATGTTTAGATACAACAACTCTAAATTGTGCATTAATCTCCTACAGATCACATATTGAAATAAAAACATTTTTGACTACTTAAAATTATCGTCAACTGAAGTCCATGGTTTCAACTCTAATAAAGATGAGTATCAGGTTAAGCAAAACTTATGTCTTTCAAAATTCAAGGAAGGAGGTATATATTCAGAATTTAAATTGAACATTTACATGATCAGAATTTGTATACAAATCAAATTCCTAGCCAAGGTATTCTAAAACAACAACAACAATAATAGTCAGCTCAAATGAGAACAACATGTACTTTTACTTTCTCTGCCTCAATCAATATTATTTATTCCTTTTTTATTTCTGTGTAATTAATCATTTAGATAAACTAAACTGTCATCAATGAAATCAGCTCTAGCAAAGCCAAAATATTATTCAGTGGAATTTTTTCTCCAATTTTCTTGTACAAAAATTAGGAATTCCTCCACTGAATAGATTTATGTGGGTACATAGTCATCAAGAAAAAAGAATTCAAAGCCAGTGCATGAACAGACTTTTTGCATATGGGCGATTGCTGCGGTTCATTTTCTTTCACATCATGAAATGAAATTTTCAAGGCTTGTTTTTCTCTAATGGCCATTGAAGAATAGAATACCTTCAGCATCATATTTTTTTTCCTTATATTTAAGTGCAGTATGGGAGAAAAACAATACTGAGGCTGAATTACATCTGTTAGTGATCATATAATTTCATATTCATGTACAATCTTCGCTACACAAGATTTCATCGGTGGCTGTGTTTCATATAACAAGGACAGCAATTACTAACAGAGTTTTAACACCCCTCCCAAAATCAAAAATCCCTTTAAAAAACCAAATTAGATATATTGGAAATAATGTGTGCTACAAATCTTTTTATCAAAAAGAAAGAGCTTTTAAAATAAGTTTTCTTATAACTTCTCAATCTACTTTTCGCTTTACTTTTCCTTTTGTATTTTCTGTGCTTTCACCGAAATTCTCCCATTGGTCTTGCAGCATGTAATGATTTCTTTGCTTTCAGATAAGGAAGAGAATTCAGTATTTTTAGCAAATTTAGGTGTCTAAACCAAAAATGCAGGTACATGTCCAATCACTCAAGGAAAAAAGATATCCTCAAAGCCACTCAAGTAAAAGGGAGGGAGTCATGTACGATAACCCTGAACGGAGTATTTTGAGAAGGAATTAAAGAGAATGAGACTGTGCAACTTTTAGACAGGGTATGAAGAATGCAGACAGGAAAAGACAGCAGGCAGCACACTATGTTGAATGAAAGACTCATACAGCTACAGAAAAAAAAAGTCACTTGCCACATTTCTCCTTCAGTTGAGGAAATGATGCATTCTATATTTAAGATCATCAGTTTTGCTTCAAAGGTCAATCTATTATACAAATATTCTCTCCTATTTTGAAGAACTTGTATTTTTTACGAACTCAAATGAAATGAAGTTGCTAAAATTAATGTGTCCCAATTATATATGCTCATCTTCTGATATTTTCATCTTCAGTCTCTTTGGTGGAAAATAGGGATACTTTGTTCAGCTATTCAAGGCAGTGACCTTAAAGCTAAGTACAGCATACTTAATTTTGACAATGTTTCAATCAAAATACTTGAGCAGAAAGAAACTATGAAAAAATAGCTATACCCAAATGCTAACATTTTACCTTTTTGAACCCCACAAGTCCCCTGAATTGTTTGCAAGACTCCCTGCAACAATAATTGGTATGATGGAAGCAGTTCCAAGCCATTTAGAACAATTAATGTCTTGGATTTAATGCTGAGAAAAAACAAAAAAATGAAACAAAACACCAAAACCAAAACCAAAACCAAACAAAACAATAAAACCCACAAACACAAAACAAAACCCAAAAACCTAAACAAATAAAAACAAACAAACTCATTGTTTCATGTGTAATTTTTGATCAAATTTGTAAGACATTGCCATAATCCTGATGTTAATACCTCTACTGAAAGTCTCAATGAAGTAACTTTTCATGGATTAAAGAAAATTGTTTTGCCAGAGGAAAAATATCAGAATATAGCTTTTTTCTCCCAGTTCAAAGTCACTGTTCAGTGTTTGCTGAAGGTTCAAATCTGCAACACCTTGAGCCTGATTCAGTTGGTGCCAAATTCCATGGAACTGTACCTCTTCCTTCAGTTAACTATTGGATCACATCCCATCACAAGACAAACTATTCCCTATGATTAACACTTGGGAAACACAGCACTCTCGGTGCCACAAAACATTTGTAGAAAGGATTAAAATGCTTTCAAGATGTGAGAAGTAAAATTAAAAATTAAGCTTCAAATAGTACAAGGTTACTTTTAATCAAATACATCATGCAGATAAAAACTTATTTTTATATATTTGTTTTGTTTAATCAAAAATACTGGTTTGGCATTCCAGAAGATTAAAGTTTCCTTACATCTAACTATGGCAATAAATCATCTGTATTTTTAACACATTTAAAAGTGTTGAGTTCCCTGTGCCTCGGTCACACAAGTTCAGAATTTTCCTACATTTAAATTAAGATCTTTGTCATTTCCAGATTCTTCAGGAATCTTTTCTCATAGGTCAGATTAAGATGTTTCTAGTGTGCCAGAATCATCATCTATTTCTGTTTGTTTGTTTAAATGAGGATTCCTGTAGGAATTCTGTGAAATGTCAGCATAAAAATACCTTTTTTTCTGTCCTTTGACTGGAGTAGGGCAGCTTGAAAATTCCTAAATTCAACCGCAGCTAGCACTTCTCGTCCTGCAGGGATTCCTGCAGTTCCTGTATTCCTGCTTTCACTTCATTTTTAAGCTGTTACAGATACCTTTTTATGAACTGATATATCTTCACAACTACTTTACAGGCATTTTGTGCTTCAGAATATTTTGCAGACTGAGTTTTCATCTTTCACTCAAGCGAAGAAGTTTATCGCATCTCCTTGCATATCTCTTTGTTTAGTTTCCCAAATACATTTTTGAGCTTATATTTAACTGGCAAAAAGCCCTAACACCACACCTCACAGTGACCAGAGTGTGACCTAACTCACACCATATAGATCATTGATAGTGATACCAGAAATCTCAATATAAATTCAATTAGGTAAAAATGGACTCTCTTCATATGCTTAGATGTAGCAACTTTGTTCATTTTCCTAAGGCTTGCCTGTTGGCTGATGCTTCAAATCATACTTTGCTGCCGCCTTGTCTTTTGAGAAATCCTCCTTTACTTGCTTTCCCCTCCTCTATTTTCATTCCTGCCTATGAAGCACACTGTAATTAATGGTATCTTCTGAGTGTGCTGATGAAGCAGAGCCTGGAGCCCACTCTGTGTGGGAGAAGCAGGGCTGATAATCCCAAACTGAGGGAGCCACATTCAATGAAGTGGTCTGCTCGACCTGCTGATTTTTGGTACTGGTCCCAAATATCAAATATTTCAGCATAAGTGGTGCACTTTACTCCAAATAAGAACTTTTTCTCCCAGCTCAGTTCCGAGGACTTCACATCTGGTTTGAAAGGGTGATAGAAAAGCAACAAGAAAGAAGAAAGGGAAAAATGAAAGAGGAAAAATGTGGAAGGCAGGGAAAGAAAGAAGGAAAGGGGAAAACAAAAAGAAATTAAAAGAAAAAAGAAGAAAAATAGAAAGGAAGTAAAAAAGGAAATACAAAACAAAGTGGAGGGAGAGGGGGGGAAAGGAGAGGTTTACAGCATCCAGCTCTATTTCCCAGTCTGAAGAAGTTGTAGGTTTGAACTCAGAGTCACAGATGCTCCAGAAATGTTTCTCTCCCTGTTTAATCACACACCTCAGATAACCACTTGAATTTAAGGGAATGAATCTTCCTTTGCAAAGCTATAAGAATCTTTTCAATTACAGCAACAGGCTCCTGGTCAGCAGCTTTATGAGGATAACTACTAGAATTGCTAAAAACATCCTAAATTCTATCTCTAAATGAAAGTACTCTAAATTAAGGTACTTCTGCTGCCTTGCAAAAGACTTGCTCAAACTTGTGTAAATCAGCACAGTCCTTGGCTCACACAATTTTAATAAGACCCATGTGTATTTAGCCAGATTATATGACACATGTTAAGGTTCATGTTTGATATCAAATTAAGTATATGGATGATTTATGGAAAAGAGTTCACCTCCCTTTCCCCCACGTGAGGTTTAAAGACTAATCTTCAACCAGATCTTCCAACACTTTCTGCATTTAGGCCTTTCCCACTTGAAACCTTCAATGTTGTTTTTATTATCACAAGAGACTGATACCCAGCCTAGCATCTGTTATTATTCCCTTACCTTCTCTCCCTGGGAGAATGCATGAACCCAGCACATATCACTGTGATTACTGGATGCTGCTAAATTCCTAGAAAAAAAGAGCAGCATTGCTTTCCTTGTAGAAGGATTTGATTGCACTATTACTCTATGCACTAATGTGCTGCTTGGCTATAAAGGGAATTGTTGAGTGGTTTCTTTTAAAAAATTCCAACATACCAATAAAACAAGTTCCACAAAATAAATGAACACCCACCATTAGCTCTTACCCACAAGGATCAGCATGACAGATGTATTGATAATGACAGATATTTGGCTGGAATAACTTTGGAAGGCAAAAATATGAGTTAACGCCTCTCTCTCCCCAACAAGTTGCTGTGCTCTGGCATCTGCTGTCAAAAGCAGACAGGTGATGCTGTAAGTCATTCACTCTCTCTTGTCATTTCCACTGACAGAGAAGCTTCACAGGTCACCAGGGACATTAACAAAAATTATCTCCTCAGACTGAAACACAAATTCACTGCTTCACCAGATAACCTTGGGTTATCACTTCTGCTCTTTCCAGGCAATCAGTGCCCTGCTTTGAAGTGCACTTGGTCGTTGTGACCCTAAAAACTCATTTCCGTGTGTTCTTTTTTTTGGATACGACAGGAATCTAATTCCTGGTGCTGGTATTTGGGGCTTCCTATTCACAGCCCTGGCCCCCTTCCCACCCTTAATACTTATTTTTGCAATGTTTTCCCCAGTGCTTTTTTATTCTAAAAAAAAGAAACCTCTCTGTAGGTATTTAGTCAATACTGTAATGAAATCTGATTTTGGTTTCATAACATATGCATATTTTTTTTCCTACTGCTTACCATCTTTCTTCGGAAGGGAAACTGGCAAGGACCGTGATGCAAAAAATTTCCTTCTTCTTTAGAACATGGGTACATTCAGGTATGTTGCAAACTCCTAGAGAAAAAGCTTCAGAACAGTGAACTTCTGAATATAATACAGATGTATTCATGTTTATATATGATCTCGCCTGATAAATTTGAATCAATGCACAGATCTGGAATTAATTAACTGTGTGTTGTTACTTTCAGCAGACCCTGTCCTCAGCAACAGACAGCAGTCTCTACCTCTACTTATGGTCTGAGTTATTACAGGCCAAAAAAGATGTCCCTCTAAGATTTACTGCCTGAATAGCCAGGCTGCACTGGTATTTACGTGGGATTTTAGTATATGCATATCACAGGATTCATATCCCTCTTTTACAGATGGCTCTTCCAAAATAATCTGACAAGGGTTAAGTTCCTTGCATGCTGAGACCACTTGCTGTCCTGTAGGCAAATATACTTTTATTACTTTCCTCTACTGTGTACATAGGATTCCTCTGCAAAGATGATATATTCCTAGGGTCACAGACTGTCTTTTTGTGCTGCATTTTGCTGCACTTCAAGCAATGGGAACACACTGAATAACAAGGGTGAACAGACTATCCAAATTGCCAATAAATAGAAAATTCAAATTACTTGACAAAAGACTCATAGGAAAACCTAGTGAAAATGCTGTGACAGCAAAAGACCTTTATCTGTGTATATACACATAAACTGCTTCTTTCCACCATGTACCTCAGAGATTTGTGTCCTCTGTTCATTATCTTAGAATGAATTGATCACAGACTGATTATATAGAATTTTTTTACCCCATAAGATATCAATCTGTGGGACCACTTTATGGAATCCTGAACTTTTAGGTTTATATACTTTACAAGGTCTATAAATTCATTGGTTTAAGAAAGGTTAGGAACAGCCCAACAACATTTTAGAAACCTTCATTATGTGAGTTTTGCTCACGTATCTCCATTAAAAGCAGATGCACAGTTAAATACCTTTTCTGGTCCTGACTTTCATTTGACAGACAAATCCATTTTAGAACAATGCCCTATTAGTGCTAGCAATTTTATTCTACATGCTTTACTGATAAGACCTTAAATGGAGTATGACAGTGCATATAACAGGCAATATATCCAAAGAATTACAGACAATGTTTTATCTGTTCACAGAATGCTGTGCACATTTCTTTAAACTATCTCTGAGAATCTAGTCATCATCATACAAGTATTTTTCAAAATCTTATTTTAATGAAACACATTTAGAATCTTGTTTTAATGAAACACATTTTACCTTCTCGTACACTGAAATGAAGTAAGAGTTTGCCGTACTGCTTGCTCCTCTTTAAGGAATCAAAGGCACAAAACAATTTCATCACAAAACCAGTAGAACCACCTGCAATTCCAGTTGTCTGTCTCATCCCTCTTTCATTTCCTCTGCCTGACAGCAGGCCACTTGATACGCCCCTAGATGAAAAAAAAGGTAAACTGTTTTCATCCTTGATATCCAGACTTGATTTTTCCCTCTACTCCTATGCACTGGACTTTCAAAGCCTGGTCAGCTAGCTGAAGTTTGCCTTTTTCATCACTGCCCTTCTAGCAAACAGAGTAGCTGCAGGAGTTTAAAAATTTTAAATCATAGTCACAGACATGATGAAGTCATCTGTCTCCTTCTGTCATGGTTTAGGAATGGTATTCCCCAATTTAGTGTATCCACTGAAACACTCCAAGCCATGTGCCACTTGCTCACTTCCTCCTGCAGTGGGCTAAAAAGGAGAATTGGAGGAACAAAAGGTAAAGAGGACAGGTTGAGATAAGACCAATTTACTGATAACAACAATGAAATAAGAAGGTGATCAGTGACAGCAACAGTGTTAATAATAAAGCATATGAGAGAGGGGGGTGATCCACACTCAATTTGTTCTCCACACAGAGCCCTACAACACCTGATTGCTCACTTCTGCTAGGAGACTGGAAGGGCACCCTTTCCCCACCCCCAGAAAACAACTTGAGGTGCTATGGAATAACCTCCATGTCCTTACCATGCCCCCTCCTGACTACTGCAAAAATTAACCCTGTTCTGGCCAGAACCAGGACACTTTCTGAGCCTGTCAGGCATAGAAGAGCTGCTGACCATGTCTCCTCCATGAAAGCTGTGATGAGGAGGAAGGTGGCTGTCCTTCTCATTTGGGGACCTCACACAAACTCTCAGCCCACACACAAAGGCAAGAAAGACAAGCATGACAGCAAGCTCTAACTCTGCAAACACTTTAGCACTTGTCTAACTAAGCAAAGGCACCTCAAGTTTTTGCAGAGCACTGCAGGTTACAGTAAAGATGTGATCACAACCTAACTACAAGCAGCGTGCAGAGGACCAAGCTCTCCACAGTGTGAACAATATGCAGCCACTTAATTTCTCCCAGCTCATACCCAAAATACATATATGACTTGGAGGACACATATGGTCCTTTATACAGCCTGATTAATCTGAAATGAAGTAATAATAACATATTTTAAACTTTCTTGTTCTAGTAAAACTCCTTCCTCTTCAATTTCCAATTTATTATACTTGAAGATAAGAAAACTCTAAACAAAAGTAGCAAGAGGATTTAAAAGATAAAAATAATGAATATTTTTCAAAAAAAGCTCAGTATCAGACATAATTTTTTGTAAACACTCTTCTAAAAAGCTTTTTACAAACACTTTGTAAAATCCCCATGCCATGGGGACATCATTCAATGTCCACAAGGAATAGATGTATTAAAAGATAAAAAATAAAATTTAAAATTAAATAAGATACAAGAATGACAAATAGGAACTTTACAGAATGCAATAAGATATATTTTACATTGGTCAGATAAGACTTGGAAGAAGAGTAAACAAGATTATAATCAATTTAAATGAAAATAAAATCAGACACACATGCAGCATTTTTACAGATCCCACCCTCTGCAGAAATTTCCCAGAAAATTATTTCCTTCCAAGGCAGAAAAATAGTCTTTGGTAAACTGTATACAGCATGTGTCACTTTGGGACAGTTCTCTTGTATAATCTTTGTCTCCAGGCTATAAACATAAAAGATGGATAGATCTAATTTATGAAGGTCACTCTATTCATTTTACCCATACTTTAAAATATGAACCTATTAATTTTTACAGCAAGAATATTATAGCTACACCCAACCTTCATTATAAAGTCTTCAGTTTCCCTTATTGGAGGTCCAGAGGATGTAATCAAACTCCAGAAAAGAAAGTTATCAAATTATTCCTGCAAAGAATTAAAAAAAAAAAAACAACCAAACATCCAAAAAGCTCACTGCTGAACATGCCAAATGAACTAAATAATGGGAAACACATTCACAATGTCCTTTAATGGTAAGTCTATCCAATTTGTGATTTAAGAGGTCAAGCTATTGGTTATTTTTGCATTCCTGGTAATTTAAGAAGAAACAGGCTGGGAAATGTGTACTCACAGGCCTTATAAAACTGCCGGCCTTATTTTGAATAATGGACATCCATTGTAAAAAGCTTACTGGTGGAAAAGCCCCCCTCCACGACTGGAGAGCCCGCTGCCCATGAGGCTCACAAGGAAGATTGAGTGCTTAAAGAGACAAAAGAAGTCGGCCACAAAAAATCCTGCCACCCATGAGTCCGGAAAATATGAATTGCTCCAAGAGTTGGGACAGGGAGAGCTGCTGACACCAGATGGGAACGCTCCCCGCAAGAGCTCTGCGCCGCGCTCTCGTGCTGGGAACGAGGGCTCTTCTCAGGGGCCTCAGGCTAAGCCTCATAATTGGGCAAGCAAGAGGAAGGAAACGATGAGATGGAAAGAAGTCTACAGCTCCCAGCTGGGGCAGCCCCAAAGACTTCCACCCTCACTGCACCAGCACAGGCTCCAGCCAGCCCACCCACAGAAATCATCAGTCTGGTCTTACCTGGGCTTATGATCATATTATAGGAGCTGAGGGCTGTTAGATTGATGTCAGTGGAATACTCCCTTCTACGTGAAGAAAAAAACCCAACAAATTGACGCAAATTGCAACACATCTATAAAATAAATTAAAATTTTTAAGTGTATGAAAAACTTGATTTCTTTCCCTACTCAAGGTGGACTAGAAAAATAACTCAGACAAAAGACAAGCCCGCATGGTACATTCTAAAAAGGTAGTAGGAGACCTAAAAAGATCTTGCACAAACCACTGAGCAGTTCTTAGGGAATGTAAGTTGGCTGGGGAAATCAAGGAGCAATTAACAGGTTTTACTTACCTTTCCACTGTCAGGTTAGTGCTGATTTTATACATCATTGTCAAAAAGCATTTAATAATTTCACAATTTGGTTATACAGCATTTCTGCTCAATGATTAGTGCTAACTGGAACATTTCTAATTAAATTTCATTTCATTACAGCCAAATTGGGCATTCCCTATTTGAGGTTTTCTATTCCAGCATGAGTGGAATATAATAGGCTGGTGGTTAGGACACTAACTTGAGGTGTGGAACAGTGAATTCCAGTTTCATTCACTGCCTGTGTTCATCCAGCTCCAGAGGAAATAATCTGCCTGAAGCTAGCCAGAGGCAGCAGCAGGGAATGGGGCTGTGTTCACCCTGTATTTACACAGCTATACATTTTTAGTCAGTCTTATTCTTCAAAAAATCATGCCAATGGACTTTTGTTTCTCTTTAAGTCATTTACAGGCCAAGTATCAGGACCATTTTTCTGTGATTCCAAATGAAAAAGAGACTTAATTTTTTTTTTCTTCCACACAGCACTAACCTGGCTTTGTTAAGCATCAGCAGGAACTAAATTGAGTTCCACCAATTATTTCCAATTGCAAGGACAGTGAGAAGGAAGCTGAGACCCACACTTGATATTCAGCAGTAAGCAGGGCTCAATGTCAGTATGTCAGCTGCTCCAGGACAGGCAGAAAGAGAAGAATATTCCATGCCTGCTCAGTGGAGAGCTGGCCATCATTTTGTGCTCAGTACACCTGATCTGTTCCACTTCCTCTGACCCTACAAAAGTTTACAGTCAAAGCCAGCACGACTTTAGGTATGATAGCCTTCTGCAAGCTGTGTCTGCAGAAATTAAATTAGCAGCAATATATCCTTTGCCTCAAAGGACTGCGTGGAGTCTTCATCAGTCAGGTTTGTGGAAGGTTAGAGGTCACTGGATGGGAGTTCTGCACAAGTGCAAGGCGTTACAACATTACATACTGCTAAACTTTGCGGAGCTACAGTGTTTGTGGTAGCCTGGGGATTGTCATGGTCAGAATCAGCTATGTCACTCTGCAGTTTTGGTTACTAAGTAAAATAAATAGATTAGGCTATTTGGTTTCAGCAAGGTACATATGTTTTACTAGGTCATTTTGTTCACCCTTTACTTGCTGTCTGTCGTTCTTCTGCTGTCCTCACTCAGGATCAGAGCCTTTCAGGCTGGAAGGGACTTTGGGAGGTCATGCACCCAAGCCATCCTGACACACAAAGTGGGCCCAGGTCTGGATTCATGCCACACTGCCCAAGGCTTCCTCTAACTTGATCTCATCCAAGAATGGAGACCACATGGCATCTCTGGTCCATTGCTTGGCTGTCATAGTAAAACTTGTTTTTCTGTGTCAAATAGAAACCAGCTCTCTCTCAATTTATGCCCTCTGTCTCTCCTCCTCTTGCCTTGCAGCTACTTAAGGCAGCTGGTGGCATTTCCTTGTAGCTTCCACTAAGGCAGTGGCTGCTGTGGGGTCCTCTGGGCTGCCTCTCTCCCAGGCTGAACAAACCCAGGTCCCTTTGCTGCCACTCTCAGGGCTCCTGCCTCCCTGCCCCAGCTGTCCTGGTGGCCCTCAGCTGACCTTGCTCTAGTCTATTAACACCTTTCTGTCCTGAAGCCCAAAGCAGGACACAGTGCTCCAGATGTGGTCTAATGAGTACTAAGATTTCTCTTTCAATCTTCATCTCAAAAGCAATCTAACATTTCCAGCATCTATGGTCCCTAGATTCAAAGAGAAAATTGCAGAGATTAGCTGCAAAAATTCCCACTGAAACAGTTTAAAATACTTCAGCCTTTTAATGAACTTAGCCCTGGAGAACTGCTTTAAACTCAATAGGCTGAATTTCTGAAGATCATTTGGAGTTAACTTACATGCACCATGGACCATGACAGCTCTGCCATGAGTGGCAGAGCCACTTTTACAGTGCACTTTTAACCATCTTAGCCAAGTTTGCCAGCTAGAAGTGCCTCTGCCTCTCCTGATCCTAAAGCAGTGTTAATCAGTCACCATTTCTCATATCCTGTCTGATTTATGGTTTTCCTCCAGGCCAAAGACTTCAACAATTGAGTTTGGGTTTGGACCTACAATCTGACATATGTTAAACATTACCAAATTTTCAGGTGTTGTGGGGTATAGGAACTGTGCAAATAATTACTTTTTTGGAAACATGACTGAAGTTATTTTTAATAAGACTTTGATTTCTCAGCATTTTGGACTCTTTGCTTTCATTACACGTGTAATACATTTCTGGCAACTGCACTCACCTTCCTGTATATGACGGGAAAGCTATGAATGGCTTGATCATACAGAATGATTTATAAATCTGTTAATTAGTACCATGGATCACTTATTTAAATCCTAAGGCTTAGCTGAGCTGTATATTGGCACAGTGAACAAAGGGAACAAACCTATCTGAAAATAGTAGTTATGTTATTTATTTAGCTTTAATATGAGCTGAAATTAAACCCTTGTCTGCTCCCTTGACACAATTTTTGGACTAATCAGGATGGGGCACAGTTGAGAATTCAAGAAAATGTACATACCTAGATGTGATTGATTTCAAATGGTGTTAGGTACATTTCAAAGTTCAACCTGAGCCTTCTTTCTCAATACCTCAGAGAATCTTTTTAATTACATAGGCCCATTTATAAACGTCATTTAAAATGGCAAGGACAGAAAGGATTTCCAGTAACATGTTGTCACACTGATACCTCTGATACCTCAGCAGCCTCTTTCCCTTGCTGAATTACAAAAGCACATTAAAATTTCCTGCCATTTAAAAATAATCATTAGGAGGAATTAAGACAATATTCTTTCTATCTAGAGGCTCTGCGTCTGTCTTGCCCCTGGCTTGTCTGGGCTTTAGTACAGCAGTTTGTCTTCTCTTCCAGACTGCTGGGGTGTCAGCAGAGAAAATGTTTGCTAGTTCTACTTTCATTATTTATGTCAAATATCTTCTCAAAAGATCACCCTCCTCAGGAGCTTGGTTGGCAGCTGAATCAATCATTTTAGCCAAAGCTAAATGTGTCCTACCTAAGCTAAATGAATCCTTAAAAAAATTGAGTCTTGAAAACCTTGAATTAAGTTTTGAAAAAAACAGAATTAATTTTTGTTAATTAATTTAATTTTGAGCAGAGAGGATGGAAGGCAAGAAATGAGGAAAATGCTGGGAACTCCAGCTCAAAAGTTTAGCAAAGAATCAACCTCTTTTGAAAGGATCTTTGAACAGGAACACTTGGCAGGCAAAACAGCTTATTTCATCTACCTATGCAAAATGAGACAGAGGTGCAGGAAACTGGCTACTTAGCCTATTTGCATGGTCGATACATTGTTTTTCTTCAGATTCTGCATATTTTCTTCTCCTGAGCCCTCAATACCGACAATATTTGAAGAAATCAATTTTTCTTTGACATGCTAAATTTTATATGTGGCTGATACTGAAATGTAAGTTTAAAAAACCATTTTCCCCTGTGGTTAATGTCTTGTGAGCAGAAACTGGCTATGGACAGCCCATTCAAAAGGCAGGCACATCTATTTACTACTCTAACATTACACTAGGAGCGTCAAGAGAAAGATTCTTTTGTACCACTTATTTCCTACTGCCTAACTTATTTCCTAAATGCTGGGAACTGGTGATGAATTTTGATCATCAAAAAGCAATTTGGCATGCCACATAGTGTGTTCAATTGCTTTATTAGGGACACACCTGGAAAGCACATTTTCCCATAAGATTTAACAGAAAAGAATGGTGTGATGCATACGGTAATGCTTTATTTAACAGTAGTTTCATAGGCTGTATAATGTTTAAAAATTTAATGACGTTTTCTAGAGCAACATGAAGGGAAAGTGCCTTGAGAACTCTTAGCATTATCCTCCAAATAAAACAACTTTATCTAACAGTATTACAAGTTTTTTTGAAGCTGTGAGTGGTAGCAAAGGGCTAGAAACCTTCAAGAACCAGTTACCTAATCTGGCATTTGTACAAACAGAGATTAGACTGTCAAACCAAAGAATGTGTCAATCATGATACTGGAAATATAGCAAGTTTACTTTTTAATCCACTGCACATGGAACCTCTTTACAGTGTGTTTCATATCATTTCTTCTCATCCCAATTATCAAAAATCTTTTCTTTCCCTATTCACTATAAGCATGAACAATATAAGCACAACTGCAGGTGGTTGCCAAAGAAATTACTTCATTGTGGATATCAGTTCATAGTTTCAAAATTAATATTTTCTTTGGCTTGCCTTTGGCTTTTTTTTTTTAGTTTTTATTTTTTCCCTGACCATTTAAGACAGAGTAGTACAGAGTCACCTCAAGATAGCATGCAATGCTGATCTTAAACTACAATGGAAAAAAGAAAACCCTATCAGTGATAATCAGGTTTGCCTTGTAAAGAGCTTTCAGGTTTGTTTTTGTTTTGGGTTTTTCCCCCTTCTGTCCCCTTTGTCCCAAATCAGTTCTTGAAACTCTTATGGTACAGCTGGGTGTTAGCTTCAGCTATACAAAAAGAAACTAAAGCTAAAGAAAACTCCTTGACTGACAATTGTGGAGTGATTTGAAGGTGAGCAGATTTCATTTCTTTGCTTATACGGTGTGGGAAAATTACAAACATTTATGATAAATATGTGGGAGTACAACATAAAACATTCTTCTGGGTGTCTCTAACTAGAAAACTTATTGATTTTTTGCTTTCATTTTTGAATTCCATAGTCCATTGGATAGTCACATATTTCAGAAATTATTAGCAACATCAACATATTGCTATAATAATGTTGTGGCTTCTGGGAAACCGTTGATTTTATTATTTATAAAATGCTTGGACTACCAATTTAGCAACTTTGAATGCTTCAGCCACCTCCTAAACCACCAATGTAGCATCAAAACTAACGAATCCCCTTTTACCCAAATTTCCTTTAAATAGGTTTAATCATTGATATTATTGATATAAATGTCCTCAGAGTAGACAAAACTTTGGGTGAAACCACAGCCAGAGCTGGAAAGAAGCAGGGTGTAGCTACCAATATCTTATGTCAGACACCCAAATAATTTGGATAAGGTCTTTTGGTCATACTGCTGCTGTGTGAGGACACAAAGCAAGCATCTCTTCCTGGTCATCACCAGGAATAATGTATTTAGTAATTAACCCTTTGCTTAGGTGACATTTCCTGATAAGGAAGCGTTAATGTCTCTCACATTAACACATACAGTGAGCACCCAGGAGTGATGGGCAAGGAGAGGGTTAAAATTCATTTCTCTCTGCATATGGTTCCTGTCTCAGCTGTGATATCAGTTATAGGTCCCTGGCCAAAGATAACAGCTAAAATATAACAGATGCTGGTACTTCCACAGCCGAGGTGAAGTATTTCCTTTCATCCTCACTAGTCCCTGATAATGTCCCAATTCTCCATTCACTGCAAACGTCAAGGGCACGAGCAGGTTATTACAGCAGGGAATGAATGGGCTGCTTCAACTGAGCCCATGCCTGCACACAATGTGAAGTTTCTCCACCCCTAAGGGATTCAAACTCAGTGGGGAAGAAAATGATGCAGTTGCAAAGGCAGTGCCTGAATGCTGAAAGCTGGGGTCCCTCTAATTGGGTACTTCTGGGCAAGAGGGGCTGGCTGTCCTCATCCCAGTTTTCCAGGCAGAGCCATCAGTGCAGGGCTATGTGCAAATACTTTCTGGGCTATCACTGCTCAGTCTTGGCCTGTTGCTTCCTTGTCCCAGTCAAACCAAAGGTTTTGGAGGAAATATCCACCTTGTATGGATGTAAACGGTGCATGAGGACCCAAACCAGCTTCTCTGAATTCAGACTTTCCTAAATATTGTCAACAATTTATACCACTACCTAGCAGTCATTCATATAGGACATTTTGGCAACCATTTGAATATGTCTTAACCTGCAGGGTTTTTTGTGCTTTAAACACAACCACCAAATGTTGACACATCTGAAACCTAGTCTACATACATAACATTTTCCAACCAGAGTTAATAAGTTTAGGCATGTATTAGTCCAGCAGGTAATTATACTGGCAATCAAGTTTCTTTTCATCACTATAGCTGAAATAACTTTATAAGATACAGTGCTGGCATCGGTGCTGCATCAAAATTGGCAATAATGCTACACTATTACAGGGAAAAAAAAAACGAAAAAAGGTGCAAGATGATCCACAGAAAAGGAGGGTGGAATTGGTGTGAAGGGCGAAATTGGAATATTTCTGTAGGAACAATATCCTGGGAAATTGTGGTTTCCAGTTATGCTCATGCATAAAGCTCCAGAGCACAATCATACAGAACTGAAATGCCAGGAATCAAGATGATAGGAGAACACTGAGGTAAATAAATAAAAAAACCTCGAGAAAATTACTTAAAGAGAAAAGGGAATCTATAAAGTGTCTATTTTCCTTGCATTAATCAAGGGGCACCTTCAGAAGAAATACACAGACTGTAAAACCTAGATTTAAGCTCAAAGTGTCTTCTACTCTGAAATCAAAGTTGCCAAAAATCCACAAGAGTTGCAGTGGTGATGTGTACAATTCCGAATTTCTCAACACCATCTGGCCATAGTATTTGTACACATCTCAAATTCTGTTTTTGTGAAACATGCACCTTGATTGCTAACCCAAACTAGCAGAAAAATGATACATTAAGATGAACCAAACAAAGTAATAAGACCAGAAAGAGTCACTTTAAATACAAAATAACAAATAAGGAAAGTCTTGAAATTCTAAAAACTAAAATTAAAAAAATATTATATGAAATGTAATCTCCTGTTGGTAGGAGAGGACTGTGTGAGCTGTAGCTCAGGTGGATCTGTGTGGATACTCCTTGTCATTAGGATTACCTGTGTAGCTGCTTGCTTTGGAAACTGACACACAAAAAATAACATTGTCAGTGAAGAAATATTCATTCAGCCTTAAAACTCTTGCTGACAGAAGTATGTTTTCCCAAGTAATAGACAGATTTCTGCAAAAACTATCATCTTTCCCTGGGAAAATACTGACAGGCCACTAGAAAGCATATCAAATTAAAATCTTGAAGTAAAACTATACTGGTAAAATATTATCTTTTGCTCATATACATGTGACTGTGCCCTGTGGAAGCTGCCAGCCACACTCCTGTCCAGGCTGCTCTGCACTCTCATGGCAAATCTCTTCTTCTCACCAAGAAGAGAGGCTGTAATTTGTTGTAAATGCTGTAGTACAACCAAGAAACTCATTCCAAAGAGAAGAAGGAAAGCATGAGACAGGCAAAGTACATTCGTCCACTTGGAACTGGGCATTATTTCAGAAAGGCCAGTTAGTCAAAATACAAAATATCCTCAGCTTTAGTACTTTTTTTTTCTCTTTTGGCAATAAAATAGCAAGCTTCATTTTTTGGGCAGTTTGGATTACTTTTTATGGTTCTGGTTTGAGCAAAATTTTCTTCAGACAAGTAAAATTTCACCTTTCTTTCAGGAAAAGATTACCTTTTGAGTTGCTCATTAGAAATCAACCTGCAGGGCAGGAAATCTGCCTGAAAACTTAGAATTTCTTAAAAGCATTTCAGAATAAAAAGGTAAGAACAGGAAAGAAATACAGCAAATATTATTGCCAAAAGTTAAATATAATATCAAAAACAAACAAGGCCAGAAAGATGTGGTTTTTTTCCTTCAATATTTAAGCCAGCATCTTGAAGAGAAATTGTGTTTCTAAAGAAGTACTTTAAAAGAAAATCTCTATTTGAACAGCTGTGCTGAGGTTTACCTGAATCTGTAGGGGGAACTAAGCACTAAAAAACAAAGTCGAGCTGCCTTTTTTAAAGAATTGTAACTAAAATGACCAATAACATAGAATTAGACTTTTTTTTTAATCCCTTTTTGGAGCAAGGCAAAATAACACCCTTGCAGCTGTAATGATGCTGTTATCTATGAGACAATGCAAGCTGTTATGTGCCATATATAATTAAGGTGCTACTACAGGATATTTTGTTGACAGTATCCACATATCAGGAAGGGAACAGAAATCAGTAATTGCCCAGTGACAATGGCATGGCATGCTGCTCTCTAACACACTGAGAACAGCTGGGGAAGTTAGATACATGCAAATCCAGAGCTGGCACCTGAAGCAGTGGGTATTTCAGAGTGGTGGAAACTGTGGGCCATCTTTTCAGCCACGCTGTTAAGAAGTATTGTCTACTGATCAAACACTTGCCAAATAATTATGAGAATATTGAATTTCATGACGTCCTTGTAAACACAAAACACAGCCATAACTAATGTTTTAGCAATGGCAATTGCTGACAGCAAAATTCAGGGTCTTAAGCACAAAGCATCCTTCCCATGTTCCCACTGACACCTCCTCTTTTCCCTATGAGTGCCAGATTATTGTTAGCATTTGGATCTCACAGTTCCATTAGGCTCACTGAACAGATTCAAAAGTGCTCCTTGCTACCTTATGGAAATATCAAGTAAAATAATCTCTTTTCAAAACCTGGGAGAGCAACTGTAGGTCTTCTAAATTTATTTTTGATAGAAGTTTGTTATGGCAGACAGAGATGAACTGTCTTCTCCTTCTTTTTTTTTTAATGCAACATGTGTTAAAGGTATTATTTCATAAAATACATGTTTATTATGCAGTTATCTCAGCCCGAAGGCTTATGGCTTTCCAGCATGTATAAAACAGTACATAACTATAATCCATAGAGACTCTGGGTTTATTTAAGTCTCTTGACTCTCAGCAAATATACCAAAATAGCATAAGTAAATAGAAGGCTGTCTGAATGTAATAATCTTAAAAATAAACAAACACATCTCGTAAGTGAGCACAGATCAGCAATATTGTCTAGGTTAAGTTCCAAAGCTTACTGTCTCCATCCAGAAACTGGTAAGAATTATTCACATAGTTGTAAACTTACTAGTTTCAACCATGCTTTCCAAATAAATCATGTAACCATATAAAGATATTTTAATAGCCAGATGTGCTTTGGTTCCTCAATCATCTGAGGTAGTAAGAAACATCTGGCAAGGAACCTGTCCAGAGAAGTACAATTTGCCTCCCCGTAACAAACATACATACACATATGCATAAGAAGATACCTTCCAGCCTCAAATATGCAGGTCTACCTCTAAATATTACATCTGCTCAGGTTTAATGGTTCTCTGTGGTTCAATATTTAACTATTTTAGCATTTAGTCATATGGACAAGTGCATGTGCTTTTGTATTCAGCAAACTACCACTAGGAATAAATGATAAAGAATAATGTTCTTTACTGATTGTATCTCAACCAAACACTCAGTCAAGGAACCAAAACAGATGTCAGCTTCTGAATCTCAAGAGGTGGATCTAGGGGGAACCTTCTGCAAAAGCCAAATAGGTTTTCACACTTAACACGTGCACAAGGAGTTTCAATGTTCCCTTTGCTGAAGCTGGTGCACACACAGAGGTTAAGGGCTGTTTTTGCCAGAATAAATCTATTGCATCCAGTTTTAGTTCTCTGGGCAAACCATTACTGTTTTCCCATGAAACTGAGAATGTAACTCAAAAAAAATGGAAAGGTTTTGGAAAATATGACAGTCTTTTGAAAAGGGATTTGGCAGCTTGAAAAAACACTGTAACACTTAATTCTGGATGAAAAAAGAGAGATAATCCCTGATATTTAATTTATCCAGATTAATTTTCAACAATATAGCAGATGATTCTCTTCTTCTTCAGAAAACCATTGCTGGTCTTGCACATTCGCAGTATCACAATGGCATTAGCAAGCAAAAGCATTATTATATTTGTGACTGAATATTGTTTCTAGTCACAGGGCTGACTTCAGTTTGTGGTTTTATTGCTATAAGAGATAATTTACCTGGTGGCCATTTATTTAAAGGAATTTTTCTTTTGTGAAGTGTGATAGAATGTTTTCTGGGGTTTTTGTTGCAGAAAGGATCAATATACTTGCAGTATTTCCTTTATTTGCAGATGCAACTCTGTTCAGACCCTTATAAAAAACCCCTTGTTTTTCAAAGAATAGACAGTATGATATTTGGCTTATTGCTGAGCTGATCATTGCAGGCAGATACACAGTGGAAATAAGTTCTTTCAATATTTTCAGTTTTTCAACTGAAGTCTTCTCTGTTACTGGGACTTAACAGCCTGACATTCATTGTTAAAATGCTCTGTTAAAAGGCTGAAAGCAAAGACTCTGCCCCTTAGTAAACACTTCAGCAGTAAATTGTGGGATATGATAACTAGACCAGGTGAATGAAAAGCCACACAGAAAACCTAATTTTTAGAAAGAGTATCGGAGAAGCCAAATCATGAGATTGGAACCAAGTGGTTTTTAATAGTTATTTTATAGTTCAAGTAATAATAATAAAAAAATTTTCTTACTGCACAGTAAACTAAAGGAAGCTCTTCTAAAAATGTTGCATCTTTTTCCTCCATTCAGCTAATAGTTACTATCATATAAGTAACTATCCATAGCCAGTGGATATCCAAATTTTAAAACTCCATGAAAATCAACTCAAGGAGATAACCAATATTAGTAAGGGTAAAATTTTAAGAATATAATAAAAGCAGATTACATGTAATGTTTAGGCAATAGCAAATGAAAATGAAAAATATTCTACTTGAGCACAGTTCTTATCCAAAAATCAGAAAGAACTTTCCCAAATCAGTAAGTCATAATCTCACAGATGGTAGTACAGTCCCTTTAGCTCCTCAGCCAAGCTTATAAACATGTTTCAGACAGCTAGCATACTTCATCTTATCTGATAAGGTGATTCCTTTCCTACACAAAAAAAGCACAGAAAATGTAATCCACTGGACTTTGCTGAGGCATTTGATATGTTGCCATATGGGAAGTTATTAATTCAGCTGCTAAAAGTGGAGATTAGCACCAGAACTAT
This sequence comes from Agelaius phoeniceus, assembly GCF_051311805.1. Taxonomy (NCBI): domain Eukaryota; kingdom Metazoa; phylum Chordata; class Aves; order Passeriformes; family Icteridae; genus Agelaius; species Agelaius phoeniceus. Next base: position 28,128,921 of record NC_135268.1, read on the forward strand.
GAAAGAGATAGTGGACTTAGTGACCACAAATTGTTGGGAAGTACTGAAATTACAAGGCTAAAAGGAGGTTACCAGTGTAACTCCTCAACAGTTCAGTCTTGGAGACAGCTCTTTTCATTTAGTGACATTTTCACAAACTGAAATAATTTGCTAGTGAGTCTGCCAATTACATAAGTGTGGCGGAGGCCTGGAATATCCCATGGGAAAAAACAGTGATCTTAGGGATAGATATGATACCAAAAGAATTAAAAGTTTAAAAAAAAACCCCAAACAAACAGAAAACCAGGAACAGGATTACTAGATTTCTCTTGGACAGCTCTAGCAATGGAAATGGCAGAGGACAGAATGATCTGGCTACATTTTCCAGAGACAGGGGGACTCTCACATGTTTATGCCATCTAACCCTGGATGTACCTTGAGGATTTTCCAGCAGGAACAAATATTTGTGTTTCAGTAGAAGACACTGGCAAGACCTCTTTTGGAAGGCTGTGTACACTTATGGTCAGCCAAGCTCATAAAAAATTTATTTAAACCAGAACAGAGCTACCAGAACAAATAAGAACACTAGAATGTAAAAAAACAGGGCAGCTTATTCAGCCTCTTTAAAAAAAAAAATTTAAGGGGACTTCAGTTTTCCTCTGCAAGCAGTCAGAGTGATTAACACTAGCAGGGGAGAAAAGCTTTCCAGGATCCTCTTGCCATAGGCAAATATAAGTGAAAACATTCCTCTCCCAGTGCATATTCCTCTCACTCCATGTGAACTCCTCTGCTCCAGTTCCAGCAGGCCTGAGACTGGGGCTGTGCTGGCACACCCAGCCAAAACAGCTGCATGGGGGCAATGAGGGCCTCATCCATCCACATCACCTGCAGGCTGCTGAGAGCAGCTTTTCAAAGAATATCAGAGAAATGACACAGATTCAGAGACCCTCTGCAGAGCAGGCTCTGGAAGAAGCTGGTTCCTCATTATTATTACCTGTGTTTTTGTATTTATGGAGGCATCAATGTCCCATCTTTTGCTAGATCAGGTTGCTCAGAGCCCCATCCAACCTGATCTTGAACACTTCCAATGATGTGGCACTCGTGGCTTCTCTGGACCTGTTCCAAGGTTTCACCATCCTCACCATAAAAGAAAATTGACTATGCAGTCATAGTCCTGGTTAAAACTGGAAATTTCCTGCTGAGAAGAAAATTGTGCATCTTCAGGAAGACTTCTGGGATCTCCTCATGTTCTCTCAGTCCTTTCCACATCCAGCTAGCACGGCTAGGGACAAACTCACAACTCAGCCCTGCTTTCATCACTTCACTGTCATTCCACATCTTTGGTGCAGGGAGGGTTCTCCTGTCAAGTCCTAATGAAATGTAAGATTTTTTCTTCTTTTTTGACCATCACATTCTATCCTCTTCTATTTCAGTCTTACTGTATCTGTCTAGCACAAATACTCAGAATTTGGTTTTTCAGTCCTGTGTCATACAATACTCCTGAATACAATACTCATACAATACAATACATACAATACTTAGATGGTAGCAAGTTTAGATGCCAAAGAGATGAAGAAGCCGTTCAACAATATATATATTGTTTTTCTATATCACATCTGATCAAACTTTTAGATTTTTTTCCTTATTTTAAAAACAGAACTACAACAGGAAAAAAATTATTTCTTGAGATTTTGCCCAAATATACTTTTATTTCGATATAAACACCGACAGTTTAAGCAGTCATAAGAGCAAAGATTTAGTGAGTCAATGGGCACTAATTTCTAAGTGATGTTATTGAGGAATTTCAGGGATGCCAGTGCAGAATGATGAAAACACATGGCTAAATAATGCATACTTTGAAGCCACAAATATGTTCATACATTTTCTTGATTATCCAAAATAAAGTGTGTTTTAACCCAGATAACGTATATAAGTGAACTTTAAAATAAAATTCCTCCAGATTGCAGTGACACGAAGATTAAAAGATTTTGAAATACTAGAAGTGAATTGGAATTACACTGAGATTCTGACTAATAAGGTATTCTAGATCAGGTAGTTAAAAATCTAAATACCACCTAGATGGCAGCAAATACTGAGTGGTAGTACTTGAATGAAACTGAAAAGCCCTGTAATTAAAATCTATTTACCCTTTGTTCCATGTGCTTAGAACTAAGGTCAGGTTTTTGATTTAATTGCGCAAGAATACCAAGCTTACATTACTATAACTCACTATAGCCTGAAAAATGAGAACAAACACCACCATGGTCATTAAAAAAAACCAAAAAACCAAAACCCAACCAAATCCCACAGTATAATGGCTTTTAAAATGTAGGGTCAGATATACTACTATTATAATTCACCACACCTAATCTAGGGCACTTTGGGAGGAAAAGACAGCCATAAACCTCTCAGCTCACCTGGCTATAGCAATGCAAAGAGCTGGATTCACAACACTGAGCAGTTGCAAGTCAACCATACCATGGTAAAGAATCCAGCCTGACAGCCCCACCTACAGCATGACAATGCCATGCACAGGGTTGATTTATACCTTGACCAAAGGAAAAAGCTTTTTTTTTAGCTCCAGGAATTTCCATGCAATAAAGAAGATCACCAAAGAATATCTTTAATCGTGGGCTAATTAAGATAGAAGAAACAATTGTACAATCATACTCAGCTCACCCAATGATTTTGTGGAGCATCTGGCTGTCATTAGGTTGGCTTCTTTTAGTTTGATCATATTGCCAGCCAAGTGGTTTCCCCATAACCTGAATTAATACAGCTCTTTTGCCAGCTAATTGTTAAAATCCAGAATCACAGTATCAAAACATGGTAATTGGTCTACTTTTTTGCTCATTACACAACCCTATTATTGACAAAAACATAAAAGTAAATGATGATGGAGTATCATGCCTTTATTATTTTCATTACCACTGAGCCCTGGAGCCCCATCACTAGGGAGGACCCCACTGTGCAAGGCATTCTCCAAACAGTAAAAATGGCTCTGGACAGAAAGCAGAGCTCTGCAGAAAACCAGAGAGGGCAGTTAAAACATAATAATTTACATTGGGATGAAGCAGACCCAAAGAGTGAGGCAAGCTAAAGAAAAACAATGAAGAGTCTCTAGAAGGAGAGTTGCTCTACTGAGAGGGGAACAGGAGAGGTGGTGCAGAAGACTAAGGGAAAGGCAGAAGTAGCACCTAGTCAGACTTTGAAACACTTCTAGTTTTGTCTATAAGTCCTATTTACTCCACAGTTACCAGTTTAGTTCTAGTACTGTTTCTCTCAGATGAGGCAGTGAGAGGTTCCTCGTATTTTTGGGTGAGCAGCCCTGCTCTGTGAGGAGGCCTCTAATGGCCTCTTCAGATCCATGTACCTTCCAGTAGGACACAGCCACCAGTGTGACTAATGCCAATCACATGCAATTCATTCCCTCTCTCATCCTGCTGCCAGGGAACAAGTGAGTGTGCAGGGAATGTTTTGTGTTAGCAGCATTTGGGTTTTCCCACCCTTGCACACAATGCAGAAGACAAAGCCAGCTGAAGAAATGCATTTTTCCTTTGCAGCAGAAATGCAGAGGCTTAAGAAAGTTATATGTTCCTGTGAAAGTACATTAAAGTTCATGCCCCAATGTAAGTACAAATGGCTAAAAATTCTGGGTTTGAATGTGGCTTGTTTGTTTAATTGGGAATCACTAGATTATCTCACCCTCTGCATTTATGAGACCCAGACCTACAGGGACATAACCATGGCAGACACAATTCAAGCAAAACGGTGAGAAAAAAATATTTTCTGTGTGTGCATGTGTGCAAATGATCAAACAAGAAAAAAATATCTGAATGCTGCTTCTCATGGAGCCAGTAAAGGAAAGGTGTCATAGGAATGAAACCAGGGCTACAGGCAGACCTTGGAAGCCGGCAGAAACACTGCTGATTGCTTTCAACAGATGAATAAGCCTGGTGCATCAGTAGGCAAAGCCTGCACTCTCAACAACCCCTGCAGCAGTACAGAGCACACAGTGATGGCTCACAAGTCCTTTCAGTTTGCCTGTAGTAAGTGACTCCCATCTCAACTCCATGATGAGCAGAAGCAAAAATGATATCTGGGCATAAAGGCACAGCAGGCAGCCTCAGTGGTTCAGTAGGTGAGGATACTTGCTCAGGGAACATTTCTTTCACTGTGCAACTCTCTCTCCTAAATCCATTTTAAAATGAGTTTGTAGCTGCCACATTGCTCCAGCTCTGATGAGCGAGGCAAGACACGTATGAAGAGAGGTACCAGCGACACTTTTATTAAGCCAGTTGTTGCAGCTGAATACCTTATCTTAGCCATTCTTTCATTTCCTGTTGTTTCCCTCTCACAGCCTGTTTTGATTTAAAGCTGTTCCTTCAGGCAGGAGTACTTCACATAGGTAACACAAAGTTTACAAGACACAAAAAGCGTGTGTGCATGCACACACATACACACTTGCCCGTTATTCCCACACCATCCATATCTGTAGTCTAGACAAAGCTACAAGAGCCAGAAGTGGGGAACAGGAAAGGGAAATAAAAGGTGAGGATTGCATCAGTGTCACCAGAGCCTAAACTGGGAGAAAAACAGAATGAAAACTTGCATGTTTCTCAGTGAGCTGGGATTTGACCTTCCATCAACCCTGGTCCACACAGACCCAAAAGATATTAAATCACTTCTGTGGCAGGAGCACAGTAATCAAGCCCTCAATCCCATAAGAATTAAGTTGATGCACTAATTTGCCTTTGAGCTGCAGAAGGACGTACTTTCAACTCAGGGTCTGAGTAGCAGTTGATGCTGTGCCACAAACAGCTGTGACAAATCTACACTAGAAAGACGGAGTTCTAGCAGGAGTAAAAAGGCTTCCAGAGAATATTTTAAAGTCCACAAAAACAACTGGCCCCCAATATCTCTGCTTCTTAAAAATAGGACAGAGCAACAAATCACACAGGGGATGGGATGAAGGGCATAGTATTGGGGCATACTCATGAAATACTTTGAGTACAACCTTGGTTATGAAGAATGAAGTTTAAAAAAAATCACTCATTTTCTATTTATTTCTTTGATTCACCCTGCTGGAAAAATAAAAGAGGCGGTACAGTTTCCTAAACCACAAGACTTCACCACAGACCATATCATCTTTATGCTGGTATCCAAACACAGCAGGCATGGGATATACCCCTTCATCTTCCTGGGTGGTAAATTGTTACTCAGTCCAAGGAAAACAAAAGGAACAGATACACAAAATAAAACTGTGGTCCTCAGTTTTGCAGGTTGCAAGAGGCAGTCCCATCCCCTCGGCAGCACTGCTAGCCCTGCAGAGCAAACCCTTGCCATGAGGGTGTTGGTGTGAATGACTGACAACTGCACTGCGGTGAATGCGCATTAACACTTCTGGGTTGAAAGCAGCCAGGTTGACAAGAGCTCCATGGTAACAGATGAGTCAGCTCTGAATGGATCCTAATGGAAGCCAGCAGCGTGGCTGGACATTTTGCACCAATGTGCTGGCCACCTGCTCCCAGGGCAGCAGAAACGCTCAGCATGGGCTGGGCGTCTTGAGAGGGGAATATTTTTCAGATGCTAAGTAAGTTCGTGGGCTGAATGATTTCAACTAAGCACAGCCATCACAGGCACCTTTAGCAGAATACAAACCAGAATATGTACCAGAGTATAAATGCTGCTGCTGTTATAGAACACATAATCTGTTATGTATGGGCTTAAGCAAGGGGGTTGAAACCAATGTAAAATCAAGCCAAATCATAGCCAAAATCTAGCCACTATTCTGTATTTGTTGGTTGCTTTGTTTTTAAACAGAGCTTTAGGAACTGCATAACTTCAGTATTTTGGCTGTTGTTCATTTAATGGCAGAAGGATTTTGACTAAATTTGACACAGTGCCTTGCTGTCTTGTTCAGCCATTTGTAGTGAGAATGTTATTGGTGATAATTCAGACATGTTCCAGATGTCAGAGAAATGTTCGCTCATTTCTAAGATTCTTGTGTTATGCCAAATACACACAAATAGGATTCATACCAGAGGGGGCATAATTTATCATTTTCCAGACCAAGAGGCAAGAAAAAATGAAAGGCATCCAGCACAGATACCACTATATATATTGCTAAGATAAAACATAGTCATTTATGAGACACCCCAAGTCCCATAAAAAGACAAATGTAATCTTGATGCATGCACCTACTGTAAGATTCTTTCTTTTTCTTGTGAATTCAATTATTATTTATTCTGTAAGTGTTCAGTTAAGGCATTGTTTTTAAATTTCATTATCTCTTTGATTTTATTATTTATTTGAGATTTGAGGCGTCTTGTTCATTGGCACTTGTGCACTCAAACAACTAGTTTCATGTGTATGGAAAGAGTAATATTATAAGCAAATAAAAATACAATAGCACACATTTATCCTCAGTTAGACAATTCCATTTAAAAAATATTCAATAAGCATACTAAGCCAAACTGTATAAAAAAGGTTACCTCTTTTCATTAACTGAAGTGTTTCCAAAAATGTTACAATTACTAATTTCTTTTTTCACCTCACTCCCCATGCTGAATGAAATAAAGTGCTTAAAATCACACCACAGAAGTTTTATAGAGCTTTGCAAGTCTCTTCATATACAAATGATATTCAATATATGTTTCAGTGATGCAGTTTCTACATTAAAAAATTGACCTGTAGATTGCTCTCCCTAATTCTTTCCTCTACATCTCACCAGAAAGTTTTTTACATTCATCAGTCACCCACAGACAAAAAACTTCAGATCAGGAATATGTTTGAGATAACGATAATTTGAAATAGCTAACAAAGATAAACCCTAAGAAAACTAATTTTAGAATTTTCACTTACTATACACAGATCTTCCAAAATATTGTATTTAAAACTTAGCTGAAAAATCAGTTTTAGAGAAGGTAGGAGAAGGAACAGAAGGAGAAGGCTTTGGATTTTCACTTAAGGGCAGGGAGGGGAATTTTAGTTTTAATTTATTTTACTTATGGGTGGTGAGTTGAATTAACCAGGTATGGTTTGAACACACAGATAATTTATTAGACTAAATCTACATTTTCATACAGAAGGTCATTTTGCTTGTTAATACTGAAAGACTTGCTCATGTGCTGAGTTTAAGATCACATGAAATCCCATGTCAAGTCTGTTTTGCTCATGATGGTAATTGGTGAGTGACCTGTCCCTGTCCTTAACTCATCAGCCTTTTGTTGTATTTTCTTTCCCCTGTCCAGTTGAGGAGGGAAGAGAGAGAGAGGCTTTGGTGGGCACGTGGCATCCGGCTGGAGTTAACTCATCACATAGAAAAGTTGGAAAGGAGCTATTTAGAAGGGCATGTGCTGGTAGGGCACAAAGGGTGAGTGGCTTTAAACTGAAGGAAAATAGGTTTAGATTAGCAAATAGGAAGGAATTCTTCACTTTGAGGGTGGTGAGACACAGGAACAGGTTGACCAGAGGAGCTGTGAGTGCCCCATCCCGGGCTGGAAGTGTTCAAGGCTAGGTTGGACTGGGCTTTGAGCAACCCAATTTAGTGAAACCTGTCCATAGCCGTGGCAGGAGTGTTAGATGATCTTTGAAATCCTTTCCAGCACAAGTCATGATTCTCTAATACTAACAGCATTGTCAAAGGATTTATCACAAGGTTGCCTATTGCAATAAGGAGCAGACATTCCCGTTACATGAACCTGATAAAATACATTGGTTCAGTGCCTGACTATTATTTCAGTAAGGTGAGAAGAGGGGAAAGGTGCAGCAGGCATGGCTAAAGAAACATGTAAACATGTGGTTTTTTATTCCCAGGTATTTCAGGAAGGGTACCCATAAAATCCCTGAAAGAGCTGACTGCAGACAGCCTTCACCCTGCCCTCCTCTCCAGACATCCAGCACAGCAAAGGGAAACATGCCATGGGCAAAGGTCTCCAGAAAACTGGTGCAACCTGTTGGCATCCAGTGGGTTTACTGCAACTTACTGCACCCAATGAAAAATAAGTTCGAGGGGGATCTTCAGATCTTCATCTGCTGGCCCCCAAAAAGCTGAAGTTGCCCTTCATAAGAAGATGATGGTTGCCCACTTGATGTTTCAGTGGGCACATCTACCTCCCAGATATTCTGATGCTGTTCTAAGGTAGCTCACCCAGAGAGCCATTCCTTATCTCTTCCCTGCCTTCATAGACCTTCTCCAGAAAAAAATCTGAGATAATTCTCCCCGCTCCTTTCTGCCAGCAGGTATATAGTTACTTGTGTTTCTATCTGTTACAATTTTTCCCAGTTTCTAAAATATTTTTTGTCTCTTTCTACAGCTTACTAGGCCTAGTCTACACTTCCAAATTTATATTCTACTTGAAGCCTAATTTAATGTAAATCTTACAGAGAACTCCCAAATGATGAGTGCCCTTAAATTCAATATTTTATTTTAGAATTGAGTTCCACTAAACTGTAAAAAATCTGTCTGAAATTACATATAATTTCAAAAAAAGAAATATTAATGCCCTGATTGGCAATTGAACAGATGTAATCTGAGTGGCAGTAGCTACACCAGCACAAAACCAGCCCGCATCCTATCAGAATCCACTTCCATAGACTGTATTCTTTAAACTGCTCATTTTCCTCCACTCCAGACACACTGAACTCATTGTTTTAATAATTAGCATCAAAAAGCCTGAACTTTAAAAAAACACAATAAGCATACAAGTAACACAATCCACATAAAAGACAAAAAGCATTTGTTCTTTCATTAGATTGACTTTTGCTTAGATGCACTTAAAATACCACATCATAAAATGTATGTGAGGAGACCATTTATTATATGAACAATTAAAAAATTTTCTCTTTCTTTATTTATTTGTATAGGACTAGCTACCCCACAAACCACTTGGCCAAACAACCTGTTGGAGTACTTCCAGGATGCATTGAGACATCCACCAAAATATCAAAGGCTGTAATTACACTTTCATCGTATGTTCCAAGTCATCCAAGAATAGTCAAGAAACATTAAAGACAACAATCTCATCTGAAGCTAATTACTGACAACTAGCTCAATACTGCCTATAGAACTCATCATCTTTGATTTTATTCTTTAAAGAGCAGTCTCATCAGTTCCCATGTATCTCAAAGTATTTCTTGAAAGAGTTATAATTTAGTGGCGATGAATTCCAGGTCCTGGGTTTCTGAAATTTTTATAACTTCGCTGTCGTAATAGGTTCTTCGTAGTTGGTCCAAGTTTGATCATTACAGTAATGATGAAATGATTGGTTGAGAGAGGAAAAAAAAAAGAAAAAAGAGACTGCTGAGTTAATAAAAAATTGGGTGGGATTTTGGCCCAGGAAAAAAAAAACTTTCCAATCAAATATATTTTATGATTTCTTCTCCCATTGTAATTTTCAGCATATTTAATAATTTTATTGTTACTCACAAAACATTGTTTATTAAAAAGAGGAAGTACTGTTGCAAGCATTTTAGAGACGGAAAAGAGGCACTTTGGAAAACTGCAGTAGAACAGGAACTTCTAGCCTGGGGTCTAAACTATCAAATTGGTCTTCTAAATACTAAAAATCCTTTCGTATTGCTGTTCTCAAACAGCAGCTGCACTAACTGCAGGCTAACCACATTCTGGCTGAGGCTGAGCTGGAAACCAGATTGATTAAACCAGTGGAAACATTGCTGCAGAGATTATCCTAACCAACAAGGTCAATTAATTTTCAGATTTTTCCCCTCAAGAGAGATGGTGGACAAGCCACTTCAAGGAGAAGGTTTTCTATAAATATTAAGCAAATTTTCCATGAAATCAGTATTTCATTCAAGATATAATAAAATGGGAAAAAATGCAATAATACTGCATTGCTTTTGAAAGTCTCACTTTCCCCTTGGTGATTCCTTTGGCTAAAGTGTTTTACTGAAGCAAAGCACACTTTTTGGTCTAACTAGTGGAACAAGATTTGTGGGGACCGCTCTCCTCCCCCAGGTGGGAGGAAATTTCAGCAGATCACAGACCTGCTATTGTCTTCTACAGAAAACACAAAGAGAAGGCACTCTAAGAAGCACTGGGTGGCAGCAAGGCATGCTGAAGACAGTCTTGAAAAACTTCTGAAACCGGCTGTTCTTTAGTATTTGGTCTATTCCCTGCTAAACCACAGTCCTGTAACAGAAACATACCAAACACTGTGTTTTCTAAAACTTTTGGTAGCAGAAACCCTTCTGCACTGAGATGACCCTCACTTCCTTACACTTCCACATCTGAAGATACACATAAGCTTTGCTTAACTGCGTGGCTTGAGGCTCCCTTTTTGAGGTAGTAAATGGCAACACCAAGTCCTGCTTGGGATCCTAAACCAAAAAAGTAATGGAGGGGGGGGGCATAGGGCAGAAGTTTAGCCTTGTTTGGGGGGACTTAGGATGACCCTGGAGGTCCCAGGGTTATAAGCTGCTGGCAACCAGTGATCAGTGACTAGCCAGGAGAGGGATGAGTCCTTGGGAGCTGGGTGAAACCAGCCAGGGGTAACCAAGACAGCAAAGAACAAGTGTCAAACACATGTCAAAACCACCATATAGAATAAATTCAAATGCTATGTGGAACTACAAACCAGAATGAGATAAGTGCCAACCATGCAAAAATACCTGCAAGCAGATCCTAAAGTGAAGGGGAAAGAGTTCTCCCAAGGATGTGTTTGGAATACTCAGGATGAAGACAACTCCCCAGAAACTAGCACTTCTGCCAAGATTGAAAATACTGACCTCTAGACCCAGAGTGCCAGTGGAAAGTATAACTTAAAAGAAAGATACATAAAACTTACATAATTCTATACATACTAGAAAATGTGTGTATGCCTCATTTTACCTGCATTTACTTTTATGTATAAATGCCACTATTATTGTAACTGGACAAATAATAACCCTTTGACTGGAAAATTAAGATTTTAATTATACTAATGATAATTTCTTGTCTTTGAATAAAAGTTGAGTTTTTTGCCTATTGTAAGTTCTTGAATGTGACAAATTTGTGGGAATTCGAGGAACCTGTCTGTAACTGGGATGCAACAATTTCCTAAGAGTAGCATGCTCACTGGTTCATCAAATTCAGGTTAATTCTTCCTTGGGGAGGGAGCAGGAGTGTTTCAGAAAAGTCAGAGCATTTAATAGGCATCAGTTCAAAGAACATGATATTTACAGGAGTAAAAACCATTGACATCAATGTTTCACCCTTACAGCCTCAGAAATGTTTTAAATGTGATGGATTTCACGTCGATGCAGATCACCAGCTCACCCAGCACTCAAAGCCCAGGCAGATGACATATATCACAGAGCACCATTAACATATGGTGCTCATAAACTATACTGCTGCCCGCTCATATTTGGGGAGGTTTATGGTTATGTTCTACATGGAGTTATCTTGTCTGAAGGTATCACACAGATGGATCACAGCTATAAGATCTGCACCTAAGGAAAGCCACCGGCCTCCCAGCCAGCTCCAGTCGTAATCAACGCTAAAGAAATAATGCTGTTTCCAGCACACCGAGCTACAGCTGAAAGGGCTCCATGAGTTCCTCAAGGCTACACATCCCTACAAATGTCACAGCCTGAAAGGGAGAGCTCAGCCACACCCCCTACCCAAGGCTTTTTGCATCACCTTTGCTTTGCGTGGAGCTGCTGATCATTATTCAGCTTTCTGCCCTCCGAGTCCCCTTCGAGCGGGGTGGGCAGGCATCCCCCACAGCACCTGGGAAGTTGTTTCAGCAAGAGAACCTGGCCAGACCTAGCACCTCAAAACTGAGACCCTGCTCCCTGAGTCAAAGGAGGTTTGCCAGGATTTTACACCACACATCAAGTGCTGCCAATTTAAAAGTCCCAAAATAGTGGAATTCGTGCAATTATATGAATAATAATAATATAATGTGTAAGTTAAGAATAAAACCCTGAATTCATTAGTAATTTTATTGAATAAATGGAAAATATAGATCAACAGTGGAAACTGATATCTAACATGACTTTTAGTTATGATTTTGGAGTAGGAGTTCTAAACATTGGAGGGTGTTTTTAGAATAAGACTTTATTAACTGAAAATCAAATTCTGTAGAAATTGCTCATTTTTTCTTTTACCCTTTGTTTTATTGTTGGACTAAGGCACAGCAACTTTTGCCAAGAAAGGGTAAGATCCTGTATAATATAGCTGCTCTAGGGATAGTAAGAAGTTCTATAAATCCTCCCAAAGGAAGGGATTTGTATTTTTTTGTGGAACTATAAACATAAAGCAAATGGAATCGCTTAAGAGTTGCTATTTGCCCTCTTGGTTCTTGTTCATCTTGTAAACTAAATGCAATAAAAGAACAAAGACTATTTTCCATTTTTAAGGATTGTTTCTCCATCAGAGCTATTCAGAAACAGTTTATTTTCCAGTTGGTGAATTCAGATTCAGGAGATTTCTGTCTCTCCTTCCTATACTTGGCACAACTATTCCATTTTTTAAAAGTACAGTATCATGTCAATGACTTACATTTTATTTTAGTGCAAGGTAAAGAACTGAACTTTGCCTGCTGAGGAAAACAAACAATATGTTTTAGAAAATTTCTAAAGGAAAATTTGAAATAATTAATATATTCCTTTATGGAAGCTCTCAAGGAAATATTTTAAAATAGAAAACACAGTGAAGAAATTAAAAAACTTATTCCTAATTTGCTTGAGCCAGCAAATATTCTTTAAACAAAACAAGTAACCTACATGACAAATAATTTAGTAGGAGCTGCTGATAGCTTTCTACCAGGAAAAAAAAGTATTTATTTATGTACTGATTTGTGGAACAGGATGGGTATTTTAGATAGTGACTAGGGTCCTTTGCAATCAGGATGTGATTATTTCAGACCATTGTAAAGATTTATTAAGCCTTCATCTACATTTCCTTCTTTTGTGTGTGTGAACAAAGCAAAAGCTTTGAGAGACACTGAGTTAATGAGAATAAATTTATAGTACTTCATTAGTAGTCCATGTCAACTTGGAAAAAAAAGGGCAGATGTTAATCATGCAGTTCACTCTCCTGGGTTCTCCTGGTGAGTTTTAACCAGTAAATGTATTGATGGAAATGGAGAATCTTTAGAGAAAGGAGCAAAATGTGCAAGAGTCATCCATCAAGCAGAACTGGGAGGAAAAGAAATATTTTTGCTACTTACAAGAATTCCACAGAAAACACATTTTCCTCCCTACAGGTTGGAACACACACAACACTCCCTGTTCTTGAGACACATATCAGAGTGGATTTAAAAAATATCCCAAAATTCATCCTCGTTGGCATGCACTATTTGGTCTCCTTAGGCCATTTAAAAAAAAATACTGGTGATGATGCTCAGTAAAATTGTGCCTGTTGAATGCAGTTCTATATCCAACCACTCAGGAAGACTTCTGGCCCCTGTGAGTTCTGCCTTATCTCTTTGTATCCCTTTATTGGGCTGACACATCAATTCACATCATGTACACAATTAAGCCAAGTGAGAAGTAGGGAGGTTTTCACAAGGCACACTACTGGACTCAGTATACTAATATATTTTTAAAGCTGAAATGTCACACACCTTTCCCAGACATACCTTGAGGAAGGAGAATAATTTTTGATTCAATTAGCTGCAGAAACATCTTGCAAACTCTTTGCAACAATTGGTTATGACCTTTCATAAATCAGAGCTGTGTTGTTTAGCAGCCAATGAAAACATCTGTCAGAAGACAAAGAAATTAATCCATACTCACATGCAAAGACAATTAAAATCAAATTCAGACATTAATAATTGATCCCAGGTGTCCCTCTATTCTTTGACCCATAGTTGTCAGTTGTCACTGATGTAGTTAGATGGTTAGAAATCTTTTTCTTTTTTTCCATGGTGATTTGGCAAGGTTCTAAAAGCTTTTAAGAGTCAAATCTTGGAATTCATGCAATAAATATCAGTATTGTAGAAGCCACAACAATTAAAACCTTTTCCCAAGAATTTTAAATCATCTTAATCTGGAGCATTATAGACCATAAAAATAGCAAGTGTTTGTGGATAACATTGTCTGCACTTTTTCTTTGGAAATTTTGAAACAGATAGTGGATTCGAAGTGGATTGCAAAGTCAGCAGTATATTTTGATCATTCAGATGTGCAAGTACTCAAGATGACATGTTTTTTCTTTCCACAAAACACAGGCACTTTATCAGCTGAAAACCAGTAATGCCTAAGTTCATGAGCTAAGAAGCACTATGGCTCCATAATAGACTACCTTGATTCTTGGTCCTATTGCATTTTTTAACCATTTATCTTCATCTTTAAAAAAAACAGATCAACCTGATATACACAGAGGCTACTATTGCCTACAGTTTAAATTTCAAAAGGCAGTCCTCATCACCATACATGGAAAAGAGGAGAGTGGGAAAATTTGTAAGGAGGCCTCTGCTTTTGAGTCAGCAATGAGTAACCACTGCTCTCAGTTCAACCTTTTGGGTTGATAAAGATCTATAAACCAGTCACCAAAACAGCAATCAAAATGTTACTGGACATTAAATGAAAAATGTACAAGTTAGCAGTCAATTAAGAACTGCCAGTCTTTCTTTTACTATCCGCATTTAGATGAAGATTGTTTACTTTTAGACACACATGCCATGAGGCATCACCACCAGGATGCCACCACGCTCAGACACAAAGAGTCTTGTTACAACAGAGACAGCTAACCCAGCAAAGAGACTGGGTCCCCATGGTGACCCTTGTGGTGATGCAGGTCTCAGTCTCATTTCGTATCATCTATTGCATCATCTATTCAGGGCATCCTCTCAGTCCATAACTTAAAGTTGAGAGTTTGTAGAACTGTAGGAAGCCTTACCATCACATTATGTTTTCTCTAGTTATGTTGCCAGCTGAGGCAATGTGTAGTCTTTCCTGCTTTTCCCAGATTTCTTCACAGGAAACCTACAACCCACTATGTCTGCCAACAGCAGGCTGTATCCAGGCAAAAGAGAAGAGTAATAATTCTCCCAATTAACAGGCAAAGGCCAAAGAACCAACACTTCTAAGCCACAAAAAATGACGCATCATAGTTGCGTCAAGGGTACTTGCTATGTTTAGTTAATGCAGAGAGAAAAAGAAAATTTTGTTGACAGGTGAACTCCTGACATTTCCTTTTGCTCCAAAGGCCACACATCCACAAAAGCATTCCAGAAAACAGCAGCAGAAAAAGACTTCATGTAGGAAACGTTCTGTTGCATCAAAGGCCACTATGGTTTATTTAGAAGAGGGGTATCTATGTCTTCACAGAAATACTTGGTTGCTCTTGCAGTAAAGGAATAAACACAAGGTTACATGAGAATTTAAACTTGCTGCTTCCTAACATCAGTCAGGACTATGCTGGCAGCTCCCAGGCTCTTTTGTTTTCCATATCGAGCTGGAACTTAATACAAAGAGGCAGATTTCCATGATATAATTAAAATCTTGCTGGAAATGAGATTTTTCACATACTTCATCAAGCTTAAAAGTGGAGGCATTCAAACAGACTGCATCTTTTTAACTCTTGGATAAGATGCAGTCTGTTCTTCTACCAGCTCTCATTATTATCCGTGCAGAAATTCTCTACAATTACCATTACATTAAATTAAGTCCACAATCTTTCTGCTATGATCAAAGTAGGTGCAGATGTTTAGATTGTATAAGGCATGGTTGGCAAAAAATAGGATGGGAGTTGGAGCAAAATCACATCACTATCCAATAAACCAGCTAATTAGTAACAAAGAGGTTACCTGCTCTTCCATCTAATTTAACTTACTCTTGATTATCTTACAAAAGAAAATATCCTAGGTCTCAAAAAATGTTTCTCACCATCTTTTGTCTTTGGAAAAAGTCACCCAAACAAATATTTATTTTCAAAACTCATATTCTTCTGAGTAATATCATCTAAATGAGATCCCTCCGTAGCATTTATAACCCTCTCTGTTGTTATCTAGGAGACTCTAATCATGCTTTTAAATAACTGAGGAAAGTATTTTTCCAGAAGAACCACTAGAGTTCATGTTAACCATTTCTAATGATTTTTATTTTACAGTTCAGAAAAGGCCTGCAATACAGTATGGAAGTATTTAGCATGCACACAAGAGTTAGGTATTTCACTCTTTTTTCTTTTTAGTGCCTAATTGTTTTCAAATTCCTGACAGAGTAAATTAGTCAGAAAGAAAATCAAGAAAAAAAATTGTACTGGCATTTGGTATTCTGAAGGTCCTGTTCCTAATTTCCTCCATTCTTTCATGTAATAATAGCTTTGGTTAAGCCTCCGGACACATGGTAAATTGGACTGAGTTTGAGTTCTTCCTCTTAATAACTTTCCTTGTAAAAGGGTCCAATGAGAATAAATACAATAGGTCACATTAATCCATAAGTTTTTTGGAGGGGGGAAATCACAGAGTAAGAACTGATTAAAAGTTTGCAAAAGATGCATAACTTTAGAGAAAAGAAAAGGTTCATTCAGTTCTCTGCTTGTCTCCCATGTGATGCATGATGATGATTCAAACCCACCAAGATGTGCACATGGAGCAAAGCAGTGCTGGCTCTCCTTTCCTGTGACTCCTTATATTTGGAAGATAATTAGGACTTGAACAGCCATGACTAGGTAGGTGTCAGATTACTCTGGATGCTTTTTTAGGACCTGGGGCGGCTTTGCAGGCCAGGCTAAGAGTGAGAAACATCTTCCCATAACCAGCAAGGGGAGCAGGTAGACAGTAATGAAACTTCTAACCGCAGTCAGATGCTGAGAATTCAGCCTGAAAGTTGGACTTTCAGTTGATGACAGGAACTAAATCTTATTGCGTTTCCAATTAAGTCCCTAAGTGTTTCCAATTGTTATGCTAATATAGACAACATTAGCATACCAAGTTCATAAAAATATACATATATATTATATGCACATCTACAGTAAGTCACAAGAGTCACACCACAATTCTCACAGTTCTCAGGAGGTGTCCCCCTGCAGGGGACACATCAAAATCTTGCACTTACATAATATGTGTTATTTTCCCCAATTCTAACCTCTATTTTCCTCCTGTAATGATATTTTCTTACCCACTCTTGTCCTGACCACCTCAGTAACTTATTGCCTATCTCCTTTACTTTTTCTATAAACATGGATGCAGTTTTGGTCCATCAAATTACTTGAGTTTTCTTAGCAGCACCGCACCTGCAGAGTTTACAGTCTCCTACAATCTGCTGCTGCTAGAAGTTATCCTCCCACTGGTCAGCCTGTAGGAGAATTCTCCAGCTACTTCCAATCAACATGAGACAGATTACCAAAGACACACAATTTGAACTAATTAACCTAGCCTAGATCCTTTTTGCTTAACCAGGTGTGGGGTCAGCCCCATGACCAACTTAGCTGGCAGCTGTGAAAAAGTGAAAACCTCTGGGAGGAAGGATGTGATGAGCAGCCGGTAACCATACTTCGTATTTCCTCTTCCAGCTGCATCCACAGCTCTCCCTCTAAAAAACAGCCCTGATCCCCCTTGCAAAGGGTCATGCTTTCCTCTGCAGACTGAGGCAACACACAGCATTACTAACAGGCTGAAACCTGAGAACAAGCAACTCCAGTATAGCTCTTCCTTATGCTGTCCTAACTATTCTTACCAGTCTCTGAGGACCTCCTCTGGCTATAACTTGGCATTTGTAGGACATCAGTTTTCTCCTCTGTTTGTGTACCATCAACACCATTAGATTGTTCCTCTTAATGCTGTGTCCCACCCAAGTTTCCATAGCTGCTCTGGCACTCTTCCCCCTGCTCCAGCTAAGCAGTGTTGTGTAAATGAGAACATTTGGGTGTCTTCACACAACGATGTGTGGTGACTCCCTGGGACAACCTCCTTCACCTGTTCAATTAGGCTGAGAATAATTTGAAACAAAACTTGTGCTGAAGGTTCTTGTTAAATACCAACTACTCCAAGGTCCATAATTCAGGCATCCCTGAAGCATTACCATGCTTATGTTGGCTGACATATCCTCTGAAAATAGGCTCCCAGTAGTTTTCTTCTGTACCTTTGCAAAGTGTCATATTTTATGCTTAAATACGGTACACTTGAACAGTCATGCCAAAATTTTAATTAAAAGCCCCCCTTTTTGTTACTTCCAACTAGGTAGGAGAGCAAAAATCTCATTTTCCCACTTATAGAAACTCCTATTTTTGCCTCTATTTTTACAAGAAACACAGAGATGTTTCAAAGCATGCCCCCGATTGTCATTGTCCAATAAAATTCCACATGTGCAAATCCAGCCCTAAAATCAAGATACTGTACTGACAAAGTTATAGCCAGAGGGAGGAAACAAAAGGTAGTGAGGTGCAAGTTAAGAATACTGTTACTAGCTGTTGAAGGAGAGTCTAGGGTATATTTCAGAAGTTCAAGAATGAAATCACCTGGCCAATATTATGACAGAATTCCCAAACGCATCCAAACGAGTTTTTCTTTCATCTTGAGGAAACCCTGGGATTGTGCCTTTTCAGGTCCACTACAACACTTCTAACAACATGAACCTTTTGTTCTGGAAACCAGAGGAGGAAAGACCTGGAATACATCTATGCAACATGAAAGCTGGGAGGAGACCCAAGCGGGGTGAGCTGCACAGGAAAAGAACAGTCTTTGATGGGTCTTGAACAAGCACAGGTGTGGTGGCATGAATTCCTAGTAGGATTTATGCATTTGTAGCAAGAAAGACCTTGAAGAACCAAATTTAATTGTCAAATAGTCTAGAGGAAGACTATTTCTCAAAACACATAATTATATAACCATATATGATTTACAGATGGTGAAAAAGTACAGCACCTGTCACAGACTTTGCTAAGCCAAAGCCTAAATATGTTTATCCTTCATAACATGTTTCTGACGAATCTTTTTTAATTCTAGGTCCACTGCCAAATGTGAGGACTAATACTTTCACCAGAAAAACAGAAGTCTTTACAACATTGTCATCAAGCCAATGTTTACCAGCTGAGGAGAAACCCAGTGCCCTAGAGGGCATTAGTCCTGCTGACAGAAAAAACAGGTAAGGTGTGTAAAAAGATAATGTGCTCTGAAGTGAACATTGTAGTGCTTTAAACATGGGTACCAATATGAATTATTTCAGCTAGATGAACGAGATAAGGGTTAAATATTTTCCTCCAAGTTTTCTTCAATGTTCAAAACACTAAAAGGTCTTCATAGGGTATGAACTAGTAGGATTAAGAACATAGACTAAGCAAGTGGTGCAGCATGGTAGAAATACATCCATAAAGAGAAGCAGCTGGTGGTGAAGATGAGATAGCCTCACTGTTGGATATTCAGCAGCTTCTGGTGCCCAGCAGTCTGGTCCTTGGAGGCAAATGCCCACTATCAGTTTGGAATGTAATTTTTTGTTTAGCTGCAGCCAAAGGAAACCCCGCTAACATGCTGCAGGCTGCCCCACAGAGCACAACAATGCACTTTCGATGTGGATGAGTGGATGATGTGTTTCAAAGCTCACTAACATACTAATGGAAATGTTCAACACAGAGGAGCATAAAGCTAAGCTTTGTTTAGGACTTGTCACTCCAGGGCACAAAATGTGCAGCTTTCTTCTTCACTGATTGCTGACCATCATGGCAGTGATGGATTTCTGTGACAGCTTCAGGAGCTCCCTTCACTCTGAAATCTAAGCTGTTTTTATTGGGTATCTAATGTTAGGACTTAGTATCTGATACTATTTATTTACATGTTTTAAGAAATGGGAAAGTGTAGCTGAGGTGAAGACATGTGGCAAGAGTATTCCAGATGGTCTGAGCTGTAGGGGAAAGAAACTGGATTACACTGGTGTGTTACAGACCTGCTGGGAAGAAATTAAACTGAGTAAGTTAATGATAAATTATAAATGAAGTATGTGCCATGAATATTAACCACACACACTATGTACTTTCTGAAACTGTCTGTCTCCAGAAGAATAGTTTTGTAGCCACAAGACAGCACCAGTTTATTTAGGGGACATGGGAACTCTGTAGGGAGTAGGAGCCCTACAGAACTAAAGAAATTGTCCAGTGTTGTGAAAAACAGACAATTATTCCTAACTTACACAGCACACTAAATAACAAAGACATTAAACTTTTATGGCACTCTTAGGGATGGATGGAAGCCCATTTCAATAGCAGATTTAATTCTCCCCAGTTACAAAACATCAAGATTTACATGAACCTAGGGAGGAGGAAAGCCAGGGAGATACAGAAGAAGCATCACATCCCAGTACAACATTAATTAATAAATAACAGAAGTGTCTTGAGACTCCAAAAATGTGGGTAGAAGTATTAATGTCAGTAAGAGATATTTTTGGAAAGGATACCTGTGTGACTTCAGAACAATGGGGTTTTTTAAGTGTTGCAATGAAACTTCCACATGTCAACCATAAAAATGAAAAATAAGTTGTCACTTTAAATTTTCTTTCCTAGGCAAGCACCTTGTTTCGGACTCTATTGAGTGGAGAATCCCTTTATTTGAACTTTTTGAGGATATACAAGTGCACAGGCAGTTCTTTAGCCTGTAGTTCCCCATGCCTTAAAAGGTTTACTCAATAATATCACATATGAAGACTGTGCTGGCACAAAAAACTGAAAACACAATGCTCCTGACAGCCTTTCTAAAGGCTCACATGTTTGTGGTCAGACACCTCCTGACACAGACATGTAACTTCCCAGATTTCCACTGTTCTGGCATGTGGACATGGTAAAGAGGGGAACACAGCCTTGGAGGTCCTCACTGGCCAAGGAAGGGCAAAGAAGTCACCAACAACCTCTGCCAGTGCCTGGCTCAGGAACAGGCATTAGCTGCTCTTCCTCTTTGTTTTACCAGCAACAAAGGAGCCAAACCAGTGCTGGTCAGAGCACAAGGTGTCGAGATTAACTCTTGGGAGCAAGTTCACGAGTCAGGCAGGTAAGAACACCACCAAACCCAGGTGCTCTCTGTCAGGAGCTGGGCTGAGCTGCCGGTGGTGATCACATGCAACAGGTAAGAAGTGCCTGAGATACAATGCAGGGAGCAGATCTGGGACTAGTGGCAGACAGATTCTAGCAGCTGGAGAAATCAGTCACTTGCTACAGTGCCTAGACCTCACTGAGGCAAGAACTAAGTTTAAAACATACTTTGGCTTTTATTTTTAGAAGATTAACTTGCTTTTCTCTGCATTACATCCTTATTAAGGACATACAGAAAATTATGCTCCGGCCCTGTGCCTCAAAAGTCACACATAAAACTTACCATAAACTTCTACTCTGCTCTAAAAGTGCCAGCAATGGCAGTTTCAGGGCAGAAATTGAAGGACAGGTTTCCAGATACATGGAATATTATATAATTTATATCATTGGCATAAAGGGATAAAAATGCAAAGCATTAACATTTACAGTAAGAATTAAAAGCCTGAAAAAGTCGGGATGTGTAGTTTACAGGGTTGTCAATTGTGCAAGAAAAGTCCATATAAAGAAGGAATATATTGGCAGGAAGAGTCATATGAAGTATTAATGAAGTGACTTCCCCCTCACTTCTCCTGAAAAAGAAAATCTTATTTAGGTACACAGAAGAACACAGGCTACATAGACACAAACCATGTATTTCACTCCACTTTGCAAACACCTAATTTTTTTTGTTGGGTTATTTGGGTTTTTCTTTAGCTTTGGAAACAGCTCAGCATTCTAGCATCAGTTTATTCAAAATGTCTGCTTCAGCTTAGGAAGATAATGGCTGCTTTCTCTTATTGTCTATGCTATGAAAACTTCTACAGATATTTTATCTCTGAAAAATTCTTTGAAGTTTGTTGAAAATATTGCAGCTCTTTGAAGAAGGACCTGAAATTTAGAAATGAAATGGCACTAATAATAAGGAAGTAATGTCAAAATCGCAAGATAGCGTGCTGTGTATCTCTTGAACATTATTTTCCCCTGCATATACAGATAAATAGAAGGATGATTATAGAGTATCCTGCTGTAATAACTTCACCTAGCTGGCAGCAGCACAGATTATCCAGTAGCATGGTCTTCAGGGCTGTGATGACTTGGGAGCTGGGGGTATGGCACACATGCTCTGATGGTCGGCAAGACCTGGAGCCTCTGTTGCAGCATCCTCAAGTCCCATCATCCTTGTCTCCAGCTTGCTCTAAAGATGGGAAACACACCCTTTGGAATGCCATGTGAAAAATATTTTCAGAGCATCTGCTGTGTAGAGCTATCCATGTACCAGGAAAAAAACCCAAAACAACTAAACAAACAAAAACAAGGCTGAAAGCAGAGAAGAAAACCAGATTACTCAGGTTGGCCGTGGTTTAAAACCTATTCCTATCAGCCTGAAGCTGGAAAGTGACAGCAAGCACAAATTCAGGCAGCTCTAAGTTAGGCAGCAGAGCCAGGGTGAGCAGAGGGGGAGGCTTGGCTGTGCAGCAGCCCAACCTCACTGTGCTGAGTGTCTGGCTGGGGAACCTGCATCTGCAGCCTCCAGGGATGTAAGTAGCTCACAAGGCCACACACAGCTTTTGCTGGATAAGGCTCATGGTGAGCTGTGCTCACTATCCTGTTTTCCAGGGACATCAGTGCTCAATAACTACTTAACTTTTCACCTCTTCACTCCTTGTCACTCTTCAAAAGAAGTCCTAATGCCACCTAATGCATACTGGGTAGCAGATACAGAGTGTGTGTATCCTGGCAGGGATAAGCTAAGTGAGTAGAAACAAATGAGGTGTTGCAGTCTATGACACAGGAAAGCAGGCAAATGATTAATAGTCCAATGAAAGATTATCCTCATCTGATATTTCCACACTTGAGTGAAATCCATCCCAGCTGCAGTTTAATGCAAAGGTTGTCTATTTGGAGCTCCTAACAACTCTGCCTCAAGTAATTTTATAATTGTTTGCATTTATTTTCCAGTGATCTTTAAGAATTAGTACAAAAACCCCTTAGAATCCTAAAGATTTTTAGCTGAAGGGTTCAAAATAGCTTGTTTTCCAAGTTTAGATACCACAAAATGGTAGCAAAACCCTCTAGCTATGGAAAAGAGAAAGGCTGCTGCTCATGGGGCAATGAAGATTTACTTCAAGGCTAAACTCCTTTCTGTAGCTTAAGAAAGTTGCCAATGGCAAGAGTGTCAGCATCAATCAGACCAGGGAGAGGAAGAAAATGCCTTTCTAAAGTCTAACCACCAAACACCAGAGCTTTTATAAAGATGGGACATGTCTCATATGCAACTTGCTATTTAGTAGATCAATTATTAAGCATCTTTTTATCTCCTTGTGCCTGCAATGATCAAAGGTTACAGGAAATTTTCTGTCCTTTCTCCATTTATTTCTAACTGTTTCAGGAAGCCTCTGCAAAAAAAATCAGTATCTCTTACTACAGCAAAAAAAAAATATTTTCCATCATTCTCTATTCTTATTACAGGTGAAAAGGCAAGAAAATTCACTGTAAAAATTCTTTACCAAAAGGGCTACTGTTGTGATATACATAGAATAATCAGGGGAAAAACTTGTCATTAACAAGACATCATAAGAACTCTGAATTCTTACAAGATCTATTACTCCTTTTCACCAGTTCTTCCATGCCCATGTCCTTTGATAGAGAAGGAAGAGTTCATTATTTTCTGATATACCAGGTGGGTGGGAAGGAACAAAAAAAAAAGAATACAAAAGAGAAGATCCACAGGAGAGTGTCATGATCTGGTTATGTTCAGCTCATTCAGGAAGTTTAGAAGGTCAGAGTTTATAGAGACAAATGGTCCCTCTCCTGCAGAAAACCCTGTTTCTATAGAGGAAAATCAGCTGACTGCTCCATCAGTTATTCAGGGTGGCAGCTCAAATCTTCCTTCATTTCCTTCCTCTCTCCATTACATTTCATGTACCTTCTGATACATTGCTATTGCATGTAATAGCAAGTGTCCTACCTTACTGTAAACTTCCTAAGGAAAAGCCCAAGAAACCATCTGACAAACCTGGAGCCATAATATTTTTGGTACCTTTGGGGAGGAATCTTAGGGGAACGCACTTTCAAACTGCGCCTCCCACCTCTCACTTGAGTGGAAAGACTCAAGGAGAAAAGACTTAAAGACAAGCTTCTCCAGGGAGCTGGAATGCTGCACCTGCAGTGAGTGCAGAGAGAATGCTTTATGTCAGTGAAGTTATTAAGACCTTTGCAAACATTCTTGTAACCGCAGTCCTGGTGGATTTTTTTTCCTTTATTTTCTTTTTTTTTTCTTTTGGTTGGTTTGTGGAGGCTTTCTCCTCATTTCCCTTTGTCCTTTATCTTTCAGATTGTGTGTGCAGTAAAATAATGAGCTTGGTATTCACCGGATTTAAAGAAAAGCTATTAATAGATAATGGGGATGAGGCTTAGATTTAAAGATAAAGTATTAATAGATAATGTGGAGGAGGCTTGGGCTAAATACCATACAGGAAGGGAGGCTCCTTTGAAAAGCATTCCATACTAATAATTTTTCTAACAGTTAAGGAAATGGTATGATCCTTTCAGTTAACCTCTGAATATTACCAGCCATCATCATTCCTATCCCTAATCTCTTTATCTGACCTTTCAGAAGCCAAACAATCATAACAACAGTGATGATGCACCCTGTCAAAGCTGGGAGCAAGGAATAGTCCCCATGGTCACTACTATTCCATCCACATGCTATTTAGTAAACTTCTCTCTCTTTCGGGGAAAAAAATAACCTTACAATGTCACAACGTTTTCATGGAAATTTTGGAGCATTTTCTTTTCTGAGGTTTTGCATTAACCTCAACTAAGTCAGATGAAGGAAAGCAAGTAGAAAACTAAACAGAAAATTTATCCATTCTTCCTAGGTTCTCTCTTATGACTGGGTGAGTCCTCAGTTGTTACTTTCACGCTACTTTTTTAAAACAACTTTTTGTAAGCGCTTCTGACTTCCTTTAAAAAATCCAAATTTGCTCTTCATTGTGGAAAACTACTTTTCCTTAGCCAACAGGATACTCCATTTACCTCAACTCTTTAAACCTTTCCATCCTCCAAGCCAAACAGAACTACCAGATTTCCAGATCTAATTTCAGCGAATTGTGGGTTGGGTATTATCTGAGCAGGGACTTTAACAGGTTGAACAAAGCTGAGGAGAGGAAGTTCTGTAGACCAATATTTCAGCTACTTCTTCATAAGGCACCCAGCCAAAACATTCATCTGCAGAATTTCCTTCCTAGTTATAGTGAGGTTTACCCCTGAGTGTTTGCAGTGATATATAGAGCTTTCAAGAGACCAACTCTCACTCAGTCTCAAAGGCAAGGAATGAGAACTATGAACAATGTATAATCCACACCATGAACATCTGTACCCAGTGTCTTTGCAAGTTTCCTTCATTTTGTTTGACCGCTCATCTTTCTCAAGCAGTTTTCAGGAACCAGCCACC
The DNA here is from genome assembly GCF_051311805.1 of Agelaius phoeniceus. Lineage (NCBI taxonomy): Eukaryota > Metazoa > Chordata > Aves > Passeriformes > Icteridae > Agelaius > Agelaius phoeniceus. The sequence continues at coordinate 28,154,300 of NC_135268.1, forward strand.
TTTGCTGGGGAGTTCCCCCTCTTCTGTTCCTTGTGAAGATGCAGGTGACAATGACAACATTGCTGTTTACTTAGGATTTGGATAGTGAGTGTTCATTGTTTTACCAAGGAATGTTTATTGAAGGGTACATTTCACATTTTTTTGCATGTTTATTATGGGAATAATTACCACTCAAAGAAGTGTGTTTCTAACATTTATTATACAATTTTCACTTTTCAAAAAAAGGGAAGCACTTGAGTCTTACCTCACTGCACATAACTTAAATAAATTGCTCTTAAAAGTATCCTCTGGTTTTGGATGAAATATTTGAATTTTAACAGTTAAGGTCCAGAATGAGTTTTACACCAAGCTTACACTAAGTTTCTTCTGCTGATTCTGGTGGAATTGTTCCATCTTTCAGTAAATATGATATCAGTATCAAAACAGAAAAATTGCTTTTCTTGAGGAATGTAGACTAATATCTAGATATTTTCCTTTCAGATAATTAAAACCTATGTTAATAAACTAATTTCTTATATTAAAAGTTGCTTCACCTAGATTAGACCACAGATGGTGTCTCTGTCTTAAACAGAGTATGCATTTTGTAAGCAAAACATCTAATATTGTGGGTAAGGCAGGATTACGGTGGAGACACTGTTAATTTAAGTGTCAAATGCTTTTAAGAGTTGAAAGTGTTCACTCATAACTGTTATGAATTCAGCATATGTTATAAATTATGTGCATATAATCTAAAAAACAGATGAATTCTGTGTAATGTCTTCTTTCAATTAAGACATTAATTGCCCAACATGTTAAAAAAAATCAGGAGTAGGATAGGTGAGGCTGCTTTCTGGTGTAAAAAGAAAAAGAATTTTTAGAGGAATCAACCAAATGGTTCTCTGGTAAAATTGGTAACTTTAGTGGGAGACACAAGGGTGTCTGTTGTTTGATGCTACAAAGTCTTTCATAAATTTACACTTGCATCACATCCTTGATAGCCTATAGCAGCTGAAAATTCAGCTGGAAAGTCACAATATTTTCTTCATGGAGGGGCTGGACAGCAACTGGATATTTTGTCTTAATACCTTTTTTCTAACTTGATACCCTATCATTTTTTACTGTCCCATGTGGACTGTAAAGCAGTCAAAACCCATATAAAAGAGCAATGAATTTATTACACCTTCATTCTGCACCCATTTCTTACAAAAAAGAAAAAAAGTCAAGTAGCTAAGAATATCAGCTGTACCATTTTCAAATACTTTTAGTTCCCAAGGAAAACAATACTGCAGCTAAAACCACCTCATGTACACAAAAAGTGCCCACCAAGGCACTTTTATACCAGAGATTTCTTCAAGCAACCCAAGCAGCTTCTCTGCAGCTACCAGGGTTTGGCAAAGGCTTTTCAACAATGACATTTCCTGGCAAAAGAAAATCTGGGCAAGAAGAAATGAACAGTGGTGAGTAGTACTTTATGATTCAGATGCATATAAATTGAATTACAGCTCTGGAACACCAAATAAGAAGGAGCTGTAAATAAAGGTCATAAGTGTTTCACATCAAGATATACACAAAGAAGCTGTAAAGCAATGTCATGTCTGCACTCTGTCCAAGCATACATTAAATGAACTCTAAGTTTTGTCACGATGCTTTCCAAGGTATTAAACATAGCAAATAAATAAAAAATTATAGACCCTTCAGCCAATATAAGCATGTTGGATAAAGACTTCCCATCTAGTAACCAAACAAAATCATGGTCTTTATTTTCCATAGTAGTTTATTCCTCTTTTCTGGCCATTTTCAAGTGTTTGCAAGTTACTGGTTTCCCCAAGAAGTCAATATGTGAAAAGTCACAAAAAAGAGTGACCCTTGTGTTATTTTTGACTTAAGGCAAACCAAAAAATGCTGATGTAGTCACATTATGGCTTTGTCTCTTACAACTTGGAACTCCACAGAGCACATAAAACTATTACTTCTGTGGTCTAAATCTCCCCTGAATGCGAACTTCAACAACCTTTAGCAAAGAAATAGTTGAGACTATGATTTCTAGTCCTGTTAAATGCTTTATAAGAATTTGAACTTGAAACAATCCAAGTGTCCTTTCCTACTGAGGAGATCACAATAAAAATAAATTATTAGGGAGAAAGAAAATGCCACCAAAACAACACTTACTTCAATGAGGTTGACACTTGCAGTGTTTACAGGAGGGAAAACAAACAGAAGTTAACTTCTCCCTAAGTCTAAAAGAGGCAGTAAAACCTAAAAGCAAAGCCAAGGTCTTCCAATTCTCACTCCACTATCCAAGCCACTCGGTCTCAGTTGCCTTAATTTGATGCCTCAAAGAGAGGTCAAGGTACAGACTGCCTTTCAATCTAAAATATGCTGGAAAAGAGCTGAAGCAAATGTCAACCTCAGCACAAGCAAGGCATCCAATTGATGAATGAACTGAGGGTTTTGGACCCACATTTAATTGAACAGACCAAAAATCTCTTTCAATGGGCTTTGAATGAAATCTTTAGGGAGAAATCCTGGTTCTGCTGGAGTGAGTGGGAGCTTTGAGTTCTTTAAGCGATGAAGTCAACAGTTAGGCAATGAAGCAAGCAGTCCAGAGTTAACCGCAGAAAATATTCAGGGCTTCTCACCTCTAAGTTCAGCTTTCACATTTAAATTCTACTGAGGATAACTACAGTAGTCTGCCAATTCCAATTCGCAAAAAGGCAAGCAGAGCCAGCCAGACTCCTTCTGTGCAATCTACTGGAGACAGCATCACAAACTTTCTGCCTCTCACTTCCCATCCTCTGAAGTAGCAGACCACCACATCTGACTCACCGGCATAGCACAGGAATTACTCCAGTCACATTAGTGTAGGTGCTCAGACTGCTATGGTAAGGACCACAAATAAACCTTATAAACAGAGAGGAGAAAAAACCTTCACATTTCTCTTGTTTACAGAGGAGACACTATCCTGCTCCCCAGGAAGCCAATGATAAAACACTCACTGACGTCAATGGGAGTGCATTCAAGACTCACTTTAGGTTAAAATTGAGTCATGTTCAAGTAGTAGTTTTTGTCTTCCCCTTTGCCCTCTGTATAAAATTGAACAACTCCATCCTCACTAAATCATTCATGTTTGTCAGCTTCCTGCCTCTCCCTGCATGGTGGGATCCAAGCAGCCTAACTGTTTATAGATACACATAGACTTACTTGTCTATGATTTTAATTTTCTTTGGCTCCAGAGAAGAGCAAGGCTTGCCAGGGGTGGTTTCTGTCACTAAGGGATTCACTCATTTTCTTCATTCCCATCATATTTGCAAAAGCAGTGAAGCACATTCAAGCTAAGACTCCTGTGGGTGTGGCAGGACATAGAGTCCCTAAATATTTGTGGGAGCTCCTATAAGCCTTCTATTGTTTGAAGAACTTAATTCAAAGATTTTCAAAAAACACTGGGATTCCCGCAGATACAAGAAAAGATCTTGTCAGATCCTCAAAAAAGCATAAAGCAACAAAGATACATAATTTCCCTTTTACCTCAGAAGTAATTAGGTGCATAACCTCCTTGGTTAGAATTACTCTCAACCCTGTTTTCATGGATTTGCATCAATACTTATTAATCACACAGAAAGTGGATAGTGGATCTCTGCCCCCATTGACTTTTGCTGAAGCATAGCTGGGCTCTTAAAAGTTTATGTCAGTGTTGCCAAATGGCCCTAAAGGGATGATTTGGAAAGAATTGTTGCTACTGAGATACTGAACACTGACATCAGAGTTAAGCATGAATGCTCACCTTCAACATTCCATTTCAGCTCAACAGCCACAGCTTCAAAAATTTGTTTCCCCAAACGCTTCAGTCCCATATGCATTCACCTAGAGATTTCCAACCACTCAGCAAGGTTCCACTGAGTATCTTACTTCCTTTGATTTATGAATCTCTTCAATAGGCAAGAATTGAAGAAAAGCCTGAACATCTTGGAGAAAGTCAGAGAGATATAAATATGCTTACATTTGTTTCAGTATGTGGCAGTTGCTGCTTGTTGAGTGAGCAAAAGTCTCAAGGACTACAGTAACTGGAAAATCTAATAAAGGAACCATACAGGGAGCAAAGCAATTAGGAGAATATTGACCAAATATCCCTTTTTCTTTCTCACACATATCCATTTTTTATAATAATCAAAGAAAAAAAATAGGTTTTATGCAGGAAAGGAAATTGAGCCTCTCTACGCAGTTTGTTGCATATTCTTCTTTCTGCATACTGTGACATGGCTCTTTTAGAAGTCACTTATTGAAAATTTCAGTATTGTTTCAGCTTAATATTGAGACCAAGTTGCCTAAAATATATGACTTCCTGAATAGCTGCACAGTGTTCTTTGACAGCCTCTTTGCCTCACAGAGATGTTACAGGGGTGGGCTCTTCCCCCTCGCCTTCCCAAATATTTTCTTTATTGTGATCTGAACTTCAGAGAAAGATCCAGGAGGGTAGCTGTTCATCAGTTGGGCCCCACGCTGGCTCTCCTCAGGGGTGGGGAGCAGGCACTCCAAAGCTATCCTGCATGGCAAGTGGGGTCTGTCCTAATTACTTACAGACTGACATAACAGGCACCAATCTGAAGATGATTAAGTTTCCCCTGACATCACTCCAAAAGACACTTACTCACCCTCCTCCAGCTTTCCCCTTCCTTTATAGGTGAAGAAAGGCCACAGTTAAGATCACTGCTTCTGCAGTAAGGCCAAAAATTAGAGGGGAAAGTGATGGCTAACCACACAGCTCCATAGTATAAACTCTGTTAATGAATATAAACCACTCCTAATGCACAGTTAATAGTTTCTGCTCCTGAAACTGCCAACATCTGCTGATTTATCCTTAGCTTACTTACCACCATTTCAAAGCCTTATCTTCAAGAAAACAGGGCAGATGAGCACCATGACCATTGTCTCAAATTAGTACTTAGCTTTGGATGCTTTTCGCTTATTCTCTATTAAAATAAAGTATGCCATGCTTGCCAAGGTTTCCTGTGAAGACACACTGCAGAAAGAGTGAGTTGGAAGCCTCCAAGCACTGCAGTCTCTTCAGAGAGCACAGCTTTGTTCACAGTGCAGTGAAATGGATCTGTCCGATACGAGCAGACCATTAGTGAGATGTCTAGCAGAAGACACCTGTACAGCAGAGAAAGCCAGCTAAAGCTGAACACAGAGAATGCTTTGGCACACTGAATAAATTCTGCCCAGTCACATCAAAGAATATTCTCAGGCAACCCAAAGGAAGTCAGCAGAAAGTCCAGTAACTGAAAGAGTGGAAGACCACAATATAAGCTGCTGGCATTTACGGAAATTACAAACATAAATCAAATAAGAAAATAACACTTTAAAAAAAGAATTTTATTTATTAATAAAACATATTTCCATAATCTAGACCATACACTGGCACAGGCAGAAACCCATCAGTTTTCACTTTCTCATTCAGGACAATTTATGGTGTCAAATAAAAAACTCATGAAATTAAGGTGTCTAGTGAGTACAGCATTTTCTTTAGAGACATATATACCAACAGATAAGTCTTAATGAAAATAGTTAAGCAGAAGACAATGAAGAGAGGTTTGTCACATGTCCACAGTATTGTAAGAGAACTGCTGGTTCTCGAACTTCACTGAATATTTTCCAGCAATGTACTTAGCATGTGACCTCTCTGTGGCTCCACAGTTTCCCCAAATGTTTTCATAGCTCATAAAACGTTTAGGAAGTGTTTATAAAAACTGCTTGAGGAAACTGTGCCACAAAGAACTTGAGCTTCGCGTCTCAGCAGTGCAGCTTTGATTTAGCTCTCTTTGACGGTATTTCATTTTGCAAATGCCCCACTAACATCTGCATGCAGGCCCTCTCGGGATAGCACCGAGACAGAGTGCAGCTTTATGGATATTACTTGGCCAAGTTCCTCCAGCATGTGATGGTTGACTTGCCTCCCTCATGAAATCACACATGCAAATGTTCCCCATGCATACACTTACTGATGGCCACTTTCAGTGATCTGTGTTGGGAAGAAATATTATGTCATAAACACCATCGCAACATCTGCGGCGGATCCTTTTGGAACCCGACACGGCCCGCCAAGCCCTGAGAGCACTCTCACATCACAAGGCCATGACGGACGGTGCTCGACCCGCTGCCCTGCAAGCTCACCCCGGCTTTTTCATGCATGCTCTAGCAGGCTGTTTGGAAACACACAGCCAGAGAAGTGTCACAGACAAGCTCTCAGTATACAGCTCTCTAGAGAATGTTTGCAGAGCGCAACAATGAAACACGATCATGCAAGAACAATGAGGTTTAAAACCAACATTTTACAATGCTTAATTAACTAAAACAAACATTCAGAGTGTTCTGGTGGAACTCTAGTCTTCAGCCACAGACTCATGACTTCCTGTGTCTTGGATATTAATTAGCAATTATTAAGAGCCTTTGAATACACTCAGGATGAGTAGATTCACCCCTACAGAAAGACTCTTCATTGAATTTCTATACCGTGGCTTTCAAGCCAAATGTCACCAAGAATTCTACTAAATAAAGTAAGAAATCCTTCAGTCATAGCATATTTTTCTTATAAGTTAAGAAGAAAATTCTACAGGTAAAAAAGTAGTGGACATAGCTCTAGTAGACATATTTTAAATACAGCCATCCTTAACCTCTTTTAAGCCCAAAGGGAACATGACATGGCAAGCTGATGGCCCTGACTACTTGTCTGAATAATCATATACTCCACCAAGATAATCTTAAAAGAGTTAAGCAAAAAGTTCTTCAATCCTGTTTGTGTACCTGTCTCCATACACCTGAACTGGTTACTTGTGATAGCTTGTGAAAAAAATACCAATGCTATATGCAACAAAGTGCCACCAATAACTATGGCAAAGATTTTCTTCTCCTACTGGTAGAAATTAAATATCCTTGAGCAAGACAAGCCCTATTTGTAATAAGAATAAATTATGACATAGACATAAAACTTTTAGCACATGCTTTTGACAATAGAACTTTTCCAGTCCAAAGCAGCTTTATATACCAAAATGTTATTCAAACCCAGGAATTAGTTCTGTGATTTTTGAGTGTCTAGTCAAGCATGTACGTTCTCACCCCTGTTAATTAATTATCCACTCCTAAGCAGTAAATAAGAAGCAGTCACTACCCTTGAGGAAAAAGCAGGACATATGTATCAGGTGTTAGACATAAAAACCAGCCTCAACTGTTTATTTGGCTCCCAAGCTTAGCCCAGGCATTCAAATGAAGCAGTCAGTGAGAAACAGCTACCCTGTTCCTACCTCTGAGGACCACAGGACTCTAAGAGTTGTCAGAAAACACAGTACTGCACCTTTCTTTAGACTTCAAGTTACAACTAAGTTTAAGTCATTCGGATTTTAACTCCACCTAGACAGTCATGAAAAGGGATAGGGGAAAAATGAATGCCCCTTCTACACTCTCTTGACATCATTTCAAAGGAATGAGTAAACCCTGCTTGTGACATTGAGAAGAAATTGTAGCATGACCTGTGAATCATTTTTTTTTTTAATCAGTTCAACTAAAATGTTAAGAAACCTGTTATTGGCTACCTTTAATCAAAAAAGACCTCTTGTAAGGCACACGCATACACTCACCACACTACACCAGCTCCTTTACTTCATTTTACCTTCCCACTAAAAAAAGGAAGCCTGCAATAGTGCTCTCACTACCCTCCACCTGAACAGAGTGACCCAATCCAAACATTTCTTATTGTCTTGATAGTTAAACAGAGACAGAAAAGGCATGAGCACTCAGCTCTGAGAAAAAAGATGAAACGAAAGACGCCTGAACTGTGGCAAAGTGTGACCATTATTGATTGTGGTAGTTTTTAACTTTCTCCAAGCTATCAGCCACAGTGTGCTGCTGGTTGCTAGGGTCTATATTTCTGAGAACATACCTCAATTAACTTAACTTCACAGCGATGGCTTTTGTACTTAAGGGAACGACCAACATATCCAGTAACAGCTGGAACACTCAAAGTATAGGTCCTAAGAATTAGGTTTTGTGTGTGCTTTGCTGCTTATGAGGTTAACTATGATTGAGAAGGCTCAATCATGTTATCCAAACATAGTGGAAAACAAAAAATACCACTCAATAATGATGGAGGAAGGCTTCAGAATATTATCAAATCCCTGCTTATGGAAAGCACAGAGAGAATATAAGAGCTGACACATGAATATGTACGTATGTAGCTCATGCTTTCCTAAAATCCCTACTTCACAACAACCCTGTCTCACAAGAATTACATAAATTCATAATGGACAAAAATCAGGCAAGAATCACATCTGCCTTGTTCAATGGAAGAGATTGGAAAGTCCCCATATTTTCCAGTCATTGAAATCCTATGATGCAATTCCTTTGGAGCAAAAATCAATCTAGAAATTTTTTGGGGAGAAACAACAACCAGCAATCAACCAAAACCAAACTCCCATTTAAATGACCATCATTTAAATATCCTATGTTCTGAAGGTCTGTGCTCACCACCTGTCTTGAGAATTAATTAATATTTTGTTCCTTAAAAGTAATGAAATCAGACCATAAGTGAACACAACCTAATACTAGCATTAAAGAGGATTCATCTAAGTCACATTGCCCAATTCCTCATTTCTTAATTAACAAAATATCTACAGACATCACTATTTTTCTCCCTCCACTATCCACCTCTGTACTTGGCTGTCACAGAGGCAGACTGACCATTAACAACACTACATCACCATCTTATAAGTTAATAAGAATGCTGTTTGTTTGTTTTACTAAGGTCTATAAAGCTATGATAATATAGAAACAAATATCAACTTTGAGGATCTTCCATTCAAACATGTTTGCTTGCAGTAGTTTCTCTATATAATAGAAATTTACCTTTGTGCTTCCTCAAAATACATGTGGCTTTATCAAAATGTCAGCCAACCTACAACTGCTGGAAAGGGTACCAATCACGAAGTACACAATTTAAATTTACTGTGCTCAAGAGGGGTAATTCCCTCTTTGCTGAATTAAGCTGAAGCCTTTCAATCATCATTGACAAGCAGAAATGGAAGAGGCAATCAGCGAGAAATATTGTTAGGCGTGGAGAGAAATTCACAAGAGGAACTGCTCTGGAAAGGCTCTTTGATATAAGACATGACACTTTATGGTCGTAGTGAGGTTTTTCTTCAGACTGCTTGAAGTTCCTCACCACTCTACAGATGGCTGATATTTAATGTTTTTTTTAATATGAGAGAACTCAAGTCTATTTAAGAAATCCCTCTTCAATTACCTTCACAACACATTTGCTTTATTACTGAGCAGTTAATGCTGCAGACATGCACTCACATGTCTACAAAATTAATTCACTGTCTTGCTGTAGCTACACTAATGGGCTCTAGCTGAATAGTTTTCTTTTAGATGGAAAAAGGATGAAAGAATATTTCTTTAAAGCAAATAAGGTATTTCTATTATAAGTAAAAACTTCTAAATTGATCTTTTTGGGGGGTTGGTTAAAATAGTAAAGTTAAATGAAGATGGGGGAATGAATATTTGGGCAGAATCAAGACTGGGGGGTACAACTCACCAATCAACATGTCTGCAGCAGGATGACAAAGAGCTCTGCTCACAAGGGCACATTCTGTTCTGTAGTCCTCTCCTTCCATCCCCATGATGGGGAACCTGCATCACCCCTTAACAGCTCATCCAGAGCACCTAACATTTCCCTCACAAAACTGAACAAAATTAGTTGCTTGTAATGTGCCAAATTCAAAAGCTGTGATTGCAAGAAAGGTGTGTGGTGTCTTAACAAAACCAAAATCATAACACCATCCTTCCACCTTAGATAAGAGAAGGAGTGATGTGCACTGGAGCAGAATTCAAAGAATCCTTTCTTTGGGGGGTTTTGAAAATGTCATTTCTAAGCTATGGCACATTCTGTCATTACCTTGGGAATCTTCTTTCAATTTTCTATCCCATAAAAGTATGAGACTTCAACTGATGTAGAATGTCTCTAACTGGATAGCTGCCCACCACTTAAACGGCACCTTGCTTGCTTGACACGGTTATCTTTCTGCCAGCCTTGGAGCACAGGCAGCCTGGTCTCATGTGGTTTCACTTGTGCATTTGTTTCTCCCTTTATTGCAGATTCCACACCTGAATATGTAAGCTTGAGTGGTGGTGTGCGTGCTTGGCCAGAACTGAAACATTTTATGCTCCTGCCTTGCATTTCCCAATGCCTAGATGAATACCAAGGATTTGCACAGAGTACTTCTGACCTCCAGCCACCAGGAGGATTTCAGCAAGGTGGCTTCTTTTGGAAGAAGTGGGGGAGAAGAGAAAGAGGGAATTCCTTCCTTTTTGCTATGGGTCTAGGACCTCGATAATTTAAGGCAGGGTGATCAAATAATAAACAGAAGTGTCCCACGTCTAATACTCTTGAAAGACAAGATCATTTTATATCAAACATTCCTTCTATGGCTTCCCCACTTTTCATTGCTAAATACCAACGTGAAAAAATATTTAAGAAACGATCATACTTGTTTCCTAGGATCAAAGGTACATATCTAGTGTTAAAGAACAAAACTCCATAACATCAGGGACACTAGATGTGCTCTACATAACATCAAATCTAATACAATATCTAGTTTCTCATTGTCTGCTTTTCAGAACAATTTTTTGACCAAATAATTATTTGCCTTTCTCTTTTATATTGAAGAAAACATTAATTATAAGACAAGTCTGGTTCCTGTTCATGTTTACAATAGTACAAAATCAGATCAGACCTTAACTTCATTAATTACCTAGTAATCACACTGACAAAAGCAAAATGCCACTCATATATCCTCCTTCTACTTTCCTCTCAGCCACTAAAACATACAATCTTTTGGTTACACCATTGTACAGTCAAAGAAACATGAAACCAGTATTTTAAACCCTAACCATGTATATTTCTTTTCTGATGAACTATAGGACAAAACAACACTGCTTACATTTATTTGTATACCCATCACTCCATGCGGCAACCCTGAAAGCAGAGCTTCCCAGAATTTTATGACCTGACTACATTATCCAAAGAAAGTTCTAGTCACCTTTTATGAGTGTTCAGCCTGTAGAAGGGAAATGCTGAGCAATACTGGCTTATCTTTGCTGGAGTAAAAGTCATTTACTCAAACCAAAGGCCAAAACAAACTAGAAGTTACAAGAACTTTGAGAGAAGATTCTCCCCAGTACAAAGAAGAGTTTTCTGATAAGGCTATGCCTTGTTCCAAATAACAGAACAATGCTACACCACAGTGATTTATAGCATGAGTCTCAGTGTGAATATACACAAGAAATCCCAGTCCTGCAGTTACTAGTAAGTTTTCAAACACGTGAGTCCAGAAAGCAAACTTGTTCAGGTACAGCCAGAAGTTTGAGTGGTACACAAAAGCCATTGCTTTGACACCTGATCTCGGCATGCTTGTGCATTTCAAATGTAGCAAGTTATTGCTTCCTCACTGATCACTAATACATCTGTATGTTTGCATTATGCCTGGGGCAGTTTCAGGCCCCCAGCAGCATTTTAATAAGGCATTATACATGTATTTTTTGAATTCTATTAAGAAATTTACCCTACAAAACACTCCCAGAAGATAACGCGGGGGGAAAGCCTCAAAGTCCAAATAAAACAAAACAACCCCACAAGTGCATCTGGGCCTCCTAATGTCAGTATAATGTTAAGGTTACATTAGATTAGATCCCACTCAGGAAGATGAAACCTGCATCCAGGATGAAGCTGCACACTAATGACAATTTGGCCGCCTTAGAGAGCTTTCTGTTAGAACAAAAGCACCTTCAAGAGTCAGAATGTACAGAAAGCTGACAGTGAAGCAGCTGCATTTATTTCCCACTGGAGTTTGGCTGTTGTCCCAAATGTCCCAGTTCATTGTTTTCTAGGGTCAGAGATATGATATGCACCAATATGCTGACTAGTGCTCCATTACTCCTGAATATTAGAGTCCTACTGACCCAAAGGTATCTGTAGATTACAGTCAGGAGACTCTCATTTGCTAGGGAGAATGGTTCTTCTTCAATAAGATATGCTCACAGTGCCTCCACTTCACTGACTCAAGCACCTAATGTGCCTCATGAAAGAAGAAGAGTAAAGAAATACCATGGATTTATGTATTGAAGGTTGATTAGATTTTTCTTTCATTTGAATAACTCTGAAAAATGGACCCTACTATGAGACGTAAGAAACAACTTACTTTCAAAGAAGCGACAGTCCACCAAACGGTTAAAGACAAAAAGCTATGCAAAAAAAGTGCTGTAGCATTGGTCAGTGCTGATATGCAGTTTGTGCTTATCACCTTATGACAACCCTCCTTGGAGTCAAAAACTGCCCATATTTCATGTGAACCAGAAGGAGGAAAATGCAAACCAGACATTTCCAAACTATTCTAGAAGACCATGGTTATATCCTCCCTTCTACCTCCAGCATGAGCTCACTTGCAACATGTCAAACACATGGCCACATTTGACATTTTACACATCAAGCCTGCCAGCCTCACCTGTGGGGCAGTAGGTGAGCATCAACTGGATGTCCACCAACTGACCACAGATTTCTCACCTAAACATGCTAATTTCCATATGGATACAAGTCTTGTCAGGGAAGCAGGGAGGTGGTACAGAAGTGATGATTTGGGTTTTTCTGTTCTGGGTTCCTCCTCTCTTCCCAACAAAATTTGGTGGTTGGAGTATGAAATTAATTTGGGGCTTTAGCATAAAGGCTTGCTTATTGCCCAAAGTGCAGGATGCTTTCTTCATGTACTCAGAACCACTTGGCTTCCAGTGACATGTGTAGGAGTACATGGTGGTTAAGTACAGGTGTTAATTAAATGGGACTTGCCTGATGAGGAACAGTGCTGTCATTGAGAAGAGATGGCAGTGTTTCTGGATATACAAGTTACTTACATGTTTTAAATAGACCATGGCAGTTTGTAAGTCACATACTCATGCAGAAAATGGCATGTTTACTATTCAGAGTTCCTTCTACTCAAAAAAAATTATATTGAGTCAGGGAAAATCCAATGGCATGGTTTCAAGTTGTTGAAGAGAGATCTATCAATGTTAACAAAAATACTTAAATTCATTCTAGGAATTGAACAATTTGTCTGAGAAGACTGAAATATTTTAAATTTGTTGACGTTTACTCATTCCACAAATTATTTTTTTTGTTTTTAAAATCTCTAAATGGTAATGAAATTATCTTCATTACCCTAAGGAATTTAAACCGTGTGTTTCTTCAAGGCTCATGTTGAGAATACACTTCTGAATAGCTTTCACTTATTGAACACCAGCCTTGAAGGTAAGCAATTTTTTTAACCCTTATTTTGCACACGGACTACAAGTCACAAACCCTTTGCTTTTCTACCCTGTTCTCCTTTCCTCTAGTCCTCACCCTTCCTGAGGAATTTTTCTGTATTATTTTATTCATGGAAGTATCAAAATAAAAACTAAGTGCATAACTGGACAGTGTACTAGGTAAATCTTTTAATTTACACTGGTTTCAGGCCCACCCAAGGGTCTGAAGAGAAGGAAACCAGGTGGTCTAACCTAAGTCCCATGGCAGAGATATGCTATATTGCCAAAGTAAAATAAGTGATCCCACAGAATCTGAAACATATCTGTTGACTCTTTGCAACAAAATGAAAGCTGAAATGAATGGAAATTAAATTATCTCCTCCCCCCAGAGGCAGTCATCTTCTCAGGTCAGAGGTATGCAAAGGAAATACGAGTTCCCATTTCATGGCTTGCACCATAGCTATGACTAGACAGACAATATCTCCTTTTTTTTTTCTTTCCCACCCCACCATCCTGACTTGAATCTTCCAAATATTCCTCATAACAGAACTATTACAATACAGAGGAGGAAAAAAAATTATATTCAGATTTAAACAAAGCATTACTTGTGGAAATGTGCTGAAACTGAAAATTTTGTGGTTTTGTAAAAAGGAAGAGTATATTGTCACATAACTTTACTGAAACATATGGTCTGCATTCATTCTCAAAAATGATAAATAAACATTAGGAAAATAATTCTGAAATTTTTCAGAAATTGTTTGTGGGAATCAGAAAAGAAGAGACACTGCAAAAGAAAACAGACTGTCAGATTTGCAACTGCAAGCTAGCTGAGAATAGATACATTCCAAAACAAGCTTATGGTTTACAAATATTTACAGTCGATAAAAAGCCTAAAGGCATTACTTTAAAAAAGACCCCAAAAAACAGGAAGAAGCACAGTTTCACCATTAAGATCAGCATGAAAATGTCTAAAGCTTTAATGAATTCACAAGTCCTGCCTAGGCCCTTCACAGTGATTTAATCAGAATTCAAGTTCAGCATTAACAAAGATGAGTTCTACCACATGTGTAATCTGTAAACATACATATAAACCAAAAAATGTAACACACAAACATTTTAATGCTTGCAATATTTTAAAAATTTGATTATTTTTCTCCAACACTGTGACCAAATTACCTTCCAGATGATCAATAGTTTTTCTTGAAAATGTATCCTGTTTTATTAGCTATCAGAAAAACACATGATGTACAAAGTTACTGCTCTAAGGTGTAGAGTTTTAGAAACCGCAGAATGAAATATCTTGGCCTATGATAGAGCAACTATAAATCTATTGATTAATATTGGGGTTTTTTTCACACTAGCCACAAAATAGGTACACAGTCACTGAGAAATACGTGCTGAACAGTAGTAACTAATGAACAATCAATAATACAATCACTTCTGATTGTCTATACCCACCCTTCAACCAGCTTGCTCACTAAAGAAATGCTTTTTGTATTAAAGATGTTAATGATTAAGTCATGATTGTTTGGTTTACATGACCCAGGCAGTAATCCGTACAAAATTGACATCAATAATAAGGCAGTGTAAATTGACTCAATTCCTCACCTTTTACAACATTAAAGAAACAACCCTATATTTAAGCCATTCATTTCTATTACAAAGAGATGCAGGAGTGAGATCCATTTCCTTCCCTTTTTGTTGCTTAAATCTTGCCACCAATCTTAAAAATGTAGGAGTCTCAGAGGTTTCTGTAGTAGCCTTCAGTGTTCCTGCTCAGACTGCCACAGAGGAGGACCAGCACTCTCTAGCTCTGTCCTGCATGCTCATGTGTCTGTGCCTTTATTCAGGAGAGAAGTTTAGCTTATTCTTATCCAAGATAATTTCCACTGTGCATGCTGAGACTGTTTCTAGTTAGTCCAACACTTGACCATATTGTTAAAAATATGTAAGAACATTTTTGCAGGAACTGAATATAAAAGTCTTCTAAGTCAACAGGAAAAAAAAATATGGATATGGTAAAAGAAACACTTTCCAGGGAAAAGACACACACTTTTCAAAGCTTGTTTCCCTGGATCTTTTATGACATGATTTTGATAGAAACAGTCAAGTGGAATTTGATTTTACTTTTTCCTTTCCCTAAGGAGTGTTGGGGTGAGAAGACGACGTGCTGCCCATAACAGTGAGCTCAGCTGCACGAGAAGCTGCAGTGGGTTTGTGACCATGTATACAAACAGAGCCTGAGAAACCACATCTGTCCTGTCTTTGGGGTCTTCTACAGAGAGGAGCTGATGACAGTTCAAGCAAATACAGGCCATTTTACTATGGACAAATCCCTCTGTGGCACACATTTCTGCTATTGCAAAAGGAAAAATAACAAAAATGCTCTATCCAGCTACAGCATGCCAAGATAAAATAAGTAAATAAACTGGCTCCTCCCTCCCAAAACAACCCCAAAACATGTCCAATGAGTACCTAGATCCTCCAGTGCTGCAGCTATATGGTCATCATGATAGTTGAGCTTATCCATCTTAGCCTGAATTTACTCTCTGGCATGGAATTGTTCATCCCGTGAGACTGGTTTTATGTTCAAAGCATTCTCAAAGCTTTGTTGCCTTTGTGGCACATTTTGTATCCATCAACATCAAGCCACAAGCTCCATTTTTTCCTTGTTAATTATGCTTATGCTGCTCTGCTCTGGCTTTGTTCATTGCAGAGCTTTGATAAATGAGCTTTCTGCCCCCATCATTATGAGGACACAGAGAGAATTCCCATCCAGTCCAAAATTAAATGATGAAAATAAGGAAATGGTTTGGTTTTTATATTAGAAATTGATGAAGTGTGCAAGAGAGGGAGGGTAGGGGGAAAAAAAGAAAAAGAAAAAAAAAAGGGAAAAGTCCCCAGAATTAACCAGACTTGACCAGCAGCTCTGACTTCCTGGAGCCACTCAGGTCATTCAGCTCTGGATATGCTTCCAGCTATAAAACAACTTTTCACTTCATTTTTGCACCAGTGGGCTGGGAACCTCAGCCTCAGCTAGAGGCTGGTTTTACTGCTCTGCCTAGGGTTAGGGTTACACTCAGGATTAGGGCTGAGAAAGCCACAAAGCCCAGAGCTCCAGGGACAGTGCAACTGCAAAAGGCCTGCCAAGGGCAGCACAGCACTGCCCCAGCTCTGCGGCACCTCAGCCTAGGAAAATGCTGGTTTTACTGCTCAGCTTAGGGTTAGGCTTGAATAAACCACAGAGCCTGGAGCTCCATGGACACTGCAACTACCAAATTCTTTGCAGTCTGAAAAACTGTAAAGCTCCTCTTATTTGGATAAATTTTCTTTTGAGTGCACCTTGTTTCCTCTGATTAATAACTGCACAAGTGCTGCATGAAATTGCTCAAGTGCCACAAGGCCTCTAGGAGATGTCCTGGGTTTGTGACCAAGTGACCCATTCACATTTAAAATTAACTCTCTGCTCAGAATTGTACTTCAAATATTCTAACATTGCAGCTACTGTGTATCAGCTCACTTGTACCTCTGTGGACCTTTACTGAAAAACCACCCAAAGCTAAATTCTGCATAAAGAGTACTGTGCCCTCTCCTTCCAACACCCAAGAAGGAGTAAAACAGAAGGGACTGGTGGGCTTGGGATGAGGGAGGTAGAAAAAGAAAAAAACCCCAGTCCTAAAAGCACAAGCCCATGACTGCTCAGTTATTAAATAATGACAAGGTCTTTATAAGGGTGGTGGCCTCTTCTTCTAATGGAGGAAGTAAACTGCGTGTGAGTTATAACTGGTAAAATTACTGTGGCCTGCACAGATTGATTAGATGACAGAAAAGAAAGAACATCATAAAGAAAAGTGATTTCTGATTGCTTTGCCTAACCAGCTTAAGCAGGTATAGCATAATGACAAAACATGTTCAAACAGCAGGAGTCACCTGGCCACTCAGGCCACTCCAGGCTCCAAAGGGAGGTGCAGGGCAGCTCACTTCAATGCAGGACAGGCTATTCCAGGCCCCTGCTCACCAGAGGCAGCATATGTGAAGCTGTTTTCCTGTGCTCTTTGCCCAGGCCACGCTCAGAACTGGGAACATCATGAGCAGCAGCACTCACATCAGAGAGCAGTAGCACAATACCATGACTAAGAAGGAGCGTGTTTCTTTCACTTATTATGTTAATTCCTTCTTTTTGTCTGTTTTCTGTCAAACAAAACATCCTTCACTTTTTACTAACACATTACAACAAAATGTACCTAGAGGGACATCCAGCTGTGTTTAAGTTCACTTAATTTCCTTGTTCTCGGGAAACTTTGTGAGTTTCAGGCATGGTATAAATAAGGAAGCAAACCAGACTTGATTCAGAACAAGAATCTTGGTGTTCCCATGAGCTGTCTCTTTGCTCTTTTTCTGTTTCTCTCTCTGTATCTGATTTTTCCTAGGCTCCCACTAACAGGATGGCACAGCTTTTTAATTTTGCTAACTGCAAATCACTGTTGCTCTGGGTGAAACAAATGAAGTTTTCCTCTGTATTCTATGTTGCCAAGCACTTTTACCTGCTGATTTAGACTTGGATATCCATTGCAAACAAGGCAACAATATCTTGTATGAAATAGATATTTCAGGAATAATCATCATTGGACAAATTCTGCATTGAAAGAAATACTGTGCAATGTCTCAAGATCAAATGAGCTCATCTGTAGACACACAGCTCTTCAAATATGATGCAATTTGCTTTGAAATAACTGAGAGGAAGATGCAGATTTCTAGGGCAATCAGAACTGCTACATATGTCCCTCCTGCCTGACCAGGTCATACAGGCTGTTCTGTGAATGTACACCTTGGGCAGTGGGGTCACACAGAGGCCTTTTCCAGCCCTTCCTTCAAATCAGTCTCCAGTGAAGCAATTCAGATTAAAGGTGGTACAGCCATTGTGTGCCCCTTAAGCACATGCATCAATGTCCTCTGCATAACTGGACTCCTCTGACCTTATGCTTCTCATGTCTGACATGTGTTCCCCTGTTCTCATAAAAAGCTCTACATTTTAGTAATTTGACTGAGCCATCCTTTTGGGATACTCCCATTTCACATGCACGAGTGAACTTTATTAATCCAACAATTTCTGTTTCCAAGTTGGTGCCACTTGACTGTTCAGCCACCATGAATGAAATTCCTAAATATCTAACATTACAAAAAATTAATTTAGTTAAATATGCATATAAAAAAAAGCAAAAAAGATGAAACTGATAAGTATGATTTCCACTCAGCAATTACCTAGTTGCACAACATTATCACAGTTTTCTTCATTTTCATCATAGCAGATGTGCCTACTAGATGCCCATACCAGCTTTGTAGGCATTTGCATGCACACAATAAGGATCTTATTTTCTCAGTCCTAAGTTCTCTCCCTGGTCTGAAGGAAGCAGGGAAGTAAAGCTGAATAACTCTCCCAAGTTCACCTATTCTAATGTGAAAGTCTTTGAATTCCTCATTTTAGAGGCAGTGGATAACTTTAATTAAGTAATACTTGCATTTCAAAGGTAAACAAATATATTGATTTTTGAAATACTTATTTGTAGCTATGATGTTTCTTTTGAGTTTTGATTTCCTGATAATGGAGAAAACAGTCAACAGAAAACTCAACAGTCCCTTACTGAAATCACTTTCATACCACTGCAGAGTATAAAAACCAGTTACAGTACACTAACCCCAGAAACATAGGAAGCCACATCAAAGTCAGAGTTATTTTGGTGTCTTTCCTGATGCTTGTGTCTTCTCTTCATACACTTAGCTCAGGAAAAGCCCTGAGTTCACCCTATGCCTAAGAAAAGAGATTGGAAAAAGTTAAAGGGAGGGTTGTTCCAATATAAAAATAGAGTTTACAAAGTGTGGTGACTTGTGTAACATGCTTTCTGTTTTACTGACATGCAAGCCAGGCACATCTGATATTCAGCTGGCTTTTTTTCACACAAGATAGTGGGATTATATCAAACACACTGTGGCTCACCACAGCAGAAAGGGAGGTGTGCCACATGACTTTCATTTGACCAACATGAGTAAACATGTCACTAAAAGCTTTCTTAGGAAACATTGTCTTCTTGAAATAAAAAACATATTTTGAAAGAGAGCCCACAACAGAAGTCATGGAATCTCTGGTCTTTGCGTAACATGGAACATTTTCTGGGATAACCATCATGGTGCAAGTCCTCGGGACTGCCTGCTTGCTGGCCTTCAAGTAACAATGCACAAGGGTTTCAGACACTCCATGTTTGGCAGCTGTAAAAGGTACCTTGAAATATCAGGGAAACTGAAGTGGCTACAGGGCTATTAGTTTTTGTGCTGGCAGTGGCCCAGACTGTGTTCATTTTACTCACAGGAGCCATCCAGCTGAGGTCAATGTGATGTCTCACAGGGACAGAGTGCACAGGACTTGGCACCAAGTGTTGCAGAAGTGCAGATGTGGAAACTGCTCTACAGCCAGAGACAAACAGGATTCACAAGGCAAGGAAGGTTTTGAAGTTGTTTCTGCTGACCTGTTCATGCTCTGAGACCCAACCAGACAACCACAACTCCCCTCACAAGAGTTCATTGCTTGTGTGTTATTTATGGTTTCAATAACCTCTGTCCCAAGAACTCCCCAGTTCAACAGGACCCACTGACATTTTTCTGAGCACCTACTGCAAGCCAGGTCCAGCTATTAGGCCTTGAAGAGAGAATGTAATTGAAGATTCACAGTTCCCACAAGAGCACCTTAACATGTTCACATTTCCCTACATCCACAGTACAGGAAAGTATTTTTCCCAAGACATTATGTGGAATCTCAGACAGTTTTGTTACTCAACATTAACCTTCCAATGCTATTCCTGATAAATCACCCCCATACCAGAAATGAGATCTTAAAGGTTAAGTTTTAATTATTTATTTAACAAGCCAAGTTGTGGAAACATTGAGCAGCTGTATTATTTTCCAGTACACATTTTTTTCAAATTAATCAATCTATTCACTTTGAGTAGATGCTCTCAGATGTCTCAGCTTCTTATGTAGTATGAAGGACCTGGATAACTGTGTGAAAAACCTCTGAACTGCAATTTTATGAATTTTCATTCCATTTGGAATACATCGCAGTCAACAAGTTGGAAACTCCACCAGTTTTGACTTGTGGAGTGTTTCTGTGATTTTTCTCTCTCTGAGGGCATTTTTGACTGTCCCCAAAGAAATCAGGAGTTCCAACCTACAACTCCAGATGGATCAACTAGAGACAAAGATCACCTGCCATGTAGCTTACTACATGTGCTACTCCCAGGAGCATACACTCTGCTTAAATACTCTTTCCAAGTTCTTCCTTGATGGTGTTTGTTTTCAGAACATCCCTTCAAGGGGAACTTCCAAACCACAGAAAGGGAAAACATTATAGTCTACTACTGACTGTGAATTGCACTATCTGTTTGGGAGAGTGAATAAAAGAAATACAAAGAGTACTACCCCTGCTCACTCACAGAGAAATAAGGCATCTCCACCAAGAAACAGCTAACAGAAATTGCTTCAACCTGGCTACATTAAAAGCTGAAAAGATGCTTTGTGGCTATGCAATGTTATCAAGACTGAGCCATTAACATCTCCCCGTTCATTTACATTGCTTGTTACAGAGCCGACCATAGCAAACTATTTGCAGAGTGCATTTGTATGACCTGGGTAGCCCTGGGCAAACCTAAGTAGCCCACTTGCTCTGGAATTTCAGAGGATTTCTCAGACCCATGTTGAATGAATTCTGTACATGCCAAGTTATTTGGAACTTTGCATCAGTGGGTGTAGCCTGATTACAGGGTAATAGAATAAAACACTAACACCAGCATCTGACATCTTGCTTGTTTGATGGTTCAGCTCTTTTCTGCAGCTGTAAAACAACTAAAGCACATCCTCCTAGATTTGTTACAGGCCTCCCACTTGCCATGTGAAGTCTGAGGAAGAGCCTTGAGCTAATAATCCCAAAGAATGCTGCCATAACCTAGCCCTGGGCAAAATTTACACTGATCCCTCATACTGCAATCAATCCTTGTTTAGTTTTGTAGTCTAAGTCTGACAGCATCTGCCTTCTGTCAGCCACAGGAAGCCATATGTGACACTGGGCACTAGAAAGCAGACAAGTTTTGCATTTTCATAGGTTACACCACATATTCAGGACATCACAAATGAAGAGACAGGTTTGCTTAATATTAGTCACGGACAGGACTTTGTTCTAGAACACCAGAAGTTTAGACTTGATTTAAGCCAGGCACTACAAAAAAGTCTCTAACTGACTCAACTCCTACAGGAACAGCACTTCTATTCAGTCTATGAGTATAGGTGTTTGCACTGGTCAAGTAACATAATTATTTATAACAATCTCTGCTGGTTTATCTTCCATAGGTAGCACAGCAGAAGAGTAACAATTCCAAATTATGGTTTTTATACAAAACTGTCTCTTAAGAACTGACTCAACTCCTACGGGAACAGCACTTCTATTCAAGTGCTAATGACAACAAAGCATATTTTGAACATACACCAGAGTTCACCAAAGTGACTCATGCTTTTACTCTTCTGTTTTAAGCTTTTCTGTGAACCTTGGCTATCCTCCATCTTTCCCCAGTCTATGACAGAAGGAGAGAGCAAACATTTCTGTCACAATGGCAAAAATTATTGGCCCTCCAGTCATACCTGCCGAGCTGGGAAAGGGTTCATAAAGAAATAAAGCATTTTGGAAGGCCTGCAGGACCAAAGTCCTTGCAGGGACCATGTTAAATATTAACAGCATGAATGGTGTGTCAGCTTGTGTCAGCTCTTGGGTGATCCTGCTTAGCGTTTATTCTTGCCTCCATTTCTCAAGGAAAGCAGGGTTTTGGTAAGACACCTTGTGAGCTTTGCAAGCTAGTCTGAAAACAGCGTAGGGAGAGCGCTTCCAGCCAAGTTCAGTGAGCTCAGGTCAGCTCTGCTTTTTGACATCATTACCTCACACAGACAGTTCTCCCACCACCATGTGGCTTTAGCTGCAATACCTGGCCAAAAATATATAGGCATAATACCTCCTTACATGATGTTGCCCTTTCCAGTGTAGCCATACCTGTAGCCCCCTTTTTCCTGATCGAAAATGTGACTGTGTTTGCATTTTTTTATTTGCATGTAAAGAGGCATTTTGCCTTCTTCTGCTAACTGCTCTAGCAGCTTGGAAAGGAATTTTTAGCTTGTTTTGTTCTTTTTTTTTTTTTTTTTCCCAGGCATCTCCATTCTCTAAGTCAGTTTACAAGAACAATCCCTTGTAAATGTTGCCCCTGATATTTTTATTGTGCTTTCATAATGATCCCATTATCTGCAGTATTTCAGGCACCCTGTATACCTAGCCTAGCAGCTACATGCTGTTGCTGACATCAGCATAACATCCTTGGTGAGAAATTATGCTAGTTAGAAATATAAAGCAACAATAATAAATTCAAGGGAAAAAAATGCAAAAATACTCCATGACCTCCCTGACAAACTGCTGTAATGGTCTGAAAACTGCAGATGTTTTTCCACTAAGTTTTTACAATGTTTGTTTTGAAATGATTCTTTTTAAAATCATGTTGTTTTCCTGTTGTAATTTCTGCAAAGCAGATGTGACATCTTGGGCTTAAGGGCTTTAAGCTGATTTTGATGGCTCAGTCTTGCTGCTATTCAGGGAGCACACAAAGTTCTCCTGCAGTGGAATGGGAGTCTCTGTGTAAAGAGCAAAGAATCACCTGGGAGGAAAGGGGCTGTCCTCACTGTCGGTGATGGGACTTGGCTGTTGGATTTAGGGAAAAGGTCCATCTACTGCCTAGTCCCATATGGCTAGTTCTCAGAAACTGGAAGGACACAATGGGCCATATCAACTGGCCTAACACATCTCTATTTCCAGCAGCCTAAGGTCACTCATGTGCACACAGACTAGTGTTACAGCAAAATTGTGCCTGAGAATGGCAGGAGCATTGATTGCATCCTTGAAAGCATTTACAAGATAATTCCTTATCCTAAAATTAAAAAACTCTGCAGGACAGTTAGGAACTGGACCAAATAGATTATCCTCTTGTATAACCAAGTTACATTTAATTCATTTAATACAATTAATTGTGTTACAGTAAGAACAGAACTAAAGCTTTCTCAGCTTTATGTTCTCAGAACAACTAGGAGAAAAGCTATGAATGTCCAGCTGGTGAGAGTGATCAGGACCCCTAAATGCCTTGTCTGCCTGCCAGTTAAGCTGTGAATAGCTTCAGTGGAGTGCAGAACAAAGTTATGCAGGTTTCCCCAGTGTACAGTCTTAGGTTTCACTGAAATCTACAACCCAGGAAGGTTTATACCCACAAAATCAGATTGTTCCTATGGAGTAGTACAGGAATAATAAAGAAGATGATTTTTCTTCCTTCCTCATGGCCCTGCTACCCTCCTCATCCTCAAGGCACTCTTACAGACTCCCACCTTTCAGCATAGTTCTCCCTGGGCAGGGAGTTGTACTTGTGGTTGCCATTCAAAGCCTTTTGTGATGAGTACAGATGTTATTCTAGAGTTAGCCAGAGAGGCTGTGGCTCATGCAGTGAACTTTAACACACATTAAACACAGCTCCAAGACAGAGCAACATCCCTTCAAAACAAAAGACAAATAATGATGGATGGCTGTATTGGGCCCTCAAGTACTTATCATCAGAGCATCTTACCACATCTGAAATAGTCAATAGTGCAGAAACATTAAAAATGGGGATTTCAGAACTGCCTGGATGATTTAGATATTCATTAACTTTCAAATATGCTTGACAGGTCAAATGCTGCCCACAAATTTCCAGTGATGGTTTAAGGGCTGTATAGCTAAGATTGAAAGAAAATTATAGTCACAAGTAGACAATAGGAACTGAAATAAGAAGTTAACCTAGGGTGGCAGGCAATAAACCTAGAATGAAAGCTTATTTGATTTTTCAGTATAAAAATAACTTTTTTTTTTAAGGCTTTTTCTCTCTTTACACATGCTGAAAAGGAAGCTGCACAATGCAGAACAATGAGACTTCATCAAATCGAACATTCAACAAAATACTGTTATTGGTGTTACTCTAATTCAAATCTTTGTGTCAGTATTTTATTTCTTTTGCACCATGAATCAGAGACAAGACAGCAAGTAGCATAGTCCCATAAGGCATAAATAAGGCAGCTCTATAGTCAAACTGAGACCTCCACCTCCCTAAGGATTGTTCTTTCCAAGCTGTTCAAATATTGAATAACTCCAGAATATAATTACCCCTTGTATTCCATCATGTGCCAAAGTTAAACTAACCAAGCATTGTAATGTAATATAGTTCCTTGAACCAGCTAAACTTACACATTGTTTATCTCTCTACCATATGGGAAAGGACCACCCAAACAGAATTTCAGGTAAAGGTTATTGTCCATGCTCAGCAAAAAGGGATGTGCTGGTGAAGAGGCTATAGATGACACAGTAGTAAGGTGATTTAGTGACACACAAAAGAGTTGGAAGATTTCAGCTTTTTTCCTGGTTATAGCCACTGACAGCTGTAAGAAAAGCAGTTACATAACTTGTTTGGCCTTGAGTCAGTACTTTCTTTGTAAATTGGAGGCAACCCCATTGAAATGCATCTGTTGCCTAAAGGCTTTTTGAGCCAGATAAAAAATGCAACATTATATTCAAATAAAACTAGATTTTCATTTCAGAAAATGGTGAGGGTTTTTTTTTAATTGTTAAAGATAACAAAAGTAGAACACACTACTTTCAAGCAATCACAAAAAATTCATTTGTCTAAAATGTAATATTATAATTTGGTTTAAAGTCAAAAAAGATAATATTCCATCCACTTAATCTGATGCTAATAAATATCCCTCTATTTTACATCAATGAAAAAAGTTTCAAATTAAGAGATGCTATCTGAACCTGGGGCTATAACCAGCTACTAAAGATTTTTTCCTTTCCAGATAAACATTGAACTCTTAGACACATAAAAGTAAGAAAACACTAACTAATCTGCTGAGACCAAAAAAGTTACATTCATAGATACCTTTTTGGACAGTGTTTTAAAGACCATGTGGGGAAAAGATGATGAATTCAACAGGATATTTTCTTAATGTGGGTCATATTAAAGACTAGGGTTCTTTACAAAAAAATAATTTGTGAGTGCCCACTAAGCTTAGAATATGGTATTTCCTGTCTGTTTCAGTTCAGATCAGTATCAGAACCCAATTTTCCTGCATTTTCTGCTCTGAAGTCCTTCCACAGCCATTGTCTGGAATACAAGGTAAGGCAAAGCATGAAATGGATTTTCCATATGCAGTGAAAAAGTCACCACCATTATTCAGTTTAAACAAGGAGTGAGACATTATTATTTACTGTTGATAGACAAGGGTGAACCAGACTCTCAGAACATCTGATCCTAGAGCTCTATAACACCATCTTCAGGCAGGTGACTCACACAGTGATCCTCAGAAAATGTCTGAGGACCAAACTTACAGTGGATTTTAGGGCTCACATCCCAATCCAGAGAAGCATTGTATAGTATCATATAGCTTTCTACATCAGGATTTCAACTCATGTGCTTTGTTTTCAGTCTGCAAAAATGGACTAAAAACTGTAAGAAAAGGTCAAAAGAAATTCCTACAAGACTGGGAATAAGATTTCCCAAAATCTCATGTTCTTGTCTTAAGCGAAGTGCCTGAATACTTCTGTGCAACTCCAGCCTTAGTTTCTTTCTAAGCTTATAGAGACAGAACTTCAAATGTGGCTCTGACATACCATTAGCTTCTTTCCTGGCCATTCACACCACAGCACTGAAAAAACACAATTATGAGGCTTTCTGTTTGAACTTTCAGGAGGAGAACAGAGATCCAAATGGTAAAAGAAATTTATGTGAACCAGCAGCAAAAATCACTCTCTAGAAGGAGGGGGTGATGGAGTCTCAATTTGGTTCAAGAACCATAGAATGGTTGAGACTTGCATATGTCAGCACTTGCACATGTCAGCAGGTCATATATTTGAAAAGTTGTAAACTGAGGTGACAAAACTGAGGGAGAAGTTAGGAGAATTTTTGGATCATTGTGCATAAACAAATGGCTTCAACACACCAGGTTACTACCAGGTAAGCCTCAGAAAGATCCTAGAAATTCTTATGATCTCAACCTTCTGGAGACAAGAGTAAGAGGAAAAATAAGAAATATTTTTCAGGACAAGCCTCAACCCATCTGCAAGCCTGAGCACATCCACATTGGACACGGCACTTCACCACAGTAAGGAGCCAGCCATACCACTGGGACAGCTAATGAAGGTGTAATGGACTGTGCTAAAGAAGGGGAAGGTTTATCCTACACTTTACAGGCTTTTAAGCTGCTAAAAGCACTTTATAAATTCCTCTAGCACCAGGAGCTGCATAAGGAAAACATAAGTTGTTCTATATGAGTGTTAGAGTTATTAAAGCTTTCAAGGAAAGTTCAAACTCAGTGCGTATAATACTTTTCCAATAAAAGGAGAGATAAAGAGAGGAGGAGAGATTTTTGTATGCAACAATCCTCATTTCAAGCCATCTGTACCCTCTGAAAGGACTTGCTCTACACAGGCTGTTTTTCAAATGCCATGAAACCCAGATCCAGGTGATGGGATTGTCACTACAATTTTGCATCAGTGCACTAAAGAAAATGCCAAAAACCAAAATTAACAACCAACTAAAATGAAAAGGGCTCACACCTATCTTTGCTCACTTATTTTGTGGCACTCAACTCAAGCATATGAAAGAACCTCAATTTTTAAACCTACTTTCTATATAACCTCTCCTCGGTTCATTGCACAATCTTGAATATGCCATCAGAGCTGACATATGCATTTCTGAAGAGAATAAGTTTGTGGGGGAAAAATATAAATCCCCAAAAACCCAAATAAAAAATTAACTAGGTTTTGGGGGTTTCTGCAGAACAGTTGTAATCTGACATTTCGTTTGCCTGTATTGTGTCATACAAAAAAGCCTCAGCTGCTGTCACTGGCTGCATGTAATAAAGAGAGGCTGTGTTTTGCTCTGTTTAGACAGAGTTACTCCAAGCTGCTTAAAGCCACTGTAGAATTTAACATCAATGTGCCTCTTGGAAACACAATAACATCATAATTACGGCTGGCAAATCACTTGCTACTCATTAGCTAAGAGAAACAGAAGCAAACTTAAGTTGTATTTAAATTGAGTGTTTGTTGTGTATTGAAAGCAAGCCAGCTATTCTCACCAGTGGGAGACAAAGTCTACAGACATAAATAAATATGCATTAAAATGTTTATTTATGAACAAATGCATGGTCTTTGAAACAGATACCTCAGAGAACATTGCTGACAGGCACTACATATCCTTCTAACCTTGAAATAACCAAATGCTAAATGCAGTGGCCACATGATATTTTTAATTCTTAAAATACAACATTGACCACAATTAATACATGTGTGTATAGATGTGACTAAAGTTTAAAATTTAAGAAGAAAAAAACCACTCAAGAATAAAGAAGATGGGTTTCCTTAAGAGTGAGGGTCCAAAATATTCTTTACCAAGAATTGTAGGTGACCTGAGTCAATATGGCTTTTCAAAACAATGGGAAGTGTGTATAAACAGCAGAAACTACGTAGCAGTATTACTAACACATCAGTCTCAATTGTTTTGATATAAACATATTCTTCTTAAATAATTATTTTATTTCTATTTGGAAAATATCTATTTGTGGTACACAAAGAGCTGTGATTAAATTAAAATCAACTTCCAAATTGGAAAATCTTCATTAAGCACACAGAAAAAAATTAGATGCAAGTAGGTCACCCTTCACTCTTACAAATTTCTCAAGCTGTCATCCAAACAGCACATAATCAGGAGTGCTGTGTTTCAGAAAACTAGACTCCAAAAAGGAAGACATTCAAACTTTCAGGAAACTGGCCAAGGCTTGCAAATATGGGATTGATTTCTTGCTCTCACAAGGATTTCCAGTGTATCTTGGCTTATGTTACCAAAGGGATTCCAAAAATCCAAAAATCAGACATGGTAACAAATTTAGCATCAAATATTCATCAAAGAGTATTTGCTTGACTTGGAAGCACCCAAGACCATCAGCACGTATTCTTCCTAGCTTCCAATTAATATAAAACTCTCTGGTTGAGAGTGAAACAATGACATCTTAGCCCTACCACAGAGGGAAAACTATCTTCTAGGGGCACCCCCAAGGGACAGCCTCTGGAAGCCTGGGCAGCAGGTTTCCACCACCCACTCCAAATGGCGCTCCCATTCCTGCTCTTCTTCCGTACAATGGGGGTGGGACACAGACAGACAGACAGACTTCCTGCACACATGCAACAAAAGTGAACTGTACCTGTGCTGCCTAAATTGCAGTTGCCACACCAGCTCTGTGGGGTCTGCCTTGCACTTCCACACCACTGTCTTGGAGAAATCAGAAAGGTCCAGATGAGATCCTCAGGAGCTGCGGGAATAGGGCCACACCGCACAGATGGAAAATATCCCCATTTGGGATATAGCCACGGAGGGAAAGGACTGCAGAGTCTTGTGCAGCATTTAGAAACTTTTCTAGGTCACAGTCCAAGGGGAGAACAAACCCTGAGGATTGCAGCATTTTCTAGCAGAGGAAAATCCATCAGTTGTATAAAAATGTCCTGACAGTTTGGCACACCTGTAGTTAAGGACTTCAGTGAATAACACCACTACACAGTAAAATGTGTTTTCTATTGTGTTGCACAAAGCCAATATTTAGATTAATTTTACTTGACATTTTCCACTTCATATCATTACTTTTTTCATCAAAATGGAAAAAAAGTAATAAGATGGATTCCCCTGAGTAACATTTTTCCAGTGTGAAGAATTTGTATAAGGGATTCTGGCCAAGGTACAAATTTCATATAAAACAATCGAATGCAATTTTACCTGCAGCTTTCTACCCTCTCCACCCCCAACAAGTTGAAGGTAGTCCTGGTTTTCTATTTCCTTCTCCTCTGTCCTCTTTGAGGTACCACCATGACCCATTGTATAATGAAAACAAAAGATTTTCCAAAAGAAAATGGTCCTTTCTAATCCTTCTCTACCTCCTGATAACCATGAAAGATAAAGCAATTTTCTAGGCCATTTTGAAAGTCCTAACATGCAAGAGCAATCAGGGATTCCAGCAGGCTAACAACAGAAATGCTCGTTAGTAACTCACATTCATTTTCAGAATCACTAGAAGTTCAAAACAATTGGCTTTTTAAAAATTATTGTTCACTTATCTATTACACAAATACCACGTATTGAAAGGGATATTATTTTTTTTTTTTTCCTTTTTTCCTGACCAAGCCAATCAGGACATACTTTGTATGTCTGTCCCATATGCCTGGATTCCTTTAGATGAAAAGGAGGGAGGAAGAATTCTGCCATGCCCATTCTAGCCCAAAGAGGCTTGAAATGAGCCAGCTGCATAGTGTGGCAATGTAGCTTGTAGGCCTTCCAAAGATGTGCAGTTTAGACATACCTTTAGCAATACAGAAGAACCATTTCACTGAGAAAGAAACTCAGCAGTCTTAGCCAGATATTCAGGAGTGGCTATGGATACTACAGGTACAGTTCTTCCTCAGCTGGTCATCCAGAGAGGTGAAAAGACATAGGCAAAAGCTGATAAAATTATCAACTCACTGCTTTGACTTTTCAACTGAAATGCTGCTGGGAATTCCTCACATACCCAGTCAATCCCTACCAGTTTTAACCAGCAAGGTTCCATTCTTTAAGACAAGTTGGTTTAATTTCTCTGTATAAAATAGCCATGCAACTTTGTGCAAGATACCAGTATTATATATTGAAATAATACAATATATTTAGAATAGGTTTCAGTAAAAGTCGTGCAATTACTAGAGGAAATTGAAACTGCCCTACTCTAACATACACAAAAATTTTGTGCATCTCCCTCTCAGACCAGAATTAGTCACAAGCAAAGACAGTGTACCAGAATAAAGAGATCCAAGGTCAATTTCTAACCCAGGTGGCCATTTCTAAGTGCTCCTGTGTGACAACTTTCAACAGCAGAAAAAGAAGATTGGTCATAGTTTTGTACATATACAAACCATGAAGATTTTTACTCCCACTTTATATATATACTAATCAGTCACAAACAGTCCCAGCAAAAGCCATGATCAGGAACAGAATTCTCACACTTGAAAAAGAAGTTTCTCCTTTGAGCTATCAGCAGCTCAAGGACGTACCAGGAAGTGGTTATTTAAAGAGTTTTCTGATCTTTACCAAGAACTTAGCTGCTAAACGAAAAAGAATGTATGAGCACAAAAGCAGAAGTGCTTTGTGTTATGGTTACTGAGGAAGAACAGACTTTCCTATTCCTCCCTTTTCAGTGAAGCATCTTCTACACTATGTGCAGTCCAGGAACATCTCTGGCACTGACATTTTAATGATCCTCTCCCACAAATTATTCCCTTAACCGATTAACCTTATTGTTGTAACACTATACTGGTTTAATTTCACTTCTAATTTGGCAGAATTTTTCTGTCTGCCAAGACTACTCATTACTTTGAAGCACTGTTTGCAACTCAGCTCCAACTATACAAAAAAAGAGTTCTTAAAATAGCCCATGAACTGTGTGAGGTAATGCCAGAATGAAATCAGATATTTGCCTGTGCTCTTCCAGCTACTTTGTTTGATGTCTACTGAGAAGAACCCAAAATCTGCATTTATTTACTATACTTCATACAATGCCTAGCTATAGAGAGATGGGCTTGATGGATGTATATATCTGTGCTAATCTCACCCCTGGATTCAGAGAGGACAGGTTTCTGAGCATTCATTCATGAGAATGTTCATTTTATGAATTGCTAACCAAGGGATTACCTCTCAGCACAGAACCCTGCATAAGGGGAGAAAGCAAATGCACACAGCAACAGATATGAATGAAATAGCTGATTTAAAGCACAGTATCCAAAGGTGCAAGAGAACATCTATAAAGACCAGTTCTTCTAGGAAAGAGATTCTGGATGAATCTCTGCTGTTGTAACAGTAGGTGTGCCAGCTGTTACGCCAGCAGGGAGTTAGAACAGGGTCCTTTCAGCTGTGTACTCCCACAGGGAACAAAACAATTAATCCTTCTTAGCTAAATAATATCAGAAAATTTTTTTGTTTGGCTGCTTTTTTCAACTGTGAAGGCACTCTGAAGCCAAGAATTTGGTAAGAAACTGGAATTTGCTATATATTAATTCACATTTTACTCAAGTAGTCTAAACTCTATGTTTTGAAAAAGTTTACATGAACAAAGTTTTAGTAGGGTACAGTTTCAGTCTGTTGCTAGTATTTGGTAACACTGCAGGATGAATAAATAAAATATAAGCAGAGATATGCCTGATAGGGGATGTGTAATTTATGAGCAGTAGGTAGATACTAATCACAATGCTTTGAAGAGGCCATGTGACCATAAAAAGGATTCAGAAAGTGTGAATTTTTGAAAGATGCAACATCTGGTAGAATTTTCTGAAGACACAAGGCCCTCCTAACCTCTAGAATAATCTATAGAACAAATAATGCCAAAAAAATAAAATCTGGGAAAAATATTTAGGAGAAAAAAGTAACTACGTGAAGACATCATCTCACTATTCAAAATCTACATTATTAGCTGTTAAGTTGGAACAACTTTTATTTCTTCAAATCAAAACTCCTGGAATTCTCCTAAAGATACATCCTGGGCAGATAGCAATATTCTATCACCACATCATTACACTACTAGATTAAAATAAGCTGCATAATGTCAAGTTTCAGTTAACTACTTTACCAAAAGTTTGCAAAGCTACCCTTTAAACTAATGGGGAATTACTTTTAGAGTCTTCACTTGAACCCTTGCTGCCTTTTTGATTCTCAAAAGATTGAAGAAAGGGGGCTTTGGGGTGGAAATTGGAGGTAAAACTAATTGTGATACATTTTGTCCCAGCTAGGAATGCTGCCTGGTGAATCTTTCAGCAATATAGGAATATTGGCAAAAGCCTTTACTATCTCCTGAGAATGTCATCTGGATTACATCCTCTCTAGCATTGGGATTAAACTGCTTGTAAAAAAGAGATCCCTTTTCACTATTTTTTAAAAATTTATTCAAAGAGAACAACTATAAAACTAAACACATTTTAAAAATTAAAAAAAAAAAAAAGAGGAACATTTGTGTGGATTTCTCAAGATCCAGTCTGAACTTCACAAGCTCTTCTGAAGGAGTAACTGTTTGGTTTGTATTTTCAATGTGTTGTAAGAGTCTCACTTATCCATGGGTCTGATCATGACATTCCTGTGGGGCAAAGTTACTAAATGGTGACAACACAACACCGATAATTTTGCAAGTATGAGGATGGGAATACAGGGTCCAACATTTATAGACAGAAATCTATAATCTCCTCCCCCCCAAAAACGTTCTTTTGTTGAACCTACTGAGAAAGGGTCTTAGCTGTAATCAATAATTGCCCACTACAAGAATTTTGAAGACAGATGCTAAATATAGTAAGTAAATCACTATATTCTGTATTTCTTCAACACTGACCCTTTAACAGTATTAAGAGAAAGGTTTGGGGTTTTTTTTACCTCTGCAGCTCAAATTGAAAAGTGATGATTTTGGCTGCAGTTTAAGCACACCTTGGAGTAGGATTTGGGATGTCTATAACCATAGAAGACAGAAGTTTATAGCTCCAGCTCTGATCTTAATGTTGGTTTCACAAGGGCCTGTGGGAGATCCTCTGACAGCAAGCAGGTTTGAAAGCAGCTGTGATTACAGTCACTCTGAGGCCGCCAAACACTGCCTGTGGGGTGGGACAATCCACCATTCAAATTTTCAGCATGTTTTCTTCCAGCAGAGATTTTGCATTTTGATAGAGAAAGAACACAGCATTAAGACACCACACAGAAGGAGTATGGTGGGAAGAGGAAATCAAGCGAAAAAGAAACCTTTGGTGTTTTTTAGCAGCAGCATGGTATGAACCAAAGGCACATACACTGAAAAGCCATATGAAATGATACAAGATGTTTTAGGTACACCAAACAGACCTGTTACAGTGGTGGCTGGGAATCTAAAGGTAATACGAGTATCCAAATTTGCTGTGTATTTTAATCTGTGTTTTACAGCAAATTCTTCAGAGGGCTCAAGTGCTCCCTCTTTCCAAACTGAGTTTTCACATCATTGCCTTCTCTAGTAGGCAGGTCACAGCACACCCTCTCTGCCAGCATGCCATTCCCACCAAACAGTGCTTTGGAAGAAGTACACCACCTCATGCTGGCACCATCTGCTCTACAATCTGTCCAGATGTCCCACACATCACTGAAAACAGAGCTATGGGGGCACTCTGAAATAAGCTGAGCTCTTTGCTGTCCACAGAGACAGCTGTAAACTACATTTGGCACAGTTCTCTGAATACATGCAAACCATCTTCCCCACTCCTCTAGACTGGATCCTGACATTTGATTCATTCATAGCTCAAATGCTCTTTTTTAATCTCTTCTGTAATTATTTTGCAGTCATCGCATATCCCTGTGTCAGGTGATGCAACACTTTCTGAAGAGTTCCTCATGGACTTAATCCAAAATAATAATAATAATAATAACAATGAAATAATCAAAAATTATTTCCTCTCATTTGAGCACATTCTGTTTACTCTTACTGAGGAAAAAATTTTACTTCCATGTCAATGAGTTAACAGACAATGTTCAAATAGAAGAATAATTGGTTTGATTTGATCCTTGTTTATCAAGATGGCATTTTTTTGTCAAATGATGTTGATTTAGTTTGGAAATCCTAAAGTAGTATAGCACATGCACAATGTTACAAGAACTACAAATTAGCCCCTGTTGCTTAGTATTATTTAAATTTATCTTAAAGTTTTATTAATTAATTGATGACAATTTATGAGAAATTACTTGCAAGGATGAATACTAACAAGACAATGAATCCAAGGAATCTGTGCTAAAAATAAAATTACTGCTTCCTAAGTCCATATCAGACCCCTTAACCACTTTACTTCATTCTCAGATGTTGAATGAGCTTGCCATGAGTTCTATATCTAAACAATTGTGTTTTAAGTCCTATACAGGTATGCAAAAGCAGAAATGAGGAAGACATGTCTCAGTTCCATCAAGGGAATCCTTTGGATGACAGTCCTCAGCCAAGACCTAGATTCTACTCTGTCTGCCCATGCTCACTTGTATTAGGCTTCAGTCTTTCTACAGCTGACTCCATTTTTACCTTACTACTATTCACCCTATCTTTGCCATAAATTTAGAATTACAAATAAAATGGATAAGACAACAACTCAGAGAGAAAGCTCATTGCCTGACATTGCATCTCTCAGTATCAGCCCCACTATCAGAATGATACTGTAATTCATGATGATGCCATGTAAGGGAGCTAAAGTCTACATTCAGGTTGTTATATGTAGTTGTCTCAAATTATCATATGCAGTTTCTCAAACAATGACAATGGACTGTGACCTGCAAATTAAAAAAGCTGTATTATAAATGCAACACACTTGAAATAAAAATAAAATACCCAAGCCAAGTTTAACTATGTTACCTAGGCATGTCTTCAATATAATATTCATCTGGAACAACAATGAACATGGATAGCCTTTCATTTTCTACTGTTTGTTTGGCAAAATCCTTCATTCTTTTACCTTTGTCATGAATGCTTTTGACAACAGATACTTGGCTGAGAAACTGAAAATAAAACTGTAAGTACTACTGTAAGGGGTTACAGACAACACCATAATCTTTCAATAAAAAAGGATTCCAGCTTTAGAGTGCAATAGCAGACCTGCCTCTGAGATCACTTCTCATCCTTTGTGCAGGTATTGTACTGTTTCAGGACCACTCATTCCTTCCTGGAGCCAAATTAGAATCAAAATCATTTAGGTTGGAAAAATGTTCAAGATCATCTAGCACAACCATTAACCAAGCACTGCCACGCCACCAAGTGCTGCCTCTACCCATCTTTCATATGGCCAGATGTGGTGACTCCACCACTTCCCTGGGCAGCCTGTTCCAATGTCTGTTCCCATTTTAGGAAATAAATTTTTCCTACTACCCATTCTCACAGGACCTGTGCTCCAGACCCTTCCCCAGCTCCATTGCCCTTCTCTGGACATGCTCCAGCACCTCAATGTCCTTGGTGCAGTGAGGGGCCCAGAACTGGACACAGCTTTGAGCTGTGGCCTCACCAGTGCCCAGTACAGGGGGACAGTCACTGCTCCTGCTGGCCACACCACTGCTGACACAGGCCAGGATGCCCTTGGGCCTTGCCTACTGCTACAGTTCTCTACAGATAAACAAAACTATTGTCTGTAAAGTGAAACCAGCAGAGATCTTGCTCCTTTGTCTTTCAGTATAATGCAAGTATCCATTTAAATCACCAGGACAGACCTTACTTTGCCTTGGCCACTAAAAGACTGCTCTCTGCTTGGTGGTTAGGTTGACAACACCTATTTTAGTACACAGACATACAAAAGTGAAAAAGAAACTAGAGGAGTCATAGATCAGATTTCTAAAGCTGCCAAATAAAGTTGCATTTTCTACTTGATGTGAAAGCAAGAAGAACAAGACAGTCATCCACCATCCAAATCATAATTCTGCTAGTTAAATGACTGCCTTGCTTCTCATTTCACTTCCAAAGTTCCCAGAATACATCCTATTGCACACAAGCAAGCAAATAGATTTTGTAAGAATTGCCACTGATTGTCAAGAAGCGGCTTCTTACCATTTTAAGAATGCAGTTCTCCAGTGTTTGCAAGAGTTTTTAAATATGTGGTTAAAACACCAACATTTTTGTCACTGAAGCAAACAGATCTAAGTACAAAAAAACCCCAAAATCTCTATGATGTGACAGGAGTGAATTTCAGAAGCCCTGAACTCTGAGAAGATCTGTTGAATTCTGGGACAGACACACTGACGCCTTTGTCTTCGCCTCCCCCTTCAGGCAAGTTGTGAATAAATCTTTCTATGCACTTTTCATGACTACCCCAGGTTTACCAATGGCAGAAAAAACAGTCTCTGATGCACAAATGTCCAATACCATCCCAGGATTAGGTGGCTATATAAAAAGTTCAAGACATGACTACTGCGCACTGACGAGTAACTTTGTTAGCAAAACCCTGGTGGAGGTATCCATCACAGCAATTTATACCTGAAAGAAGCACTTGAAGTGGTACTAAACCACATGCTTAATACTCATTTCATAGCAATCCTCACTTTTTCACTTTGCAAGATGCATTGCAGTTCACTGCTGTTCTTCCTTTAATATTTAAGTTGTCTTACAATCTCTACTCACAGCAAGTTTTTCTTATGAGATACCCAGTTACTCTTACATCTAATTACAAGGTATGCTCACTGTACAGAAAAACAACATAACTTTTATTCATTCTTTGCTATAATCTGAGAGTGAAAATGCTTGAATACTTTCTAGGCATCACAGGGATAAAATACCTTCTTCAGAAATAAAAACCCCCTAACAGTTGAATCCAAAACGATAGAGCCGTAATCAACACTTTCATAAGAGCTCTGTTTGAACTCTGCAGTTATTCCTAACATATTTAGTTCACTTTTCACTTGATATATAATACATTCTGCTGTTTCAGGCTGCCATGCTGTGCTGGCTCGCTGAGTATTATACATACTGTACACTGCCAGCTATGAAATCATGCTAAGATTGTGAAATACATCAAAGCAAGGACATTCAAAGTTTCTTCAGGCATTCTCATCTAATTTCCTCCTTCTCTGCTTTAGCTGCAGTTTATGTCGCATTACATTGAGACATGAGCTGGAGATTCTGGTAATCCATCAAAAGAACAAGATGCAGACTTTAAAGACATTTTTCAGCACTACTGTTAGTGGGTGAACCTCAAAGGCATGACTAAAAACACCCAGCGTATTCACTAAACCTCAAGTCTTTGTGACAGTATTTTTGGAATCAGCTGGCATCTTGCTTTTTCTTCTCCTGAGTAATATGAAATTTTTCATGCTTTTGGAAATCAAAATGTAGTTTTAGTGGTCATTTTGTTTAGTTCGTCGTTTTGGGTTTTTTTCAAACCCAGATGAAACTCCTAGAGGCTGCATCTCCCTTGTTCAGCATTACTTGTGACAAGCATTTCTTGGGAAACTTGGATATGAGTAGCTACAGTAGTTTTTAAGAGTTTGCAACAACATTTAGGTTACTGCTTCAGCTTTTTTCACTTACAGGTAATATGCTGCCAAAGCAGATCTTTTGGTCATACCACCAAACAGCCTAAATGAGCTGTAGGTGATGCTGTCCAGCCACCACAGTTAAATTCTATATTAATTTCTTAATCTGTCTCATTATCAACATGAAGAAAAAATATTATTCCCAGTGATGATATTTGGGTGGTTTTTTATAGTAAACATTTAAGCTGACACAAAGTTGCTTTAATTGCATTAAAAATATCATTGATTTTTCTAGTTAACACCTCGTGTTTGCATCAGAGCAAGATGAGAGGTCACAGAGATCTTTTATTTGCGGTAGAGATCACTTATGTGCTCCTACTTGACCAGTTTGCTGAAACAGCATTGGCCACTGTTTTTGTTTCTACAGTAACTCCAAACATCTCCTTCACAGGCTGTTACCCTTTTCTTCTAGGAGCTACTCTTCTTTCTGTCAAGGAATCCCACCTGTGGCTGGGATGCAGGCAATGCAAATGAAGGGGGTCAATCAGCACTGAAGCTATGACTGTTCCAATTCTGGTCTCACTGTTGTCACAATCAAGGCTTTGTTCAAAGCATGTGAAGTGACATGAAGGATTTGCTGGTGGCAGTTACCAAGAATTTGGAGGAAGTTCAGGAATTATTCCTGTCATATAACACAACTCTCTTCTGGTTTTTAGACAGATCAAGCAGTAACATTCTATTTCTCTGTGGCTCATAACGCTGCCATAAAAGACAAAGATACTGGAAGAGCTCATGCATTTGCTCTTTTGAGGTTTCCAGATGAAAGAGACTTTAAAATACTAAGATATGTCTGTACTTAAGCTGTGCTCTTACAAACTGGTTCCTATGCCAACCTAGCTAAATGACCACTGGCTTTATGGGATGCTGCTTTCTACTGCCTGCATCTTCCCTGTTCAGTTTCCTTCCCTAAATGTTGGCTCACTGGCTGGCAGTGCTTTGCTTAGCCAACAAACATCAGTTAAATCCTTCTCTTACTTAAAAGAAGAAACAAAATTAAACAGAAAAGCATTTTTTACTCTGATAAAACAGTTAATTAATCTATTCATTACAAAACTTTCATTATACACCAGTTAACAGAAAAAGTTTACAAGCAACTTTTCCTCAGAAAACACTTGGCAGCCTATTGTATCCATGCTAAGAACACACTCTTACAAGACTCTTCCATTGCTTTAATAAATAAATAAATAAGTAACATTATATATACATTTATTTAAGATATTTCAGGTTTTCAACTATACTGATAAGACAATTTCATACTGCAGCTGGCATAGTTTAAAGGCTATTTTTTATTTGAAATTCAGCAACTTGAAAGGGCTCAATGGTGGCCAGACTTTGATTCACCAATCACTCATCAAAATTAAGCATGACCAGCCTCTTTTCCTTCCAATTATTTAACAATCTGCAGGAACTCAACTTTTAGGAACTGGATGCATGTACATTTCTGGGGGTGAGATTTGGCTGCTTCAGTAATCCACAAATAAAATACAAAAGATAAAAGAGTGTATGGGCTTGAGGATTTCTCCCCTCCTCTCAATTATTACTAAACAAATGTAATTAGTTGTCCCAGATGGAGGAGATGGAACTGTTACCCACACTCCC
Source organism: Agelaius phoeniceus (assembly GCF_051311805.1). NCBI lineage: Eukaryota > Metazoa > Chordata > Aves > Passeriformes > Icteridae > Agelaius > Agelaius phoeniceus. The sequence continues at coordinate 28,193,443 of NC_135268.1, forward strand.
ATTAGGACAGGCTAACACTTCTGCTAATGGGTGTTTGTCTGCCAGGACTTTCAATCTACCACATAATAAACCCCAAAGTGCTCTGAAGCCAGTCTAGCCAGCAAGGAAATCAGAGTCCTGCTCCTGTGTGTCTTGTTTGTGGCTGCACCAGCTCTGTAATTCTCTCAATCTCACACTGGATTCATGAGGCTGTCACAATCCTGCTCTACTTCCCAGCTGTATAGGACCCTGCTCTTTAGTGAATCCAAAATTTACAAAAATCCTCACTCTCTCTTGTTCAGCAAGTGACTGCATTGATCCTCTGTAGTAAGAGGGGACTGATCTTTTGTTTGCTTTTCAAGAGTAACATTGTATTTCAGCCATTCTTGAGGCATTTCTCAACATGCCCGGAGGCAAACGATCATATTATTCATCAATTGCTTTCCTAATTTCCTATAAATAGTCAACATTCTGTTTTTATTATGCAATACAAACAAAGGCATGGCCAGTTCAGGAGAGCATGGGGGTGGTAATGGTTTGGGCTTTTTTTACTTTCTTCTCCTCCACTCCCACCAACTTTTTTAATAAGATAACTAGACAAATATCTTAAAAATTCTCCTGTGTATATTTATAAAATTTGTAAAAATCTAATAGAATTTGTTACTCTAAAAGACCATAAGGAAAATGTTCTTGTACAGTCTGCTGGAATGCAGGATTGTCATTGCAGAGCTGGGACAAATATTTAAACTCCAGTTTTTCTGAACACTGAAGTCATGTTAACATCTCCCATTACTTTTTCCCTCTCTAAACACCAACCAGTTATTTGGATCACTATAAAACAATGTAAAACAATGTCAAATGGAGACGAAGATAATCCAGTGAACATCAGATTTTGACAAGGGGTGTTTTTTTCCCAGCAGTCTTTAAGCCAGTTTAGAGCTATTGATGTTTTTTGAACTATCCATAGAGCAGGGAACTGCATGAACTGAGGAAGTATTATTTAGCACTTGCATGAACCAAGCATTAACAGATAGCTCACAGAAAACTCTCCCTTATTTGAACTACTCTACTCTGGTACACCTAAATTGGTAATACCAGCTATTTCCAAAACTAAGCCCCCATACAAAGCACTTGGTCTCAAAAAGGTGCAAGAAGAAATACATTCTCTGCCATTTTAAACAGGCTGTAAGTCACTCTAAATAACAATTTATATTGAAAAAAAAAAGAAAAAAAACCCCCAAAACTGTCACAATTTAATGTGGCTTACCCTGCAAATATTTACTTTTTAAGGGACAAAGGCAGCCAAAGCTATAATGTAGCAGCACATTGTTTCAGAAGGAATATGTTCTCAGTTGACAAAGACATCCTTCAGCTTGTATCACAGCCATGAAGTATCTACATAGATGTCTTGTCCATAAAGACTCAGGATACATTTGGGGATTTACTGTGAAGAAGCCTTCAATATGGGCAAAATGCAGCCTTCTATTGACAGGATAACCATGGAGATAACTGCCCCCTCTGCCACAAGTGCCACCAGTAGGACCATTTGTTGTGTCTAGCTAAATCAAAACCACCTAGAGCAAAATGTGGGGTTAGAGAGGAAAAGAGGAAGAACAGATTTGGGAAACTAGTTCTAGATCCATATGCAGAGAGGAACAGAAGTAAATTACCTTTAATAAACGCTCCAGTTCCAGAAAATTTCAGGGCCTGTGACTTTATCATACTTGGGCCTTCTGTGAAACCTTGAAAGGAGAGAGTTTTGTAATGCTTTTTACTTTTTAATTGAAAAAAGTCCTTGAAGGTGTCAGTTTTCCATGTGCATTATGTCTATGGCTAGAGATTATTTCAGTAGCACAAACTGAGGACTGAAGTTCATAAGCTGCCCTCAATACTACAAGAAAGGAACCATCCAAAAATAACACATTTTAAAAACTTTTTTTTGTTTCAAAGAAATTGAAAATGATCAAGCACAGTTTCACAGGCCGAAGCTTCCTGTAAACAAGTGTGAGCCCTTACCATCTCAATATTTCTCTACAGTCATACACAAAGTAAAAGCCAGAAAGATTCCTGTTTTTTTCTGGAGACCCAGCTTACTCCTGTCCCTCAGTATGAAGAGCTAAACAAAAAATACATATTAGAATCTGCATAAAATATATTCTTTAAAGAGACAGGAAGATGAAATAGCATACTTTCTGTGTTACTTAAAAATAAATTGGAAGAAAGAAAAACCCAAAAATATTTCCACAATTACAACATCACTGGATGCATGTGGCAAACAAAAAAATGGATTTCCACATTTTGATGGCATTTCAACTTCAGTTGGTGGGAATCACATGCTGTACCCTGTAGCAACACAAAGTGTGAATCTCATCATATTCAGTTGAGTAATCTTTATGCATTGAACAGGTCATAGGATATTGTATAACAGTATGTATAAACAAATATATAGAATAACTAGCATATCACTTTTAACCTACATTCTGATCCTAGGACTAATTAAGCTCTTATTTATTTTTTATTCAGTGCAAGTACATCTTCTTTCATGATCAATTAACAGATAGCTCACAGGAAGTCAGTTGTTTGGTGAGTAATACTGTATTCCAATGAAAATTTTACTTAAGATGCAGAGAATCCCATAACCCTGAGCCTTAGAAAAATTAGGGTAAAATAGAGACATAAAAACAAAAGGTAGGGTGAAAAAGCTTATAAATAAGTTCAAACACCTCAGTGTGACATTACTTTAGCAGGGTTACTCCTGATCAAGACCTGTTCATTGAAAACTGAGAAAAATATTTACTACTAACAGCAGCACTGGAGACACCAGTTAAATAGATCGTGCATATTTGTTCTTCATTTAGAAAGTTTCAGAGCATTCCCCAAGATTATCTGGGCTTTATTCATGTTTTCCCAGGTTTAGACCATACAGACATTGCTTCTGACCTAAACCCAATCCTTTTGAAGGTGGACATAGCACCTTTTTAAGCAGCATGCAGCAGCAATCCTTTACAGACAATTACAACCAGAAAAAGGCAGTGGACTAATAATGCAAATCACAGATCAGCCGGGGAGTTAGAGCAGGAACTTTGTCTCTCAAGCAACCTGGTTCTCTTCTCACAGGGAAAGAGCTGTGCAGGCCCTGCGAGTGAGCAGCTGCACTGCAAAGCCCCTGGGGTCTCGGTGAGCAGGACTCTAAACATCAGGGACTTGTGATCTGCCAACAGCAAAGGCTGACAGCACTTGTGGCTGTACCAACCCAAGAGCTATCCTTTTCTAACTAAATTATTAACTTTCCTTAATTAGGGAACTTCAGTCTGTGTCTGAATTCATTGTTGGGCAACCTCCTAAGGCTCCTCCCAACCTGAATGATTTACATTAGTGTCACCAGATCGTCAGGATGGTAATTAAAGAGATGGCTTCTACCAGTGCAGCATCTCTCAAAATAAAAAGCATCTGCTTCTGCAAACCTTTGTGTCCAGAAAGTTTCACATCCAAGATTTAGCCTTACTTGGCCCTACCTTGCCTTGAGATCAGACAAGATATCTTTATTATCATTAGGTATCATCTCTGAAGAATAGCACCTATCAAGCTAGCCAAGTCAATCTGTCTTAACAAAATCCATGCCAGCATACTTGAAAGATTACATGTATGAATCATTCCTTTAAAGCAATTACTGTGATGTTTTTATTGGAAAACTCTTGCATTCCTCAGATTCTCAGTGCTGTTCCTTGCAACAAAACCTACAAGCACAGAATGTTGTTTCTTTTGTTTCACATCACCAAAATGAGTACAATCAAGTGAGTGAGCTTTCAAGACTGTTATCAAGAGTCAAGCCAGATTGTCTTGTGAGAGGGAACCATCACCACATTTATCATAATTCTGATGGAAAGGGGAAAAAAAAGGGAAAAAGGAAAAAAAAAAAGAAAATAAAAGAAAAAAGAAAGGAAAAAATGAAAGAAAAAAAGAAAAGGAAGTTACCATCCCTGTAGTAATGCTTTTCCTAAAACCTACAGCTGAACTGGGGAGAAAGTTACTCACTATATTACTATATTAGACCATTGATTTATGTTGTCTAAACACACACACTCAGTTAAAACATTGTACTCAACCACCATTCACCACCAACTCAAACATATGTGATGCAGCTGTGTCTGTGCCAGGGTTGCTGCAGGAGCAGCAACATCCCTGTCCCTGGCAGGATGGGGAGGGAGCAGAACAAGGAGGAAAAATGGCATTCAAATATTCAATAGCAGTCAAAAAATTTGTTAAGTGAGATTAGTACATTCCAGCTAATAGATGAAAATTACTTCATACTTCAGGCATCTCAGAATGTTTAAAGGCTTACAATAGGTAAGTATTACTTTAAGGAAGCACCACATGGGATCACTTATTATGAAATCAGACTTCAAATTAAACAGATGGAAAAGAGAAACGCTTTGGTAATTTACTCTACGCCTACCTCTAAAACTCCCTGTTTCATCTTCCGCACCGCCCGCTCGCTCCTGTGTCAAATTGTCTCCTAATGTGCTCCCAAGTCCTGCCTGGCTCTTGTTACTGCACAGGCATGTGCCAGGCAGGCAGGCAGCCAGCCAGAGGCATATGTCCTGCTGGCTAACTGGTACCAGCTGATTCCCTGCCTCCTGGAGTTAGTGTGATCCACCCCTCACCTCCGCACGTTAATCCTGAGCACACCTGTGCTATGCCAGCTCAGCACTGGCCTTCAAGCTGGTGCAACCCAGAATAAAGACAGTTTCAAAAGTTAGGCTAATTGACTCCAGCCTCAGATTTTCCATACAAACTTCCCTTTTTTCTTTAAAGTTGGTGAAACTCTTTGTGAGAAGGAATAAAGAAATGAAACTACTTATGGGGTTGGCCTATTTGCATAAATTCTAAATTAAGTGAATACAGGAGTTTAAAAATACATTCTTTAATCATTCCCCATCCATATGTGGCATCCTAAGTTCAGCATGAGTAGACAAGGAGTAATTCTTTGAAAAGCACCAACTTTCACACACACCAGAAGAGGTTCCTTTTGGTTTTGAGCTGCATTACTTCCTTCACCAGAGATGTCCATGGTGAACAGTGAGAGCCATAATGGCAGACAATAACTACTTCCCTCTAACAGCATCACTGGCTTTCTCTTCCCTACACATCAGCAGATACAAAACACACTGCAGAGCTTCACACACCTGTAAACACAAAGCCCTTTCCACTCAGTACCTCCAGGACTGTCACCAAGGCTCAGGGGGAGGCATTTAGCTATATTGGGAAGATAATCTGACACACATTCATATTCTGACAGTCCATATACCAAAACACACACATGATTTAAAGCCATGCAGCACATAGAACTTACCTCAGAGTGGAGCTTGAAAAACAAACCACTATTCCCCATGCAGACCTAAACCAGCCTCTCTGCCAGGTTTCAGTTCAATGCTATGGCAGCCAGGCCCTCACACAAACTGGGCTTTCAAGAAAGGCTCCAGAAGCAGTGAGGCTGATGCCTTCCTCTCCTCCAGCTTTCCCCCAGAACACAGGGCACATATACACTGGATCCATATCCAAATGGCATCCATCTCTCCATAACAGCCCAACTGAAAACTGAGTCATCAACTGCTTCCCCAGAAAGCTCACAAGTTAGAACAAATCTCTAGAGACTGGGGCTATTTGGTAGCAGTCAGAGAGCGGATGAATTTCTTAGACATGCACAGAAACAGCTTCATTGAAACTCACCCAAGCCTGAATCAAAAAAGCAATAAGTACCATAAAATACCAAGATATTTATGGGGGTCCACATCCTTTTGTGCACCTATAAGCAGCAAATGGGATTTCATTCACGTATCCTCCACTTAACTAATGAAACTCCACTACTTTTCCACGGTGAGTCTATCTTCTCATCCTCCCCAGCTTACATCTAGATCACTCCTTCATTCTGTACCTTAATAAATAACTTCCACGCCTCAACAGCAACTTTGCTTCAGCACCCAGCCACTCACCTCCATTATTCAATACAGAAAACCAGAGGCTGCTGCTCAGCAGAAGTCAGCTTCTCTTCTAGTTTTGCAGTGTAAAAGAATCAAAATAACTAACTGTACATCAAGCATTACTGCAGTTCTTTAGACAAAAAACACCTTGCAGAAAACAGATCCATACTCACCCACACCCATCCTCAAAAAAGGGAACAAAACCTTCCCATGGCATGCCAACAGCAATCCCATTTGTATTGCATCACCTGTGTTACACAGGTTATAAGGATCGAAGCTACATTTTTGCTGGGTAAAAAAGATAATAGCATCATATCAACAATGCTTTACAGCTGCCATAAATGCCTCTGTGCACTTTTCAAAACAAACCACATATTTTCTTTCTATTGTTTATTTGCTAGAGTGTTTGGAAAACCTTTTATTTCAGAAGTGAGTAGAGAGAGACTTCCCTCACAGATTTCAAAACTCTTAACACTGTTCCTTGAAACCACTTGGTATGTAATCTAAAGAAAAACATTGCAAGAAGTCTATTTCCTTTTAGGCTTCATATTCCTTTCTACAGCAAATCTCTGCTTTTATTGTCTCTCCACTGTTCAGTCTAACAGATTTGTGCAAGTGAGCAAAGCCATTTAGCCCTCTTTTTCTTGCACTCTAATTCCTATTCAGCTTAGTCTGAGCCACTTTTCTTACACTCTTCCCTACTTTCTGAAGTAGAAAACCATGATCAGGTAAGAACCTGACAATTCTTTAAAACGGATAATTTGTTGTCAGTACTGCTTTTAAGAGCAGGGTGAAGATTCCATGTTTTAATATTCTTTGCTGCTGTATGATGGGTGTGAAAACACTGCCAAAGCAGCAGCACTAGAGAAGGGTTTGAGTGCCATGGAGCAGCATGTGCCCAGTTCTCTGCTGCTCCTTTTAGAAAGGCTGGACACTTCTCCTTCCTTACATGTGTTAAGCTTGATGGATTTTTTTGCTGGAAATTTTCTCCTGGAGTGACTGAGAAGGGGCATCTTTAAGATGATTTGGAACAGTCAGTGTTTTACAGCTCCAAAAGAAATTAATTCAGTCCATCAGCAGTCAGCAAAGCTATTTCCATTGGCAATCAGGAATGTCATTAATAACATTTCTAAAAGTACAAGTAGAATCCCATCTTCATTACCTCAGTAATCCTGGAAGGAAGAGAAGCCAAAAAGCATGCATGTTTAAAATTTTAGTTATGTGTTTTCCTTCATGTTTCTCAAGAGACAGATCTGCCTGCCTTTTTCTGTGTAGTATGAGAGCCAAAGTTTTCCCATGCATTTCATTCCAACTTTGTTCTCTATCTTATACCTTCATTAGTACATATATAACCTTTGTGGTTATATGTGGATGTACACAGTTCATTGCACTGAACTATGCATTCTCACTCTTAAGAATATCATATGAAAAAAAAGGTCATGGGTCAGTCTTAAAATAAATTTTAGAGTAAGCTGCTCATATAGACACATGCTATGCAGCTTGAATAGCAGGCATACTATGCTTTGTCAGCAAAACTTATCTTTGGTAGCAGTTCTGCTCCTTAAAACTGAGTTTCTAGAGTTACCTCTCAGTATCTGCTTCTCTTTTCTTGCTATCTAGAAGCTGATGTCATAAATATATAGGTTATATGGTTGTACATTAATTCTGCTGTTCCTACTTTTATTTTTTTAATAAGTTTCTGATATGTGATATAATAGGAAACATGGTGGAAAATATCTGTGGTTAGGCTGAAAAAGAGAGGTATTTGACTGGCTTCACTTTTGTGCAGAGCACCATGGAAAGGCCACTCAGGAAAATGCTTCAGAAGCTGAAGCCTCTCAAGGCCTCTCCTCTTCTTCATAGACTGAGCTCCTCTTACAGTGCTGCTCCTCAGAAAATAGGAACAGTAGAATAGGCCAGTATCCAAAGTACAGCCACCTATAGAGGGAACAAGGCCAGCAGCTGGAATGCAGCAATTCCCAGTAGTTAGGAATTGTTGGAACAAACCCTTTTGTATTAGCACTTTGTACATGGTCAACAAAATAACAGATTTCATGCAGACAAGTTTCAGTTTTAATTGATAAGTTCTATATTACCTTGAATAATAAGTTACATATTATTACCCTGATAAGTTATATGTTACCTTGACTACATTCACAATTATTTTGTCCTTGAACTCCTATGATATTGACTCATACCTTTCTGTTTCACCTTGTTTCCTCTGCTCAACTCTACTTTCACTGTCTTGCTTAATCAATGCCTAATTTGCCAACAGAGGTCAGGGTCTGTTTGCATCCCCTGTGTGTCCATTCATTTCACACAACAAGGATTCCTATCAACCACATCAGTGCTCTTTAACAAGCAGTCTTGTGTGCTATCTCATGGCTTGTAGTTCTGAAATTCCTTGTTTGTTGCTATCTCATGGCTTGTAGTTCTGAAATTTCCCCTTTTATTTCAGCTAACTGAAATGAGAGAAATTACTCTTGCCATGCCTGTGCCACTTCTTTTTTAGAGTTCATCTCACTCTTGAGGAATCTCTTCATTCTGTGAGCAGAAACAGGAACTGGTTCAGTTACAAGACATTCCTCTACAGTCAAATTAAATGTGAGTTTTCTAGTATCAGCAAATAAAGTATTTACATTCCTTTAAAAACCACTTCATAATGAGCTATGTCCATCCCATTAGTGGCTTCCAGTTGCCCCTGAATTATGGTTCAAGCTAATGTATTGATTTTTTCTTTTGTTTAAAGCACTGCACAAAAACAGGATGTCTTACAAGAACTGGCAGTGAAACCTGTGATCATTAAAAATCCAGTACTACATTTTGCAACATTTTTGATGAATCACTAGATAAATATTTGGCAAGAGCATGAACTCTGCAAGCTTGAATTGACTTTTCTCACCCTATTTTCTTGTCCCTTGATGCTTTGATCTTGTGTAAAAGGAAGAATGGACAATAAAAACACTTAGACAGATATTCTGGTTTCACAGAACATGCCTTTTTAATTTTGACAATTTTTAATAAGGTTTCTGATTTCTTGAAGAACTGTAAAAAGAGAAACTGTGATTTTCCAGAGAAGAAAATAAAGAATAAAAACAAAAGAAAAATATCCAAAAGAGTTATAAAAGAGATTTTAGGATATTCCAGATAAAATTCACAAAAAGAAGTATCTCAATATGTATGTTATGAAATGCATATAGGCTTTATAAAGAATAGCTATAATTATACACTGAAAACAAAGGCTTTTTTATCCTATCATAAAACTACACTTAAAAAAAAATCCCTACAATGAATGCAGAAAGATTTTCTGAGGGTGGGGGAGCAAAAATATGAAATATATTAAACAGATATTAAATAAGATAAACCCAGAAATTAATTTTGAAGTTAGAAAATACAAAAAGACAGCTGAAACTGTTTGTCAAAAAGTTTCTAATTTTCTTAATGAAATAGTTTGGCCTCCAAGTTGTCTATGGGTTCTGATTTTTAATACCTGTCCTTGCAAAAGAATCTTTAGAGAGGAGAATCAGACACACATAGTGATTCATAGTTTTTAAAATGGGAGCATTTTTTCTTGGCACCTACATATAACTAAAAACATTGTAAAAGCACTATAGATACTATCACAAAATGAACAGCATGAGGACAACTCTTCATATCTAGCAACTGATGTTCATGTGTCCTGGCAGGTAAGAATCCATGGATTTCTTAGCTGGACCTGTCAGTCAAGAAACCCAGCAGGGCCAGTGATTTTCCCCAGTGTATATCCAAGATGAAGCTCCTGTGATGTGAGCTGTTTTCTTTGTGACTCGATGTACAACACCTAAAGTTATTCCAAAAAAAAGAGCAAATGATCATTTGTAGCAGGGAGTAACTCAACCTTACAAATTGCATTAATCTTAATGAGATATGAGGTAGGGATTGGAGGGGTCAGTAGCAGACAGAAGTGACTTCTATTGGCATTGAGAGGAAAAAACAGTATTCATCAGCACACAGAGGTCTCATGACATGAACAGCAACACTTGCTTCTGGTCAATATTGATGGCAACTTTCAGATGGGCAAAGTAAGAACATGGGAGAAATCCTTTCCTTGGGACCACCAACCAAAATTAAACCCTTGAGTGGAGGAGTCATGAAATCAGAACTTAATAAATAAAAGACAAAATGCTCTTTCTTTGGTTTAGAAAGCTGGAAAACTTATCTTTCTTGTCTGCTCTTCTCAGTTACAGAATACCAACACCCCTTGTTCTTTTGTAGGCAGAATATATAATGTAAGAGAAATGAGAACCAAAGAGGGTGAAAAAGGCACTTAAAGATGGTGGCTTTTTATCAGTGACAAAATATTTGTCTCCCCTTTCTTGAGAAGTTTAGAAGAGTGCTGCTTTTTATCCTTTCAATAAATATTTTTCTCTCTCTCTATTCAGACTATTAAAAATAATAAGAGGAATATAATACAACTTTAAATGAGAGTTTATATATCAAATGCTTTATGACAGCTGCTTTTATTTCACTTTAGATTAACAAAGCCTTTATGTTGAGACTTTGTAGCTGACCTTACAAAGAAGCAATACCATTAGCCCTGAAGCACATGTTTCCCATTTAATGTTTCCGAGGTAACATTCTTTGTGAAAGTGAGAGAAATGAGAACGCAAACTTGCAGGGAAAATAAAAGTCTGACTGTCCTCCTTTTGAACAGAATTAAAGTCAGTTTGGACACTTGAAAATATGAAGTGAGAGGCCATGGCCTTACAAAGAGTTTCTCAATGTGATCCCAAGAGCTACAATGCTTAGCTTTCCTTTAGTATGCCAGAGCTCTTTGTCATTTCCTCTCAAGAGGCTGGACATATTTTGCCATCTCAATTTGAAGTGAAAGGTGTCGCTTACATCAATGTTATTTCAGTTTTAACCAGCACTACTCCAATGATTTATCAGCACACCCAACCAAGAGAGCACTATAATAGTTAAGGCAAAAAAATCCAACAAAGTTATTTGGGGATATAGCAGAAAGGAATTGGGTCTGCCATACCTGAAAGAGCCCTAAGTTACTGTTATGCATGGAAATCAAACTAATTTTCATGATGTTTTGCCATTGCCATATTCCACTGGTTCAGTGCAAGAGCAATGCCCTTTTTTCCCCATCAATAAAGCTAACAGTGCCTACCCACAAGTCTTCCATCCTTTTGTTTGATGCCTTCATACATTAAAGTCTGTTCTTCAGCTACTGCCACAGTCAAAATTTTATGCTTCTAACCCTTCTTAAACTCTTTTCAGTCAGTAAATGTGAAAACCTGCAGACTAGAGTCTACAAGGTTCAAAGCAAACTCAAGAGAATCTGAAAACCACAGGAAAGAGGTGAACAATGACACAGTTTGGAAATCAGTGTATGCTCTTTGTATCTGGGGCCTTGCCAAAGAAAAGAAAAACTCATATGCACAAGAAAAGGAGAAAAACTCCGTGATTTGGAGGAGAAGCTGACAAATTCAGCACTAAAATAGTCATCTATGCCTGTGGAAGCTGGATATGGCCTTACACTTCAAGCAAGCCTCGCCTTCTAAATACACTTCTGCAAGGGCTTCCAACAGGAATGCTGCAGGATTTGCTGGAGGCGCATCCAGATTCCAAGAGACCACCCCTACACAGGTAACTGGGACTGGTTAAGAACAGAGACATGGGATTTTTCTTTTCTTTTTCTATTAATCTTATTTTTTTTTAAGAAAAAACATTTGTTTCTTAAATCCATGTTTAAACACCTAAATTCAACATTCTAAATGAAAACTGATACTTTTCTCTCTCCCTGTAGAAACAAATGAGGCTGACCACTGGAGGCTGAGCACTTCTGAAAATTAGAGATGTTATTTAGTACAAAAGACAATGAAGAAGCAGACTCCTTGGAGCATCCCTGTAATGCTCTTGTACTAAGCCTCAGGGATTTCACCTGCTTTTTGCCCCAGGACCAATATTCTTTTCAGAGATCCCACTGTAATCTGCACCTTAGGAAAATACCTTTTTCTAATCTTGCAGTGAATATGAACTTACATTTCTGGTATCAGATGCAAACAGACACACAGGTTTCCTAAGGCTCCCACTGGAGTAGAAGTGTACAACAGGAGCCTGTACACTCCCCAGTTTCCTCGGATATATTTAACTTCTGACTCTAAACTGTTGGTTTCCTATGTTACACTGATGACATAGCGGCAGTTAAGGGACCCCTATGCCTAAGTTTGTATTTCAGTAAGGTTAGATATGTTCAGATACAAGAAATCTGAAAGGTGAAACACTAGAAATAAAAATCACTCATGTGCAAGTGCAGACTTAAGTACCTAATAAGTCTTACTAAAATGACAGTCTGAATTACCACATTATCCTTGTACTAAGGTCCAAATAGGCTATTTTCACCACATTACAGTCCAAATTACAATTTACTTTTGTCTATGATTAAATATGAACTCTGGGGAAACCTTCCCTTTCTTTTTTCCCCTTTTTGCTTTCTCTAATAGCTGGTCTTGATATCATTAAATGGCATAGAACAAGCCAATATTTAGATTTCTGTTCAATTTTCTGTGTTTGGTCATTTTGACTTCATTCTCTTTGATGTCTAGAAAATAACTTTTCTTCTTTGTATTCAAGGGAAAAAAAAATCTGCAACTCTTTTGGTGTGCTAAGAATAGGCATGGATATGTTGGGACAGGAAACACATACATGCCACTACAATTAAAATAGATTAATTTGTTAGCAATTCCATAATATCCCCCAAATGCAGAAATTCTAAACAGTGTGTAGTCATCTGGGTAACTCCTCTTCTCTTTTCTGCTGCCAGGCTCCACAAGCTGAGTCTTCCATAACAGTGAATATCACGGGGAGAGACAGCACAACAAATTGTGTGGGCTAATATTGAACACTGCAGCACCAGCCAGTAGGCTATAGAGCATATTTCAGACAGTCCCTTAATCTCCCACCTACTGAAGCCGACTCCTTTTCTGCAAGCTCTTTCCATTTTATGATTTCTCAGCTTTCTCTGCGTGCTCTCATACATGACTGCCTTTCCTGACACATTCCCTGGATAATTTCACCACTGAATTCCAGTTGTATGCATGGTAAGAAGAGAGCACTTTTTAAAATCAGGGTGGATTTGTGCTCTTGCTAGAATAAGAATTCTCAAAACCAGTCTGAAATCCCCAACTCCCCAGAAAATAACAGCCAAATGATGATCGCGAAGAGCAATTTAAGATGCAGCTCTCTGACAGATGCTAAAACCAACGCATCTTCTATGTAAATGCAGTAAATTTATATATATATAAGCCTTCCATTATTCAAGTCTAAAACAAGAAAAACAAAACCATATTTTCTCTTTACACCAAGATTATAAATTAAGACATGATAATTGGGTGTTGTGAGGTTACGGAAATGCTAATGGCTGAAAGTTTTTGTTCCAGCATTACAGTTTCTTTTTTTTCTTCTTTTTTTTTAAATGAATTCTTTCTCTCATTTGAGCCAAATGCCATTTCTGAAGAAAGAAATGTGGGTGTAAAAAATTACTACTTGTTTTCTTCTTCATGGGCCTTTGATGATTTTATGCTGACTCTAAAAAGAAGTTTTGTATAATCTTAGCTGCGACAATGAGCAAGCACTGTTTGAGCTACAGGGGAGATAATGCAACAATATAAACTCACTACATAATTTTATTTTTACAATTCAAAACTGAACTTCACTTGCAGCCCTAAATTATTCTTGTTGGTTCACTTAACTGGGAGACAGAACTTCTTGGGACTCACACTTTGGTCTCTGCTATACAGCTGTCCCCTGTACACCTCTGCTCTGAGAAAAGGCTCTGGAACATTGCATGACAGGATTTTATAGCTGAATTTCCACCAGCAGTGCTCCTCTTGCATTGCACTGCAGATGGAATACTCTCATCTCTGCCACAGAAGTTATTCACAGCGTGATGCCACGTCTTAAACTCGTCTCATGGTTTTGTGCAGTTTCATTGTAAAATACATCAGAGGCTTAACTCTTCAGATAAAAAACAGAGCAGAGAACAGGAAGGGGACACAATACTTTCACTTACTTTATCAGAGTGCATGAACCTGATTGTTGGTTAGTGAGGCCATGTAATCATCAGTCTTCCCTCCTGACCCTTTATCCCACTCTGTACAGGGAGTCCAGGTTTGCATCAGGACTGGAAACACCAGCAAGAAAACTTTTTCCAGGATGCCAGATGTCTGATAGTGGGGGGAAAAAAACCCAAAACTTTGTTTTAAGATGGAGAGGCTGCTGTCAACTAAGGAATCAAATGCACAAAAGTTGCACCCATCTCTATCTGACAGGAAAGACCACCACATGAAGAAGGAAACAAGCCAAGTCTAGATGCAAAGGGAAGCAGGTGAAAGGAGGAGGGGGCCATAGCAAGACTTTGAGGACCTGAATTCGTTTAATTTGTAGTGGCAAACTGGTTTGTAGACCTCAAGAAAAAAAACAAAACCAAAAAGCAAACAAACAAAAACAACAACAAAACACAAAAAACCCACAAAAAATCCCCCAAAAAAATAAAATAAACAATGTCAGACTTCTGAAAACTTTCTTCTGGTCCATATTTGTTTCTTTGTGTACCATTTTTACCTTTAAAATTTCCAGTCTAAGTTTTGGTGACTCAACAAAAGGTGTAGGATGTCAGGAGGATCTGGGTTCACATTTTCTGTGTGCCATGTTGCGTGCTAGACCTGGGCTACCTTATCTGAGGATACTCAGCAGAAGGCTTCCACTGTGTGCAGATCAGATGAAGTCTGTCAAGCACTGATATAAAACCATGGAGGAACTCAGGGAAAAGTCCAATCATCCTGCAACTTCTCAGGGCTCTGCTGTGTCTGAAGCTCAGGTGTGACTTCCATTGCTCCTAGTTGTGCCAGGGCTCTCTGTACATAGGCTTCAGGTCTGCAGCTTTTGCACAGACTCATTTTATTTCTCTATACCTACAAAACTTTAGGGGAGTGAGCTGTGATGCAGCTCTGTGTTTTCCATCAACAGCAAATTCCAGCCACTGAATAAGGTAATGGTCTGTCACACTTCAAGGACTGAAAGATCCTAGACACATTCCACAATTTATAGAGGTAACACATTCCTGAATACAGCACATTACAGATGCTACAACACACACAGCATTGGAGAGGAAGCATTCTGATTTCTTATATTCTTTCCACTGTGAAAGGCAGGTAGGGATTTTTGTTCCTTTTGTCCTCTCATGCAGAAAAGGCATCAATTTGAAAAGCTCCAACTTCACAGTATCTTGTGAGATAAGAAAAGTTAGCATATTAGAAAGTGACAAGTATTGAAGTTAATTACCAAGTGTGGCAGTCTCAGTCCCAAACCACATACCAACTCTGCAGCCATGTGCTTTGTGCCCCTTCCTGATTAGAATTTTAATAACGTGTCTACAGCAATTTCACTTTTCCAAACAAGTCTGTTGCCAAAGCAAGCCACATTGTCTTCTAAGACGACTTTTACAGGATAATTCTGACATTACATGTTCAGTGGCTTGACAGCATGAAATATATTGAAACTTGATCTCAGATTCAGCTTGTTTGAAATGTTTTGAAATAGGAAAAAAAGCATCTGTGCAGGTTTGATGTCCACAAGTATCACAATTATAAAAATCAAAAGTGTAGTATTTCTAATTAATTATCCACTTTCTTAGATTTGTATTTCTAAGAAATGATCTTTGCTATTCAGCATGTTGCCTCCAAAGGGTAGGTATACAAAGAGAAGATAGGAGAGATTTGGAATCAGCATAAAATATAAAAATACCAAGTTGCTATCTATTGTGTATTTTAAGATAAGTCCTCAACGTATGTTATATCTATAGAAATACTAACACCATAGAAAACCTGGAAAGTGTATTCCTTAAATAAAGGAACTGACTAATGAATCTGTCCTGAATACACACAGATACCCATGTTATTGAGTAGAAATATGTCATTTTTACACATCCTTAAGTTGAAGCTTTGTAAGATTCATATTACTGGCACTCTGTGAAATACCTCTTAAGGATTAGAGTGCATAAGAGTAACAGTGTGACCAGTTCAACTCTGTGCATCAGTACAACTTCTGTGCATACTCGTGTTACAATTATTATAGCCTTTCCAGGCATCATGAGAATATTTTTGGAAAGTATGTCTTCAGTCCCTATAGAGCATCGTACAATATGATAAAAACACTTTTTTTTTCCTTTTTAATGCAAGAAATGCTGTTATTGCTGTAGAGAAATCTGTTCCCATCAGCTAAATCACTCCCACTACACATTTTCAAAAGAGGTGGATACTCCCTGTATTATTTAGATGAGGAAACTGAGAAACTGTGCAGCTTCTCAGAATTAGGGAATGAGTGTTACAGAAATAACAGCCAGATCTGGGTTTCCTGAGCTTCCAAATATGTTCACTGTTCACAGGACTTTTGTCTCAGGGGCAAAATGCTTTTACACATGGACACATTTTGAGGCTAAGCACAAGAAAGTGAATGAGTCTGGTATCCTGACTCATGTAGTCTCAACAGGAGATGTATGAGGCAAGTCACAGAATTCACCCAACTAAGTATGTACAAGGGAAAAAGGAGAAAAAGGATTCTTAAGTCTGTATTTTCATTCTTTCTTATTGCTTCTTTCCCAAATACGTGCCTTTGAAATCAAGAGTTTATGAATTTGGTTTGTTGGTGATTTTATTGTTGTTGCTTTTAAATATTATTTATATGTGTGTAGTCTTCCTTTCAATATCACCTTAATTTCTTGGCCTGTTTTCCATTTTTCTCATGAAGTCATGAACAGACACAAACATGCCAGCCTTGTGGCACAGTCTTATAGCCAGAACTGTGCACTAGGGACTTATGCCCAACCTTTATATTGTGGAAAGCATTTTGTGGCAACGCAGGTGAAAACAAAGTAGTTGAAATACCTCTAAGTAACCTGATCAAGAGACAGCAGAGCAAAATCTGGTGTATTAAAAACATTCCTTGCATATTAAAAAACAAATTGATATGATGCCATGGGGAAAATCATCACTTAAATGATGGAGAAGGTGGGATTTGTTAAGAGAATTAAGAAGCTGGCAGCCTGCAGCAGTAAATGACATGCCCTACTTTACATTGCATTCCCCACATTTTGAAAAGCCATGTCACACCAAACCATACTAACACGAAGAGACTGTTCCTGTGGCTTGTTCCAGTGCTGTTCTGAGCACATGGAGAAGCAGAGTGCTTAGAGGATTAGCATTCCTGCCAACACAAGGAAGTGCTGCACTACTTCCACAGCAGAGTCTTACCAGATGAGCATGCCAAATGTGCTGCATTCTAATCTGAAGTTGCCTATTATTTGCAACAGAAAGACAAAGATACCTTGTGGATCTTAGTGATTCCTTTGGAGAATAGAGAGGGGGAAAAAAAGTCTAGCTGATGTTTTTTTCCTTGCTCTGATAGTTCTGTTTGCCTTTTTTCAAACACAAAGCGACTCCTTGATCTGCCTTTCTGCCAGCAGTATTTGCCCTGAACCCCTAATCCACTGTAAGAAGTACAGTGGGAACTTGAGGAGCTGCTTCCACAGTTGTACAAACAGACAGCACCCAAGAGCTGGTGCAATTTCAGCTTTAGTCTGCAGCTACATCCCACCTCCTTTTCCCTTAGCAATGCCAATGTAGAGGCACACAACCTACAAATCCACCTACACTGCAAAAAGAAACATGATCTTGTAGACTGCTGATAATTGATTACTTCTGTTTAAAAATACCAAAAATACTAAGGACTGCATTAAGCAAGGGAAAAAAACCAATCATCTGTTTTAAGGAACCTTTAGTGTACTTTGTATGTGTCTCCCTTTGGAATCAGAAGATTTTTGTGTGAATGAAGTCCAAAAGGAGAAGAACACCACTAAATCTGTCCTATTTCTCTCTCAGCAGTGATGTGCTTGCTGTTTCTTGGAATTTACACATCTAACAGAACTGAAGCCACACTGACTATGTGGACTGCATACCTTCCTGGATTTCTCATGTTGTTTGGGCAGGCTAAGAGCCTGTCTTTGTGTGTGGCAATCCATAAAATGGCCTCACTGGGTTTCCTCTAAGTAAGAGAAATTCATCAAAGCACATCTTAAATTACTTATTATGGCATCATCTTAGGCTAAAATGAGAGCCCACATCAGGAAAGAAGCTGTAAGGGATGGGAAGGCGTGGGAACTGAAAGATGACACATGGTAAGAGATACCATGTGCCTAAAGAGAAACTGCTCTTTCGGTTTTACAAGATCTAGCCTGCTTGGGATACCCTAACAGGCATCATGGAGAGCTTGTTTAGGGTGTGTGCAAACCAACTGGGTGATCACAGGGACTACAACAGAACAGCAGCTGACACACTAATGTGAATAAAATGCAACTCTACTTAACTCTATAGATAAAAACTAATGGCTACTTGCAAAGTATTTTAGCCTTGCTTTATTCAAAGTCAAATAAAAATGCTAGATACACAAATGATCCTTATGTTCAATTAGATTAAGTATTTTACTTCCTTAAATTCCTGATAATTTCTTACTAGACTTGGTATTTCCATGGGAGTAGTACAAGGCCTCCTTTATCAGTTGCAGGAACCCTTTCTGCCTGCCCATCTGTAATAGGCACAGTTTTGATTTTCTCTTTGCCATTTCAAAATTAAAGAAATACAAAAACAAAGCAAACAAAAAAGATAGGTCACCCACTGCAAGTAAGCAGTGCTAAAAAGCATCCTAGGCAACTTTATTGTTCTCTGTACAAGATGATGTTCTGACAGTAAATTTTATGATCTTATATCTAAAGCCTCATAATAATTGTCACTGACTCAAAAGCTAGTGAAAACAAAAGACCTTGATTTTCAAGAGTCATGTAAGGAACAGTGAATAACACTTCTGTTTCTTAACTGCTACCTTTCCATTGCTGATGTTCAAATTCATTAATTAATGTGCTACTGTTTGTATTTTATATGTAAATTCAAAATGTTTCTTCTGACAGAAGAGAGAAAAATGCTTTTTACATTTCTTATCTCAGGAGATGCCTGAAGAGTCCTGTAATTATCCCATGTTTTCTAATGCTGTAGCTCATTTCTGATCTGGTATTTTATTTCAGCATAGGACTGCAGAGCAAGGGGACCCCAGCTGTTTTACAGTACCTGTGGAGCAGGCTGATACTGCCACCTTGGGGAGGATTTTTTCCAGGTTTGAGGAGCCCATGCAAGTGTCATGTAAATCAGTTTGATTTTTCCCTGTCATAATCCTCCCAAGAAGACAACTTTTTAAAATCCTCTGCCCGTGCAGTTGTAAGACCTTCCAAATGTGTTCCAACTTGGATTGTATTCCTTTCACAATAATACTGAAAAGAAATGCTTTTTTTAAATTTCACCAAGTTTTAGAGCTCATTCAGGTAGTACCTCTTTTACATCACTCTTAATTTTACAGCCATCTTGCCATTACAAAAGCCCTGTTCTGCATCCAGCTGGGCAAGCTGTATTTTGCATACAACGCTCCCTTTTTTCTGGTATTCTAGTTTTTTTTGGTAGTCTAAATCCTTGTCCCTGGCAGCTAAAATTATCTAGTTAGATGCAACTGCCAGGACATATATGACCTCAGATGTCATAAGGGGCATTACTGTGCAAAGGAGCAGTCCAATGAAAAACACAGATCTAGACTGGCAATTTAACAAAAGTCAAGATCCATAATTTATGAGACTGATCTACCCTTTTGCTTTGCAATCGAGTGACTCCTCATCCAGTCTTCTTTGAGTTTGTATTCACCAGCAGGTGAAGGACCTTGCCATACACTTTCTATATAAATGTGCCTTGAGACACAAAGGTTGTGTACAGTAGAGAGCTCTAAAGGCACTGGGAACCATAAGAAGTTGCCTCAGGTACATAAAATTACAGGGACAGCTTTCATGTCTGACTTCTCTCTAGAAGAGGCAGGCCCAAGAACACTTGAAAAACATTCAGTAACAAAATTTTTTCCATGGTCACCTTCAGCCAAGTAACCCAAAGGAGGAACTCATCCATGACTCACAATGTGAATTGACACGAGGAGCTCCTACCTTCTGCCAGAGCATGGGCTGTGCTCATGGCTCCACAGCAGGACACAACGGGCTTCTGGAGGAATTTCTAGGCTTCTAGAGCAGTCCCCCTTCACTGCTGTGGCTGGCAGGAACAGCCCTGGTAACGTGCTAAACCAACACTTACAAGCTCCCACACTGAGCTACACCTCGGATCACAATGTCCCCAGCCAGGACTGGGCTCTGGAAAGCACATTCCTCTTTTCCTGCCACCACATACAGCTTACACACCAGATTCATGTTCTTACTGACAAGTATCTCAATACCCTTGGAGTAAACTTCTGCCTGCACTCCTGGGATTTACAGAGAGATGGCTGATCAATGTAAACAGATAGGACAGGCTCATCCACTCTCCCATTCTAAAACTACAGCCTGGTCATTAAAGCACAAATTTGCATTTATTTTCTAACCAGTTACCTTCCCACTTTTGGAAAATTGGAAAAAAAACAAGTGATAGGTCCTTCTGGACAATCTTCTATTTCTGGTTTGAATGCTACTATAGCATGGCAAATAATGATGCTTGCAAGAAAAATTATTAGGCTAACAGCCATTAGCTAATGCATACCACTGGCAGTTCTGCAAGAAGTCTTCAGTTTTCTTCCTGGTTCACAAATACTTTCTGTATTTTAATATATTTGTTATTATTTTAATCCATCTTTGTTAAGCAAACATCTTTTTATCTGCAAATGATTTACACTGTGCTATGAAAATATTGTAATTAGTAATTCATTGCAAAAATAAGAGAGTGCATTTCCTATTCACATGCACATATGAAGACACATTCAAGAACTTGCTATACAAAGGAATCCCACTACTACATTTATTATTTACACATTTAACTGCTGGTGGAATTAATTTACTTTTAAAAATATCAACGTCATGCAACCACTTAAGTGACTTCAAAAACAGTATTTGCAGCTGAGTTACAAAAATTCAACCGTGCCAATTACTGACCAAACATATGCAATTGAATGAGGAGCTATCAGTAATAAATTAACCAGATTAACGTGTACGTAACAGTCTCAGCGTGGTACGGGGCTGCTGTTAGTTTCAAAGTTCACATATGAACTTCTTTCTATACTGCACATGTGGTTTATGAATGAAGCCTGAATGAAAGAAGAAATTAAGGGAAAATAAGGTAAGTGACCCAAAATGAAACTAATCTAAAAATTTAAGCGTAGACTACTTACAGGGAAAAAACACCAAATCTTTGATTATGATTTAAAAAAGGAATGGATGAATCCATGTCCACTACCTCGTATTATTATGCTACAAGTGTACAATGCATATCTAGACTGATAAATAACTGAAGACAACCATTTCATAAGATATATTTCTTAAAAGGAAATTCATCATTGAAAAATTAAAAAAAAAACCTCACTGTGAATCCAGTAAGGAAGATTATCCTATACATATTCAATGTTGACTATAACAAAATTAGTATGTTACTAGCTCTTGCATCTTTGCTGTTGTACTGAAGTTATTTCATAATATTCATTTAGGCATGGAATTTATATGAGAGAGAAAGCTTAAACTAAACAGCAAGAATCTAAATAATTAATCGGAGGAAATCCCAGTCTGAAATTGTCCATGGCCTCTCTATGAGTACCTAAACATAGTATCTTAAAACAAACAAAAAAATTCTTTCTGAAGTTCACAAGTCACAGAAACTTAAAATCCACTATTTGCCACTATGGTTTTACCTTCTCAAACATATCTCAACTTATTTAAATAAGTTTTCCTGTTAGATGATCAGCACACACCAAAACCCCTTCAACCCCTACTGGGTTACAGAAAAGTACAAAGAGAATGAGAGGTCTTGTTTATGAACAAATAGAGTAACTGGAAATGATCCCAAGCCAGCTCCCTCTCTCTATCCACCAGTCTATGTTCTTCTTTCCCACTTACTGCGCTAATAAGTTGGTTTAGAATACATTTCCAAAATCTCATTTACATGAGATTGGCTATTTCAGCTCTCCTCTTTTTTTTTTAATTGAGGTATTTTTCTGCATCAGAAAGCCCTTTTAGACTACCGACTATTTCAACATCCGTAGTAGCTGATGAAAAACATATTTTAAGCTGTGAAAAAGTGCTCCCTTAAAATCTACTTCTCCTTGATTATTCTTTTCCCTAAAGCAAGTAAATACCTACATCCTGAAACACTGTCACTTAATAACAGCAGCATCTATTTGTCACCATTCTTTTCTTCCTTCCCTAGTTTGCCTCCTTTTCCTAACCTACTACTGTCCCAGAATGGCAACAGTGTGTTGCCCAACTCCTCCCCTCTCTGTTGCCTCTCCACATTATTGCTTCTTCCTAAAACTCTTTTCACATTTCAGGCAGGGAAAAACACTCTTGGATATTGGAAATTCTTGTCTCTTCTTTCCCCCCACCCCCCGAAGCTATCTGAAGCACCTAATGTTATTTGTACTTAGTGACAGGTTTGTGGACAAAAACACTGACAATGGCAGACAGCAATGAGATGACAATCAACCTTGTTGTGCTTGGAAAGGCTCAGAGTGGCAAAAGTGCTGCTGGCAACAGCCTGCTGGGCAGTGCAGACTTCGAGAGCCGTCTGTGCCCCAGCTCTGTGACCACACGCTGCAGCCTGGGACGCAGCGGCCGCATTTCAGGGCTCATCCGGAGGAACGGCCGCGAGTCAGCTCTGCGTGTCCGAGTGCTGGACACCCCCAGCTACCCTCACAGTGCTCTGGGCAAACAGCAAGTGAGGGACACCGTGAGAGCAGCCCTGGCTCAGCACTTCGGGGAGGAAGGCCTGCACTTGGCCCTCTTGGTCCTCAGGGCTGACCTGCCTGTGTGTCCAGATGAAAGCCATGACACAGTTCAGCTCATCCAGGTAACAAACAAACAAACAAACAAACGAAGTCTTTGCCCTAATGGCAACTCTTTCATCCTCAGGTGACAATACAATAGCTATTGAAGAGTTGACTCTTCCATAAAAGAAAAGTGAAGTATTTTTTTTCCAACAACAGCCTGATGAATTGCGAGTGGCAGACACTAATTTCAGAACAAAGATTGTAATTGATTTTGAGTCCTCAGCAAATCAAAGCTCTCTCCTCTCTTTCTGAAACTGGTAACTCAAGACTTCCTTGGGCAGCTTAAAGGAAAATTTTGTATGTGCTTGGTATTTTTCATCCCTAGGGTCTAAAACAGATTAATCACCATCAATACACCAGGTGTTTTTGACACCCCATTTACCTTGGAAGTAGGCAGACATCCTTTAAAGTAGTTTTATATACTGCAGCATTTAGGTTACAGTTAAGATCACTGCAGTGTCCTTTACTACCAAGGTAGGCTTCTTGTCATATACAGGAGTTAGCAGGATTGCCCAAAGTCGTAATTACATTTCCACCTGTAAATTAAAGCCCAACCTCTCTTATTCCTTTTAAAATTTTCTGTACTTTATGAAAGAAAAGCAGCTCGTTCTCTCCATTCTCCTCCATCAGATAAATCACAGAAGTTGAAGAAAACTCTCTGGCCCATTATTGAAGGTGTTGCATTTGATTTGTGTTTTTCCTGAATTGCTTAGAATAGTTGAGTTTTATGGATCACAGTTGGAACTGAAGTTGATTTTACATAGAAATTCATAATTTATTTTTTCAACAAAAGGTGCTTCAGTGTTTTCAAAAACATTTTTTTGAAGAGCTCTAAAAAGTGTGGCAATATGAATGTGTGGCAACTACCAATTTCAAACTAATGTGTGACATGGTCAAACAACCATTTTTCTTTACTTATATGAATATTTTTTAACTGGAGACATTCTGTTAACATCTGTAGCCAGGGAACAGAGAACTGCTAGTACTGCATGACCACATATTTCCACTGAAATTGGATGTCAATGTCTCAGAAAGGTGAAAAAATACCCAGAAATTTCAGCAACTCGGATAACATGAACTGGATTACTGCCAGGGGAAAAAAAAAAACATACATGTAAACGGTCTGGTAATGTACAAAGCATATGAAATGGGAGTGGGGAAAAGAAATAAGAGATAACTAGTTAAAATTTGCTTTTCATTACAGGAACTTCTGGGTCCCACGTGGAAGGATTTCACTGCAGTCCTACTTACTCATGCAGACAAGGCAGAAGAGGCTGGATACAGTGAGGAAACATATTTGCATAGTGCCTCAAGTACCCTGTTGTCACTTTTGAGCACAGTGCAGCATAAATACATCTTCCTAGACAACCACAACAGCATAATTAAAGAGGAAAGAAATATTGTCTTAAGAAAGCTCTTGAATTTCATACAAAGAAATAATTATCAAGTACTACTTAAACACAGCAAGGAATAAAATTAGCTTTAAGGTGCTCACTTGTCTATTTTCTATAGTAGGTAGCATCTAACAGAAATAAAAGAGTAAAAGCCATCAACTGAAAAACTCCACATCCATATCAAACATCTTTGAACACACAATTAGAAATATCTCTTTCTTTAGCTTATCAAACTACTTGCCTTCCACAGAGGACCTCACACTACTGCATTCAGAATCTAGATTTGGCCACAAAATCAGAACAAGCTAGTGATCCAAAATCATGCTCCTAATGTGTGTGTAGTTACAAATGAGATTTTGCACTACACCAGACTGTATATTCCAGTTCACACAGAATACAGATCTGGAAAAATAAAATAAAATTTTAAAAGAAAAAAAAAAGGTAAAAAAAGAAGTAAAAAATGCGTGAGTTCAGACTCAGGAGGCCTCTTTGCTCAATTCTTCAAGCCTTCAGAATTTCCTCTGAACTTCCATTTCTAAAAAGAGCTTTCCGGTACTAAAAGCTAAGATTTATCTGTTGTAAAACTATTCCCTACCATGATTCAAGATTAGTTATAACTGAGTTCTTGAACTACAATGATTTTATTTAATAAGACATTATAGCATATACAGTTTACTAGGCAGATAAAATGGCTTCAATGTGCTTAATACTGTTCAGCACAT
Source organism: Agelaius phoeniceus (assembly GCF_051311805.1). NCBI lineage: Eukaryota > Metazoa > Chordata > Aves > Passeriformes > Icteridae > Agelaius > Agelaius phoeniceus. The sequence goes on from NC_135268.1 coordinate 28,218,451, forward strand.
TTAAAAGAACTAATTACTATTACTTATTGCCAGATGCATGAAAAACTAACAGGCACAAACAAAACTCATTCAAAAAGAAAATCTGTTCATATCCTCTTTATGCATGTTCCTTTTAATGTTATATCACTGTCATTTTGTTTTCTCTCCACTTACTGGATGAAGTTCAAAGCCTGCAAAATTTAGAAAGGCTCAAGTTTGTTTTTAATTTTTGTATTTAAAATAGTATTTACTGTTTCAATGGTTATACAGCAACAATTTAATATTATATGCAAAAATATCTGAATTATCTCTATATAGCTACTTAAAGAAGAGTTATTGAAAATAGATCCAAAACATTTATTTTCATATTACTGAAAGTAAGGAATTAAAAGAATGATTTTGAGGCTAATAGTCTAGCAACATGACTATTTGTACAACATTACTATGAAATAATTCTAACTGTAAAAATTGAAGAAGCTATTTCTGTTAAAACCAAAGCACTTTTTGTAGAAAACATCGTTGCATAAAAGCACATTAAAACAAAACCAAAAAATCAATTAATTTTATACCCGTTTGAGCACTGGAAACAGAATTTTTTTTTGTTTGGTTGCTTTTTGGGTTTTCTTGCAGGCTGGTCTTTTGGGGTTTGAGGGGTTTTTTATTTTTTATTAGTTCCAGGAATATGTTCTTAATTATTTCTTAGTCCTACCTATTGGTTTGGAAGGATATACCTAGATGGACTAGATAAAGAACTATTCTAGCAAAGTGGCAGCTTCGACCTTAATGAAATTATAACAGTTTTGTTCTGGGGACATGAAAATGTGTCCATTTGAACATCCTAGGGCATAAACCACCATAGTTTAAATCTTACAGTTACAACTGACTGCAGACTACAGAGAGAACACAGGCAAGAACAAAGGTGCAGAGGCTTACAATACCTGAAAACTGCTTGGAAGAAGAGGAGAAAAACTATTACAAAGCGACTAGAAGAATAAAGGCAATTGTGATCTTCACTAACCAGCTGCTAGTCCTGCAATTAGCACACAAGGAATACGGCAGAATATTTTCCTTATTTCCTTTAGCTCTTGCTAAATAGAAGCCCTACACCTTCAAGCTGTCCAGAAAATTTACTTGCCTGCCTGTGGTCCCACCACAAACAAGCCTTGGCAATTAAGTTATGAGCACTGAGTGGTTAATAACTGCTGACAGCACACAACCTCAAGGACAACAAGCCTACTGAATGAGTGAATTGTCAAAATGTTGGAGATGTAACATATTATGGAAAAGAAGTAAAAAAAACCAGGTCTTAGCCATGCATTTCATGTTTTTTATTCTGCTTGCATCACTTTCCATTTCAACATCTGTACAAGTTTCTAATAACCATTTATTTATTTATTTATTTATTTATTTGATTCCGCTGTTTGCCATGGTCTCTGCCCTGCACACTCCTTTCCCTTTCACTTCAAATGGAACTCCTTTGTATGTAGCAACACACTGGTCATTGGTATGAAGATCAGGTTGGATTTGCTCCCAAATCTTCTTCTTTGGATTAAGTTCCTTCTCAGGATCTCCTGTTTCAAAACAAAGAATAACCTCATAGCACACAACTCAGAACAAGAGCACCATGTACTTACACATCTATGACAGCCCACACAGCATCACTGCACACACTTTTAAGGGGTAAAGGCCCTAACGTTCCTTTTGATCATCAAAATGCAAACTTTAATTGGAATTAGGAATTGTCAAGGAAATGTCTCCAGAACCTCTCTGGAAAAGAGGATCGTTCAAGGTAAAAAGGTTGTATCAGACAACAAGCAATGTCAAAAGGAAGAAATTAAACCATTGCTGTTAGCTTATACTACAGTCCAAAAGAATTCCCAAGAGTTAAGTACATATGGACCACAGAAGTACACTGCTCACCAAGACAGGTTTGTCAGCATCTTAACTTTAGAAATGAATGATGTTTTTACAAGAAATTAAATGCACTTAGCAGATGCTGTTACAGTTGTGGAGTACTGAACTTAGACAAGAACAGTCCAGAGGTAGAATACTGACATATAATTTTAGCCCCGAGTTACACACTGTTCTGCTATGCTTTGTATTGTTTGATGACAAGCTCTGGTGCCCATAACAACAGAGGCAGTAGAAATTGGCTAGAGTTTCAGCAATTATGGTCTCAGTCTTGATAAGCTTCAGTTTCCTGTTTCCATGGATATATCATGAGATACCTATACCCTAGTGGTATTGACAGTAACTAACAACATTAGCAAATCTGATTATTTAAGGATCTCTACTGACCACAAAGTGCAGGCTTCTTCTACTAATGTTTTGAAATTTTGTCAACAAATTAGATAGCATAGTGAAGGATATTTTTTTTATTTTTAAATAAACGTGAAATTCAAAGTACAGACACAAACCAAACTAAATACAGGGATTTTAACGTATCTTCTTCTAGTAATTGGTTGAAATTCATCACTGCTTGCTAAGTCCTGACTGACTGACCAACCAGTGGTTAAATCCACTACTCTCATTCCAGCCTGTCTTATGCCTTATTGGTACTCTCCTGTAAATAGCTTCCATAGTTCAGTCTACTTACATTCTCAATGCCTGCAAACCTGAGCTATTTCTGTCTGTATGGGTATTCTGTAGTGTCTGGGTGTCTGTGTTCTGTAGTTTCTATATATGCAAGAGAAGCAGACTAGGCCAGATTTCTCTGTGAAGTAAGCTAGTGTTATCAGAGCAGTATCTAATAATGCAGTCAAATTATTTCACATCCAGAGTGCATTTAGTATTTCAAAGAAAAATCAGTCACAACATTAATATTTTTATATAATATTTTTAAGTAATATTAAACAGAGGAAAAAATTTGAATACTCTAATTACTTAAATAATTGTACTACTAAATAAAAATTATTAAATGTTTAGAGCTAATTGTGCATTTTCACAAAGATAAATCAGCTTAATGCTCAGGTTCATGAACAAAGGCAAACTTCGATTTAGACCACAGTGCATGCATACAAACTAATAAAATCATTAAATAGAATGTTAAGTGATCCATTGTACATTTTCCTTCCCCTCCTCAAATATAAAAAGCATATGATTTCTTTTTTTCAGTAAGAAAACCTCCTGACTTTTATTATAAAAAACAGGCTTTGGATGTTAATAAGTTTCTCTGGAATCCTGCGTCAAGCTCCCTTGGGATCTGTGGTGAGCTCATATTAGATTAGCATAGGCACCAATTTTAAATACTACCAGAGCTTTAGGCTGTGCATTTTCCTATGCCTTCTCCTCACTGCATTCCTTCTTCCCAGAAAATATTCTTTAGAAGAGTTTCTATAAATAAAATAAATTGAAGCTTTTAATGGCTTAATCACTTTTCCACTCTTTTTACCAAAAATGGGCCAAATAAGAGGTCTCAAATTTTGTTAAACATATCATTCCATCTCACAGCTTTATTACAAAGAATTTTCATAATAAGCAAGAAACCTCTCCACTTTGTAACAGTTAAAAAACTGCTGAAAGAATACATCTCAGCACAGCAAGGGGCAAAGGACAGAGTGATGTGTGACATCTGCGACTTTACTTAATGCCACTTGCCCCACAGTGGATTGTAACCATGCAGCTGAAGGAAAGCATGCATACAGTCTAGCTTTGATTAAAAAAACCTGCTAACTACAAGCTAACTACTGCACTCCAGCTTTACCACTTTTCATTCTTTTAAAGAGATACTAATTCATTAAATTGCTAGTGATTCTTAGACCTGAATGATAATTTAATAATCTAATTTAAGTAACAGGTTTTTGGTTCCTGTGGCATCAAAGTATCTGATACTGCTATCAGAAAAGAGATTTCAGAGTTAGCTATAAATCTTAAAGTATTATTGTCCTCTTAAGGCAATTACTGTGCAGGAGGTTATAGAATTTACATACACATGATAGAAGAATTCTTACATAGTTTAAAAATCAGACCTTTTCTAGTGAAGATGGATAAAAATTTGGTAAAGTTCTTAATGCAAAAAAAGGCTCAAGAGACCTTGGAGATTCATGCACTGGAGTATAAGACACTTCAGTATTAAAAATTCCACTGAGGGCAAAGACATCAATTAAATAAACAAAACAGAACAGTACTCCAGGCAACAGCATTCCTTACCAAATCACTCCTCAATAACACTCAAGATAGTTCTAGGTAAGCACTCCACTAGCTACAGAAAAAAATTTAATTGGTTTGAGACAAGATACCATTTGTTTACTTTGACTAAAATGGCCAAAGAAAATTAGTCTGTATCTCATGAATATTTTGTATAATGGAGAGAGAAGACTTAAAAATAGCTCAATTCCAAGCTGCTTGATAGACAGCTGTGTGCATTTTAGAATTGCTTTATTGTTGCTGGTGGTGCTTCTGTTGCTTCACAGACTTTCATACTTCAAACCTAAATAAGACCCAGCTGTCCTTTCTATTTTAACTTCAAGGGCTCCAACTGAATCTTTATGCTTTACAATTACTTTTTAAAACAAATAATTGATCAGAATATAAATGGTTACAATTAAGCAGTGAAATTAAATGACATCTGACACAACAAGGAGTCTATCCTCCTAAGAAACAGCATCAGGCAAGTGCCAGATGGTCTTCGAGGAGACAGCAGCAGCCAAGAAGCAGAAGGTTTAAACACAAAAATGGTGAGTAGAAAATAAAAACTGAGAAACCATTTTCCAGTCTCCAGAGAGCTTCCCCATCTCCCAATGAGTTTCCCCCTAATTTAGTTTACAACAGCAATATTGAAAAGACAAATATCCAACAAATAAATTTACAGAAACAAATGTCACCATGATTTTGTAGGTCTTCATCTACCAATGGGTTTTTTTGCATCTTCCTACTCAAGATAGTAAAATCACAAGTCTGAAAATTCTTTTAAAGAAATTTTATGTAAGAAGAAGATAGATCACTCTACTTTGTACTACTAAGCATTAGGTAAATTTTCAAAGTCAATGATTAGCTTAAATCTCATACCTACAAAATTTTCCAAGCAGCTCTTTATGAAGCAGTAGAAAACAGTGCCACATTTCAGACTGCAATCTATAGCCCTGGATATATACACCTTGCAAAGGAATTGCAAAAACCTTCATTTGGCACTTATCAGAGCCCCATGTCTTGGACTCTCCACCAGAAGGAAACTGATACAATCCACACAAAATCTTGTCTTACTGGCTGCAAGTCATAACTTCAGAACTAGAACAACTTACACACCATATTTACCTTATTCTGTATCTTTTAAAGATCAAAATGTCAACACAGTGTCTGCATACTGTAACACCTGGGAATTATTTTAGAACAAATATTTCTATTTTTCTATTTTTTTTTCTACTGATTGCTCTAGAAAAGCTTTTTGCTAAACAACTGGAGTCAAATAATTCAAAAGTTCAATAATTTTGATGAAACTCACTTCATCAGTCATGTGCAAGAACAGATATGCTGGTGAACACAAAACAGTGCTACTACCAGCTCTCACATTTCCAAATGCCAGGTATATGAAGCTATTTGAGATGTAATTTTGGAGGAAGGCTGTATCCTAGACAAAAGCAAACAAAAAAACCTCCTCAACCTGGGCAAAGAGGGTTTTTGAGGGCTAAACCTGTACATCATTTTCCAGGGCTTATGCACTGGAAGTGTTTATTCTATAACTTGATGCTCTCCTGCACATCCATTTCCACAGCAACAGATAGCAGTGTATTTGTACCTATGATTCTTGCAGGTAACAAAGGCTCAACATTTAATTCATCTTTACTCACTAGATGTGATTACAACTAGAAGCCGTGAATGAGTATTCCTACAATTTAGTCAATGCAATTGATTGCTGAGGCATTTAAGATTTCAGTGCAGCTAACGAATTCTGCATCTCAACTAGCAAGCTTGGTATATTTTTAATACAGGAAACTAAAACTGAAAAAAAATTGCTGTCTGACTGATTTCCTTTTAAAACAGTATTATTTTAAAGTATTTTCAGTTGGAGCATTAAATCACAGCAAGCTGAGCTATTTTTTGATTTCATAAAACACCTAGATAGAGCATTACTTCCTTTATCATATTCTAACCAAAATATATCTTTTTTTTAAGCATCACAATTTCACTCTTGAGAAGTATAAATATACATATATACATACAAATGTATTTCTGAAAGGTATTTCATGCAAATATGTTTAAGCATGGAGCTTGCCAAGAGGTTCATAAATCAAAACTCTGCTGTACAGCTAGAAATTGTCAGAAGTGCAATAGTTTATAAAGGTTCATATGGCTCTATGCAGAAAATAAAAGTTACACCATTTTCTCACACGTGAAAGCCAACTTTTGAGCAATAAACTCCTCCTGAAGATGAATACTTCATTGATAAATGCACACACATACACTTTCACCCAGTATGGGAAATACTGGGATTTGGAGCATGTTCTTCCAAGTTTAAGTGATGGAGTGATCCTGACCAGAAGAGCACTGTTCAACAAGACCTCTGTGATCCCTGTAACAGCTGACCTGAGTAGCTCTGGGCTTGGGCTGTGCTGCAGAAATTCCTAAATTCCTTGGGTGCAGGATAAACCTAGGCAGCTGATTGTAGGAGAGGAGTCTACAGGCAGCTCCCATGTGGCACCAGCAACTGAGCCACCTGTGTGTCCTCACCTTTCTGGGACAGCGCAGCACCAACTTCTCACACAAACTTCCTTTATGATTGACAGTCACAATGAGTAAAAAGATACAGCAATAACTCAAACAATGGAATTCTCCTTATGCACAGTGTGCTGCAGGTGCATTCCCATAATCTGTGACATATAAGATTATTTATACTAGTCTCTCTTTTCAGACTCAGCTCTTAATAAACAGCATTTTAAATCAACACAATAAACCTATGATGCTTTGAGTTCCCAATATGCAGTCAAAAGTTAATAATTTTCATTGAGGTGGAAGAAATGGAAAAATGGATGAAAAGTCATCTTTTGATAAAGTTTCATTTGGTAAAATTCTCATTTATATTCTGAAAAAAGATGGATTCATTGACTTAATTAAGCGGGAAAAAGTCCAATGTCTTTCTTTGGAAACCTAAAAAGATATTTTGTCCCAGACAAACAAACAAAAAACCCTGGCATTTTGAATATTACAGACTCCTCCCATGAATAGGAGATGTTATTCCAACCCATTCTATCCCCTCCATCCCTTCTTCCTCAAAAAAGAAAAACTACCCAAAGTTCTGACACTTTGATTACAGGGAGGAGCTGAAATTAGGAATTTAATACTTTATCACTTACACTGAGACACTCTGAAAGATGCTTTACATTTGTTTGTTGTAATTTGCCAAGTACGTTTATCCATATATATCAAAACTGAAATACTTACTGACACTTAAATAATGGAGTATTTTTCATTTAAGTTCTATACAACTTTATCAAGTTACAGTTTTTTGACAGATGATAAAAATATTTTCAATCCTTTATTTACACAATATTAGCATGGTAGTAAAAATAATTAAAAACAAGAATTAATTCAGAAATTTTCAACAAAAAACCCAACTTTAAAAAAAAGCTTTAAAAGAAGAGCTTTAAAAAAAAGCTGTTTTATGTGCTTCAACACTAAGGTTACCTTGGCATATTTGTTTCTATTATTTTCCCATATAACTACTTACCAGGAAAACCTTCAAAAGTGATTCTGTCCCCAGGTACCGCTCCGGGTGGAGGAGCCAGAATTTCCACTTTTTCTGGGGAGCTGGCACACATCACCATTGCCTGAGATACTACTCCTCTCATCTTTGCAGGCTTCAAGTTACAGAGTAGCACTGCCATCCGATTCTGCATCTTGGGGGAGGAAAACAGAACGATGTGAGTACTTAAAATGGCACGTGGCTTTGGGGACTCCCATTATTTCATTACAATGAAAGAATTACAGTGATGAGATCTCACCATGACAACTGAAGGGTAAGAGAAGCACGTAGCAACAGATTCACAATTTTAATGGCTGGACACACCAGTAACATAACATCTAAACCCCCTAAGAGCTGGCCAGTGAATAAGGGATTAAATGCTGAAATGTGACATATTTATCATGGAAATATAAAATGTTCAATTTATTAAATTAAAAACCAGATGAGGCATTTCACTTGCATTCCCTCTTTATTCATTACAGACCACTGCTTTAGTCCACTTTCAATATAGCACTATTAACTAAACAATTTCTATTTAATGATAATAATAATTTAACGATGATAATACTAAAAATAACAACAAGTCTACAAATTAGGCCCATAGGTAAAAATTTCAAAGTGAATCCTGGATGCTTAGAGGTCTTTTACATAATGAACTCATTTGAATCTTAAAATTTTATCTTAGTTAACCCAAATGCCTTGAGTGTTTTTAGCCACCGAAAACGGCTGTATATACTGAACACTGAATTTTTTAGTGCAAACCTGTAAAACGTTTCTCTGTTTGTTGTTTTATTTTAATAATTACAATAGTAAAGCAGAGAAAATTCTCTTTGTTCAGAAAACTGCCACAATTTAGACTCTAAAACAAATCACACTTTCAAATGGAATAAAATTAAACCCTGAACATTCTTAAGAGACAAAGTAAGGATGTCTTAATTCCCACGCTACTAGTGCACATTATATATAAATATTTAGTATTTCTAGATTTTGGTCTTTGTGCATCACAGTCCAAACTTTGAACAAAATCTGCAGGATTAATAATTAATAAAACTCATATGATCAACTATTTCAAACACTGCATATTTTCCAAGGACAACATCTTAAAAAGCAAAATTATAAATAGCCAAAATGAAGCAGTTATAAGAAAAAGTTATCTTGCATAAGTTTCAAGCCAGCCCACTGACTGAAAATTTCTCAAGTAATTGCTATGGAAATAAGTAGCACAAAACACAAAAAACAGTTGTAACATGTCAGTGACTAAAATGCAAGTTGTAGCATTATCTAGCACTGAATAACAATTAATGAATGAAAGGCTAATTATTGGGTGGACATCACAATGATCTAGAAAGAAAAGATTTCAAGGCATCTAAGTGGAGGTAAAGTTTCTGCTACAAAAATCAGAGCATATAGTTCACAACAGATGTAACTGTAATGTATCCTCTTACAACCAATGGTTCCAGAATAGCATTTCTGGAGGATGATGGTGGCCTCTTCTCTTCTTGTTAAGTTAAAGACACATTCCCTACATTCCTGTTCTACACTTCTGATCACTGACATGAGGTTCTCTTCGGTTAAAGAGGACGAGATGACAAAAAGTGACACTGGAGAACTGCCTGAATTTCAAGAACAATTGCCTGAAACAGGTATTGATGCTACGAACACACAGAGATCCACTTCAAAAAGCCAAATGGAGTGGCAGAAAAGCTGTCAATTCCTTGTGACATTTCAGAAATTTCCCCATTGTCCCCAGCTGCCAAAAGAGCTCAGCAATGGTGCACCTTGTGCCAAGATCCTTCCACATCCCTGTTACTTGTGACACAACTACTCATGACAATAGAGGGTGCAACTTCTGACATGGCTTCACCACCACGTGAAAAAAAAAAACCCCACAGCATTTCACATATAAAGTGGGCATGCCAGAAGTTTTCACACCCATAAATAACTTGCACTGCATACTGAAATGTTAGTGAAGATACACAGACTGTGTTTCCTAACCAAAAGTAAAATCAGATGATACAAATGCTACAGCCTCAAACACTGCTAAATTACCACATCAAACACCAAAATCATAAACAGCTGAATTTTTTGTGAAGAAATTTATGGCTATGGTCCTTGATCTGATGTATATATTTTTATTTCAATATATGGCAGTAGACACATGCCAGGCCTTCACATTTTTGAACACTTAAAAAAACACAAAAAGATGGAAGCTTGCCCCTAAAAATTTACTGTCTTAATAGAGACTTGCCCAAACCGAAACCAGACATGCAAACAAAAATGCTCTCAAAGAACGTGCAAGGATGATCCCTAATTCTCTGTTAATGAATACTTCAGATTATTTTTCCACTCAGAAAGAAGGTTAAAAGAAAAGACTCCTGCTGCCATTTCATTCTGTACACTTGATGTTTCAAAGTATATTTAGAATGGCTTTTAATGTTTTCCTTTACATGCTTTCTTGAAGGCAGACTGCTAAAAAGCAAGCAAGTTGAGATTTTGCCCAGTGCAAATCCAGTAAGTGGACACCATCAGCTGATCAGTGCAGAATAGTTACTCTATTCAGGTGGGTTTTTTTGGTTCACTAACTTTCTGAAATAAAAAAAAAAAAATCACAATTTAATTGTTTCCTATGCTTGCAGTCTTCCATCAGGACAGTGTGCAAATAAGGATTGAAAAGACATTTAAGAAAGTGGAGCTTTTTCCAGACTAAGATCAATTCCTTCATGATCCATTTTGCAGTTGCTCTACACAACACTGTTTTAAATGCCAAGCTTGCATTTGAATTTAGGAACAACCTTCAGTAAACTCCTCTCACCCTCTAGAAGAGGTGTGAAAGGAAAACTAAATCTTGAAGTCTCAGGTTGTTCAAAGGCACCCATAAACCATCTGTGTCAAACACCAAAGCGTATCAACTGAAAAAAGCATGGACACAGATTCTATTCTGCTCAAGGAAATAAAAGTATGCATTTTGTATTCCACTGTTGTTTAAGCTATTCATTGCCAGCTAAGTTGAATTTACATGCTCTCTGCTTTACTTCATGCCAAATATTTCAACAGGCTATAAAAGAGAATTGGAAGGCAAAGGTTTCAAAAGTTTGGATCATACCAAAAAGGTTACTATGACTTCTCTACTACATAGTAGGAAACCTAAAGAAAGAGTAACATCTGTTTAGTTTAGGAGTTCAGTGTGCACTGATGGCAGAGGAATTGGAATAAGATCCCAGGATAGAAGTTTCTGCAATTAGAAACTGATTTGGGGTAAGGGTACTTCTCTGGTTTCTGGCAAATGTTGTTAAGTATTACTTCCATCTGCATTTTATTTTTGTTTTCATGACTGTACAAATCTTTTAGCAGAATAAAAACATATCCTATAAACAGATGAATGCCTTAAGATACTTTAGGAAAGAAAAAACTATCAGTAAATAATTTTGTCAATACCTTATCCAGAGGAACATGTTTCACTAAACCGCTGACAACAGTCCTTGGGCTTGCTTCACCAACATCCACTTGTTCAACATACAGAGTGTCTGCATCTGGATGCTTTTCAGCAGTAATAATGCAGCCAACACGAAGATCCAGACGAGAAACATCTACAGGTTTCGCATCGCTACTTCCAGCAGCTGGCTGCTGTTTCTTCTCCTTCTTTTCACCTATTAGAGAACATTTTGTTCCATGAAATAAACATTAAAAAAAGCACAACTAACGTATATGACTACTGCAAGGGAAAAGTGAGCTACAGTCTCAGAAATAAACATAAATTCTGTGCAAAACACAAAAGAGTAAACAGTTAGCACCTCTGTTACCAGTTTCCAGTGGTGAATTGTCATTCACACTTCAATTTATGTCATTATCTAAACTTATTACCACCTCCTGTTTGCAAGTCACCCTGAATTTAAGTGCAGCTAACGTGTGACACACATACTCTGACAAAGGCCACAGCAATTACCTGATCATCCCATTTGAATGATTAGCAATTACTAGTAAGCCTTGCCATGGTGTTTCACCAGCAAAAGGAAACTAGGGAATCACAGTCCAATGGGTTATGAGTGCTTATCAGCATGGTACACAGCCAGGAGCTGTGAGGTCACTGCAGGTGCACTGGCACAGCTGCAATGCAACCCTTCAAGATGACATTAGCCAACATTCTGCACTTCCCAAACACAAGAGTGCATGAAAATGCTCATGGCTTATGAGATTCCCCTGGTGTGGTATCTTTACCCCATATCATCAGACACAAAGACTGTGTAGTATAAAACAACAGTGAAACAACACTCCCCATACTCAGCTGCTTATATAAATCATGGAATCATAAAATATGCAATATTCCTTTCAAGATGAGCAAGTTACATGCAGTTTATAGATAAGACTGCTGTTTTGGAGACATTAAAGACTTGTTTAACAGCTATAATCTCTGGGAGATTAAAAAAGTCTAAGATGTGCTTACCTTAAATAAGCATATTCTGTTATTCTTTCATCCAAGATAACTTACATATTAATGTAAACTAAACTCCCTTCTTAATGGAGCAAAAAGGTAAAGTGGACACAATGTGCAATTTGATTTTATTCATCATTCTTCTAGTACAGGCATGAAATTAAATTATACATTCAATAATAAAAAGGCAATTTTTTTTAATATAAGCAACAGCTCTTCAAAAATACTTGCTCATTTATGATGAAAAGCTCTAGTGATTTGGGTTTTTAATGTAATTGACAATCTGATTAATAAAATCTCTTGTATATACAATAATATAAGAGAAACTGGATCAAAATCCCAATCAAAATAGCTAAGATATGATACCTAGGATCATTTCAAAGACCTGCTAAGTTTATCCTTGGTATAATTCCACACTGTTCTCCAGGACATCCCTCTACAAGAGAAATGAAGTCTTTCCTCAAAAGAGAACACAGCAAATGTGTACATGGTGTGTATACATACAGATACATGGAAAATATCCATTTCAATGCCACAGGCTAAGGAGAAAAATGCACTCCTCTGGCCAGTGTCAGAGTCAGTCCAGAATCCATATACAGAGAAATCATACAGATAAGTTTGCAAGAAGTAGAACAAAGAAGATGAAAATAATAAGAGAGGAAAGAGATGACATAGGTGACAGAAAGCAAAGGGATTTCAGATAGTCCATCATTTTATCAATTTCTAGATTTAAAAACCAATTTTACATGTTGGTTACTTCAACTGTTAAATACAATACTTACAACAGATGCTGAACTCCACAGAAACAGCCTGTGCAGGACTACTATTTAATGTTTCTGCTGTATTTCAGCATAAGACAAAAGTCTAACATGCTTTCCATATGAGATGAGCTGAGTTGGTCAAAGCGTGGTGCTAGTAACACCAAATTTGTGGTGGGTTCAACCCCTGTATGGGCCATTCCCTTAAGAGGTGGACTTGATGATCCTTGTGGGTCCCTTTCAACTCAGAATATTCTGTGATCTGTGTTTGTCTGACTGAACTTAAGGTACTCCTATTGTACTTCCTGTCATCATATATAGAAAGTTTTATTTTTCCTTACTAACTGAATATTTGCTCTGTAGCTGCTGAATACTTGAGGGAAAAAATTTAATTGCCTGCTATGACATGTGGCCTCTGCTTTTGTATTTACAGCTCTGTGGAATATTAATGTGTCCAAAGCTGAAATACATTAAAAAATATAAAATAGCTTATAAGTAGCTGTACAGCTCACCAGGAAAAAAAGAGACTGTGCACTATCATAATATCCAAATTCTGCAAACCTGTACAAATCTAATCATAGCAAATTAATAATAATCTGCATAAGGGAATGATTGCAAAACATAGTAAGTTACAAGATACACTTGCACACAAGTACAGGTGTCCAACAGACATGCCTTGTTTTTTGTTGGTGGTGGTTTATTAAATGAGGAAGTGCAGTCACATTAAACAGAATTTGGCATGTATCCCATGCAATGAAGAATCTGTAGCTTACCTGACAACCATCATTAGCTTCAAGTATTTTCAAGATTTAAGAGCTAGCACAACTCTTCCTACTGTAGCTGTATGAAAGCTTTTTTTTTTCTCAAAATCATGCAAAAACACTTGCATAAATTAAATACTTCAACTGTCTATCAGAGATAAGAAAAGTACCTTTTTTTTCTACTTTTTCTTTCTTTTTCTTTTCTTCATCTTCACCTTTAATTTGATCTTTGGAACCAGAAGATGCTGTAACTGCTGTAGGTTGTGGAACATTCTCTGAAAACGAAGCTGTAGAGAGGGTTGTACCAGGAGGAACTGCAACCTGCTTTACTAAAATCAAAACCACAAAAGTTAGGGGCAGTACCAGAACTTGGAACACTGACATTTTTAAATGTACAATGTAGATGAAAAAGCAGAGAGAACTGAAAATTTTGCTTAATATACTAAACCACAACTGCTGAGTAGTGAACCACATTACAAAACACGTTTCAGAACTTCATCTATATATGATTATTATGATCAATAAAAACAAAGTGTTTGATTACACATTTTTAAATGCGAAAAAGTCCTAAATACAAGAAAATATATAAGCAAACAACATCTCTTTTTGTAGCTGATTTCAACATCTAGTTATTTTTTCTACCAATTCCCTATTTCCCATTTGTTTAGTTTCAGTTTATAGCTACTAGCTCTTGTCATACTGGAGACTATTCCATAAATGAGTTATGCACAAAAGCATTTTTATAGTATATTCAGATCATCCATCAACTCTTATGATTAACTTAAGAAACTGAGCCTGAATAAAACAAAATTACCTGCAGCCCTAATGTGATCTGATTTCTCTTTTCCCTAAATTCTCCACATTACCTTCAACAGCTCTTTTTAAACTGCTGATACGGTTTAATTCTGTAATTCAGTTTAATACAGTAATTCTGGACATTGCACTATCAGTCTCACCAGATGGAAGTGTAAGAAGCATCTCTCTTCTACATTCTGCTCTTCAAGAATCTCTTCAAGGCTTTTAAGCCAATAATTGTACAGGGTAAGCATCATCAGTGCACTAGGCAGTACCATCAAGGCTACCTTTCCCAAGCAAGGATAGATGAGAGGATCTTTTCAAGTTCCTTTCAATCCTTTCAATGTTTTATAATTAACAACTGATACATCCCTCTGGTGTCACCATGACAGAATTCCCCATTCTGAATACATAAACTGAATACATGTTTTGTTTTTCATTTCAGGAATCTAACTTTCCTGAAGAACTGCACTTTGTTAGTTGATGCCTGTCCTCTTCAACACACAAGTGATTTGCACAAATTATATTCTTATAAACAGCTTTCTAAAGTAATTTGAATATGAAATTTGTTGTACTAACAACCACTTGCTCGCTAGTTGGGGAAAGTCTTTGTTTCTCAGGTTTTTGAAAAAACATCTTGTGATATTTTTGATCTTCCGTGTCCATCCAATTTCTGTGCTGAACTACTTAGTCCATTCCGATCTAACAAACATCTACTCTCTTCAACAGAAAAGATCTGAATTTAGTCCTACTACCACTTAGATGAACTAGCTAACTAAAGGAAGATGTACACCAAGTATTTCCTTTGCCATCTTGGACCAATATACCTTCAGACCTTTCTCAAGCACAACAGATTCTGTGAAATATCCCACACCTGTCAAGAACTGCTGCAGACTAAAAGACAACAGAGAAATATAAGTAATGGTTTGGTTTAGTACATGAAAAGGCTTTATTGGTGTCCAAAGGAGAAAAAGAATTCTCTGTATTCACAACATGTTAATCTTTTTGAAGACTGAACGTGCTTTTACACCAGTTAAACATTCAGTGAAGTTAAATGCCAGCATCCAGATACGCTGGATACTATCTTAAACAATTTAGAATTCTGATAGCATGGGTTAATAGCAATAACTGTTGAGGGCAGAAGAGGACTTTTTGGCAATAATTTTAAAAGACAACACAGTGTATCTGAAACACTTCGGTTTTGGGGTTTTTTTCCTATTTCCTTTTTTTTTTTTGTTTTTTTTACTATTAAGTATATAATGATGGTATATACTGAATAGAACTACATAGAGGAGAGCAAAGAAAGAATAAGTCCAATGGAAGGCTGGTATAAAGCACAGAATCATAAATTCAGAACACATTGTTTATAAATTTACAAAACCACAGCTTTCCTAGTAAGTCCCTGACCATCTGTACTTTGCACCATGGCTAGATCTTTCCATAGTGATTTTTCAGTCATGCTAGATTAAATATTCAAAGTAGCAAGAGGAGTTAGACATGTAGCAATTTCTACAGAATTACAAGGAATCATTGTCATCAGTGAGGTTCATGGCCTATTATGCAAGGCACTGAACAAAAAAATACAAAGAACTAGCTCCATGTCTGATTAAGTTTAGTATATAGATCTGTCAGGCCTGCAGCTTATTAAAATGTTGGAATCAAGTAACTTTTCACAGGCATGGAATCAGGGAAAATCCAGAATTTGTATGAAATACCATAGAGTCACATGCAGAACAATAAAAATCAAGGAAAATTAAGATAGTTTTGTGCTAACTACATCAATTTGCATGAGAATAGCACTTTTTTTCCCCACCTCCATTTCGAATTTCAGCCTGAATCAGCTCCTGTTTCAGCCCTTCAATTTCTTTCTTCAGTTTAGCATTTTCCACACGGAGCTTCTTCTCTTCTCGGAGAGATGCTTGCAAGACTAGAGTTGACACATTAAAAAAAACCCCAGATTTCAGTAACTAGCATTTGTCACTTTGGACACAGAGGTTTGTTTTTAAAGAAAAGTGAAACATGGTGAGACAAACAGCACAAAAGTGAAAAATTTCAAGGAGTATATAATCAGAAATACTTAGGAATTATTTTCTTTGTTGTTGAAATAGACATTTTTACAATAGTTATATAATCAAATTGCCTCTCAATATACTATCTTCTCAGTCCCCTAAACAGAATCACAAGAAAAACCTCTGAGAAACCTACAGAAAAACCCTGATAATGTTTGTAATACAGAGCACCTTTGTTCACTGATACAGTTGAGTACAAAATATCAAAATTGAAGCTATGACACTCTTGACAGAATGCCATAGTTGTGAAAAATCAGTACTAAATTCAGGATAAGGCATAGTCTTGTATTCTTTCCAACTCCTTTTCTCTCTTCAAATGGAATCATGTTCTACCAAATTTCCATAATTTGTGTTTTAATTCTTCCTCATCCATACCTCTTCTATTTCAGAATAAGCAGCTTCAAAAAAACCCAAACCAAGCGAGAACAAAGCCCCCACAGCCCCCATGACAGTCAAGTGGGGCTACAATTGCAAGGTTTATCTTGGAGAACTTGAAATGCTTTAAAGACTGACACACCAAATATTCTCATTTTCTCTTATATGCATTTACTGGTAACCATCTAGTTAAAAGGTTTAGCCTAAGATAGATCTTACTGGCTTTTTCCTTGAGGAGGGCAAGTTGCTGCTTGAGGTACTCAATAACTTGATCGGCCTCTGCACCCTTCTGCTCCAGTCTGTTCAGCACTGCATTGTTGGCTGCCATCTTTACCAAAAAACGGGATAAAAACCTAGACAAAGAACAGCCTAAAATTAATGACTTCTCAATGCAATAACACTATTATCTCTTACCATGTCAAGCAGTTCTCAAATCAGTTGCTGAACAAAAAAATTTGCTAAGTGAAAAGCCGGGCTCCTACCTCCTAATGCAAAGTCCAAACAAAAATCAAAGTTAAACAGAATCTGATGTTTGACAGCTGCTTTCAAGTGTTTTAAAAGAAAAGCTATTTTTCTTCCCAGCAGCAGAAAAGGTTTTCTTCCTTCATGAAACAGGGAAAAGGTGGAGGGGGCAGCAGGGGGGGATGTGGAAGGAAATAAAAGGGGAAAGATTGGACAGGAAAACACTGTATCCTGGGCTTAACTAAAAAAAAAAAAAAGTGTATATCAAATTTTATTGAGACTAAGAAAATGGAATCATGCCACAAAAATTTCCAAATGTTTCCAATAAATTTATTCAGAATATACTGAATACTTCATACATTGTGCTTGTGCATATATTAAGACTTTATTGTTTTACTTTTAATAGTCATAATTCATTAGTATTTTTACTTATCTGAGATAAAACCAACTTTTATTAGAGTTTTACACTTCAGAGTTATTTTAGGACCAATTTTGACTATTTGATTTTGCACCCACTGAAATGGAAGGGCCAGCACACAGATAACAAAGAAGGAGGGAACACAAAAGACCAGCAAAGAGCACAAATAAATGCTATCTAACCTTTTATGATATTTACTAATGTTTCACTAATGTTCCAGAAAGTAGTTATGCCTTGTGTCCAGCCTTTATTTTTTGAAAGCTACCAAATCTGGCCTACCTTCCTTCTCAGGAACATTTGTATCTAAACACTAGAGCTCAAATAATGGCAACAGAATGATGAAAAACAGTTACAATCACTCATATCTGCAGCAGAGAGTGCTTTTTCCCTCCCACTCAGTATCTAAATGAGAAAAGAATCTGTACTAACAGTTGCCTCTTCTGTGAATCAAGAAAACTGGTTACAGGTGGGAAGAAAAGATCTTTACAAGCAATGGTGATCTAATTCCTGTGAGGTGATTCAATTCCTGTAAATTTGTCCATGAACTGCAACAAATGAAAGAATTGGTAAGAAAATGGAAATCCAGGCACATGTATTGGCTCCTCAACTTTATCAAAATACAAAATTGCCTTTTCTCATATCAAATTGGCAGATAACTTCCTATTTTATTCCAAGACTATTGTAATGCTATGATCTAAATCTGGTTTTAACATACAAATAATATTCCCTATTGGGATATGCAACAAAAGTCATGCTGAAGAAAAAAGAGATTAGGAATAACTGAAAGGTGAACAGCTACAATCACACTCATGCCAGGGTTAACATACCGTCTCTGCTGCACTCTAAAAATTGACACACGGTTTAGATCTGATCTTACATTATAAATAACTCAAATGTCCACAGGAATATATTTAAATTTAAAAAACCTCAGAAAACTAACTACAATTATTCTGGAATAGTGTATTTAAAAGGAATAGTGTATTTAAAAGTTCCCAGAGTAAAATTCACAAAGCCAGAGAGAGGTGTAATAGACAGATGATGCATGGGGTATCTTGAAATGTGATGCATGAACCAGAATCCTGCCTTCTTTGCAATGCAATACAAACAAAGTCTGTGCTACACACACTGTTTCACTTAAAGATGTGAGAGTATTATGGCCATCACACCTTCCACTCATCCACAACAGATTTTTTTTTTTTTAAAGAAAGAAACTCTTGGAGCAAAGAGCAGAAAAATCTCTCCAGGACAACTGAATTAATTTTTATATTCAAATTAATGTCTGCTAACAAGAAAATAATTTTGTTTTCATGGGCAGACTGAAAACAGAGAGTTTCAAAAAGGAAACCAGTGATTCCAATAAGCTTCTAATTGAGATGTCAAATGGAAACAGACATAAAACTATCATGGCACAACACAGCATAATACAAAGCCTGGGATATTACAGTCTGCATACCAGTAAGATTTCTTGCAAGCTACAAATTCTCTCAGGGGAACACAATACTAACAGTGGAAACTTTTCCAACAACAACAAAAATGCTACTAAAACTTCAAAGTGAATAGAACTGGTACATTTTATAGATTTTAGCCAAGTTGGCTAATGAACTGAAGATCTGGAAATGAAGTTACATGATTACAATTTTCCCACTTGTCAAATAAATTTCTGTAAAGCTAGTATTGTAACAATAACACGAAGGAATAGGTATTTCCGATGCTAATAGGGAAAGGCAACAGGCTGAAATGAACTGCTGCAGGAACAAGCACAGGAACCCATACAGCAGAGTGATAAAACTGTATCCAAAAAGGGCACATGAAGGAAAAAAAGTAAGATCCACCCTTTATTATAGAATACAAAACACATTAAAAATATGAGAACTGCATCAAAGGTTACAGCCAATTTTCTTTTTTTCTTTTTTCACCTTTACTCTATTTTCTTTGCCTTCCACTATCCTATCACCCTAACACAAAAAAATCCTACAACAACCAACCCTTATTGGTGATACACAAACTAAAAATTAGAGAGAAAACCAGAAATAATATAGCTTAAAAACCAGATCACAGCTTACTTCAGATATATTCTGACCTGCTTAGGAAAAAATGTCCCAAAGAGCAACTGAAAGTAAAGACACTTCATCCAATTGTGCCTAATGAGCTCCTTTCCCTTGCTTTGAAAAACAGGTATGGTGTATTTACATTCAGACATTCTGGAAAAGTCCTTAAGTTACCTGCTTGCTTAGCTAAGGGAAACAGTTTTATCTCAGACCTCTGGGGACTGCTGTGTTATTTGCAAGACACTCAGGACCGCTCCAAAACCCACTTGCTCCACTCAATGGAACTCAATCTTGAAATGAAGGACTCAAGCTGTACAGTTATTCATTACACTGAACATCAACACATGAGAGCTGTTTCATTTCTCATCAGTCTACCTGCTGCTTAAGAGAGTTGCCCACGTTTTTTTTTAAACTGAAAGCACTGTCTGATGCCATCTTCTAAGTAGCTGCAGTTCCCTTGCAGGAGAAAACAGGCACTATCTCACTTTGCTGCTCAAAAACAAGTAGTGTGGAAGTGTCCCCAAAGTGGGAAACTCTCTATAACAAATCAAGCCTTCTCATGTAAGTACAAATTTTAACATGTTTTACAAATACTTTATCAACATTGGCCTCAACTTTAAAATATATCCAAATCAAAAACTGAACACACAAAAGATGCTAAAAACGTAAATCTGCTTGTACCTTACTTTTCAATGCTGTCGATTGTTAAAAAAAAAGAAAAAGCCAAAATCCCTATAAAATTAATGACAAAATTTAAAACTTAAAACTCTAAAAATTAGTTTTGGAATCTATCCATAGTCTGAACATAGAACCAATTACTTTCCACTATTGGAAAAGCAACCACTAAACAGAAAAAAAAACCAAAACAAAACCACAAACAAACAAGCAAAATAAAAAGCAACACCTGAAACTGGAAAACAACTGACTGCTGAAGCCTAAAACAATTAACTCTGAGCATTCCTTTTTCCAGCTGGAAGTTTTAAAAAGCTTAGCACTTTGAAGCTCTCAGCTTTTTCTTGCAATGCTTTGCTAATATCAACACAAAAAGATTACAACTGCAGGAGATTAAACCACAAGTGCCTCCTTCTCCTCTCTTCCTCTCCCATGTACACGTTAATTCCTTCACAGTGAGAGGGTAAATTTGACAGCCCACCACACCTGGACAGCATTCTCCTCTGCATGGAGCTTTGCTCTCACCCATCGCTGCTCTGTGCTTGCCATGGAGGAATCAAGAATTCCTAGAGCAAAGCTAATTGTATTCACCTTTAACAAAGAGCAGGTAACAACCACACAATGGCCCAGGTGGCATTTTCTGTGAGGCACATGTTTATAGTGTGTTAATGAGTGCCAACCAAGATCTAAGATTTTATTTTCTCACAAGAGGAAAAAAATAAAGATCTGCAAAATGACATGCTGGCATTTCAATTGAGGTGATCTGTTCAAATCAAACAGAATCAGTGGTATATTCTAAAAATTATCAACACCACAAAAATAATTTCTCCAATGCTAACTAAAGTTCAATAATTTAAACTATATAAAAATACTAAATGTTAATTCCTCTTCCTAAGCTTTTGGTCTTAAATCCTAAGGAAATCTCAAATTAAACTCGTTTTCTTCCTTTGCAGAATTATGGCCAATTTGTATATAAAGTATGCGACTCTCCGTAAAGAGACCAAGTGCCATCACTTTGTTTCTACAAGAAGTGTGTTCAAAGCCTTCTATCTGAGCATCTTTTCTGAGTATGGTCCTTTCTGGCACACAATCTTACAAAAACCCATAAACATAACAGAATGTGCCAGCTGTTTGCCAGACTCTGCTTTCCTGTGCTATGCACTTCTATGAACTGTGAGGATACAGTGAACCAGATTTGAGAATCTCACATCACACCTTTTTATTCTGCAAGGTAAGGAGCAACAGTTAGCAGATCAAAACAGAAGAAAGCAGACCAGAAGTATGTTTTCTTTGGCTGAACCAAAGTATCACTGCAACTAGGCAACTGTTGTAACTCATCCCATATTTTCTCATCTTAGAGAACTGAGATCCATGCTTTATAAATCAATTCTTTCTTAAAGGTTCCTTCTAACTTCTGATAAAATATTCTAGGCCTGATGCTGTCAGCACCTTTTGCTAAGATTTAGAATACCTGATTTGAAGAGTTCACATTTTTGGAAGAAAAACTTAAGACAGTTTTTAGTTTTCAAACCTCCGAAAATTTAGGCTATATTAAAAAATCCAAGCCAAAACACAGGAGAGCTACAACTAATTAGTTCTGAGATCAAATCTTAGTTTTGACTTGATCACCCTCATACTTCACTCTAAGTAATGCAAACAAAAGCAGCAGCAATTCCCCACTTGTCTTAGGGGAGCAATAGCCTGAAACACTTTGTTACAAATTTTCAGTTAAACAGTTCTGGTGCTAGGACATTTTGGAAATCAGTTACATTTAGTAAGTTTCATCACTACCACAAAAAAATTGGTATTTCACTGGCTTTATACCTGTTATATGTTGTAAAACACAATCATGGCTTTTATACCCATATATCCCTTCTCAGGAAATGAAGTTCCAAAAGATCATGTGGTTCCACACTTAACGGACAGAAAACAATCATAGTTACATATTGGAAATGTAGGTTTTCCACAGTTTCATGTGGAAAAATAGAATTCCTCAATAAAAAAATAAAAAAATTCCTCAATTACAAAAAAAAATCCTCAATAAAGAAGTCAAGTATAGAGCTATTCACAGTTTCAAAAAAATGTGCCTTTTAAATCCATACACAAATAGGCAAAGTTATTGATAACAACCAATATAATGTTGAGAAAGAAAACAGAAGAATTTTAAGTATTAGGTACTTCTGCATTCCATTACTATCAAACCCATCATTTCCTTGTTATAATGGAGTAAAAAAAAAAAAAGACATACTGCACTTAAACTTAAATACCATTTCAAGCACACTTGAGGCATGCACATATCAGTGAAGATTTAATTACCAGCTCAACTCTCTTTCAGAATTAAGTTTATTGTTAGCACTGTAAGGGAAGAATGTATGTTTCCTGAATAGCACAAAGTTCACACATCTAAAAGTACAATCCAAGGCCTTAAGCAAATGTGTGTAAGTATTCAAAATGTAGATGCTCACCCAGGTCCTTCTCCACATATGGCAAATGAGACCTATCAAAACATTTTTTGGCAGAACAATGGCAAACACTTGAAAAGCAACAGCAAAATTAAAAGAAAAAAAAAACAAAAACAAAAAAAAAACAAAACAAACAAAAAACAGCAAAACAAAAAAAAATGACCCCCAGAAAACATACAAACAAAAATCACTCCCAAAAGAAACAAAAACAACCCACAAAAAAATTTTTAAAGTCAAGAAATAAATCAACAAAACAAAACTCCTGACCCCAAACCACAACTCCACAACTGGTCTGGTTTTGGGGTTTTTTTCCAACATTTGAGCAGTATTGGTAGATTGCAGTATAAAAAGTTGAAACCTAGAAGTTATCAAATGAATCATCATGGAACCTGATTTTTGACTTGCAGTACTAGACTAGCAATTCCCTGCCAGGTACTAGAGATATGGGTACTACAAAAGATGAAATGAATTTCTAACTACTACCCTGGTATTTTTCTAAAAAATTATTTTTCCTAAATTTTATTAGAAAAATTCTATTTTTCTAAAAAAAGAATGGTCTTTTGAATATGAACAAAATGAAGTTAGAGCCTAAAATGTTAAGAGGGTGTTACAAAATACATCAGCACAGCTTTAAAGATTCAAAATTGCAGAAAGACATCAGATCTTGTCATCCTTTCTCCCCAGACTGTGATTGCTGCAACTGGGGCTTTAAACAGTCAAACAACCTGGTTTGTTGTTTTTTTTTTTCATTTAGCTCTTAACTACAATTTATTATGCATTCCCTGTCTATAAGCTTCTGTGGGGTCAGTATCGAATGGAATTTGCCAAGCACCAAATTAGTAGGCAAAGCTGCACATTTTTGCTGTATGTTATTTCAACTCACATCTTTGGCACTGAGAAAGTCAGAATAACTGCTTTGCAGATTTTCAAACACCAAAATGTCTAATACAGTCCATCCAAGTAGGAATGTCAGCTCTGTGGAATGATTTGCTAGCTCTGGAGACTAGAGTCCAACCCTTCTGGCTGCCAGATAAATCAGGCTCAATCCCAGCTGCAGACAGGTCCTTTTAGTAGTCCTAAGAGCCTACCCCTCCCAATTTTAAAGGGCTGTAAATAGTAAAAACACAGAAAACTGAACTTTTTCATATTGAAAAACACTGCAGCATGAAAGAGATTTTTTAAACATATGATGGAACATCACACAACAAAAGGCCCATCCACTGGTACCAATTTTGAGGCAACAGAAGTTACTTAGTAATGACTATTTTTAAATGTGAAGACAAGTCTGCCTTGAAAGGGAATGATGCACTGAAGTTACAAGCAAGTCATAGCATTAATGAGACAGGCAAAAATCAGATCTATGAGAAGCAATGAATGAGGAAGTAAGGCATATATTACAACATATAATGAATGAAATTGACTGGCCTAATTTGCATTAAAACTGATGTCTGGGATTGATATGGTAGAGCTCATTAGAAACTCAAGTGAGGAGTAAAAATAATTTTCATTCCATTTCTATTTCAAGACTTTAGTAGATGCCACATTGTATTGCATCACACCTTAACACACTACAGCCTCAACACTCAAAAGGTTAAGAGTACTTTCAGCTTTATTTACATTCCTGATGTAAACTTGTGCTAAATGTCAATCCAGGGAGAAATTCCTACTAATGCTTGCCTCAGCCCAATTCTGAATCAACTTTGCGTTCTTCCCCACCTCTGAGGAGAGACTCCAAGGACTAAACAAAGCGGAGGCATGATCACCCTTAAGGAGTTCTGCCCAGGTTAAGACAGCAATCAAGCATTTGGATGTGGTCTGTAACAAAATTTACACCTTAATTTATTAACCTGAGCAGTCTGCCCGGTAATTGAGCAGCCAAGGATGGCTCACAACACAGCTCAAGGAAAGCAATTTCTTTGAACCACTTGACTGAAGTCTCAGCAGGTTCCACACCCACTGCATCTGCCAGGTCCCTGCAAGTGCCCTAGAGATTCATCTGGCTGTGCTTTGTAGTGCAGGCTGCAGTTTAAGTAGCAGCTCATATGCCAAAACAGTTGGACAGCCTTATGTATTTTTCAACAATGTTTATCTTTCGAATCCCACTGCATTAATATTTTAATAAGACTATCAAAATCTTTCAGTAAATGATCATCATGTGCACAAGAAATTCCCACAATAAATCCCATGATGGAAAAGATGCAATGCCCATGACACGCTGCCTCATTTCTTTGACTGTAATCTCCGATTGCCAAACACAAAATACATCCAGGTCTTTGGAACAGAAACCTTACATCAAAAAATGACAAGGTTTTTTGTTCATTTTGTTTTCCTTTCATTTTGTTGGGTTTTTTTGTGGTTATATATAGATATGTGTACATATACAAATAAATATATATATTAAAAGGCATTTGCTATTCATGTCTCAAAGTATCCTCATAAAACTTCCCTGACAGGTGATGAACTTTACAATTACTGACACACACATATGCCTATAAATTCAGAAATTTAAGAAGACTCAGCTGCATCTGGACAAGTCTGCAAGGTCAGCATATGTCACAGGAACTCAAAGAATCTGTACTGTGGTTCACCCTCTAGGGTTTTACTGGGAAAGTAAAGTGAAAACTTTAGATTACTGTTGTAACTACAGAGTAAACTACTCATAAATCAGAGAGAAGAATCAAAACTGCACTGAAATCTACCTGTTGATGCCAAGTAGAACAGCTTCTTAGGCATTAAACTGATTTCTGTAACTTTATCCAAAAAAAGTGAACATTAACACTACTTCCTTGATTTAGAGCAAGTAAAGCAGTTACAGAAAGGAAAAGAAAGAAAGAGCTGTTTACACTCTCCCCCTAAGAGAAGTCTCAGTTGAGAACAAAGATGTATTTTTAAAATACCCCTGAAAATCTGGTATTCATCTTTTGGGTCTGTTATAGCAATAAGGATAAAAATCTTTGTCAAAAACCCTTGCTGCTAAGAAGATACTTCAAAAATATCTTTTCCTTAGAAACTTGAAGTTTGAGAATAAGAATGTCATTAAACAATGTATTTTATGTCTGCAATAGTCTGCAAAATAATGGTATTGGTTAGGTAGTTCACAGGAACATTTCAGTTCCTAATGCTCTTAATATCTGAAACCTCTCTGCTAGTTATCTTACATAGTACAAGTGTGTTAAAAAAGAACCTTGCAATTTACTACTTTTACATTAATATCAGCTTTTCTACATGTAAAAGGAGTATCTTGTAGCGCAGCTAAAGGAAAACAGGATTTAACCATTCAATTAAAACAAGTGCTCAGGTTAAAAATAACCATTATTTACTCACAAAAGCACTGAGCAGACCCCATGCAGATGTATTTTGAAAGAATCAGTGTCCTCTAACTTCAGACACATTAGCAGCTGCTGAGGCAGAACCTTGAGGCATTCTTTATGTGGGCCAAATAACACCTGAAGAAAAAACTGAAAGCATGCATGCTTGTCTGCACATCTGAGTGTAACCAATGCAAGAATAACGGCAAACATCTTTTAAAACGGAAGAACAAAGCTGTCAAACAAAATTTTCATGGTAACAGCAGTCCTTGATGAACTTTGAGCCTGCAGCTGCAGCACCTTATTTACACAAAAAAAACCCAAAACCAAAACAAAACAGAAAAAAACCAAACCCACACAACACAAATAATTGTACTTTCCAATGCTGAATTTACTCATAGTAGGATGATATTTTAATGAAAACCTATTAAGATACTAACTAACCCTGTGCAGAGAAAATAATTTATTCAGCTGTGGAATGAAAAGTCTAAATGAACTTTTGTATCTAAAGTGGGCTGACAACTAATCCTCAGCAGCCAGAAGCAGTTTCATGTCACTTCAAAACCACGTTCCAGCAGTATCTACCACGTCTTTGTAGTTGTATGAACTGAGAAGCACTTGGGGTTCACAGCTTTTAAAACTTCCAGGATGAAAATTATTTCCCCTCTTTTAATGCTGATCTGTGCAGCGGGAAATAAAAATTCACAAAAGCAAACAAATTCCCTGTGCACTCATCTTGGATGTTGAGAGGGCTGATGTCAGCTATTAAGACTGATAGTCTCTGACAGAAGAATCCTCCAAGCAGCTTTTGGGCAATAGCCATTTTTCATTTATGGATTCAAACTATAGAAACAAAAGAAGTTTTAAGTTAGCTAAATTCTAATTTTGCTGTGTTCCAAATTCTTCTATTAAAAATCCAATCATTTTTAAGCAATTATTTTCAATTGACATATGTTGGTTTAACATCTTCAAAAGCGCTAATTTGCAGGTAAGTTTTCAGTAAATTGCAAAGGAAAAGAAAAGGTCTGAGTGTGCCTAGGTCATATCACGAGCACTATTTTATAGAAGGTCATTTGGATATGAAATTACTTACCCACTGTGATGCAGCAGGGGTAACTGAACCCTAAGAAAGGATTAATTTCCCTGGGGTATGATTCAGTGTCATATCCTAGCTGGCAACAGTGACTTCCTCAGTGTGCAACTGTTACCAATTATTGGAGCCCTTGACACAGAAGGTTTCAAACCTTACAGTAGGACTAGCAGATGTGCTCACAGAGGTGAACTCAGGGCCTTGCCTCCAGAGCAGCTGCCAGCAAGCCAAATGCAATGCCTCTTGCATGCCATGCACCAGCTCCTGCACTCTGGGGGAGCAGCAGTCCCCAGCTACCCCGGACAAATGAGCTGCTGAAATGATCTGTCCACTTATCTTGACAGTCTGAAACAAGATGCCACTACAAAGCTGTATATTAAACTGTAACCGAGAAACACTCTGGGATAGAAATCAGATCCAATAGCAATGGATAGTTTCTGAGAGAGGGTCCTGAAGTCACAAACTAAGCTTTACACTATTAATTCATACTCAGCTATGTTGGAAAAGCTCCTGATGAGAAGGAAATGGAAATAAAAGTAGTCCATAATAGGCGGTTTTATGCCAAAAGATTGAAGCAAATGACCTCAAGAATACATGTGCTAACTTGAGGCAATTTTTGATGATATTTAATGCATTACCAGCTGCAAGGAATTCAATTTTCTCCTAATCCTGAATAGAATCTCTGTCAGCATTTAAGAATTCTGAGGAAAGAATGAGTTCTACATGAATTGTGTTTAGCAGATGATTAAATACAGTACATGTTGCTTTCTAATAGGAATGCTAGTTTAATCTTCCCTCTCTGCAGTTCTGGAAGTCAAAGCAAAGTTTCTAGGCTGTTAATTTATATTAAGTGACATAAGAACCTAAGAACTGAGAGTGGTGAGGCACTGGTTGAGGCTGCCCAGAGATTTGCATCATAAGCAATTGTACCCTAGAAAGAACAGCAATCTGGCACACTGAACTTTGTAATCAAGACTGACAGCGATTGCCATGCCTAAAACCAGTTATAACTGCCCAGAAACTTCTGACACTGCTAAACTTAAAAGCATTTGCTAGAAGCACAGAGCATGCTCAGGCAAGAAACTTTTCCTATTTAAATGTAAACATGGATGTTTGGAAAGTTTAGGAATACTCAAATGGACATGGTGACAATCTCAAAACATTTGGAGCCATCATGCTACCCAAGCAAACTAGCACATTTTTATTATGCTCAAAAAATCACTTTCTCTTGTTTCATCTATCAAATCTTTTCAACTGACTGTAACCACAGGGGCTGTATTTTCAGGAGGAAAATACATTCTTGCAACATGTTTCAAGCTTGTAATGGACTTCACCATTAGAAAACTCTATGGCCCAAAAGGCATAAAGGCAACCAACAACTTAATCTATTAACAAAACACTACATCACAAAAACTACAGAGAACAACTCCTCACCTGGGAGTCTACTACCTGCCACACCTGTCTGCTCCAGTTTAAAGGAAAAAAAAAAAAGTTCAAACTTCTAATTTCTCTAGAAAGTCTAGAAAGCAAGTCTGAGTGACATAGGATGGAATAAGGGAGAAGCAAGTCAGGAAAGGCCTGACCAGCCACAATTTTTTATAGGTAAACTGCCTCAGCTGCTCAAGAGGCTGCCCAAGCAATACTCACATTGAACTCATACATACTCAAGACCCCCTACAACTGGCACAGAGTTTTGTCTTTGTTCAGATTCCCCTTTCCTGCCTCTCAACTTTTTCAAGACACTTCAAAGAAGATCAAAAAGCTTGAAAGAAGTGCAGTTGTTTAGTCTACAGAAGAGAAGATAAATGGGAGACCTGGTCTTGTTCTTCAAAGACAAAGCAAGTTGGTACGAGAATGGGACTAAACTGTTCACCAGCTCTGATGCAGACATGAAAAAGAAAGCAAGATTTAAGTTTTGGAAAACTTTCAAGTAAGAGTAATAGACTGAACAGGCTGCCTTTGGAGGCTGTGGAATATCCATCACTGGAAGGTTTTAAAAACAGGCTAGGCAAACATCTGTCAGAAGTGATTAAGTTACAGTAGATGAGAAGGTCTTCTGCTCCTCTTCTGCTAGGGTCCTTTTGTTACACCCAGTATTACAAACCCAATCATATTTCTGTCTTTTACATGCCTGTGTTTTATTTAACTTAAAAAAACATGCAATAAAAACCTGTCCTTCTGTGATATTTCCACATATTCAAGTGTGTTTATTTGGGACAACATAATAGACATGAAAGATCTGTTAAGTATGAAAGCAGGATAAAGAAACCACCTGTGAAGTAAAATACCAACATATTAAATTTACACTCACTCTGAATAAATTGACCTCTAACATTATAATGCAGACAACACTGCATTATTTTTTGTCCTCCAAGAGAAAAAGTTGTTGAACTTCATCAGTTACTTACTGATCTGCAGTCACTTCAAGATTTTCCTTAAAGGAGCTTTTTTTTTTTAAAAAAGCACTTTTCCCCAGGCACAGAGAAATACAAAATTCAATATTACAAAATATTAATAGAAAAAAGATCAGAAGACTGCTTTGAGAAGTATCCAAATCTTTTTGAAACTAAATTAAACTATAAGGACGGCTTCCATTGCACTGGAGGAAAAAAGCCATTGGAGACCTTTTTCCTCCCCCTGCTGTTTAATACTACTGTAACCATGGAAATGAAAAATAAACATTGACTTCCCCTCACCCCCAGCATGACAGGATATGTAACAGCAGAAATGTTTCTGGGTGAAGGTAAGAACAGGTAACTGCTCAGGAGAACACACGGGTTTCTGGGGGTCTCTGCTGCACTGACATCATACAACTCATACCACTGCAAGAAGGAAGAGATGCTCTTTGCTCTGCTCACATCTGATGTTCCTACCAGCTGCCCTCTGTGCTGACTCCTTACTTTTGTCTGTGTTGGCTAGCATTTGACCTTCTTTAGGTTTTAGGTAACACTCCCTTAGAAGAGACAAACATGAATGAATAGCTGTGACATAAAACAATCAGATCATAATCAGGCAAGTTCAAAAATATTATGGTCAATACCAGATTTGTCTTTTTGCACACCTGACCAATCCTAATGACAATTGTTTTACATCATTTTTATTATATAGGTATTTCCCAAGTATGTTCATGGGAACTTGTAAGGTCCATGGGATTTGTAGACACACAAGAACTCAATCTTCTTTTCATTCTTGGTCTAGACAGGTCTGGGATAACATTTATCTCCTATTTTGCATCTCAGTATGTGTTTTTTCTTGTCAATTCAAGATCCACACTTCAGTCTGATATCAAGCTTTGTCAGAGTAACACAACATCCATAAAATTATTTATTCTACTTTAATGGGGAAAGGGCAGGGAAGCTGACAAACTGAAAGGATTAAGAAAAATCCAGACTGTTTAGCCCTCCTTCAATAAAGAGACTCTAGGTTAACTTGCCACTAGTAAATTCATACTAAATCAGAGTTACAACAATATGAAGGCTATATCATCATACCATTCTGCATTAAACTTATTTTTCAGATTGTTTTCCCACTCAAATGTGCTTCATTATCAGAAGTATCAAGTCTTCAAGGCTCTAGGCAATTTGAGTCCTATTATTCCAATCAGATGGAATATTTTAAGAGTTGCACAAATTTTTTTAGCTAATATCCTTTTTCATTGGATACTGTTTTCTTCACACAATCCACTACTTTCAGTCTAGAGATTGAAGTGTTGTTTCCTTCCCTCTTAATATTCAAAGGTGTAACATAAACAAAGATACCTAGAGCAATGTATGGAAAATAGCAGGAAGGAGGCATTCTAGAGCACAAACTTGCTGAAACTAGTTTTAAGAATAATTTCTGCCTTCAACAGAAGGACCTGAGAGTGCTGCTAAAATATCAAAGCAACTCTCAGAAGGACCTGAGAGTGCTGCTAAAATATCAAAGCAACTCACAAATATATTGCATAACCTTCTCATAAGTCAAAATTACTGCAAAAGGAATATATTTTAAAGGAGTGACAGAGTGCGGAGAACATATTATGATGAAGCTGTATTGATAAGCAAGGACCCTTGAGGCTGCCTAAAAACATACAACACTGCCCCCCCTGCAAAAATAAAGTAAAAAAAAAAAAAAAAAAAACAAAACAAAAAAAACCCAAAAAAACCCCCAAGACTAAAACCCCCACTTTACCAACCATTTGTCAAAGTTCTTTCTTTTAGCCATTTCTAAGGCCTTATACCTTTTGGCAACATCCACTATTAAAAACTCAGGTTTCAGACTTTGGTTTTGCCTAATTTTATAGAATCTGAGCTTCCTTTCCAACAGTGTGTAATAAAATTTAAACATAACTGGAGGATAATATAACAAGTGAATGGTAAGGACATATGAAACTGGGAGGCTGTATTTAATCCCTACTGCCTCACC
Organism: Agelaius phoeniceus; assembly: GCF_051311805.1. Lineage (NCBI taxonomy): Eukaryota > Metazoa > Chordata > Aves > Passeriformes > Icteridae > Agelaius > Agelaius phoeniceus. The sequence goes on from NC_135268.1 coordinate 28,250,159, forward strand.
TTACTGCAGATTTCATCTAAGTAATCTACTTACAGAGTTATTCAGTTATTAATCTGAGTTATTCAGAACTCAGATTAGTTCTGAATCCCAGAACTATTTGTGAAAAGCAATGACTTCACTTAAAAGAAAACAAAAATCTCTGAGTTAAAGAAACAGAAAGAGTAAGAAATGCAAGCATTACTCAGTTTGCAGTAGTATTGCCTTTATTTTGCCAGCAGCTAAACCCAGCTCAAAACCACTTACTGATGAGGTACAGCACTGCCTGATACATACAGTACCGGTATATATTGATTTAATGCTGATAGATACCCAATATATACAGTGCTTCAGGAGTGGTGCCATATGTTGGGGGCCTGTGGACTGGCAACATAAGCACAAACTCATCCCTGTCAGTCCAAGGCACACATCTCTGCACAGAACACGTGCTGCATGTTAAACCTTGTACCTCTGCTGAGGATGGACCAAATACTGCGTTATACTCTGTTCCTCACTCAAGGCTATGCCAGAGTATAACGGCACTTACACAATCAACCAAAAGCGAAGCAGCGTCTACGTTTCCTTTAGTAATAAGCAAACGCCAGTGGATAGTCCCATGCATGCACTTTCCAGGCTAACACAGCATCTCCTCGCACAGCCCACCAGCCTACGCCGCTTCCAAGCGCTCATTCCAGTGACAGCGCCGAATAAAGGACCCCAGCCGCTTGGAGACCCAACCGCATGAGATGAACCGTTTGGACACGAGCCGCTTCACGCACGGCCGCGTCCCCCTCGCAAGGCGCGGAGTGTGAATTTCCCACGCCGCCTTACAGCCAGAGCGCTCGGAATAAAACCCCCGGCATGAACTGAACCACGACCGTGACGCCGCTTCCTGTGCCTCCCGCTCCGATCCCGATTCTCCCCCACGAGGGCGGCCTCCCTGCGACCACCGCCACGGGGCACCCACCCGCGCTGCGCCGGCGGCTCGCAGCAAATTGGCAGCAGCAAATTACCGGGCCCCCGCCTGGCTCCCTCCCATCCACCGACCGCAGGGAGCGGAGCGGAGCTCAGCTCAGCTCAGCTCAGCTCGGCTCGGCCCGGCCCGGCCCGGCCCGCAAGGCAGCCCCGGGGCACCCATAGCGCCGTTTCCTCCGCGGCCACCGGAGCACGGAGCGGGGCACGGAGGGCGCGGTGCGGGCCGAGCCCGCCAGGCCGAGCCGCGGCGCCGCCGGGACACTCACATGAACCGAGGAGCCGCCACCGCCGCCCGCCCGGGCAAGAAGGACCCGCTCCCGGAGCTGCCCCAGCGAGCGCCTGACGTTTGCAAGCAGGCGCCCGAGGAGCGCCTCGCTCCCCCAGCACGCGCAGGGCTTAGGCACCAAACGCGTCGTTCCAGAGCACTGGCAGAGCACGCACACACACGGGGGGAAGGGTGTTAAACTTTCTCTCTTTTATTTTGTTTTGCTTATGTTGGGTTTTTTGTTGGGAAAAAAAGGAAGCTCAGGCACTGTGCGGATCGCCCCTATGGCCCTACATTGAGCGGCTGGCGGGGAGCAGTGACATCACTGGGGGAGGATGGGCGGGGCGGGCCGGGGGCGGCGGCGCTGGCGCAGGTACCACCGGAGCCTCTGCCTTCCCTCTCTGCCGCTCCTTTGCCTTTCCACCCTCCCGGTCCTTCGCCTGTCCCTGTCCCGTCCCTCCATCCTCATCCCCTTCCCCTCTCCCGCTCCTCTTCCCAGTCTCTGTTCCCATCCCTCTCTCCTTCCCCATCCCCTTTCTCCTTCCCCTTTCCTATTCCCACCCCCTTCCCCCATCCCCTCCCCAGCGCAGGGGGGATCAGGGTCCCCAGCATTTCTCTGAGTCCTTTAGAGAACCGGGTAAAAGCGATTTCTCTGTGCCAGGTTTAGTTCCTGAACAGACGTGTGTGTCGAATAAATGAAACGGTGACAAAGCCGATTTTAGGTCCTCATTATGATACTGATGTAGCAGAATTCAACTTTTCTTCGATGCCTATTCTGCATTTTAATAAACTTTGTGAAATCACTCAGTTTCAGGGTTTTTTGTGAAGAAGCGACACTAGTTAGAGTTGTATATTCTATTTCAGTTATTTTATCAAATTAATAATATTTATTAATTTGATAATAAAATTATCAAAATAATAATTCTTATATTAATAATATAAAAATATTAACAATAATAATATCAAATTAATAATATCCTGTAGTTGTAGCAGGAATATTTTAAGACTTCAGAGCAAAGTTATTTTGTAGAAGAATTTCTTCCTGTGAAATGGCCCACTTTGTTTGATATACCATGATTTAATGGAAAACTGTTAAGTATAGGATATTTAGGGTACCTGCTCTCCTGAAATTGCTCTCAATTGCTTTAAAAATAATTTAATAGCAGTGTAATTATATTTTAACTCAGAAAAGCTGCCTTCATAAGGTAAGGAATATTTACACCTGAGTACTCAGGAGCCATTTCAGTCAGCAGTCATTTCAAGTTCCTAATGGGGCTACTTGCCATGATTTCTGCATGTGGATGCTTTAGGAATTTATAGGTGTGTTTCACTGCAAGGACTCATTCAGGTTGGTCTCTTTGTATGTGCAATATTTGATTCTGAGAATCAGATTTATTATGTTTTGACTTTTTTTTTCCCTAAGGGCAAAGTTCTTAGTGTCCCTTAACTCAATCACCTTAGCACTGAAGAAGTGGAAATGTAGTGAAGAAGTTGGAAATGATGGTTCTAGAAAAGGCTGACTTCTGAAGAAAAAACACTTGTTCTCTGAGAGCAATAGATATTTGGAGGAGCAAATAAATTGCTCAGTAGGTGGAGTTCCACTTTGTATTTTATTTCTCATTTTTGAACATCAAAAAGATACCTACTGCAAAATTTTTAGAATAGTGCTAATCTGAATATTGAACAGGAATTTCTAAAGGTCTTTTTTTTTTCTGATTTTGCTGAGAATGTTGGTGAGTGCTTTTGTGTACTATAAAGGTTTCTAAGGGGGATTTGGATGAAGGTGGGGAGCTGGGGAAGGTTGTTCAGAGGTGGGATGCAACAAATCCACTCCTGGACTTCTCATCTTTATGCCAGGCACGTTTCACAGATGTGACAGACTGTCTCTTATACATGGAATAAATGGTGCTTTGGAAACAGTGACTTAGTTAATTTTAGATTACACTAATAAGACAAGTCTTCACTTCCTCTTCCATCCTTGCTGTTTTGGATTATCAGAATTGAATTTCCAGAATTCAGTCCCAAAATTGAATTTGTGTTAACTGGTTCTGGTGTCAGTTTAAAATAACAAACCTTTCTTCTTTTCTTCCTGTTTTTATTTCAAAGTGACAGGGAGGTTCTGCAGAATATAATTAATTCCTTCAAATCATAAAATTAATGCAGTATGTGTCTTTTCTATACAGTAAAAGTGAGTTGGAGGTGTAGTTTTGTGCATTGCAGTAGGGACAATGTGTTGCACTCTCCTGTGTTTTTAGTTCTGCCAGATTTTGATGTGGAGTGAAAAAAGAAACCAAAAACAAACAAACAAACCCCCTCAATTTAAAAATAGTCAGAGAAGAGCTTTTTTCAGATGACCTTTTAAAATATCTATAACCATTCTTTTTGAATTAAGAAATGTCAGTAAGTTACTAGAGAAATGTTAAGACTGAAAAAAAATTTGTTAGAAAAACCCCTTTCATTTAAGCTGTAATATGTGTCCATTTCTAAAGGTGGTGGAAGGCTTAAGTTTGGGGTTACTAATTTTATTTTTCAACTCAGTCTCTGGAATTTGTATAAGTTGAGAATTAAGGAGTGATCAGAGTTTGACTGTGAGGTTAACAATTGCCAGAACTGGCTGCTGATATAATAGAAAACCTTTTTCATTGCTTTCATGGTTTCCCTGTAATTAACTCTGTAGGAAGAGAATTTATTCCATACCTGTTAAAATTCTTTATTGATTCCTTTAGGTGGGTGACAGGAAGAGTTGTTTGCTTATCTCATATCTTGCTTTTTGCCCATCTGGTTCCCAACCAAAGGGGGCAAGTGATGAGTGTGCAGTTCCTTAATTGAACGGATTCCAGGTGCTGTAATTCCTCCTTGTAAGCCAAGTGATCTGATGTGCAAGGAAAGTTTAATCATTTTAAATGGTTATTGAATTGATGGGATTTAACAATTCTTTTTATTAAAATTCCTTTCTAAGTGTCAGCTGAATGCAGGTACAATATATAAGAGAAGTATTATCTGACAGTATTTTTCTACAGTAAAAATGAGGACATTTTACCTCAGTAGATGTATTGTACACTACATATTTACTTTCTTCGAGACATAATGCATCTTGCTGCTAGGCATAATCTTACTCCCCCTCCACTCTAATCATAATAACTTGCTTTTCTTCTATTTTAGAGCAATCCTCTATTAGAGGATCATTGTGCCAAGCAAGATTGTAATTGAATCTGTAAACTAAGCTATTTTTTCTAAGTGTTTAATATATATTTTCTTTCTGATTTTGAATAGTTTATTTGGCAGATGTTTTTACAGGAATGGGGGTTCTTCTTATAAATACACACTTATGGGTTTCCAATTGGAACCTGCTGCATGCCAGTAAATCTTTGTGCTTGCACTCTGTCCAATTGATGTCTTTCCAGTGGAAAAATCTGACTGTAATGTGCATTGTTCACATCCTAAAATAAATCATCTGCAAAAAATTATGAAATATTCATGAGATAGGAAAGTATTGTATCTTTATAAATAAGACTTTTAATACAAATACTAATATAAATATTCCAGTGGTCAAAGCTGTTTTGGATTTTCCTTGCTTTTTTTAGGTTTGATTCCTTAACACTGTACATTCATATTCAATATGATTTATTTTGATATTTATCAGAATGTAAAAGTACATATCTCATGTCTATGTTTCTTCAGGGAAAAAAAACTCACAAGTGAGATCATTCTTTTATGTTTGTTTTAGAATCCTAAGTTGGACTGCATTGGTTAAAACAGAAGGTATCTTTCCTAAGATCCATTTGCATAGACCTAGTAAATGTGTTTAGTGTATAAGGATCTTTGTGCAACCTGTATGGAGTTGCTGTTAGTTGGGATTCACGAATAAATTTATGTATTTTTTATTGGGAATTTTGTGCTTTGAACAAGATTGTCCCCTTAGAGAAAGAAAAATTTTGAGACACCATATTTTTTTTTCTGTTTCTCCTGTGTGACTTCCTGAGGGAAAAGAAACCTTCTTAATTGCGTTATTTTGTGAACAACTAGTAACTGGAGTCTGTGTCTTTTGCTGATAAATTTTTACTCTGTGTTCTCTATTTAAGGAACAGGAATTGCTCTGAAGGGCTTAAGATTGTGTGAAAAAGATGTTTCCTTTAAAGGACACTGTGATGGGTGCCTCCACCTTCTTTGCCTCAGCTCTGCCACATGATGTCTGTGGAAGTAATGGCCTCCCTCTAACACCAAACTCCATAAAAATTCTGGGCAGATTTCAAATCCTGAAAACAATCACCCATCCCAGACTTTGCCAGTACGTTGACATTACCAGAGGTAAACATGGTGAGTACCTGTTAAACAAGCAAGTTTTTGTATGATGATACGATTATGCAGTTGGGGTTTTTTTGGTGACAATATATTTTAAGGTGACTGAGCAGAATACTGCCTTCATAGCACCAGCAAGTTACCAGTTTTCAGTCTCAAAATTCCTGAATTCCTTTACTATGATTGGTGGTATTGGCTCTTTTGCTTCTTCTCTGTAGACTCAAAGGAGAGATTAGTTGTCTGTCCTGTCTTTTTGTGTTATGCTAACAGATAAAAGGCAAGAAATTCTTTCTTTTTATACCTCACTGAAATTCCTGAGCTGAATTGCTCTGCCATGTCTTTGTGTGGAATATGGAAATAGATGTATTTTTGATGTTGTGAACATTTTCATCTGATTGCAGCTGGTGTTGTCATCTCATGACCTGGCTGCAAACTTCCTGTATTATTACCTTTTGATTTCTGTAAGATTTCTCCCACTAGGGGTTACTTTATTCTAGTACAGGTTTGAAATGTTTTTTTCAGTACTTGTTGTCACACTTATTGTTAGCTCAAATAAAACTTCTGTTGTTTCTTTCTGCTCTAGATATTCTGTTGCAAGCTCAGCAGGACTACAGCACCTAATTTCCACAAAAAGGCTGCAACACCTGTGACAATTTAAGTCATTGCCACCCTTAACTTTTAAATCAACACTGTTCTCATACAAAAGTGCATTGTATGTATTTGATTATCTACAGGCTCTCATAAAGTAGGGCAAGTCATTTTTCTTCCTTTTAGAATGCAGTATGATGGATTGTTTCAGGTTTTTACAAAATTAGGATATTGCCAACTCCAGGTACTGAAGTATTCTGTGGGTCAGGGAGTTCTTCGTGTGTTTTCCTTTGCCCTCAAACATGTAATTTTTCACTTATGAAGTCAGGAGGTCTAAAAAATGTAATAATTTTCATTTGTATTTATTAGTACTTCTTGAAACAAAACCTGGGATTTTCTTACAATATTATTTGGGATGAAAGGTTAGGAAGTATTAACTAACATAACATTTAATAAATAAAAAATAGTAAAACTTGGCCTTTTTGATTACAAAGAGTGAAGGACATGAAGATTTATGTGTATTTATAAAAATGAAGGAAAAAATTCATTCTTATAGTTGAAGTAACTTGAAGGATAGTAAATAAACTGTCTAACCATGAAGTCAAGGGAGTGTTCTGCTTTAACAATGGTTAGAATAGCAGCTAAGAATTTTGATATAATATGGGAAATTTGGCAGCAAATTTTATCATTTTGGTACGGGCAGAACTTTCCATGTGTCAGTTCTATGCCTAATGATTTCATGTTTGTGGAGTTCTGCTTGCAAATGTCAGTTTCTACTCTTGCAGAGAAATGTGAGAGCAGACTAGGAAAACAATGCAAAAATAAATTAGATGTATAAATTCCTCCACTAAAGGCTTTCAAAGGGGGAATATTAAAAAAAAACAAAACCATTCAAATAGATTTTTTTTTTGTAAAATTAAACTTTTTAAAAAATCTATGCTAGCATTGTAGGTGGCAATCTCTCAACATTTTTGTTAGGAGATTACTCGATGCATGGATGGTTGGATTGACAGTGCTTTGCATGAGGAAACTGGGAAGATAATCTTCTGTATCTCATAAACAAAAAATAGTGGTGTTATCCATAAGCTGTATATCTTGTAACATTTATTTACGTGTAATTTTCTATACAATGTATGTCAAAATACTTCAACATCTGCCAAACAGGTACAACAAGAAGTCTCTACTCTCAGAGTTTAATTTGGATTCCAGACCTCTTATACTTTTTTTTTTTTTTTTTCAAATTAGAGAGACTGGTTGTGGCGGCTGAACACTGTGAGAAGAGTCTGGAAGATTTGCTACGAGAAAGAAAGCCTGTCAGGTGAGGTGTCAAGCTAACTAAAATTCACTCATCACTATTCACATATCATCTGTGGCAAAATCCTGGACCATCTTTTAACTTTACTGGTTTAGCTAAATTTTACTCTGGTAAAGTTTAACCTAAAGACGTTGATTAGCAGATAAAAAATATGCGCCCAAAGTGGGAGTACTCATCTCTGTGAAATGTTGTTATGGGGAACTTGCTCACAATTGAAAGAAATACTTTGCAGCTCAGAAAATAATGTAGTTTTGGTGTTTCCTTTTAAAAATAAAATGAGACCTATGACAGGATATGGAACTTTCTAAGAATTAATGTGAAGGTTAAGTCTGCTAGGTGATGAAATACAGCTTTCACTAGAACAGATAGAATTTTTGTGTGTGTGTTTTTCATTTGTAGAAATCTATTAATTTATCATCTAGAAAGTGAACAAGATGTCAGATAATATGCCCTGTGTTTGTGTTAGCATTTTGTGAACTTGGTCTTGTATGACAGTGCGTGTTGCAGAGGGCTGTAGCTTGAGGAATGTTAGGGAAATACGGCTTCCCTTTTTTCTTAGATAAAGAGATATTAGGTCTAAAGGGTTTTTCATGTGTGATATATGTTATAGTTCTTCACAAAGTTTTGCATCAGGTTCCTATTGTGCCAAGTTCCAAAACAGTTAAAGCATCAGAAGCTCCTTTCATTCCTTTTAAATTCAGATCTCACACTGTTCTTCTTTGAGCATGTGTGTCTTGGTGTCGGATGAGAAGCAGCCCAGACTGCCTGCTTCCTTCTGGACTGTTTTGGAGAGAGCTTCCCTGTAGCTGTTTTCATTTGCTTTTAGTTGCTTGATGCAGCATACTTAGGTAGATTCTGTGACGAAACTTCCTCAGATAGCAGATGTGCTCTATAAGCACATCTATTTTGCCCTTTTATACTAGCATGTCTTTTGTGGTCTCCAGAATGATTTTTTAGATCTTTTTAGGTAGTTTGGTAAGGTATGCAACTTCAGGTTTTGGTGTGCTGAACTAAGTTACTTCCTTAGTTTGTGATGTTACCTCAGCTCTTTGGGCTGTGGCTCTGTTAAAAGTAGCTGCACAAAGCCTGGCTATAATTTTTTCCCTTTGTCTTGAGAGAGTTTTTGTTGTAGTAAATTGTTCTACTATCAGATCTTTCTCTTAATGAGTCTGTTGGGATTTCTTCTGGAAAGAATGATGTAACATTCTTGTTACACTTGTTGTAACACTTGAGGATAAGGGCTGCAATATAGCCTATATGTATATCCACAGTTTTTAGAGACTTTAATGTTTCATCTACTGTGAATTATAGTTTTTGCAGTAGTATCTAAAGGATAAATTATGTTCACTTCAAATGATATTTCTTGCATGACTGATGTTTTCCTTTTATTTTTTTAATGATACCAGAATTTTTTATTCCTATGGAGACCTAGAAACTTCCAGAAATAAGTTGGGAGGACCAATTCCCACTTATTGGTTATGTGATATGTCTATATCAATTACCTTTGGAGGAAATATTTGGCTTTTTTATGAATTCTGATTACATTGGTCAGTGATAGCATAGCTGGCTGCACATCCAGAGCTGATGCGTGTGCTATTGCAATTAATTTTTTAAACTGTTTATGGAATGTGAGAAACTGCTCCTCTGGTTTCTAGATTAATTTTCCTTATGCTTGCCAGTAACCTAAGTCCTTTGCACCTGTACTACAAGCTGATGTAAAGTCAGCAGGAAATCTTCTATTATGTTAGTGCTGAAATTCAAGACATTACATTATGGACAGTCTATCTTTCTATACATTTTGGAAAACAGGCCATACAGCTGTTTGATAGTTATTTGCAGTTAATCTTTGCTGAAGTCATGCATCAAGTGTAGCATACGTTCCTCAATATATTAATTACATTTTTTAAAAAGAAATGTAGCTATGTTCTTTCTTCTGTTTTCTTCAGACTTTCCCCAGGTTTTCTAATTCTAATAAATCAGCTGCATGTAGGGGCCAAATACTGGAAATTAGATCTTCAAGTGTTTGCTGCTGTGTTCTGTCACACTGGAGAAAGTAATTTTACTGAGCATACCATCAGACATTTGCTAGAAATTGGAGTTGGCACATATTCAAGAATTCATTCATTCATTACCTAACAATACTGGGTCAGCAGTCCCCAGGAATTGCAGAGATTGTTTGTCTTTGTCCTCAAATTTGACATGCTCAACTTCATTTTCAAAGATTAATGCAAGTAAGTGTTTGGTAATTTATGGCCAGATTATTTTCTGCTTTGAGTGTTGCATATTTGGGATCCTGGAATAAGCTATAAGAACTCCTATCAGGTAAATTTTCCCTTCTGCCATAAGAACTCTTATCAGGTAAAAATTGGGAGCTCTCAAAGGGAGGAAATGAGTATCAGCTTTTCACAATTCCTACCACAGGGAAGCAGGTACTGAAAGGAATTTATTACAGCTCTCTAGTGTTTTGGTATTCTTTTTTCAGAGGACAGACAAGTGAACATAGTAACTTCAGTTAATGCTTCTAAAAGTGGCATTAATCCAAATTTTCTTTACTGTGCTTCCACTGGGCATCACAGTAACAGCAGGGGAGCTCTTTTGGAGTTGTGTGCCACAGGAAATTCAGGCTGCAACCATGGATAGGAGGGTATGATAAGGGTAGGATTAGAATTTTAGTCAATGGTATAGGATAAGAATTTTAGGCATTGATATCCCATTTTTCACCAGACTGCTGCCCACTGTCTTCCCTGAGAGAGATTGTAGTCCAGGTCATTGTTTCTGGTTTGCATATTCTCGGTTTAGTATCCTGTTTGTTGTTGTGCTCACGGAAAGGATGCGCTTAATTTCAGTTTATAACAGTCACACTAGTGCAAAATCACTTTCTGAAGTATGTTCAGGAGTCAGTTAAATGTTTTAAAGGCTAGGAATTTATGTACAGTCTCACAAAAATAGTAAATACCTGATTTAAGCTCACAATGGTTTATTGCTGTTCAGAGATTTGAAAATGTGTCTCAGTCTAGCTGGTTTCCTCTGTCTTCCTGTGCATGCAAGGATTTTTTTCTTGTGAATGAATTGAAAATAAGTCACAAAAAATCATGGTGGGTAGATGTTTTATACTTTAACAGTCTCACTAAAGTGGCAATGAAAATTTTAGTTTTTCCAAGTTGCTAGTTGTTAGTGTTGCTACCAAAGACCAGAATGTAGGATGTACAATTATCTTTAAGGTTCTCCATCTTTTAAACACATTTCCAACTACTCCTTTGAGATACCTTTTCCAGACAGTGTTAAAGGAGTTGTTTTCTCTGCTCCTGTGCTGTTATAAAAGGAGTTGTGAGCATTTCCTTTTCTGTCATGCTTCAAGTGTGTTTCTTCTTTGAAGAAGTTGGTCTGCACTTGTATTCATAACAATAAAAATGCCAGAAAATACTGACATTCAGCAGACTTTTGGCACCTACAGTACAGTTTCTGGATTGGTCTTCCATTTGTGGCTTGGACAGTCTAAGTCCATTCCTTTCTTCAATAAAATATAGTTGTCATATGTTTTGAAAGTCATGGTATTGAAAAATTACTAGTGAACCATCAGATACAAGGTATAGTTTGTTATACATGGAACATTTGATGGGAAGCAGACTGTGTCTGCAGCTGTTTACTAGTTTGGAGAAAACATGATCTGATGGATTCGGATGAGTACATTTTATTTGGCTACATTAAACAGTTGTCTGTTCACTGATTGGACTAGAGTTCTTCATGCCATCATTGCTGTTAGTGTGCTTTGGCAAACTTGAAGTGAGACTGTGGTACAGAAGTTATTAGATGGGGAGGAAAACAATTTCTGAGTAGACAGGCATTCTTCAAAAATGTTTGTAAAACAGGTGCAAGTCATCAAAAGGCTGAAGGTTTCACATGATTTGACTTGAAGAGCTGCATATGAAAAGAGTTTTAATGGGCTGAGTGTATTCTGCTTTGAATCAAGTCTGTGTTGGAATTTCACATGAGAAATCCATATATCACAATAAGGCTGAATTTGACAAGGATAAATTATGTAATAGTAAAATTAAGTAGCATTATTAAACAAACTTAAAGGGTTTTTTTCCCCTAAGCATGTGTGAGGTTCTATAGTTTGGACATTTAGTGTCCATAGCCTTTTCTTTACTTTCTTGATAATGCTTTACTTGCATAGGTGTGATGAAAGATTATCTGCTAGTCTGGAATTGTTTATATATTTTCCAATTATGCTTTTCTTCATGTAGAAGCACTGGTTTATTTCTGCAATTTTTAGACTGCCAATCTTCCTGTAGCATTCCTTTTAGCATAGGTTGTCTCCTGTGATTGCCTTTACTCTCACAAGAAAACAATTGTTTGGAATGGAAAAGGGGTGCAGGTTGCATGAGGCATTAGAGGTGAACATTGTTGCTTGAGATATCTTGTTTGAGTGATCTTTTTAGGAATGGAACCAAATTGCTTGCATATTTGGCTGCACTGTTTGATGGCAACACAAGGACATTTCAGAACACATAAGTGTTTCCTCCTTATATGTGAAACATAACAGTGAGTGCATGCTTATTTTTTATCTTGTCTTCCTGGGGGGAAAAAAAAGTGAAGAATCCTACTCTTTGAGATTGGTTGTGTCTGCCTCTTGCTATTAAAATGTGTATTATACCTGTATGTAACTGTCCTGATTTCAACTAGGGTAGATTTAATTTCCTTTCAGTAGCTGTTCAGTACATGTTTAGGATTTGGAACGAGAATGGTGTTGGTAACACTGATGTTTTGGGTTTTTGCTAAGTTGTGTTTATCCTGAGTCAAGGACATTTTCCTTGGCTCATGCTCTGTCAGTGAGCAGGTACACAGAAGAAGCTGGGAGGGAGCAGAGCTGGGAGAGGTGACCCAAACTGAGCAGTGGGATGTTCCACACCACGTCATGGGCAGCATCAGCTGGGGGAGTTACCTGCAAGGGAGGCCAGCCTGGGTCTGGGAAGCGGGCCTGGCATTGCTCAGTGGCTGGTGAGCAATTGCACTGTGCATCACTGGTTTTTCCCATTTCATTACCAATGTTATTATCATTTACCATTATTATTGTTTTCTGCTTTATTGTCAATTATGCCACTAATTTCAACCTACAAGTTTGAATTTGATTCTTCTTCCCAATCCACTGAGGTGAGAGGAAGAGAGGGAGGTTGAGTGAGTGGCTGCATGGTGCTTAATTTCTAGCTGGGCTTAGACCATGACAATATAAAGTCTGTGCATGGGGAAAAAAGTGTATGATTATTTGAACCTTTTGTTCAGCTGTGCTTTTTCTTTAGTTCTTGTAGACACTTCATGCAGATTTCCGTGCTAAAAGCAGTATTAAAGATCTTAAACAGAGGATGAGTTATGCTAAGTTAATTAAGAACAAAAGTACTGGAGAGGTTTTGAGTCTACAGTTTCTAGTGAAAGAGAATGTTGAGTTTCCAACAGAAAAAACACCATCCTCAGCAGGAGGGTAGCTTCATCCTGCAAGATATTTCTGCAATGAATTGTGTAGGGGTCATGTAAAAATTCCATTCTGCATTAATGAGCAAATTAGTACTTATGAGCTAATGGCTGAAAACCCAAATGTCAAAGTTGTACTGTGCAAATCTTAGGGGATTTAAAGCACATTATTAATTCGAATGTTGATTTATGATAGTTGTATTTAGCATCAAAATTGCTGTAGACTGTGAGAACAAGATGTGGTTAGTATATGGTTATTTTAACAAAATGCAGTGTTTGACACTTCATCCTGCTTCTAGAAAGAAAAAAAAAAGGAAGAGTGAGCACTTGTTAGACTTGCTTTATAGTGCATCCTTCTAGAAAGGGACTTTATTTTCTTAAATGCAAGTTCTTGCTTTTGGACTACTGAGCAATGTCTTCAAGGGAACATTTGTCTCTGATTAGGGATCAGACAGCTGGTTTATTTAGATGCATTGATATGCTTGCAAACATCTCTAACGTCATTGTGGTTTGAGATTTGTTTCTTCTGTGCATATGGATATTCTCTTCTTGGGTGTGTAACTAAATAGGTACCAGGGCATTGGAGCTGTTGTGATGGGAGTGTTTAGAAGGCTGGCAGATCAGGGTAGTTTAAAGGTTTCATTTATTCATTCATTAGCAATATACATCTTACTAAAGGTTGGCTCGTGCATATTGTTACTCATCACTCTGTACACAGAACTGATACTTACTGTAAATTAGCTGTGAGTATCCAGTACCATGGGACTGGTGCTGTGCAGTCAACAGTGGCAGCTGTGGCCCTTGGTGGTTCTTAAAAGTCGAGGTGGTGAAGCTTGAGAGCTCTTCAAGCAAAGCATGAACTGGTCTTCCTTCTACTGTTATCTAATGCCCAATATTTTTATGTAATCAGCACTGTCCAGCCCCTGCAAAGTCTGATTTCCTGTACTTCCAGTAGTGCTTATTTTTGGTTTTGCTAGTCATCCTTCCTATGTACTTGGGAGTATGTCCTGCATGTTTACAGTTGGTTCTGCTTCTCTTGCCCTTTAGTCTCACAAATTTTGGTGTGTGGTTTCCTCCTACATGCAACAGCAGCCCTCCCTATTTCCCCCTTTGGTGATCACATTTCTCTTGTCACTTTGAAGAGAATTTAGTATTAATTGTATGGTGATTGATAAATTCCTAACTTATAGTCACAGGCATCTGCTTTGTCTACACGTAAGTTTATGGTTACCTCTCCGGATAGGTGTTTCCTGCCTCTTGTGATGATGTGTACTGGTTTATAGATCAAAGTGATGTACTTCCTAGCAGCTTTTGCAAGATCAGTTGTTAGCTGTGAAATTCCTAACAGCACCACTGCTTATTGGCCTAGCTGTAAAGTCTCTTTGATCACTTGAATTTGCAGGCTGTTCTTCTTGAAACTTCCCGTTCTGTTTCACTTTTTAACAATGTCTATACCATTGATACAGGGATCCAGATTTTTTGAGCTAAACACTAAAACATACCTAGGTAGGCTTTTGACCTTAGATATTTAGATTTTTTTCTTTAAATATGTTATGCCCAAGTTATTTGTTAAAGTAACACTGTTGCAGCATATAATTTACATAGAGTGCCTGGCTTCAGAAGAGCTATACAGTGCTGCGAGATTTGATCATAGCTTTAAAAGTTCTGTTGAAAATTTTTTAAATGGGGGAGAAGTGGCTTGTTAATAATACTTAATCCTCTCATAGACATGCCAACAGAAATTAATTTTAAAAAGCCAATCTTGTCTGACTGCAAGGAGAGCACTGTTTATTGATAGCTAGTCATGATTTCTAGAGCTGTCAGTTCAGTTTATACTGCCACACAGCTGCAACAATGTTAACTGCATCAATAATTACCCTTCATTTTCAGCTTTTCTTTTAAAATTTTTCATTGATCAGGTTTTTCTGATCCACCTAGGGCACCACAGTAAGAATGAGGGAATCTATCTCCTTGTATGATGAGGTTAGGGACCCATCACTTCCCTTGCAGTGTGGAGGAGACAGTCGATATGGCTGTCTGTTAAGTAAAACTATTCTCTATGCCATAGATATGGGTCTTCCTTAAAAATAAAATAAAATATGCAGTTGTACTGAGTTGTACATTATAACCCCAAATGGGAGAAAGCACTCCTATGATCATAAAATGTCAGATCAATACCCTGCCCTCAGTTGCAGCACGGAGAATTGATGGAGTATCAATCACAATGTGTGGCTTTTTAAAGGTGCATGCATTTGTTCAGAGGAGTCCAAAAGATAGCAAAAGCTTTTTGGAGATCTGACTTCAGTTGTTCTTAAGTCTACTACTTTTTATGACATCACTCCTTTTGGAGAAGGAGAGGAGAATGTGAGATGTGTTGTTTCCTTCAATAAAATTTTGGCCTTGTGACATATGGTACGTGTATATAATGCTATTGAAACTACTTCTTTGTTGTATATTTTGAGTTCATTGTCTTGTTTTTTCCTCCCTCTTAGGTCTTGTTCTTTTATTGTGACCTAGTTCTATTATGTTACTCAGAGTGTACAGTCAGTGGTAAGAATGCGGAGTCTGATCGGGTTTTAAATCAGAGGTACTTTACCTAATTTTTGTATCTAGTGATTGAAATAATTTATTTCATCGCATTTTTTGGTCCAGTGTAAAGTATCACTATTGCATGTTTTACATATGAGCCAGCTGAGGCTAAGATGCAAAAAATACTTTTTAGAAGTTAATCAGGAGCAAGATCAAAACTAGGAATGTGGATTGTCTTTCCTGTTCTGTTGGTTAAACAGGATGGCACTAGAAGTTTCATTAAAATATGGTTTTAGAAGGTGTACCTACTTTTCAAAACTACTTTTTTCATTTGCTCTCCATTTTTTGGGGATGAATGCTGGATGTACAAAAGGAATTAAGGTGCAGTGTTTGAAAATTTTTGGTTTATGGCTTAAAGCATTCAAAGTGATAATGATCTGAAAAATCACCAGTCTGACAAAATTGTTGTATTCAATTGTTGTATTCAACTTTATATAAAGAGCATATAAAATTGTATATAAAATTGTTCTTTATCTGTGCCTTCATCTGTTGTTTCACGGACTTTTATCATACGTTACAAGTTGAGACCATCATAAAAGTGTAACATCATCTGTGCTGCTTTTAAAGCCAGGCTTGCAGCTTAGAACTTTACAAAAGGATTGAAAGGGCTTTCTGAGTTTCCTCAGGTGAGCGATGAACTTGTTGAAGATATCCTGTGTGAAATAACCTTGTGAATGAGTTAGAGACTTCTGAGGACTCTGTCTATAAAATTCTTTTTTTGTGTGTGTGTCTTATTCTCTGTTTGTTGCATTCCTTTCCAGTTCATTTCATTCTGGTAATGTTGAATGCATTTCCAAGTAAATTGGCAGTGTTTACAATCTTGGTCCCTAGTGCCATTTTTTAATCAAACACATAATAAAGTGCTAAATAAACCATTCCCACCTGCATCAAACTCTTTATGTTCTGTATAGGGTATTTTGTAATTTATTTACCCAGGAAGACCCAATTTATCTGCACATCTGGTTTTCAACCCAGTTCTGCTTTTTATCCAGTTTTCCAGCTGGTTGATTGAGGAATAAGGAGGTCAGATGGCTTTCTTGAGGTCAACATAGTGATTGTCTCAGCTGGGATTATACCCAAACTTTATCCTTTGCTGAACCATTTGGCCACACCACTTCTAACCAGTCTATCCACATTGTTGGCAGTAATGGAACTAACTGCAAATGTCATTTTCTTTGTTTTATAGTTTTGCTTGTATTGAAATATTGTCACTTTTATGAGTTCAGAAACATTACATCTGTTCACAACCTGGTTCCCTTTCACTTTGAACAGACGCAATTTTTTGTGATGAATCTCCTTCCTGGATTCCAAATGTGTATTAGTTTCACAAGTTCAGGGATGGTGATTGATGACATTGCTGGTTTGTGTTGCTCTGGTGTGCTTCCTCAGGGCAGACCCTGTCTGACACTCTGCTTTGGGAGAGGAACCCATGTTTTCACTCCTGTCTATCACTGCTAAAAGCTTCTTAAGACTCCTGCTTGTTGAGGTTCTCTTCCTTTAGAGTGTACTTTTTACAGGAATGTGACAATGTTAGAACAAGGTGCACAGATTTAATAAAGGACTTATTTAAGCCTGCATTGCAGTGTATGTACTTGTGAACTGTAAGTCTGAGGAAAGAGAAACTCAGAAACATGGTATCATCAGCAAACCAGGACATGGTTCCAGTTTTTGTTATCGATTTCCTCTTTCCTTAAATTGCCACTGCACTGAATAAACATGACTTAGTGCTAATCCACATACACATCTCCAGTACCTACAAAATTACAGGACTCTGTGCAGTTAAGTAGATGAGGAGGAGGCTTGCCTTCTGATACCAGTCCTGCTTTCAGGTTCTGGTAGGGCCTCTGTTCACTTCACTTGATGAAACATTCTTATTCAAAATATCTATTAAGTACTGAATGTACTTTCCAGGCACAGCTTTCTTCCTTCTAAAGACTGGATTGGAAGCTCTGTGTTGACTGATAAAAAAGCATAAAAGGAAATTATAAATTTATGGCCAGCATAAATTACAGCTGGCCATAACCAGTTAAAAATACCACACATATATTTGAAACAGCCAGAATTTTTTCTCCTTTCCTCAAGATTTTGCTCCTGCCTTCATTTTGCTCCAGCCTGCTATTTTTGCTCCTGTCCTGCTGTACAGGTACATAAATGTGATGGGTTGACACTGGCCAGATGCCAGTGCACCTATGAGAGGTAGTGGGACTGATGCCCATATTCTTCACCAAAAATTAATTATTGCAAAACCACCACAATTACTATGTACTGATTATCTACACTGTAATAAGCTGCCTCTGCATCAAAAGGGGAGGTGATGTAGTCTAGAAGGTAGGACAGGGCACAGTAAGAAGGCAGGAAGCTCTTTTGAGATACCCAATTACTCTTTTCATATTAAACTATTTTACTGTAGCACTGAAAAAAGATGGAGAAGATGTATTTCCAATTAACGCATAAATGCACTTCTCTTAAAGATAATGGAATGAATTTGTGTGTGGATTGGCATTGATTTTCCTTTAAACTGGAGGGAAAGAAACTTGTGTGAACCTGTAACTTCCATGATATTGACATGAATGCTGGAAATTCATCTCTTCATTGTTTCTTTTCTCATGTTGGAATTCTTTCAGTCAGACAGTTTAATAAGTCAAGCCTCCTGACCCCACCCATCTCTGATCTCCAACTGTGTGATCTGCAGTCCTCTTGTTCTTCAGTATTCAATATGTCATGCATGAAGCAGTTTTTATTTTCCCTTCAGCAGTCTGTGGTGTGTGCAGCAACTACCATGCTGCTGGCTGTCAAATGCATTTTTCCACAATTGCTTTTCCTGCTCCAGAGTTGAGCAATGATAAAACAGCAAGGAGATTTTACCCACAGAATTCTTGATGGCTGTGGAATGCCACAGGATCTAGTAGATGATATTACCAGACGTGATGCTTAGGAGGCAAACTTTTCTTTCACCCAGAAGAAATCTTGGATTAGAGGAAGCTGGAAGCCAGGAAAATATCAAAGAAAATTTCATATGTGCGTGCTCTGTATTCCCTTTCTCCTAGGCATCTGCCTGCCTTTTTGTTTTTTTTGGAGAAAGTATAGCAGTCTGAAATAATTTTTGGTCTGAGCTAATAGGACTATTTTTAGGATTTGGAAGACCAGTTATTTTGTCTAAAATGGAAATAATTAGTTGCAATAAATTGTTTGTTCCTAGAGTAGCCTATCTTGGAGTCCAGTTCCCACTTCTACAAGCAGCTGCATTACCACTCCCATTAATCACAAGCTATAAGTTTAAAAATAGCCACTTAAACTGAATAATATATAGGTAATATTGTTGGGGTTATTTTAGCAGGAATTCAGCATACCACATTTTTGTCATAAAGCTTTTGGTTTCTAAACAAAGCAATTCTTTTGTTTGTTCTTGTGTTTATGTTGATGTATGGCTTGGGCAGTTCTGCTCAGTTGTTTTTTCCCAGGTACTGCTGGGTCTCTACTGGCTGAGTATGCTCACTCTTCGCTCTCCAATCCTCTGATTGTTTTCAGGGCTTATTGTCTTCCCTTGGTTCCTGATAATCCATCTTTCTCACTTTCTCTGCTAAAATCTGATCCTTTTGAAAAAGGTAACACTCTGGGTATGCCAACTTCTTCTAGTACTTTCCCTTTCACCCTGGCCCAGAAGCTGTTTTTGTTTGGATCAGAGAGTGTAGTGGGTGTACTAAGAACCTTTTCTTCCCCTCCCAACCTGTCTGAATCCAAAAAGTGACAACAGTCTCCTAAGCAATCAGATGATTTCATCAGTGGGTTTGCAGAACCACAAGAGATTGAAACTCTACTAAACCATCTGTTTCCTGACAGGTTAGGTTTATTATTCCTGAATAAACTTCCAGAAAATGTTTTTGTGTCCTTAACAGTAGGAATTCAATAGACTGGAGATCAGGCTGGCTGTTAAGTGGAAAAGTTCATATTTTTTGTGAAGGCACAATGCAGCCACCTGTGTACTATTACAGTGTGGAAATTAGTCATTTGTCTGGTATAGCTTTTGGTCTGACAAGTTCTGGAGGTAATAAAACAATCCTCCTTTTTGTGGGTTTTTAAGTTGACTTCCCTTCTCTCTCCACCCACAAATGCCATGCACATGCCTCTCTTAACCATGCTGGGTTTTGTACTGGTGGCTGAACTTGCTCATATCAACTTGTAGGGATCTTTTTTTCCTTGTCCTACTTACAGGATGGATCTGAGAGGGCAATACAGTTCTGTTTAGTGCTTCCTTTCTATGCATTCAAGTTATGTGCCCCAAAGCTAGTATTGGTTTTAATCCTTACAGTCTTTTAATTCATGATTTCTAATATGAAGGAACACAAAATGACCTCTTTTCATGGCTGGTTCTTCTCCAAACCAAGAAAACCATTAAATTTAACCAGCTTGATTTTATACCTGTGTGCAATCCTTTCTGTTGAAGAGAACCCCTGTTCAGAGGCCTAGCTAACTAGACTACAGCTGAATAGATTTTTCGGTATCCAGACTGAGTATTAAAATGCAGACAGCTTCTTGAACATGTGTTCCTTTTGCAAAGAAATTTCTGTTTCTTTTCTTGCTGGTGGAGAGGAAAATAGCCTTAAAACAAGTCTTTTTGGAAGAGCTAGGCAGCTCCAGTGCATCTCACACTTTTGCTTTTACTTGCTGCATCCTAGAGTATTGCCTTAAGCAGGAGAGTGATTTGTTTTACTGTAATATGAAGTCACAACCACAATCATCAGCTGCTGAGATGAAGAGGCTGCTCCATGCCACACAGATGCCATTATGGCCCTTCTAAGGTGCATGGTGTGATTGGTGTCAAACCTGCCACACTTATATTTGGCCACTTCATCTCCTGTGTTGTTTCTAGTGCTTTTTCTGTTGGGTTTTTTTTTCTCCACCTCCTGCTAAAGGAGGGTGCTGATACCTCTGCAGATCAAGAGGCCCAGTAGTTAATCAGGGCTACATTTATTGTAGTTCAGCAGTAACTAGTCCATTGAAAAACAGACTGGCAGCTAATTGGCAAAAAAGTTTCTGAATCTGCTCAGAGCTTCCTACCAACACTGGATTTTTCTAAGTTTCCTCCTCATTTTCTTTTTCTGTTTACAGGAGCTTTTAAAAAGTCAAGTTACACTGCAGCCTGGAAGTGGCTTTTGAATGTACCTTCTGCATTTGCTGAAGGCTGATGCAATGCTTGCAGTGCTCACAGTGGCTGTAGAAACTGGGACAGAGCTGAGACCCACTGAGGCAAGGGACAGCCTTTGTAGTGATCTCCAGCGAGGCTGGGGACATCTGCTGAACTTGGCCTTGGGGAATTTAAAGGAGACAAATCTCTTGGCCTTAATAAGGGCAGTAAGTGTAGTTGTTGGGCCCTTTGGAGTTAAATGCAAATCTCATGGGTTGTAACCACACAGTGCATTTTCCCTAATAAATAAGAGCTACACAAGCTGCAGCAGCACAGTGCAGAGCTTGGTATACAGAATTCTCTCTCTGCTGAAGGACCAATGGGAGGTACTTGGCTCAACACTTCTGCCCAGCAGGATGGCATCAAGAGTGCAAAAGCACTGAGCATTGAAAGCACATTGAAAAATAGTTACCACTTCTGTGTTCCTGATCATTGTGATGGCATGAAGGGTTTATCTTAAAAAGCAAAGAATCCCAAAGCAGTATTTTCATGTATTTGCTTGAGTTCTGGGGTGTTTTGTAAATGAATTGCAAGAGAACATGGAGAATAAATGGGTGGCTGAGGCCCCCTGGTGCCAGCAGAGCACACTGCCTGCCTTCAGCAAACAGCCACCAGATTTCACTTTTATTAATA
The DNA here is from genome assembly GCF_051311805.1 of Agelaius phoeniceus. Taxonomy (NCBI): domain Eukaryota; kingdom Metazoa; phylum Chordata; class Aves; order Passeriformes; family Icteridae; genus Agelaius; species Agelaius phoeniceus. The sequence continues at coordinate 28,271,453 of NC_135268.1, forward strand.
ATTCTGCTTTTTTTTTTCTAATATTCTATATTTACTTTTACTTTTTTAACACAGAGAAACAATGTTTAGGCTAGAATACCTCATGATGTACTAATTATTTACATGCAATTGTTTCCTTAGTGGAAACATAAATACTCCATCATTTATTTTTTGTGTCTTGTTTTGCAAAACTTAGCAGAACATGAGAGAGGGGATTCTGTTTGCCACCATTATAACTAGTACTTGCATTGAAGGCAAAAAAATATACAAGAAAGCTGAAGACTTGTAAGGGAATTTTTTTTACCGCATTCATAATTCTGCCCAAGAATGACTGAGAGGAAAGGTACACAGCTAATAGAGTCTGATGCTGTGGTGTATTTAACTTGTGGGTGGGAGGGGCTAGGGAGGGAGGAGCTAGATTATTGCAGGGTTTTGTTTTGGTTTTGTGGTTATTAGCCATGAGGTTTTGATCAAATTGCAAAGACCTCGAGAATCACTTTCAAATACTATGACCTAAGATACAGCAGTAGGGACATATGTTAGAATAGATACCATTTGTGCTTAAAACTTACCTTAAAAGTATATATTCACAAAGATTGTGAATTAGTACAGAGCTCTTCTAAGAAAAAGGGGAGGATTTGGAGAATAGCTACATGCAGGGTAACTTAGTCATGGCTTTTTTCAGTATTTCTGTGTTGCACTGGTTCCAGAATTTGTTGTAATGTGGCTTTTGTCAATATCTAGCTATTTAGGCTTGTAAAACAAATTTTTGTCACTCCATCAGGTATGAATAGCAACTGATGAAGTTGAATAAATAAATTAATTTTGGTGTTTCATCAGATAGTTGGCTTGTCACAGTCATCAGTCTGAAATAAATACTCCTCCTCACTTTGCTGTTGCACAAGTTTTTAGCGAGCAAGAGAAGTTGGTGAATACCCTCCAGAATGCTGTTGTATGTTATGCTTTAACAAGGAATTAAAAGAAAAGAGAATTGGAATGTAAAGTTATGTCTTTATAAGTAAATATGCTTTGATTTCTGGATGTTGTGTAAACCAGTGCCTGCAGAGGGAAAGTTATCAAAAAGTCCTGAAATGGCTGAGATGGAGTGGACAGAATGAGAAGAGTAGAAAGTTAAATGGAATCTCTCTAGGTGACATGAGATCTGTGCCTTTTGTTCTTATTTAGAGTGCACTTTGGAAACCTGTTATGGTGATCTGCACAAATTCCTGATCAGTTATTCACAGAAACTCCTCTTTAAGGCTGTCAGTCTATGGGGGAAATGGTAACTTTTGTCAAAATACATAGTTATGGCAAAATGTTTTGCATGGCAAGCTTTGGTGTTTCTCAAAGGTGGTAAGGTTGTTACTCCCAAGGCTGTAAAACAAAATGCGCTGAAATGCAGATTTCTGCCTTTTTTTCTTTTCTTGTTTAAGATTTTGAGATGATTGAAGACTATAGGTACAATCTAGTTAGGCCTTTCTGCATCTTCTGAATAAACTCTAGTCACTATCTGAGTTTTGAAAATATTTTGTTCATGTGAATTTTTTTATGAATATCAGTAGGAGACTTAAGAAGAACAAATAAAAATAGGGGAGGGTTGGGATTTTTATTTCCTGATTAGGTGAGTTTCTGTTGAAGAGAGTATTTTACACTTTGTTGGCATCTTCTACACTCCTAAGGACCAGTTCAGGATGAAGAAACATAGTTGTGGGATTTTGAGGAGATGTGTGTATAGCACTGCACATACCCCACCATATTCAATGCTGATCCCTGAAACTGTTCTGGAATTGTAAATGTCTCGCTTTTGTTTGGAATAGCTGTGGAGGACTACATTTTAACAGATTAAAAAGGAAAGCATTCACTATAACATGTTGTTGGTTTGTTTGTTTGTTTATTTCAGTTCTTCAAGGATCTTATGCATAGCATATGAGGTTTTGGAAGGTTTGCAATATATGAACAAGCATGGAATGGTCCACCGAGCACTCTCCCCTTGCAATATTCTTTTGGACCGAAAGGTACAGCTACAGGAATAAATCTCTGGGTTTGTTTGCTGCTAACAAGTGCTCTGCTGTGTCATAGATGGAGACTGGACAGTCACAATCCTTTCACTGGGGAAAAAAATTGCAGATCTGGAAAGTTGTTTTGTTTATTTTTTTTTAACTACAGTCTCCCCCCATTTCCTAAGTTTCAAATGTATTGCCAAATTTATTTTTCTATTCTATCTCAAACCCCACTCTTTCTCCCTTCACAAAGTGATAATCTAAGTCTATTTGTCATCAGTGATTACTTAAAAGGCCTTCCTAGCTATTTGAATAGAAGAAATAGAAGAATACTTCTTATGGTTAATTAGCTGTCACTAATATTTCTTGTGTTCCATGATAATATGATACTTGCCTTTTAAGATACCAAGATATTTTTTTGTTCATGCTAAATTATTCAAATTTAAGTATCTGTCAGTTCTGTCCACAGACTATTGAGCTGGCAAGAGGAAGACAATTTCTGGTCATAAAAGCTGAGAGAAATTAATAGCTGCTGTTGTCCTCAGAGCAGTTTCTTCATAGAACCAACAGCTAAAGAGTTTGAACTATCTGCATAACTCCTCTATCAATCCTTTTTTACTCAGTTTTGCTAGAATAACTAGATCCTCCCCTTGGAAAGCAAAGAAAGGAGAGAACAAAAATAAGCAACACCAAAAATAAGGAATACATATATTTTTATATGCTTGTAAACAAATGAAAATCATAATAATGCTCTAACAGGCAAAGGTAGTCTAGGATTTTAGGAGTATCTTAAAATCAATAAAAGAACAGAAGATGGCTGTGAGACAAGAAACTTCTAAGCACTTCCCTGCCCTTTGAAAGCTTCCTGATGTAGCCTTCTCTGTTGCACCATCTGGAGGCTGGCTGAGTGTAATTCAATATTCAGCAGAAATAAGGCCTCAGTTTAATTTCTATGCCTAATTTTTTGTTGTTTTGGTGTTAGCTTTCTGTCTTCACAAATAAAAAGAAATTACCTGGAAAAACTGTTTAAAAAACATATTGATACTGTTAAGGAGAGCAAGATGGGAATTAATTGATGGGACATCTGCAGGAGGAAGGCTGGGTAAATGGAAGAGTTGTGGGAATATTGGTCATGTTTTTGGGAGTACTAGGAGTCAAACAGGATTTTGAACAGTTTTGAAACAGAAAAAATGTTCAATGGAGTATTTAAGCCTTTTTAATTTACTGAAAATAATATTGTAACTTAAAAAGTTTTGATGTGTTCCAAACAAAGTGATTTGCTCAATGCTCTTGAGAAGTAAAAGCATTACAAATAAACACCTCTTTAATTTGACGTGCACTTCTGCATAAGAGATGAGCAGAAATGTATGAAGGTGTTTTTTATAGGTTTCTGTCCTCTGACAGCTAATACAGTTTGAAATTATTTTTAAATTTTGTTTTTAACTTTTTAAATTTAACACAGATTCTTCCAGTGTTGGATTCTGCTGCTCTTGATAATTTATTTTTCCCTTTGCAGGGACACGTGAAGTTGGCTAAATTTGGGCTCTACCACATGACTGCTCAGGGTGTTGATGTTGATTTTCCTATAGGGTAAGGATTTAGCTACACAATAAAGATAAATCAGAGACTTAATTTTTCACGAAATAAATTATGTTTAGATCACCCCTTATACAGAAGCTTCTGATAATATCACTAAAGAGGTTGTCATCTGGCTAGGTGAGATGAATGAAAAATAGAGAATGGGTACCATGCCAGCATGTTAGCCTTACTCTGTAATTCCCTTTATTCAGTCAGTCTTTATTCCCTACAGTTGGCTTCAGATACTAATACTTCACTATGACTTGGATTCCTAATTTTAAATTTAGGAAAGTGAACAAGCAGTGCTTCGCTGTTGCCCACCAATGTAAGGTTTCTTTATAATTTTATTATTTATTTATGATGTCTCTTTGTAATTTTATGATTTATTTTCAAGTGATCATACTGTATTAAAAATGACTGCTTTGTTGCAGAGGGGTTTTTGTCACTTTTTGGTTTGTTAAGGTGTCATGTTGTTTCCAAATTAAATACTGAGCTGATGTTTCCTTTCAAAACATGATTGCATACTTTTTAGGTATTATACTGAAGTGTTGACAAAAATAAAAGTGATAATATTACTTTAAAATCATCTGGTAGAAGGTAATATATGTCCTTAACACTTTTTGTTACCTTTTTTACAAATTCAGAAGCTATTTGATGGGAACACACTATCAGTGGAAACCTACTGCCACCATGCCAAAGTATGAGGCTAGGACACATTTATTTAATATCCTAATGCTGAAACTCAATCTCTGTTTTCCCTAAGATATGTAAATATACCACTTTGAAAGCTGAGGTTTACTTTGACAAAACAACAGAGCTAGTGATTGGGATTTGACCTTTTCTGTAGTAAACACTACACTGGAATGAAGCTGCAATGTTTAGATTTTGACTGAATAAAATAGACAGTATTCCAGTTTGTCAGAATGCCAAATTACTCTGATTGTGTAATGGGAAGTCACACTTTTTGGACAGAAGGATAGTATCTAATGTTGCTGCATCTTTCTAGGTATCCATCATATCTGGCACCTGAAGTAATTGCACAGGGAATAGGCAAACCCAGTGATCACACCCAGTGTGAGAAGCCTCTGCCTTCCGGCCCTAAATCAGATCTGTGGTCTCTTGGGATAATATTATTTGAGCTGTGTGTGGTATGTAAAAGAATAATTCTCTTTAATTTCTCTGGGGGAATAATTCTCTTGAAATTCTCTGGGGGAATAGTTTAATTAACTTGACTGCTCTTGAATATGGGGTTAATGACACCCTGCCCATCACCCAAGCCCAAATATCAGGATATGCTAGCATTCCTACCTGGACAGTACTGGTTTTTGAAGGAATAAGATGTATTTTGGTATGTAGAATGCTTGGTATATCTGCTAACCATGAAGGATAGTTACCTGTGGAGCCACAAGAATTTGACTGCAAGGCAGTTCCATTTAAGAGAAGTTATCAATGGTACATTTTTGCTATATCATGATGTGAAACTGTGTCTGCCATAGCTGGGGTAAATAAGGTTTTTTGCTCTTAGATATAGTTTTGATGTGTCTAAAATTCATATGTAGAAGCTTATTTCACTGGTTTTGTATAAAGATGGGATATAATGTTATCTAAATATTTTAATGTAGTAGTAGTAGTCAAATTCAATTGTAGTAGTCAAATTCAATTGTAATTTGACTTTGTTGTTTTGTAGGGGAGAAAATTATTTCAGAGTTTGGAGATAGCAGAAAGACTGAAGTTTATACTTACGTTAGGTAAGTAGCACAAAATCAATTTTTCAAAATTCCAAGCAGCTCTATGATTAGAGCTTTATAGACTAATAAGCTTATGATGCTCAGACCTAAAGCACTTTACCTTTGTCATCTTTCATTTACAGATTTAAATAGGCATTTGTAGTGTGTTGCTTCTCTAGGGAAAGTATGGAGCTGGATGCCAGGGAAAAAACTTGGGAAAAGCTGGGAGTATATTAGAGTAAGGACAAACTGTTAAAGAAAAATTTAAGACAAGAAAACATCCTCAAGAATGATGGTTGTTTCCATGGTTATTTGTTGGTTTGTGTTGCAGGAGGTCTCTGAAATGAGTTAGGAATTGATGACACTGAAGGAAACTGTCCCCTACAGTGCCTGTGTAGTAATGGCCAAGCAGGGAGAAGCAGGACTCAAATAGGAAGACAGAAATAAAGAGAGATGAGAAGTGTTTTAGTGAATTGAGTCTTTTGTCTCTGGTTTCACCTTCAAACTATAAGACATCACCGCACAAGTGGAGTTTTGCCTTAATGTAGATGAGTCAGGAAGTGGGACTATCCTCGCAGATTTTAAAACTTGATTTTTGGTGGTGTTTCTATATAAACCATGGGAAGAGGAAAGGCATGAGTTTGCAATTTGAAGCCTTAACAGTAAGTTATCATTATCCAGAGCAAACAGCAATACTGTTAAAATTAATTGCTCTCAGGAGAAATATCTTTTTCATTCAGCAGCTAGTGCTTGAGTGCTGCAATTCTGACTGTTTTGGGGATTTGGTAACAAGGCTTCCTAAGGCATCTCCATACACTTCAGTCTGAATTCAAGTTGTTGGTTTATCCACTGAAAAGCATTCATGTCCTGACTTGGGAACTATTTGTTCAATAAAGTAGTGACAAAAAGTTCTAAAATTCTGCTAGTATTATCTGCAAGGAGCAACAGAGGCAAAAATTACTTCAAATTTCATGTAGGTACCCCTAAGTTGTTCCAAGGGTTTATTTTAATTTATTTATTTATAAGTTGAAAGACTGTTTTACTTTATTTGGCAGAGACTGACACTCTGGATTAGATGTGCTACTTAACTTCCCTAGGCTTCTGTCTGCATAGGTTATAATAATTTTCATTTCTGATTTTCATAATTCACTTTCAAGTGATGTGGCAGCATCAGTAAAAAGCCAAACTTAAGTGCTTTTTATTTGAGTGGACATTTATCTGATATTCTTTTTAATTGGTATCACTCTATTAATAATTAACTTTTTCTTGTTCTGTTTGTTTTCCAAAGGCTGTGTAGATGATATTGTAACTGTATTGGCTGAAGAACACGGTTGCCTTGATATTATTAAGGTTTGTGAAACTTATTTGTTCTTCCATGCTGTCTTACCCAGAATATTTTATTATTGCTGCATAGTATTTTGCATATTTATTTTTAATTCATTTGGTCAATTACTGTATTGCAGTATGATGAAAAATTTTGAAGTCATAACTACATATCTAAGATCCTTTCAAATAGCCAGCACTTGTAGTATTCTTTCTTAAAATTGCTGTCAGTCTCAGTAAATGTTAATGCTCTCTGAGTAGTTTAATAAGCTATAAATTTTCTTTAAAGTTTTGGTGATAAAGCATTTTTCTTCCAGAAATTGTGTCCTCCAGCTGGTCCACTTTACAGATTCTGATAGTGAAGGTTTATATAGTTCCAACTTTTCCTTACCCACGAAAATGATTACTGAGTCTTAGGGTCTGTGTATTTTGGGACATTATATGGAAGAGTTCTGATTGTTAGCAGAAGGAAGTGGCCAGGAACTGCATTGTTTCCAGCAGGGTACAGAATATCTAAATTAAAAAATAAGTAAAAGGCTGCATACATTGCACATTTTTCAGATTTTTTCCCCTAAATGAAATGTAGGATTGGGAGGTGAGAAGAATTGCTTCCCCAGAATTTTGGTCTCACACGGCCAACCTCATGTGCGTAGGTGTGAAATTTTATTGCCCTCAAAGGAATATCCTGTATGTTAAAAGCTAAGTATGAGCCAAGTGACTTGCTGAATTAAGATAGTAATAAACAGACCTCCTCCATATTTTTCTTATGTTCCAGGACCTTTCTGAAAATATCACAGCTCTGCTGAAGAAATGCCTTACGTTCCAGCCTTCTAAGAGGCAAGTGTTCAGTCCAAGGGCCTGGTGAACTCTGTGGGTTCCTGTGAAATCAGAAGAACTGTTGCTGAACCTTTCTTTGGAATACTGACATTTGGGCTCCCTATAAGAAATTCTCAGTTTTGTGCTTTTCAGCGATTAAAAGAGAAGAATTAGAGGTCTGAATTTGGGCTGTAGACAGACTAGTTTGTTGTGCTGCATGAATTGGAAAATGTTCATAGATATTTTTTGCTATTAAGATTTCTGAAACCCAATATAATTAGCAATAACTTGCTAAAATATTCATTACTGGGGACCTTTGTTGCCAAAATGCTACATTTTTGGGAGCACTTTGCTCTAATTGTTTTATCCTCTTCTCTTAATTTAAGGCCAACTCCAGAGGAATTGCTACATGACAGTTTGTTCAGTGAAGTATCCCCACTATATCCTCCCTTCCACAAACCTGCTGGTCTGTTCTCATCTTCTCCAAGGTGTGCCAATTTAACACTGCCTGAAGACATAAGTCAATTATGTAAAGGTAAAAGCAGGTAGTGGGATAAATGTCATTGGAGGGGGAAGGAAAATAAAGTGTTGCTGCATTTTCTCTCCAACAAATTATTGACAGACACTAGATGTTAAATGTTACAGCACTAGATTAATGCAATGACTTGTTTAATGGAAGGAGACATGGACAAACATGTTTTCAGGGATATTTGCAAGCCAAAGGAGTCAAATCTTAATTTTTAATGTTTCAAATTCAGGGGAAAAAATAACATTAGTATTCAAGCCTATGTTGCAAAAGCAGTATTGTCTTTTGCCTTCAGAATTTGGACACATGTATGTAGAAGGTCATTTTTTTCTGCTAATGATAATTGAATTTTTTTAGATTGTAACATAAAATGATTTTTGAAAGTACTGGAAAGCAAAGTCTTTATGAAAGAGGTCACATTCTGGACTAAAAGATTAAAGTTCAAAGTTATAAACCACAGTATGTTGAAAATGTTATGGCTCTTAAATCCTGATTAGTTTTTTTCTTATGTACTTGGAGATGTTTAGAAAATCAATCTAGACAAAGACTTTTTGCCTTGTTAGAATGAGTGTTGTATGTGAAGGGGAGAGAGGTTATAACTACACAGTCAGAATCACTTGTTTCTTATTATTAGTCTTAGTGGTATGGAAAAAACACTGTTTTGTTTTGTTTAAAAACACACAGGAAACAAAAGTCCACACTCAATTTATTTATGTGAGGAGTTCATGGCAAACTGCAGAAATATCTGCTTTTTTAATGACTGCTTTCCTTAAGTCTCCTTAAAGAGCACTTGCAAAGGAAAGATCACTTTTCCTCTAACTTCACATAAAGGTTATGCTCTTTCAAGCAGAATTATTTTTTTTTTTCAGCAGTATGTGTTTAGAGTGTAGAAAGAACCACAAACTACCTAAAAGGCTGTAATTTATTTTTGTGTCATTTCTCCCAACAGATGAAGATAATGATTACCTAGCAGAAAGATCAGTTGAAGAGGTTTATTATCTCTGGTGTTTGGCTGGAGGAGACTTGGAAAAAGAACTTGTCAACAAGGAAATAATTCGATCAAAGCCACCTGTCTGCACACTTCCCAAGTAAGGGTGGAAAAGCACTTTAAAGGGATGGATGGATGGATGGATGGATGGATGGATGGATGGATGGATGGATGGATGGATGGATGGATGGATGGATGGATGGATGGATGGATGGATGGATGGAAAACACTAGTGATTGTGAGAGAGCATACTTAGTTTAACTAAGACCTGTACATGTGAAAACACTGAAAATGGCATTCTTGAACAGAAGGAAATTGTCAGTTCCTCTCTTATCCAGTTTAAGGCATTATTTGAATGCCTTATATCTATTGTACCTTGTACCTATTGCTTTCTGAAATTTGAGAAGATGCTGGTGAAGTGGAAAATACTGTAATGGGAGTCCCTAAATTTTGCACACTTTTCAATAGTATAAAGTTCTACCAATAATGTCTCACTGTGCTTAGGAGGATATTTGTAATCTAATTTAATAGGTTATGTAGCAAATTCTCACATTCTGAATTCCCTTTCAGAGAACACCAGTACTGAATGGAGAAACCAACTATCAGATTAGCTAGTTACTTTTTTTCCAAGATGCTTTGTTTTATTATTTAGAATTCTGCAACAGCATTTTAGTGATTGCTACTTTTATCTTACTGCTGCACATGTTGCAATTTTATGTAGAACATTATGATGTTTTAATCCTATGATCTGATCCTAATAGCATAATTAGGTGCCCATATATATTAATTTACTGCTTCTGTGTATAAAAACCAGATGAAGTGTGTGTACAGCCAAAATGCAGTATCTTTTAAAAGAAAAATAGTGGAAATAGATTTAAGTGTTATTTTGGTATCAAAATTAGTGTGAGATTTTTGAGGTGTTGCTTATTTCTTTGCCCATAGGTGAATACAGATGCTTTTCAATTTTGAGGGACAAATATTTTCCACCATACTGTCTATCTTGAAGATGAGGAGTTAATTTCAAAAATGCAATCTATCTCTTAAGTGACACTGAGAATGCTAGGTTAAATTATGAAAATCCAGTTTCATGTGGCCTACTTTTAAAATATCATAATAATGGAAAGTTTCTGTACACTCTATCTTGGATACATTTGTATCCTTAGATGGACTGCAACAGAAAAGGTCAGGCTTTCACTTGGGGTTTTTTGTCATGATGGGAACTGTCTTTCATATGATAATAATGTTTTATTTTTGCTTTTCACAATAAATGACAGATCTGTTCTGTGTGAGAACAAGGAATAAAAGGGGTTATTAATCCCATATCTCATAACTCTTTCTTTATGTGCAAAGCAAAGTTACAGAAAACCTGAAATGTGCCGTTTTACAGAAGAAGCTGTCTGAATAAATTAAGTTTATTGTATTTTCCCTTGATAGCAGGTTTCATGCCATGCAGAGTCAATACAGTATACTTCTAAGACCTAATACTTTGTTTTAAAGAGGAAACTTCTTGATGTAAGAGATTTTTTTCCTAGCTCAAGTCCTGTGTTATAAAGTGACGTGATTTTTTTTGTTGTTCTCATTTTTGAAGCTTTTTATTAGAAGATGGTGAGAGCTTTGGGCAAGGGCGAGATAGAAGTTCCCTCCTAGATGACACAACTGTGACTTTGTCTCTGTGCCAGCTCCGAAATGTAAGAGTGATACTGTGCATTCATTATTTTCTTCTCTGCAGTAACATTTGTTTAAAGGGAATATGTGACAGCAGCTCCTACTGCTGTTTCTGCCAACGGAAGTGTCACTGATTCCAAGAGAACACTTCTTAGTGTCCAAGTCAGATTCTGGTTTGTGCAGTTAAATTGCTTTGCCTGCAAAAGCTTAGTAAATTTTATTTGTCTTCTGTCCTTCCCTTTCCTTTTTCTGTTACCTGCTTTGTTCCAGTGTAATGCAAATTGTTCTGTACCACTTGGTATTCTCCACAATTGCTACAAACTATTTGCTCGGGGAATGTCTTCTGTATGCATTAATTACTGTCTGTCAATGGCTCACATTATCCAAAAGTAAACCAATTCATTTCAGTTTCAGCTCCTCTAAAGTTTTATACTTAGCATTGGATACCAATTTTCTGCTAGTTGATTATTAATTTTTGGAAAACATGGCATGAAATGGCTAGTTCAAAAGATCTCTTCAAAGCATTTTGCAAAAATGCTGTAATGCAGTTCTCTTCCATCTTCATTGGGAAAATCAGTACATGATAACTCATGATTTGGCTTGGTGTAATGATCAGTTACAAGATTTATTGTATCTATCACTGAAATGTTTTAATTGTTAACTTGTCTTTGCTCATGTAGAGCTTTATTGCTGTCAAATTGGGAAACTATGCTGCACTGTTTGCAGCTTGCTTTTTATAGTAGCAAATTCAATTCTGTCAGTTTTTTTCTTTGAAAAACCCTTTTCATAATACAGGGGTTAGGACAAAAAAGAAGGTGACTCCTGACTGCCACCTTAATATTGGAGGTAGTGTGTCAAACACTGTGTAAACACATTTCTTCAGTAGAACTTTGCACTGCTTCACACAAATGCATCAAGGCAGACCAAAGAACTTGGTTATTTTTGTCAGTAGATCAAGTGGGGCTTGCGAGGCAGGAGGGAGGTTAAAAATATGCAACATCTATTTTAAACATAATACACACTGCAGCTTCTGCTGTTGTTCTCACTAGAGGGCAGTTTTTAAAGGCTTCTTTTAAATGTTTTTATCTGAAATTTTGGATATTGCTGTCTACTTCTATAAGTGCAGCAGGAAATAATTACATACTGAAGTTTCATTTTGTGGAAGATGCAAGACTGAACCTTGCAATGTTGGTTGAAGTAAGTTTTTGAACTTGTGCAATTTTTCAGACACCTTTATAGAGCAGACCATGATGCTTATAATCAAAAGAGGAGCAGTACTGAGTGAATGGAGAGTGAACTCTTCTGTCAGCCCCAAGAGGAACAGGCTGTGTGCCATGTGCCTGCAATGTTAAGGGCTGAACTGCAAGACAGAGCACTGCAGGGAACATGGCATTAAACATTAATCATGCACCATAAGATGTCTGAAAACTTCAGTCAAAAATCCAGCCCATGTTTGTCTGTCACCTTTGCTGAGTGTATTTCCTGAAAAGAATTCAAGTTTGCATAACTCCTGACCTGATAAGAACCATATAAGCAAGTAGTGCAGTTGCTTTGCAGCTACTTGGATAGGAAGACCATGAAGAAAAATGAGAAAACAAAGAGGAACTATGTAATACTACTGATCTATTAATCCATGGTGCCTATAAACTATTTTTTGTGGGGCAATAGGTTTATGGATATCTTTAGGCAGGAGGACTTCCATCAACTCCAAAAGCCTGTATTAGCAAAAGGTTTTATTCTTGAAGGCTGAATGCTTCATTGCCAGCAAAGGACTGAGCTAATGTTTAGGTCTCAAGGCAAGTTACTGAATTTGACAAATGAATTGCTGTTTAATAGTTTTTGTATTCCACTAAGATTTCCACTTGAATTCTGAGCAGCATTCTGATAACAAATTATTTTTCTTTCTCCTTTCAGAGACTGAAGGATGTTGGTGGAGAAGCATTTTATCCACTGCTTGAGGATGAGTAAGTATTTGTGCAAATTGGTACATCTGTAACACACTGAATTTTGAGTTATTAGTTTTATTTTTGTGGCACACTGCACAGCTAGACATAACTGCCTCCCAAAAGCAAAACTAACATGTCTTTGTTAGGCTCTGAAAGCCAAGAGCTGATAAACATGCACTTCAGACCCTGATACCAAACTGAGGATCTTAGCCTCTATCTTGGAAATCAATTGTTTGTGTTGAATATTCAAAATTACTCGTTTATTCTTGTTTCTGACTAAGAAATGCTTCATGCAGTACTAATTATTTTCAGTGATTGTGTTTTCTTGCTGTTCATTGTTACCCTTTTTTTTTCCAGCCAGCCAGCTTTACCTCATTCCAACAGTAGCAACGAGCTCTCTGCAGCTGCTACCCTTCCTCTGATCATCCGGGAGAGGGACACAGAGTACCAGCTAAACAGAATTGTCCTGTTTGACAGGCTGTTGAAGGTATGGAGGCCTTGTGATGCCAGATAATTGGATTTGGTCTGTTAATTGGAAGATTTTGAAAGACCAAGTAATTGTAAAAGGAAGCAGAGGTACAAGAGACCACAGTAGGAGAAAGGGAAGAAAAAAACCCTTCAGAAGTGTAAGAAGATTGAAAATAAAAATAGAACAAATTCTTCGCAGTACTGGTGAATATAAACATAGATTTTAAAGTAGCCACATGGAAATAGAGCTGCTGCTAATACTGGTTATTTACTGATGAAAATAATTTTACATCCTTTATTTTATAACAGATTAAACTATTATAGGTATAAATATGCCTGTAACATTTCTGCATTACCAAGCTGTAAAGTATTTGAAGACATGGCAGTGCCATGTTATAAATGTGAGATTTATACAGGGTAAAGGAATAGCAGCCCCCAATTTACATATATGCAGAGATTATTCTCGTTTAAGAATGAGAGAGCTGATGCACATTATCAGGCATAAACTAGAAATGTTTAATAAAACCAAGGTGGATACATATTATGAAAAGAAAGATATAATGAAGAAAAAAATTGATAGTACAAATTTGGATTAGTAGATCTATCCAGTATATACCAAAGCACATGAATGCATTTATGAGAAAGAGCAGACATTTTAACTTCAAACAGTAGTCCTTCATTCAAGCCTTCTAGTTAGGGATTAAATTCATTTTTTGTGTAACTTGTATTCACTGTTTTCATTTGGGGAAAGACTGTTTCTGTTTTGAAATTTGAATTGTTTCAGTTACATGATAACTTTTTTTTTGGTTAATCTCTTCTCTTTGAAGGCCTACCCATACAAGAAAAACCAAATTTGGAAAGAAGCCAGGATTGACATTCCTCCCCTTCTGAGAGGCATAACTTGGGCTGCCTTGTTGGGTGTTGAGGTAAGGGTGTTTGGAGAAGTTCCAGTCCTGACTGGTGATGGAGTGCATTAGGAATGGGGTCAAGGAAGCTGGAATGGGTTTAAAGATCTGGCAGGTAGGTTGCTGGAATTTCAAACAAAATGAGTCATGAAATCGTGCAAATAAAGATGATGTTCTGACAAACTTGCTTCTTTTCTGTAAGGTTATTTGATTTCAGAAAGCATATGTGAACTTGACTGCCTTTAATTTTGATTCTTATTTTCAGTGGAAAATAGTACCCTGACATTTGGTAGTTAACTGGGGTTTTTTGTTTTGATTTTTAATATTTTGACAAATATTGGCAATCCTCCTGCTCCAGTCAGCAGAAAAACACACATGAAATGTGTTTTTCTCACCTACCAATCAATACACTTCCCTAATACACTTCCCCAATACACTTCTTTGTTATATATTCAATCAATACACTTCCCAGAAAGAATGGAGAATAAATCAATCAAATACAGTCCTCTGGGACAATGGAATGTCCCAGAAAAGAGGGCTTCTCACAGAGTTGCTGGACTACCCAGCTTTTGGATTTACCTTGCTTGCAATCCTGCAGCAGCAGATCATAAAGATTCTTAGAGATAACACATCCTAGGTTATTCAGGAGATTTAGCTTAGGATATGGTCTTTTGAGTAACATATAATCAACAAAAAAGCTGGAAAGATGAAGAAAAACCACTGGTCAGGCTTGTAGCCTGAGTCTTAGGAAATGAGTCAATTCTCATGCTTCAGCAACTTGCCATCTGTACACTATGGGTGTTTTCCTGTCCCATAACATTAAAATGGACTTGTTAATAGAATAGAGAGCACCTCTTGACTTGAAAATGGGAAACTACAAAGTGCATAGCTTTCTACATAAACAACTGAAAATCACTGAAGATCATGCTGAGGAGATCTATAGGAAGGTCTGTATGTCTTGAGTTAGTAATGGAATAAAGATGGTTTTTTTGAACTTAAGCTGTCAGAATCTTCTGTTCTTCTGCTAACTAAAGTTCCTACAAAAACAGTCAACTTCTCATATCACCATGTACATTGTCATGTGCACTTATGTTGGCAAGGGCTTTCTAAATTCAAATATTCTTCTTCCACATTTAGGGTGCCATAGAAGCAAAATATGATGCCATTGATAAAGACACACCGATTCCTACAGACAGACAAGTAAGATTTACAGTCTTACCAAATATTGTCACTTAAAGATCCTTCCCACCCATCTCTTGCCTGTTACAGCACTTGTGGTGGATAACAACATTAGGGTTCCCCTTGCCCTCCAGCCTTACACTATAGGAAAAATCTCACAAACAGATCGGCACAATTACTTTCACTCAACTTACTACATGGGGAAGCTGAAATCCTTTTTTACTTTATAATCACTGTTTCTGTAGCAGCAGCAGTGTAGTGAACAGTATTAATGGTTTATTGTTAAAAATCCTGGGTTTACCAAATGCTTGTTGTGCCTGTTGGACCTTGTAGCAATAATGCTGGGGTCCTGTAATGTGAGCTATACTTCACAGAAATGGGGGTTTGAGCAATTTTGTTCTCCAAGAAGAGAATGTTCTCAAATGTTCTCTTACCAGACATAAAAAGACATTACAAACAACTGTTCCTTTCAGCTGGGTGAAGAAATATTTTCCATCCAATTGGTTGCAACATTGAGAACTCTGATTTGGTTACCTTTTAAAGCAAAGCAGTATTACCGCCTAAAATGAGTCCAGAAGTAAAATAATCCTGTAACTGTCATCTTTTTCTGCCTTTTTCAAGGGCTAGAACCCTTTAAAAAATAAAAGTGCAGAAAAGGAGGAAAAAAAATCTCTATTTTTAAACTTTGGTGTATTAGGTTCCCTGTCAGTTTTGGTTTTGAGAGTGATGGAGGAAGCAGATCATGTATAATGGTGGTCTGACCTACATATTTTGGCTGACTTCTACCTCTAGTGTTGCAAGATTGCTGTAGTGCTGCCCCACTCATCCCAATTTCTCTTTGTGTGCTTGGCTGTGGTGCAGATTGAAGTTGATATTCCTCGTTGCCATCAGTATGATGAACTGCTGTCATCACCAGAGGGTCATGCAAAGTTCAGACGTGTATTGAAGGCCTGGGTTGTTTCCCATCCTAATTTGGTGTACTGGCAAGGTGAGTTTGACTGGTTGGCAAGGGTGGATAATTGAATGGAAAGCTTTGATTGACTTAAAAGTACCTCCTGCTTTTCACCCCCACAATATAAGCCTTTTTTTGGATGCTTTCCTTTCTGTTTTCTTTGAAGAATGAATCTGTGCGTTATTGCAAATTTAAATCCTAGTAACTTATATTTAATTTTAAATAAGAAATTGCCCCACTCTGTTATATATTCAGTCTTCATAAGTTTCAGTCACTGTGTTTTAAAAAGAAAAGTCTGTTGCTTGCTATTAAGCTCCAAGATAATACTGCAAAAGTTACTGAGTTCTTGGAACAGTAATTGGCATTTCTTGGATGCCTTGGCAGAACAATCAATTTGGCATTATAGCTGAACAATTTGAAATCCTTGCTGTTTTCATGCATATATTTCACAATTGTTCTCACCATTACTTGTGAAGGCCTGATAATGCAGAATCAGTATCTAGTGTGCAAATTTTCATTAGAAATTAATGTCTTTATCTTGTGCATTAAAATAAATGAGCTCTTGGTGCTGTTTTTTCATGGCTCTTCTCTCTTTAGGTCTTGACTCTCTTTGTGCACCCTTTCTGTACTTGAATTTCAACAATGAAGGTGAGTACATTTTTCAGCAGTGAGCAAAGAAAAGCACAGTCTCTCATCTGTATCTACGTGCAGACAGATGTGTGAATCCACTTAGAGATGGAAAGTTTCTGTATCTACAAAGGAATTTTAAAGCTCTTGTTGCCACGGGTGAAAAGAAATGGAGTTTTGAAAACTGAATGTGGTGTACTGCTCTTCAAGCAGGGTTTCAAGTATTGTTTATTGCCAAGTGCAATAATGATATATTTTAAAAAGCACAAGTAATCTTAAGTAGAAAAAGGAAGAAATGCTGCTGTAGCACTTGTGCTTTTAAGTGAAGGTGTAGTTCAGCCTTGCTTAAGGTGAATGTATTAATTGGTAACCTAAGTGTTAAACTGTCAGACCAGCTTTGTTCAGAAAAATTTATGGTAGTTTTAAATGCCTGATTCAGATCAGCTTTAGATATCTGACCATTATCTTCTTAGAATGTGATTTGTTCATAACAGGTGTAGTCCAAGCTTTTATTGTCTTGTACTTGGCTTTCTTTATATAAGATCTCTGTGTGGGAAAAGTAGTTTCTTAGGACAATGACTCCTATTATACCTACTGTGCATGCAATCGTTTTTGTGTACAGATTGATTTAAGTATTTATGCTTATTATCTGGTTAATAATGAACTTTTTAAGGTGTAATTAAATTCTGCCTCTGTCATTGCATCTGTTTTTGTTTTTTTTTTAAATTCTTTCAGCTCTGGCATATGCCTGCATGTCTGCTTTTATTCCAAAGTATTTGTATAACTTCTTTCTGAAGGATAATTCTCATGTTATTCAAGGTAAGTCGGTCCCTTTATTTGGTGTAGTTCTAAGAGAAGTAAAATTGTTTCTGGATATGTAAATACACTTTTTCAAGGGGTTGCAAAATTGGGATGCAGTTAACATCATGTAACACTGCAAGAAAATTTTGAACAAAGTAAAGCAGTTAAGGATTCAGACAGGAGAAAAAATCAAGAAGTGCACACGCACAAAAGTGTTCTGTGTAATATCCAGGGTAAGAGTCAGTCCATCCTGGTAAATAGTGGTAAAAAGTGGTAAATAGTCTTTCTAGTGTTACATTGTAAAGGCTTATCCTTCAGTTAAGAGGAACTGCTGAACAATAGGGGAAAATGAGGAGGAACAGTACAAACTAGGGGTTCTTCAGAAAATGAAAGTTATGGTATTCAGGAAAATAGGGATTCAAGGGGAGTTTCTTATTGAGCAGATGATGTTATTCAGGAGGAGGAGTTGGAAAACCCTGAGGAATAATGTTCCATAGTTCAGCCTTCAACAAGTACATAGGTAACTTAGATGAATTAAAACAATAGCTAGGAATGGCTGTTCTAATTGAAAAGTAATTTTAAATTTCATGGAAACATGAAAAAGGAACTGTCTCCACCTAGAAAGTCGTCTTGGCACAGTCTGTGTTGGGAAGATAATTTGTCTTTCAGACAGTCTTTAAAAAACAAAAGAAGCTGTTTCAAAAGCCATTAGTAATCAAAAGAAACAGGTGGTAATTAATGTTTTTAATTGCAAGCAGTTATGAATGTTTATTGAATACTGAGTATCACCATGACTTGCTGTCCTTGTATTTCTTTTAAATAAATTCTTTTGTATATTTCTCATGAAACTTGTCAGCTTTAAAGTGTCTGTCATTTTTGTCTTCAAGGAAGGTAATTAAAAACTGATCAACAAAACTTTAAAAGCATTTACATATTGGATAATTGGGAGAGAGCTAATATAAGGAGAGAATGCCAGGGTTAGGAGAGTTTATGTACAGAAGACAATGGGTAAGAGGTGTTATGAACTGAATAAAAAAATAGGAAAATTTATTCCAGAAAATATGTTTGCATCCTTTTGTCTGTAAAGAAAGATTGCTTGCAGTAAAGATCTAAAGATGAAAAGAGTAAATATGTTCCTCTGAAGACAACTACTTTAGACTTCAAGATTAATAGCTTGGTAAAGACTTTTCTCAAGAGCTTATAGTGTTCCATAAAATAATGCTTTTGCTCTCTAGGGTTTCTGCATGTTATTCCTAAGGAGCTTTGCAAAAAATGTATCAGCTAAAGTTAGAAATACAGGTTGGTAGGGTTCTGTGAATCAAAGTAGTGTAGATATTCTTGAGTTCCTGTTCTGCATCTGGCATCATCAAAACTCAAGAAAGTTGGACCTTTCAGGGTTCTTTCAGTATTCTAATTAATCCTTTCTAGGGTTATATATTAAAACACAATGTATAAATAAAGGTATAAAGGAAGATGCTTTTTAAGATAGAGGAAAGGGTTAAGAATGTGTCATTTATCTACCCACTGCAATTTTAGCTGCTGTGTGTCCTCTGTGTAGATAGAAACTGTGTGGAGCATTGAGATGCCAGCACGTTCTGGAAACAGAGTTTGCATTCTCTGTCTGTTGCTCCCCTGTTCTTTAGCTGTCCACGCCCTAATTGCTCTGTTCTTGGGAACATGGAGGAAAAGGAATTACCATCTGTTACAAAATTGCAATTATTGCCTCTTCAGCTTTCTTCTAACAGAGTGTGTGACAGTGTGGACAAAACTGGGAGAGGGGCAGAGCAGAGAGAAATCTGTCCCTGTCCTGTGTTCTGCTGTCTGCTTCTCTTCCAATTAAAAGCAAGTGTTGTTTAGACAACTTAATGAAATTGTACCCATCAGCCTAATAGGCCAGGCTGAAGATGTAATAAATTTTATCTTTTATAGTGTGTATTTCTCCTTGCTGGTTACTAAACAGTCTTTAACTTTGCAGGTCAAGCATACATCACAATCTAAGTGTGTGCCAAGTTAAACCATTGTTAAAAATCCAAATTGAGAAGTACTAAAGAAGAAAAATTAAATATTTCTTCCTCTGTACTGAATGTAATGGTAACAAGCAGTACAGCAGTGGTATTCACTTGCTATTTTATTGTAGGTTTAAAATGAGTGGCTTTCCTACAGCTCTGTTGTGAGCTAGCAGCATGTGATGATTTGTGGTTTTGACAACAGTCTTGGATTTGTCATTTCAGAGTACCTGACAGTGTTTTCCCAGATGATTGCATTCCATGATCCAGAGCTGAGTAACCACCTCAATGAAATTGGGTTCATTCCTGATGTAAGTGCTAAGGATCCTTTTAAGTGTTATCCAGAGAAAATAAAAAATGGATAATGAGGGAAACTAGTATGAGATGCCTTTCCAAACTGCTTCAGTAGCACTTTGACAAAAGTGAAACTTCCATATTAATAGACCTTCCTGAATATGCTGATAAAATGGTAAAGTTTTGATTGTTATTTTACGTGCTTTAGTCCTTTCTGTTCTGATGGGATGGTAAACACAATAAAAATACTACTAGCCAGTTATTATAACTTAGATTCATTTTGAAACGTATCTACAGATCTATTTTTGAAATGTGGGTTAATATATAAAAAAATTAGTGTACTCATAAAGTGCTAATAGCAAAATTACTGCAGCTAATTGAATGCTGTTGATTAGCACAAATGACACATTATTTTGCAAATTATAGCAAAAGTCCATGATCATCAATCTTGTAGATATTTCAGACCTTGGAAAATGTTAAGCAGCCATTTTCTGGAGTGTGTCTCAAATGTGGGACAAGTGCATAACATAGACTCGAGCTTCCATTGGAAAAAAATCTCTTAGATGGAGGAAAATGAAAACTGAAAACACAGCCACAAAATAGTAGAGAGGATGGGCTTTGTTGGAAAAAGCAAAACCAGGCCTTCTTTAGAGCCTCACTTCTAGCTATCACTGTAAATAGTAAAGCTTTCCTCCTTTTTTTTAGAGAGGTGTGTATAGTAAAGAAAGCCAAAATAAAAATGTTTGTCTGCCTACAAATACTGATATTTCTGAAAAGTAGATTTAGGCAAAGCCATAGGGATAACGTTAATTAATGTAGTCTATATCATTCTGTATTTGGCATTTAGAAATTTGGTAATTACCAGTTGGTCATAAGAACAGATGATGATTGAGAGGTCAAAATGAAGAAGATAACTGAACTCAGGAGATGTTGATGTAGAAATGCAAATTTCATAAGTAAGAAATTTGTATGCATTGCTTCTATAAGCTATACAAAGTTTAGCTTATCAGAAAAGCCTCATGCTTATTAGGAAATACTTTTAGTTGGAGCAGCAAGATCAAGCCTCTGAAAGTCCTTTGTTTTACAAAGGATTAAAGAATTTGTGGGTGTTTGGGACTGGCAGATACTCTTTATCACTGTTTATTAATATTGTAATAGAAAAGACAGTGTATATTTTCATTTGTAGAGGAGGTTTTTAATCTAATAATATTGTTTGACTGATACAAATTTAGGAGATACAGTGGTTAAAATGAGCAGAAGACAAAGCCAGTGTATTGCCTTATAAACAGAGGAGTTTGAGAAAGCCACGTGTATTTCAAATGACACACATCTGAAGAGGACAGGTGGGAGGAAGATGAAAGGAAAGTGAGGAGGAGGAGGAGTATTCATCTATAGAAAGCCTAAATATTTGGGTAGATGAAGTGCAAGGGTTAACAGCAATATTTAACATTCCTGAGGGAGGATCAATTTTGCAACATCACTGTATAAATGCATTTGATGCTTATTTTTTAAAGGCTGCAGATGACCAAAACAATTCTCCTGTGTATTTAGTCCAGGATGCTAATTCCCACTAAGGAGTTAGAGATGTAATTTCCCTGACCACCTTACAGGTCCTTGTGTGGGCTACTAATCTACACTAGGGCTCTGTAGCAGCCCATCTTGGGTCTTACCTGTATGTCAGCAGCTCCTTGTGTCTGCCTATACAGTTATAATTCTCCACTGAAGATTTCCAAGGTACAAGTCAGATGGAATAGTTTGAAATCACATGTTTTGCTATATTTTAGTTTCTGTTGTGCTAGTCATTGGACCGTACATAGTCATACATGGGCCTTGTCTCTAAATCTGATAATCTATAGATGATTAGGTAATATAGTAAACAATTGCAAAAGAGGAATATTTTTTAAAACTCTTGCATTGAATAAAAATGCAGGTTCTAAAATTAACACTAACCTGTGAAGAGAGTTTATCCTTTCTGAATTATCTGTCAGGGTTTGGGGTTTTTTATTAAGTAAAAGTTGTTCTGCCTTTTAGATTAGTCAGAGAGGTGATTTTCTGTGACTGTAACAAGGCAGCATAGGATCCATCAAGGTGAAGGATATGCAGTGTAGTAATGAGATCTGAACCAGAGTTTTGTGCTTGAGTACTAATCCTATCAAAGTAAATCCTGATTAATCTTTCATCATTGAAAGGCAGGCTCTGCTGCAGGGAAGATTGGGTTCCTGGCACCCCCTTCTCATTTGCTTCAGGTCACGTAGCTCTCAGAATATTGAACACTGCTGAAGCTTGAGTCCTGGGGAATATTATTAGCTGATGTGGTGCCTGGATTAAGTACATTGCTGTGGCTATGTGATTTACATATAAATAGAGGGATAATACATACAGTGAATCTTACAGTGAATCTTTGCTCACTCTCCCAAAATCTATACTCTTCTCCACCCTGTATAATGCTGTATAACACATTACTTATTTTACTGACTAATTCTGACCCTAAACAGCAGACCATGTTAAAGAAGAAAATGAAGAAAAACAAAGCGTACAATGTTGCTAAAAGTGCAGCCATTGCCATAAATTACTCTAAAGCACTTTCAGCTGTGAATTATGGAAGGTAGACACAGTTGGTTTCTATCCACTAACATAGAAGGCAAACTGATTGCAGTTCCTTAAAATCATTGTGCTGAAGAGATACCTTAGCTTGGTTTTGGTGATATGCACGAGGTGTCAGTAATAGGGCTGCATCTTAAAAATCCTGCCCTTGAAGTATTTTCTCTGTTTGTTCTGTTACACAATTACCTGAAAATGAATTGCGGATATTTTTATCTTGTGAAGAAAGTGATCATTCTTCAAATTTTGTTTGTGTAGGTACATATAGGTGGGTAGAATCTTATATTAAAAATTTGATTCAGTTTGCCTTATCTTTGGCACCTTTCTGAAGCCTTTAAATATATGGTTGTCTAGGCACCATATAGGATTGAAACTAAGTACATGTGTTTGTATTTCAAATGTGGAGCAGGAAGGTGAAAGATTGGGAGTTTGTAGAATAAACAATTTCCTTTGGAAGGGGCCCACAAGGCTCCTGTAGTCCTGCCTGGCCACCTCAGGGCTGAATTAAAGGGTGCTGTTAAGGGCATTCTCCAAATGCCTCTTAAACACTGGCAGCCTTGGGGCATCAATCACCTCTCTAGGAAGCTTCTTCCAGTGTTTCCCCCTTCTTGGTAAAGAAAGGCTTCCTAATGTGCAATTTAAATCTCCCCTGGTGCAGCTTTGAACTATTCCAATATATCCTGTCTCTGGATCCAGGGAGAAGAGCTCAGCATTTCCCTCTCCACCTCTTCCCCTGAAGAAGCTGTAGAAAACAAAAAATTAGGTTGTATTAAGAACTGAAAATTAAAGCAAAAAGCAGAAGTTGGAACAGTTGTTAGAACAACTCAGCAAAATAAAATTCTGCTTATTGTTGGACAACATTGTTTCACATGTACATCAAACAGGAAAGAAATGAAACAGGCATTTAATAGGAGAAAAAAAACCCCAAACCTCTTTATCTTTGGATTTGGCACCTCATATAAACTGAAATATATGGTACAGCTAAAGTATATACAGAAAAGACGTTATACTTTTTCTGTATAACTTATTAATGCAGTTTTTCCTCTGATTTTAACAAATACAATGATTTAAAACAAGGAGGTGTTTGTAAGCCTGAAGAAGTTACGAATGCTATTAGTAAGCAAGGAGAGGAAAGGCAGAACATGGGTGGCATTACTCTGTGATGCAAAGCAAAATTAAAATTGTGGCTCCTCTCGAGGAGCTGTCTAAAAAACGATGTGTTGGTTTTACAGGCTCTTTTTAAATGTGGCTTATTCTCAGGCTGTTCCAGCAGTTCAGATGGTACTCTTATTACACATTAGGCGTACTTCTCAGCTCGGGAGAGTTAAGTGTCCGGTAAAACCAGAGCCCCCGGAGGTTTCAGGGTTCAGCACTGGAGGGTTGAAATCCCCTTTTCCTGGAGCTCCTTGTGGCGGAGGCGCGGGCGCTGCTGTTGCGGGCGGCGGCCGCTGGAGGGCGCCATTCCCTAGCGCTGTGCGCGGCCCCGCTCCCCGGCGCGTCCCGAGCCCTGTCCGGGCTCAGAGCGGCTCCTCCTTCCCTTTCAGTGCCCGGGCTGTGCCTTCCCCTTCCTTGCTTGCAATAGCATCGGTAACCTCTTCGGCCGTACCAACACCTCCTTGTCCTAAAGCATTATTATTTTCGTTAAAGTCAGAGGAAAAACTCCCTTCAGTAAAAGCTCGCCTTACACCTTCTACTTGAATTGTTTGACCTACTTTTCATGTCACTGCTGATAGGTTTGGTAAGGATGGTTTAGAGCAAAGCAGTGATTTTCCTCGTGATCATATATATGAAATGGAGGAAATAATTGCTTTTAAATACCAAGGAAATAATGGTTGAATGGTTTACATAATATGTACCTTCAAGCAAAGAGGAGCCTCAGGACACTAGGCTTGTTTTCTTGCTGCATGGGAAGCAAGATATTGCACATAAACAAACAGATAAACAGGTATTAGCTGATACAACCAATGCAGGGGATATTTCAGGGAACAGGATATGTTACTATTCTTAGAATGCCATCTATTTAAAACATGACATAGATATACTCAAGGAAATAGTGTGATTGTATTATAAGATTTAATATGATGGTAGGAATTGATTTGGTTTGGATTTTGGATGCTTAAGATCAATTGATGGATTGGGGGTCAAGCTTCATAAAAGCCTGCCAAATTTTAAAAGTGGTGAACAGGTCCTTGAACTTTCCTTAGTTTAGGAGCAGTTTGGTTCAGATCTCAGGCACTCAGATGAAGGCACAGGAATATAATTTAGAGCTGTGCTAAGAAGGTTTTCAGCAAATGTGCAGATCATTTAGTCAGAGCCATAACCCAGTTCAGACTTTATGGAATAAGAAGTAATTTATTAACATAATATCAATTATATTTTCTGCTCCTCATTTGTTTACTTCCAGGAAAAGCTCAATGGAAGGATTAATTTGCACTTTTTACGAGTTAAAAAGTAATATATTAAGCTTTATGTTTAACTGTAAATCTTCATAGCACATGAGCCATGCAGCTGAGTAAAATTTAACAATGATCGTCTCGCTCTTGCATTCTTAATTTATGGAAACTTTCTGCACAGTTTGATGTCTTAAGAAAATAGATTCTCTTGCCTTTGCCTTGCTAAAGGCTTCACTGAAAAATTAGAAGTTCTTAATGTGTCATAAATGTTTAGCTCTTTCTCTGTATGATGTCTTGAGTATGACAGTGTGCAGGCATTGAAGGTTTCCTGTAGCCGTTGCAGCAGCCCAATCTCGTAGGGGTGTAAGTGCTGAAGCAGGGCACCTTCGGGTGACACTGCCCCAAAACGGTCACAGTGGAACTGCAGGAATGCTTGGGTGTTCCTGAGCATTTACTGAGAATGAAACTGTCCTCAATTGCTTCACTGGCAAGTATGCATTTTTATAAATACCAGCATAGCAGAAAAAGGCAGAGGTGGTTATTTTTTCTCGTGAAAATCATGATTTGAACTTTTAGTTATTTCTATCAAACCGTTTTCTTCCAGTCAAAAAGATATATTAGTCAAAAAGATATATTAAATCAAATTGGTTTATGCTTTTTCAGGCATCCTTGGCTAATTTTTGCTTATATTATTGAGAATTTCAACAGTTTAGCAGAGCAGGTTTTTGAGTTCTTTAAGACTTTGAAGGTTATATTTTGCAAATCAGCCTATTAAGGGTGGTGATTTTTTATTTTACTGTTTTCAATGCAGTGTTACAAACTAATAATTTGAAAAATTTGGTGATGATAAAAGTTTCTGACGGGCTAAGAGTTGTGTGATAGATCTGCCACTGCAGTTATTTTCCTTTCTAACTGAATTCTTGCAAAATAGGCAATTTTTGATGTAGTTGGCAATTGTCATAGACAACTTGAGTTCTTAAAACTTTTTTTTTGTCTTCTTTTCCCCATCACCACCTTTGGCAGCTTTATGCAATTCCTTGGTTTCTTACAATGTTTACACGTGAGTATGCTTTTTTTTCCTCTGATTAAATGTTCTTACATTTCTTAAGCTTAATTTTTCCCACTTTGTCAGCTAAAGCCTTTCTTAATTGGTATGATAGGTCCAGCATTTAGTTAGGATGCTTATAATTTGCAAGGATATGTTGTGGAAAACTCAACAGTGGAAAACTCAGCAGTGCCTGTCACTAACTTTCTGCCCTGATTTGGTAATAATTAGTATTTCTCTTGTGGTTTTGAGTTGTTGTTATTGTTAGATTATTGTATGTTGTTGCTGTTATTATTGAATGGATTATTTTACACATGCAGTATTTAGGGTGTGTTCAGAGGAAGCTGTTATCTACTGGAAAAAGATGTAATAATAGTTAAAAAGCAAAACCAAACCACACCACCATCCCCTGCCATCACTCAAATAATGTAAGAAAGAGAGTGACTTTGTTTTTGAAGATAATAATAATTTTGTTGCACATTGACACACTGTTATTCTGGTAGAACTAGTTTACTGTATTTGTGCATGTATATTAGGAAAAAAGAAGAGCTTTCTAATTTGGTGGGTTTTAATTAAAGAGAAGAAAGTTAACAAATCAAGTCCAGAAAGCAATTTAAAAACTTTTTTTCTCAAAAATCTGTGATTTTTTTCATGTCGTATCAACATTGGCAGATGTTGAATTTAAATTTTCAAAGAAGTGGCAGAATGAAAAGAGCTGATAGATTATTTCTCTGATGAAATATCAGAGAACTTAATGTGAGATTCTTGATTGCATTTTCTAAAGATTTTGACTGTAAAGCACTGGCTCTTGCAGTTGTCCCTGTTTCTCTACCTTTCATGAGAATCTCCACATTTGGGAAACCAAGATGTTTTCCTTAAGCAATCAAGTACAATAAAGTCTTAGAACTATTTCGTTGGAAGATAGCATATTTTAAGACAGCCACCTTCAGCTTTATATATAAAATCTTGCTATTTTTAGTAGGCCTTTTTCCTTGTCTTTCTTTTATTCTGCCTTTTTTTTCTTTACTCTGTTCATTTTTTTTGTCTAATTGTAAGTAGTCAATCATATTGGTTAACTCATTAATGTCGTCTTATTGTGAAAAACTCATATGTATGCCTTAATATGTAATTGTACTGTGCTAAAAGAAAAATAAATTGCCTAATTCTTGACATACTTGAAATGTGAAAACCCACGTGCTTCCAAGTATTCATTAAGAAAAACTGTTATTTACAGAATAATCAAACTGCATATGAACACAAAAATTATCCTGAACAGGTTGAGTCCTCTTTGCTCCCAAATAAAAAAGAAATCACTCAAGATGGGAGAGGAAAGAAGTACATAGGGAACTCATTAACCCTGTTATTGTGTGTGTATGCTTATAGAGTTTTATTTATTGTGCTTATTGATTATACAGATGTCTTTCCTTTGCACAAAATTTTTCACTTGTGGGATACATTATTGCTTGGAAATTCCTCCTTCCCATTCTGTATTGGAGTTGCCATACTTCAGCAGCTGAGGGATCGTCTTCTGGCTAATGGATTCAATGAGTGCATTCTCCTTTTTTCAGACTTGCCAGGTACAGAAAATACTGTTTCTTCCTTTTTTCTGTCTTCCCCAGTGTGTTTCTAAATATGTGCTTAGGTTTAGGCAAATTCACTGCCAGAGTGTGTGGATCTTAACTGCAATTTATTGTGGTTAGTTGAAGTCTTTTGCTGTCATCAGCAAGAATGCAGTAGGATTGTTATTTCCAGGTGAAGATTGGAGTATTCTGTTGTGAAATTTAGAACTTTTTAAACCCATTCAGAAGCAGCTGTTCGTAGTCATGCCACATACAGACACAATCAGTTTATATGAATTTTTAAATAAATTGAGTACAATTCTGAACAGTCCTTTTCCTCTTTGGTCCTGGTATTAGCCTGTTCCTTTCAAACATAATTAAACTTGTACTGTGGAAGTAATTAATGTAAAAGGATTAGGGAAAGCAATATAGGAAGCCATTGGAATTACTCTGTTAAATATTTCCATTTGAAATTTAAAGCTTGCAGAACAATTTTCAAAACTGTATCAGAGTCTGCATGATCATTGTGCAGATATTCTGATCTTTGCTCAGTAGGAGGTGATTAACCTATCCATACAAACTGGTACCTTACAAAAATACATTGCAGTTAACCATGAAGTTTGGAGCTTCCTTCTGAGCAAGTACCTCGTGAGACAGCAGAATGCATTTGAACTGAGTAAGCCATGTCACCTGAAAGGTGTGTTTTACTTTGTAGTGACACAAGTAGGAAGGCTGGTGCACTCAGAACATGCTTATGTTCTTGCATTAATTCCCTCTCTCCTGCTCAGTATCTTACTAATGTTATACAAGTCTTAGGTAACAGTTTGACACTGTTTTAAATGTGTGGCTTTTCTTTAGATAACTCTAACTTTGGGGTAATTCCTGGGCTAATTAAAGATTTAGTGAGCTCTATTTGAACTCCCATGTCTGCAATTCAGTAATTCATTTAAACAGAAGTTCTTATTCAGAAGAACTGACGGAGAGAATGAAGTTTGGAGGAGAATTTAAAAGGTCTTCTTAAGTGTTGCAGTCTCCACAACTGCAGAGTTCACAGAGGTTAGCAGTAGTCTAGGATATGGTACTAAGCAGGTGAGGCTGAGTTCACAGTTGTATAAGTCAGAGAGTTATCATAAATGAGGCTCTGTGATTTCTTTAAATACTGTTGTCACAAATTGTCTCTCACTGTAAACCCTTCCAGATGGGTCTGGATTTCAAAATTTGTCTCCTACTTATTAGTTTGAGATGTACTATCCATTTGCTACTATATTTTTTTAATTTATAAGAAAATTTAATTAGGCCATTCCTTATAGTGTAGAATTTTAATTTTCAATATGTATGTTTAGCCATTTCAAATGTTCATGGTAAATTTAATGGGATATCTACAGATGGCTGAAATATGAGTGCTAAACTAAAAGACTAATTTTCTCCCAGCCCTCTCCTCCCCCATGTGTTAGCTGTATGTCCTAGTTAAGTACAGATCCATTAATATTTAACTTATTTTCTTGCCTAAGGTAATTTCTCCGTATTTTTCTTTTTCTTGAAGGGTGCTAAATTATAGATTCCAATTTATCTTAAATCAGCTGATTTACTGACAGTGGAAGTATTTTATGCTGAGGTCATGTGTAAGAATACATTAGATCTTGTAATGCATATGTGTTCATATAATAAAATTAAATCAGTAAAATCTGTAGTGATATAAGGTGCATGCATTCTGCTGGTTTTAGGTAATGACAACTTTACTGATACTCTGGTAGGAAATACAGGTTTCTGATAAGTTGGGTTTTTTTTTTTTAATTGGTGGTGTCTGTGATATTTAGGATGTCAACAGTGGCACAATTGAATATTTTGAGATGAATCTAAAGCATTCCATAAAATACTGCTAGTAAAACTACTAAGGGAAAAAAGAATAAGGGTAAAAGACAATCCTAGTGCGTCTTAAAAGTTAAATGTTGTTGGTCTAGCTTAATCAGTAACTATTTCAACATATAATTCTCATGGCCTTGTACCTTTTCTTTCTGACCTCTTATTTCTGACTAAAAATTATTGACTCATTATGCATTTTGTCACCTGTGTCTTCCAAATAAGACTTCTGTTATTTTGGTTATGATAAGTTCTGTGCCAAGGCTGAGAATTTTCTGAAAGTAATTTACAAATAACCTTCATCTGAATATATATCACTCCCAGGAAGAGATTATGTAGTTCAAAAGATCTGCATTGATTTTAAACTAAAATAAATTGTTGCTCAACAGTCTGAAACTCCTGTAGTTTGTAAGTTTGTGTGCACTGGACTGGCTTATTGCAGGCTGCTAGTGAAGGCAACTTCCTTTCCAGACTGATAGAGGTATTTTACTGCAATCTTGAAACTTTGTGGAACACTTTTAAGATTTCTTGTTTATACAAAACAAAAACCCCACTGCCTAATTTCCAGTGCACTGTATATAACACAAATGGAATTATTGTTTTAAAATAATTAAATAAAATAATTAAAATAATTATTAATTAACTAAAATAATTTTGGACATTTAAATAATAGTCATGTGAGGAAAACAAAGGGGCATTGTGTCAGCATTGATTACTTGCTTCTGAAAACCCTTTCCAATACTTGTCTCAAAGCTTTGGCCATATTTTATCTATAAAGCCAGTACAATTGGGCAACACTTGCTATTTTTGGAAGCTCTGTTGGAAATTTTACTTTATTTTTATGTTGTTCAAACAATATCCTAGCAGATTAGGAAAATTATTTGAAAATTTTGATGAAATAATTGACTAATTAAGAATACTGGAAAATACTTTTGCAACAAATGTCCTAGTTCATTCCTCATGGAGCTGTATGGAGGGGGCATATAAGCAACTGCTAAATAGAATTAAATAGAATTAGGTTGTTTAGGAAATTACTACCCCAAAGTGCTGGGGGTTTTAAATTTAAATTCTCTGTCATTTATTCTTTCATAATTTTTCCTTGTGTTTAAGGACCTCTGTTAAGTACAAACTTTATTCAAGCAATATAGATTCCAGAGAATATTTAGGAATATTTGAGACAGACAAACAAAACCAACACTGGAATTGTTGCTACTATTTTACCTGTAGATTTGAGACTTAGTAAATTTTGTCTTATTCACGTGACGCAGAGAGAGCAAAGACATTACACATTACCTTTGTTTTTCCTGTAAGTCTGGAATGTACAGTATGTGTCAGGAAAATGAAAATGGTAAGGGTGACACTACTGTGATGAGATTCCTGAGGTACCAACAACAGAGACAGGACTCTGCTTTCAGAGGAGTGCTTATTTGTACTAAGCTAGCCTGGATATCCATTAACCTCATGCATCAGCAGATTTACAACCCAGAAGGCTTTTCATGCCCTGAGGACCAGCTGTGTAAGTCTACTTTAAAACATGCAGTTTTGCTTATAGCTTAGTCTTTAGAATCTTGCAGTAAGTTTGTGTGATAATGTCCTTTATTCAACTCAAAAATTATGGTTATTGTAGTTTGACTCGATTACCAAGTTCATTACCCACTGAACAAGTAGTACAAAGTCTACAGCTTTGTTAGGGAGCATCCAGACACATATACTGCTCTTTGCAAACATTTGAAGCATCCTCAGAGCAATCCACTCCCACCTGGAATGGGTGCAGTATAGAGCCTGGCAAACAGATCTTCCTCCAGTGATCATTGCCAATATCAGCACTGACATACACTGATGAAAAGATGGGGACAGATGTTGTCAGACAATAGGGAAATACCAAGCCTAAACATGAGATAAAACATACTCAAACAAACCTTTTAGGTTAGTTCAATAAGCTCATCCTCTGTAATTTTGGAGCAAGAGGAGGGTTCATCCTTCTGATGCTGTGCACCTTAGGAAGGTTTCTTTTTGCTGACTCCAGGATAGTCAGTGCTTCCAAAGGAAGAGCCTTGGTCTCAGATTAGAAGTTCATATAGACTGACTGTAGAAAAGCAATCCAGTGCAATGAGGAGCTACAGTGAAATGGTTGAAGTGGAAAACTTTGTGAGACACAGGCATGTAGCTTTAAGATGCAAGATCTGGCTGTCATCAAACCACAGGCACAAATGATTCTCCAGGGAATGGATTTTCTCTAATGTGGGAGAAATTATTATATCCTTTGCCATTCCAGTGATGTGCCAAAATGCTGAATCCCATAATGGTGGAAGCCATATGAATGCTTAGAAGGATTGTATCCAGCTTATAAATGGACTAAAAGTTTAAAAATAGTGGAAATTCTCTACAAAGATTAAATGGAGCAGTTTTGAATGATGCTTTTCTGTTGACAGCAGCAAAATTAGACACATATCAGAAGGCTCTACTTTAGATATGTTTCTGACTCTGAGTAGCTACCATTTTACTTTCTGCTGTTTTCCTTTCTAAAAATCCTTTGTCTGCTTACATCTGTGATCCATATGCTTTTATTGTACTGGAATTTCTGGTGGTTCAGCATTTAGTTAATATAGATCTGATAAGAAGAAAAAAAGACAGTTGGCCACCAAGTCCACCCTGAATTTGTGGGTGTTTAGTGCCTGTTCCCATTTGTTTCACCACTCCTCCAAGGAAAATGTAACCTCAGAGATTAAAACACCACCTTTGAAGGGATTTACAGAGATACAGTGGTTTTTCATATTCCAGTGAGCAGTAGGAAAAAGAAAGATAATACAATGTTTTGATTATTGTTTGGCTTTTTTCATGCACTTTTGAAAATATCTTATTGCTTAGATTAAGTCTCTGAGGAACAGAAGCAGGGACAGCTCTTCTAAAAGGAAACTTTTTTAACTTCAGCTACAAAAGTTTGACATATTGCTCTGTTGTCGTTCATGGAATATGGCTCTGGAAAGTATTTTGCTGCAGAGCTAGTGAAGCTGACTACTTTTTCAAGTTACAGTATAGCTGAAGAAAAACAGCACTTTGGTCTCTTTTACATGATACACACGATAATGGTGTTGTAACTATGACAAAAATATTGATTGGAAGTATCAAAAGACATCAGAATTTAAAAGGAAGTCACTTTTCCTAGTTTTCTTTTCTTGAAATATGTAGGTCAGGCTGATGTTTATGAAAGCATCTTTTTCTGAGCATGGTACTCATCTTTGCTATATTAGATGGCTTTTTGGAGATGCAGGTGTATTTCATGTTGCAATTCCTCAAGATTATTGGCTTTGGAACAGAAGCAGAGAGATTTGTTAGGGCACACCTGCTCACCAAGGCTGTCTGGTAGTGTCAGACTCTGTGAGATTGATGTTGTTTTACCTGAAGCTGTGAATTCTTTAATTATTCACCTTTTCCACTCATTGTGACACAAAGAAAACAGATCTAGATTATAGATTCTACCCTCTTGAGACTAAAGAGGAATGCTGGAGTGGGCAACACACTAAGCAAAAAAATACTGAAACACTTTATTGTTGTCTGTAGTTGTCACTGGCAGAAGAAAATCAAATATATATCCCTTAGCAAAGGGCTGTCTGCCACAAGAAATGGTGCTTCATAAAAAGGGTGAAAAGGGAGTTCCTCAGCAGAACTTTCCTAGTCCATGTCTTAAAAACAGTCTGACACACAGCTTATGCCCCTCTTTCTTGAAAGAACCCTCATAGTACTCTCCATAGTGAAAAGGCACTTCAGAAAATAGAATAATCCATCTGTTAGTCATGTAGGATTTTTACACCTTTACACTGAAATAAAATGTAAGTACAAGAAGGTAGACTGTCAAACACACTGAAATTTCTAGGCATGAGCTGACAAAGTTCCAGCTGCTCTTATCTGAGCTTTGTTGCTAGATGTGATGATTTTTTTTTTCTTCATTACAAAGGTGTCTTGGGAAAATATTTCCTGTATTTTCCCATTGAAACTACAAGCATAGCAACTGATTCAGGATTAGACTCATACTTAGAAAGCAATACTGGGTACTAGACTTCTTTTCCTTTTACAATTGCAGAGAACGTTGCTGACAGAGCAAGGTGCCTCATAGGGTATCTCTTTAGAATTTCATTATGCTCAATATGTTTGTTTGCCTGTGCAGGTATAAATGTTCTGCTCAATAATCTTTAGCTCTATAACAGTTAATTGAGGAGAATTTCTAAATGAGCTGCACAAACAATGCAGTGTTAAAAATTCTTGATTGAAATGTACATTATCACTACATTTCTATATGATTGTAGATATATTTGGGGAGTGTATGTCTAGCATTGTACCAGAGATACACATTACTTAAATACAGATTGGAATGGCAGTGTAGGCTGAGAGCTAGAAAAATATTTCTGTCAAAATAAGGACTTTGAAATGAGGTTAAGTGAACTCTCAGTGCTCTTATACTTTGAGATAGCTGTCAATTCCCATTGATGTACTTTCACATAATATTTCACTTAAACTCTTGCCTTTATAAAGCTGCATGAGGAAGTTTATTCTCTCTGTCCAAATTTATTCTAAGAGTATCCTGGAATTTAGTAGAAATCAACAGGAAAACCAAAACTAAACATGGAGAACTAGAGCAGGGTTTGTACCTAAAGGTAAGACTTTGTTAATACTGCAACTTTGGAATAAATTTCAGGACTACATTGTTAATATTGAAGGGCAAAACTTGTTCAGGAAGGGTAAGTATCCCAGCTGAGAAGAACTTACATTGTATATGAACAATGTTGCCTGTATTCTGAAAATGCTGATAGATATCTGAGCAACCAGCAGGGGTGTGTCAGGTGGCAACTCTGTCACTTCAAAAATTTAAATGAAGATAAGCATCTGTAGGAGATAGGGGGGATAGGCTGGACACATTGCATTTGGCTTTAGAGCAAGACAGTCTCCTGCTAGTTCTTCACTCTTCATGCTAAAAAAAAGCATAGCACAATTCTAAGGAAACAAATCATGTAAGCAGTCATGTAAGCTGATAAACCACAAACTTGTCTGCTGGGAATGCAATCCTGAAATGACAAACTTTTATGTCTTGGATGTACTTTAATGCTTTCATGTGTAAATTCAAATGAGGATGTTAACTTAGCTCTTTCACAGAATAAAGGAACTTTTCCCGTGGCTTATGAGTAGGTTAATTATGCTGCAAGCTTTAAATAACTTAGAAAATGTATGCTGACAAGGTTGGGCTGCTGTTAGTTACTTAAAGCTATTAATTTTGCTATGTGAAGCACTAACAGACTTGACTAGTAGTAAACACTGGAAGTTTTGGATCTCAGTAAGTTATCTTCTGCAGTGCCAAATGGCTAGAGCATTTCTTTTGGAAATGAAAGCAGTTTTAAGTATGGGTACATAAGCAAGATGGTTATCCTTCCTGTTTACAGTTGCTGTATTTGTGGGAAATAGCATTTCAATCCTGAATAAGATGTTGCTTGCTCCAGCAGTTTGAGAGTGTTCCATGGTTCAGGATACTCATTAGGTAGATCTAAATACTCTATTTGTATTTATCTTTCCAGGAGTTTTTCCATCATTGGTATGGGAATGAACAGGTCAAATTAGAGGCTTTCATCTTTTCTCATGGCAACAGGTACTCCTTTTCAGGATTACCTGAATTTCCATCTTATTTTAAAAGCAGAAAATCTGAGTGACTTCATATTATTTCCTCATAAATATCCTGAAGGCTAACAGGAGAGCTAATGCAAAGATCTTCTACTTATGGCTCTTGAGAAAATCATCAGCTTTATAAGCATTTGGCCTGGTCAGAGTTTCTGACCTGGGAAATAACTGAAGTAGCTCATAGTTACCACCCAGATGGAAACCTGTAACAGGATGATCTCTATTTTTGCTTGCTGAGTTTCAGTATTTTGCATATTATTTCTGTGAAGTGTAGATTTAGGATAAAGAAGGTGAGTTTCACTAGTATTTCAGCTTCTAAAACTGACTTAACAGATATTTAGCAAATATTATAACAAAAAGAACATAGAAAAGCTGAAAAAGAGTTACTCCTTCAAAAATTGACTGTTGTCAGATGTTGTGTTTGTGGTGCCTCAAGTTTCTCCTCTGAGCTGATCCCTGCAGTTTTATAAACCTGTCCTTTCATGCATCTTCTGGTTATTATCTACCTATGAATTAGTGTTCATTTTTCTGCTGAGCTGCTTTATTTCCCCCTGTGTATTTCTCTAGTTTTGCATAGCAGTGTCCCTCTGACTGTTTCCATTATATATTGGGAATTCCTGTGCTTCTGTCATTGGCTAGTGTCCTACCCTGTGACAGGACTACTCCAGATGTCTTTAACATTTTGTTAGTTTGCAGAAATAGCTGCTGCTCAACAGCACTGGCACACCTCATAACAAAGTTTAAAAAGTGCTTTCTTGTCAGAGCTTAGCTCCAGTCTTAATGTAATCTGTTTCTGTCTTTCTCAATAAGACATAGCAAGTGGCATTTGGTGATTGGCTTACAGTAAAGCTTTACTCTTTGTACAGTCACTTGGCATTCTGTGTCTCCCCTGCTCATGTCAATCCTGGCCCCATCACGTTTCCATACTGGAAGGCATTCTTTAGCAAACCTTTCCAGTGAACTGCTGAATTAGAGGAATTTTTACAATGACAAGTAAGCAAAGAATCCAAGTTTGCCCTTTATTCACCCTCCTAATTTCTAGGGAATAATTCATAGTGTTTACTGCT
This sequence comes from Agelaius phoeniceus, assembly GCF_051311805.1. Taxonomy (NCBI): domain Eukaryota; kingdom Metazoa; phylum Chordata; class Aves; order Passeriformes; family Icteridae; genus Agelaius; species Agelaius phoeniceus. Next base: position 28,307,422 of record NC_135268.1, read on the forward strand.
GCTTCTCTCTACTGCTGTCCACAAAAAAAAAAAAAGAAGTCACACAACTATCCTGCAATGTATGAAATAAATAATGTAAAATAATAGTTCTGCATTGACCTTTTCATTTATAATAACCTTCTTACAGTAATAGATACAGAGATGTTGAATAGAAATGTCACTTCTCTTCCTAGATTTGTCCTTTTAAATATGCACACTCTTCTGTATGTCATCAGGAAAAAAAGAGTTTATGGCCTTTCACCTCTATTTCTTCTAAGAGCAGGAATCAGGAGGTTGAACTGCCTGACCTATTCAGTACCAGAGCATTCATAGCACAGAGATTTTCTGGCCTATTTATGTGGCTATGTGGTGAAAGCTAATGTTGCCTGGCAGGGCAGTAATAAAGTATTTGTGATGGAGATGTCAAACCACACTCATAATTCTGGTCTATTCCCAAAATGCAGAAGCAGTTTATTTTGGCTGAGTTTCTTAACTGGTATCCTGTTACCCAAGGAAAAGGCTCTGGAATTGATTAACTGCACACAAAGACTTGGTCTGTGTAGATTTTCATTGGGAAAGAACCATTCATCTTACGTTTTTCTCCATTACTTGCCTTCACTTGCTGTGAACAACACACGCACACCCGGTTTTGCTGTAAAAATAAAACATTGTATGTGCTTTTGTCACAGGTGTATTGCATTTAAACTGATGCTTTTTTCAACATCTGTTTCAAGTGCAATCTACTTCTCTCCTGTATCTATAATAATAAACTTACATAGCTTAAAAAGCAGCTATGTAAGGCTGAGCCCTCCTTTTCAGTTGAGGCTGTGCATAGAGGCAGGCAGAAGCTCAGTAAGAAGTTACAGTTTAGCATGAAAATAGAAAAATTAAAAACATCTTAGAATAAACAGTAAGTTTAGTTCAGAAAAGGAGCAAAACATTTCATAGGCTTAATGTTAGGATGGAGCCATGGCAAAACCAAGATGCTGCTGTTGGATCACTTTTCTTTCCCTTCTCTACTCCTGCCTTTATCTATTGCTGTATTATTGCATATTTAGAAATGTCAGAGACAGCCTTTTGATGCTGAGCAATTAGCTGCTGCCATAGAATTGTTTCCTGTAAGGCTTGGCTGCTGCTTGACTGTGAAATACTTGAGCTTATTTGAGCCAGAACTCCTAAATATAATGTTTGAAAATTAAATTATGACTTTGGTTCCTAAGATACTTGGGTTCCAGCTTTAACTTTTTGAAATACAGGTGCTCTGCATTTTTTTCAAATGAATTTGAAGGTGTACTAAGTTTTGAAATTATAACATATTTTTATAGTACTTTTATGATGTTTTAAGTCAGGCTTAAAGTTTTTCCACACTTCATATTTAATGACACCATGTTATTCAGCACATTTTCATTACAGATTTTCCAATGAAATAATTTGTCTTAATAAAAAGAGAAGGCACATTGTTTTTAAACTACAAAATACCCCAGTGCTGGGATCTTGGAGAGCACTGAGATATTCCATATACATCTCCATGAGTGAGCATGCCCTCTTCATCCTTTCTAAATGTTACTTTCATTTGTTGCTCACACTTGGAGATTTATGCAGAGCCTGCTCTCAGAAGAGTGTCCTTCTAAGTTGTTTGCAAGTGTCAAGTACCCTGGCACTCTGCTGAGGTGGTCCCTGTTCATTTTTTCATAGTCCTGTTCAAGAATCTAGGCTCTGACTTGATGTACTTATGCTTCTGACATACCAATGGTATGTTTGTAATAATGTGGAAGCTCTAATGTTTTCTGGCTTGTAATGCAGTGACTTGGGAGCAGGAAGAGTACAGGCAGGATTAATGCTGTGTGAGTGCAAAGTCTTGGGGAGATAACAAAAAATGGACATTTCACCAGAGACTGACTCATTTGTCATATATTTGAAAGGGCATGGGAAGAAATTGGGATTGAAGTAGCTCAGCAGACCCTTACTTATTAGCCGAAAAGAGGAGAAAAGATCTTATCCAGCAAGGGTGCACCAGATTGAATTGCATTTTAGTTACTGACAGGAAGTGATTTTTCTTAAACTGAAATTGCAAACAAATGATGAAGAAGGGCTTGAAGGTTACTCAAGTGTGAAGCCTGTTCATGCAACATGACTAATAAATATTCTGTAAATATTTATACCAGTTTAATGTAGTCTTAATCTCCAATATCCTGAAAGTAATTGTTTTTTTCAAAAGAATGCGAGTAAATTCTTTGAGTGAATTCTTTCACCACCCGTAATCTTGTCTCCCTTATGGGTGCTAGATGTTGACTGTTCCCATGAATGTGCCTATGATTTGCACATTGTTGGGGGACATTTTTATTGTGGTTGTGGGGCTTTTTTATTCTTACTTGTGAAAACCAGAATTGCCTTGTTGTAGTTTTTATTTTGCATTACTGAGAAGCAGATGAATTAATTGACAGCCTGTGAATTTGTTTTAGGCTTTTAACTGACGGCCTGTGAATTTGTTTAGGCTTTAGATGGCTTCCCCCACAAACCATTGAAAATTCTCTCTTGTTCTGTGGAGTTTCATTTTCAGCCATGCCCACTGTCCTCCTGAAATGCTGCTTAGAAGAAATAAGAAACCAAGCATCCCAAAATCACAGAACAACAGACTCCTACATTTTTTACTTACACCCTGATGTGTGGGAACTGGTTATGTTTTTTACAAACATGCACACAGTTGGAAGGGATCACAAGGATCATTGAATCCATCTCCTGGCCCTGCACAGGATACCCCAAAAGTCACACCATGTGCCTGAGAGCGTTGTCCAAAAGCTTCTTGAACTCTATCAACTTTGGTGCTGTGACCACTCCCCTGGGAAGCCTGTTCCAGTGGCCAAGCCTTTTTACCAGTTCTCTGAAATGGATTTCTTTTGAAATTACAGAGCTTGTTTCTAGGAAAAATATTTTGACCTGTTTCAGTGTTTAACACTGTCAGTCCTAATTTCTCCTTTGAGCTTTTTTTATAGCTTTTCTGCAAGCAGTGTTCCTATTCCATCCCCCATTTCTGTTTTCAATTTCAGATATATGTTGGCTATTATACCCTGTCACTGCCAAATAATTCTCATGCTATTAATTATTGTTGTTCCAATTTTTTTTACTAGCTAAATTCTGCATTCATATCATTTATTACAGAAGTACTACTAATATTTCCTTAGCTAAGAATCTCAGGAAATGGGTCTTATAACTCAATTCCAGCATCTCTTTAAAAAACAAAAAAAAAAAAAAAACCAAACAAAACCAAAAGAAAAAAAGAAACCACAGCCCCACTATAAATGTACTACAGTCTTGAACTGAAATTCTCAACTTTTTTTTAAATAAAATGAGTTTTCAGAAATGTGGAAAAAAGTGCAACTGTAATGATGGTGCTTTGGGGTGTTTTCTGAGCTTGAGAAAGAATAACCAGTGAAAGGCATCTCCTCTCTTTACCTGAATTAAGAGATTGTGTGAAATTCTCCAGTTGTGTGTATTTTCCTTGGGAATGATGCTGAATAACAGCCTTCTGTTATAGTATAATTGAAATGAGAAATCGTTAGCCACTGTTGAGACATCATGTAGTCCATTTATCTGTGACACGTATTATCCCAAGCAGCTAGGGAACCTGATATTGTCAAGGAAAATTGTGATTTACTTTCACACATCCACAAAGAGGTTTTTAGAGGTAGAATTAAAATTGGGTAAGCCACAGCTCTTCTCTCAGACTTTTCAGAATTTTAGAAGCAAGTTAACGCATAAGCATCCTGTCATCAATGGAATTAAAGCATCTGCTGCAGATTGTATCCTACCTGAACACAGAAAGCTTTTTGAATGGGAGAGTAATAGATCACATCTTCCAGATTTTAAACAGTCAATAATCTCATCCAACTAGATTATTCTGCCCCAAGCTTCAAGTTCAGTTTCTTCTGCTCACCACCCTGCTAATGACTGAGATTTCTGGAATAGCTCCCAGATTGATGGCAAGGCATCAAATCTGCTGATGGCAATGAGTGATTGATGGCAGTGCATCAAATCTGTTTGAGATATACAGATAAAGCCTGGCTACAATGCCTCTGTTTTCTCCATAGAAGCTGATGCTTTAATCTAAATTTTGACTGTTGTAATGAATCATACAAGATCTTGGTACAGACACAAAAAGTGCTGATATTCCTGCTGTTTGTCTGTCGCACTACACCAGTTTTGTCATGAAATGCAAGCTAGCATAATTTTTGCTCTTCATGAGACTCCATACAGGAGGTGCAAAACTAGTCCTTTTATAGTGGTAAAAGAGTAAATGGCTTTTATGTTACATCTTGTTAGAAGATATATACAGGCAGGATGCTTAGTGTTGCAAAAAATGCATTTCCAACAGGTTTGCTTTTTTTCCTTTTACATACCTGTTTCAGTGTAGCTTCCTGCTTTTTAATTGACCACATCTTATTTTAGGATGCTTCTCATTTGACAGGTGTCTGCTTTCCTTTCAAGTTTTGTAATATATTGTCACAATGGCACTTCATTCTTTCAGCTAGGACGTTTCACTAGGAATGTCTGGTTGGGTTTGGGACTGTATTGTTAGTTTGTTTGTTTAAAAAAATTCTCTAAAATCTCTAAACCAATCTATTATGTTTTCAATCAAGCACAAATTAATGCTGAAAACCCCTGCTTTTCAGCAAACAGATAACATGTAACTTTGTCAAAATGGCAGGCCATGCAAAATTCAGTAGATGAAAGCTTTCAATCTGGCTGTTAGTAGGATTTAACTGACAAATAAGACACTTTGTTGATCCAAAAAAATCCTGATGTCTGTACACTGTGTGAAATCTACTTTTGATGAACTGCACAAATTTACATTGAATAGTCAATAGTTTGACTTGTAAAGACTTAAAAATGCCTTACAACAACTAGGTGTTAATTATTGTTCTGACTTTGCATTGGTTAAAGTTCTGATACACTTCCCTTAAACAGATCAAATTACTTCTTAAAATGTCTTTACTAGTTTTTAATAAAAAAACTTGGAGTGTTTTTATTTTTGAATGGGAAAATGCTTTTGAAATCTACATTTCCTTTGAGCAAGAGAGAGAGAGAGAGACAGACCAAGATATAGATGGGTGTATGTATATTTAGCAATGTCATAGCTGGGTTACTTAGCTTTACTGATGTTTTGCTCTTGAATTTCTTGCTTTTCCTTGCAATGCCTTGCAGAGATTGACATTGAGCGTTGTGTTCGCGAGTCGATCAACCTGTTCCGCTGGACTCCCAAGAGCGCCACGTTCCGGCAGTTCGCGCAGCCCACGCGCCCGCCCGCCGACGGCAGCGGCACCAGGAGCTCTGCCCTGGCCTGCCTCTCTGCAGACTACCAGGAGGCTCCTCGCAGTGACCACCTCGTAAGCAGCCTGGCAATGGGAGCGGGGAGCGTTGTTCACATGATTCAGATTGCCTGTTTCTCCTGCCCAACCAACTCCTGCTCCTTCAGTTCTCTTACAGCAACCCACCGCTGTCCACAGCTTGCCTGCAGAGCTGCAAGCAGGCTTTATCATAGGAGAAAAGCAGTAAAAAGAGCAGTGTGCCAGTGAGATTAGGTAACTGGAAGGTGATGCAGGCAGCTCTGGCTGCTTTTTCCATCTTGGCAGGTCAGGTAAAGGATATGCCATGAGTTACTCTGAGAGTTTAGTTGGTGAGTTATGCCTGGTTTTATCTTGACAAAGAGTAACTAGTAGCTAAGAGAATATCTGCATTAAATAGATACCCAGTTTAGCAAAATTATTTTTCTCCTCTCTCTCTAGTAGAATTTAATGGCTGTTTCTCTTGGCAGTTGCATTATATGAATACTGGTGGTTTGAAATTATTCCTTTCCTTCCTCTTAACAATATAAATCTACCTAGTCTCTTAAAAATTAATTTTTTCTTTTTCTGGGGTTTTCTCCTTCCACATTCTCCAACAATCATTTTATTCATGAGCATTCCAATAATCTGGGAAATATATATATACCTGCTATGTCTATTTGGTGACTTGCATTAGATTTTAGTCTTCCCATTTGTTTTTCCTAACTACTGGAAACTAAAAAGTGTTGTTGTCATTCAAGTGAATCTTTACTTTTTAGTCCTTAAACTGGAGCTTGATATTCAGTCGTTTTTTTAGTTTTTACTTTAGTTTTTATTTTATTTCTGTTGTAATTTCTGGAAGCCGTAGCTAAAAATCCAGGACTGCAAGTGCAGACATGCAAATGAAGAACAAAAGGAAACTTGAAAGATCTTACAGGATTTAAGAAACAATAGATGGATCTAGAAAGGCAATGGGAAATAAAAATGAAATTCCAGGGGAATACTTGTTGTTGTCATCCAGGAATTGTAGCCAGCACAACTGCTGCTGTGCTGCTCTGGAGATATGTAGAGAGGCTTTCTGAAGGAGCCAAGGGCTGCACTTTCAGAGAGTAATTCAGATAGAACTTCCTAAGGTCATCTGGTACAAATTCCTGCAGAAAATGTGTCCAACACTGAATTCAGGTGGGGTTGCCCAGAGCTTTGATCTGTCAGGTCAAGGAAACTTCCAAGCAAAGTATTCAGTCTCTCTTGGCAGTCTGATCAGATGTCTGACAGTGCTACTAGTGAAAATGACTTTGTGTATGTGCTAGTCTTTCTGAATGTTATGGCAAAAGAGTAAAAAAACAAGTCTTCTGATTTCTAAGTATTTTCTTGTGCCTTTATGTGTAAAAGCAAGAGTCAAAGCATTTGGATATCGCAAAGAGGGAGATGGCAGAAAGCAGCCCTGGTCTACTGAAATGAGTAGTAAAAAGATTTGTATTTGTAACAGAGAGAAAACTCTTTATTTCAAATTAAGCAAGTTTCTTTCAGTATTCTCCCATTTTCTGAGAAATGTTTTGGGTGTGTTTTCCTGATAGGGTTTTTGTTTTCATACCAGAATTTGTATTTGTTTATAAAGCCAGTAATTAGGATCATCCATCCCACAAGTTCCAAGAAATTAAGCAAATGTTTTTGGTATGTTAAATAGTAGATAAATAAATACTAGAACTTCTATTGACTTCTCTTTAATTTCTAGTTCTGTCTATCTAACACCAAAGACCTCTTCATTTACTGCAGTGCAGCTGAAGGTTTAACATCTTTTGAAGCACAAGTACATTGGATCTTTTGGTTACTGCTGTATTTTGGTTTTTTAGATCATCATATGAAAGAGAGCTGTACAGATTCAGAGATCTGTACCGAAATATGTAAGCAAAGAGGAAAGTAATCTCTTGGACACAAGAAAGACTATTCATATGTTAGATTTTAGTCTGTAAATTTATTGTTTGCTCTCAGGTGCTGTACTTTTGTGTGTCTGATTTTGAGACAGATAGATACAAGTCAAGAATGTTATGATTCAGTCAGGGGCCATAAATCAGACTTGGAAAGTCTTGTGTGACATGAGTCCATAATGAGCTACCTCTCACTTGTGACTGTACTTTTGGATGTCTTCATAAAATGACACTTCTCAGGGATTAGTGCAATATTGATAAAAACTAAATTGAAATTATTGATGAAATACACTATTTACACACAAAGGTGGTGTGGTTTGTTTTTGTTAGGGTTTTTTTTCAACCTTAATCCTGGAATTATCTCTTTCTTCAAACATGTTCTCTACTGGTGTTTGCTGCCACAGGGAAACTTTTTATCTACTTGAAAGGGTGAAATCTGAGTTCAGTCTTTAGGACGCACAGCATCCTTTAATGGATTTTCTAAAACACCATTGTATCCTTGCGCTGCAGTTTAACTCTTAAAAAAAAAAACTTTTCTGCTTCCTTAACTATTTAGTTGGTGATTCTTTGGACAAGGACTTTACACTACATTTCTATCTCCAGTTTTATGTTTGTGGCTCACCTCTGTATTTGAAAGTGGGTAGGGTAGAAAACAATTCTTTGTGAAGAAACTTGTGGGTTTGCTTCTGAAGGTAGTTTATGACTTCTTGAAACATTAAATGTTTAGTGTTTTTAATTATAAACACCAGCTGTCTCTTACCTCTCTATTTGTATTTTTTTTCTATGCTGCTTCAGTTTGTTTCTTAAGTGCTTTTTAGTGGCAACTCAAATATTTGTGTGTATCTGCATGTTACTGTGCTTTGGTTAATAATAACAGGAGAAGTATTTCCCCTCTGGGTGTGCATTTTTCTCCCTAAATCAGCAGTCAGTAAAACAAAACTGCTTTTTATCACTAGCATTACTTAGTTTTTATTTTAGTGACATCTATTTGCAAGTTTGTAAATAGGCTTGGGTGCTCTCTTTTTTCCTCCTGGACTTGTGTGTTGCTTAATCTTTTACTCTTTCAGCCAGTAAGCATATTTCTACTGAGATAAAATCTCAAGGAGGAAATAGTTTCAGAGAGAATGAATGTGCATCTTAAGTGGGGTTGCATTGTTTATTTTGAGAAAGATAAAACGTCAAAAATAACAACAGAAAAACCCTTTAAATTCTGAATTTACATTAAATACTGAATTTACATTACAATCTACTCAATGTTGTATCTGTAACTTTTCTTTACCAGTACATGGTTGATGTTTTTTTCTTCTTACTCTTCCTGAAACTTACTTTTGTACCCTGGAAACTCCTGAAGTATTTTTCCTGAATGAGCAAGGGGTCACAGAGAGAAACAACACTGTAATATAAAAACTTTCTGCAGTATCTGTATCTCCATTATTATAGATATGGTAGACATACACTCTGTCCAACTACTTCAATAATTCTAAATAAAAAGGGGAAAATGTTGCAGCTTCTCTATCAGTATCTGCTCACCTGTGGCAGGTGAACTCACAGAAATGCAGAGACTGATAAAATTACAGCTTTGCTTTCTTCTTCTACTCCTGATTCTCTTTGCAAAGATGGGAGTTCCTCAGAGATGTTGAGGAATGAAAGCATTGAAGTGGAGAAAAGTCTACCAGATGATTATTGATCTTTGCAGTGATTTAAATGCCAATAGTTTCGGTTTTTTGGTTTTGTTGTAGTAGAAATACCTAAGCAGCAACATGACTTAATGGCTTGATCAAACAACACAAATATGAAAAACATGTTTTTATCATAAAGAGTATGAGCATATTTTCCTGAGGATAACTTTTCTTTGCCAATAATTAAGGATAGCTTGTGTGATAGACTTTCAACAGATGGAAATTTAGGCCTATTTGTCATACAACAGCACTCAGTTGCTTCTGAGTTCCTGTCTGCACCTAGGAAGTATTTGTCCATAAAAATATATATTGGCTAGGTTTATATTAAGTCATTAAATAACTGGTGTGTTAATCCATTTATTCTTCAGAAAGAAGCATGGTCAGTAGTGGATACCAACACTTCTGTTTCAGTGTACAAGCTAAGAAATGTCTGTGTGATGCTCATGCTGTTTATAATGGCTGTTACTTATATTCTGCCTAAAGGTCTTCTGATTGCCTTGACCCATTTCAGGTTTCTTTTGTCTTCTGTTTTTGTGTGGATCTTGGTTTTGTTTTCCATTGTTCTTAGACTTAACAGAAAGCTTACTCATATTTGTCTTTAGTTCAAATTGTGTGAAGCATTAACTGATCAGGATCTCAGTTAATGCTTCTAATTTATTTCACATTTGCCTTTGATGCTTCTGTTCTTCTGGTTGTTGCTGCCAACAGCTTGAGTGAGAAGCTGGGGTTATTTGTCATTTTTTAGAAGAGTTGGTTAAAATGCACTTTCATGTCACTTTCTTGTGAGTGAATAAACAAATCACTGTTTAATTAGGCATAAGCCCATCACATTCTGGCAAATACTTTAGCAATTGTTGCAAACTTCAAAATGTCCTCTGTTTATTGGTTAGCTTTTCAAGGTTTTTTTGATACTCATAAGCCAGGCAGGCAGCTACCAGGAAGTGGGGAGTGTGCTAGGGAAACCTCTGCTTCCAGAACTTCGGTTCTGCAGATTAAATTATTTAAAGGAAGCCTTATTTAGCACCTTGTCTATTCTGACTCTTTTTGAAAATCTGTATTTATTTTCTATAGTTTTAAGGTTTTTTTCCATAGAAGATGAGGCATTAAATTACCAGAGTGAATAAAATACAAAATATAAGGCTCAGGATACAGTCTTTGTTAAATGTTAATTCAAAAGTTTCTAATGAATGTTGTGGGTGTTTATTTTAAGTTGTAATACAAATATCAATTATTTAAGTTGAATGTAAACTCATTGAAACAAATTTACTGCTTAGCTGAGGCAGAATTAAAGGAATATGTTTGTAATGATCTGGATACTATTTATATGAGACTGTAACAGTTTGTGAGACACTCACTCTAGATCATATTTAAGGATTCTAAGCTTGTTTTGCACAGACTTGGTGTTAGGGTCTCCCTGGGTTGTGTTCATCTGCTTTGAATGTAAATGGGGCAGTTGGAGCAGCCAGGGCACTCTCTGCTGCAGCCTTAGGCTCAGGTTCTGGAATCACTGATTGTCCACTAGTCCTTCCTCATAAGCTTTTGTGATTATACTTTGAAGTTGAAAACATTTGACCTTTTAGACCTCCCACAATTGGGATTCCATGACTGATTAACAAATGTGCAGAGGGGGAAAGGGTAATTTTACCAGTAAAATTAATTATTTTTTTTTTAATCTAGCTGGTTCTTTCTCTCTGCATCTTGTAGGAATGTTCTTTTTAATTTTTTTCTCAATTTGGAAATTGTTTTAAAATCAGATTCTAGGAGAACATTAGGAAATAATTACACATCTCTGTGGCTTAGTAATTTTTCAGGCTCTAGTGGTCCTGATTTGAAATCTGGCTGGCTGACTGAAGACACAGTTGTTATTTTATTTGTTTTCATGTATTTTACAACTGACTCTGTTTATTTTTGAGAAGGAGTGCTATAGTGGAAATAAGTTATTATGGCAACCAAAGCCAAACTCAAGTTTCCTGAATGACAGTTTTATTTCATACCTTGTTAAACAACCCATATTTTATTTTTTAAAAATAGTGACCTGCATCTAAAAAAGGGAAAATGAAAGAGCAGAGCAGTGTTTATGTAAATTTACTTTAGGAGAGAAGTAAGAGTCAGAATAACCCACTGAGTGTGTTAAAATATGCTTTAGGACCAGCACAGATCTAAATGGTTTAATGTTTCATTCAGCTTCTGATAAGCACAATTAGAAACTGCAGTGAGGAATTATCCTCTTGGTGTTACGTTGTTTATTTGTGTGCTTGTAGCACTAGAAGCAATGGAGTTTGGGAGAAATTTTTGAAGTCAAGTTTTGGAGGAGAAGTAGACTGAAGGATCTTAATGGTTTGTCTCCCACACAAACATGCCCAGGTACACAGCTCTAGCTTCTTCCTGCCACTCACAGCAACTCTAATTCCAGCTTGCAGCAACTCCTGTGTGTGCCATACACTGCTGCTGTGAAAGTTATGTCTTAGATGTGTAACTGTATTATTAACACAAATTTCATTATGTGGGGAAGAGGTGTATTCTATCAGCCTAAGGTGCCTTTTCCCTCTACTCCTCAGTCTTCTGTCCTACCCTATTAGTTTTCTCAACACAGGTCTCTATAGGAGCCTGCCTTAAGCTAGTCTTGAATTTAGGATTCCTCACATTCCTTCCTTAGTGCACCTCAGGCCAGGCTAGGTGCTGTATGTTTTCTCAGTGGAGTCAGGATGCAGTGGCATCATGATCTAACTTTATTAGGAAGTGCAGTTGGAGGATAGAAAAGACTTTGTGGATGCAGCTCTCTTGCCTGTGGGATGGTGTCAACACCATCTTAATCTACTAGTAAAAGTGTTACAGCTCTGTACATATATTTACTCTTCTGACATTATTAGGAGTGGAGAATCTGATTATCAAATCAGATTTGATTCGATAGCATAACTAGTGTGAAGGCGTAACTAGAAGAAAGAATCCATGCTGCTTGTAAAGTTGAGCCTAAAACCAAAGTTTAGTCATGGAGCCCATCCTGCAAATGTGAATGAATACATTTTAGGCTTATGGGTACAAATGGTTCTGTTGATGATGATTTTAATATAGCTCAAAAAAGTTTGGGCCCAGGTTTCTAAAATGGGTGGAATGGTGCAGAAATCCAAGATTTATGTGAAAAACACACACAGCTTACACAGTAACTGTCTGGCTGATCATAATGTCAAATTTTTTGTCAATTACTCAAATTCAGTACTCTTCTTAATAGTCACCAGTTAAGGGAGAGCCTGAACAGCATGTTTTGACAGGCTTCACAGTGGTAAATGACTGAAAATGTCCTAGAGCTGCTTTTGGTAATGCCAGTTCAGAAAACAGGAATGTGAATAAATAGCAACTACAGATGAAAGAAGGTAGATTGTCTAAATCCAAGGTCTCTGACCAAGTGAGATACATGATCACATTATGAAGGAAACTCCTCTTTAAAAACTCCTCACCAGTGTTATTAAACTCTGGTGGTTGTTGGTATCTTTTTTTTAAGAGGTCAGGGGAATCTCTGACTGTTTCCTAAAGATACTGTAATAATTTTTCTCAAATAAGGAATATAGTTTTTTGTCAAGGACAGAGCATCTATCAAGAGGCTAAAAAAGAGGCTGATGGAAAGCATTCAAGGCTGGCAAGATCATTCTTGCTCCTGCTTTTACTTCAATTTATTGCACATTAAGGTATCCTGTGAGTATTTTCAGGCATAGCTGGATTATGGCTCAGCTTTGTCTTTTGAAATCGTTCCATGCAGTGGTGAGCTGCTTTTACCCTTCTTATCATATCAGGGGCAATAACTGAGTTTGCAGCATGTCTGCCCTGCTGCATGCAGGGGAATATTGTATCTTTCAGCCCTGCTGATTCAGTTTATTCACTCAGTTATGTTTTTCCATTGAGATGACCTTTCCTTGTGCTTCCTTAGTAATGAGCTGGGTTGGCAAGCAGGGCTCACTTCCACTTTTTGTAGACTGCCTACGAAGTTGTGTGCAGACCTTTGGAGGATGTTTCTGATTGACAGTTGGCTGGAAGTTGCTGTTTGCACTTCCCAAGGTGTGAGTTCTGAAGTAGGGAGGTTTGTGGAGAAGTCAGGATGGTGGAGAGGGTGGAAGAGCACAGCTTGCAAAATGAAAATGGAGCAAACTTAAATAGGAAGTGGAGGGAGGGAGAGAGGGAGCATAAGGAAGGTGGACACTAGGGAATATGGGAAGCAGAATATGATGGCTACAGAGGACTGAATCTAAGTGTAAGAATCAGTTTGCTAGAGAGATTATGTAGAGAACACTGGCACTCAACTGTTGTAAAGTTGTAGAAGAGTTCTTAAAATCTGGGATTTTAGCTGTTCCTCCTTTATAAACAGTCACAATTGAACATCAAAAAACACGGAAGCCTTTTTGTATGACCCTTTGCTAGTAATTGTAATAAAAATGGTGGAGAGGGCAAGTGGAGAGCTTAAACCATTATCTTATAAGCTTTTCTAAATTGTTTTCATCATCTTATTTCTGTATACATGCATAAACTGATTTGAGAAATATGTTTGAAAAATATGGAATGACATCTTTCATGAAATGTGTTCCTTCATGAGGGACATTGATAGTTTAAATAGAGTATTTTGCTTGAACCCCAGATTTTAATTATTTTGACTTCCAGGCTGAAGTTCCTAGTATATTAAATAAACTGCACTAAGTTTTGTCAGCTTCAAAGACGAAGGGGAGAAACCCTGCATCTACTCAGATAAAGCTATCCTTTCCATGGATAGAAAGTTCCTTTATAGTTTCTGTGTTTATCTGATGGGACTGTTAAATTCAGATTCAGCAGAACTATAGATCCTTGGCTATTTTCTCAAAAAAATGTGTATATCTTCATTTAATAGCCATGATGAAATGCCTGTAAGAGATTACAGGCTAATGGGAAAAGAGATAGGAGCTGTGATTGTACCAGCCTCGTGTTCTGGAGTGCTTTAATCTTTCTGAAACTTGGCTTCCAAATTGAGAATGGTTAAGCAGCTTTAATTCCTAATATTAAAAAAAAAAAAAAAAGTTCTTAATGCCTATTACTTCTTATTAAGAGCAGTAAATGCATATGGATTAGCAATTCCCAGGCCTATTTGAAAATTAATGGGGTGAGAAGAGTACTTTGAAAATAAAGAATGTAGGGTGTTGTGTCAGAGAAACTTCTGGGCAACAAGGAGACTTCAGACTTCAGCTTAGGTACTCTTTCTGCTCTTGCCATCCTGCTGATTTAAACAGTCTTCCCTGACAAACAGTTGCTTATAGCTGAAGAGTCTAAAGCTAGGTTCATGCTTGTAGTTAGGATATGCTAAAATAAGTTTCTCTTAAAACAGATAAAGCCACTTAAGTAGTAAGCTCAGTATCCTAGCACAGTATCTCAGTACACTTGTGCATACATGGATGTGTGAAAATGTGGGTGTCTTTCTGATAATTTTTATGACACCAAGTACATGAGTATGCTCTGTATATGAGCAGTTCTCAATTTCAGTATTGTCAGTACGCAGTTTCTTTCACAATTGCTGAAAGACAAGTTTGTAACTGGACCTTTAGCTACCTTCTGGCAATGTGCTGAAGTGGAGCTTTTGCCTTTTTTAAGAAAGAGGGTGGGTGTTTTAGAAAGTATGTACCATGTCTGCCTTGGAAAAGAGTAAATACATCACTGCAGGAAAATAGTTGAAAGTAAGAAACAAGCATTTTATATATGTGATAAGCTTTAAAGGGTTTTTTTAGCTTTTCCCTGTGGTTATCCTGGCTTTTTTTTTTTCTTTCTTTCTCTTTGTCCTGTCTGTACTACCTATAGAGTATCACTAGCATGGGAATTTTAGGTTGTGATAATCATTGTGCTTTATTGCTTAAAACAAAACAAAACAAAAAATTACAGATGATAACAGGTTATTGCAAGTAGCTGTCCTGAAATGTGCCTACCTGCCACTTAATGTAGCTGAAATCAAAATCTCATTTTTATTCTACACCCTGTTCACAACTTGTTTTGTATTTGTAAACAATTACTAAGAGACTATCAGTGTCATGAACTTTTTCTGAGTGCAGCTAACCTAACTTAAAGGATTTGGTTTACAGTGAACCCTCTTCCTTCCTTCACCTGCTTTTCCTTCTGGTTCTTCACAGCTGCAAAGCAATGCCTGCAATGACATAGTACAGCCTAAACAGGGAATTAAAGCAAATAGTCCTGACAACTGTGAAGACTCCTGTCTAAAATATCAGCCTGTATCTTACACATCTCCATGCTGAGGTAAAGAGAGTAGGCACTGAGGTGATATACAACAGCTGGAACACTGCTGTGTAGGGTAGGAAAAGTGTTAAAGGTTCAGAAGAATCTGCAAGATTTGTGTGTTCAGTGGATGTGGTGGCCTGAAGAGCTGTCTCAACTCAAGTCCAGTTTCTGTAGCAGCTCCTTACAGTTTCAAAGTATTTGTAGCAGGATGGTGTTTATGAAGACAAGGTGTGAGGACGGGGTAGAAGGATTGACAGCTTGATGTTAGCCATGTTTAGTTTCAGTTCATTGGTAAATTCCTGTGAGAAAATGCCTGAGATGAAATATAGTTGTTACCAGACACAGCAGATGTAGTAATTTTTTTTTAGTAATTAGCAAAATTATCTTATAAGCACATGCATATAATTCACTTTGCAATTTGAAGGAAATAAATTAGTCTGATAAAAAAGTTTTTAAAGAAAGAATTGCTGAATCAATTCTCTTTCCAGCAAGTCTCTTGAGAAGCTTCAGTTTTGTTCAAAGCCTATATAGAGATGTTGCATCACTGAATCTACCATCAAGGCAGATCTGGACATAGTAGGTCAAAGCAAAGATGGTTGTAAAATTCATAGCTGAATGTGTTTCTACTTAATTACAATCCAGTTAAAGGGGAAAAAGTGCTTTTCCTGGTTATTAAAACCTTTTAGCAGGACAGACAGTGTGTACCTGTCAAACACTTTGAATGGCTTTATACTTTTAGATAAAGAGAAATGTTTTTATATCAGATTAGGTGAATTTTGTTTGGTTTGTTTTCTGCTGTAGACTTTTAAGGTTCCATTCTTCCCTGAGATATTCATCCCATCAACTGAATAGACAAGAGCTGTATAAATAAAAGTAGGAAGTGGTTTTGTAATTAGAGTCCAACATAATGTACCTTTTTCTCCAGAAGACTTAATTTGGGTCATCTCAGCCAGTTTCACTGATTTCATAATCCAAGTGTTTATTGTTACCTGTAATCATGTGAACCTGCTTCAAGGGCTGAACTCTTTGCAGCAGCTTGCTTCCCTTCCCTCCTTGGTGTTGCTCCTCAAACCTGCTCCTGAGGCAGAAGCTGTTGTCTGAGGATAGCAATGTCTGCCAGTTTGCCATCAGACAGATGAAGCTGTGTCAGCCAAGTGTGTATTTATGTAATCAGTATTTTTCCTACATTTCTACGTTACTGCCTTTCTTGAATCTCTCAAATGTGTCTGCTGTGATTCCTCTAAACATGACACTGCTGAATTCCTTTGGCAAGTCTGAAGTTTGTGAGAAGAGCTTTGAGTTTTTTCTTCCTCCTCCTTTTTAATGCAATTAATTTCCTTGGACTCCTCCTGGGAAAATTCAGCTGTTCAAGTGGGAGATGGCTTTAGGCAGCAGCTGGGAGTTGGCTGTGCCCTGTCACATTGGTTTTTTATGGAAACAGATCTCCCTTGAGTATTGACTATTCTGGTGAAACAAATAATACATTAGCCAGAAATAATGTATATTTCTGATTATAAAGCATCTTGACTCTATTTTTCTGAACTTGGAAGGAGAGTGTTGAGACTGGAAATTTGTAACTTCTTCTGTTTTAAGTATTATTATATACAATGGAAAAGGCAGTTGGGTGAGGTAATGTTCCCTGAAGTAGAATTTCTGATTTTGTTTGTCATTTTGAGGGCTTTTGGATAACTTGCTTTACAGCCGAGGTATTTCTAAGTGCTGGACTGTCTTAAGAAGCCTATTCTGGGATATAACTCCAAAAAAAAAAATCTATGTCTCTCTGTTTTGTCTAGCATATTCCCTAAATTTGGAATAGTCCCCAGATTAGATGAGGAACTAGTATGTTTAAAAACAAAAAAAATTTGGGTTAGCAGTCAATTGGACTAATAACAATTATTAATACCTCAATTTTCTTCAGAGTGTTCTCTTGAATGATGGGCTATAAGCAAATAATGTATTGGTGTCATTACTGCAATTTAAAACAAGATAACAGAAGTAGAATGTTTTTTTGGAAGCAGAAAAATTGTTACTGTGGTATTCTTTAAGAATGTGGACTGTAGAAATTCTAGTACTTGTGAACATTTCTAGGATAATTGGCAATGAATGTTCTCTTATGAAAAATAATTTCAGGTATTATCATGAAGTTTCTTGAGTACTACCAGGAGTGTGGTGTGTGCTGTGTCATAATCTGTCACATTCCCCAAAATAAATTTTTTAATTTAATATATAATTCTCCTGTCCCACAAAACTAAGGACAATTTTTTTGGATTATTTTAAAAAATACCATATTTCTAGGTATAAGATAAATCTTATATTTCTGATGTCTTGGTTTGTGCTTGGTCTTTGGGCTGGGGTAATAACTGGTGTTTAGCTAGCTCTGTATCTCCCAGAGACATCCCTGCAGTTTCTCTGGCAAGCTGCCATCTTTTCTGCTCCAGTCATGGGACCTTTCAGTTTCCCTTTTCAGGGAGTGTTTTCTAGCCAGTTTACTTAATTTCCTGATGTTAAGAAATGTCTGTGGATGTTGTGAGCCCTTCAGCCACAGTGAATAATTCATTAACAAATCACAAACCGAGATCTTTTGCACAGATTGTCAAAAAATTTTTCTATTTTAACAACTTCTAACAGAAGATAGAGCTATGGTTGTCAGATAGGCATTTGGCACTGCTCTGGAGCTTTTCTGTATGGATAGTTAAACTCTAGTTCAGAGTTAAAAGAAAAGTATGTGTTTCCATTTAATGAGGTTGTTACGCTTGGAGTTTGTCAAATAAGTATAAGTTAAAAACAACCCTGTATCTCTAATTCTTTCACCTCTAATATGAATTTTTTTTGTTTTAAAGTCTAGGGACTCCATCAAGTTGGATGACCTGAAGGCAGAAGTGTCCCCACGAATTTCAGCAGAAGATCTGATAGACTTGTGTGAGCTGACAGGACCCAGCCATTCCAAAACACCTGTTAAGAAAACAAAGCCCAGCAAGCCGAAGCTGCTGGTGGTGGACATCCGTAACAGTGAGGAGTATCCTTCAGATCTGAGTGCCAGCCTTGCTGAATCCTGCCTGTGCCAGTAGCTGAATTCTGCCTGTGCCTATTGCTTCCTCTCTGTCTGCAGGCTGGTGTGTTAGAGTGGTGCATGATGGAGAGAGAGGGGTCTGGTAGAGCTGGAGTGGAAGTGCTGAATTCCAGGGGTTTTCAGCATGGAGAGGCCTGGTTTGCAGAGCAGAGGACAAATCAGTTTTTTCCTTCCCATTGTAAATTGTGGGCTAAGAGAAATCACTTTGTACCAGTAGCACAAGTGCTTTAGTGCTACATTTTTCTTTAGAACAGGTTTTATCAGCAGACCTTCCCCATTTAATATGGCCAATATTTTGGAAAGGTGTGAGGCTTTCCAATTAAATGGAAGAGAGAAAGAGAAGAGTTGAAAGCTGATGTGCTTTGCCAGTCCCTCAGTGGAAAATTGATTCCTTTTGAGTGCCTTCTAGCTGTGTCAGGTAATGCAACCATGTAGCCATCCTAAGTCCTCTAGTAGGGATAATCAGAAAAGAGTTGAAGGTGTTTTGGAGCTATGTTTTTACCAGGATCACTACCCTGTCTACACCTTTCATGTGTTCCTTTTCAAGTATCGTTCTTTGCATAAGGAGTATTTTTTTAATTCGTTGGGTTTGGTTTTTTTCCTGAAATAGTGTAGTTGCAGGACTGGGATGGTTTGCATTTTGGAAGGGGTAGTCCTTCTTAAAGATGTTTTGGTATGTTTGAAGCTTATAGTAGACTCAAATGTGCTGCCTTTTATATGGTGGACTGATATCCTAACACCCATCTGGTATTAACAGGTAGGAAGTGCCACTAAAAAGGCAGCCTGGAAGGCAGTAAAATTGCCCTTGAGTGAACTGGTTAGTATATCATTTGCAGAAGAAAATATCTGGTATGTGGAATATTATCAAATTGTCAGCAGTTACTATAAATGAGAAACCATAAGAATACCGCATTCAGTGTCCTGTTCATTCTTGCAGTAAGGAAACAGGGTTTGTGTTTGTCACAAAATTTCAACAAGCTAAGATAGGATCAGACTGTATGTTTCTGTGGTGTGTATTTTAGATATGATAGACCACTGTGAGGTGATTAGAAAATATGATCATTTTGTATATTTTGGTTTTAGTCTTTTTCCTCATGCATGCCCGTCATGCTAAACTTTGCTTTCACTTTGTTTTCTTAGTGTTTTGAGAAAAGCATGAGAGGACTTCCAACAAGTATCAAACATGTTTCATATTTCATAATATGACCCACATGAAAGCTGAGAGATTGTTTTGTAACGAAGCTCATCTTGCAAGGCCAAGACTTATCAGCACTATTTCAGCTGGCCAGCAATTCTTCTAAGGCTTATTTCATTAAGCATGTCAGCAGATATATTGGCAGCCTTCCAATCATGTTTTGAAAGTTATAGCTGCATATTTATGGTCTCTCAGGCTCTACCACAAAATCCTGGCCTTTTTGTTTATTGTCTTAGCAATTAGACCTTTTTTACAGACTAGGTCATGTTTCTCTAGGGGTAATCAGTGGCTTAAGTAACTAAATTTGTCCAAAGTTATTTTCTGTCTAAATGATGATCATTTCAGAACCTAATCAATAGCAGTGGGAGTTATGTGATTATAAATGGGGTTGGGGAGATGGGATTGGCACAGAGGAATAAAGGAGGGATATAATTTTCCCATTCAAAATAGAAATAAACTATTTCTAACATTAATGAATGGTGCATGATCCTATTTTTTTTCTTTCAGATGTTTTTATATAGCCATGCTTTTCCTACACTACAACAATTATGATCATAAAACTGAAACTGCTACATAAATAATGAGAAACGAATGCTACTATTACTCTAAGTCAGTTAAATCTTACCCCTATTTAAGGCAGCTCCTTTATTTAATAGAATTCTGGGATTTAATTAGAAATTTAACTAGCTTTCTGCAAGTACAGTAATAGAGTGACTAATCTCAGTATTTGACATTGTGTATATTTTTGCAGAACTTTGCTGTTTCCCACCTCTTCGAAGCTGTTTTTGCTTATAGCTGGGGAAAGGGAATGTTCCAGTCATGTGTGTACTGTCTATGAAAGTAATTCAGGGTTTTGTCAAGGCCATAGTGCATTTTCATATTCATAAAAAGCTAGGTAGTAGTAGTCCAACTCAATTTTTATTTAAGAGACCTTCACATTCAATATTTATTTATAAAAGCTCGTTGAATGATCATCCTCTGAAACTGAAGGACAGCTAACTGTGATATCTCTGAGTTTTTTGCTTTTTGCTTTTCAATACCCATTACACACTTGCTTTTAGTGGGACTGCAGATAATATACATGGTGTATTATTGTCTGGGAATCTGAGGTCATATACATTAGAATTTCAATTTGGATCAAAATAGTAGAGGACTTGTGAGGGTTGACAGGAAGTTTGAGGATATTCCTGATAATCCCTGTTTAGTTTTGGTTCTCATTTTAAGTACTTCATTCTTTTTGCATAAAATGCCTCTGGAAGAGGTGCTCCAGCTGCTTATTGGTATTTGGCTCCTCTTAGCAGACTAGAGTTGAAGTGAAATCCACAAAATTAGGTGTACTGGGGATATTGGCTCTTTAGTACTAAGTATTTTTAATTTAGCAGATCATTTTCTGTAGTGCTGTGCTATGTCCTTTTTTGAACCAGCTTTTCATTCTGTGCTTGCTTTCATATGTTGTGTTGGAAGGTTTTTCTCCATATGAATAAACAGTAAATGAGGTTTGTCAAAATATGATATCACAAAAAACCGATGGTGCTGTATCATGGCAGCCAGGGTGAAGAGCAGGTTCATCCTGCAGCTATTCATGCTCCACAGCTTTCTCTGCCTTTCACACCTCCTTAACTGATCCTCCTCAGCTTTAGCCGTGGCCACATCTCTGGCAGCATCAATGTCCCTTTTGCATCAGCATTTACTGCAGAAGGGGATCTCATCCAGTGCCCAGCAACTGCCACGCTGCAGAGCTTCAAAGGAAGAGTTGTGGTGATTGTAGGAAATGCAGTGAAGAACACAGCTGCTGTAAGTATATTGCTGTAATGTATGTTTTTATCCTTAGAGATTCATCAATAGCAAGCATATGGCAGTAGTAAAATAAATGCCAGAGTCTGGAAAATTTAGATTAGGATTTTGTGCATGATGACAGGATTTGGGGTGGTGTTTTTGTTGTTGCTCATTTCTGCTTCTAGACAAAGACATTTCCCTTCAAGTGGTCCACATCTGAGAAGGCTGATGTTTTGAAATGAAATTGTTGAACATTATCTTCTTCAGCTTTAAAATCTTTATTGTTGTCGTGCTGGAGAAGTGCCATCAGCATTTCTAATGTGCATCAGTCAGAGCTTTCAAAATTGGCTTGCATTTACTTTTTGTGGAGTTAGGAAGGGCACATAAGGTAAGTTAGATAGAGACAGATACGTTATGAAGTGCAAAGGAAATAAGATATAATTCATATTACCACTAGTAAGAAACCATGTATTGCCCAGTTTTTTGGAATCACTTGTTCCTGCAGTTGTGCTTAGTGAAGATGAAAATGGTCCTTACTGGTAACTTTTGTATTATATATTTATTGCCAGTGCCTTTAGCTAGACAGGAAGAATATTCAAACTTGCCTGTTCCTTTCTATAACAAAATATTTGTTATAGAACAGAACAGGTAAGTTTGATGGTGTTGAGAACTGCCAGAGGAACAAGTGAAAGTGCCTAAGTATTTCTTTCACTATACTTCTCTCAGATGAAGGAAAGTTATCCTTTTTTTTTCAGACACACTCTTAATTATGGTTTAACTTTAGTTAACTGTTTCTTAAGCCTGTTTACTCAAAGGACATGAACTGTAACCCTGATATGACAAGGAATGCTGTGAATCATTAAAAGGTCTTCACGTCAGGAACAGCAGAAGCATCAGCCCAACACGTGGTGTTCATTTAATACTTGTAGGGAGTTGTAAGTAGATGGAGAAATCCCCTTTATAACCTGCATTTCATCATCTAGAAAATTAACTTGTGATATGTATCAGGTTTCTTAAATAGTAACAGAGATGGCATGAAAGAGGCTGTAAACCATCTCTCACATAGTTTCAGTAATGAGTATGTGTCTTTGTGTGTGAATCCAGGTAATTTCATCTTTTTTAATGTTTCAAAATGTTTGAAATGAACATGAAATGTTTCCTTTGCTGTGCAGCTAAAGAAATCTTGCAGTGTGCTTAGTGCAAGTACTTCAGTCACATGGGAGGTGCTGTCTTAGCCTCTAAACCCAGATTTTCAGCAGCCAAGACAATGTTGACCCAGAATTGTCAATATTGTAGCTTTCCATAAAGAAGAAATGCTGCTTTGACTCTTGATTTGCTTTTAGGGTTCTTGAATTCCTAGCAAAATAGTTTTGAGCTTCAAATAGTAACAAAATACTAGATTGACCAGTCTGACCACAAATTAATTCAATACTAAAGCCTAAATACTGGTTGGAACTCACCAGCTCTACCACACCCTTAAAGTACATGTAACACATGTACTTTGACTGTACATAACAATTATCAATTTGACTGTAGATAACACCTTTTCTTTTGTGGATAATTTTTAAGGCCACTTTCAGTTTTACTCTGCACAGCTGCAGAGTCTGTCACACCCAAGCTATGTAGCTCAAGGCTTGACAAGACCAATAGTTTTTACCTTCTAAATTTTACTAGGTAATCCAATCAGAGGAAAAAATTTAAAAGTGAATGCATGGAAACAAAACCAATTTTTGTCCATGTTATAAGATGCTCAACTTTAAATGTATATTTTCTCAACAGAGGTATGTATTTCCAGATGGAATGAGATGAGCCAAAAATTGTAATTTCTGCCATAAAGGAGAATTTTTCAGAAGTGATATTTAGTCCACTGAAAATTTGGAGAGTACTATATGTTTTGTTTAAATTTATATAGGACTGAGAGGCAGGGGTGAGTGTGGAAAAACACTAATGTTTATAGGGCTGCTGGTAATTAGAAGGTTGAATCTTCCAATTGTGCTTCATATGAACAGCCTACTTGGCATAACTTAAAAATAACTTAAAAAGCAAAGTCAAGTATACTCAACAGACCTGTCGAAAAAGTCTTTTTGCACTTTGTTTCTGTTTCTATTTTTTGCATTTGATTTGGTGCCAGATGATAAAACATTTAAATTGGAAAGAAAATGCTGTCTGGAATTATTATATTCTGAATAGAATATGAGATGTGAGAGGGAAAACTGAAAGCTTCACCACACCACTGTTGCAGCAAGAGGATAAGGAAGGCAGCAGAGTCTCATAGTGCCTCTGGATCTGACAGCTCTGGCTCTAGCTGAACACTTCCTTAGTACAGAATTCAAACAGGGTAATCGTGCATGGCAAGCCATTGATGCTACTAACCCTAAAAATTAAATTAATATATTGACTGATGTACAAGAGCCTTACAGAATGCACCATTAAAAGCATAAATATATTGAAAAAGAGGTATTGTGTGGTGATGTTTGGCTCACACTTCTCTGGAGAATATTCCTTCCTTTCAGCTGCTTCTCACTTGGTGCCAACCTTTCTTCCAGGTTTTTCTGGGCACTTGTTAACAGAACAGATATTTGTTTTTCTCTGAAAACAGCAGGGAACCTCCACATAAAGGGCATTATTTTGGAGTTCATCAATCAGATTCTATTTTCATCTTTGACTTGTGCATATGTTAAATGGCAGCATCTCCTAAGTGAGTTGAATGCCCCTTTCCCACCTCCATAGACAGATAAGCACCTTGTAAATTCCATTATGGACAAGGGATCATCACAGTTGGGAATATAACAGTTAAATGGGCAATAAGTGTTCAGCTCTAGCTTCTTCTTTGGTCTAGGGCAAATAGCATGTCTTCTGATTTTTGTCACTTTAGAAGTCAGAGATACAGCGAGTAAAAAGGTGGATTACAGTTATGCATATGTAGAACAGGGATTATTTTGGATCTTTTTATGGAAGGGTGACATTACTTCATCTTCCCTCCTTCAGCTGAGGAGGTGAGCTTTGAGGTGCTAAGCCATTATCTGTTTCCATTTCAAACTTTTGTCTATATTACTGCAATGTTGACTGAATTTAGAACAGGAGAAATACCTTACCTGACACTAAATCATTCTCTAGTAATTTAATTTTGACAGTGGCATACTTCTACTTCTGTCACATGGTTGTTTAATAAATGTGTTTCCCCCAGTGGTTTAATATATGTGCTTTATTGTCAGCTAAAGGCTATAACAGAATAAAATATACAGGATGCTTTAATCTGTCTAATAATTAGCAACTTATTTATGTTCTGCTTGGAAGAAGACAGATAAGCTGTAAGTCAAAGCTTCAAAAAATCTGTCTCTATAGCTGAGAAATAAATTCTAAATTGTAAATTCTAATTGTTACATTGATTACTTTTTGTCTAGATGAGTTATGCTGCTATAAATATATTGTCTAGACAACTTCTGTAAGTTACTGAAGCAAAGCAGTCATTCTTGCTCATAGCAATAGCTAATAGATAAAATACATTAATGATCTCCAAAACAAAGACAAGAAGTTCTGATTTTCCATGAGATCTTTCTAACCCTTTTCAAGGCAAGAGGGAGAGGGTCAAATTCAAAATTCCTTTTGTATAACATATTCTTGGCTTGGAAAAAAAAGATTTTTTTTTCTATATGAAAATAGCATATAGCATTTTCTCTCTCCTAGTACACTGTCAAAAATTCATTTCTGCTTATATGAAGACTGAGCACATGGTTAAAGTGTCTGATTACTACTGAATTTGTGTGATTTTATTGTCATCTTCCCCAGGCCTTTTTAAAAGCCCTTGCCAGAGAAACAAGTCCTTGCATGATTTCTTCAGTTATAAACTTGTCTTAAAACCACAAATGGATACCTATGAAGCTTCACAGGGTGATCTGAAGATTAGGAATTGCATAGGATACTAAAGGACAGGTGCTTCTAAAGACAAATATATTTATTTGGAAGGGCCTAATGAAATCTCTGGAGTGCAAGTAAACAGAAATTAGGCAATAAACTTCTGGAGATGTTTCCACTATACATCTTTTAGACTCTGTTTCCCTGTAAATAGTTTCTTCAGAAAAATGAACAATTGGAATGAAAGCTTTTCTCTTTGCAGGGATGGAGGGGCCCCTTATGAATCTCAGAATGGCTCTTTCATGTTTGTTTTGTTAAGGCCTCATTCTCCCATCTGCATTCAGACTCAGAGCCTACTGGAATTATCAGAGCCTCCTTGGTGGCTTTAAAGAGGAAGAGATTAAGCTTGTCTTTTGAAAACTTTGGAACATTTTAGTTAATCAGCAACAATCCTTTTGGTTGTAACTCTCCCCAGTACATGGTTAAGTCTTCATTATTTCATTCTGTAAATTTAGCCCTTGTTATTGTTGTACCAAGTGTAATGTATGCATGCTTTCCTTCATGGAGAGAGAGCAGCCCTGCTGCTGTTGCCAGTTCATGTTCACACAGCCTGAGAGAGACCCTTGGGCTGCCAGCCAGGAGCTGGGCTGTGCTGTTGTCACTCTGCCCCTGGCTTTGGCCAGGGAGCACTGAGTGCCTCAGGTACAGCAGTGAGGACCTAAATCTCTCACTGCCACAGCCAGGTGTGAAAGAGGAAGGGAGAAAATACAAGATCTTAGGAGCAGAATTTGGGTGTTCCTTTCCCTCTGAAGTAAGTGCCAAGGAAAACAGGCTAAGCCTAGAACTCCAGAATAGGTTCTTTTTAAATTTTTTACTGAGACCAATGGTAGCAGCCATTGGAAATTTTAGTTGTTATTTGATGTAGGATTTGTTTGGCCTGTGTGCCTTACTGTGCAGAGGTTTGGATGCTTCTGGAATGAGGAATCAGGGAGTCCTTGGCTTTCCCTATGAAAGTATGTCTGAGAGATGCTGGCAAGCAGGATGTCAGCTCCTTTCAATCATCTGAGGACAGGGAAGGTGGGAGAATGGTGAACCTGAATCTTGCAGTGGTGCTGTCAGGCTGTGGTTACAGTCTTTGTGGACTGCAGCTCTGAAAGAGTACTCTTGTCCTTGATGGAGCTTGCATGGATGAGGTTGTATCCATGTTGCTTGGGGCTGCTGGATTATAACATAGAATTTTCACTTTCTGGGGCTGTTTCTCAGCTCTGAGACAGAGTTTTGTGTTTCCTGGTATTCCAGTTCAGAGAATCTGAAATGGTGATAACTGAAATAGAGATGGTAATGAACTATAAATATTTGTTATAGGTTCAGGACCTTGTGTAAAGATATAGCAGCCAGAATGGTGCTGGTGAATTTGGCAGATACAATATCCATGCTGCTTGTCTGGAGTAATGTTGTTTTGCATTTCTCTAAACTGTATCTGAACCAGCCTTTGAATAGGATGGAGTGACTGACTGCTGCAGGAGGGTTTGAGTAGAAACTGGACAAAACTTGCAGTTTGGGTAGTGTTAGGAGAAAGTACTACAAATCACAAAGAAATGTTTTTCATTATCAAGTACTTCTTTGACCATTTTTCAAGATCTAAGGCAACCCATGGACCTGGGGGGAGATGTTAGAGTCTTTCACAAAGACTCATACTTACATTTTATATCCAAGCCAGCTGTTATGTCTCTGTTCAAAATTATATATTGATGTTCCCTAACAGCTTTTTGAATTTTCTGTTGAGTGAGAAATAGAGTTGTTTTCTTTCTGTATTTTCATTTTACATTCCGTTCATCTATAATGTGTGCACTGCATTTATTTTGCTCTGTATGAATTAGCTGTGTTGCAACAGCTAAATATCTGCAACTGACTAATTTTCAAGTTTCACTTTCAGCTGTTTTTTTTTAATGCAGATGATTTCTAGGTGGAAATTTTAAAATGCAGGTGTTTAAAATTTATCACTTGAAGTTTGAGTGTTTACTCTTACTTTCATTCTCAGTAAAACTTATTCTGAAACCAGCTATTAAATACCTGTTTATTTAGGCTTATTTTCAAATCTTAGCATGTAAGTCCTTTAAGTTACTGCTGTGTTTTTGTACTGATGGAATGGAAATTGTTCCCTTTTGGCCAGGTCTACATATAGAGAATTTTCCTTTGATCTTGTTAGAGCACTTGGTTCTATGTTCCACCCCTCCTAGCCCCTAGTATGTGTTTGCACCAAGTTGTCTTTTCTGTGTTTGTTTTTTGACTTCCATTCACTTTATGGTAATACTACAACCAACAACTAGGCACTGCTTTGTTGATATGGGAGGTTTTAGGTTCCTGTCTTCTCCATGGTGTTAAAGTGTTACTTTTCTGGAACATTTTAATATAAGAAGTAGCTGACTAAAAATAATCTTGTGTACTGGATCTCTGTTGTGGCATATGGAGAGTGTTGTTTAAAAAGTTGCAAACTGATCACTTTGACTGTTGAGCTTTCAGAGGGGTGTGGGTGAGCTCTTGGACTGAAATCACACAGCAAAATAGACTGCAATTCCTGAGAGGTTTGTGTAGCATGAGTTTGCTAGTGAAATCTAGAAATAATCTTGTGGAAATGAATGAATACTATAAAATTTGATTGATATTTCTCCTCCAACTTCTCTTTTCCTTCTGACTCTTTTGGAGTAAGCTGTTAATATTTATATATACACTTGTCACAGTGATCATTTTTGGTATTCTGGTGCAGGATGTTGCTCCTCCTTCCCTCCCAGCCTGCCCTTTAATTACAGCCTGTCACAGGAATGTCTGGCAGAGTGAATAATGTGTGCACAGCAGCCCTCGTGGCTGGCCCAAAGGGTGCTGGGAGTGGGGCTGCTCACACTCACACTCTTGTGCTCTCACACTCTGCTGCAGACAGCCTGAAAACGTGCCTGGCATCAGACATGCAGCACTTGAAAGCTGTTCTTTTGCTGCTTGGAACAGGCTAGTAGAAACATTTTGATCAATTCTCCAATGTGCATATCATTAAGGTTCTTGATGGTGCTTAAAGGAGCAGTCCTGTTCTGCTGTTTATATTGAGAGCATCACCAAGGCAGGGTAAAATCTTTAATATTTGCCCAGATTTTGGTATGAATTTGCTGTGATCTTGTCTGTCTCTGAAAGCCTGACTTTTTGTATCTGCATGAAGAGTCTTAACTGACTACTTTCAAATGCAAATTGCAACTTTCTGGCTCAGTTATGTTCATCAAGAAGGCTGTTTTGTGTGGAATTGATGGATGCATTCATTAATAGAGGAGCTATGTTTCCAAAGACTTCAGCAAATCATCATATAGTAGTCATTAAACAAGTTTCTCACTTATTCATCCTTTCATATGTAATTGCTGTGAAAGCAGCAAGAAGAATTTCAATTTGGAAGTTCAGTTGAAGCATTAGATGCAACCAGGGAAAACACAGTAACTGGGCTTGGGAATCTCATTTTGAGGAAAGGCCCCCTGAAGCAGAAAGTAAAAAGCCTAAAGTCCTGTAGTATCCCTTGAAGCCTTTCTCAGATAGGCACAACTCCCATTTCCCCCAGCTAGTCTTCTTGTCTAAATGAAAGCAGAAGCATTACAGAGTGTGATCCATTGGTGGTGTGGGGAAGGATACATTTCAGAAGTTACATCAACACAAATATTTGATAAATTTGAGAAAGTTTAATCATATAATAAAGTACAGTATATTTCTATTTACAGAAATATATTTCTGTAAAATGGAATTTAATTGTACACTACCTTTATGTGTTCCAATACATCTCTCTTTAAAATGTAGGTGCTTTACAGGTTGCTAAGGATGATGTAGCCCATGGGCTTACCTCTTCACCATGTTATTTTCAGTCTTAACAGCACCTTTGTAAGTTGGATTATTTAGTGAACTACAAATTACATATTCAGGTTCCTGTTAGTAAACTCCTAGTTGACATTTTCTGGTTGCATTTATAAAGGAAACAGAGCCCCTGTATGCATTCCAGGATGGCAGTTTCTGCTGTAGAAAGTCTGGGGCATTCATTCAGAAGAGCACCTTGGGATTTTTTTGATGCATGAGATTTTGCTCTTTTTGGATCAATGATTTTTATTTTTTTCCAGCTTCTTATGAAGCATTAATTTTTTATCTTTATTTCTTTGATTCAGGCTACTGATATTTGGCATAACTGAGGGTCAAACTGGGGAGAAAATCTATGTAGCTGTTTCAAACAATCCTTCCTCTCGTGCCCCTCCATCAGTGCATACACCAGAAATAACACTCCCCTGTATTTTGAAAATAGTGGCTTCATGGAGTGTATTTTGGCAAGGCAAGGTAGCAGGTGGTGTTGGAACATTTCAGACACATGGTGAACAAGTTCCTGTTCTTGTCTGCCACAGACAGGCTCCTCTGTCTGGGAGAGGGTGGCACAGACATGTGCAGAGGAACAGAACTATAAAAAGTCAAACCTTTAATAAGGAAGACTGCTGTGCCACTAAGAGAATATTTCTTAGTTTAGTAAGAAATAGTAGTACCTTTTGCTTTACCAGAAGTTACTATTTCTCTTCCAGTGGAAAAATGGGGGTAAGGCAAAAGGTAAAACAGGAATGTCTTTGATCAGCTCAAGTCCTATTGCCAAATGACTTAAACCTGGAGACTTTTGTGCAGTTCCTGGGCAGATGTAAGAGCAAAGTTCTTGGAGGCTGATATTGGGGATTGGATGGCAACTCTCAGCTTATGTCAATGTGCCTCCAGGCCCCTGATTCACAGCTAATTCCCACAGTAGTGAGGCACTGGTAGTAGCACATTTCCTGCTCAGTGGTTTTTCCCTGGCTGGATGTTGAGCTGCAATATTTTGAATTGTATTTGCAGCATTTCTCACTGAAACTAGGCAGACAACAGCAAACAGTTCTGTGACAACTTAAAAAAAAAAAAAGCTCATGTTATGGTATATCATGTTGTGCTTTCTGCCACCATTGCCCAGATTTTGCAGTGCTTGCTTCCCAGAGGCCCTGCAAGAAGCAACAAATTCACTGTAAGGTTTTAAAGTCACCTTGTCATATGCAGTAAAGAAAATGTATTTTAGACATACCTTGGTTACTAAAGCAGTTGTAAAATACAGTGGGACACAGGCCTTAATGCTCAAACCCCAGGTACAAGGCATTTGTTTGTGTATTTTATTTTAAGGTTACATTGAATGGTAGTTATATTAGGTTTAGGGCATTCAAAACACTTGGAGCAGGGTTTACAGTTTATTATCAGCATTTTAAAAATACCAGTAGTCAGAGAGTGGAACATCTCTGTTAACACATGGGACACTGTACTCAGGAAATAACCTGCTGCTTCCTGCCAGCCTGAAGGCTCATTGCCATTTGTCATTTCTGCTGGCTCTGAGCAGTGTTGGTGTCTAAGACACAGCACTGAACATTAGTCACAGGTGGAGAGCACTGTGAGGGGACAGATATGTCCATGTGAAGTAGAGATACCTGGTAGGAGTATTTCACTGGGAATATAAACTATTTTTGTAGTTGATGGTGTGCACAGCTGAGTGCTATCTTTGTTTGTGCATTACTGGACACCACATCTTTATGAACTGTGATTATAGCAAGAGGTATTTGGGCTCTCCTAGTGATGTCTCTGTGCATATCACACCACCTGTGCAGCCCAGAACCTTTCCAAAAGCATGGCATTTACTTTGCTCATGAAAGCTGACATCCCCATATGGTGAATGTTTACTGTCAGCTGCTTTGATTGCTTGATTGCAGGATTTTTTTTATTTGATTCTTTGACTCTTGTACTGAATAATCCAAACTGATGGGGAAAGAGATGATTGAACTTTAAGTCTTTCCTGAACCACCTGAAACAAATATAACAGCCAAAATGCTGACAGGTAATCACGTGTGTATCGAGTTCTGCCTTAGTACTGTTATGCTGTAATAGGTAATTAGGAGGAAAATAAATGAAAAAAGAAATCCCGTGTATTGAGTTTGATTGAGGTGCCCAGAGGTGTTCTTGAGTCAGTAATTTAGTTGTTTGTGCAAAGTCAGCAACCTGGACATCACACCTGGACATGTTCTCAAATAGCATCACTAACTATTTTAAAGAGTCAAAAAGGGAATTGTGAATGTTTTACATAGCCCATTGGAAACACTCAATGGTTTTACAAATGGTACTGATTTGACAACCAGTTTTAAAGGAACAGTCTCAAAGACTCAGATGGCAGAGCAATCTCTCACAGCTATTGGAAATTAAGTAAATCTATTAATTTCTCTCTGATTAGTCCATTTTGATGCTTGCTTTTAATGCATTGGAGTCAGTGTATAGAAGGCAAATTTGACATGTAATGCAGAAAGAATTGTTTGGATTTTGGTATTCTGAAACAAAATTTTGATTTTTTACTCCTAATTATTTTGATATACAAAAGTCAGTGCAATGTTTCACAGTGTTCCTATGTGGGAAGTGGCAATTGCTGTGTTTGGTTTATGGCATGAACTGCTTGAGGAGAGAGGCTTTCCATGGTGGGGGGATACCTGTTTATACTGTTTAGCCTGCCTATGGGCACACTGGTGGGAGCAGGGAGGATTAGAGATGGTAAACCCCAAATTCATATCTGACATCTGTGAGATCAAGTCACATCAGACAAGTTTGACAGGGAAGCAAATGACTTTCCCCTCAAACAGTGATGCTTGTACACTTGGGAAGCTGCAGAAAAGAGCTGGGAGTTAGATTAATGCACAGAAAAATATTTGTTAGTTCATGCTTTGAGAGAGCCTCCAGTGCTTGCCCTGACATTAAACAGTCCTTTTAGAATGAGGTAAAAACCTGCCTAAGCAGAGATAAATAAAGTTCATTGTTATTAGTGTGACACTTTCAGGTTTTAACTTCCAGCTGTTTTAACACACTGGCCTGGGCTCCTGTGTTGGACTTGTGGTGCAAAAAAAGAACTTCCTAGGGTCTGATATTTTTTGTTTAATTTGCCTTACATAACAGGAAGTTATTGTCACTTAAGGACTATGATATGCAGTGAGCTAATGATATATCTGTTTCAGTTTGCAGCTCATCTAGTGAAAAACAAGTACCCAAGGGTCTGCATCCTTGATGGAGGAATCAACAAGATCAAGCCAACTGGTCTCCTCACTGTTCCTTCTCCACAAATCTAAGTGACTGTGAACATTCAGGGCAATCTGTCTCAAGAGGAAAGTCCTACCTACAGCACAGATATCCTGAGCCTAAAGGGCATTATGGCATCTTCACAAGCTGTCCTGGTGATCAGTGTCTTTTCCTGCAGCTGTAGAGCCCAGGAGTTTCATGTTTGTTCTTTAATATAGAGCTTAGTTGGAACTGATCAAAAGTGAAGCTTTAAGCTTTCCAAGAAATCTCTTTCAGCACTGATGCAGTGCAGAAGTGCTTGGGCAAGTCTGAACACAGAGAGAGTAACTTAACCTGGCTTTTGGTGTCTTACATTTCTGTGGAACAAAGTTAACTGGCACTTGATGGCTCTAAGGTGCACTTAGATTATTTGGAAAAGTATTTTACTGTGAATAATGAAAGTAGCAAAATGAAACTGTACCTTGTATATTGTGTGAAAAAGTGTGTTCCCTAATATTTGAAAAGTAATTGCTGTATCTTCTGACTTGCTTTATTTCTGGAGAAAGTGTTTTTTTCATCTGGTTTGGAAATAAAGATGTGTCCCAAATTGAAAGTCACTGTAAGAGCAGCTGCTGATTCAATCCAAAGTCTATCACAAGGTGGAAAATTTCTTCTACTCTGTGGTGACTTTAACAATCTATTTCTATAATCATATCAAATCTAACAATTTCTGGAACAATTACAGTTACCAGAAAGGTGGGCTTTCAACAATACTGTGTTTTGGGAGTATAAATAATTTATTCTTAAAATAATAGTGTGCTTCCATTTTAGAATCTCATGCCTTGGAAGGAAACATTGCAATTTTAATTTTCATGTGAAAACATTCTAGAATTATCACTCTTGTATGAATTGGAAGTTGAGAGTTTTCTTTGGCCCTGTACTCCTTCAGCTAGTGGTGTCAATTTTCTTGGGGATTTTTGGAGTTCCTTGAAGATGAACTTGAGCACAGACAGGTTGGGACAGCAACCTGCTTTTGAGCTGGGCTGGCTGCAAGTGCTGCAGATGAGTGAAAGCAGGCTCCCACAAAGGCCATAAGGTGGCTGTGCAGCAAAGATGTGGGAATTACTTTGCAGTAAGAAGCCAAAAGCACTTAAAGCACCAAGAGAAACAAGACTTGGCATATCTCTTGCTGAGAAGCTAAAAATAAACTTGATTTAGAAAACTGCCACCTTTCAAGAGAGGTGGGGAAAAGAAACCCCAACAGCCTATTCCTCCCCATCAAAATCCCATGTTAGGTTTGCTATCTTGTCAGGTCCATTATTCTAAAAATAATGCTGGAGATGGGAGGAAGGCTAGGAAAATAAAATGATCTGTCTTCAGGAATGCTCCTTGAAAATATTACATTTAATCCAGGAAAAGTAGTTATGATAATATAAAACTGTCAGTATGACACTGAAATTAAATAGAAATGTGGAAGAATGTGTTTTAGAAGACCAGAAAGTGTTAGATTTATTTTTTTACGTTTTTAAAGCTAGAAAAAACTGACACAACATGAGGCTTAATAATCACTGAAGTGTGAGGATTAATATGTATTTTGTAAAATTAACAAAATGACACCAAAGATCTGTTCACCTGGTTACAGCCACATAACAGCTTGCATTGTGAATTTGACACCCTGCTCTTTTATTAGAGCATCATCTGGAACATGGCAGGTTCCCCAATACAAGCTCACTGTAGGGTAATGAGGATTTGCAGTGGAGATGGGATTATGGTATGTCTTATTTGAGGATTTTATATCAGGAGTAGGGAATAGTTTTAATTTGGCAAGCAGAACATTGCAGCAGCTAACTATTTCCTTCTTCTTCTGTCACAACAGGTTTCCAAAACTGAGAAGTCCAAGAGAGAGGTGGGCAGTGAAAGGCTGGGAACATTTCTGTAAATCACAGTCACCCCTGATCGCTTGTTCTGTGGAGTTTTTCAGTGTTGGTGGTTGTGGGTTTGGGGGTTTATGGTTTTGGGAGGGGTTTTTTGAACTGAAACTGTGGAAGACGAGACTTTGTGAGTGGTGCTGAAAGAGGAAATCTTCATTCTCTTGGTGGGGCAAGCAGAAAGTTTTGTAGAGCTCTTGAAAGGTTTCTGGAGGCTGACTTTTCCCAACATGTGCATTTCTAGAAGCAAGGTTTGTCCAGCTGTGCCATTCTCTGGTTTAGACTGCAATTGGATGCCATAAAGTTTCAGTAGGAGAAAAAAAACCAATATGAATGTTCCATGTTGGTGTCTTCTGCTGCTAGCATAAAAATATCCTAACTAAATATTTCCCACTGTTGGGCCTGGAAAATGCAGCCTCTCTTAGTCTGTTTTTTCCTGCCATTTTAAAAACATCCTGAATCTGCTCCAGCCACCTGGGCCTATAGCTTCCTGCCAGGACAGCCATATTCCCAGAGTATGCTATCCATGTGGGCTTCTAAAAAATGCCAAGGAATTAATTTTCTTTGGCAGCCTTAGACCTATTGATCATCGCAGACTACGAAAAAATTGCTGCTGACACTGTAGTGTCCTTCTTCAGACAGCATACAGTCCTTTGAGCTTTTCATTGCAGTTTGCATCTAAGTTCCTTGGGATTTATTTTGTTTTTACAAGTAGATATTTGTCCTGTTTGGTTCACTTCTTTTGGAGCAGAGGCTAAGACTATTTGTTCTTATCCTAGAAACCTCCCTTCCTGCATCCATTGTTTTTCCCTTTGTCATCCTGGTTTCTCCATGCCTAGCTTCTCTGTGACCAGGGTACTGTCCCAGTTCAGGATAGGAACAACTCACAATGCAGCAGAAAGGATGGAAATTACAGTGTTTACTTCACTCTAACTTTCACTAATCTGGTTCATTTGAGGCTTGTTGATTTTGGGGTGGTTTTGTTGGTTTTTGAGATGTTCTGTTGTTATCCCAATTTAGCATAAGTCTTCCCTTTCAAATTCTGTTCTTCCCACTGGCAGTCCTTTTTGGTAGAGTGTTCTGGTCAACTCTTCCTGGTATATCTGAACTAGAGGCAGTAACCATAACAGGTGGGGAGATGCTGGTATGTATTCTTTCATTTAGATAACTTATTTTTCTGATTTCCAAGATGATCTCTAGAGCTGCTAAGGGCTAAATAATTTGTCAAAGTGGGTGAGGGTTAAATTTCCTCCCATTCTTTTTCCCAGTTTTAATCTATCCTTAGGCTTACTGACAAGATCACTGCACTTCACTGTGTTGCCTGGGACTTTGCATTCACAATCTGTGTAGGCATCACACAGTGGTATGATCTTATTTCTGTGACCTTCTGGATATCATTATCAAGACTCCCTGTGATATTTTAGCCAGCTAAGGAAGATGTTTATTAGAGTCTCTCTTAGCTGGACTTCAGAGCTGCACCACACAAAATTCAATAAAACAAAAAACCCCAAATGACATGATTTAGTTCTTCAGCAGCTGCATCACTGATGTTATTATTGAAGGAGGTACTGTGAGAGCCTCTCAGTTCTGTGACCTGAGACATATTTGCTGCTCTTATTTACAGGGTGTGAATTCTGTTGTACAGAATATCACTTGTCAAGATTTAATTTATGTTTGTACTTTTAGTAGCTTATCAAGTTCCTTCAGTTAATATAAAAAATTAGGTATGTCTTTATTTAGCTTTCACAGTGTTCCGATTGAGTTACTTAGAGGCCTGGGAATTGTGTGGGACTGAGTATGGCCTTTTAATCTCCCATTTCCAGTTATCTTTTCTTTGCTGATGAGTCAACTGGCCTCTCCCATTGTTACATTAGAAAATTCACTGTCATCAGTCTTATCTTGCTATTTTTAATTATTTTTCTTGGGCCTAGCTTGTGAAAATTAACTGAAAGAATTATTATTCTTCCCAAAAGTGTTTCTTTCCCAGAGAAGTAATGAAACTTGATCTGTGCTGACTTAGCTAACATCAGATTTGTATATTTGACTAGCAAAATTACAGTTTTTCCTTTCTGTTTGAATGCTAAGCTATAATGCTGGTATTGTCAGTCTTTTATGTTTCCAGACTTAGTACAAAGCTGATGCCAGAAACTGCAGGCTTGTTTGGAACTTGTGTTTCATTTACTTTTCAAGTGACCATGAAGCTTTAAGTTTGCCACTGGTAGTGTCTTTTAAATAATAGCTCCAAAATACCTGTAGGACAACAGTCTCTGTTCTATGTCAACAGAGTCTGTATTCCTTTCATTTAGGCTTGAAAATTCTTCTTGTACTGCCATAAGCATTTGTGATTGAAGATAATTCAGTTTTGTTGTATGTTTCTCATTATATCAGCATTTAATAAACCAATGTCATGCAGAATTTAAAGAAACTTTAAAAACATAGAATCAGTAGAATGCTGTTACCACTGAATCAATTTGTAAGTATTTTTTGTAAAGCCTTTCCCCAAAATTTGTTTAACCATGATATAAATCCATGATCAGATTAATCTCTAACAGTGGTATTGCATGTAAAGGTAGAGACCCCAGTGCATGCAGTCCTGTAATTCACGAATTTTCCTTCCCTGGTGATGAGTCCTTCGTGCTTTAGGAGCAGGGACACCAGGTTTTCAGACACAGTAATCTGTCTAAAAGAGCAGATGGAGTAAAGCAATGTGGTGATCATTGGATTCAATGGGAACAATCCAGGGAGAAGTTGCAGATCACTGGTTTAATTAGTATTTCCTAACTGAAGCAGGATTAAATGTCTCCTCCTTGTCTATCTAGAATTATCTGTCATTACCTCATTTTAGAGAGGAATAGTGTCTGGTGGTATCAACTTTTTTCAGCTGAGCCAGCCAAAAAGAGTAAAACTGAGAGTACAGAGCAGGTAGCTGTGATAGCCATGGGGTGACATTCTTGCCATTTGGTCAGTTAACTTGATTTGACTTGGTTCAGTAGCTACCCTAAATGTTTTTTCTCAAGTCCTTTGAAATTTGAATGAGCTAATGTCTCTGATTTTACACCTTTGCTTTAAGTAAAGCTGTTATTTCAAACAACATTGTTTCTCCAGCCTCAAAGACAAAGGTGACATCTCACGTAGGATGTTGTCCTCAAGAGAGGAACTTGCTGGCTTTCAAGTTTTACATGTCCTCAGTTCAGTGGCAGCTCTTCAGCAGCTGGAATGCCCATACTCCAGGTCTGGAGAGATGTCCCATGTACAATAAGTACCTGGAGGAAGCAACATGGAGAACTTACTTTAGTATGAAACTTTATGGGCATATATGCAGCTATAATATGTGTAGGAATACAATATGGTTAGCAAACAGCTTACTTTAATTTGACAAGATTGTTAAAAACTGCCAGCTCTTTTTGGAGAATACTCTGAAATTAGTTAGAATAGCTCAAAGAGGTTGTAATAATTAAAATTTCTCCTTTGCAGTAATTGTATAGGTGTGCAGTGCACACACATACACGTTAAGCCAAGGGCTTTACTAAACCAGGTAAGTCCTCTTGTCACTTCAGAGAGAAAATTTCCTATTACTTTTCAAGGAGAAACCAGCAAAATGGGCAGTTAGAACCCAGTGCTGTTGCAATATACCTGAGCTCAATTGTTCTAATTACTTCTTTTGAAATGTTTTGTGCCTCTTGATCCAATATGTGAGAATATACACTTACCCTACATTTCTTCTTAAAGCCCTAAAGATAAACCATTATTTACCCAGGCTTCTTTGCTGTCATCCTGCCTGATAGTGCTTTTACTGTGCACTTTACAGGCCCTCCCCCTCTCCCTCCAGGATTTCATTCAGCTTTTTATAGGGCCTTACCTTTAGTTCACCTTCCCTATTGAAAACATGTGATGAGTTTTCTTTCTCAGAAGAGTTTTTTAATGCACTCATTGTGTTTACTGTTCCTAGAAGCTACTTGCTCCTTATTAGCATATGCCTGAAACCACTGACATTGGAATCCTGGGCTTGTAATGAAATGAGATTGCTGCTGTGCACAGTGGATGGAAGGGAGGAAGAAGTGGAAAATTCTTCTCAGTGCCTCTCTTGGAAAGGCATCCCTCCCATGAGGAATCACTGAGAGAAGTCTTCATGGTGATGGATGTGAACCAGTGGGGGCAGCAGGACAGAAGGCATCAGGGAATTAATTTCTAATTACTCTTTCCTGGCAAGGTAGAATAATTGACACATAGAGCTCATGCTTCAAACTGCAGCCTGTTGCTGACTACTCTTTACAGGAGCACCAATCCCTCATGGACTGGGGCTGCTCTTGGGTGAGCACCTCCTGAGACTCTGTCATGAACTGTCACCCCCTCTTCTGGCAAAGACAAGGTGCCTGCCTTTTTTTTTTTTTTTTTTTTTTTGGGGTTTTTTTAAGTAGTAGGGAAAGACAGGCACTGGAAAAATTCAAGCAGCTCTACTGTATGTGCTGCACGTAAAAGTTGTGTGATAAATGGTCATAGCAGTAATCTAAACATATTACATTTAGTAATCTAAACAAATCTAAACATAAACATAATCTAAACAATCTAAGCATAGCAGTAATCTAAACATATCTAAACAATGGGATCTCCATTGTGCACCTGTTCACTTGTTACAATGCTGTGTTGTCCTGCTGCAGAGCCTCACCTGTTCACAATTTACAACACCTTGATAGATTACTACAGCATTGGACTTCTGTAGTTTTGTGCAGAAACACCAGACTTGAGTCTGTGCCAGATTAAGAAAAGGTTACTTCATGCTGTAGAAACAGCTTCTTGTAACTCCTGGCCAGTTTTCAGAAACCTTTAGTTACTTACACAGAGGTCTTGCAAAAACCTGAACCCTTTGTTAAATGTCCATATGGGACCCAAGTTCCTGAAAATCAGACCTTCACACTCAGTGCTGAACATTTGAAAATTTGAACATGAACTTGGAAAGTTTGTCCTCAAAAGGGTCAGGATTTACATTCACTGTCTGTGGTTTCAGTGGGAAATGCTGGCAGAGCCATCTCTGTAGTGTTGTTAACTTGTTTTGCAGACCACCCATTCTGCCTGTGCAATAGAACAAGCCTAAAATGAGGCATTCATTGATGGCATTTGTCCTTACTGATCTCATTTAGTTGATTAAAAGAAGAAAAAATTCTCCTGTACCTGTTTTCCTTGTGAAATCTTAGACGGACTACAAAATCCTCTTTAAGTCTTTGCTGACCCTGTTTCAGATTTCATTTTCAGGGGAGTGCTTTTTCATAAGAAACCTTAAGAAGTTCAAATATTAGCAGGCATGAAGATTGCTTTCTACACTGTTTTAGTGCTTCAGCAAGTTACAAAGATTATCAGAGGCACCTTCAGGTTGAAGGTAATGTCAGAACTCCTTGCTTTAAGTTAGACATAGGCTTAAGTTCCTTAAATGCTTTATTCTGATCTGGCTAGAAACAATTAGCAGGGATGAGCAAAACTTAAGCTTTGCCTGAATCCACTCAAAGACCTGAGGAATTTCTGTTACATTGTTTTTTTTAATTAAGCCAAAAATAAAACTATCTCCTATAGCCAGAGAGCCTTAATCACACCAAGTAGTTGTTAGAATAATAATAATGACGACACTTCAAGGGAAAGAGGAGGGGGTAGAAACAATCAAAACCAAAATAGAGAAAGGCCACCCACCAAAGCCATGTTGAAGGGATGTAAGCAGCCCTGAGAGTACCCACACCAATCCTGGAACTTCTCCTGGTTAAGCAGCACATCCCATTTGCCAGCAGTTACTGTCAGAGGTTGGAGGAGCCTTTCTTGCCTGTAGTGATGGAGCTGCAGACTACAATTAGGTGATGTTTTGTTTCAGGGACCTGCTCTAGGGGATGTACTGCTTGTGTAAAGGCTGCCTTTGCTCAGATTTAGAAGTGGTGTATCTTCCAAGGAGAAAAATTATCTCATTAACTCTTGGCAAGGAGGCGCTGTGCAGCCAGCATGCTCAGCCAGTGCTCAGCATGGGCTTTGTCACATACTGCAGTTTGTAATTGCTGATTACTTTTTGGCTGATGTTGAAAGCCTGTCCAGAGTGCAAAACAGTCAGTAATCATCCTCCCCCACCTCCAGTCTCGTTCAGTGGGAGCTTCACAGATGAGGCAGGCAAGTCTGGCTGAAAGAGAGGCTCGTAACCTTTGGTCATGTCAAACTCTCCAAAACTATAAATTAAACTCCAGAGGAATCATGCTGTAAGTACATTTTGTGTATGGATGCACACGTACTTAATACATTTTAGAAGTGGTTTTTTCCCCTCCCTCTTCTATTTTTTTTTTACCAGCTGGCTTTGGGGGATTCTTTTGGATGTTTTTTTAATATTTATCATGGAGCTTGGGAAACCATGGTGTTTCTCATACATAAGTGCATCCTCTATAGGGTTGTTCTTGTTTGCAGTCAAGAAGTAACAATTATCCAAGCATATTTTTGGAATATTTAGAAGAAAAACAGTATTTGGACCAAAAGCCATTATTTTTTGTAGCTTTTACAGGTGATATACTAAGGAAGTTGAAGTTACATTGTTGTCATCGAGGTGATTAAATTTTGGAAAGCTCATGTCAGTGAAAACAAAGGAGTGTGCAGAAGACAGAGATGCTGAGTAGAATAGATGCTCTACTCAAATTTGTCCATTGTTCAATGAAATTCATTCAGCAAATGCTCAGTCTCTAACCCTGGCTCTTTTTTAGGCCTTTCTTGCACACTCCCAGTTTTAATTTATGTGTGAACTCTGTCATTGCCTGCCTACTTCCCCTGCCCCATTTTCCAGCTACATGGAAGACAACCTTCATTTTAATAGGTAAGAACAGGAATTTAGGGAACAGTTTCCCAAAGAGGGCAAGTCTGGGAACCTAGACTGCCTAGTCACCAGGTTGTGGTTGAGCTGGCTCGTGCTGATGATTCCTGGGTTGCTGACATATGTGAAACACCAGAGCTGTGAAGGGAGAGAGCCTTGCTGATGATGACACATTGACTCACATTGGAGCATCCTGTGGCAGGATTTGTTTTGCTGGAGGCTGGAATTCACATGTGTGCTGTAGGTGGCATACATATATTCTGTTTTGACAGAATCAGTGCGTGGGAAGCTCTTTGTACTTGCAGGCTGCATTACCAAGGTACAATGATTTATGATCATACATGGAGGGATCATTTGAACTGTGAAGGTTTTCTCTGGGGAAATCTCAGATAGCAAGGTAAATGAATGCTTTCTGTGGAGATTAATTATACAAAATTATGCTTAATTAAAAGGACTATTTTACTGTAGCTTAATCAAAAAAATCCAGTCTTCAGTCTCCAAGTGGGCCTCTTTAGATATCAGTAGGACTGGAAATATTGGCAGTGGGACTTACAGTCAGGTATTACTGGAAGAGTTTGAACTTCAGACCCATTCAGAGGGGAAAGAAGGGCTATGGAAAATCAGGAGACCTGCAAAGTCAAATAAAATATTTGTGTAGGCATTTAAAATGTACTGTCAGCATGCAAGGGTTTT
Organism: Agelaius phoeniceus; assembly: GCF_051311805.1. NCBI lineage: Eukaryota > Metazoa > Chordata > Aves > Passeriformes > Icteridae > Agelaius > Agelaius phoeniceus. The sequence continues at coordinate 28,349,019 of NC_135268.1, forward strand.
TTTACCTTTAAAAAAGAGTAGAAACTCTACTTTTTCTTCAGTATTTAGATTACTTCCAGGTAACAGACAGCTCCCTACATTCTATCTGTTAACCACAGACAGCATGGGAGCAACTTAGTGTGCACAGAGAACAAAGGGAATAATGTCAAGTGTTGCTGAACTAATTTGTTATCCAGAAACTCTCCACTAGTGCAAGTCTGGAATGCATCCGTTCCCCCCAGTATTGCGCTTGTGTAATTATTTGTTTAAGAGGTATTCTTGTGTTTACTGCCTTTCCTGAAGCTGGTGTTTGCTTTGCAGAGCCCCTCAGGTAGGTCTGGCCTCTTTGGGAAGTCTAAGGCCCAGTCATGCATAAATGAGGGACATGTCTCATTAGTGAACCAACAGCTTGGATTCTTGGATGGCATTCAAAGCATGACATGCAGAACACTTCATGCCACAGAAAAGATTATCAGATATACATTTATTTCTCATGGGCAGGTGTTTAAGTGTCCTGTGGCATACTCATGACATAAGGGTATCCTGAGAAATGAGCAGTTTACAACACAGCAGAAATGAGAATTATAGTATGTAGCAGATTCCATAGAGAAATGAGCATTATGGAATGCAGCAGACTCTCTCTTTGGATTTCTTTGCCCCCTTTTTCAGCTCTCAGCTATGCCAACTGTTATTCACCAGAAGTAGCACTGATGTTGATTGTGTTGGTTTTTCATGCCCAGGGTTTTTGATTTTAGCCAACTTTTATATCCTGCTGTTTCCCTTAGTGTCTTTAGGATTTGTGTACAACTATGGAGCAAGACTTCTGTGTCTTCCAGTGCAATCATTCAGCTTGGAGCTGAAAGGCTGGGTGTTAACTAGAATCCTGAAGGATGCAAGTATCCATTTTTCCCCTGTGACACAGATTCTGTTTCGTACCAGCCAGTTATTGTCTCTCTTCTCTTTATATCACCTCTAAGGGTATAAATGTTGTTTTCACTCAGCCCATGATCACACCGATTTCTTTACAGTTAAAATTACACACAGGAAATTTAACATTAATGCAGCAAGCTGAGTATCACGCTTAGAGTAGTAGCTCAGACAGCTGCTCAAACAGTTCAGTAAATCTGATAGTCCTACCCAGCAAAGATCATAATGTATTTTTACCTGGGGACCAAGCTGGGCACTCTTCTTGTTAAAAGCTTTGGTCAAGAGCAGCAATGTAGATTTGGACACAGAAGAAGAAAAGTAAAATGAAGCAGTCCAAGCTGAGTATTTGCTGGATGTGTCTCATACCCTGTGTCTTTTATTAGGATTTGTGGTGAGTAGGAAACAGTCACTTTTAGGAAGAAAACTTTGAGTCTGATCTGCCCCTGAATAAATACTAAGGCAATACTGAAGCTTATAGTATGTTAGATTGTTTTAGCCAGAAATCTCCATGCTGGAGAAAATTTGACTGTGTGCTCCAGTGTTTGATTTGTTGTCTTTCCAGATCCTTAACACAGTGATAGAAGTCATGTTTGTTCTGCATGTCTTCTCTGTGCTGTTAGGGCTTGATTTTCTGTCATTGCTCTGATATGCTGCTGTTCCTGCAATGAATTCTCCTATTGTTACCTCCCTTCTTTGTTTTCTGGGGTTATTATTTTTGCCATTTCGAGGTGCGTGCTTTCATGGCATTTCTTGGAGGCATTTCAGGGAGTGTATCCCAGTGCAAATCAGTGGGATGGTATGATAATCTGGCATTTGATAGCACAATTTTGCCAGAGGGAGTGTGAAATTTTACCAGACTGGGCATTAAAGAGCAATGTTTTTGCAGATTGCTGGCTTTAGTGTGGTGTTTCTCCTGGCTGACTCGAGGACTGTTTCAGCATTCTGGTGTCCACATGCAATACTGCAAATAGGTACCCTCTGGAACAGGGATCCCCCTGGAGCACCTTCCCTCAAGGCTCAGGGAATGAAAGCTGTGGACAAAGCACAAAGTAACAATGCTAACTGCTGTTAGCCTGAATTTATGGGAAGAAGATTTGACTTGTGTTCACCAGGTGTCCAAGGTATTAACCCTCTTCCTTTTTCATGCTGCAGAAGGAATCTTGTAGGTGTATTTTTTTTTAAAGAACCATGTCTGAAGTCTGTTGGACAGGGCTTTTTTGTAATCTGAGAACATTGTAAGGCAATTTCAAAAAGCAGCAACCTTTTTAAAACAGTTTGGGGGGTGAGACTCTGCCACTGAGCTGGGTAAATGTCTGAGGTAGAGAGGGTGTTCATTGTGTGCTACAGACACTGTGCCATTAAGAGGACTGATAGCCTGCAGGGTGTATCAGTGGCAGCTTTGTGATGAGCTCATATATTCAAAGGACAGAAGTTGGGAAACTGCATATAGTGACTGACAGGCTTTTAAATGGCCTTTGTCTGTGTTAAAAACATTCTTAATTAAATTAACATTGTCCTAATGAGAGACTGCAGTGCTGCCTAGGGAGCAGCCGTGCTGCCGCTGGCGAGTGGTGTCAGTGTCAAATGGGGTGTGGGGGGGGAGAGGGCTGGTGCTGGCCACCTGATTTACCAATTTACCAATCCTTTACCAAAGGAAAACAGCTGATTTGCTCAGCTTTTGTTTCAGTTGGGCATTAGGGTGGGAGCACAATGATAAGTACATTTCCTTTGCACTTCTGCCACTGCTTTCTTATGGAAAAGTACACCTGCTCTGCTGGTAGCAAGGAGGCAGCACAGAGTAGAATTATGTGAAAGTACAAGTGAATTCAATTTAACTGAAAGACAGGATGTAGTGGTTTAATCAAATGGAGAGCTTTTCTGTCAGAGATTGAGTTACTCCACACTAGAAAATACTTTGACTTGTTTTATTTTTTTAATCTTTGACACAGGTGGTTGAGAAGTGGAGCTCTATCCAGCTGTGTCACTGCTGTGTCAGATACATGGTTTCAGTTTCATTTAAGAATTGCCTCTTGCTTCTTTAAAATATACTTTTTGCCTCTTGCTTCTTTAAAATACACTTTTATACTTGTTTCCAGATTTTTTTTCTGAGTTGTTGTTTTCTCTTGAAAAAGGAATTTTCACAACTGACAACTTTTCATAATTTATGAAATGTTTTCTGTGTAGGGCATAACTTCCACATTAAATGTTTTTTACTTCCCCAGGAAATGGGTTTTTTTTAGGAAATAGCCTTCATCAATTACAGGAGAACAAGAAAAACTGCATCTTTCTTTATACTGAAAGAGTCAAAGTGGACACCAGCTCTATGAACTCAGGCAAGAGCTCTCCTAAAACTGAAATAATGTGTCTGGTTTATCTTTTGCCAGAAATCTATTCAGAAGACTGCCAAGTGCACATACTGAAAGGGTGGGGGGGAAATGCTGTGACCTCCTCTGTGATGTTGGGTTAGCAAACTGAGGCCCTTCCATTGCACTGCCCTTGTCTGCTGGAGGTGTGAAATAGTTCTCTGAGCAGAAGAATGGAAATTAATAGGTGATAAATTTATTTTGACACAGATGAGTCGTGTTATTCAGAGGAGGAAAATTGCAGGCATAATGCATTCAGGAAATATAGTGAAGCAGTCAAAATTAGAAGTTTGTGAAGCATATTTAGATGTCAGCATCTCTGACAAGTTTCAATAGCTCACACTGTTACTGAAAATTTAAAAGGGCAAGTTTTTCCTTAACTCTCTGGAGGTTTGTTGGACACATTGGGGTCAGGACTCAGAGTTAACTAGATTTAATTAGTCTGTTCTAGCTTGGCAGTGCAGACAGCAGCAGCTGTACTGACAGTGAAATGCTGCAGATTGACACAAACTGTGCAGAGAGAGTCCAACCAAGATAAACTCACATCATCTTTTCATGAATGTGCTGGTGTGTGTCCTCAGGTGGAAATTCCTGCTTTGGGTTACCAGAATGACTCCTCTTTCATTATGAACTTAATTGGATAACCAAGATGTTTTGAGGAATATGTAGACCTCTGAATTATAAACATCTTTTTGCCAAATGAAATGTACAGGAGTACATTTCAGAGAATTTCATTGCACTTTATCAGGCCACATGTTCATTCCAGGCCAAACACTATGAAAACTGTGAAAACTTATTGGTTCCTTTGGAGGAAAGATCATTCAATGTGGCCCAGACCTTCACTGGCAGAATGATAACAAAAATAAATATTGATAATATTGCTATTAAAGATATACCAATTTTTAAGTGGGGAAAAGTGATTTTTAAGGAAAATATACAGGGGAAGAGAATTCTTAAGATGTATCTCTTTCTGTTTTGGGGGTGAGTGACTGATGGTGTTTCTCTCACCTTCCCCAATCCCCTTTCTCCTCAGTTACAGTCACTTAACTTTTCATGGAGGAGTTTGGTGTGACAGCTCTTGTTCAACTAAATCTTGGCTTGCAGCAATTCCTATAAGAAATATTGATTTCTTTTTGTCTACTGCTGTGAGTCAAAGTATCTCAGATTTAGAGAGGATCCCTTCTTTTCTGTATCAGAGGGAGTAGTTGAAGGAAAATCTTGCTTGTATTCTGAAATCTGACATAATTTAGCATATGAAATGTAGGATGTCATATTTCCCCACATATTATATGGCAATCCTGAGCTGCTTAAGAGACCTCCCACTAGGCCATGATTGGGGGAGAGTATTTATCTTGCATATTGACCTTGGCAGGACCTAAAGTGAAACTCTTATACTCAGGAGAAAAACAATTTTATAATGCTGAACGAAAAGAGCTTCAAGTGCTGTTAGCAGGCTGTGCTGAATTCATCTGAGTGAGGTTTCCTTTGGATGATGGCACTGTACCAGTCAGGACAGTATTGCAAGAGTCAAGTCTTTTTTTTTTTTTTAAATAATCTTTTCACAGAGAAAATACCCTAAAGAAGAGATGAGAAGACTGTTTTGGGGCTTTTGTGTGTTAAAGCAAATAGCATAATAGGTGGGATTCCCATGAAAAAAAACCTCCTTGTTCATATGGCATCAAGTGTAAGATCTCTCATGGATCACAGTGGCACAGTATAAAAGTATTAATTATTGTAGCATCACCTGTTTGGGCACTGCTGACTTTCCAAAAGCAATCTTTCTCTCAGAGTGGCACGGGATTTTCTCCATCAATTCTTTAGTTGTTTTCTAGCCTGAGAACCCAATGCCTTCTCTCCTGCCCCTTTGTGGCATCACTTTTGCATCAGCACAAAGGGGGTGTGAAGTGCACCCTGACCCATGGCTGGACACTTGGCATCCAGAGCATGCTGATGCTAACAGGGATGAATTGCACGGTGGGAAGAGGAGCCTGCAGGCATTGCTAGGAGGCAGCAACCCAGGGCTGCTGCCAGCCTCTGGCAGGGTATCCAAATATCCCAGAACTGTCATGCAGGAAGCCTGGTTGCCTGGCTACTCACTGCACAGTCTGTAAGCTTCTGTTATTTTATACAGTAGGGTTGGTGATACAGTTTACTTCTCTTTTTTTTTTTTTTTTTTAATATAAAATGATACTGTGCAGTAGAAATTTGAGACATGTAGAATTTTCCCAGCAAAGAGACAGAATACTGACGGTGGTAGTGGTGGTGGTTTACCATGATGTGGATGTTATTTATCACTTATTTCTTGATCATTTTTTCTTCTCTTTGTGGCAGTCCCTGCATGTAAGAGCAGCATCAACACTGGTGAAGTGAGTGAGAAGTTTGACTAACCACGAGAGATCAAAAGAGCAGCAGGACTCAAGTTTGGCCACGTGATTAAGGCACAACCTGAACTGAACAAAGACATTTTGGGTAGTCTCCAAGAGGAGGAGCTTCAAATTAGGTAAAACAAACCCTCTGGCTGAAGGTCAGGAAAAGTACTGCAGCATGATCCCTCCATCCCCTGTTTACATCAGGAACCCTGCAGGTGCCAGCCCTGCCCTGCTGGCACAGAAGAGGGGATCACTGGGGCTTTCAAAGCACACCAGGCAAGGCACAGGGCAGATACTGTTTTGGAGGAGTTCTGCAGGAGAGGGGGGATAGGTAGGATGTGCTGTTAGGCCATGAAACTTTGCTTTCTGTGACTTTTGCCTTAGAGCAGGGTGGGCGTGTGTAGGCACTCCACATGGTACTTTTAACTAGTTCATGTTATGTTTCATTGAACCCTTTTTAAATGTCAGGAGACTGAAAGCTTTTGTTATAACAAGCAGAGCCTGACAAACTGCTGAGGATTTGCACCTGTGGAATGGGGAGAACCTGGCACTGGGGGAGGTCTTTCCTTCTTATGTAATGCCTGCTGCCCCAGAAACCCCTAGGGAGAGGAGTGGGAGGTCCTGCTTTCCAGCCCTGACCAGCCTTGGCAATACTTCTCAAGTGACCCTTCTTACATGTGTTGCCTGGATGCATAAATAGGTATATATTTTTTCATATACATATACATGAAATATAAGCCTCGTTCCCACTATGTAAATAAATGTGTAGTATTGGAATTGAATGCCTGCTAAAAGCTTGTTCAACTTGTTAGCTGTTGCACTTCATTGTAGCTTCTTCAGAGGAGGTTGAAAGTTGGTTTGATTTTATTTTTTAATTTCCAGTGTCTGTGAGAACAAATAAAGAGTCTAGAAACATAGATGAATCACTGGATTTATTGCAAGAAATAGTGACTGGAAAAAAAAAAGATTTTTTTTTCCGTAGAATTTGGCTCTTTTTCATTGAGGTCTTTTTTCCTGTTTGCCTTCTGAAGCTAGGTAGAAGTTGTTGATGACCTTTTGTTTGTTATTTTCTAGGTAGAAGTTGTTGATAACCTTTTGTTTGTTGTTTTCTCATCCAGCAATTACTAGCATTTGGCTTTAGGGAGCTCTGGAACTCACCACCTTTTTTCCCCTTAACTTTGACATGGAAAAAACAAAGTAAATTTTGTGATTCTGACATACATGAGAATTGAATATCATTTCTGACTAAATGAATGATGCTGGAATTCATGGGCCAGAATATCAGCTGCTGACCAAATAGCATGGTTTGAACTCAAACCTTTATTACTGATTTGCTGCCAGCTGAATTGCTGTGACTGTGCTTTCCTGGAGCAGCAGCAACAACACTCAGCTTTAGTTGTGCTGTCTCTGCAGTGTGAATGGAGGAGGTGATGTGGATGGGCTGTACTGATGGGTGAAGCTCTGACCTGCAATTATCTCACAGTGCCTTGTGCCATCACCTCCCTAGGAAAGAGGTGGGGACACTGAGTGGAGGGAAAAGAGCATTAACATGCAAGGGAAAAAAAATTAATTTCAAGATCTGCCATTATGGGTTGTGGGAGTCATTGTGTGTCTGTAAGTTGGGTTTTGACTTGAAAGAGGCTTTTGTCCAAGGGTGTGCTGGCAGGAGCAGGGGGAGTGTGACAAGATGCAAACCAGAGCCAGGAGGGGCTGCTCCAGAGCTGGCCACATCTTGTGGCCTCACAAACATTGCAGAGGGCAGCAGCAAAGGTGACACATGGCTGCAGAATTGCTCAGGCAGGTACAGAACACGACAAGAGGCAATCCCTTCTTCATAAGGGCATGTTGTGCTGCCTTTTCTCTTGCCTAAGGCAGCAAAAAATCTCCTGATTTCAGCATTAGGAGATGGCCAGAAGGCTGGAATGTGTAAAAGGATGGAAAAAGAGAAATGGGGTCAGGAGCTGGCAGTGAAAGGTTGATTTGCTTGGGAGTGCTCTCCCCCAGCATGGACCATGGGCAAGCAGAAATAAATTGTGGGTATGAATAGAAAATACATACTCACTGAGGAGTTTAATTGAGGGTTCAGACGATGAAATCAGGAAAAAGAGAGATTTGTCCTAATTTTAATCTTTGTTTATATTTACATAGACTTAGAAAAAATGTTCTGCATTTTATACCAGAGAACAAATACAGAGGAGAGAGAACAGCTAAGTGCTCTGTGTCTCTGCCTGCTATTTTAACGAGAGGTCCTCATGCTGATACAGGTTTGTATCATCCTTTGCTGAGGATTCTGTGCTTTTTAAAAAATTACTAGCTAGGTCACAAACTCATTTTACCAGTCATCTCCTGGATGAAGGAAACAATATGATTGTTGAAATGATGGTTAATTGGCTGGTGTTGGTGCCCCTTGCTCAATTCAAAATATTAGTCTTACTTTTTTAGGGTATTGAGTGTTATTACATGGATGGGCTACAGTTCTTCTCTTGGGATTGGTTCACTGGATTTTTTTGTTGAAACACTGGGAAAAGATACAAGTTTTTGTTTTCTTTTTTTAGTATACAGAAAGTCCAAGTTGCAACATTCAGGACATGACTTTTTGAAAATGTGATGGAGTCTTAGGGCAGGAGCTAAGTTGGTTTCCTGCCAGATCTGTGCTCCTGTCTGGGGAAAATAAGCAAAGGCTACAAAGACATTAATTTTTTTTCTTTTGACAGCTGGCTAATCTATCTGAATTTGGAAGGTCATAGTCAGAAGGCATAGAAGGAGTAAGAATAGCCAAGTGTGTTTTAGAGAATGCCCTGCTGCTTTATGGCTATTAGGAAAATACCACAGGAATGAATTTTTAAAAATAGCTCAGCATTACAGGCACAAGGGGTGTGACTGTGGCTGCAGGAAAATGTTCTAGCTTCTTTTTTCCTAAAGTAAAAAAAAGCCTGTTTGCTTAATATTTATCTCGAGAAGTAAATTGGCCTCTCGTGCCAGAGAAAACAGTGTTTGGGTTCAGCAAGTCCTGAGGCAAAGAAACTTTATTATTGTTTGGGCAGGATCTGGAAAACGCTGCCAGGTGCAGTGCTTGATACCTAACTTGAATGTTCCTTGTAGATGGGGAGGCCTAAACTTGAAAGTATGCAGCTGAGGAGGAATGAGGAGGAAGGCTTTGATAGCCTGCTTTTCATCAAAAGCACAGCAGCAGCAGAGAGCTGGGAGATGGAGAGAAAAAAGTTGAGGTCTCAGGACAAACTGGAGGGTAAAATGCCTTTGGAGAAACTCTGAAATCTTTGTGAGGAGGAGGAGGAAAAGTTAGTGTGTGTGTGGGGGGGGGGGGTGAGAGATAGAGAAGGTGGGAAGCTGTACCCCTCCATGGTGTGCTGTGGTGGGCACATACACAAAGCACACACACATTTACCATGGACAAGATGAGAAACACTCCAGCTCTGAGTTCACAGCCCTGGCTGCTTGATCAAGGACTTGGTCATGCTGGGAAGCAGCCCCAGTGCCCACTCACCTGCTGGCAGTGCAGGGTAGCCCCAGCATCCCCAGCTCCTTCCCAGGGCAGGGCAGGCCTGATGGGCTCTGTAAACTCAGGTGCTGGTGCTTCATGGACTGCCCAGCTGGGAAGGCTCAGAGGCAAATGGGAATTCTTCCAGTTTGATTTGTGGAGGCTTGGCTTGGATCTGCTCACACCTGGAGGCTCCAGCCCTCACTGAACCTGGGGCAGTAGTGGCAGCGTTGGGTTCTGCCAAGAGCCAGAGCCTCAGCTGGGGCTGGTAGGGAGCAGCACAGCCTCTCCACCAGCCCAAAGTATTCAAATGACTGGAGCTTGAGGAGGCATTTTACAGGCAAGAGTGTTCAAGTATAGTGTTCATACAATTGCTGGCAGCTCTGTTGAAGAGCTTTTGATAGGTTGATGTCACTGTGGGCTACACCAGAAGCTCTGCAGCAAAGTAGCAGTGTCCTGAAATGTGAGGCTGCAAGAGCTGTCCCTTTGTCTTGTCCTCATGGTGCCCTGGTTTGTGTTGGTGCAAATGCAGTGTTTAAAAGTCTTCCAATGTTGGTAGCTTTGTTTAATTGAAGAATCTACTCTGGAGCTCTTACAGTGGTCTGCACATGAGATAGGAATGACATGTTTTACCTAGGTAGGAAGAAAAGCAGTTGTTGTTCATGGTAGAATGTGATAGGGAAGGGGGAGGGATGTTACATTTAAATTCTTTGACGTGGGCAAAAGAGATTGTTCATTTTCAGATACAGGAGAAATAGGATTTTAAACAATATTTCTTACTTTGAGTAAAAACTCCATTTACAGCATCCACTTTGAACTGCTGCTTGGATGTTTGTTTCTGGAGAACATGCAGTGAGTTTCCCAACGGTTTGGCAAGGGACAGGGGCCTGTTAAAAATTAACTAGAAGCTGAGATAAATCACATAGAAATAGCCCAGGAAGCGTGGTGAATTCATCAGTGTCTGATGTACTTGCTTGTCTCACGACTGCCCAAGTTCCCTTGTAATATGTTTTGGGTTTCTTGGCTCTGAGATGCCCAGAGATACTCAGCAGTTTCTTCAGGAGAGAATGTCAGATGCATTTCTTTGAGCAGCACTTTAATGTCTCATCTGACTCTGTGGTGAAAAAGGGATGAGTGAAAAAGGTCCAGGCTTCTGGAAGTCAAAGACCTGTTAATAAAGTTTCTCCCCTTCAATAATGCTGGATAACAGAAGCCTTTAAATGCTCTACTGCTTTGAATTAGCTGCTGTTGCAGGTTAGGCTGGCTGACCTGAGTCTCTGTGGCTGGTGTCAAGAGGACAGTGTGTGGCAGGAGAATTTGTGAGTTCAAGTGAATGGCACTTAGCTGCTCTGGGTGCACCATACCAGCATTTGCTCACTTCTCTGATCTGTCATATGGGTGAGTTGACTCACCTTTCTTACAGCATTATGAAAAAGGGTATGTAGAGGTATGCAGAGGAAATTTCTACTCATCCTTGAATGTGTTCAGGGAGCTCGCAAGCAGCCTGACCCCCTCAACAGAAAGGCTGGTGGGCAAAGCTTGAGACCACTGGAGGAGCTTGTGCCTGTTCTGCTGCAGCTCTGTGCAGTTCCCTTATGAGTGCAAGATGTTTCTCTTCACCAAAGGGATTGTTGCCACTGAAACATGAAGCAGGGGTTGTATGTATTGAGTGTCAGGACAGAGCCATCATTCCAAGGATATTTTTAATAGCAAGGTTTGAAAATCCCCCTCACATAATATTTTGCATGCTGCAGGATTACCTTGTAGTTGCTGTTGGCAGCCTCACATGGTTTGGAGATGCTGTGTTCCCAGGCTGCTCCAGGCACACTGGCTGTTGGAAAACTCACAAGTCTTTGTCAGTTCAGGGCCAGAAATGGAGTCCAGTTGTTTTGCAGTTGTGCAAATTGCAGGATTTCTTGCATTCCCCATTTGTGCCTCCCATGGTTTCAAACATAGCTGCTTCTTGAAGTGTCACAATTCCAATCTGTCTGCTGCATCCTCAGGATATTTTCTTATTTGGGGGAGTTTGTGTGGTTTGTTACCTGCAGACTCTGACCCAGTTGCAGAACATGGGATTTCAGCTGGAGCAGCAAGTGCACAGGGTGGTATGGAATGGGTCTCCTCTGGTGAGGCTCTCTCTTCAGGGAGGAAACAAACTTCCATATCAGGGAGGGAAAAGCTCCTTTCCTTCATTAGGGCACATGAAAGTTTGAATTTGCCCTTTTGAATTTGTCGTTTTAGTAGCCTAGCTGATACTTCAGGCAAAACCTGAGAGAAAAATGAAGAGTTCCACACACTAGAGCCCACCTGGCCACAGCCAGGCACAGAGAGGGATAGTCATCCTTTGTGTTTGCTGCAATGCCAAGCACACTCTTTGGACAAAGTGGTGCCTTGGGAGGGGATGGCTGAATGAAAGGTGAAGAGCAGAATTATGAAGAACTTCTGTGAGAGACTGTGAGCTGGAGCTCTGTGGCCAAGCTGTAGCTGAATCCTTACAATTCCCATCTAGCTCTCTAACTGCCAGTGCAATCTGATCAAAGGCCATGTGGTGATGAAGGCATTCCTTGATGTACCATGTACTTTCTCTGCCTATTCTTTGTATTAATGTGGTATTTCTTCAAGCAGTCACACACCTTTATTTGGTGAGCAAATTACTCTGAAAAACCTGGCAGAGCAGTTAACAGTGAATTTCACAGTGAGTGTGCCAGGGCTGTTTGCTAATACACAGATGAGCTGCCAGAATGCCAAGGTCTCCTCACCCCCCCACAAAACTGTCTGATGTACCTTGAGAGTAATTATACATCACTCATTTCTAAGAGGCAACCTTCAGTAATAGAGCTCACCCAACTGTAATATCTTTAAAATCAGGACATAACCAGTGGCATATGGCAGGAGAGTGACTGGATTGCTCACAGTTTAATGGTCTCTCTAATGAAATGGGGGTTACTGCTTCCTATGTGAATTGATGTGCACCATAGAGTTATGGACTTTATTACTAGTGAGCAGTTCCAGTGGCTTCAAACCCTGTGTATTCATGAGTGGCTAAAGGAATCCCCTAGATTATTAGCAAGATTCATGCACATTTCAGAGAGAACACTCAGCACTGGGACATGGAAACTTTGAAGAGCTCCAACAACTTTGGTCCTCCAACTGATCCAGGAAACTGAGGTAAGATGCCAACATTCTTTGAGCCAACTCGGAACTTCAGAGGGATGGAAGTCAAAGTATCTCTCTTAGACACCCCTCTGAATCCTCTTAATCAAATTTCTTGCACTTATTTTCCTAATTTAAAATGTAATGGGCACTGCTCACCACTTATTTGCATTTAGCTCTCTACTTACATTGTGCTGGATGTCAGCATGGTCTTCTGGTGGTGTCATCACCAGCTGAGATGGCATGCATTACATGAGCTCCCAAATGAGGAGCTCTTGCTTTTGTGCTAGACTTGAACCCAGGGATGTGAGAATCAAAGTCAATTTTCATTGGAAGGCTTTTTTTTCTGTTCTTTGCAGCTCAAAGACACTGGTACTGGAGTGTCTGCATTCCACAGTAATCCTGCTTCACACATAAAGAATACCATTCTGATAGTGGAAAAAATCTGCTGTAATTTTTTTACCTAAAATGGGGGCAGCACAAAAGGCAAGTGAAAAGGTGGTCCTCTGTTTCCGTGGTATCAAAACAGTGATGGTGTCTTCCTGAAACCCGTTGAGAGTGTCAATCTCAAATTTTAGCACTGGTGTAGCATATAAATGCAGTAAAATCATTCTCTGAGCACACACTATACTTTGTCTTTACAGGTGTTTGGCAAACTCAAAATGAATATATCAAGAGTATTCAGGATAAGAGTCTGAAACGAGAATGTGGGCTGCTGAAATGCACAGCAAGTTAAAACCTGGGAGAAAAGTGTGACAGAAGACTATTCCTGGCCTGAAGAGAAGGTAAAAATTCAAAGTATTAAGTTAAAAAAATGCAGAGAGAAGCATCCTTATCCCGTGTGCCAGATGGATCTTGGCTTCCTTGCTCAAACACTGAACACAGGTTTGGAAGAGGTCACACAAGTGCACAAGCAGAATTGGTAAGAGCAGAGCCACTAGAGGGTGATTTTTTTCATTATGGACTTACAGTCCTGAAAGCTTACATGGGGCTGGTTTCTGAAATCTAGAGGTGGTTCAATCTGTTCTGTTGAAAACTTGTCTTTATGCTCCCTGATGGCCTTTGTTCTGTTGGCATTTTAAACAAATGGAGCATTACAGACATTCCAAATGCAATTCCTAATGTATCCCTAGGTCTGCTTGGTGCAGTAGGTGGGGTCTGAGAAAGGACTCTCCTCAAGCTTTGAAAGTTAATGCAGTGATCTTTCAAATCGTTACTGAAATTTAACATTAAAATGTTTTGCATTTCTTTCTAAAGTTGCAGGTTTACACCAATGCATTTTTCAACTTCTTTTGTTGTTTTTAATTGATGTGGAAAATCTGAAGTCATAAAATGCTGTGTGACTACAGGATGTCAGAATAAAACAGCAGGTAAGGAAGTGTTTTAAACACTAGCAAAACTTCAATAATTGGCCGTTTCAGAGATAGATCTATATAAACAAAAATTTGTATAGTATTTAACTGGACCTCACTTGCTAATTAATAACTTTGTATGTGTAACCTTCACAATTACAATTTTAAAGGCAGCTATAGTTTCTTGTTACAAATTTTTAAGGGCAGAATAAACAGCTTTCAAGGTGAGTGTCACAAAAAATGCATTCCTGAAATCAAGAGATTTTGGATCAAGCTATCTTTCTGATAAATACTGTGCTTCCTTTGTAAGGAGAAATAACTTCTCAATAGAAGGGACCCTGGCACATGGGTTGGAGGCAGCTGCTACTGTGGCAGCTTTTCTCCAGCAGAATAGAGCAGGATGATGAATGTCATAAATGTTCTTCTATTCAGTGTTGTCTTCTTATGACTACCTGAGTCTTATGAGGGCAATTATTGTAATCTCCAACTGTGGTAAAAGCATTGTTGACCTCCAAGTCTCAGGTAATTTATTGAAGGAAACCTAGGGAAGCTTTTCTTCAGAATGAATTGGCTTCACTAAAATCACTCACTAGCAATTTAATGGCATGGCTCTGATGAGAGATGAGGGCACTGTACAGAATGGAATCTAGAACTAAAAAAATCTTGTCTTGGTCCCTTCCATTCTGCTGATTTTGATGTCAGCAAATTCATAAATGCACCTGCCACTGGTCCCAGTACCTGTCATTTATAAAGAAACTTATTTTCATTCTCTTTGTTGAATATATCTTAAGAACATGCAATTATAAACTGGCAAGAGGTTAAATATTTGATAAATTTTTTCATGTTAATTTAGTGTAATTTCTTCTGTTTGCCTAGGTATCTAAGCAGGAATTTCTATTACCTATTTACTAAATCCAAAACTATAATCTACTTCATAGGAGGACCTCAGGCCATATTTTCATCCCTTTCTTGAGGCTCATATGGAAAGGGCGGTCCTGGCTGAGGTCTGTGGCTCAGGGGAGCTGCCTAAAAAGCACCTGGAGAGCAAGAACTGGAGAAGGATCCTCACAACAGAACCTCTGAGTGACCTCACCTTGTCTATCCAAAAGATTGAGAGAAGGCACCACACAGCACCACCAGCTTTGGAGGTGAGTGATCTACAGCCACAGCAGCTCCCCCAGAGCTCAAAGCCACTGCTGAACTCCTGTCTTGTCCTGCAGCTGTCACAGGGCTTTACAAGTCTCTGTTTTATTGTAACAATGAAATGCATCGATAAAACAGAGACCTGAATCCTCCCCTGTCACCTGAGTACTTGCTGCTGTTCTACCTTCTGAATTAATCCAGATTCTGGGTTCTAGGGACCATTTGTAAAAATGGCAAAAAAACTCTGATAGGGGTTCCATTTAACCAGGGAATGTTAATCTCAGAAACCTGTAGTAATATGATGAACCAGACTAAAATGTGTTAATCTTATATTCCTTGGCATCTAACAGCAGTTGGTGCTGGTTGAATCAGAGTGAGGAATTATGGTAGCTGCTCCTTCTTGTAAAATGGACATCTAATATTGCAGAAGCTCTTAAATGACCTGTGAGACTGCTCTTTAAGTTAGGTTGAAAATTGCTGTTCCTCCTTCTGAATAACAAATACAGTGCTCTCTTCATATTAGAGTGAAATGTATTTTGATTTTTAAAACTGGTAAATAAGAGCTATTTCACTCTGAGATTGTCATCCTTTATTTCATTTCACTGCAATGAAAATTGAGACTTTCTGTCTAAAAATGAAAACAAGATTCCTTGTTAGTAGCAAGTAACAGTCTCTTTTACTGATTACTTTAAAATAAGGACAAGGTATTTCAACTATTCACAGATATTTCTGACATATCACAAAATAACATAAGAAAAAAAGATCATAATCATATTCAAAGCAAAATAGTTTAAATTTAATGTTTACAAACACATCGTTTTTTTTTCTTTTCAGAATATTTGCTGATACAGTTTTGCAGGAGAATTTCTGTTTGGTTACATACATTTCTGCTCCACACACCATGTTTTGTCCTAGGGGATGAACGGGAAAAAATATTTTCAGACTTGTACTTTGTCAGGAACAGGGATTTGGAATATGACCTCTAATGGGCTTGCAAACTTGTGTCTGTGAACTTGGTACAAGACTGAACATGCTATGCAGCTGACATTTATTTTACACCAAATTAAAGTATTCAAAAGAACTGAGATTGACTTCTTATATATGTATTTTTTGAAGCTTTAAGGCTGTATCACTAACAACATTTTACCAACCTCTTGCCATTTTTTTAAATGTTACAATTCTTTGTCAATTTTAGAATTGCTAGCAGTGATCATGATGCCCACTTAAAAAATTTCAAACCAAACAGAGGAATTCCCTGGGAAACTGCACAGCACATGCATGATACATAACTATAAAATTAGTCCAAAGTTTTGATAAATACTCAGTTCCCACTAGATCTAATAGTTGTTCTTAAAGAATAAAATGCTTATTATATACAGAAGTTTGGGCAGAGTATGGACATTTGCCAAAGAGCACTGGAGGCATTTCAGGTCTGAATGGTTTGTACAGTGTTAACACAGCTGCCCTTTTTCCTCGTGTGGGCTTGTGCCACCTGTGGGAGAGATCATTCCTGGCACTGTCAATGGGCTCAACCTTACAAGACCTAAGTTCATCCTCTCCTGGCTGCTTCAGCTGAACCAGGAGCTCCTTGCAGGACTGAGAGCCCTTTAGGGCTTGCTTGTGAGCTCTATGCAAACTTGTAGAGCATTTTCAGATGCCAGTTTCCATCAGGCGAGCATTTGGTCTTTTGCCTTCAGGATGTTACAACATGAAAAACTGCACCAGCATTTTTCAATGAGCACCATTAGCTGACTTTGATAATTTGGCATGACCAGCAGTATTGAAAAAGATGCTGAACTCCTGTCTTGTACAAAAACAAAGTACAGCTGCCAATTACCCTGCAACTACAGTCTGTAAATACTAAAAAAACATAAATATGTCAACCATACACATATACACAAAACACAGCAGTAGCAATATTACAGGATGCAATGCCTACTCTCTCTAACTGGTTTTGGTTAATACAGATGCAACAGCAAAATAAATGCTATTTCATATATGAGAACCTTTCTTCAAAGGTCAGTGGCAGTAAGCCATAGCTCAGGTCCAGGCTTTCACTAATCCAATGTGACTCACACAAATTAATCAATGAAAGACAGCAGTATGGGATGATAATGGCTGTCAGTTAACACAAACTGTGAGATAGAGCTTTCTTTTGATACCATTTGTAATTAATTCTCCCTTTTTCACAAGTGCTCTTTCTGTTAGCACTCACCAGACTTAACAGGGAACAAAGTTATTACGTACAATATATGATTTAGGGGTAAGGATTAATAGAAAGGACCAGCCTGAGATTGGATTTCCTCAATCCTGGGAGGCGCTCTCCATGTATTTAAGTGAAATTTCCATGAGATTGCACTTAGCAGACCACTAAGAAGTTGTTGCTCTCCCACTTTTTCTTCTTTCCCATGCAGTTCTGTTTCAAAGTTTTGTAGGAATTGCATGAGAAGGGCAAGAGGAGATGACTGCTGGTCCATTGTCCTGGCTAATGCTCTCCAGAGCAGCGTCCTCTCCTCAAGACCACATCATCTAGTCCAATATCCCCAGTTCTTCTTTTCCCTTTCTCACCTCTGAAAATAACCTAGAAAGAGAAACAGAGCAATTTGAGTGGGGGATGAAAAAAATTACACAGAAATAATTCATTAAAAAGTGTGATGAAAGATTCTGGTCTTCATTCAAATTTTCCTCAGGTCTCCAGCAGGCCCCTCCAAAATCACTAAAATTTAGTTGCTTTTGGGTTTTAATTAGCTAGAAAATAAAACTTCCACATTCTTCCTGATTTCTCTTTGGCAGAGGCCTTCCCTGCTTACTTAAGAGGGTAAGTCTCTGATCTTTGGATAAGAGTCCCAGTGGTCCAGGTCAGCAGCCCTGGCTGCCCATGCTGACAGCTACTGCCAGGGGATCAGGAAAGGCAAGGGACAGGGCAAAGGGGGACTGCCAGAAGTGAGAAATTTAGGGGGAAGAAAAGGGTAAGAATATTGCAGCTATACTGTTCACCTGTTACAAATGCCCTCATTCTCAGTCCAACACTCATTGACAGCTAACAAAGTCAGGTGTCTTTGCTACTGTTGCTGAGGTAAATTTTCTAGAAAATTATCTGCAGTAATTACAGCCTTAATATTCATTTTAGAGCTAGACACTTGTGTCTGTCTTGTAGCCTGCTCCCATCATGAATTTTATATGTATGAGCTTTTCAGAGCACCTGATATTTAAGTCAAACAAGCCCTGAAATACCCAAGCCACTTCTGCAGATCTGAAATAAAAACTACCTTCAGAGGTTGAAGAATAACATAGAGCTTTTGATACCAGTATAATCACACAATGATTCTAAAATTTCCAGGTATTAAAAGGTTCTCCAAGGCACTTCAGGCCCCTTCTTTTGATTGCGCTAAACCATTTTGTGTTATGGGCATTGTTAGGTCATCATTCACCTCCTCAGCCTGATCAGCTGCAGGCATGCTAAAGGGCATAAAACCACATGTGATTGCACTTGTAATCTCCCTGCATTACCAAAAATTACTTATTTGCAGTATCTTTGCCCTGGTTTAGCCAGTTACCAATCTACAGGGGATTATTCTTCCTATTTCATGGCACTGTATTATTCAAAACATTGTTCATGAGGAATCTTGATACAGGCATTTTTTTGAATTCTCTATAGAGTATGCCTCTGTCCATGAGGCTGCTCTTTCCTAGGTGGTGATTCCCTTAAAATGGGCAGTATCAGGTAGCTCAGGAAATGACAGAGTAGCCTATACTATGAGTATATTTCTATAGCTAGGATTTCTTTTTTTGTATACATAAAACTAATTTTAAAAAATGCACAATAACTCTCATCTGTATTGTGATTCCATTGGCAGAGACCAAAGTAGTAAAACAGAGTGAAACTGAACCCACAAGATGAACACTGCAGTGCTGCACCATTTAAGCATCCTCAGCTTTTTCATGCACAAACCCAAACAGCAACACAAGGGGATCAGTACTTACACTCTTGATGCCTGCTCCTGGTAAGGTTATGTGTGTCTGTCTCCAGCCATGGCCCCCATTTCTCCCCCAGACCGCTGGGCCATGAGCTCCAGTTCTCCTCACAAAGACTTGCAGGGCACCAGAGTGCAGCCCAGGCACTTTATGCCTGAAGGACAGGCACAAATCTCCAGCCTCAGCCATGTGACCCAAGGGCAGGATAAGATGTGCCACTCTTCCTTCTTTCCCTTTGGGATCAGAGATGGTGAGGTACTGTCCCCCTGCAGTGGAAAGAGCAGTTAGTTGGGCAGGTGCTTTGGTGCTTTTAACAATACTAGGTTGCAGGACCGAACCCACAAGAGTTATTAAAAATAAATAAAGGTAAAACAAGGTCCAGAGAGTGTAAAATAACTCATATAGAACCAGAACCAGTGCATCTGCCTCCTATAGGGTAAGATTTACAGTGCTGCTCTTCTCTACATTAGTACCAGGCTGGGTGTTGCCCACCTAATTTCTTTTTGACAAAGTAAATAATACCCCCCTCTCCAAAACTAAAACCTCATGTATTCTGTCATTTCTGACAACCCCTTGATCACTGCATGATTTTAAACCCACAGTGACATTAAAGCTACTGTACAAATTCATGCACCTTTCAAGCTGCAATGTTTTGCTGTTGGGTAGATAATGGAGACCAGAATAAATGCTATAATGGAATTGAGCTGTGGCTCTGTCCCTTTCCCTTTGTTTGGGAACTGTGTTAACCAGGTAAATCTCAAAGCATATCCATTTGCAACCCTGATAGCTTCTTTTATTCAACTGTAATTTAAACTCTTAATCTGGTAGATAGAGAAAGCAAGAAGCAATAATGATTTCCACATGGCTGTTAACCCCGAATTCTAACAGTAGGAAGTTGTCAGTGAACATACATACTCAATTCCAAACCCTATTATTATCTCTTATCATGTATGAAGTAAAGGTGCCTTCCAGAAAACACTCAGAACATGAGAAGCTAAGGATCTTATCCATTAAACCTAGAAAGAAAAAAGGCACCTTTCACACCTACACTCAGAACTACACTAAATGAGATTTCACATCCTAGAGAAAACCCAGACCTGTATGAGTTGTTTGTACTTTACATTAAAACTTTTGCAAGGTGGGTGAAACCTTTAAAATCTAAAATTACCAAAGGGAAAAAGGTTCAAAAAATTAAAAAAAAATAAAATAAAAACCTTATCTTACACTGCATCTAAGAATATATTTTCTTTATGTGATCAGATTTTATGTATTTTTTTAATTAAAAAATGCCACCTCTACCTTAAGTTCATTAAGAAAGTGGCACTTTTAGGCTCCTTACTTAAAACAAAAGATTTAGAAATATTGCAGATTTGTAATATTGTTGACATACACAGTTAAACAGGATAGAAAAATATTTTTAATTGTGTCCCTGTAACTACTCAAACAGAGCATTATTGTTTGATAGCGTCTCTTTGAAAGTCACAATGTTTTCCCTTGAAAAGCTGTAAAATTTAATTACGATGTACCATGGCTTGTCACACACTTAAAAGAAAAGCCAACCTTGTCTCCAATTCACTACTTCTACATAAGTTTTTAAGTTCTTTGGTCTGAATGAGATTTAACAAAGCAAAGTATTATGCTGCTGTCTGGGGCCCTAGATCAACATTTAGCCATGAAGTGGGATCCATTTGTCCAAGGATCTGTTAAAGCCTTTTGGTGGGAATTTTCTCAGGGATTTTTTTGTTTTGGTTTGTTTTTTTTTTTAATGCACTGCTTTTGCAGCAAGGTCACTATCTGCTGAAGTAAGCATATAGAGTTTAAATAACTGTACCTGTTTGCTGAAGATACAATTATACCACTCTGAAAGTACTGACTTATTAAGTGCATCATTTTCAGATAGTTACTGTGGCTGAAGCCAATCAATAGGAAACAGATTTAGGTAAGCACAGAGCAAACATAGCTGTAGGCAAGCCCCTGCAGGAAAAGGTCCCCTCAAATCAGCATTTTCTGCATGCAAGATAAGCTTATAATGCTGAAGCACAGCGCCTTTCAAAATGCAGATTCTGATAAACCAACCTATAGCAAACTTTGCAAGGTGAAAGCAAGCAGTCAGGAACAAGCTGTGAAAATAAATCCTTCCAACAAGGTATTCCAGACTGGAGGGGGTGGGTGGATGGGTGGGTGACTTCAAGGGACTAGTTTTAACAGGTTATGTCAACAGCAGCAGAACATACACAGGAAATAAAAAGCTGAGCTTGTCCCTGGCTACTGGGTAGCAATGCAGGGGAACAGTCTGACAAAAAAGAGCCAGTTAAAAATCGTGGTTCTGGAATTCAGTATATATAAATAACAGTTTTTGAGTACAGATAATGAATATGCTCTGAATGACTAACTTAGAAAAAAAATGTATTTTTAAATTTGTTGTTTCAAAAAAGGTATGAATTACATGCAAATTTTTTTTCTCAACTGCAGGAGGAAGGAGCTCTGCTCTCCCAGTCATTCCCAGGGCTTTTCATGTGTCACAAGGAGCTCCTGAAGTACCAGAGCAGTGGTTTGGGGGGACCCCTGCCCAGGCAGTGAAGGCAGCACTTCCACTGAGCCAGCAAGGTGCCAGATCACCTGCTGGGGTGGCAAATGACTGTCCCATCAGTGGCCAGACAGCTCTGACAGGGTGCTGCATGAAGAAAATGGCTCTCGGTGCCCTCACCCTGCCTCATCCTAGCCTGGCCACTGTCCCGCCTGAGAGCTGCTTTCCTTCCGCACATCCTGGGAGCTTTGTGCGCTTCAAAGGCACGGAGTAATCCCATCATTACGGGAGCCAGGGATGTGTGTCTAATCCCGGCACTGGGGGAAGGGCAGAGGCAAGGGCAGCAGCCTTGCAGTGCCACACCAAAATCAACAGGGGACAAAATACATCCACATCCTGGGACAGCACAGCTGGGGGACAGGGAAGGGCTCTTCCTGTGGCTGAGCACCAGCGTTGATGCCAGTCTCCTGTTCCTGCAAGCAGCTACTACACACTCCCCTCTAACCTTTGGGGTAATGTCACTTTTTATCATCCCAAATAGTCCCTTCTTCAGAAGCCTCTGTGTTTCAGCATTTCACTGGTCTGCCTTCCAGTTACTTAACATTTTTCCTATATACAGATTGATTTTATCAAATTCTACTCCAAGTCACAGCAATCTGAGAGGTTAAACTTGAACATTATATCTGCAGCAAAACAAAGACTATTTCCAGTACTTTCTATAATTTTGCTAGTGATAGGGAAATATGTTTACGTGGTAATTTGAAAGACAAGCTTTGTTTCACCATAAATAAAAGTTGTTCTCTGGTCCACATTTTTTTCAGATTCCTTTAAGACAAACTTTTGCTGACTACATTTACTACTCCTTCACAGAGATTCCTATTTTAAAGATGTCAGCTATGATAAAAGTGTAAATTTTCAATTGCTCTTTCACATTGGGAATCCTCACTTTTGCTCTTTATACACAGAAGAGGCATCAGTGTGAAATATACCCCAGAACTAAAGGGAACAGGAGCTGTGTAATTTGCCCTCAAGCAGAACTGTCATCAACCTCAAGCCTTGGTGGCTCTTCAACTGCAGGATGTGATTGTACACAGATCACTTACCTGATACATCTCTCACTGGTTCCCAGTGCAAGTCATCATCTTTGTCCTTGATCCATCCACACAGTCCACTGTCAAAATCACAGCTGTGCACCAGCACACCTGGCAGAACAGAGCAGGAGGTCACAAAATAAACCCAGAAATTATTCAGATTGTTTTGGTTTTCAATTTCCCATGTGGCTGACACTAGCAAGTAAGTATGAAAATTAAATATAGAAGGAACCCTAGGAAAAGAATCTACAAAAATACTAAAACAATAAAAAGGACTCTTGTATTATTAACAATTCATGCTATTTTTGTGATGACTTTTTTTTTTAGGAAATAAAAGTGTAGGGTTCATATAGAAGAAGGTTGATTTTACATGATTTTATAAAGCATAGATTAAAAGAGGGGCATAAGATATAAGAGTCCTGAAAAATGTATTAACTACCAAGAAATCTCAAAAAATCCTAAATCCTAGATCCTAAATAGGAGACATGGCCTTTACCTGGGTCATCATTTGCTTCAAATTCATCAGCTGTAATCCCTCGTTCAATTTCAAGTATTTCAAAGAGATTATTGCTCACTCCAGGCTGGCGTGGAACTGTGAGAAAAAATGAATGAGATAAGGAAGTGGGTCACTAATTTATCTCTAACAAAAACCAGCAGAGTAGCTCTGGGCATTGTGCTTTTCCTGGAGATTTCAATACATTTAATTATATTCAACACAAAGTCTCATAAACTTTATGCCTACGTGATTTATGATTTGTGGTGTAACATTTACCTAAGCACTGTAAAAGGTGATTCCAAATCTCCTAAAAGCTCTTTGAATGAAAGCTCCTTTTTAACCAGGGGGGAAAGCTTTAACCTTGAAGCCCACTGTTGTTCTCCAAATACATTTTCAGAGACAGCGGTTTCTCAATGAAATAAAGCCACATGAAAGTCCTCACCCAAGCCTTCCACAGACATTTACAGGAGAACCTCGACAGGAGGCAGCAGCACTTGGAAGAGGCCCCACGAGCACTTAACCTTTGAAATACAGCTGAAGGTACATCCATCAATCTGCAAAGGATTAGAGCTCCCAAAACAATTACCAGGGTTGTACTGGGAGTTGAGAGGGAGGAGCTCTAGTGGAAGCTGGAATTCAACCGTAATTATACTTTTTGCTTTCCAGCACAGCCTGTGCTTCAGCTGCTGTTCCCAGCTGGAGGAGAAGGAACAGCTCTCAGTGATTAAGGGGCCCAGAGATTATTAGACATTCAGCATCCAGGACAACCTGAAATTTATAAGCTCTTTGTGGGAGTGATGGCTGCCAAAGTCAGGTGGCTACAAAGACTCCCATGTATTTCTGAAAATGCTGTGCCAGTTTGTGTAAGTTTCAAGCAGATTTCTTGCCTGATGGACAGCTGTCAGCCAGAGATAAACAGATTGCACTGAATAGAGCTGTCTTGGAAAATTCCTCTTTTAGAGGCAGGTCTAATGCATAATTCATAACAGTAGTAATGTGTTTCAGACATGTCCTCAGATTTTATAGGCACCTCTGACACCTAAGGTATTTGTAAGTGTCTTATCTATTAAAAACTTGGCATGTTTTCCATTTGCAGTGGTAAAATAACTATTAATGTCTCTATAGAACAAGTGAGAACAAGAAGAATTAAGATAACTGAAAGGACTCTTGTTTTCAGAAAATCAAATCTAAGGTTAAGAAGGAACTTCTTTTGCACTAGGTCAACATGAAAATAGCACTGCTACAAGAGCTCCTCTAAAGCCAAAAGATAGAAAAGGAAAAAAAAAAAAAGTTGATATTAGGACAAAATAAGCAAACTCCAATGTATTTTTAAAGTACTATTCTAGGCTAGAGGTCTTGAATAAAAAATTTATATAACAAAAACAAATAGTGAAAAAGCTCAAAATGTGTAGTAAGCCAATGAACTCCCAAATATAATAGTCATTATTTGAATCATTAAGTCTCCCTTTCTCTTGTTTTCTTTTTAGTCCTTTGCATATTTTTGATTATGTATATTTGCAGTCTAGGATATTAATGCTCTAAACAGCTTCAGATTTAAGGCTGGGTATTAGAGGGCTGTTAATTTTGAAAGATACCTTGATTGTAAATAGCATTTTTGCTGCTGTGTTTCACCTGGGCTGTTTTGCTTTAAAACCTTGAGCTTTAACATGAAAGAAAATTTATAAATGTGCACAGTCCCCACAACCTAGGGCAATAATTTCCTTGCAGAACATCTATGCACAAATATTATATAAATCCATTGTTCACCCTGAATTATGCAGGTGGGGCAGTTGAACAAGCACATCTATGCTGCACACCCCGGGAGCAGCACCTTGCCTTTCCTCACCTCAGACTGTGCCAAGGGAAGGAGATACTGTTTGTTATCTATGCTGTGGAGAACAAATCAACTTCAGAATTTCTGAGCACAGCACAGCAAGCACCAAAGGCTCAGACCACAGGTTCACAGGCAGGTAATTACAAGGTTTTAAATGAGCACTGTGGCAAAGAGCATGAAGGAAACTCTCTGCCATGCTCGAAGGTTTGTAGGATACTCAGAGGTCACAGTTTTAAGGTACATGTTCCTGCACACTCTCTTCTCAGTCTGTCACAGTCCTTGTTTATGGAAAATACTGTAAAAAATATTAGGAATTTATCTTGTAAACTACTTCGGTTTACTTCTTCAAGTACCACTTCTAATGCACTGCTTTCTATAAGCCTGAGTTACATCTGTGCAAATTCTCCAAATTCAAGTTGATATATCTACCTATAATTAAAGCTCTGCAAAACTATTTTTAAAAAAATTCCCTGAGAGTCCTTTCCAAACACTTTTTTTACTAACTTCTAGAAGAATGTGTTGTAGTGCTTTAATAGAGTCATTTCAGTGCTTGGACCTAATTACAGGAATGTGCACTCAATTTGAAACAAGGGTTACCATAAGAGATGCAGAAATCTAAATATAACCCACATGTACACTTCTTTTTGCCACGACAACCAATATGTTCAGTGGTGATCGTGGGAGAAAGTATTTGGTACAATTATTTTCTGTAAGCTTTCCGAGCCCTTTCTGTGTACTTTATATAGCGTATCAGTGTGCTTTTCACTTAACTTCAATGGTTTGATAAAGCTTGTCAAATAGAAACTTGGCTTCTTTTACTTGAAGAATTTTATAAGCTCTGAGTGAGCCAATACACCCACACTGCCATATTCTCAAAGTTCATGAGCTAACTTCTTCATAGATGCACAAATCTGGGGGGAAATATTAAATAACTGTGATTATTAATAATAAATAAGAGCAATTTCTTTTTTAACCTTTGGAAAAGCAATACAGCTTTTTTTAAATTTACTTGCTAATTGCTGAGATTGGGAGTATAAGAAAGTACATGTATATTTATCAGCTTGTTTGCAATAAACAAATAATTGCTGTTTTGGTGTTACACTACCAAGACCTGGACTTCAGCTTCATGTTATTAGTAACTGTTATTACTATTAATAATGCAGTTGTCTGGCTTACAGAAAAAAACCTGATTTTGCACTGTAAGTACAATTCCACTCCACACAGTAATCATGACTAAGCTTCCCATTCACTAAAAACAACAACAAAAAAGGACAAAGATGTTTTGACTGAATAGTTACAACTGAAAGCTGTTAAATTGCAAAAAATTCCCACAAGCAATGAGATCTCACACACAAGTAGTAGAAAACAGCTAAAAGTAAGGGTAGTCCAGAGGTAAGTCAGATTGAGAAAACAAGAATAAATCCTGCTTTCCTCCAGGGAAGATATTGATATGTGCTGGGCTAAAAAGAAGAGGCAACAGAGAGGCAAATTTCACCCTTTTGTTCAGACATCCACAGTGTCCAGAAAATATTTCTTAAAACTCTACAGATTCAATTCTGCAGTAAGAGTTATTTTAGGAAGTGCTTTGATGGACTGTGCCACCCTCTCCAGCACTATTTACATATGAGGGGAGACACAACAGTCTCAGCATGCCACCACTCTACAGTCCAATCTTGGATTTCTTGGCCATTTATAAGGCTCAGTAAGCTTTACCAAAATCAAGCATCTTGGTATTTACCTTTGCAGAAGGTTTTCTGCAAAGTGACCTGCCTGCTTTTGTATGAACATCCATTCAGGAGGTGCAGAGTGCCACGTGAGTTTCAGGGAAACACAGCTAAAACAAGGAGTGAACAGAAACTTGCATATCAGATCTGGGGACAAAACTTGCTGGAAGACTGATTGAAGGTGAGACTTGTAAGACTCCTAGATTTCATGACTGAACTCCAGAGTACCAACAGGAACAAAGCACCTATCACATATGCTTAAATATAAACACAAATACATTTTAAAAGGTGCTAGAAAAGTGAAGACAAATGAAATACTGTTGTAAAATAATGCTAGTCTAAGGATATCAAGGAATAACAAACCCTCTAGTCTTTGCTTTTATTATTTCCCTTTTTTCAACAGCTTCAAGGATCACAAAACTGCACTTACAGCACTAAGGACTTTGCAGTCACTGAAAGGGAGAAAAGAAAGAATCCAGTTTTAATCCAATCTTGACATTTTTAATAGCTGTTATGAGAAACATTTCCTAACTCCAATCTTTTCAGCTCCACTAAGGGCTAAGAAGAAAAACTGCTGAACTGTCTTTTAATATAGATACGGGGGTTTATTCTTGCTATGCTGATATCTAGTGTTATGCTTTAAGTTTATGCTTTTAGTGCTTATCATCCAGATCCCAATGGCAGCAGAAATTCACAGGCATATTGAGAAGTTTGTTGTATTTGTTAGAGACTTATAACTAGAAAAGATTCCTCTGTACTTCACTGTAGTTTGTATCAGTGCTGAAATAGTTAAATATTAAGCTATCACTGCATTCCTCTCTCATTGCCATTCCCCCCCTATCCATATCAGGAGAAGATTATCCTTGGTGCCAGATTCCACTGTCTGCATCTGACTAAGTGGTTCAAAGGCCAAGTGTAGGAATTCCATGTTAAAAAATAAAAATTTTTTTGTTCTCTAAAAAAGCAGCTTCCCAAAGTCACTGCAGGCTTTTTTAGAAAAGGGGTAAAGCATCTAAAGAAAAGAAACAACCCAATACCTTTCAAAAATTGCAAAGGGATTTAAATAAAATTATCAGCATTTTTATCATTTGTGCTCTTTGTCACTGCTGAAGAGAGCAATTTCTCTGATCCTCAGCTCATTTCAAGTTGAGAAGCACATTCAAGAGAGCTCTAAAGTGAAATCCTAGGTCAAGTTGAGTCAGTGTGTGGAACAGCAGGTCAAATAACAACAAAGGGGGAAAATAGGGAGCAAGGAGTCAGCAAGGGTACCCCAGGAAAAGGTTAACTAACAAAAGCTAGAATTTGAGAGATGCTTGCAGAAAAAAAGTCCATTTGGCGCAAGCATGTTTCCTCTCCTGATGTCGACCAATCCTAGAGCACCAGGATTTGGTCTAGGACATCTGTGCAGCAGGCAATGCCCCCTTTGCCATGGACTGACTGACAGAAGCACCCCCTATTCCATGGCAGAGCAAAGCAGTGTTGCCTCCTGCAAGTCTGGCTAAGGCTGCAGGGCCCCATGGGGAAAAAAGAAAGGGAAATGTCCATAATAACCTAGCTGAAAACACAACTTTGAGGTCTTTAGCAGATGTTAATGGCTTTGTTCAAAAAAAAGACTGGACATGGCACTCAGTGCCATGGTTTAGTTGAGGTGTTAGAGCATGGGTTGGACTTGATGATCTTGAAAGTCTCTTCCAGCCTAGAGATTCTGTGAATTCTCTGAGCACAGAACTGCCAGTGGTTGCTGGTGCTCTCTAGGCTGGGTTTTGCCCATCCCTGTGTGATAAAATACTACATTTTGTGACTCTTTGGAATACAACAACCCTTGGAGACAGAGAGGAAGCAGACAGGTAAGATGACACAAATTCTTTTGAAGATTTATAAAACTGAGGTTAAATCCTAGTTCATGACCTGAGTGGATCTAACATCCATTTTCTCCTCTGTTTTCCAAGAAAATAAGAGTTACAAGACCACTAATTGCTCTCTGTATTCTCCAGTGAGAAACAAAGAAAGGCAGAAAGGGCAAGGCTTTTTCTTCTCTTTTCAGGCAGGCTTATGGGGACGACAGTGCTAATTCATTTTTGAGAACTGGTTTCTTTGCTGTCTCATCTGGAGAAGCAGTTGATGTGAGGAAATGAACCTAAAGAAGCTCAGTATAAGCAAAACAAAATTATTCATATCCAGAACCCAGGAATACCACAAAGATGTCTGATGTAGGTGAGACTAAAACAGAAACAGCTTTAAAGAAGCTGAAAGAAATAGTTCCAAACTCCCCTTATGTGAAGAAATATAGAGGCAAGTGAAAAATCAACAAATGTTTTTGGAGGTGGGAGGGCTTGGCACATCCAGCTAGCAGCTAAGAGACAAGTTGAAGGTTAGCTAAATGTTACTAGTTATTCGAGTTTGAAATCCTGTATTGTCTTAACACCATGGTTGTTACCATTGTGTCTGGCTGTGAGGAATGATTTTGGAGAGGCACTGGCTTACACTTGGTGGGAGCACTGCTGTCCTGAGCTCACAGTGCCTCACACTGAGCAGCTGCAGCCAAACAGAGCCAGGCACTGCTCTCCCACACTCCTGGAGCAGGGGCAGGGCTGGCCAGCAGGAACCTGAGCTCAAACCCCCCTGCACACAACATCTGTAAGCTAACGTGAAAGGCCTTTCAGGTAATGCACCTCACCTCACTTTGCCATGGGCCAAGAGCACTCATGCAGCCAGGTCTGCAGCCCAGCTAATGCCCAGGAATGCAGGACCTGCCATAATGCACCCATGCAGCTGAACCCTGGTGTGATGGCATCTGGGGATGTCCAAGTATCTCTGTTTAATGTAATAATGTTTAGCTGTTATCCTTACAAGGGCACTACTGCAGAGAGGCAGACCCACGCTCTGTGCATTCCACTGTAGTAATGTATAAGGGCTATAACTTTTCTACCTGCTTTTCTAAATGTCCCACATGAGGAAATTAACTTCTGCTCTTCCCCACAGACCTCTGCAGTAACAGGATTCAAGAAATACCCTACTCTACAAGCAATGCTTTCTTTGAGAAAGTAGCACATTCTTCTGAAACAGAACTGTTTTGCACTAAACTGTAGATTTCAAATCCTTAACAAATGCTTTTGAGCACTCCCAACACAAACACTTCTACACAGAGAGAAAGTAGGAGAGGACTCCAGTGACCACTACCTAGATGATACTTTCAAAGTGTCCAGAAGAGAAGAGAGAAAAACAGAGCAGAAAGCAGAGTGGAGAGAAAAAGATAAGAGAGAGAAGAGAAAAAGACACCAGCTTCATTGAAGATCACAGCACTAGCATCATCTGGGGCACAAGTGGAATATTATTTCAGTCACACGTATGTGCATCAAGTATGGCTCTTGCAGGGAATAAAAAAAATTACGTGGCCTTGAAGACAGACATCTGTTGACCTGATCTGAGGCCTCTCTGTCCCTGTATTACCTACTGAGGCCAGGAACAGCTGGTGCTTGACCCGTTTCAGTCCTGCTGTGCCGTGCACTGAAGCCTTTGAAGCTATGTATGTATATCACAAACCTCAGAGTGTGGCAGCTGACCTAAACCAACAGTTGATAAACACTTTGCAAAGGTCCTGTGTTTGTTATATGTACCATAATGTAAGCTGCAGTCAGACCAAGCCAAACTTCAAAGGTTTTTATTTTCCTATTTTCCAAACTCCTGTATCTGAAACACATGTATTGAAAGCATTAGCTTCAAAATCCCTCTAGGGGCAATATAGAAAGACTAATTGTAAATAATAAGCTTTACATAGAGGATTGTTATGACTTCATGAAAATTCAGAACACTGAACACTAGCCCCTGCTTTAGTATTCTAGAGAACACTCACAACATGAGACAGACACATGGGAAGCATAATACTGGAGTCTACAATAATTTCCACAAAGCTAAATGTTTAGCTGTTGGGTCCCATTAGATTAAACTTCGTAAATCTTTATTATATTTCCTTTTAAAATTTCACTTAAACATATGTCAATTTTTAATTGAATATGAAGCCAAAAGTACGCTCTACTAAGCAGTACCAGGATTTTTCTTCTAACTTTTTTCAGCTTCACTCTCCATTTTCTAACTGTCTACAACAGATAAAATGTCACAGGGAAAAACTCTTTTACAAGGAGCAAAATATTTCACTGAGTAATGACCTGGAACAACAAAGCCCAGAAATTACCACATAGATGCCAAAGCAACCAGAAAAAAACTCCCACATTGCTTGTGCACCTGCTCTGAGACAGCAAACTTTTCCTCCTACCACATTGCTTCAGCAGCTTGATTGTACAACAAGCTGGAGAGCTGATCCAACACACCCTCCCCATCTCTAAAATTAGCCGCAGAACTAAAGATGAAATCGGGTGTCGAGTATTTCTTGGCAGATATGCACAGCTCTGTAAGTGCCAGTAATGTCTCCTGTGGTATGCACTAAAGCTGGCACAATGGTGCTGTAGACTTCAGAGGAGCTCCTAAAGTTACATGTCTTCATGCTATGATAATCTTTACTATCTTCAGCTTTTCATGTATCCCTTTCCACAGACACAGTCCAGAAAATTACCCTCTATGCTATTTTTATGCATTTTTCCCATTGTTTAGTCATGAACATCTGAGACTATTTGAACCCATACAAAAAAAAAGTCACATAGAATCCTTTAGGTAATTAGGCATGATCCCATTTCTTTACCATTCTTAAAACTATGGTAATATTCTGTTTAGGAGGGACTCTCAACTCTCTGAATTTAAATCCATTGACTACTTTATGAGTTATGCTATACTTCAATCCTTTTCAATAAAATGTCTTTCATTTCCTTAAAACCTTCATCTGAAAGCATAATTAAGTACTTCTATAGGACAATATACTCAATAATTTCAGGGGGAAAAAATAAATACTTTTTTGATTGATTGATTCAGAATTTCCATTGCAAAATTTTGTTAGGTAATAAAATCAACTACTTTTGCAGCTTTACCATATAACCATTTTCAGTTTCCTTTCTCTGTTCTCAATGATATATTGTTCCAAAAATCCCAAACAGTATAGTGCACACTTTCATCTACAGCTTTGATAAACAAAGGAATATAGAAAATTACTTACTGAACACATCTCCTCGGGGTTTCTGAGGATCTGGCTGGATCCTGTTGTCATCTATAACTCCTTGGGAAGTTGTAGTTTCAATGGGAACATGTGCAGGCTCTTCAGTTATTACCAGAGGAGTTCTTTGTGGTGGTAGTGTAGGTCTTACTGTTGTAGGTTGAGGTGTTGTTGGAGGTGGAGGCTTCATCACTGGTGTGGTGACCGGCCTTGTTGTCACCGGCATGTATCTCATGGTTGGCTTGGGTGTCAGTCGAGTTGTCCTGGGTGCAGGCTGAGTTGGCACAAGTGTAGGACGAGCTGTTGGCCCAGGTGTAGGATGAGTTGTTGGCCCAAGTGTAGGACGAGCTGTTGGCCCAGGTACTGTAGGACGAGCTGTTGGCCTGGTCACTGGCCTTTCTGTAACAAAAGCAGGTACATGCAGTGGTCTGAGGAGTTGTGCCTTCAGCATCAACAATCCTGCTCATTCTACCACTGCCTCCCTCAGGGAGAGTGCAATTGGCCTTGAATATGTGACATGGACCAGGTGGCTCAATCAGAAAAATAGGAATAACTGCAAAGAGAATCAAAATGGGACCAAAATGGACATCTCAACCTCTCACTCCAGAAACTTAACAGTCTCTTTCATTGTGACACAGAGACACTTGGATGAAATAATTTTTTTTCTTCTGAAGGTTTCCAGTTAGAAACATAGTTTAGCATCAGCACTGCTAAATTATCACATCCCTTTAGGTTGTGCTTGGCAGTGCAGCAGTTTAGAGATAATTTAGAATGACTGAAGGTCAAGACACTTCCATCCCACATCCTCTCAAGCATCGAGTCTCTTTCAGAGTTGGCAAAACTTACACAAAAGCTTGCTGGTTAAAAAATGCATGGGCAGGAAGCCATGGGTTAAGCAGCCCCCTAAACTGGACAAGTTCATAATCAGGAATGGAAGCAAGTTTATTAAGACCCCGATGTTACAAGCATTTTGATCACAGATGGCCTTTGGATTAAGAAAATTCTCGCAAACCTTTCCTTCTAAACATTTCTCCTTGTCAATAAGCAGAATTATTTTAGGGATTGAACCAAGCCAGCCTTCATTTAGATCCTTCTCTTTGCTAAAAGCCAGGAAACTAAGACATTTTTCAGCCTTCATAAAAACGAGGTGCTGGACTGAGCACCACTTTCACCCCAGAGACAGTGCCCACAGTACCATCTCCTCCAATGTTTCAGAAAGGACAACAAGTTTTAACTTAGTCTCACAAGGAGAGTTTCTGAAGACATGAAACACAAGAATATGTTTTGTTGTTTTCTATTGGTTAATAAGACTTTTACATCTCACTGGAGATGTTAAAAGGCTCAGTAGGAACTCTAGTCACATATTTTGTGTACAAGCATTTCAAGTATAGCACACAGTTAAAATGAAGAACTACTGTTTGTTAAACAGTGAATTGTTTGATGATAGCAGGTAAAAATGTTTTCCCTCTGACCACCTGTTTATTAC
Source organism: Agelaius phoeniceus (assembly GCF_051311805.1). Classification (NCBI taxonomy): domain Eukaryota; kingdom Metazoa; phylum Chordata; class Aves; order Passeriformes; family Icteridae; genus Agelaius; species Agelaius phoeniceus. The sequence continues at coordinate 28,382,038 of NC_135268.1, forward strand.
TATCCCTTTGAGTACCCTGCAGTTTTGACATTTATAGTATATTAAAATATAAAAACACCCCTTAGGACCATGTCCCAGTAACACACATGAAATGTGCCCACATATACTTGCAAGCACTCAGGATGTGGGAGAACACCTTATACCATGACAGCTACAGCTGAAGGGGAAAAATGGTGCTGCTCTTTAAAGAGATCAGTGAGTCACCAAAGACCAGATCCCACAAAGGAATGCAGGATCAAAAAGATCCAGCAGATGCCACAGAGCTGCACACTCTTGTGGGACGTCAAATATGGGAGACCTCCAACACCTTATTCTGTACCAAGTGTGGTTGCTTTCTGTGGCTGCTTCTCCCAAGAGAAAGGTGGCCAAGGGAATTTTCCAACAGCAAATCCTTCCAGAGAAATCCTCCCTCCTGGCTCTTCTCACATCTGGGAAGCAGCAGGGAGTGGATGGGGTGAGCTGCTGAAACGGGCCAGTTGTGGAGTGTACATAACAACAGTGTATGAGTAATGTGCACTGTTTGATCAGACCTACCCTGCTTACTCAGTTGCTCTCATCCTGAAGCAATCTCTAGAATCAAGCTGTGAATAGGGAGAGGTGAATTTCTTTCTAATTATGAGAATGTCTCAGGAAAAGGTATTTTTACCAGGGCATGCTAAGACCTATAAAACTCCAAATACATTCACCAGCCCTTTATTTAGTATTAAAAATAGTGATGAGAAATTGAGCCTGACAGAGCTGTACCCTAAAGTTTACAAAATGGGACACATAAGCTTTCAGAATCTCTGTTATAAAAGGAGCATTACATACGTATGCAGTTTGTTCCATTGTCTCTGTACCCCTCTTTGCATTTGCATTTGTAGGATCCTGGAGTGTTGTAACAGTGTGAAAAGCTACCACACTGGTGGTGGCCAAGAGCACACTCATCTATATCTGCAACAGAAAATTTACATTAAAAAAATCATTTGCTTCATAGAAACCTGACCTTCTGCTTATCCCTGCAAAAACCCCCAAACATTAATACTATTTTGATTATACAAAAAAAAACCAAAAAAACAATAAAACTTTTGCCAGTGAGAAAAGGAAAATAGACAGTCACAAATCAATGTGGTGATGCAAGCATTAGGGAAAATAGGGACTATTGGGAAACTTTGGTATTGCTCAGCTTTTACCTTAGCATCAGCTTCACACATGCCATAGGTAGATTGCAGCTGAGATCTTTAACATCACAATTTAACAACCACTTCTTACAGGAGACAGAATAAGAAAAAAAGAGGGTAGGAATATGCATATTGTTAATCACACAGATATTAAATCGGTTTTTCTTCATAAAATTCTTTCTATATTGTACATCTGTATAGAAGTTTCTACATCAAGTAGAAACTGCTGGCAATGTTTCATATGCCATATGAAAATGGCATATGAAAAAAATCTCTAAATTCTAGCACTCTGAATACGAATTTCTCTGAAAAAAAATACTTAGGCAAACATAAATTATCTCCACATGATCTTTTTTTCAGTGAAAGAATGATAGCCAGTTGAGACCCTGTGAAACTAAGGCAGAGAGACCTGGGAATATCTTTGTTGAAGGGCATACACCAGCTGCATTCCAGTCTCATGTCCAGACAAAAACAGGTTATTTCCCAACTCCTGCCTCTTCCCCACCTGTCTGCAGGGGAAGGAAAGTTGGGCAGTCTGGGTTGGGAGGGGGTAGGGTGTGCATATTTTCTGATCTTGGATCTTGGGACATGCTATGGAGCACACCAGTGTTACAGCTCAGACACAGCCTTAGCTCATACACTGCTCCAAGCCTACAGCCAGGAACAGTGAACCCTGAGGAAAAAACAGCTTTGGAAAGGAATTCCTGCAGTCATCAGCTCTGTTCTCCCCACTAACTTCCACACAAGAACCAGTTGCAAGAATGTGGGCCAAATACATGCCTTCTCTTTCACAGCCTATTTCTATAATCCACCCTTTCTTAAAATACCAATGCAGTGTAAAACAACCTGCTTCAACATTTCAGCCATAATAAATAAACATTCCTCTTTGAGCATTAATTTAATTTTCAAATACACAACTCTATTACATGCATGTGAGAAATAGCTTGTTATTACCATGGCACTGGTATTTGCCTCCAATGTACATCAGGTCAAAGCCTTTATGACACCTGCAAATGTAGCTCCCGAAGGTATTGACACAGTGCCTGAATCGTGGGCAGAGAACCCTCCCAGTAGCACATTCATCAATATCTGTGGAAACAAAGGAACTGTGTTATTCTTAATAACAGTTAAAATACAATGTGTGCTGTCTAAATGAAACTGGTTTCACATAAAAAAATGGAAACATGGAAAGCTAAAGAATAGCCCAAGTATTTTTCATAAGGGCCCTTGGTCAGCCAGCAGTAATTCAGAGCACTTCTTCTGGCTGTGCCCTCCTGTTCAGCTCTGGGTCACAGGCAGATGCCCAGGGAGCAGCTGATGCCCACCCACTGCTGCTCTCCCTGCCTGGGGAGTTCTCAGACGAGGTCAGGCTGACACACAAAAGCTGCTTGTGCTGCCAGTCACTCTGCAGCCCTTGGACACCAAGCAGAGGCTGCTGAGTGCTCAAACACTAATTCTCCACTGAGGTACAGACCTGCCATGCACGGCTGCTTCTGACGCACGCAGCTCCTCCTGTTTGCTGGTTATCTACAGGGCACAGTTCAAGCCTTTGCTCTGCAGCTCTATCAGGCTCTTGATCTATGGGAAAGCAAGATTTTGCTCTCCCTGCAGTGCTTTTCCCAAAAGGAGCCCTTCAGCTGCCGATGTCAAGAGTGCAAAACAAAGCCGAGTGATTGATGCCCTGCTGCTCTTGTGAAAGGGGCCTGAGCAAGGCAGAGCCTCTTCCAGTGCACAGAAAATATGTTACCAAAAGTTGCTGGTTAGTTAGGGCAGCTACCTGAGTGGGGGAGATGGAGCTTCAGCTTCTCTCCAAGCTGGGCTCCCACAGCCAAGAGAAGTGACTTAAAGCCATGAATTAATGGCCAGATGGGTCATCCCAGGAGCTCCTGCTGGCACTGTCCCACTCTGCATGAAGAATTACTGAGGATAGCAAGCAGTAAAAGGATTCAACCCCTGAGCTCCCACACTCCTGGCCCGCCTGACTGCTCTCTCTCCATCAGGAGCATTGCTGGAATGGTGCAGTAAAGGCCTCAATGAGAAAGAAAACAAGGCAAATACTGGGCACCTCTCCACATGTCTGAATCTTTCTATAAATCTGTCTCTTGATTTGAATTTATTGTTAACATTTTAGGCTTTGAGTATGCTACTAAGTTTTACAAACTCTATCATGCTTCTTATTACAATTTAATCAACAAGTCCCAATTTTCTATCCTTTATTAAAATATTATTTCAAGGCTGCAAGTTTAAGACTCTTGATTACTAAGAGTTAGTTGGGGTTTTTGTTGGGTTTTTTAATATTTAAACTACAGCTTCAAAAAGTAGTTCAGTAAGAATGAGATTAGCCACTGAATATACTTCATCATGGCATGGATTATGATCTTTAAAAACCTAATGTAGCATGTCCTGCTTCTTCCTCTGTACATATTCATATTAATTCACATTTTTGCCAATTCACATAAGGCAAAAATTATGTTAAATTATTGCAGCAGTGTAGTGGTAGGTAGTTATATGTCCTAGAGATACAGGACAGAGTTGTTAATCAACACACTGTTCAAAACTGATGCAAAAATATGGAAAAATGTAACAGGCCTTCCGCTTGCATATAATAAGAGGTGCATGGATGCTCATTGCTGAAGGGAAATCCACTTTTTGATCAGCAGCCACAAGATCAGTGATCAGTTTCCTGCAGCTCTCAAACAGCACAGTGACTGTGGCTCCTTTCAAGCCAATCCACGCCTGGACCAAAAGGTGTAGAGCTGTTCCCCTTTGCCTGCTGCAACGTGCTGTGGTTCATTCCTGCTTCCTGTGAAAAGCAGGGCATGCAGGGGGGATTTGGAGCTGCTCCAAAGGCACATGAGGCAGTGTGATGGTCAGCACCTAATGAGTGTGAGGGTCAGTGTCCAACAGAGAAGCAGAATTGCTTCTCTCTCTTGTTGCAAGTATGACCACATTACCAAGCACAAAATAACCTAAGACTAATTTAAAAATAGCATAATTTTTAAGTTTACAAGGCTGTATCTTCAATTTTCTAAACACACACAAAAAGGAAATAATTAATTTTATAGTGAAAAATCATTATTTTCAACCCTCAAATAATTTCAGAACACTTGAAAATGAAATCTGTATATGGCTCATTTCATTAAATTAAAATCCCAACCCAAAAACCTGGCAAGACCAATTGATTTATTGATTCAAGAGTCATTAATCAACTAATTAGCTGTTCAATCCACATTTTCACCAAATACTTTGCTGAATTATTTTTTTCACTTTGTTGTCATCTAGTTTATACGATTTACCTTTATAGCCAAATTGGTGGCTCTTTACTGATTGTCTGAAAGGAACATTTTAAACAAGGGAATGCTCAGCAAGTGTTAAACTAAGAATAGAATAATGCCCAGAGGAATTTCCACCTGTGCTAAAAATAGGCCTTGCATTCCCAGCTGTCTTTCAGACTTTCCTCAAACAGGGATCTCATGAGCTGTAGGCAATGCACACTTCAATTTTCTTACCACCACCTACACTTTTATTTGTACTGCAGCATTATCCAGACCCTTGCTGGAGCCAACAATTTCCCCAACAGTGACAAGCTTGTACAAACATGAGGGAAAAGCACAGCCTTAGTCCCAAGTAGCTTCAACTCTTTGAGGTATTTACTGCAACTTGAACTTGAAAGAGAAATAACACAGAAAGGGTGCATGTCATAATCACTTCTTACCAAAAAAGGGGAGAACATTATGTTACGATGCAGGAAGAACAGACACCTCTTGGTGTAACTATTTTCTCTGTATTATACCAGGCTGCTCTGTAATTCTTGTGGAAATTTTAGAAATAGGTTATGAGGTCATTCTGAATGATGCATACCCAACTAAAATGTGGGTACACAGTTCTTTGCCTTTCTGGGTAGAAAAAAAATTGTTTTTTTGAAAACTGCACTGAAGAACTCAAAGAGCTTCATAGTACTGGTTTGAGTGTTAGTCTTTGGCATTAAAGTACACTTTGTTTATTTCAAAGTATGAAGTTTTCCTGAATATAAAAATGAGCACTAGGAGAACATTGCAAGCATTTTTTCCTAACAAATTTCTTTACTTGGTGTAGCTTTCTTGAATTTGTACCTAAAATCATTCAGCTTACTATGGCATGGCACAAATATCTTTCAAAGTTCTCTCTGCCATAATATCCACGATAGGATTTATCACAACTTAGTCCCTTCAGTATGCAACAACAGTAGGTCCTGTTCTTTCCATTTTTTTCCATGCACAGATGTGCCAATCGTGCACTTCAGAAAGCCTCTGACTTGGTGTGGAGCCTGCTCTTCTCATCAGAACATCTAGAGTCTGTCCCTTTTTCTGCCAACAAATTTTTGGTCACCTTGGATCAGGCACTTGGAGAAACACCTACCCTGTGGTGAGCCAAGATATCCGAAGGGATGATTAGGATGTCCCCATTTTCTTACATTCTTTCAGTGTTGCTGATAGAATTGTTATAGAATGTACCACTTCAGAGAATATAAATAATAAAATCACTAGAGCATCATATCCCACTCAGGATGTATAGTTAATGACTGATGAAATCACATGTCACACTGTTCTTCAGACCATAGTAGAGTCTGATTAACCATAAGCACCTTTTCCATGTTCACAAACGTGGCAATAAAATATTTCACTTTTATACACTCTAAGTTCCTGTGTTTATTTTAACCTGGAGTTTTCACAGTATGGAAGAAAGACAGCACATCCAATCCCACTAATACTGGGAACATACAGAGACCTTCACCTTGCCCCACTACAGTATCAGTGATTTTTACAAATTAACCTACTGAGCTAGGCACCACCTTGTTGGGTATGAGGGAAAGGTGATCTCCCCATTCCTTTTTTTATGCAGGCAGGTATTTTGGAGTTAGCAATAGCTTAAAATGACCCAGTAGCAGGAGTGGCAAGGGCCAAGGGCTTGGATACCAAGGAGTCTGTATGGGCTTTAGGCAGACAATGAAACTTGCAGGACTGAAAACACTGGCAATCTCTGACACAAGGACACCTGAGCAACAGCCCTATTACTACTCTCATTATTAACAACTTTAAACTGCCTGTTCTATGCATTCTAAGTACCTCTGATAAACTCTCTTGAAGTGCATTCTGTGCTAGGATAAAAGCATACTGGAGGAAAAAAAAAACTAAAATTTTTAAATCTACATTTGGTCACGTACCTACACAGGTCCTGCCATCAGGCCCAAGCTGCAGCCCTGGAGAAGGACAGCGGCAGCGCACCTCCCCTTTCAGCACGTCACAGCCATACTGGCAGTTTGCCATCAGGCAAGAAAGGGCATCTGGAGAAAAATGATGGAACACATTCAGATAAAGACTATGATCAGTGCTACAAAGTGACTGAGAATTTTGGAGAATTAAGACATCACATATTTATGATAAAAGTGGGAAAATGCTTGTATCCTTCAAAGAGAAAAAACATCTGCTAGTAAAATTTTTCTTTCCGCAAACTACTTCTCTTAGAAAATTAAAAAAAAAAAAAAAAGAGAAAACTACCCCAGTTGTAATAAGTTGTTATTGTAGTAAGTTATTATTGAGTGGAGTCTGCAGAATATGTAGCCTAATATGTACTAAAGACTCTCCTGGACAGTTACTGCTATTTTAAAAATGGAGTATCTCTAATTGAAGGTAATTTCTCTCCCCTCCCCTCTGTCCAGATATTCAAAGTAACTGTTTTTACAGGAACAAGTAGGAACCTGATCCCTGGAGAGATGGCAGTACAATTTTTATACCAGTCAAACAACGAACATCTGCAGCATTAAAGATTTTACATTCATAAGGCCAAAAGGCAGCAGAAATGCAGGTGTCTTGCTGCAATGAAAACTGCAAGCACTTGTCCTCAAAGGCCAATTAGCAGTGATTTACAGCACTGAAGAATGCTCTGGGGGAAACTTTCAATAAAACTAATAAAAATCAAAACAATTGCTCCTGGTTTTTTTCAGCCTAATTTGACTAGGGAAAAAAAAGAGCTCATCTTGTGCAGCTGCCTAATTTCCAGGAGGATTAATCTTTTACTTGGGGACTCATTTTCATTTCATAGAAGTTGTCCAGGGAAATTCCAGCAGGGACTTTGGGAAGCTGGGAGAGAGCAAGCAGCGAGGCTGGCCGTACTTGAGCAGGTTCCATCTGGCATGAGCATGTAGCCATTCAGGCAGTAGCACTTGTAGCTGCCGTAGGTGTTCATACAGCGGTGCTTGCACGGCCGTGGCTTTAGTCCACACTCATTCAGATCTGAAATGAAGGGCACAAGGGAAGAGGGTGGGAGAAGAAAACACACCAGGCATGCGTGGAAAAACTGCCAGTTCAAGCTGCTGGAGGAGGAAGGAAAAACACAGCAATTAGCTTTTTATACGCAGCTCAGCTGATAGCAAGCATCTAAAACATCCTGCATGAAGCGCTGTTCATCCCTCCAGCCAAACAGCTTATTTGGCTTGGTTTCACAGATGTCTTTTCAAAAATAACAGTATTAGCATTAGATGAAGTGCCAGCTGCTTCATTAGGCAACACACAAGCTCAGGCTGGCCATGTCTTGCCACTATTCACATTGATGCCATGTCCAGGACCAGGCAGCACTCGGAAGAGGAAAGAGGAGAGAGAAAGCAAAGATCACTCTGCAATCACTATCAGTGCTTCTGATAGCAATTCAGTGATTCACTATCATGCTTCAAAATTAGTGGCAGAGGAAGATAGGAAAGCTGATGCCAACTTACTCTAAAAAATCTCACAGAGAAAATTCAATCCTTATAATCTAAAAAATACTAAAAGAAAGTATCTGACATCAGCTATATTTGTCAAGGACCATCCATGAGGGCTAGCATTTCAGATTTACAATTTAATAGAGAATTCATGGCTTGAACTGAAAATATTCAGCCTAGAGTTTCCATATTAGAAGATAGAAGTTCAAACAAGAAGATGATTTCCTTCAGAATTCTCTTCCAAGAATGTGTTGATTTTGTCTGAGTAAGCCAGAATAATTTGTCAGTTATTATTGCTGCTAGTTATTTGCACAGTGATGAACAAAGATGAGAACAAAGATGAAAATAATAAATCTATTCACAAGTCCAGCCAGTTAGGACCTAAGAAAATGAGTTATCAACCATCATCTCTAATACTGCACCATGCTGTCTGGAGGTCTTTTGCAGACAGAGAATTGCCATTTTTTCCAGAAGTTTTCCAAGAGCCATCTCCCAGTCCTAAGCACCATCATATCAAGTGTCAGTCAATCCATGCAGGAGAAAAGTAAGCCCTGAGGCTCCCATCATGTCATAGATACACACACAGTAGCCACTTCATAAAATGCCAGCTGAGGAGGTGACAGATGCCTCCTGTGGACTAGAAGCAAAGGCTCAGGGTTAAGATGCCGAACCAGAAAGATAAACAATGGTTGCAATGAAATCAGTAATTTATTGATTGCTTTTCAGAAGTAAAGTCGAAAACTTAACTGGGTCTGTGTAGTAAATGGAGTGAGAAAAATTACATTCGCTGTGGAGGTGAAGTTAGAGAAAACATTGATTCTAGACAACTACACCTGGAATTTTACAAGTTCTTAATGTCTGGATTTTAAATTTGTCCTGAAACTCTGCAATCCATTGGTTTGTGTGAGTAACATTCTTCATCTTACTGTTTTCAGGCAAAATATTTTTAAATTGCATTCTAAAACTGAGAAATACATTCCATTTCATTTTGATTGGTAAAAGGCAGAGCCATCAAGAGAAAAATACATGTATCACACTACAAGTCACTGATGTAATCCAAACTCAGCTGCAAGGATGTTGCCTGTTTTGTCACTGCTGTTCCTGAGAGCTCCTAACAGTGTTTACATGTATCATTAAACTTGCTGTCTTCTGACCTACTTTGCTTCCATCTTCTTGGGGTGAAGGAATAGCGAGCATCATGCAGACATGGCCCTCCCCAGAGCCCTTCCCCTTAGTTCATTTCCCAAGGTCTCAGGAAGAACAGCATGTTTAAGGACAAGAATGCCTCCTGCTCCCCTCTTCTGCAAGACAGCAGCAGTAAGGGATGTAATTTTCCATTTCTACCTGTTAAGGCTGGACAAGATGTTTCCAGAAAACCTGAAGGGGAATACTTCGTCCTCAAGTGGTGAGGAAGATCAAGTGAGCCTAAGCAGGACTTCAGTGAGGAAAGATTGCCAAATAAGGGCATGACCTGTGCATGATAAAGAAGGAGTGATGACCACCTCTGCCATCTTCCTGGGGACCACGTGCTGCAGAGACAGCATCCCTTTGCAGCTCTCACTCTTAGGGAGCTGGAAAAAGTTTCAGGAGTTGCAAGGAGAGTATTCTTCTCACAGCAGGCACCAATGCCACACTCCCAAGAAAGTACCTCCTGGGTTTGAGAGAAACAGCTGTAGAAGAAAGTACATTTTGTCCTGTGAAAGCAGGGTCCTCTGCTGGGAGTTGTGACTATGGGTATATGCCTAGGCCAAATGGAAATGCAGCAGATGATTATGCTACAGGGCAAGTTCTCATTGTGGAATACTTCATGTGAAAAAAAGGTTTACATAAAAATCTCCAATAATAAGCAGATGAAAGTTCACATTTTAAAAGGCAAACTTCTCTTGGCAGCACAAAAAAATAAAAATTGTTTTTTCATTTTTCTGTAAAGCATACCACAAGTAGGCAGTTCCTGACAGACAGTATAGCTCTATTAATATATTTATTATGCATGCAATGTGTCTGTTAAAAAAATCATTGTTACATTCAAAAACTCTTAGCATTTGATTTCAATTCATAAATGTATCCCCAAGGAACCCATAGTATTGAATATATTGAAGTTCACTGACAGCCATAATTTTGAAGTAAGAGAAAAAAAAAAGTTCTCTTAGTATAAAATATTTGTATTCTTCCTATTTTCTACAAAAATAATCACTTATTTTTCTACAAAAATAATCACTTTCTACAAAAATAATCACTACAAAATAAAGGTATAACAGAGCTAAGTTTAAAATATTTAACTAGAAGTAGGGACAGAATAAGGAAAAGGGCAGGATTTTAACACTGCCATGTGTTAAGTTCTAGTGTTTAAATTCCACTGCACTTCAGATCCTAAGTTTAGATTCTCCTGACTACTAAAGAACTGTCATGTACTTACTTCCAGAGTTATGACCACAGACTCAAAGCTGCAAATAAGAATTTACGACTATTCCCAGTATATCACCCTGCATAGAGTATAAATTACATTATGAGCCTTAAAATACTGGATCCTTTTACAGGACTCTGAATTATACACCACCACTTGATACAAAGTATTCTTAGTACAGAAATGAAAGCTCTGATATTGACAAATAGACACCTATTAGTGACATACTATGAGAATAGTATAAAGTGCAACACTATTAAAAAGTTAAACAAATCCATTTAATTTCTTTGTGGGAATGTCCACTCAGTGTCCTGGATTTGAGAATTTCATTTTTCAATATTTTAATTTCCCACATTGCCTACAATTGACAGCCAATGCAAAACCAGCACTCTTGATTTCAAAGTAATCCCAGGCAGTAGAGTACATAAAAGCAGACTGTTTTGGCCACTATTGGAAGCAGGTTTATAACCAAGACAAGCTGCTGAGCACAGGTATTTTATATCTAAAGGAATTAAATGAAATGTGAGTGCAAGGGAAGGACAGAGTGTTATGCTGGCAAACCCGGATGTGACTCCTTTGACTGCTGCACTGCACCACACATGGTCTTGGACCAACTTCAGTGCACACTCAACAACAGGCCACTTATTTCTAAGCAGATTCAATGCCCTCTGCTATTTTCTTTTAATTTGCTTCTGCAGACTTCAGCACTCAAGACTTTTTCTGCCTTTTTTGCCTATCATGTAACTTGGATCAGGCCACACTGAAGTTAAACATTCAATATCACATTTACCCAACTCTGAAAATAGAAATCCAAGGACCAGAAACCAAGTAGAAAAATTACACTGTTATCACCATAATATAAACAGTAAATCAGCTTTCATTTCTAGCAATTGCAATCATACTACCATGTCAACTTCATAAGAGATATCTATCACCTGAACAGTTCTGTTCACTTAGTCTGACTAATCAACAGCTGACAAATTGAATTTTTTTAGCCCTCCTTTTCTACAACTTCCAACTTCATCTAAATCACAGTTTTGTCTTTATCTAACCTGATAAACAATTTCCATCACTATCACTTTACACAGGAACTCAGAAAAGGAAAAGGGCGTGCTCTGAAAGAAGTGCAGAGGAGAGAAACAATGCAAGTGACAACCACAAGTATGGAAGAGCCAAAACTTTTCAAAACGCACACAACAGCACCAAGGAAATACAACCAATTATTTGCTCTGCATGCTAAGGGTACTGCAGGTTGAGCTCTCACATCCCAGCCATTGATGGGTCTATCAGCCTCCACTCCCTTTGCAGGAAATTGCACTCCTGTTTGAAGCCGTGCAGAGAGGAGGAGCACAACACCTGAGACACAGGAGCACCTCACCCCTCACTGCTACATTTCCTGCAGGATGATCCAGGGGGTGCAACACAAGAGCTTCCCTGCTCTGACCAAGTAGACTTGTGTACAGCTGCACATCTTCATAGGATAGGGAGAAGGCATAATAAAAACATGGCAATATGCATTACTTCACTTAATAAATATACATACATATCAAGTGCTGACAAGAATTTCAAGCAGTGAACTTTGCATCATTTTCCTAGAACAAACAAGGTAAGAGAATTAAAAGTTACAGAAAAGCAGCCTTAGATTTTTTTGGATAAAGACAACCTTTCCAGCCAAAGAAAGTTAACCTGCATATGCTTTAGATTTCTAGCAAAAATTACATCTATTTATATTTGTCTTACTGAATATTATCTGTATTTTCTTCAAGAGCAGCTACCAGAAAAGTGTTTCTGATGAACACATTTGGAAAGTATGAGTTCTGTTGTTATCACTATAAATTAAGAGAGGTGGCAGAGGGTACTTTCTCTCAAGTGGCTCAGTTTGTTTCTTCACTGCTTACAGCTGTAAAGCTGGGATCAAAAAGCCAGAAGGGAAACACCAAAGCTATTCAGGAGATATGAATGCTGTAGGGAGAACACAAGGTTAGCTCTTGTGCAGCCACTGCAATTTGATTGCTGAGGATAGCAACATAATTAAAAAAGTATCAGGTAGTCTTAACTTCTGAGTGATCTAAAGTGAGGTATGGATTGTCAAGCAGCTGCAGTACCACTGGAAAAGGACAAGCATTCAGCATCATCACACAGTCAGGGCTGAACAGCTCTGCTGTGAGGCTGGGCTGATCTCCTGGATCAGGTTTATAACAAAGAACACAGCCTGATCCGTGGGGCACATGAACAGAAGAGATGTAAAGCCTGTTTATCAGAGCTTGTACTCCAAGAAAGCCTTTCACTAGGAACATGAGCATACTTTACAGCCCAGATTCACGCATGCTAGAAACACTTCCATCTCTGCAGGGAACTCCAACATCTTCTCTGCCAACATTGTTACTCCTGTTACTATTCTAGAACAGGATTGAGAAAATGGGCCACAGGTTGAACAGGGCAGGTGCTGTATTAAGGTGTTGTATTATAACAAAATAGGTCACATTTATCCCGTGCCATTTGAATCTCCTCCCAGCAAAAGCAGACTCTGCATTCACTGCACACTTTCAAGCCTCATCCAAACACTGAATCAGCACACAGCAAGAACACAGATCATGACCCCAGGAACAGCTCCAGGGTCCCACCATGCAGTAGAGCAGCAGCAGCCACCTGAACTGGTGCACATTTGGGGCACCACAGTCAGCTGGCATCTCAGAAACCTCGTCTACATCTGCCAGGGAAGCTTTGTAACCAGCACCATGCAAGAATATTTCATCAACATTGCCCAAAGTGCTTCCTTTGATAACCCATCACATTTTTCCTTCCTTAGCATTTAGTGGCAAGTAAATAGTTTAGTTCAAAACTGAAGCCTCCAGCAATTTGCAAAGCATTTTTTCAATATTGTTAAACTATTGACTACCTATAAAAACTGTTACACACACATCTAAGTGTATGTAGTTCACTGCACTGTTTTCTAAAATGGCTTTGGATTGATGAAAACGTGTAGAATAAAATCAAAACAACGCATCCTTTAAAATGTCAGCTCAGAGTAAGGGGGGAAAAAAGAGAGGATAATATAAGAGATGATGGAAACTTTTGAGAAAACTGAAAAACACAGCACACATTTTCACATCAGTTTGAGAAGGATTAGTAAATCTGAAAATAAATACGTATCTATTTTTAAAGAAAATAACTTAGTCTAAAAATCAAACTGTCATAAGAAATTTAGCAACATCAGAATACACCCTTAAAGAAAATCATTCTAAATATCACACTTTTCTACCATACTTTTCTCAGCACTCAGAAAATGCACAAATTTTCCTGTAGACTGAGAAAACTGCAAAAGAGATATAATTGAGATATCTTTGTGTGTGAACATGTCTTAGCCATCAAAGTCTAAAAATCACATTTTACAATTCTCTAATTGTTTATACTCTATGATCTTTATACCATTACATGCTTTGGACATAACTTTTGAGAAAAAACCCCAAACAATGAAACTTGATAATCCAGTAAGAGAAACTTCATCCTTACTCTGACCCTTTATTAGTTTAATGCAACCTTGTTAGCTCAGGATTAGGAACACTAAAATGAAAATGCATTAATTATGAAGTTTTTAATGAAACAAATATTATTTCACTATTCAAATCTGAAAACTGTGACTTTATAAAAAGCAACAATCCTGACCATAAGGTTTAAATAACTTGCTTCTGATTAAGGAGAGCAGGTAACTACATCCTATATATTAATCTCAATGATTTCTTCTGAATGAAAGCAATTTTGACCCTGTGTTATCCCAGTGCAGATGTCAATCTCTCTACAAAAGTCAGTCCAAATATCAGACTTGCTGCAGCAGTAACAGACCTGGCATATGAGTTCATTACTCTATAAACAGAGGGGACACACACAGCATTGGTGGGGGTAGGTACAGAGATCAACAGTACTTCCACAATTTCAAAAATAAATTCTTTCTTACCTTGGTTGCAAGTTTTTCCAGTGTATCCTGGGTGGCACTTACACTTGTTTGGCCCAATGCATTCACCGTGTTTGCACCCTGGCTGGCATATAGCTGCAAACAGAGGAATACTCATTATCTTTCCACTCCAGTCACAGCTGACAGTGAAATGTCTTTGAAACTATTGAATATTTCAATAATTTGAATACTTGAATTATTTCAAATTACTTTGAAATAAACAGCAACTACCTAACAAATAGAAGTACTGTATGTTATATTCAGAAAATAAATACAGAACTCCAAGAAATAGTAGAAAGGCATTTTTGGCACCTCTCTCAATATGACACAAACAAAATTCATAAAGCAAACATTCGAAGCTTCAATAACAAATAACAAAAGCATAGTTTTTGAATAAATATAAGAATTCATGCACAAATATATTTTTGCTGATGTAGGATTAGCCAACAGGAATATTTTCTTGTGTAACTGAAAAACATTCAACAGATTAAAATTTTAAATAGCATTTCTAAGTCCTTTGCATTAGAAATGCTTTTCTATTATTAAACCTACTGGAAAAATGCAGTATTTACTATGCTCTAAGATGTTGTTTATCATTATATGACAAAATGCAGATACACAATCCGGCTGAGCTCTCTGCTAAAGCAAGATAGATACAAAATAGACAGAAATCAGATGGTAGCATAACTTGAATACCTTGTAACCAGGATTTATCTATTTACCCCAGCTTAAACTTCATTTTATAAAGTAACAGTATCATTTGAAATCTGCAAGTAACTAACCAGATCGAGATGCAATGTTAATCTGACAACAACGGGCTGTATCATAAAACCAGATATATTGAGGACATAATTTAACAGAAATCTCCCAGAATGCACTTAAAAATGTAATTTGCCTTCTAGCTGAGCTGTTCAACACAGTTAAATTAAACAAAAATTAAAAAAAACCAACCAAACAAACAAACAAAGATATTTGGTTTGGTTGTGGAAGAACCATCCAAGTACTCCTTTGATGTTCTGAAAATCTCCATAAGATTCAAGGCATCCAGAACTGGATATTCCCACAAATATATCCAGAGAAGTAACTGTTAGCATAGAAGGAGTTTGCTCCAGTTTTAGGACTGCCTTTATTTAGGACTGTTTCAGGACTCCCATTATTATCAGGCATGGGTTTTTGTTTAAATGTAGTGTATATATATAATTAGGGATATAGCCTGAGACGATAAAACCTTATTTTAAATCTACAGTTCTGCTCCTGACGGATCTTCCTAGTATGATGGCAAAGTCTCTTTCCACACAACTGTTAAGAATATCTTAAAAGGCAACAGAAATGCAAGATCTTTGTTAATTTTTTTTTCCCCCCCCAAGAAACAGTGTCTGGAAACAAAGAAATGAGATTCATATTTAGAAACACCTCTCAATGGAAGTGTAAGGGAAAGGAGCTTCTCAGCCTACTAAAAGGGTGTGCATCAGGAAGTCTGTCCTTGGGTAATGGACAGGTCTGACTGAAGAGCATCTGATCCACCATGAGACACTTCTAGAACATTGTACTTGGAAACACTCACTGCTTTTTTAGTCATTATGGCCATCAACAGGAAAAAAGGATCTCCTTTGTTAAGAGTTCATTTAGATGCTGAGATTTTTGTCTTCCTGGCAGCACAGACCCAGGTCTAATCAGAGATGATGGTGGTAAACTGAGAACTATGAAGACTAACTTAATGACTTCAAAGCAACCAGAGAAAAACAAAAGTTGTGATCTAAACTACAGTAGAGAAAAAAATATATATATAAACTATAAATATGCTTTGGAAACTTGCTTGAATTTTCAACTGCACTTTAAAGATCTGTATTGTGAAGTGGGATATACTTATTTAAATCAATTCTTTTTTAGAAACAAGAAATACCATGGGATCACTTTGTGTAAAGTGTAATGATTCAGTAATTGTTAGAAGAACCTGTAGCAACTTTAGTTTTAACTGAATTTTTTATGCCTTGGTCCCTCCCTCAATTGCAGAGATTGTACATTAGCAGCAGCTCAGCTAGAGAAAAAAAAAAAATCTTATACTTGAAGACAAAAATCTCTATTATTCCAAGGAAAGCTTTCAAATGACTAGCAAACCACTGTCCATAAAGCCAGTCATCATAAAACACAGGGGGTTTTGCACATTAAGTGGGTATTTGGAAACCTTTGTTTGCTGCCAAACACTGTTCTTGAGGAAAACCTGTTTATTAGAGTACATTCTATAAACTTGGGCTACTTCAGCATTACAAATCTTATTTAGACACAGCTGAAATTCAATACAGTATTAAAACTGAAGAATTTCTATATACAGGAAAAAAATGCTTTGCAGTAGGCTTAAAAACATCTGTAGCTCAGCCAACACCACAGATAAAACTGATGGCATTTCCTATGAGGAATCAAGCCACCCACAGGATAAAGCTTGTGCATCTTCCTATTAACTTTATCGGGGCCTCGCAGGGTGCTCAGGACTAAAGAATCAGATGGTTCAGCCAAGTCTGCATGCCTGGCTGGGGTCCCTACTGAGCCCTACCAGAATGGCCAGGCCCAGAGGGGTGGGTCAGCTCCAGCCCTGCCATCTCCAGCATGAAAATCCTTATTCAAAGGAGAAGCTGCCCATACAAGGCAGCAAATCCACTCACTGACTCCCAGTGAGCTCTATTTGAACACTGGCAACAACCAGATGCAGGTACAAAAATAAGCTTAAGCCAGACTTTCAGCATTTCTTTTAATAGCAAACAATTATTTCAGCTGTTTGTCATGAGTCAGAGCATACACTACATGTGCTGATGTGACTGGGTCCTTTAATTCTCCACTCTACTTGTTTTCCTGCAAAGCTCCAGATACAACAGAACAGAATACTTCAGTCACTCCATTCACACACAGACAAATGGAGTTTCTGCATTTTTTTGAAAACAAGTAGACTCAGAAGTAATGGAGAAAAAAAGTCTCCCAATTACTACTTTTTGCCTCTTGAGAATTTAAGAATTTCTCCACAACCAATAAACCATCATTTCCTTCCAAGTGACCCACATTTACAATGACTGAAATAACCCACGTCCCTGGATTTCAGCCTGTTATGTAACACTTGCTTCCCTACTAGGAAAGAAGGAAACGTAGACAGAAGGGTTACTCCAAGTTGAGAAAGTCACTCTCTAATGAACACAGGGCAGTGAAATCCAGAAGGGTCTGAAAAGGACTGCCAAAACCCAGTAAAAACTTTCTACTCTTTATAATAGTAACTTTTGTAAACAAAAGTTAAAATTATACTGGCACAGACAAGTGCCACTCAAAATGAGACTGCTAATTAACTGTTGAACCAGTATCAAAGCAGACCTACCACATCCAAGGATTACTCTCTGAAAGCTGTTAAGCTGAACTCCCATTGGGTAGGAATGTGGATTGACATGGACAGAAAAAAAATCCTAAGCACAGCAATTTTCATTTTTAGTCAAGTCTTGCTTTTTTATCTCTGACACAGAATAAACTATAATTAAACTTTCCTTTTCACTTTATTGACCAATTCATTCAAGAGATAATCAGCAAAAAATAAAAAAAACCTCTCGTCTCATGATTATTCACTTCAGTTGGATAATTTTAAATGCTTTTTTCTTGGGTCAGATGTGAAGATTTGCTCTCAGTTCCCATTAACTTCAAGGAGGTATCCTAGGGCCTTTTATTTGGCCATAAATCTGAGTACCTTTTTTCAAGGTTGGCAGGAACTACCTTTTCCCCCCAAAATAAGGTGACAAATACCACATTTTAAGTCTCACCTAAACTTCAGGACAAATTAATCTTCCTGTAAAAATAACACGAGGAATTGAAATGTGAATGGGTGGTTTGGGTTTATGATGGATTGTTTGTTTTTTTCTTTTTTTTCAAGTGTGAAAGAGTGGAAGAAAGAATTTCTGGTGAAGTGCACATGCTGCTAGCATGCATTATGCTCGTGAAAAAGCCAGAAGCCACCAATCTTCTGAGCCACTGCTTGCTGTTGGTGTTATCCAAGCATTACTCAACCATTCTGAATTATTATTTTTAATTGTTGCACAAATACAACAAATGAAAAACACATTCAACAATTTCATTATGGGTCTGTAATGCTGGAAGATGTTTTGATTTCATCTGTATTTTCTCAATGCACCCAGTTCCCTCACAACTGCTTTGGAAGTGCACCTCAGACTCGGTCAGATCCTCTGCACTAAGCTGCCACTTTTGAGGGCATGGGTGACTACCACATGCTGTCCCCTCTATTCCTTCTCTTCTAGAATTTTAACATTAATGATCTCTTTGTTGACTACCAAACACTCTTTGGTGGAGTCCTCACCAGAAGACTGCACTGCCTGGTTCCTACCTGACTAATTCCTCTTCATTTGCGGCCAGCAATGGAAATCCCTCAGCTTTCTTAATAGACTGTTCCTAGCAATTGAAATTCCCTTTGGTCTTCCAACACTCCTAGCTATGTTTTTCATTAAAACAGCATTGGGTATGATTCTTACATTCTTTTTCTCTGCTTTGTCTCCCAATTTCTGAACTTCTTTTTCATCTCTCTGAAGCCTAAAATTATGCACAGAAATACCTGCATCTGAACCAAGCTATGCTAACCATCTGCCTGAATGGCCTTGTTTCTGCCTTCTCTTCCTGAGTAACATACAGCCCCCTATTTATTCTGACTCCAGATCCCAGCTCCTTAAAATTCAGTTTGCTCAGGCACAGCAAGTAATTTGTGCAGCAGCCCAGAAATGATTACACAGTGTATTCAGCTTCACAAAACTTCATTGGATCCTCTTACACTGCTGATTGCAGAACACATTTCCCATCTTCAGATAATTTCTTACATTCCCCCCAGTACCAGCTTTCTAGCAAGACTTGCATGTAGGTGAAAAAAGCTTTCCTCTAGGCTGCCTCCTCCACCTGAACCTGGGTGCCTTCCTCCTGTGGTGCTCACAGACCACAACACCAAGTTCCATAATACTTCTCTCCCTCAGAGGCAGCTGCAGCTCACATCTCTCTCTCTGTTTACCTTTTGCAATTCTTTATAAATTATGCAATCACATAAACATGCTCAGGAAAATGAAACTACCTTATTCACAGTAATTTTGATCTAGGATCCCAAAGGTATGAGCTAAGTTATAAAATAAATCATTGTAGATCTTTCAGAGCTGCATATTTCTTCTTTGTTCAACTACATACTCCAATTACTCACAACTGCAAGAGAATGCATAAAGCTTATCCCACCTCAAAGTTACTAGAAGGTGGTAAAAACACATCATAGCCATAACTCTCATTAGGAAATTACTTCTGGAAAAGTGACTTTGCTTCCCAAGTAAGTGAATTAATAGTCACAGAATATATCTCTGCAGAGATTAATAAGCCTGACTAGGACAACTGGGTATTAATTTTCAGATAATTTCATCTGCACAATGCTTCTTAATCTATTTCTTGGGGAAGATAATAAATGTCCTTGACCAGCTTCTGTAACTAGAAACTGACAATAACATCAGACAAAATGGTAGTATCTAATGCCTGAACACTTTTTCAGAAATTATTTGCCCTTATTTGTGACATTCATGATGTCAAAATGTTCAAGTTTTTATCTGAAACATACATTTTATTAAGTAAGTGGCTCCTTATTTTTCATGCACAACTCCAACACTTACCCAAGTAAATCAGTTACTCAGTTTGCACTTCTGATTCTGGTAACAGCACATTAACATGACAAACTGCAACCAGTGTGGGCCATTCACTGCAGTGAATTCTTGCCTTGGCTATGACTGCTGCCAAATGTGTTTCTAAACCACACAGACAAATCCAGACTCTGGCTTATGAATGCCTTGATATTCAGAACAGCACTACACAGCATGCATAACTTAAGCATGGGTAACACTGAAATCAATATGATTTACTGAAGTCAGTGGAAGTTAATCTAATGCTTATACACTTAAATACTCTTTCTTAAAAATCAGCAGAAATCTGATCTAACACACACAAAATTAGAAAAGCAAGAAATACTTCATGCTTTGTCAAGTTCGGGTTTGCATTTCAAGTGGTTCGCTAAAACTGCTTAAAGAATGGTGCTTATCATCTCAAATGCCTGTTTGTTACCTGAATTTTTCTATGTGTTCACAGAATTTCAACAGGTAGAAATGGGATAGCATGAGTGTCTCTGTGTGGTGACCGAAGACTAACTGGGTCCTACTGATATTTTGTTTATTCAAATATAAAACATCCACTGGCTTCAGCAGTGTAACTTCTGTATCACAGCAACAAAGCTGATTTCACACAGAGATGAATGGCTGACTGCTTTGCTCCTCCCTGTGTGAGACTCGTGCCTCTGCCACAGGGAGTGCGAAAAGAATCACAGAATCTCTAGGTTGGGAGATATCTTCAAGATCATGGAGTCCAACCCATGCCCCAACACCTCAACTAAACCATGGCACTGAGGGCCACATCCAGTCTCTTGTTAAACACATCCAGGGATGGTGACTCTACCACTTCCCCAAGCTGACCACTCCAGTACTTTATCACTCTTCCTGTGAAAACTTTCTCCTAATATCCAACCTATATTTCCCTTGGCACAGCTTAAGGCTGTGTCCTCTCATTCTGTCAGTGCTGCCTGGAGAAAGAGACCAACCCCCACCTGACTACAGCCACCTCTCAGGGAGTGCAGAGTGTGATAAGGTCACCCCTGAGTCTCCTTTTCTCCAGGCTAAACACCCTCAGCTCCCTCAGTCATTCCTCACAGGGTTTGTGCTCCAAGCCCCTCTCCAGCCTCGTTGCCTCCTCTGGACACGCTCCAGCATCCCAGTGTCATTCCCAAACTGAGGGGCCAGAACTGGACACAGCACTCAAGGTGTGGCCTCACCAGTGCCCAGTACAGGGGAAGAGTGACCTCCCTGCTCCTGCTGGCCACACCATCCCTGACACAGCCCAGGATGCCATTGGCCTCCTTGGCCACCTGGGCACTCTGCTGGCTCATGTTCAGCTGGCTGCCAACCAGCACCCCCAGGTCCCTTTCCTCCTGAGCACTGTCCAGCCACACCGTCCCCAGCCTGTAACATTGCAGGGGGTTATTGTGGCCAAAATGCAGAACTCAGCACTTGGACTTATTGAACTTCATCCCACTGGACTCTGCCCATCCATCCATCCAACCATTCCAGGTCTCTCTGCAGAGCCCTCCTACCTTCCAACAGATCCACACACACTCCCAGCTGAGTGTCAGCACCAAATTTACTAATGAAAGACTCAATCCCCACATCCATGCCATCAATAAAAATATTGAACAGAGCTGGCCCCAGCACAGACCCCTGAGGGACACCCCTGGTGACAGGCCACCAGCTGGATGCAGCACTGCTCACCACCACTCTCTGGGCCTGGCCATCCAGCCAGTTCTGAACCAGCAAAGAGTGCTCCTGTCCAAGCCAGGGGCTGCAGCTTTTCCAGGAATGTGCTGTGGGAGACAGTGCCAAAGGCCCTGCTGAAGTCCAAACAGACAACATCCACAGCCTTCCCTGCATCCACCAGGAGGGCCACCTGGTCATACGAGGAGACCAGGTTGGTCAAACACAACCCACCCCTCCTAAAGCCCTGCTGGCTGGGTCTGACACCCTGGCCATCCTGGAAGTGCTGTGTGATGACACTCAGTATAAATTGCTCCATAACCTTACTGGGCACTGAGTAAGGTTATGGAGCAATTTATACTGAGTAACCTTACCAGGTACTGAGTCTATGATTACCAGGATCCTCCTTCCCACCCTTTTTGTGAACTGGTCACATTGGCCAGCTTCCAGTCCTCTGGAACCTCCCCAGTGATCCAGGAACAAACAAGACACATCAGTTCCTAAGGAGCAGCAGACTAGAGCCCTGGGCACCAAAGTAAACTATGTGGATTTCATTTTGCCAGGTTCTACACTGCTGGAGACCAAGGGCTGTAAAGTTTCCATGTTCTGGGAAGGAGAACCTGTAGTGGAAGTGCAAAGCAGGCAGTGGGGGGCAATAAGTGCCTCAGCCATTCCAAAATAACCTCTCACTGCACATGATTCAATGCCATGAAAGCAAATTAGGCCTCCAAGGTCTGACGGCTTGTAAATGCATTGCTGGTAGTACAAACAATTTGCAGAAATGGAAAAATACTGCACAGAGCTTGAGGGTAAAATAAAGAAAATGAGTAAAAAGGGAAAAAGTGCCATATTTTAGAAAATAAGTATATCATTGTATAGGCATCTGGGATAAAATAGCCCTGTTAATTTCTTTCCCTCCTCATCTTCCCCAAATCAAATGCTTAAAAAACGAAAAACTACAAAAAGTTACCTTCTTGTCACATATTAAAATTTTCATGTAAACTTATGACTTCAAGGCCATAACTCCAAGTCATAAACTTGCCAAAATTATTTCAAGAAATATGTTCAGCTAACCTTTGGGCTGGCACCTTAGGCTGGCTATTCTCTGCCTTAAGACGTAGAATGCTGCAAAACAAATCCAAAAGAGAAATTCCAGCTTTTTTTTTTTTTTTCTCTGTAAGGAGGATGGACTTGGCTGTGGTTTTTATCAACTTGTTACATTCCTGGAGAATTACATACATTCAACATTCAGAGCTTTTCTGAAATAAAAAAAATTCTAGTACACATTTAAAAATGGAAATACCTTACATCAGTATCTCATTATGAGATTTAACAAACACATTCTGATACATAAGAGTAATTAAATATAATGATGTGATGCTATTCTTATTCAATCAACTAAGGAACCACACTTTGTCAAACTTCATACAGTAAGTAGTTGTAAAAATTCTCACGTTTCATGGTTCGGGTTCAACATGTCCATCAACAGAGCACAAATGCTTTTCTTAAAGACACAGTATCCTTTCATTTAAGTGTGAGTATATATTTTTAATTTAACACTGTCTTCACAGCTCAAACACAAAGGCCTAGCATCTGGATGCTAATTTCAGAGCAATTAAAATTACACCCATTTATATGTATCTGAACATCTGCAACCAATAAACATGTTGGCACACAAATTTACTGGTCATTTTTATAACATTTAAAAATGTAATGTCATCTAAATTAAAAGTAATACTTACTTTAAAAGAAACCTTTTCAGCTCTTGCTACCACATGAAACAAGATATGCTACAAAACTTAAATAAGATGAAAACACAGATATATGTCTCAGGCTATTTGGAATCAATTTATTTGCCATAAATTAATGTTAGCAGCATGGCTTGTTAGGCTACACAGCCTTGTGATAGCAGGCTGGGACTTGAGCAACAGCAGCTCTTTGTATTTTAAGTAGTGTGTGACCAACACTTCAGGATTTTCTATGATTGCAACTTATACTTGTTTAAATTGGTTTTAACTAGGAAGTCCCTTAGCCTTGGTTACAGTGAAAAGAAGCTCCTCAGGTTGTTGCTGGGCTTTCAGAGAAGATGCAATTATGAATGTACTACAGTTGCAATTGTCAAATTGATTACTGATGACATTTCCTTAGAAAAAAGCAGGCTGAAAAACTACTAATCTACATATGAAGTGCATGAGGAATGCAGTAGGGAAATGGAAAAGGATACTGTATCTTTAACACAGTCAAGTCATGCTTTAAAGGGCCTAAAGGATCTAAACTGGGAAAAAAAATTGAATAAAAATAGCAAAACCTCATTTTTATTCTTGAATAGCAGTGTAAAGCAGTATTGCAATTCTGTATAAAATGCCTTTTCTTTGAAAAGTACCAGGGATGCACAAAAATATCAGTCATTTTATAAGAAGCAGACATGCTTCATATCAGTATTTATTAAACACTGCTGACACAATGCATTAATTCAGATGGTGATCTTGCAACCCCAAATTCAGTAGCAAATTTCTTACTGACTTTAGGGATGTTTCTTTCAATGGATCAGCCTCCTAGAAACTCTTATTTTCACAGGTCATTACTGACAAAATCATGGTTTTATTTTGTGCATCTTGGACTATACAGAATTGCCATTTCCACTGAAAGCAATGTTACATGCAGGAAACAGAAATCCTAAGCTGCCCATGGCCTCTTCTCCCATTGATGTGTTGGATGAATTATATGGGTAAATCAGCTTCAACTTCATCTTTACCAATACAAAATCTCCTTCTAGGCATCAATGAGAGCACAGACACTGCTTCCTCCCCCTCCCACCACCTCACACCCCTGTAAGAGATTGCACAGAACAGGTACACAGCCTTTGAGCTCATCAGGACAGCAGCAGCACAGACACTGCAAGAGCCTTCCCAAGGGTTGTGAGAAGGCAGCAGCATGCACAGTTCCCAGCAAAGCAATCAGGTATGCCTGCATCTGCTATACATCAACTTGTACAAGCTCCTCTCTCTTGCAAGTGCTCTTTAGAACTTCCTGAAATCATATGCTTCCTACCAGGTTTGGCTAAATCTAAATGCCAGCCTGACATCCTTCAATTAACACCTTTTAGTGCTGCTAAGCTAAGGGGAGGTGTAAACTGATGATTTGACTTTATACATCCTTGACTGTTCTGTCCCTAGGCCTTTAAGCCAATTGTGGTGGAAAACTACTTTGTTGACCTACTCTGGGTTTGCTTCCCAGATAAAAAACACTCAAACCTCAGCATGAGGAGATAACCAGATAGAGTAACAAGCAATGGGCTCTCTGAAAGAGCACACTCATCTTCACCACCCCTTCTGGAGACAGACTGCATGGATTTTCTTACTGTTTAAGGAGAATTACACATAGAAATGGGTGAAGTCATCAAATATCACTGCTTACCAAACCCATGTTCAGTTAAATTTTATTTCTGTTAAGCATCTTCTGTTGGTCAAACTTTCTATCCATCAGACAAAATCTGCCGATTCCAACAGTCACACAGACTCAGGTCAGCAGAGAGTCTGACAGTAGATCTGTATTTGTTTATAGAAGCTGCAGATGTGGTCTTCTCTTCTGTATCTATTTTAACACAGCAAAAGGAACCATTTTTGCCATCATCTCCAGCAAAGGAGTTGTCCAAACTGTAATGCAGAATGAGAATTCAAGCCACTTCATATTGCTTTTCTTCTAAAAATCCTGAACTTTTTAAATCTATGTTAAAATGTTATCTCTTTCCAGTTTTTTTGTGTTAAACTGCAGCTAAAATTTTGAAACAATCTTCACATCTGTAGTGTACCTTGACTACATATAACTGGTGTACAAATCAACTACAGACACACAGCCAGGTTCAAAGCAGGTATATTTTGTTCATGAAAGACACACACAGAGGCAGAAATTATTTTTATAGCTTTTGAAAAAACTATAGAGATATTTGTAAGCCAGTTAAAAAAGAGGCAGAGAGACCATTAGTTTTAAGAACAGTTTTGAGAGAACCTAGATAGATGAGTGGCAAAAATACCCACAAGAAATTATTTTTTGCATTTCTGCAAGATGTGTGCAAGGACCTGTGTCCTGACTTGGTTTTCCCTGTGTCCTTTAAAATCCCTTGAATGGGCTCTGGGTTAGGACAACACATTCAGTACCACAGATGCTGTTGTCTTACAATGCAAAAGCATTTAGGAATTAAAAATGCACTATTGATACCTGCTTTCAGCAAAAATACTGTGTCACAGGAAGTCACCTCCCCTGCTCTGAGAAAAGGAATCCAGAAGCAACTCCTTCTACCCTCACTTTTATTCTGGGTTATAGCTCAGCTGTGTGCACAACAGTAAGACATAAAGCAAGAAAACAACTCCTCTATTTTTACACATATTTCATCAGGTACTTTATCAACATACCATCTTTCAGAGAGGTAGGCTTTTGTGTGATTATTCCCACTTACAGCTATTACTCCCACACCTACTAATTAAAGTGCGAGTAAATCCTGCAGGCTGGGCAACAACATGGGATTTTTGGACTAATTTCAAGTGGGATATTTAAGATCTAACTTTAGAGCATTGATGCAGTGAGTTCCTCAGTGTAAAAATTCAACCCTATCAATGACGAGGGCACTTCATGGGAGCACCAATAGTTGGTGTTTAAACATAATTTCTGTTGCTTACAAATTAGCCTTTCAATACACCAGGTTGAATTAATTAATCTTTTACATACCAAATCAAAATCTAAGAAAAGCTACTTAGTAATGTTAATGATGGAAGATATGCACAGTTCTAAATTGAAGCCACTAAACAAGCATGGATGGACTTTTAATTTACAAGGACTAAGAAATGCCAATGAATTTGAGTTACATTTGTTCAGACCCTTTGAAAACACGCCTATATTTTTATCAATCCCAAAATGCATTTAGCTGCCTAAACATGGATCTCAATTGGGTGTTCAAAACCCACAAGAAAGAAAAAAAAATCCAACCTGATTCAAAATTCTTGATTCTTTCAGTTTGAAGGACAATTTCTAAGCACATTTACTGGAATTTGAAAGGGCATTTGGGAAGGGAATTTCATGTCACTGCAGAGTGAATACTTTTACTGGCTGAGATGTTACAGCTGACACTGACAGGCTCTGGAAGGAAGCTTACAGACAGATCAGACCTACGTGCACAAGTCTTGATTGGTGTAAAGAGGAGAGAGGATGTAAAGAAAGAAGTGTAAATTAAAGGAGGGCCCTATTTCAACTTCTTCCTACATGTTTATAAGAGCAGAAGACAGCTGAGTTATTATGCTGAGTGACGTTGCTAAGCAGCACTAAGCATGATTATGCTCCACGTGCACTCCCTTGCCAGTCAAAGGGACATAAAAGGAATAACTTCACAAATCCAAGTTTAACTAACACAGTTCAGTTTCCATTTGCAACTCTTTGGATGGATTATGGATGGAAGATCAGGAGCATGGAGTCACCAAGGCTTAAGGCCTTAATGACACTCGTCAGCTGCACCACACTCCTGCTCTGCTAGAGCTGACATATCCAAGCTTAAGCATTTGTCACAACTAAACCACTACCTTAAATCACACTACTGGTTTAAATAAACACTTTTTTTTCTCAATAGCTGTGGGCAGAGGGCACGCCCACACCTGCTTGGTGGAGCAGCTCAGCTGGACAGCAGAAAACATATCCAGGTATATCAGTGACCACGTGCCCTTGGCTCATCACAGTTCAGAGGTCTCTGCAAACTGGGACCACCCTATCATGTATCTGTGTGCCTGCTCCACTCTGGCTCCAGCACATCTCTCCCCTTACATTTGTTGTCAGAAGGATAAATTTAGAGATAATTAGTGCTCGTGTGGTAAATTATGCATGAGTAAGCAGGTGAGAGTCCAAAGGTGCTGTAGCAGTTGCAGGCATACCAGAGATGGCTCAAGTTGGTTTGAAAAACAGCAGTTCCAACTCACTAATAAAGAGCTCAACATTATTGCCTAAATATTTGAAGCTTCTTTTTTGGACACATTTATGAATGTTGGGTCTCACTACTAATTTTTAAGCCTGACTCTATACTTGTTTTCCTTGTGCAAACAGAACTTCTACTAAAACACCAAAGAAAATGTACATCTAGTGAAGAAAGTCTGACATCTATTTATGCCACTCATTTTGGGGACAGGGCTAAGAGCTTTACCTTTGACCAGAGAGAAAGCAGAAGAAATTATCACGTACTCGAATTTTTGGAAAATTTTCAGTGATATTCCTTTGTACAGTAAAATACCCAAGTTTTCCTTTGAGGCCAGGAATGTTGCCTTCTGTGCCAGGTTATCCTACATACTGGGTGCCACATTCCCAAGGTGGAGAGTTGACTACAGATTTTCTATTTGGCTGCAAGCACTAGAGAGATTCATTTAGTGTAATCTCCTGCTTTGTGATATGTCTGGAATTTTCACCACCCGCAACTGGGGCAGATTTTCATGTTTTATTTTGCCAATAGTTTGTCTCCCATTTAGAACAGAGAAGGAGCTGCTGATGGTTTCAGTAATATTTTCACCTAAATATATGAGACCCTTCTGACCCTGCAATTCAAAAATTATCAGTATGTAAAGGGAAAAAAGGGGGAAAATGCTTTTTGACACCTAAGTGATAATTGTATTCTTTTGAAAGTCTGGTCCCAATTACTGGAGATGATCCCAGAAAATACCTATCTACATGTCTTCTAAATGTGCATGGAGACAAATTTGTGGATAATGGACTAAAATGCAGTGGAAGGAGGTGACAATTCACCTACCTTTAGCCTTAAGGAAAAGAAAAAAGCATTTATAGTATCTGGAAAAGCCAGCATTAAAAATTAACTTACTGACAGAATTCAAAGAACAACAAATAAATTCTACATTCTGTGTATTATTACTTTTGTCTCATTTCCAATTTTTAATTATGAATCTTTCGATAGTATAAATTTATGCAACTTCTGTCTCCCAATATCATAAAAACGCAAACACAAATCAGATTTGGTAATGATGAGAAACTGACTTTCACCTAGACATGAACTGTAATTTATGGTCACAATATGGAAGACAACTTGTCTAAGAAAAGTGACACAGTAGTCTGGACTATTTTGGTTTTTGTTTGGTGTTTTTTTTTAAACAAAGCAGTTATTTATATTTTCAAGTTGAGCCTTCATAGCCTCAAACATTTAAACACACAATGATTTTCAAATAAAACTGCATCACAAAAGGTGGACATAGATCCTATTGCCTCTGGAGTAACCTCAATCAACCCACCAAATATTCTTCTTCCATCTTCATAAAATTCATACCAAGAAAAGGACTACTTGTTACTAATTAGAATCCTAAAAATCAAAATTATTCTTTGTATGGCCTGAGAGGTATCAGCCTGAGATCTCTGCATCAAAGAAACAGTATTAGGGATGTTGTATTCCAGAAGTACTTTCCATAGTTTTTTACCAGTCATCTTATACATCTATTAAACCTTATGGGCTTCTAACATACTTAGGAAGAGAGAAACCAGTCTTGCTGCTTACAGATTTGAACAAAACCTTTGCTGAGAGTTGCATTTCCAATGCATTTCCTATCTTTTGCCAAATATTTGCCCTGCAGACTAGGAATTTACAGCATTTAACACCTGTTTTATTTTGAAAATGGCTTGACAGAAAATTAGCTCATCCACATATGTTTGTGTCTAAATAAAAAAAAATAAAATTAAAAAAGCTAAGGACCAGTGTTTATAGGCTTGCTCCTCCAAAAACTTCAGTATGTCCCTCATGTATGAGTGCTAAACATGAGTAAGCATCCCCAGTATCAAAGGTTGTAATTTTAACAAGCTGAGGTCTCTAAGTCACTCCTAACAATTTTAATTTTTACACAGTACTAGCTGCCTCCACAGAATTCCTACTGAAGATGTAGTTTATGATGAAGACTTATCTAGTGGTTTATCCTGCAGTCATATCAAAGAGTCTAGATAGATGTGAGAATCTCAGAGATGTGTCTTTTCACGTGTGACCCAGTAAAAGGATGCTGTCAGGCAGATTTATTCCCTTAGTTTAGGTTTACTGAAAGAATACTTGAGCTTAATACTTAATTGGAACATTTCCATCAATGTTCTAAGTGAAATATCAGTAATTTTGGTTTCCTTCTTGGATGCAAATATTATCACCCTGCAGTGCCTGTAACACGACACAGCGTAGTTACAGCAGGTTATAAGATCAGAGTACAAAACGAAGCAGAAACCAAAAAGAAATTTCCAAATTCTCATTGCCCTAACTCCACTTTACCTTATTTGACTGCAATCATTTTTAGCACTGTTAAAAACAGACAGAATTTTAACATGACAGCATCCTTCTAAGTCAGGCAGGTGCACACGTGCAAAAGCCTAGCCCTGCATGGTAAGGATGTGTGTGAACATGTGAAAGACATGACTAGGTGTGTACAAGCCTTCTCTACAAGTGACTAGAAGCCCCAGCAGCAGTGATACTCACGTTGGCACTGTCCCCAGGCCACCCGGGCCCAGCCCCAGCAGCAGTCAATTCTGCTTCCAAAGCGACACAGTCCTGCAGACGAGACCATTTGTCTGGGCCACCTGTACAAGACAGTTCCACAAAGTCTGGTAAAACATTGTAAAAGTTCAAACCATCAAACATTTTAAAAGCTCAAATCATCCTAGAGTAAAAAAAAAAAAAAAAAAATTAATTTACCAACCAACCAACAAACCCCAAAGGACAAAGAACAGCAAAAACCTCTCCTGCAGAGATATATAATTTTTTTTTACTTTTTTTGAAGAGAGTAACTGCTCTCTGCTGACCCTGGGATATTTCTATCATTAATACTTTGTTCACTTCAAAAAATGCAGACGACAATAGGTGAAGGGGGAAATGATAGTTCGGATAACTGAGCAAAGCCTGAAAAAGCTGACATGCTTTGCAGTATGCTCACTGCTGCCACTCCCAGGCTGGCACTGAACAGAAATTCAGAAGTCTGAAACGGAACCTATAGTATGGAATAAAGGCCACCATAAAGTTTAGGCTTTGTTTTCGTTCACAATATATGGCAAATTTACTCACTGAAACATTAAAGGAAAAAAAAAAAGAAAAAGAAAAGCTTCTTGGACTGTTAAACAGAAATTAAATATAGAAGGAGCACTGTAGTCTTCCTTTGTTCCAAGGAAAAGATACCACGGCCTCAAGCAGTTATAAACTATTGACACGAATCAGTAATGTCTTTAAAGGACAGGCTGAAATCCCGTGAGCGCTGCGTTTGAACAGATGCGATTAAAAACAAAAAGAATCCCTGGGGAGGGCGGGGGTCGCGCTGGCCGCTTGTCCCGCAGGGCGCAGTGCCCGCTCCCTGCAGCGCTGCCGGTCGCGACACTTGACACGACAGAACGCGACAGGACGGGGCACACGCGCCCCGAGCTTCGTGTCAGAACTTGAGCCGCGATCTCCGCCGCCGTATGCTGGGAGTGCCTCCGGGCGTCAATAAGCTAATTTTGTCTCTACAGCACGCGATGCGCTTTGTTTTTAATTCTTGCGGGACGCGGCCCCGCCAGAGCAATGAACTTATCTTATACCCAAGCCCGTGTTCGGGCTGCCGAGCAACGCGCGGCGCCGGGCAGGGCGGGCGGCTCGGGGCCGGCAGGTCCGTGCGGGAGCCCCGGGAGCGGCACCGGCGGCCCCGCGCCTCCACCTGCGGCCCGCCCGGCCCGCACCGGGGAGCGCCTCACGCGTCCCGCCGAGGGCTGCGCCTCGCCGGGAGCCAGCCCCGGGGGCCGGTGCCAGGCGGGAGCTCCGGGGCCACCGCAGCGCCCCGCGTCGAAAAGGGGAGAGCCCGGGCTAGCTCCGATCTCCCCGAGGGAACGCCGAGTTCGCCCTGCCCGGCCGGTTCCGGCCGCCGCCCCCGCTCTCCCCGCGCCTACCTTCTGTCAAATTCCCCGGCCGCCCCCAGCGAGAGGCAGGACGCCAGGAGCAGCCGCAGGGAGAGCTCCATGGCCGGCGGGGCCCCGGGCGGGCGGCGGTGGCCGAGGCGCTCCCGCTGCCGGGCGGGCGGGGGTCCGGCTGCCGCCCAGGCCGGCCGCGCTGCCACAGCTCCGGGACGGCGGCGAGCTCGGAGCCCTCCCTTTCCCTCTCCCGGTCCCTGCCCGCCCGCCTGGCTGCCAGGCGGAGGAGGCGCAGCGCGGGGAGCGGCAGCGCCGCCCGACCCCGGCAGAGGCGCCCGCGGCCCGCCCGGGGCCGCCTCCCCTGCCAGGGGCACCTGGCGAGCGTGGGACACCTGGGGCGGCAGAGAGCGGCAACGAGCCCCAGCTGCTGCCGACAGCGAGGCACGAACCGCGGTCTGGGGGCACTGAGAAGGGTGGGCTTCCTTGTCATGAGCTTTTGTATCTCGAACTTCCTGAAGGAAGATGGTTACGCCCTCCTCTCGGCAAAGCTCCCGTCTAAAGGCAAGAAGGTTATGATTTGGCCTTCTTTTACCAACAAAACCTTCCCAACAACAAAACTTCTTTTAAACACTTACAAGGTGGATGTGGTTTCTTCTGTCTCAAACACTCCTATTAATAGCTCTCAGGTGTGACATCAGGTGTCCAGCCCTTGTCCAGAAGAACAAGTGACAAGTTTAAACACTAACCACACAGCATGCAATGTGCTTGCACTGCTACTGACAGCAATGACTGCATCTGTACTCACCACTAACATGTTAAAATACAGCCCTTATTTTTGTTTGGTTTCTATGAACTACGGCTTTGGGACTTACCAAAGGACACTTCTAATAGCAGCCTGTCACCAGTTTAGGGTCAGAGTTGTTCTGAGATCTCTCTGATTACAGACAGCTGGGGTCAAGCACTGGGTCTGGGTTGCAGCGTTTGTTTAAATTGTGCCCACATCAAGGCTAAAGCTCATCAGCTGTTCCTACAAGAGTGTGGCTGTAGCTTAGAAGCAGAAAACAAGGATTGTCTCTGGATTGTGCTATAACACAAAGCCAAACCCTTCAGAAAGCAGTTGTATGCCAACCACGACTTAAAGTTTCAGATTTCAGCTGGTAGCTCTGTGCAGAGCGTTTTCCACCCTCAAAACACTTCACAGATAATTCAAGTTATACTGCACAAAGGTGGCCATTTTTTGCACAAGATACAGATTGTGCTAGTAAGCCTTCAAAAATTACACCTTTTCTCAGAATTATTTTAGCACTTTCTGCTCACATTTGAGCAGAAGACCCCCTCCAATGCTCCTTCCCCTCCTTTTTTCATCTTTTCATGACCCTACAATCCCCAAGATAAACTTTCTGTCCACAGCATCAGCCCAGAACTTTTCAGACACAGAGAAAAAACACTTTAGAAGCTGAAGGGAATGATTCTGCAAGGTGCTTGTGCCTGTGCTCAGATAACATGCAAGCCCTCCAGAGGACTCAGGTATAAAAACTGCACTGAGGACCAAGCCTGGTTCTCTCCATTCACATGAGAAGCTGATAGCCAAGCAGTGAATGCAGTGACACGGGGCTGTTTGGGAAAGACAGAAGAGCATCTGGCTTGCGTTAGATCCTTGCTGAAATATAGAGCTGATTGCCAACTCCTGACTGATTGATAATTGTTTTCTTTCACTTGGATGTGTGATGTGGTGTAACAGACCATGCATAGTGAAATCACTGTCAAGATTTAATGGGCAAAAGGGGATATAACCTATTTGTGATAAACACTAGGATTTCTTTCTGGCAACAGCATCTGCATGTGCCTTTCCAACTGGAAGGAAAAAAAAAAAAGTGTACACAAATTACACCACTGCCAAGTCCAAGACAAGTGCCAAAAACAACATTTGAACATCATTCTGAATTAAGGTCTAGGGCAACCTGACACTTTCCCTCTCATGTCCAAAGGGACATGTCATGAAATCAATTCCTTTAATGCAATGCTGCATAATGTTACTTAATGTACACCGCAACTTTAAAGCACACGCTATTCCTTTAAAGCATGTTCACTCACAGATGGCAGTAAGATCATTTAATCCCTCCAGACTGCACTGAGTATTTAAGACTTCCTCAGCAGCCTGTTTGGCTCTCTTGTATGTTAATACTAGTGTGCTGGTCAGACATGGTGCCTACTCTAATTAAGATTGTCTGCTTTTGGTTGACTTCTGCTGCCTTTACAATTTGTTTTGGAACATTAACCCAAAAAAACAGTTAACCAGTCACTCAAAGATCACATATTACACTTCCATACCCATCAGTGGAACTGAACATCCACTCACTTATGAATCCATTTGTTTTGGCAATGGTTCATCATGACTAGTGGTGTTCTCCCAGCAGTTAAGGCAGTTTCTCATATCCATGACAGTAGGATTACTGAGTGAGCTGTCAAAGAACCAGATCTCTTGAAGAGTTAAAGGTGTATTAAGTTGTGTGGGTATGCCTCAAGATACTATATAGAAGATGGAAACAGAGAAGTTGTTAGCAGTATGACAATAAAAAGCACTTTTGTGCCTTATGTTTAGTGAAGCAGTATGAAAGTCTGGCAAAATGCTGATGCCATGGGGTGGGCTGATCTGATGTAAGAGCAAGACTCAGCTAACAATAGAAGTCCAGCAGCTGTGCATCAAGCCCTCAGATGTTTGACTAGAACAAGTGTCCAAGCAGGTTTCTTTAAAGTTACTGGTAAGACACTTGGTTAAGCATAACATGATAGTCAGGTTTTTAGCTGCAAATTAGCAACAATGAAACAAACAAAGATAGTATTTTGGATAGCAATGCTTCTATCCTTCTATATATGAAGTCAAATCTCATAGGAAGGTGAATTTGACTGAAAAAGTGTTCATTTAATGTAAGCATAGTGATCCTTCCCGTTTATTTTTTTTTTACTCTTCTCCATTCCTTGATAATTATCTTTATGTGTCTTGTGCCAAAATAGCCACACTATCAGTCATGATCTTAATCTCAGACTTCTAGTCTCAGCGGTATATTGAGCTCAGATTGAGACAATTCTATGCAAATCAAGACTCTAAACTTGGTAAGATACACTGTGTCGAGAGCAGAGGAAGAGTTGAAAATACTTGTAGCTGAAAAAACTTGCATCTGACCATGCCATTAGCAAGCCCATTAGGTTCTGAATTATCTATAACTTCTGAGGGAATCAAGTCTCAGGTACATATTCTATTGCTGTATTCTGCACCATAAGTGACGAAGGCACATCTGACTGCACACAAATCTGAATCCTGGTGATAAGGCAGCAGAGAGTGAAGAAATGCTTTGAGAGAGGGGCTTGCTAATTCTGCTGCAGGGAGGGTAAAGGTGGTGAGAGCAACTGCTGCTTCTAGGACAGAAAGTGTGACACAGTGACATCTGGGACACTGCAGTTTAACTACACATGGGGGAACGTGTTCAGTGCACTGCTCAGGATGTTTCAAAAATCCACAACAGTACAGTTGTAGTGTAGTGATGTTTCAAAAATCCACAACAGTACAGTGCAGAGTATGTTTGCAGTGTGTACTCCATTAAAGAATCAAGAATCACTGTCATGAGCCATACATGTAACTGGTAACACAAGGAACATCAACTAAAAACACGTGTAAACAGGAAACCCAGTTCTAAGGAAGACAAGCTTATTTGCAGTTTTGTCTAGTGAAATGAACCTTGTGTGCTTGGGATCTGCTCCTCTCTAACAGCACTACTTACTTTTACTTCACCTGGGGTAGGCTGTGCCCAGCAGTCTCAGTGTTCCAAACTTCTGCTGCAGGATGAACTCCAGGGTTTTTTATGTTCTTTGTTGCTATAACCATTCCCAAGGGGGAAAACTAACAGAACAGAAACAGTTTCCAGAATACTCCCTGGCATCATCTGGCCAGGCAATATTAAAAAAAAAAGAGCTGAAAAGATACAAGTGGCAGATATTTTAGGCTGACAGATATTGGTACATATGGTAGATGACAGAATATGGTAGATATGACAGAAATCACACAGAAAGAAATTTAACATTTATCTTCATTGTTACACATACCTATGAATTGGACATAAACACACCAATAGAAGATTTTGCTTTCAGGGTATTCTACTGCCAACTAACTTTTCTTTGAGGAAGGTATTAAATAAGTTCTTGCGAGTTCATTTTCCTCATATTGACTTCCTCCTTGTCATAAAGCACATTATGAATGTTAATAAATCAAGTCCTCTATTCAGCAGAATCAGTCAATAACACTGCCACTTACATAAGCAGAAATTAGGGAACAGAAAAATTACTTTTCCACAAATCAAATAATCTGTCATCAAATCAGGAACAGATCTCCTGTTTTTCAATTTCATACTTTAACCACAAATCCATCCTTCCTCTTTTCTAGGTATTTCACTCTCGTTGAGGCTGAGAAAGTTGACCATAAATCCCACATTATCCCAAGTCACTAAATCACACCACAACTTGTGTAAAAACCACTTGATTTGCAGTTAATGGCAAGCAGGGTTACAGTCTGCATTTGTGCTGTTAATGTAACAAGGATAGTTCTTACAAAATGGAACAGAAGGAAAGAATCCAAGTCCAAATTTCCTATAAGACCTTCAATGGCACTACTTTTCCTCTGGGGCTATGCAATTCTATGGTATATTTAAAAGTAAAATTTATTAAGTAAATATTATCTCCGTCACATGGCACATAAAAATCTCTATGACTCCCATGCTAATAAGAAAACTATAAGGTATCAAGGAAATACAGCAATTCAATCAGCTAAATCACTCTTATACTCCAGCTCTCTCTTAGTAAACCTTCTTGAAAGGGTAAGGAAATCATTCAGCCTGTCAGACGCTGTGGTATCCAATTACCTTCTATGCAGATAAACCCTATGCTTTGGATACCAGTTCAAAAGCTTCCATATGCTTTTTCTGCATGAAGTCTTCCAAATTAATTTGGTTTTTTCCACATATACTTGATCCTTCTTTAAACACTATGAGTAGTATTTGTGTTGAAGTTTACTGCATTTCATTACAGTGCAAAGAAGTTCTCTTCCCCTGTAAATAAACAATAATTTGCCTTTCAAAACTCTGTAAAATTTCATATGTATGAAATGTGCATATATAATTTTAAAGGATTTCTAGCTCTCCACATTACCAATTTTGTTACCAAACATATTTTGCACAAGGCATCAGAATGATAATCCCCCAAATTTAACATTACCCCATTCATTAGGGAGTCAGTCTACTTTGCCTCACTTTTTTCCCTGTAATTTTTGTAAGGTTCCAGTAATACACTGAGTCCAATGCAGCTCCTATAGCTTTACAGCATGTGTTTTTCAGCTCATGCTACAGCTCTTCATGTCCAGTTTTACACCATGCAGCCAATGCTTGATGCTGCCTGCTTTCCTCAGGAAGGCCAGTGCTGGAACACAAGAACACCGTACTGTATCATCCGTACTTTATCACTTAAATCCTGATTATCTCCATAGGATGCATGCACATGCATTTAGCAGTCAGAGGGAAGAGACCAAAACTGAGGCAGAAGCAAGACATTCAGCCTTAGTGGTATTTACCAAAGAAATATTACTTATATGGCAAGAAAATACACACTCAGCAACAATTTGGGTCAACAGGGCACTGTCTTTTCCATGGGCAAGAAGTGGATAAAAACCTTCTGTTCAACAACATTAGATGCAGATGACAGATTCTTTAAAAAAGAAAACAACCCAAAAAACAAAAATGTAATCACCAGATTACTCTCCATAACTAAATAAAATATAAATAAAATAGGAAAAGAGTCATGTATGTCATAGAGAGGATAACTAATAAAAAGCTTTTAAGAATCAAAAACCACAAATATGTGAGTTGAAACCAAACTTAACTGCACAATTTCTGCTATAATTTCAACAAAAGAAAAAGATAACATTAACAGAAGAGATTTTCATGAAGACATGCTCTTGTTCACATAATTCTAACAGGAACTGTATTGAATTAAGCAGGCCAGTAGTTTTGTATATTACCTGAAAAAATTCAGCTAAGTTTTCTCTTTCATGAGCCAAAACTGCAAGCCAGAACTTCTTAGGTTATATAAGAATTTTAATATATAAGGAAGAGCCGTAAATCAACCTGAAAAGTTACCAGTACTGTCTTTATGACAAAAGCAGAAAATAATTTGTTGCAGCGTGGATTCAATTGTTCCTGCTCATGAATTATGGTCCTTACAGCAAGAAATACACTGGGAGATGCAGAACCAGAAGAAAATTATTTACAACTGCCTAAGGTACCAGCTTAGACTGTCAAACAGTTTTCATAACTTTGTTCCTCGCTGTGCCTTGGGCTCTTTGCCAATACTGGGGGAGGAGGGAGAGGGCAAGTATGGGTATGTTGCCCAGACTTCCTATATAAATTATAAATTATAACAATGCCTTTCCAGAGAGAAATGATCAAGCACTACTTTAACCTGGTCCTTTAGGCTGTTGTATTTTTCTCATAATGAACCTGAATCTCTACATGAATTCTAACAAAGATAGTGTAAATTAGCTGAAAATAAATAAATCACACTTGGTCCCTCTTTCCTGAGGGGAAAACCAGGTTTCATTTGGTTTCAGGTGCTGTACCTTTGCTTGCGTAAGCTCAGCTATAGTTGTGTAATGACATGCATCCTCTGGTACTAGTTGTTAATAATTGACCTAGAACTGCATATAAAAATGAGTTTAAATTGCTATTCTCAAGGGGAAAATGGATGTGTCTAATGGAATTCTTTATTTGATTTCAATCTTGTTTTGACATACAGAAAATTCCTAGTATATTTTGAGATACCAAGGAGAAATAGCAGGCTAGAAAACCTAATGCAGATGCTCTGAGGAAGAGTTTTCATTTAGTTTTGATTTTGTTGACCCAGATTCTCTGTTCAACTTTATATTAAACAGCAAACTCTGAAAGAATAGTTGAGAGTGAAAAGGAGACCTCTGTTGGTCACCTGGTTCAACTTCTTTCCTCAAGCAGGGTCGCTGTCATGGTTTGACACTGGCACAATGCCAGTGCCTCCATGAGAATACCCTCTCCCTGGTTTCTGCTGTGAGATGTGACCAGGAATAAGCAAAGCAGGCTCCCACTTAGGAAAAAAAAAATTATTAATTAAACTACAAGGAAAAGGGAGAAAAAAAAAATAAACACACAAGGAAAATGAAAACTTCACAAATACATCTCCTCCTCCTCCCCAGCAAATTCCCAATACAATACAACCCCCAAATCATCGACTCTCGGTCCGGCACCACCCTTCAGAATACTCAATCCTCAGTTCATCAAGAGGAGGAGGAGTCCTTCTTGTGCCAATGGTGACCTCTTCCTTTCATGTCCAGCGCTCTCACCACTGAACATGGACCAGAGCTGCTTCTAGGGTCAACTTTTAAGGATGCTTCATCCCACTCCAAAAAGGCACAGTCTCAACTTTGGGACATCTGTCCCCCCCATATTTTTCACCCCCTGGGGCCGAGGGGTACCCACACCGAGCCCTCTTGGTCCTGAGGCATTGCCTCCCCCTAGAATGCAGTCCCTGTATCACAAGGAACATGGCTCTGTCCATGGCTACACAAAAAGAGTCCAGCATAAGCTACTCCATCATCTCTTCCACCTGAGTTCTTCTCTATTTCTCTCGTGGCCCGTTTCCTCTTATCTCATCTCTATCTCTCTTCTCATTCAGCTCCAGGAGGATCAGCATTTGTAAGGTTTCCATCATCCAAGAAAAGGGTTAAAAATCTGAAGCTCTGTCTGTCCAGAACTCCCACAGCTGCCCTGCCGGCACCTTCTCGCTGCACCCTCCCCTTTCTCCTCCTCGGCCGGCCACTATTAAATTTCAAGGTGGCACAAGCACAGGCACCGGCTCTCTCTCTGTCTCTCCTGGAGGTGGTGGCTGCCCGATGCCTCTCAGTGCTCCTCCACCCTTCCATCCTGCAGGGGCCTTCCCCTCCCTCCTGCCCAGGGCCCGGCCTACCTCACCCGGCCCCATGGCTGCCCCTGGGCCTACCTCACCCGGCCCCATGGCTGCCCCTGGGCCTACCTCACCCGGCCCCATGGCTGCCCCTGGGCCTACCTCACCCGGCCCCATGGCTGCCCCTGGGCCTACCTCACCCGGCCCCATGGCTGCCCCTGGGCCTACCTCACCCGGCCCCATGGCTGCCCCTGCCCCGCCCAGCCCGCAGCCGGGCAGGGCAGCTCTGAACCTTTCCCCGACCGGAACCCAAGAGAGCCTCCCAGGGGAGAGCCCTGCTTTAACCCCGTGTGCTCAGAGGCGGATCCAAGGATCCAATGTCCCAATGGCCACATTAGCTGCCAATATTGAAATCTGAGCACCCATTGGCCTGACCACAGCATCCCAGAAAACATATTTCCTGTCAAACCACCGCAGTCACCTACAGCTGGTTGCCCAGGACTGTGTCCAGGCAGTTTTTGAATTGTTCCAAGGCTGAAAACCCCTCAACATCTCAGGGCAGCCCATTCCAGTATTCAGTCACCCTCAGTGAAAAAGTGTTTCCTCAAGTGCAGGTGCAATCTCCTGTTTAAGTCCATAGCCTCTTGTCTTGTCACTGACACTATTGGCAAGTGTCTGGCTCCATCTGCTTTACACCACCTTCCTTTCAAGTATTATTCCACATTGATGAGATTCCCCCAAGCCTTCTCATCTTTCAGGCTAAAGAGTACTGTTTCTCTCAGCCTTTACTCCTGGGAGAAATGGTCTTGTCCTTTAAATACCTGGTGGTTCTTTTCTGGACTCGTCTTCAGTAGCTTTGTATCTCTCTTGTATTTGGGAGCCCAGGGCTAAACTCAGCAATCCAGGTATGGCCTTACCAGTGCTGAGTAGAGGCAAAGGATCACCTCCCTTGACCTGCTGGCAGCAATCCTGCTAATGCAACCCAGGATACTGCCTTTGCAGTGGTCATACTGCTGGCTTCTGTTCAGCCTGGCATCCACTGGGCCCCCAGGCTCTTTTCTGCAAAGCCATCAGCGTGTAGTGCATGGTCTTGTTCCTCTGCAGGTGCAGAACTTTTGCACTTGCCTTTGCTTACCTGCATAGAGCCCTTGCCAGCCCATTGCTCCAGCCTGTTGAGGTCTCTCTGGATGACCCTCTGGCATGTCAGCCACCCTCTCAGTTTGGGGTCATCAGCAAACTTGCTGAGGGCACACGTGCCACATCATCCAGTTTGGTAACAAAGACATTAAACAGATCAGGACCCAGTGAAACTTCTGTGAAACTAGAAATTTATAGCAATAAAATTTTCATCTGTTTTAAGTCAAAACAAACAAACACAAGATCTCATAGAAGTAGTGTAGTAATAGATAAAGTAGTAATAGATAAATAAGGCACTTGACTAGTATCATGACTAGTACGCAGAGAGTTGCCTTTCAGCAGTACAGATTTTGTTTGTGGTTTTCATTAGGTAGTATTTGAGAGACTAAGATGTGCATGAACTTCACGTCTTCAGAATACACTGTGAGAGACAAGAGGATGCAGAAGCTTTAAGATGGGTTTAAGTGCTGAGCATGAAAGGAAGTTAAGTGGTTTCAGGGTTATCTACAGGGGTTGGTGGACATTTACTGATTATTTTATATTCTGCTAAAACAATGCAGTAGCATTCAATTTTATTTCATACTATGTTCATTTTGAAGCTGTATATTTAAAACCAGTAAGTACACAAATAACACTTTTGAAGACTTCTATGTGTTTTCAGGGATATTTTTCAAGAAGAGACAGTAAGTATTGTGTTTCCTTTAAAATGCAATCCAACACATGCTGGAACTATTGAAATAAAGCACAATTCTCCTGAATTGCAATTTTCTTAGGGCAGAGAAATAAAACAGTTCTGACTTAGACTGGGAGCACAAGACTAGAAGATTTCTCCATCAGTAATGAGGAGACTCCACAGAAGATGAAATAAGAAAATTTCAAAAAGAGTTGTAATGAATATCATTAAAGGAGAGGGGAATTCTAAAAGACACTGCAACAAATCTATTGACAATTTTAAAAACTGTTTTTAGACTTTATCAAAATGTTTCAAGATAAATTAAAAACAGTCCTACAGAGCTCTACAGATTCCACCTGTAAGAGACTTAGTGGCAGAATTAATGACGAATTCTATGGAGGGACAG
Organism: Agelaius phoeniceus; assembly: GCF_051311805.1. Lineage (NCBI taxonomy): Eukaryota > Metazoa > Chordata > Aves > Passeriformes > Icteridae > Agelaius > Agelaius phoeniceus. The sequence continues at coordinate 28,423,714 of NC_135268.1, forward strand.
AGGGCTGCAAGAGTACATCGATGAGCTCCATTGAGCTTCTCATCCACCAACATTCCCAAGTGCTTCTCCTCAGGGCTGGTTTTAATCTATTTTTCACCCAGCCTTTATTTGTGCTTCACCCAGCCTGTGCATTTGTGCTTGTCCAAGACCTGGCACCTGGCCTTGCTGAATATCATGAGGTTTGCATGGACCCTCTTGTTGACCCTGCCAGGGTGCCTCTGGGTAATATCCCTTCCCTCCAGCATGTCAAACCACTGAGCTTGGTACTGTCAGCAAACTGTCTCAGAGCACACTAAAATTCCACTGTCCTTGTCACAGACAAAAACATGAGAAAGTGCCAGTCCCAAGACCGACCCCTGAGGAACGCCTCTTGTCACTGCTCTCCATGAGCATTGGTCATGAAGCCATTGACCACAACCCTTTGAGTGCAACCATGCAGCCAATTCCTTATCCATTCTGTGGTCCATTCATCAAATCCATGTCTCTCCAGTTTAGAGACAAGGAGGTCATGTGGGACAGTATCAAATGCTTTGCACAAGTCCAGGCAGGTGACACCAGTTACTCTTCCCTTATCAACCAACCATGACTGAGAACTATGCTTGGTCAAGTGGGGGAACTATTAAGAGTTGAAAAAGTAGACAGGAAAGTGTCTACAGAAAGGCCTACCTTCTTCCAAGAACCATAGCCTGAGCTGCTCTAAAATATTTTGCAATAATCTGAATGGCATAAAAGCTGCACCTTTATAGTGACAAATAGTCAGCTCTAAAAGACAAAGGCAAACTATCCAGTTAAATGAAGTGTCATTTTTCCTTTAAGTGCAGTTAAAGAATGTCAGCTGCCCATCAGAAAATCAGACTGTAAGGCTTGCATAGTACTCAGTTTGTACTTTCACTGAAAGGAAAGGCAGTGATCACCTAAGGAAAAATTAATGTATTTTAAGCATGTTAAATCAGGAAGAAACCAAAAGAAGTCCACTTAAAGGGTCAGGTTTGTTTGTGCTATAAAATGACACTGAAGATGCTAATCTCTGGTTCTTGGCTCCCAGAAGACTATGCTTTTTGGATTCACACAAACAAATATTGAAGCCAAACCTAGCTGTCCTGGACTTTTAATTCATTTAGTTTATGAATCATTTCCCCAAAATTAATAGCACTGATGAATGAAAAGTTAGGTGTGCTCACTTCTAGGGCAGCTGTGTACAGTGGATGCAACTCCAAAGAGTACTGTTTCAGCGTGCCCTAGGGATATCTCTCATAGAAATTTCTATAGATTCCTTCTACATTTCAAAACCTGACTGAGTTTCTCACTCCTTACACAGTGACAGCAGAGTAAGGTCTGGAGTATTGATTAGAATTAAACTAGCACCTCCTAGCATTTACTGCTTTGAGTAATTTCTTCCTATTTGGTTTCATGGGTGTGAAATTCAGCTTTGATTTTCTTGGCTCAAACCAGCAAATTACCAAATAAAAGTATTTTCTACTCTTTCTCAATAAATGGAAGGTGCATACATACAACGACGAGAGTCAGACAGTACTTACAGAAACCTCATGTGCTTCATATAAGAAATGAATCTAGTGGACTTGATCATTCAGGCAGAAAGCACTACTCTTCAAAAGTACAGCTTGAGAACACCAGCTGAAAACTTTATCTTACTGTCTTCTGCGCTGCACTGACTCTTCTCTGTAGATGAAGATAAGTATTAATTCCTAGGAATCTTGTACATGTGTGTGCCTACATTTTCATGGTTAACAGATCTTTAGAGAGGCACTAACATTCTTCAAGATTCACTTCACAAGGAAAAATGTAAAACTATATTTTCCAGCAATCTCCACACAGAGTAGCAAATTCTGTATAAGGATGGTAGACACAGAATGGTGCTGTGTTCTCCTCAGAAAATGAGTGCTCCCACTTCTTCCAGGTAAGGTAAGTGGTACCATCAAATTGATTAGCTGATTTATGTCTGTCAGGTTGGCAGTGTACATGCCAGTGGTATTTATTCTTGGAACAGCAGCTAGTGTGTATACCAATAGTACACAATACCCTGCTAATGCAAAATTATCAAGAGACAAAAACAACTGCAATTGCAAGTTCTCTCAGTAAGGATTATTCCACTGGAACATATTTTACTTCAGAGGCTTTTTGGTATTTACTACAGAGCATATAAATGTAATCCAATTGTAGTAAAGATTCATAAACTAACCAAAGGTTTCAAATTGCATGTTTGCTTCAGATCACTTTGAAAAGGATTTTCTTTTCCAGAATCATACTTTGAATGTAAAATGTTACTCCAACAGGGATGAACTATCTATTTATAACCAAATGTTTGTGTGCAGTGGTCAAATCCAAAAAAAAAAGGAATTGAATGTTTATTTTAGTCTTGATTTTCTTCCAATACCTTGTGCAATTTATCCTGAAATTCTAATTATATCCCCCTATATAAACACTGCAAATATGAAAACTGAAAGGAAGCGTGTTTGCTAGAGATTTTTTTCCTCCTTTTTCCAAAGTAAAGAGATACTTGTGGTCAAATTACTTAATGAAAAGAATTCAGTGTGTCAGCGATCATCCCAACAAAGAAAACATGTCCATTTACAGTACTGTTTAACTATTTCTATAATTGGTGACCACATTAAATGGGTATTTGAATGGAAGCATGCCAGATGAATAAAAACAACCTTCTTGGGTGCCAAACATTAACTCTTTCTACAAAATTAGCTAAATGTGTGCAAAATTGTACACACCTACTATAACTGCTGACCTCTCAGACAACTCTATAGTCTGTATCTGATGTGATTTCATTTAAGAGAGGAATGCCAATAAAATACACCAGGAGTTGTTATCAGCCCAGAATGTCATTGTCCAAGATTATATTGAACCATAGCAAAATATATGCCTTACAGCTCAGGAACTGTAGCACTGCAAAATGGGTACAAAAATAGGTGTCAATTCATGAGAGAATCTACAGTTGAAGATGAAAAGCAATTTTAGATAGACAAGCCCCATAATAACCAGAAGCCTGGCAATTCTACAGCCTTTGCATAGTTGCAAAATATAACTGAATAAAAGTTAATTTTAGGAAGTTGCCCATTGCAGACCTCAGCTGAAGGAGGGTGCCTGGGATTTGCAGTAGTGAATCACATCTTTGATTCTTTGGGTTGCCAACAGTGATCTGGACTTGATGCCTCTGAGAAAGGAGCAACAAATTTTGTAATGAATAGCAGTTGGCTCAAAATTCTTGGCCTAAGTTCTAAACCATGAGGCTTCCATCCCTCATGATCCTTCCCTGTCATCTATTTTAACTATGCATAACTTTGTTGTCCTTATTTAAAACCCCTTCTATCAGAAAGCCTAATTTAAAACCTGGCTCAATGGTAGTTGTTGTGGGAAATTCCACTGGCTAAATACAAATACCAAAAAGAAATATGCATGTTATAAAATGCAATCACTTAACTTTGAGTTTGCAAACTGAGAGCTCTACAAGAACTTTTTTATGATATCCCAGACCACCATTTTTGTATTTTCTTTGCAAAATAGTAGGATTCTTCGCATAAAGCTATTAAAATCAACCACATGATTTTCTTCAGCTTCTGCTTGCATTGTAATGTGTATTTTTTATACAAGACTGAATGCAACCAAATTGGAGATCAGCATGTCACCAAAACTAAAAAACCAAACACCACATAAGGAGGTCTTACCTCTGTCATTTCAAACAGCCACTGATAACCCAGAAATAGTCCACAATCCAGGATATACCAGATTAAAAATCTTTCTATAAACATATGGCAGGGGAGGGGAACAAAATTGCTAGAGGGAAAGAGTTCCACAGCTGGAGTATGTCAAATAACCACACTCCATTCAGCCCACCCTTACCTCTGCACATTTATACCCCACTGCTCCTCTCCACATGCCTGCACCAGAACTATCCCACCTATCTGGGGAATATCAGGCTAAAAAATCTAAAATATTGGTAGGGTAGCTACTAGATGGGTTTTGTTTTTTTTTTTTCTTATCCAAGTTTAAAACGACATTTTAGACTTATCCATGTTTATTTCAGAGGTCAAAAAATGTACCCATTTCCTCCATGTTTGCCATTTCCTATCTTCCACAGCCACAGATTCTTTTTCTCTACTTGGGTGTAGTTCTCAGACTCATACAAGTCTATAGAAGTAAATAGGACCCATCTGAGAGTCCTGGGAGAGCTGGCTGGAATCATCATGAGGCTGCTGCTTATTTCCTGAAAGGATGTGAAGCCTGGGGTGGTTTCCCAATAATTTCAGAAAGGTAAATCTTTCAGCCTGAAGGACAACTCAAGGGACCTACATGGAGGACACTCTCATTTCCACGCCTCTTAGAAGCCCTCTAACCCAAAACACTATGATTTCCATCTAACTCTGCAGCTTCCTTGAGAAATGGGTATGACCTTCCCAGATAAACTCTAAAATTGAGAATTTTTTCCAACCTTCATCATATCTGAAACATCATTTTAAGAACACTTGACCTATCATTCCCTAATCATTACAAAATTATAGACCTGTGATGGGAGTCCTGCCAAGGCCTTTGAAATGCTACTGTTGAAAGGTGAACAAAAATACAGAAATCCAAAGGAATAAAACACCAAAACTGAGAAAGATATAAAAAAAATTGTCTTCAAGACAATGCTGGAAGTAAGGAAAGATTAATTTTCAGTTTTCTGTTTCTTGGTACAATGGATTTACAGTTGCATTTTTAGCTGAGATCTGCCTTTGTCTCTTTATTACTTTTGGATAACAGAATCATTGTCTTTCCTCTCTTATGTCCAGTGAATTTATCTCTGGACAATTGCATTTCTCTTCAGTGGAACTTAGGACTGTCTGGCTGTAATTGTAGGAACTGGAGCTACAACACACTTGTACTGCCAACAGCTCAAAGTCAGCAACCAACTATATGCATTCAAAACCACATTCCTTCAAAAGCCTCCAGATTCTAATTCTAATGAAACCGTACAACACTCAACGAGCAGTTTGTTAATGTACTAGTTATTCTCAAAGAACCTTGCTTTCTTTGGATGTGTGCACAACCTGCTACTCTTTCTATCTTCTGAGCTATGAAATCAGGACATTTTCACCAAAGCGTGCACCAGAGTCTGCCCTGAGAAATCGGATCCCTCTCACCCCGAGCAGGCCCTGTTTCTTTTTCCCCGTACAACACACGCTGGCCACAAGAACTACAAAGCTTGTGGCTTTAGCACATTGCCCCCAAATCAATGACTACAGGGAGAGGAAAAGAACAAGCTTCTGACTGCTCCAACCAAGAGCCTTACTTCCACCTGTTAGACAACATCTCTGCCTATCAGCACAGTCCAACACAGAAGAGCAGACAGACAATATTTCAACTATTCAAAACTTTATTTATAATTGAATTGAGCAAAAATGAAACTATATACAGGAAGAACTATATACATAAAGAAACAAGTCTCTACACTGCCTATAGTCCAAGATCTATCTGAGTCTGTCCTGAGAAGCAGAAGTACTCATATATAAATGGGGTGGTATAGATCTGGAGTAAGTTCCACCCTGCAGGTTGGGCACGCGCCGATAGTCTCCAGGGCAACAGGGAGGCACTCGCTGCAGAAGACATGGCCACACATGGTTGCCACAAGCTGTCGTCCACATTGTAAAATCTGAAGGAAAGAAAATCACATGTATTGAGAGGAAAGAATTTGAGTGTGCTGCTCTATTGGCACCAGGCAAATGAGACTTAAAGCACCTGGAATAAAAATTACAAGGGACTATCAGATCTGCCCGTTTCACTTCACCAAGAAGTGACTTGTGGAGCTTCACAGCAAGGGCTGTGCTTCCAGCCAGCTGCCCACAGCACCCCACATCATCCAACTGACTTGTGCAGCTCCCCTTCTGGCTTTCTCCTCCCACAAAGCAGAAAGGACCATCACAGGTGCATCCTTACCTCTGAGTAAGAATCCATGCAAATGGGACACCTAATGACAACTCCTTGCTGTGCACTTGAGGGAACAGAACGAGAAAGAACATGCAGCTGTTAAGATCACCACACTTCAATAGTTATTGATACATAACATCTCACATAATCGTGCAACTGCACTGACTAGCCATGACACATTTCCTCTGAAGAACCCAGCTCTCTTTAAGTCTCTGTGTGCTGCATTTAATGAGGATTTGGGGTCTCCCTGTCCTGAGGGAAAGGGTGTCCTGCTTTCACCAGGAGAAAGGTGTAGTCAGTCACCCAGCTCTCAGATTTGATGCAAGTAATTCCCATTCCTTGCCATACCCCCACAATCATCTCTCAGGTTCTGTGCAAGGTTGTACAGCTGCCCTGGGCTGCCTTTTTCTCCCAAAATGCAAATGGTATCATTTGATCATCATGCAACATGGGAGAGGGAGGGAAATACATAGAGTATGGGAAGGCTTCAAAAATAAACCAGGCATAGCAGTATAAGTTAGCCCAATGCAGAAAACAAAAAAAGGTAAAACAATTCACGTTTGGTAGGGGCATGAGGCATACATACTCTGAAAGTGAAGTTCCCTCCTCTGCTGCTCCCTGTTCTGCAGGGGCTGAGTCAGCCACAGATGCATCATTAGCTCCTGTTCCATTACCAGAGCCATCCACCTGTCCATGTCTCTTCAGGGTGGCCCTTCTCTTTTGCTGTCGATAAACTGTAATTTAATTTTCATAAGTTATATGTGATGCAAAATGCAGAACATGTAAAAGATTTCTTAAGGAAGGATGCTCTTTGTGTTTCTATGTCAGATCATTGTACACTTGCAAGCCAAATCAGCTGGAAGGGAGATTTATTCCATTAAATAGACAACAACTCACAAACAAGATCTACGTGCTGCCCATGGGCAAATTCCTTGTTGGTAGAATTGCCTTGTTAAGGTTCAGGGCTTGACATGCTTCAAGGAGCTCAGAGCCAGGGAAGGCTTAACAAAGCTTGGGGAGAAGGATGCCCACTGAGAGTGGACACAAAAAATGCAGAATTGAGGGGCCACATGGACATCTGGCACAACTCCCAAGATAAGGAAGAAACTAAGAAACCCAACTCTCCTGAAATCAGCTCTGACTGGTAAAAAGTAATTCCTGCAGGGGGAGATGGTGAGCCCCGACTCATGGAGCAGCAACTCAAGATTAACTCCCCAGCCCAAAAGAAGAGGGAGACTGAGCAATGCACTGAGTGGACTAATTACAGTGAGAAGTGAGACAATCACTAACCAAAAGGAGACAGAATACTAGCTCAGAAGATAACCTTGTCACTTGCAACTAATTACAGCTAATTTCTTGTTTGTTTAAATTTATGAATAAGAGAAGTTATTTTGATTATTAATTTGATATTTTGGTGAGTCTGATCTGTGAAATATCACTGAGCACCCAGACTGGTGAAACACTAAAACAAACAACCCATGTCTCTCAAGTCTCTCTCAAGTGTATCATTATTTACCTGTTGCACCCCAGCAACAAGTCCAATTTTTGTGGACAAGATATTGACCAAGTTACAGGGAGAACCATTTCTAATGGCCTGGTCTGTAACAGCCAAAGGGTCAAGAAATGCTGTTTGCTCTTTAACTCTCAGAAACCGCAGGCAATGGTGACCTCTGCAACTCCAGTGTCCATGTCACACTAATCAACCACCAATCAGCTAAAAGTGCAGAAAGTGTTAGCACATTAAAAAGTTCCTTCTGCATAAGTATTCAGCTACCACTTTTCTTGCAGGGATTTCCCACTGTGACTGACAGAGGCCATCACACACACATTGCATCTGTTCTCTGAGACACTGGCCAGAGGCTTTAGCCCAGTGCTTTGCCTTTTGCTAAAAAGCAGTTTCAATCCCTGCTGCTCGACTTTCTTGGAAAAGAACAACAAAAATAACTATTACCTTTGAGGTAAAAGTCCATTACCAATTGTAAAACATCAACTCACCTTCAAGAAGCTTCCATTGATGGGAAGGGAACACATGGGAAGGGAGAGAAAAGAAGATACAATTAGATTTGGTGAGCCCACTGGTGTTTCACACAAGCCTCAGCTCAGAAAGCAGTTACAGCAGGGGAGGTGAGCAAGGGTAGGCTATCACCCTCTATGTTTGGTTAGGAACATTCAAAGCAGTAGCACAAAGAGCTGCTGCCCTGAAAAACAAAGAAGTGGGTGCTGCTGATTCTGCTCTCATTGCTGCAACAGGGTAGAAACAGAGGCAGCTTAGGCACCCCCTGAACACCCTCCTCCCTGGTCCCCTGTTCCTGCTCCCTATTCAGATTTGACCTGGAGCTCTCCCTTTCCCTTGTTCTCCCCAAAACTGGCAAATTCTGCTATGATAACCCTAACACTTCATCTTAGATGAACAGCTGCTGAAGGAAGGAAGCCACAACAGAAATTTGTGAGTAAAGAATTCTATCAGTCAATGCTAGAACTACAAGGAACACACAGATCTGCCAGTGCCATTGCTGGAAAGGGCTTCTCCCTCTAAGGACACCACCAAGGAGGCACTTGGAAGGATGTGCAAGTTGGAGCTTCCCAGAAGGGGCTGTGCTTCCAGCCAGCTGCCCATGGCACCAACCTCAAACAGCTCAGTTGTGCAGCTCCCCTTTTTGTTCTTTCCCCTCCCACTAATGTGACAGGACAAAAACATGTGGATCCTTACCTGTGAGTAGCATCTCATGCAAATCACGCAGAGGAGACTACTAGAGGGCCTTGTGCTATAGAGAACAGGTGCAGAAAGAACATGCAGCCATTAATTTCACCATTCATGACAGGTTACTGATAGAGAAATGCCAAAAAGTAAAACACCCCTTATTCTAATTTAGAAACATTCCAGCCCCCTTTCAATTAGTTTTATGTACTTCAGCCTCTTCAGTGTTACTAAAGTGTTACTGAAAGATACATTTAATTAGGAGTTCATGAACAGGGAAGAAAAACCATAAAGCTTGGCAGAAACCCGTTTCTACCATGTATCAGAAATTAGACTTTGAAGACACACTTTATCTGTCACATACATTTCAATATCTTCTGGTTCCTCTTCACTGTCATTCGCCAGTACTTCAGCTTCATTTTCTGCTTCTCTGGAACCAAGTGGGTGTTGCTGGCTCTGCTGCCAGCAATGGGGTAAAAATGGAGACAGATTAGGAGCTGCCTGAATATTCCTGAAAAACCTGCTCTCGTGTATCAGTTCCCTAAGTTGATTTGGCCTGGAGTCCATTCTTTCCCTCTTTCTTCCCCAAAAGGCCAAATGATTCGTCTAAACACTTGGTGTTAGATAGACAGCTGCTAAAAAATAGAAACCACAACAGGAATTTGGAGCACAGAATTCCAGTTTGCTGCTCTATTGGCACCAGGCAAACAGGACTTGGACTACGTGCAGTCTGTCACTCAATGCTGTAGAACTATAGGAAACACACAGATCTGCCAGTGTCATCCTGGAAAGGGCTTCTCGCTCTATGGACACCATCAAGAAAGGACTTGGAGGGATGGGCAAGTTGGAGCCTCCCAGCAAGGGCTGTGGATCCTCACCTCTGCATTGTCATTCTCACAAATCGGAGGACTAATGAGACGTGCTGTCCATGCACTAGAGGGAGCAGAACCAGAAGAACACGCAGCTGTCAATTTCACAGTGCAAAGAGGCCTTCCAAGACATACAATTGCAAAAATTGAAACAAACCCTTGTTCTGATTAAGAAACATCCCAACCCAGAAGCACAGTCAGTGCAAGAGCTTTTATGTACTGCAAGCATTTCAGTGCAATCCATAATGTAAGAAACATTCAATAATGAATTCCTGAATGGAGAAGAAAGGTTTCTCCAGGATTTTGCTGGGTTTTAGGGGTTTTCTTACTGTTACTTCTCTTCTAGGTAGGCCACAACATTTCAAGTAAGAATTCTCCAAAGAGAACCAAGTAGAACCCAAAAGACTGGAAAAACCTGTATCTACCATATATGAGAAATTACACTTTGGAGAGACTCTCCATCAGTCACATACTCATTGTTATCTCTTGGTTCCTCTTCGTTGTCACTCGCCCGTAGCTCAGCTGAACTCTCTGCCTCTCTGGAGCCAAGTGGGTACTGCTGGCTCTGCTCCCTGTCCTGCACCTGAGAGTCGTCACCTTCCTTCATCGGAGGACTAGCAGGACCTGCTGGCCGTGCACTAACAGAGAGCAGAACCAGAAGAACATGCAGCCATTTAAATATGGAGAGAAGAATTTCACTGGGCACCAAAGGTTGCCAACAAAGAAAACATTGGCACTTAAAACATCCCCTATTCTGATTCAGCAACATCCCAGCTCAGAAACACAATCATTCCAAGAATTTTTATGGACGGCAAGCATTTCAGTGTGGCCAGCCATTCTCTTACATTCAATGTTAGATGGACAGCTTCTAAGAAGTTAAGGCTTCACAAACAGAGAAGAAAGGCTTCTGCTGGATTTTGCTGGGCTTAGTTTAATTCTCTTCCAGGCAGGCCACTATATTCCAGGTCTGAAGTACTTGCACAGAGCTAGGCAGAACCCAAAAGCTTGGCAAAAACCTCTTTCAACCACTTATCTGAAATTACTCTTTTGATAGACACTTTCTCTCTCACATACCCATCATCTTCTATTGGTTCCTCTTCATCATTCCTTGCCCGTGGCTCAACAGAATTCTCTGATGCTCTGGAAACATGAGGCTGCTGCTGGCTCTGCTCCCTGTCCTGAAATGGGGTAGAAATGGGGGCACTTAGGAACCACCTGAACACTCTACTCCCTGCTTCCCTTTTTCAGTTCCGTAATTGGATTTGGGCTGGAGCCATTTCTTCCTCTCTTTCTCCCCCAAACTGGCAATTTCACCTGTGACAGCCTGAACACTACTTAGCATGTGAACAACTAGTGAGGAGAAAAAACCCCATACCCAAACCTGCTCTTGTGTTTGGTGCACGTGGAGCTGGGTCATGAAAATTGTGTTGTAAAATTTGAGGCCTTTTCTTTGCAAAGGTTCAGGAACAGCCCTGTCAGGATAAAACTCCCGTGCTGTTTGCTGCATGTTTCTGTTTTGCACAGCAGCAGTGGCATCCCAAATTTGAGCAGATACACTGCACTGTGGGCTGGATCCAAGGATATTCTTTTAAGATAGTAGGGGAAAAATGAAAAAATTCCAGATGGGACCATTTTAAAGACTTCTTGGAATAAGAAACAGAATTAGTGCATACCCCAGTCAGCTGAAGTTGCATTTTACAGCTCAATGACAGAGATTCCTTAAACTGATGTTGCAGCTAAAAACTTCTTACTTGGGAAGTCAAAGACTTCCTGTGCTCTCCTTTAAATCAGGGAAGCAACAACCTCTTTTAGGTTGTTCACCCACTCTCTGCAAGCACTTCTCAGGCATGCTGATGTGTTCATGAGTGTGTTTGGGGCTGACTGGGAACTGTGTCTAAAGTGATAAATCAGAGCCTTCTTTCAACCCTTGAGGCCACAGTACTCAGTAAGATTCCAGAAGACAGGCAAGAAAACTAATTTGAATGCAAGATGGAGAGGAGTGTGCCCTTCACTACTTACCACAGGAGACTCATTTTCGCTGATAGCGATGACCTCAGGCTCTGAAGATTCAGCTGTGATATCTATGAATTCTCCACCAGCTGAAAAGGGAGAACATTAGAACCAAGGTCAGAGATTACTAAGGAATTAGGTAGGCCGCCACTGTAGAACAGGCTGTGGTTGGATTCATTGTGCCCTCGGTCTCTTTTTTCAGGAACGTGTACCACATTTCACTCAAGCTTTGCCCTCAACAGTCCACAGGGAGCATTGCCAGCCTGTCCCTCTGAAGGGACAAAACAACAGGAAGAGCAGCTGAGCTCCACAAAACTTCTGTTGGATGACAACAGCTTACAGGATGTTCATATCAACAGATTATTCATTTCATATAGGGGAATGTTTAGCACACCGGGCAAAAACATACCCCAACCAACACTAGAGGGGACACCAATTTCATGGCACCATGCTGTAGATTGGTTCCTTGAAGGATGGGGCACAGTATTTTGAAAGGCTTTCCTCATCTTCTTCCAGCTTGGGAGATCCCAAACTCAGCTTGCCACCCTCCACTGTGGCAGCTGCAGTGACTGCCAGCTCATCAGAACACACAGTCAGGGCTTTGAGCAGCACTTGAGGACTTTTGCTACACACCTCCTCTCCCACTAGCAGCCAGTGTATCGAGCTCAGTAGCACCAAGACAGTTGTCAGAAGGCTTGCTGTTTAGGGATGCCATTCCAGGTGCTTCCTCAATCCCAAGGTTCCCTTCCTCCCCAGTAAAGGGCCTAGAACCTGGCAAAAGCACATGGCCAGATGGTCTTCAACCCTCCAGAAGCAGTTTCTGTACTCACCAGGCTCAAAGGCAGGTGCACCACTTTCCTCAAGGTCTCTTGGCTCCGTCTGCGAAGTTCCACCTGCGCTGGAGGGCAGCAGCCTGCTCCGTTTCCGAGCTGGTCTGGAACGAACTGCTCCTCCAGGGCGCTTTCGCTGACGCTGACAGGGAACAAAGCCTGAGCATTTTCTGTGGCACGAATCTCAACACAGACCTCGGTTTTTGCAACACCAATGACAGCACACAAGGATACAGAAAACTCTCCTGAAAAGGCTGGAATACACACCAAATGGTGCTATGGGCCATTCCCACCTGAGCACATCACATCAGGGAAAGGACATCACCCCTGATCTCCCACAAGCCACCTCCCCAAGAGCGAGCCTGTCCCAATGGCTTGGGAATGAAAAGACCAGTTCCCAATTCCAGCACCTTCCCGCTCCCACCGTAAGCATTTCTGCACTACTGCTAACACCCACAGAGATTCAAAACCTTCACTATTCCAGAATGTCAAGTTACATGAAGTTTTCAAAGGTTCCTCTGCATTTGCTACAAACTCTTGAAATGCTTTCTAGAAGTACCCTGGAAAATGTTTTAAGAATCAGGTTTCCATTGAGTAGCAAAGTACTTACTGAGCTCATGGTGGTTTCTGATCAAAAACCACCAGCAAAATAAGTGGGGCAAACACCAAAAAAGGAACGTCAGGGATGTGATCAATCCCTTTGGTTCCTTCAGGCAGCCCACTGCAGATTTTTCGGTGTGACAGAAAACTACTCTTCCAAACCTATCAGAAAAGTAGAGGGGAGATTATCTATTTGGAATGCCAGTTTTCTTGAACATCCCCATGCCCCAAGACTCCCATTCCGGAGTCTCCAGTTCCTGTCCAAAGCCAGAGGGGAATCCGTGACTCTGGTACTTGAGCCCACCTGCAGCCCATCCACCCATCCTGCAGCCCAGCCCAGCCCCTGAGCATCAGAAGCCTTTCCAAGAATCGTCTGCCCTCACCTGTACAGTCAGTGCAGAGTTTGGCTCGCAAATGTCAGCAAATCGCTCTCTATTCCCAGCCGGGATGGAGAAGACGGATGCTCCACGTCTGCTGTGCAGCAGAGAACCCGTCAACTGGCTCGGGTTCAACCCATCAACAGAGTCCATGCCAACAGAACCTTGGGAGCAGGAGTGCCCCTGGCAACCAGGGGCAACATTCCATGCCCAGGTAACGGGTGTCTGCTCTGCCCACCCATGGAGCGCTATGGAGGCACCTCAACCATCCCCTGCTGCTGCTGCCACCCACCAGATCAGGGTGCTCAGGGCCCTGCCCAGCCTGGCCTGGAATGTTCCAGGGCATCCACAGCTTCTCTGGGCAGCCTGGTGCAATGTCTCACTGCCCTCACAGATCCTCTGAACATCTGATCCCAGTCTCCCCCTTCTGATCTAAAACCCTTCCCTTCCCCATCGCTCTCTGCCCCCTTTGGGCACTGCAAGGCCACAGTGAGGCCTCCCCGGCCCCTGCTCCTCCCCAGGCTGGACAGCCCCAGCTCTCCCAGCCTGGCTGCAGAGCACGGCTGCTCCAGGTCTGCACACATCCCCACGGCCTCCCCCGGCCCTGCTCCACAGGCCCATCTGCTGCTGCTGCTGCTGCTGCTGCTGGGCCCAGCTCCACAGGCACATCCTGCTGGGCACAGCTCCACAGGCACATCCTGCTGGGCACTGCTGGGCACAGCTCCACAGGCCCCATCCTGCTGGGCACTGCTGGGCATGGCCGGGCACAGCTCCACACATGAGGCCTCAGGGGTAGAGCAGGGACAGAGCTGCACCTCCCGCCACCCTCAGCCTGAGCAACCCGAGCATCACTGGAGTCTTCTGTGGCTAAAGAAACCCCACTAAACCACACCTCCCCCAATCAGAAGGAAAGGTAAACCCTTCCTTAACCCTCCTCCTCCAGGTTTATTAGTCTGTTGCTGTTTTAACTCCTACCAGAGTGTATTAACTTTAACCCTAGTAAATAGCAATTAAAACAAAATCCTAGTTTGTTGGGTTTTTTCCAAACTGATGAAAAGATCTAAGCAGTCTGATCCTTATTTCAAGTCTCTGAAGTCTTGACATTTTCAGGTCTTCAACTACTCCTCTATCAGAATTTCCCAACAGGGCTGAGGAGTTTTGCTCTGCTCCCGGGGACAGCACCTTCCTCCTGAGGCCCTGCTCTGCTATGGAAGGTGACACAGCAGAAGAAGCAGAATTACTGCTCAGTTTTCCTTCCAGCCACTCTGCCACGGCACCTGCATTCAGAAGGGTGGGCTGGGGCTCCTGAGAGCAGCAGGGAACCCATCTCAGCCCTGCCAGGTGCAGGGCTGCTCCTTAGGCCCTGGTCCTGCTGGGTGCTCTGTGCTGTGGGGAGAAGGGTGGGAATTGACCCAGTGCTGTGGAGAGCACAAGGATTTGTTCCGCTCATGCTCTACGTCAGGAGGCTCATTTCTTACAAAAGTTTCTCTGTTATTACAATCCATCCTTTTGGGTAATTGACAGCATGGTGAGTGTTGAAGAATGGGAGGGATGCCTTTTCCATTTTTTGAAAAATCCCAAAGGAGATTTAACACTTTAGATAAAAATGCTAAGATGCTAAAGCAATTCCAAACATACATTTAATATATGAATAATTAAGCACCGTGTATGACTCCCAAAGCACTGATTATGAGAAATGAACCATGCAAATATACTCTCTCTCTGGTCTGGGCTTTCAAAGCTCAAAAACCCCACTTCTCCTATGCCTACAGATCAATGATGAAATGAGCTGAAAATGTGCTTTTCCTTCAGCTGACAACTGCACACCAAGACTGAAACCAATGCTTCAACTCTTCAGTTACCTTTTGCTATTCAGTGCATTCCGAGATCAATACTTTCTAAAAATTATATATATTTGTTTAGACAAGAAAAGGGTTAATTATTAACCATATACCAAATGTTCAAAGAAAATTGCCTCAGCTTATGCTGTTGAGGCATACTAACATCTGTTTAAACCTATTGTAAAATCAGCTCAGTGCCATTTCATTGCAGGTTACTTAAGATCAAACTTACTTTACCAACAATTGCTCTTTTTACTGAGAATACCTGGCCTTGCATGTCACCTAGGAATACAGCTTTTAGAAAGACAATTTAGACAATTTAGAAAGACATTTCTGCTTACTGTCGTTGCATCCACCAAGTAGCTCAAAGTCTAGCAAAAATGGGAAACAGAAAGCACCGCTCTAAACTTTATGGCCATCCTGTAAGTACATGATTTTATTTGTATCTGTTGAAGAAATATCTTTGAGTAATTTTGACAACTCAAGCAGTTTTTCTTAAAAACAAAAATCAAAAGATCACTTTATCAGGATAATACAAATGTTTTCATTTTTTTATTAAGATCAAGCCACATAAAAATAGGGGGGACAATGAACCTTGTTTATTACTACCTCTGCCGAAATATGGTGATATTAAGACATCTTGAGATATGACTGAGGAAGCAGATAAATAACACACTAAAGACAAAAATTAAAAACCAAAATAAAGGATACATGTCCACACAGATGACCAACTTTAAACACACAGAGGACCTCAGTTCAATTTGTTCATCTAAGTTTTCTGTTTCATGGTACAATGGATTTACAGTTGCATTTTTAGCTGAGATCTGCCTTTGTCTCTTTATTACTTTTGGATAACAGAATCATTTTCTTTCCTCTCTTATGTCCAGTGAATTTATCTCTGGACAATTGCATTTCTCTTCAGTGGAACTTAGGATTGTCTGGCTGTAATTGTAGGAACTGGAGCTACAACACACTTGTACTGCCAACAGCTCAAAGTCAGCAACCAACTATATGCATTCAAAACCACATTCCTTCAAAAGCCTCCAGATTCTAATTCTAATGAAACCGTACAACACTCAAAGCAGCAGTTTGTTAATGTACCAGTTATTCTCAAAGAACCTTGCTTTCTTTGGATGTGTGCACAACCTGCTACTCTTTCTATCTTCTGAGCTATGAAATCAGGACATTTTCACCAAAGCGTGCACCAGAGTCTGCCCTGAGAAATCGGATCCCTCTCACCCCGAGCAGGCCCTGTTTCTTTTTCCCCGTACAACACACGCTGGCCACAAGAACTACAAAGCTTGTGGCTTTAGCACATTGCCCCCAAATCAATGACTACAGGGAGAGGAAAAGAACAAGCTTCTGACTGCTCCAACCAAGAGCCTTACTTCCACCTGTTAGACAACATCTCTGCCTATCAGCACAGCCCAACACAGAAGAGCAGACAGACAATATTTCAACTATTCAAAACTTTATTTATAATTGAATTGAGCAAAAATGAAACTATATACAGGAAGAACTATATACATAAAGAAACAAGTCTCTACACTGCCTATAGTCCAAGATCCATCTGAGTCTGTCCTGAGAAGCAGAAGTACTCATATATAAATGGGGTGGTATAGATCTGGAGTAAGTTCCACCCTGCAGGTTGGGCACGCGCCGATAGTCTCCAGGGCAACAGGGAGGCACTCGCTGCAGAAGACATGGCCACACATGGTTGCCACAAGCTGTCGTCCACATTGTAAAATCTGAAGGAAAGAAAATCACATATATTGAGAGGAAAGAATTTGAGTGTGCTGCTCTATTGGCACCAGGCAAATGAGACTTAAAGCACCTGGAATAAAAATTACAAGGGACTATCAGATCTGCCCGTTTCACTTCACCAAGAAGTGACTTGTGGAGCTTCACAGCAAGGGCTGTGCTTCCAGCCAGCTGCCCACAGCACCCCACATCATCCAACTGACTTGTGCAGCTCCCCTTCTGGCTTTCTCCTCCCACAAAGCAGAAAGGACCATCACAGGTGCATCCTTACCTCTGAGTAAGAATCCATGCAAATGGGACACCTAATGACAACTCCTTGCTGTGCACTTGAGGGAACAGAACGAGAAAGAACATGCAGCTGTTAAGATCACCACACTTCAATAGTTATTGATACATAACATCTCACATAATCATGCAACTGCACTGACTGGCCATGATACATCTCCTTTGAAGAACCCAGCTCTCTTTAAGTCTCTGTGTGCTGCATTTAATGAGGATTTGGGGTCTCCCTGTCCTGAGGAAAAGGGTGTCCTGCTTTCACCAGGAGAAAGGTGTAGTCAGTCACCCAGCTCTCAGATTTGATGCAAGTAATTCCCATTCCTTGCCATACCCCCACAATCATCTCTCAGGTTCTGTGCAAGGTTGTACAGCTGCCCTGGGCTGCCTTTTTCTCCCAAAATGCAAATGGTATCATTTGATCATCATGCAACATGGGAGAGGGAGGGAAATACATAGAGTATGGGAAGGCTTCAAAAATAAACCAGGCATAGCAGTATAAGTTAGTCCGATGCAGAAAACAAAAAAAAGGTAAAACAATTCACGTTTGGTAGGGGCATGAGGCATACATACTCTGAAAGTGAAGTTCCCTCCTCTGCTGCTCCCTGTTCTGCAGGGGCTGAGTCAGCCACAGATGCATCATTAGCTCCTGTTCCATTACCAGAGCCATCCACCTGTCCATGTCTCTTCAGGGTGGCCCTTCTCTTTTGCTGTCGATAAACTGTAATTTAATTTTCATAAGTTATATGTGATGCAAAATGCAGAACATGTAAAAGATTTCTTAAGGAAGGATGCTCTTTGTGTTTCTATGTCAGATCATTGTACACTTGCAAGCCAAATCAGCTGGAAGGGAGATTTATTCCATTAAATAGACAACAACTCACAAACAAGTTCTACGTGCTGCCCATGGGCAAATTCCTTGTTGGTAGAATTGCCTTGTTAAGGTTCAGGGCTTGACATGCTTCAAGGAGCTCAGAGCCAGGGAAGGCTTAACAAAGCTTGGGGAGAAGGATGCCCACTGAGAGTGGACACAAAAAATGCAGAATTGAGGGGCCACATGGACATCTGGCACAACTCCCAAGATAAGGAAGAAACTAAGAAACCCAAGTCTCCTGAAATCAGCTCTGACTGGTAAAAAGTAGTTCCTGCAGGGGGAGATGGTGAGCCCCGACTCATGGAGCAGCAACTCAGGATTAACTCCCCAGCCCAAAAGAAGAGGGAGACTGAGCAATGCACTGAGTGGACTAATTACAGTGAGAAGTGAGACAATCACTAACCAAAAGGAGGCAGAATACTAGCTCAGAAGATAACCTTGTCACTTGCAACCAGTTACAGCTAATTTCTTGTTTGTTTAAATTTATGAATAAGAGAAGTTATTTTGATAGTGGTGAGTCTGATCTGTGAAATATCACTGAGCACCCAGACTGGTGAAACACTAAAACAAACAACCCATGTCTCTCTCAAGTGTATCATTATTTACTTGTTGCACCCCCGCAACAAGTCCAATTTTTGTGGACAAGATATTGACCAAGTTACAGGGAGAACCATTTCTGATGGCCTGGTCTGTAACAGCCAAAGGGTCAAGAAATGCTGTTTGCTCTTTAACTCTCAGAAACCGCAAGCAATGGTGACCTCTGCAACTCCAGTGTCCATGTCACACTAATCAACCACCAATCAGCTAAAAGTGCAGAAAGTGTTAGCACATTAAAAAGTTCCTTCTGCATAAGTATTCAGCTACCACTTTTCTTGCAGGGATTTCCCACTGTGACTGACAGAGGCCATCACACACACATTGCATCTGTTCTCTGAGACACTGGCCAGAGGCTTTAGCCCAGTGCTTTGCCTTTTGCTAAAAAGCAGTTTCAATCCCTGCTGCTCGACTTTCTTGGAAAAGAACAACAAAAATAACTATTACCTTTGAGGTAAAAGTCCATTACCAATTGTAAAACATCAACTCACCTTCAAGAAGCTTCCATTGATGGGAAGGGAACACATGGGAAGGGAGAGAAAAGAAGATACAATTAGATTTGGTGAGCCCACTGGTGCTTCACACAAGCCTCAGCTCAGAAAGCAGTTACAGCAGGGGAGGTGAGCAAGGGTAGGCTATCACCCTCTATGTTTGGTTAGGAACATTCAAAGCAGTAGCACAAAGAGCTGCTGCCCTGAAAAACAAAGAAGTGGGTGCTGCTGATTCTGCTCTCATTGCTGCAACAGGGTAGAAATAGAGGCAGCTTAGGCACCCCCTGAACACCCTCCTCCCTGGTCCCCTGTTCCTGCTCCCTATTCAGATTTGACCTGGAGCTCTTCCTTTCCCTTGTTCTCCCCAAACCTGGCAAATTCTGCTATGATAACCCTAACGCTTCATCTTAGATGAACAGCTGCTGAAGGAAGGAAGCCACAACAGAAATTTGTGAGTAAAGAATTCTATCAGTCAATGCTAGAACTACAAGGAACACACAGATCTGCCAGTGCCATTGCTGGAAAGGGCTTCTCCCTCTAAGGACACCACCAAGGAGGCACTTGGAAGGATGTGCAAGTTGGAGCTTCCCAGAAGGGGCTGTGCTTCCAGCCAGCTGCCCGTGGCACCCACCTCAAACAGCTCAGTTGTGCAGCTCCCCTTTTTGTTCTTTCCCCTCCCACTAATGTGACAGGACAAAAACATGTGGATCCTTACCTGTGAGTAGCATCTCATGCAAATCACGCAGAGGAGACTACTAGAGGGCCTTGTGCTATAGAGAACAGGTGCAGAAAGAACATGCAGCCATTAATTTCACCATTCATGACAGGTTACTGATAGAGAAATGCCAAAAAGTAAAACACCCCTTATTCTAATTTAGAAACAGTCCAGCCCCCTTTCAATTAGTTTTCTGTACTTCAGCCTCTTCAGTGTTACTAAAGTGTTACTGAAAGATACATTTAATTAGGAGTTCATGAACAGGGAAGAAAAACCATAAAGCTTGGCAGAAACCTGTTTCTACCATGTATCAGAAATTAGACTTTGAAGACACACTTTATCTGTCACATACATTTCAATATCTTCTGGTTCCTCTTCACTGTCATTCGCCAGTACTTCAGCTTCATTTTCTGCTTCTCTGGAACCAAGTGGGTGTTGCTGGCTCTGCTACCAGCAATGGGGTAAAAATGGAGACAGATTAGGAGCTGCCTGAATATTCCTGAAAAACCTGCTCTCGTGTATCAGTTCCCTAAGTTGATTTGGCCTGGAGTCCATTCTTTCCCTCTTTCTTCCCCAAAAGGCCAAATGATTCGTCTAAACACTTGGTGTTAGATAGACAGCTGCTAAAAAATAGAAACCACAACAGGAATTTGGAGCACAGAATTCCAGTTTGCTGCTCTATTGGCACCAGGCAAACAGGACTTGGACTACGTGCAGTCTGTCACTCAATGCTGTAGAACTATAGGAAACACACAGATCTGCCAGTGTCATCCTGGAAAGGGCTTCTCGCTCTATGGACACCATCAAGAAAGGACTTGGAGGGATGGGCAAGTTGGAGCCTCCCAGCAAGGGCTGTGGATCCTCACCTCTGCATTGTCATTCTCACAAATCGGAGGACTAATGAGACGTGCTGTCCATGCACTAGAGGGAGCAGAACCAGAAGAACATGCAGCTGTCAATTTCCCAGTGCAAAGAGGCCTTCCAAGACATACAATTGCAAAAATTTAAACAAACCCTTGTTCTGATTAAGAAACATCCCAACCCAGAAGCACAGTCAGTGCAAGAGCTTTTATGTACTGCAAGCATTTCAGTGCAATCCATAATGTAAGAAACATTCAATAATAAATTCCTGAATGGAGAAGAAACTTTCTCCAGGATTTTGCTGGGTTTTAGGGGTTTTCTTACTGTTACTTCTCTTCCAGATAAGCCACAACATTTCAAGTAAGAATTCTCCAAAGAGAACCAAGTAGAACCCAAAAGACTGGAAAAACCTGTGTCTACCATATATGAGAAATTACACTTTGGAGAGACTCTCCATCAGTCACATACTCATTGTTATCTCTTGGTTCCTCTTCGTTGTCACTCGCCCGTAGCTCAGCTGAACTCTCTGCCTCTCTGGAGCCAAGTGGGTACTGCTGGCTCTGCTCCTTGTCCTGCACCTGAGAGTCGTCACCCTCCTTCATCGGAGGACTAGCAGGACCTGCTGGCCGTGCACTAACAGAGAGCAGAACCAGAAGAACATGCAGCCATTTAAAAATGGAGAGAAGAATTTCACTGGGCACCAAAGGTTGCCAACAAAGAAAACATTGGCACTTAAAACATCCCCTATTCTGATTCAGCAACGTCCCAGCTCAGAAACACAATCATTCCAAGAATTTTTATGGACAGTAAGCATTTCAGTGTGGCCAGCCATTCTCTTACATTCAATGTTAGATGGACAGCTTCTAAGAAGTTAAGGCTTCACAAACAGAGAAGAAAGGCTTCTGCTGGATTTTGCTGGGCTTAGTTTAATTCTCTTCCAGGCAGGCCACTATATTCCAGGTCTGAAGTACTTGCACAGAGCTAGGCAGAACCCAAAAGCTTGGCAAAAACCTCTTTCAACCACTTATCTGAAATTACTCTTTTGATAGACACTTTCTCTCTCACATACCCATCATCTTCTATTGGTTCCTCTTCATCATTCCTTGCCCGTGGCTCAACAGAATTCTCTGATGCTCTGGAAAGATGAGGCTGCTGCTGGCTCTGCTCCCTATCCTGAAATGGGGTAGAAATGGGGGCACTTAGGAACCACCTGAACACTCTACTCCCTGCTTCCCTTTTTCAGTTCCGTAATTGGATTTGGGCTGGAGCCATTTCTTCCTCTCTTTCTCCCCCAAACTGGCAATTTCACCTGTGACAGCCTGAACACTACTTAGCATGTGAACAACTAGTGAGGAGAAAAAACCCCATACCCAAACCTGCTCTTGTGTTCGGTGCACGTGGAGCTGGGTCACGAAAATCGTGTTGTAAAATTTGAGGCCTTTTCTTTGCAAAGGTTCAGGAACAGCCCTGTCAGGATAAAACTCCCGTGCTGTTTGCTGCACGTTTCTGTTTTGCACAGCAGCAGTGGCATCCCAAATTTGAGCAGATACACTGCACTGTGGGCTGGATCCAAGCATATTCTTTTAAGATAGTAGGGGAAAAATGAAAAAATTCCAGATGGGACCATTTTAAAGACTTCTTGGAATAAGAAACAGAATTAGTGCATACCCCAGTCAGCTGAAGTTGCATTTTACAGCTCAATGACAGAGATTCCTTAAACTGATGTTGCAGCTAAAAACTTCTTACTTGGGAAGTCAAAGACTTCCTGTGCTCTCCTTTAAATCAGGGAAGCAACAACCTCTTTTAGGTTGTTCACCCACTCTCTGCAAGCACTTCTCAGGCATGCTGATGTGTTCATGAGTGTGTTTGGGGCTGACTGGGAACTGTGTCTAAAGTGATAAATCAGAGCCTTCTTTCAACCCTTGAGGCCACAGTACTCAGTAAGATTCCAGAAGACAGGCAAGAAAACTAATTTGAATGCAAGATGGAGAGGAGTGTGCCCTTCACTACTTACCACAGGAGACTCATTTTCGCTGATAGCGATGACCTCAGGCTCTGAAGATTCAGCTGTGATATCTATGAATTCTCCACCAGCTGAAAAGGGAGAACATTAGAACCAAGGTCAGAGATTACTAAGGAATTAGGTAGGCCGCCACTGTAGAACAGGCTGTGGTTGGATTCATTGTGCCCTCGGTCTCTTTTTTTCAGGAACGTGTACCACATTTCACTCAAGCTTTGCCCTCAACAGTCCACAGGGTGCATTGCCAGCCCTGTCCCTCTGAAGGGACAAAACAACAGGAAGAGCAGCTGAGCTCCACACAACTTCTGTTGGATGACAACAGCTTACAGGATGTTCACATCAACAGATTATTCAGTTCATATAGGGGAATGTTTAGACACCGGGCAAAAATATACCCCAACCAACACTAGAGGGGACACCAATTTCATGGTACCATGCTGTAGATTGGTTCCTTGAAGGATGGGGCACAGTATTTTGAAAGGCTTTCCTCATCTTCTTCCAGCTTGGGAGATCCCAAACTCAGCTTGCCACCCTCCACTGTGGCAGCTGCAGTGACTGCCAGCTCATCAGAACACACAGTCAGGGCTTTGAGCAGCACTTGAGGACTTTTGCTACACACCTCCTCTCCCACTAGCAGCCAGTGTATCGAGCTCAGTAGCACCAAGACAGTTGTCAGAAGGCTTGCTGTTTAGGGATGCCATTCCAGGTGCTTCCTCAATCCCAAGGTTCCCTTCCTCCCCAGTAAAGGGCCTAGAACCTGGCAAAAGCACATGGCCAGATGGTCTTCAACCCTCCAGAAGCAGTTTCTGTACTCACCAGGCTCAAAGGCAGGTGCACCACTTTCCTCAAGGTCTCTTGGCTCCGTCTGCGAAGTTCCACCTCTGCTGGAGGGCAGCAGCCTGCTCCGTTTCCGAGCTGGTCTGGAACGAACTGCTCCTCCAGGGCGCTTTCGCTGACGCTGACAGGGAACAAAGCCTGAGCATTTTCTGTGGCACGAATCTCAACACAGACCTCGGTTTTTGCAACACCAATGACAGCACACAAGGATACAAAAAACTCTCCTGAAAAGGCTGGAATACACACCAAATGGTGCTATGGGCCATTCCCACCTGAGCACATCACATCAGGGAAAGGACATCACCCCTGATCTCCCACAAGCCACCTCCCCAAGAGCGAGCCTGTCCCAATGGCTTGGGAATGAAAAGACCAGTTCCCAATTCCAGCACCTTCCCGCCCCCACCGTAAGCATTTCTGCACTACTGCTAACACCCACAGAGATTCAAAACTTTCACTATTCCAGAATGTCAAGTTACATGAAGTTTTTAAAGGTTTCAAAGGTTCCTCTGCATTTGCTACAAACTCTTGAAATGCTTTCTAGAAGTACCCCGGAAAATGTTTTAAGAATCAGGTCTCCATTGAGTAGCAAAGTACTTACTGAGCTCATGGTGGTTTCTGATCAAAAACCACCAGCAAAATAAGTGGGGCAAACACCAAAAAAGGAACGTCAGGGATGTGATCAATCCCTTTGGTTCCTTCAGGCAGCCCACTGCAGATTTTTCGGTGTGACAGAAAACTACTCTTCCAAACCTATCAGAAAAGTAGAGGGGAGATTATCTATTTGGAATGCCAGTTTCCTTGAACACCCCCATGCCCCAAGACTCCCATTCCGGAGTCCCCAATTCCTGTCCAAAGCCAGAGGGGAATCCATGACTCTGGTACTTGAGCCTACCTGCAGCCCATCCACCCATCCTGCAGCCCAGCCCAGCCCCCGAGCATCAGAAGCCTTTCCAAGAATCGTCTGCCCTCACCTGTACAGTCAGTGCAGAGTTTGGCTCGCAAATGTCAGCAAATCGCTCTCTATTCCCAGCCGGGATGGAGAAGACGGATGCTCCACGTCTGCTGTGCAGCAGAGAACCCGTCAACTGGCTCGGGTTCAACCCGTCAACAGAGTCCATGCCAACAGAACCTTGGGAGCAGGAGTGCCCCTGGCAACCAGGGGCAACATTCCATGCCCAGGTAACGGGTGTCTGCTCTGCCCACCCATGGAGCGCTATGGAGGCACCTCAACCATCCCCGGCTGCTGCTGCCACCCACCAGATCAGGGTGCTGAGGGCCCTGCCCAGCCTGGCCTGGAACGTTCCAGGGCATCCACAGCTTCTCTGGGCAGCCTGGTGCAATGTCTCATTGCCCTCACAGCTCCTCTGAACATCTGATCCCAGTCTCCCCCTTCTGATCTAAAACCCTTCCCTTCCCCATCGCTCTCTGCCCCCTTTGGGCACTGCAAGGCCACAGTGAGGCCTCCCCGGCCCCTGCTCCTCCCCAGGCTGGACAGCCCCAGCTCTCCCAGCCTGGCTGCAGAGCACGGCTGCTCCAGGCCTGCACACATCCCCACGGCCTCCTCCGGCCCTGCTCCACAGGCCCATCCTGCTGGGCACTGCTGGGCCCAGCTCCACAGGCCCATCCTGCTGGGCACAGCTCCACAGGCACATCCTGCTGGGCACAGCTCCACAGGCACATCCTGCTGGGCACTGCTGGGCACAGCTCCATAGGCCCATCCTGCTGGGCACTGCTGGGCACAGCTCCACAGGCCCATCCTGCTGGGCACTGCTGGGCACAGCTCCACAGGCCCCATCCTGCTGGGCACTGCTGGGCACAGCCAGGCACAGCTCCACACATGAGGCCTCAGGGGTAGAGCAGGGACAGAGCTGCACCTCCCGCCACCCTCAGCCTGAGCAACCCGAGCATCACTGGAGTCTTCTGTGGCTAAAGAAACCCCACCAAACCACACCTCCCCCAATCAGAAGGAAAGGTAAACCCTTCCTTAACCCTCCTCCTCCAGGTTTATTAGTCTGTTGCTGTTTTAACTCCTACCAGAGTGTATTAACTTTAACCCTAGTAAATAGCAATTAAAACAAAATCCTAGTTTGTTGGGTTTTTTCCAAACTGATGAAAAGATCTAAGCAGTCTGATCCTTATTTCAAGTCTCTGAAGTCTTGACATTTTCAGGTCTTCAACTACTCCTCTATCAGAATTTCCCAACAGGGCTGAGGAGTTTTGCTCTGCTCCCGGGGACAGCACCTTCCTCCTGAGGCCCTGCTCTGCTATGGAAGGTGACACAGCAGAAGAAGCAGAATTACTGCTCAGTTTTCCTTCCAGCCACTCTGCCACGGCACCTGCATTCAGAAGGGTGGGCTGGGGCTCCTGAGAGCAGCAGGGAACCCATCTCAGCCCTGCCAGGTGCAGGGCTGCTCCTTAGGCCCTGGTCCTGCTGGGTGCTCTGTGCTGTGGGGAGAAGGGTGGGAATTGACCCAGTGCTGTGGAGAGCACAAGGATTTGTTCCGCTCATGCTCTACGTCAGGAGGCTCATTTCTTACAAAAGTTTCTCTGTTATTACAATCCATCCTTTTGGGTAATTGACAGCATGGTGAGTGTTGAAGAATGGGAGGGATGCCTTTTCCATTTTTTGAAAAATCCCAAAGGAGATTTAACACTTTAGATAAAAATGCTAAGATGCTAAAGCAATTCCAAACATACATTTAATATATGAATAATTAAGCACCGTGTATGACTCCCAAAGCACTGATTATGAGAAATGAACCATGTAAATATGCTTTCTTTCTGGTCTGGCTTTTCAAAGCTCAAAAACCCCACTTCTCCTATGCCTACAGATCAATGATGAAATGAGCTGAAAATGTGCTTTTCCTTCAGCTGACAACTGCACACCAAGACTGAAACCAATGCTTCAACTCTTCAGTTACCTTTTGCTATTCAGTGCATTCCGAGATCAATACTTTCTAAAAATTTTATATATTTGTTTAGACAAGAAAAGGGTTAATTATTAACCATATACCAAAATGTTCAAAGAAAATTGCCTCAGCTTATGCTGTTGAGGCATACTAACATCTGTTTAAACCTATTGTAAAATCAGCTCTGTGCCATTACATTGCAGGTTACTTAAGATCAAACTTACTTTACCAACAATTGCTCTTTTTACTGAGAATACCTGGCCTTGCATGTCACCTAGGAATACAGCTTTTAGAAAGACAATTTAGACAATTTAGAAAGACATTTCTGCTTACTGTCGTTGCATCCACCAAGTAGCTCAAAGTCTAGCAAAAATGGGAAACAGAAAGCACCGCTCTAAACTTTATGGCCATCCTGTAAGTACATGATTTTATTTGTATCTGTTGAAGAAATATCTTTGAGTAATTTTGACAACTCAAGCAGTTTTTCTTAAAAACAAAAATCAAAAGATCACTTTATCAGGATAATACAAATGTTTTCATTTTTTTATTAAGATCAAGCCACATAAAAATAGGGGGGACAATGAACCTTGTTTATTACTACCTCTGCCGAAATATGGTGATATTAAGACATCTTGAGATATGACTGAGGAAGCAGATAAATAACACACTAAAGACAAAAATTAAAAACCAAAATAAAGGATACATGTTCACACAGATGACCAACTTTAAACACACAGAGGACCTCAGTTCAATTTGTTCATCTAAGTTTTCTGTTTCA